>NW_027182103.1:18633109-21078109 GCF_029961685.1 Aristolochia californica | reverse complement strand
TTCCATTTTAGAATATATTCTTTTATCTTAAATCAAAACTTGAGTTTTCACTTTCCCTTCATCTCATAAACAAAAAAAAGAGATAAAAAGCAAAAAAAGATCACAAAAAAACAAAAAATTTAGCGTTTATGTAAGGAAAACAGATGTAAAGCAATAACAAATGTTAGTAAAGAAAATTTATTCACACACCACAAATGAATACAAAAGTTTTGTTATCCATGTTTTGGAAATTCCACTAGTTCAACCCTAATATCTTGGAATTTTATAAGAAAGATTTTTTACTACACATGTTTTAAAAAATGTATATGCATGCTTGAAACATGTCAAAGATGCAAATGACCAATGGATCCAAACCTTTTAAAGAGAATAACATTAAATTCTCAAATGAACGTGCGGTGGGTTATTTACCCGAGTCAAACAAGCCTTTATTTTGTGCATTTACAAAAATCTCACCTAACGATCATAGATGATTGTAAAGTGATAAATCAAGCCTAATAGGCTATATTTTTGTAGGGAATGACTAATGGATTGGGAGTCAACACTCACTTAAAAATCCCTCGCCTCCCCTTTTTCCTATAGATTGGAAAATTTGATATATAAAAACTAAAAAGAGTTTACAATCCCTAAAAATTATAAACACTTTTAGGAATTATCTCTCTCTACATTTGTACATTATGCATTTCCATTTTACATGTATTTTTTTTCTAAAATCAGAACTTGAGGTTTCACTTTCTATTCATCTCATAAAGTAAAAAAAGAGATAAAAGGCAAAAATAGATCACAACAAAATGAAAATTTTAGAGTTGATGTTTGGAAAGAATTTAAAGAAATAAGAAATGTAAGTAAAGTAAATTTATTCACACACCAAAAATGAACACAAAAGTTTTGTTATTAAAGTTTTGGAAATTCCATTAGTTCAACCCTAATGGCAAGGAATTTTATAAGAAAGAGATTTTTCTACACATGTTTTAAAAAAAGGATAGGCATGCTTAAAACATGTTAAAGATGCAAATGACCTATGGATCCAAACCTTTTAAAGAGAATAACATTAAATTCTCAAATGAACGTGCGGCAGGATATTTACCTAAGTCAAACAAACCATTATTTTGCCCATTTTCAAAAAGCTGACCTAAAGATCATAGATGATTGTAAAGTAATTTATCATACGTAACGTGCTATATTTTTGTTCAGAATGACTTATGGATTGGGAGTCAACACTCAGTTAAAAATCCCCCGCCTCCCCCTTTTCCTGACGATTGCAAAACCTGATATATAAAAAATAAAAAGAGTTTATAATCCCTAAAAAGTTTAGAAAGTTTTTGGAATTATCTCTCTCTACTTTTTTGCATTGTGCATTTTCATTTTACTTGTATACTTATTTCTTAAATCAAAACTTGAGTTTTCACTTTCCCTTCATCTCGTAAACAAAAAAAGAGCTAAACAGCAAATAGATTACAATAAAATGAAATTATTAGAGTTTATGTATAGAAATAATTTCAAGCAATAAAAAATGTATGTAAAGAGAATTTATTCATACACCACAGATGAACAAAAAAGTTTTGTTATCCAAGGTTGGGAAATTCCACTAGTTCAACCCTAATAGCTTCGAATTTTATAAGAAAGAGATTTTTCTAAACATGTTTTAAAAAATGGATATGCATGGTTGAAACATGTTAAAGATGCAAATGACCTATGGATCCAAACCTTTTATAGAGAATTACAATCAATTCTCAAGTAAACGTGCGGTGGGATATTTACCCGAGTCAAACAAGCCATTATTTTTCTTTTTTACAAAAAGCTGATCTGACGATTATTGATGATAGTAAAGTGATTTATCATGAGTAACGGGCTATATTTTTGTAAGGAATGACTTACGGATTGGGAGTCAATAGTCAGTTAAAAATCCCCCGCCTCTTCGTTTTCCCGATGATTGGATAACTTGATATATAAAAACTAAAAAGAGTTTACAATCCCTAAAAATTACAGACACTTTTAGGAATTACCTCTCTCTACATTTCATAAATCAAAACTTGGGTTTTGACTTTTCCTTCATCTCATGAAGTAAAAAAAGAGATCAAAGGCAAAAGTACATCACAACAAAAAGAAAATTTTGGAGTTGTTGTTTGGAAAGAATTTAAAGCAATAACAAATGTAAGTAAAGAAAATTGATTCACACACCACAAATGAACTCAAAAGTTTTGTTATCCAAGTTTGAGAAATTCCACTAGTTCAACCCTAATTGCTTGGAATTTTATAAGAAAGAGATATTTCTACACATATTTGAAAAAATGGATTTGCATGCTTGAAACATGTTAAAGATGCAAATGACCTATGGATCCAAACCTTTTAAAGAGATTAACATTAAATTCTCAAGTGAACGTGTGGTGGGATATTTAACCGTGACAAACAATCCACTATTTTTCCCATTTACAAAAAGTTGACCTAAAGATCATAGATGATTGTAAAGTGATTTATCACGCGTAATAGGCTATATTTGTTTAAGGAATGACTTCTGGATTGCGTGTCAACACTCTGTTAAAAATCCCCCCCCCCCCCCCCCCTCGTCCTTTTCTCAGTGATTGCAAAACCAGATATATAAAAAAGAAAAAGAGTTTAAAATCCCTCAAAATTATAGAGACTTTTTGGAATTATCTCTCTCCACATTTATGCATTGTGCATTTTTATTTTAGATGTATACTTTTTTTTTATATCAAAACTTGAGTTTTCACTTTCCCTTCATCTCGTAAACAAAAAAAGAGATAAAAGGCAAATAGATCACAAAAAAAAGAAAATTTTCGAGTTTATGTATGGAAAGAATTTAAATCACTAACAAATGTAAGTAAAAAAATTTATTCACACACTAAAATGAAAACAAAAGTTTTGTTATCCAAGTTTGGGAAATTCCACTAGTTCAACCCTAATAGCTTGGAATTTTATAACAAAGAGATTTTTCTACACTTGTTTTAAAAAATGGATATGCATGCTTGAAACATGTTAAAGATGGAAATGACATAAGGATCCAAACCTTTTAAAGATAATAACATTAAATTCTCAAGTGAACGTGCGGTGGGATATTTACTCGAGTCAAACAAGCCATTATTTTGCCCATTTAAAAAAAGCTGACCTAACGATCATAGATGATTGTAAAGTGATTTATCTTGTGTAACGGGCTATATTCTTGTAAGGAATTACTTATAGATTGGGAGTCAACACTCAGTTAAAAATCCCCCGCCTCCCCCTTTTCCCGATGATTGCAAAACCTGATATAGGAGAACTAAAAATAGTTTACAATTCCTAAAAATTACAGACACTTTTTGGTATTAGCTTTCTCTACAATTGTGCATTGTGCATTTCCATTTTAGATGAATACTTGTTTCTTAAATCAAAAACTTGAGTTTTCACTTTCCCTTCATCTTGTTAAAAAAAAAGAGAAAAAAGGCAAATAGATCACAACAAAATGAAATTTTAAGAGTTTATGTATGGGAATAATTTAAAGCAATAACAAACGTAAGTAAAGAAAATTTATACACACACCACAAATGAACACAAAATTTTTGTTTCCAATTTTGCGAAATTCCTCTTGTTCAACCCTCATAGCATGTAATTTTATAAGAAGGAGATTTTTCTACCCTTGTTTAAAAAAAGGGTATGTACACATGAAATATGTTAAAGATGCAAATTACTTATGGATCCAAACATTTTAAACAGAATAACATTAAATTCTCAAGTGAATGTGTGGTGGGATATTTACCCGAGTCAAACAAGCCGTTATTTTGCCCATTTACAGAAAGCTGACCTAACAATGATAGATGATTGTAAAGTGATTTATCATGCGAAACGGGCTATATTTTTTTAAGGAATTACTTATGGATGGGGATTCAACACTCAGTTTAAAATCCATGGCCTCCCCCTTTTCCCGACGATTGCAAAACCAGATATATAAAAACTATAAAGAGTTTACAATCCCTAAAAATTACAGAAACTTATTGGAATTATCTCATATAAATTTCTGCATTGTGTGTTTCCATGTTTGATGTATACTTTTTTCTTAAATCAAAACTTGAGTTTTCACTTTCCCTTCATCTCGTAAACACAAAAAGAGATAAAAGGCAAATAGATCAACACAACAAGAAAATTTTAGAGTTTATGTATGGAATGAATTTGACGCAATAAGAAAAGTAAGTAAAGAAAATTTTCACACACCACAAATAAACACAAAAATTGTGTTATCCAAGTTTGAGAAATTCCACTAGTTCAACCCTAATTGCTTGGAATTTTATAAGAAAGAGATTTTTCTAGACATGTTTTAAAAAATGGATATCCATGCTTGAAACATGTTAAAGATGCAAATGACCTATGGATTCAAACCTTTTAAAGAGAATAAGATTAAATTCTCTAGTGAACGTGTAGTGGGATATTTACCAGAGTCAAACATGCCATTATTTTGCCCATTTACATAAAATTGACCTAACGATCAGAGATGATTGTAAAGTGATTTATCATGTGTAACGGGCTATATTTTTGTAAGAAATGACTTAAGGATTGGGAGTCCACACTCAGTTAAAAATCCCCTGCTTCCCCCTTTTCCCGACGATAGCAAAACCTGATATATAAAAACTATCAAAAGTTTACTATCCCTAAAAATTACAGAAATTTTTAGGAATTATCTCTCTCAACATTTGTGCATTGTGCATTTCCATTTCAAATGTATATTTTTTTCTTAAATAAAAACATGAGTTTTCACTTTCCCTTCATCTCGTAAACAAAAAAAGAGATAAAAGGCAAATAGATCACAACAAAATGAATATTTTAGAGTTTATGTATGGAAGGAATTTAAAGCAATAAAAAATGTAAGTAAAAAAATTTATTCACACATCACAAATGAACACAAAAGTTTTGTTATCCAAGTTTGGGAAATTCTAGTAGTTCAATCCTAATAGCTAGGAATTTTATAAGAAAGAGATTTTTCTGCACATGTTTAAAAAAATGGATTTGCATGTTTGAAACATGTTAAAGATGCAAATGATCTATGGATCCAAAACTTTTAAAGAGAATAACATTAAAGTCTCAAGTGAACGTGTGGTGGGTTATTTACCCAAGTGAAACAAGCCATTGTTTTGCCCATTTATAAAAAGCTGACCTAACGATTATAGATGATTGTAAAGTTGTTTATCATGCGTAACGGGCTATATTTTTGTATGGAATCACATATGGATTGGGGGACAACACACAGTTAAAAATCCCATGCCTCCCCCTTTTCTCGACGATTGCAAAACCTCATATATAAAAACTAAAAAGAGTTTACAATCCCTAAAAATTACACACACTTTTTGGAATTATTTCTCTCTATATTTATGCATTGAGCATTTCTATTTTAAATGTATACTTTTGTCTTAAATCAAAACTTGAGTTTTTATTTCTCCTTCATCTTGTAAACAAAAAAAAAAGAGATAAAAAGCAAATAGATCCCTACAAAATGAAAATTTTAGAATATTTTAAGGAAAGAATTTAAAGAAATAACAAATGTAAGTAAAGAAAATTTATTCACACACCATAAATGAAGTCAAAAGTTTTGTTATCCAAGTTTGAGAAATTCCACTTATTCAACCCTAATTGCTTGGAATTTTATAAGAAAGAGATATTTCTACACAAGTTTTAAAAAATGGATATGCATGCTTGAAACATGTTAAAGATGCAAATGACCTATGGATCCAAACTTTTCAAAGAGAATAACATTAAATTCTCAAGTGAACAATTGTTGGGATATTTACTAGAGTCAAACAAGCCATTATTTTGCCCATATACCAAAAGTTGACCTAACGATCATAGATGATTGTAAAAGTGATTTATCATGTGTAACGGGCTATATTTTTGTATAGAATGACTTATGGATTGGGAGTCTTCACTCAGTTAGAAATACCCCGCTTCCCCCTTTTCCCGACGATTGTATAAAATGATATATAAATACAAAAAAGAGTTTACAGTCCCTAAAAATTACAGACAGTTTTTACCCGAGTCAAACAAGCCATTATTTTTCCCATTTACAAAAATATGACCTAACGATCATAGATGATTGTAAAGTAATTTATCATGCTTAACGGGCTATATTTTTCTAAGGAATGACTTGTGGATTGGGAGTCAACACTCAGTTAAAAATCCCCTGCCACCCCATTTTCCTGACGATTGCAAAACCTGAATTATCTCTTTCTAAATTTTTGTGTTGTGCATTTCCAGTTTAGATGTATACTATTTTTCTTAAATCAAAACTTGAGTTTTAACTTCCCTTTATCTTGTAAACAAAACAAGAGATAAAAGGCAAATAGATCACAACAAAATAAAATTTTAGAGTTGATGTATGGAATGAATTTAAAGCAAAAATAAATGTAAGAAAATAAAATTTATTCACACACCACAAATGAACACAAAAGTTTTGTTATACAAATTTGAGAAATTCCACTAGATCAACCCTAATTGCTTGGAATTTAATAAGAAAGAGATATTTCTACACATGTTATAAAAAATGGATGGCATGCTTAAAATGTGCTAAAGATGCAAATGACCTATGGATCCAAACCTTTTAAAGAGAATAACATTTAATTCTCATATGAACGTGGGTTGGGAAATTTACCAGAGTCAAACAAGCCATTATTTTGCCCCTTTACAAAAAGCTGACTTAACGATCATAGATGATTGTAAAGTGATTTAACATGCCTAACGTGCTATATTTTTGTAAGGAACAACTTATGGATTGGGAGTCAAAACTCAGTTAAAAATCCCCTGCATCCCCCTTTTCCCGACGATTGTAAAACCTGATATATAAAAACTAAAAAAAGTTTACAATCCCTAAAAATGACAGACACTTTTTGGAATTATCTCTCTCTAATTTTTGCATTGTGCATTGCCTTTTTAGATATATAATTTTCTCTTAAATCGAAACTTGAGTTTTTCCCTTTCCCTTCATCTCGTAAACAAAAAAAGAGATAAAAGGCAAATTGATCACAACAAAATGAAAATTTTAGAGTTTATGTAAGGAAAGAATTTAAAGCAGTAACAAATTTAAGTAAAGAAAATTTATTCACACACCACAAATGAACACTAAATTTTTGTTATCCAAGTTTGGGAAATTCCACTAGTTCAACCCTAATGGCTTGAAATTTTATAGGAAAGAAATTTTTCTACACATATTTTAAAAAATGGATATGCATGCTTGAAACTTGTTAAAGATGCAAATGACCTATGGATATATACCCTAGTCAAACAAACCATTATTTTGCGCATTTACAAAAAGTTGCAAAAACCTGACATATAAAAACAAAAAAAGAGTTTCCAATCCCTAAAATTTACAAACACTTTTTGGAATAATCTTTCTCAACATTTGTCCATTGTGCCTTCCAACTTTAGATGTATACTTTTTTCTAAAATCAAAACTTGAGTTTTCACTTTCCCTTCATCTTGTAAACAAAAAAACAGATAAAAGTCAAATTGATCACAACAAAATAAAAATTTTAGAGTTTATGTAAGGAAATAATTTAAAGTAAAAACAAATGTAAGTAAATAAAATTTATTCGCACACCACAAAAGATAACAAAGGTTTTGTTATCAAAGTTTGAGAAATTCAACTTGTACAACCCTAATAGTTTGCAATTTTATAAGAAAGAAATTTCTCTACACTTGTTTTACAATATGGATATGCATGCTTGACACATGTTAAAGATGTAAATGACCTATGGATCCAAACATTTTAAAGAGAATAACATTAAATTCTCAAGTGAACGTGTGATGGGATATTTACCCAAGTCAAACATGCCATTATTTTGCCCATTTAAAAAAAAGCTGACCTAACGATCATAGATGATTGTAAAGTGATTTATCATGCGTAACAGACTATGTTTTTGTAAGGAATGACTTATGGATTGGGAGTTAATACTCAGTTAAAAATCCCCTACCTCCCCCTTTTCCCGACGATTGCAAAACTGATATATAAAAACTAATAAGAGTTTACAATCCTTAAAAATTACAGACACTTTCAGGAATTGTCTCTCTCTACATTTGTGCATTGTGCATTTTCCATTTTAGATATATAACTTTTTCTTAAATCGAAACTTGAGTTTTCACTTTCCCTTCATCTCGTAAACAAAAAAAGAGATAAAAGGCAAATAGATCACAACAAAATGTTAATTTTAGAGTTTATGTATGGAATGAATTTAAAGCAATAACAAATGTAAGGAATGAAAATTTATTCACACACCAAAAATGAACACAAAAGTTTTGTTTTCCAAGCTTAGGAATTTCCACTAGTTCATCCCTAGTGCCCTGGAATTTTACAAGAAAGAGATTTTTAAACACATGTTTTAAAAAATGGATATGCATGCTTGAAACATGTTAAATATGAAAATGACCTATGGATCCAAACCTTTTGAAGAGAATAACATTATATTCTCAAGTGAACGTTCGGTGGGATATTTACCCAAGTCAAACAAGCCATTATTTTGCCCATTTACAAAAAGTTGACCTAGCAATCATAGATGATTGTAAAGTGATTTATCATGCATAACGGGCTATATTCTTGTAAGAAATGACTTATGGATTGGGAACTAACACTCAGTTAAAAATCCCCCGCCCCCCCCTTTTCCTGACGATTGCAAAACCTATTATATAAAACGATAAATTGTTTATAATCCCTAAAAATTGCAGACACTTTTTTGAATTATCTCTCTCTAAATTTGTGCATTGTGCATTTCCATTTTACCTGTATATTTTTTTCTTAAATCAAAACCTTAGTTTTGACTTCCCTTCATCTTGTAAACAAAAAAAGAAGATAAAATACAAATAGATCACAATAAAATGAAAATTTTAGAGCTTATGTATGGAATGAATTTAAAGCAATAACAAATGTAAATAAAGAAATTTTAATCACACACCACAAATGAACACAACACATTGTTATCCAAGTTTGGGAAATGCCACTAGTTCAACCCTAATGGCTTGGAATTTTATAAGAAAGAGATTTTTCAACACATGTTTTAAAAAATGGATATGCATTCTTGAAACATGTTAAAGATGCAAATGACCAATGGATGCAAACCTTTTAAAGAGAATAGCATTAAATTATGAAGTGAACATGCGGTGGGATATTTTCCCAAGTCAAACAAGCCATTATTTTGCCCATTTACAAAAAGCTGACCAAACAATCATAGATGATTGTAAAGTGATTTGTCATGTGTAACGGGCTATATTTTTGTCAGGAAAGACTTATGGATTGGGAGTCAACACTAAGTTAAAAATCCCCTCGCTGCCCCTTTTCTCGACGATTGCAAAACCCGATATATAAAAACTACAAAGTGTTTATAATCCCTAAAAATTGCAGACACTTTTTAGAATTATCTCTCTCTAAATTTGTGCATTGTGCATTTCAACTTTAGATGTATATTTTTTTCTTAAATAAAAACTTTTGTTTTAACTTCCCTTCATCTTGAAAAAAAAAAGAGATAAAGGGCAAATAGATCACAACAAAATGAAAATTTTAGAGCTTATGTATGGAATGAATTTAAAGCAATAACAAATGTAAGTAAAGAAAATTTATTCACACACCACAAATGAATACAAAACTTTTTTTATCCAAGTTTGGGAAATTCCACTAGTTCAACCCTAATGGCTTGGAATTTTATAAGAAAGAGATTTTTCAAGACATGTTTAAAACAATGGATATGCATGCTTGAAATATGTTAAAGATGCAAATGACCAATGGATATATACCCTAGTCAAACAAACCATTATTTTGCGCATTTACAAAAAGTTGACCTAACGATCATAGATGATTGTAAAGTGATTTATCATGCGTAACGGGCTATATTTTTGTGGGGAATGAGTTATGGATTAGGAGTCAACACACAGTTAAAAATCCCACACATCCCCCTTTTCCCGACGATTGGAAAACCGGACATATAAAAACAAAAAACAATCCCTAAAAATTATAGAAAATTTTTGGAATTATATTTCTCTACATTTGTGCATTGTGCATTTCAATTTTAGATGTATACTTTTTTCTTAAATCAAAACTAGAGTTTGCACTTTCCCTTCATCTTGTAAACAAAAAAAGAGATAAATGGAAAATTGATCACAACAAAATAAAAAATTTAGTGTTTATGTATGGAAAGAATTTAAAGCAATAAAAAATTTAAATAAATAAAATTTATTCACACACCACAAAAGATAACAAAAGTTTTGTAATATAAGTTTGAGAAATTCCACTAGTTCAACCCTAATAGCTTGGAATTTTAGAAGATAGAGATTTTTCTACACATGTTTGAAAATATGGATTTGCATGATTGAAACAAGTAAAAGGTGCAAATGACCTATGGATCCAAACCTTTTAAAAAGAATAACATTAAATTCTCTAGTGAAAGTGCAGTGGGATATTTACCCGAGTCAAACAAACCATTATTTTGCCCATTTACAAAAAGCTGACCTAACGATCATTGATGATTGTAAAGTGATTTATCACGCGTAACGGGCTATATTTTTGTAGGAATGACTTAGGGAGTGGGAGTCAACGCTCAGTTAAAAATCCTCCACCTCTCCCTTTTCCCTACGATTGCAAAACCTGATATTTAAAAACTAAAAAGAGTTTGCAATCCCTAAAAATTACAAACACATTTTTGAATTATCTCTCTCTACATTTGTGCATTAGGCATTTCAAATTTAGATGTATACTTTTTTATTAAATCAAAACTTAAGTTTTCACTTTCCCTTTATCTCGTAAGTATAAAAATGGATAAAAGGCAAATAGATCACAACAAAATTAAAATTTTAGAGTTTATGTATGGAAAAAATTTAAAGCAATAACAAATGTAAGTAAAGAAAATTTATTCACACGCCACAAATGAACACAAAAGTTTTGTTATCCAAGTTTTGGAAATTTCACAAGTTCAACCCTAATGTCTTGGAATTTTATAAGAAAGAGATGTTTCTACACGTTTTAAAAAATGGATAAGCATGCTTGAAACATGTTAAAGATGAAAATTACTTATGAATCCAAACCTTTAAAAGAGAATACCATTAAATTCTCAAGTGAACGTGCGTTGGGATTTTAACCCAAGTCAAACAATCCATTATTTTGCCAATTTACAAAAATCTGACCTAACGATCATAGATGATTGTAAAGTGATTGATCATGCATAACAGGCTATATTTTTTTAAGGAACGACTTATGGATTCGGAGTCATCACTCAGTTAAAAATCCCCCGCCTTCCCCTTTTCCCGACGATTGAAAACCTAATATATAAAACCTAAAAAGTGTTTACAATCAATAAATATTACAGAAACTTTTTGGAATTATATCTCCCTAAAGTTGGGCATTGTGCATTTCCTTTTTAGATATATAATTTTTTCTTAAATCGAAACTTGAGTTTTCACTTTCCCTTCATCTCGTAAACAAAAAAAGAGATAAAAGGCAAATAGATTACAACAAAGTGAAAATTTTAGAGTTTATGTAAGGAAAAAATTTAAACCAATAAAAAATGTAAATAAATAAAATCTATTAAAACACCACAAATGAACACAAAAGTTTTGTTATCCAAGTTTGGTAAATTCCACTAGTTCAACCCTAATGGCTTGGAATTTTATAAAACAGAGATTTTTCTACACATGTTTTAAAAAATAGATAGGCATGCTTGAAACAGGTTAAAGATGAAAATGACCTATAGATCTAAACCTTTTAAAGAGAATGACATTAAATTCTCAAGTGATCGTGTGGTGGGATATTTACACAAGTGAAAAAAACCTTTATTTTGCCCATTTACTAATAGTTGACCTAACAATCATAGATGATTGTATGGTTATTTATCATGTGTACCGGGTAATATTTTTCTAAGGAATGACTTATGGATTGGCAATCAACACTCAGTAAAAAATCCCCCGCTTACCCCTTTTCCCAACGATTGCAAAACCTGATATATAAAAACTAAAAATAGTTTACAATCACTAAAAATTACAGTCACTTTTTCGAATTATCTCTCTCTACATTTTTGCAATGTGCATTTCCATTTTACAAGTATACTTATTTCTAAAATCAAAACTTGAGATTTCACTTTCCCTTCATCTCGTAAAAAAAAAGAGATAAAAGGCTAATAGATCACAACAAAATGAAACTTTTGGAGTTTATGTTTGGAAATAATTTAAAGCAATAACAAATGTAAGTAAAGAAAATTTATTCACACACCACAAATGAACACAAAAGTTTTGTTATCCAAGTTTGCGAAATTCCACTAGTTCAACCCTATTGGCTTGGAATTTATAAGAAAGAGATTTTTCTACACATGTTTTAAAAAAGGGATATGCATGCTTGAAACAGGTTAAAGATGCAAATGACCTATGGATCCAAACCTTTTAAAGAGAATAACATTAAATTCTCATATGAACGTGTGGTGGGATATTTACAGGAGTCAAACAAGCCATTATTTTGCCCATTTTCAAAAAGCTGACCTAACGATAAAAAACAATTGTAAAGTGATTTATCATGCATACCGGGCTATATTTTTGTAAGGAATGACTTATGGATTGGGTGTCAACACTCAGTTAGAAGTCCCCCGCCTCCCGGTTTTCCCAACGATTGCCAAACCTGTTATATAAAATATCATTATTATTTTAGTTTTTTTATTAATTTACTTTATTTTATTTCAGTTTTAGGCCATAAGGGTATTTTTGGAATTATTTATTAATAGGGATATTTTTGGAATATTTTATCCATGGGGATATTTCTGTAATATTTTATTAAACCCTAACAGGGTGAACCCTATTTAAGGGGTAAGAGTAATTAAAAAAGAAAGCATTAAAGTATTAAGAATTAGGTTAAATCTAGCATAGAGAGGCTTAGAGTTCTCCTCAACGAGCTCTAAGGTTATCAAGCTTCCCTTAGGCTTGATCTTTCGTTTTCGTCTTCCCCATGTCTTCCTACTACCCCTACGGTAATGCCTGGAAGACCCGTGACCCGTGGCAGACCCCAGATCCTCCCAAGGAATCCTTGTGTCAGATCCGAGACTATACCAACTGGTATCAGAGCGGGAACACAATGGGTTATTCTATATCCCAAGAAAGATGGATTGCTATGGGTAAGAATTGGAGGAAATATGAGCACGGTTAGATGCTTCCATTGAACATTATGGAAGGGAGAAACTCGTTGCTGCAGCAAAACAGGTCATACAACCTCAAATCTCTATCTCGGATGGGCAGAACTGCCCATGGCTGAAAAAATTAATAATTTCGTCTCGAGAGGCGGATGGGGCAACAGGCCAAGGGCCAGAAAAATCAAAAATTTCGTCATCGTTACCAGAAAAAATCCGTAGAAGAGGCGGATGCTGGTTTTTTAACAAAAAGGGGCGCCGATTTCGACCTCCACATTTTCGAAATCACACCTACGAAATCACAGCCGATTTTGGCCTCCACATTTTCGCAATCTCCCGGTGGGACCTCAATTTTTAGGATCTCGGAAGGGTATTATGCCTCACTTCCGTCGGTAATCAAGGGTGGGGGTTCCACCTCCCAAAACCCCGCTGCACGGCCAGCCTAGTGTCTTCCAGCGATTCTTCTGATAGGGGTGTGTTTCCGAGAGCCCTCGCTCTCGGAAAATTACCAGGCGGCGACGCCCAAAACGGCTGCTCTTCACCACCAGACACGAAGGCGATTCCGTCAATGCCGTCATACACAACTCCGGTGGGATTCGACTTTTGACCACCATCTCCCACACTCATTCCACCTCTCAGTAGAACAGATCAAACCATTGTTCCAAATTGGGGGGGGAGGGGGGGGAGGGGGGGAAGGATAGTGAATCGGAATTTTTTTTTTGAGGGGCTTTGTGTTTCTATGGATGAGCACAATACTTGTGTAGATGTGGATCTTCGAATTGTAGCTGTGGGATTTAATTTTCTGGATCCCCTGTATGCTGTTCGGCCACGAACTTTCCACCCTGTTCGGAGACGTGTGGACGGAAGACGACCGTCGCCCGCCTTCATCGGCGCCCTGAGGGAAGGAGCATCTGTCGACAAGGTTTCGGCACTTACCGACGGCCGCTATGCTCGGGATCGATAGGAGGATAACGCCAGATTTTTATTTTCGAAGAATCGTCGATGAAGGTTTCAGCACTTACCGACGGCCGCTATGCTCGGGATCTGTAGGAGGATAACGCCGGATTTCGATTTCCGAAGAATCGTCGACGAAATTTCCGTCGAAGGAGGAAGAAGATGGTTCAATTCAAATTTTCCTAAGTTAGGAAAATTTCATCAGCGCACGAAGCTGAGTCATGCGCCGGACCGGGTTCCTAAACCGAGTTAACTAGGTTAACACGGACCGGGCCAAAAAAAAAAAAAAAATCGTGTCCAGAAGGTGGGTCGTGCGCCGGACTGGGTTCCTGAACCGAGTCAACCCACGTTAACCCAAACCGGGCCAAAAAAACAAAAAAATTTGGCATCCTGAAGGGTGATCATTGCTATCGCAGATGCTACTTCGGCACCGGTGGAGACGTCGGCATACAGACACTACTTCCGAGCTTGAGGACAAGCTCGTCTTCCAAGGGGGGGTGTAATGTTATGCACGCAATAACATTATTATTTTAGTTGGTTTATTAATTTACTTTATTTTATTTCAGTTTTAGGCCATAGGGGTATTTTTTGAATTATTTATTAATAGGGATATTTTTGGAATATTTTATTCATAGGGATATTTATGTAATATTTTATTAAACCCTAACAGGGTGAACCCTTTTTAAGGGGTAAGAGTAATGAGAAAAGAAAGCATTGAAGTATTAAGAATTAGGTTAAATCTAGCGTAGAGAGGCTTAGAGTTCTCCTCAATGAGCTCTAAGGTTATCAAGCTTCCCTTAGGCTTGATCTTTCGTTTTTATCTTCCCCATGTCTTCCTACTACCCCTACGGTGATGCCTGGAAGACCCGTAACCCGTGGCAGACCCCAGATCCTCCCAAAGAATCCTTGTGTCAGATCTGGGACCGTACCATTATCCAAGTTTTGGAAATTCCACTAGTTCAAGCCTACTAGCTTGAAATTTTATAAGAAAGTGATTTTTATGCACATGTTTTAAAAAATGGATATGCATGCTTGAAACATGTTAAAGATGCAAATGACCTAGGGATCCAAACCTTTTAAAGAGAATAACATTAAATTCTCAAGTGAACATGCAATGGGATATTTACTTAAGTCAAACAAGCCATTATTTTGCCCATTTACAAAAGTTGACCTAACGATCATTGATGATTGTAAAGTGATTTAACATGCTTAAATGGCTATATTTTTGTAAGGAATGACTTCTAGATTGGGCATCAACACTGAGTAAGAAATCCCCTGCCTCCCCCCTTTCCCGACGTTTGCAAAACCTGATATATAATAACTAAAAGAGTTTAAAATCCCTAAAAATTACAGACACTTTTTAGTCTTATCACTCTCAACATTTGTGCATTGTGCATTTCCATTTTAGATATATAAGTTTATCTTAAATCAAAACTTGTGTTTTCACTTTCCCGTCATCTTGTAAACCAAAAAACAGATATATGGCAAATTGATCACAAAAAAAAAATTTAGAGTTTATGTATGGAAATAATTTAAAGCAATAAAAAATTTAAGTAAATAAAATTAATTCACACACCACAAATGAACACAAAAGTTTTGTTATCCAAGTTTGGGAAATTCCACTAGTTCAACCCTAATGACATTGAATTTTATAAGAAGGAGATTTTTCTGCAAATGTTTTAAAAAATGGATATGCAAGCTTGACACATGTTAAAGATGCAAATGACCTATGGATACAAACCTTTTAAAGAGAATAACATTAAATTCTCAAGTGAATGTGCGGTGGGATATTTACCCAAGTCAAACAAGCCAATATTTTGCCCATTTACAAAAAGGTTACCTAACAATCATAGATGATTGTAATGTGATTAATCATGCGTAACGGGCTATATTTATATAACGAATGACTTACGGAATGGGAGTCAATACTAACTTAAAAATCCCCCGCGTCCCCCTTTTCCCGACTATTGCAAAATCTGATTTATAAAATCTACAAAGTGTTTATAATCCCTAAAAATTGCATACACGTTTTTCAATTATCTCTCTCTAAATTTGTGCATTGTGCATTTCAATTTTAGATGAATACTTTTTTCTTAAATCGAAACTTGAGTTTTAACTTCCCTTCATCTTGTAAACAAAAAAAGAGATAAAAGGCAAATAGATCACATCAAAATAAAAATTTTAGAGTTTATGTATGGAATGAATTGAAAGGAATAACAAATGTAAGTAAAGAAAATTTATTCACACACCACAAATGAACACAAAATCTTTGTTATCCAAGTTTGAGAAATTCCACTAGTTGAACCCTAATAGCTTGGAATTTTATAAGAAAGAGATTTTTCTACACATGTTTTAAAAAATGGATATGCATGCTTGAAACATGTTAAAGATGCAAATGACCTATGGATTCAAACCTTTTAAAGAGAATAACATTAAATTCTCAAGTGAACGTGAGGTGGGATATTTACTCGAGTCAAACAAACCATTATTTTGCCCATTTACAAAAAGCTGACCTAACGATCATTGATGATTGTAAAGTGATTTATCATGCATAACGGGCTATTTTTTTTTGTAAGGAATGACTAATGCATTGGGAGTACACACTCAGTTAAAAATCCCCCGCCTCCTTTTTTTCCCGATGATTGCATAACCTGATATATAAAAACTAAAAAGAGTTTACAGCCCTAAAAATTATAGACACTTTTTGGAATTATCTCTCTCTACATTTGTGCATAGTGAATTTCCATTTTAAAATAATACTTTTTTCCAAAATCAAAACTTGAGTTTTCCCTTTCCCTACTTCTCCTAAACAAAAAAAGAGATAAAAGGCAAATAGATCACAACAAAATGAATATTTGAGAGTTTATATATGGAAACAATTTAAAGCAATAAAAATGTAAGTAAAGAAAATTTATTCACACACCACAAATGAACACAAATGTTTTGTTATCCAAGTTTGAGAAATTTCACTAGTTCAGCTCTAATGGATATGAATTTTATAAGAAAGAGATTTTTGTACACATGTTATAAAAAATGGATATGCATGCTTGAAACATAATAAAGATGCAAATGACCTATAACATTAAATTCTCAAGTGAACGTGCAAAGGGATATTTACCCGAGTCAAATAAGCCATTATTTTTCCCATTTACAAAAAGTTGACCTAACAATCATAGATGATTGTAAAGTTATTTATCATGTGTAACGGGCTATATTTTTGTAAGGAATGACTTATGGATTGGGAGTCAACACTCAGTTAAAAATCCTCCACCTCCCCCTTTTCCCGAGGATTGCAAAACCTGATAGATAAAAACTAAAAAGAGTTTGCAATCCCTAATAATTACAAACACTTTTTTGAATTATCTCTCTCTATATTTGTGCATTGTGCATTTCAATTTTAGATGTATACTTTTTTCTTAAATCGAAACTTGAGTTTTCACTTTCCCTTCATCTAGTAAGCAAAAAAAAGAGATAAAAGGCAAATAGATCAGAACAAAATGAAAATTAGAATTTAAAGTAATAACAAATGTAAGTAAATAAAATTTATTCACACACCACAAATGAACACAAATGTTTTTTTATCCAATTTTTGGAAATTTCACTAGTTCAACTCTAATGGCTTGGAATTTTATAAAAAAGAGATTTTTCTACATATGTTTTAAAAAATGGATATGCATGCTTGAAACATGTTGAAGATGCAAATGACCTATGTATCCAAACCCTTTAAAAACAATAACATTAAATTCTCAAGTGAACGTGTGTTGGTATATTTACCAGATTCAAACAAGCCATTATTGTTGTTACGGTCCCAGATCTGACACGTGAGGAAGACGATGACGATGAATAGGAATGTGATGATTGACCTGGATCTCAAAGGGAGAATCCGTCCAGTTTACTCTAAGCTTACTCTAAATTAACTTCAAAACTCAATGCTTGTGTTTCTCACTACTCTTACCCCTTAAATAGGGTTCACCCGGTTTGAGTTTACAATAAAATATTCTAAAAATATCCCTATAAATAAAATATTAAAAATATACCCCTATAAATAAAATATTCCTAAAATATCCCTGTAACCTAAAACTAAAATAAAATAAAATAAATTAAAGAAAACAACTAAAATAATAATGCTATGCCATGCATAACATTTTAATGTTATTATGTGCATAACATTACATAGCCCCTGGAAGACGAGCTTGTCCCCAAGCTTGGAAGCAGTGTCTGCGCAAGTGTCAACTACGGTATCAGAGAGCCTCAAGCCAGCGAATAACTTTTTTTTTTTTCAGAGTTGACCCAGTTTGAGTTGGCCTGGGTTGACTCAGTTCTGGAAACCCGGTCCTGCACGCAACTCAGCTTCCTGCACTGATCAAATTTTCCTAACTTAGGAAAATTTGAATCGGAAGTCATCTTCCTCCTTCGGCGAAAATTTTGCCGATGGGTCTTTTGGGGAAATCGTAAATTTTCCTCATCCTCATGCCGATCCCAAACAGAACGGCCGTCGGACATTGCAAGAACCTCGGCTCCTTCCCTCATGGCACCGACTAAGGAAGGTGATGGCCGTATGTCGTCCCATGACACCGTACAGTGCAGATATTTTGCCAATTGAGTCTCTTGCTGCTCCGGCAGTGAACAACAGCCCTTGGAGGCTTTGCCGCTTGGAAATTTGCTGAGACAGTGTGCTCGCAGAAATATTTCCTGGTCGAAATGGCTGGAAAAGTTTCCCTCTCCCATTTGGAACGGAGTGTGGTTTGCCGTGAGCAGTCGAGGTTTGATTTCGGGATTTCAGAAATCTCTTCCGAAAGGGCAAGCTTTCGGACTTGAGGGGGGACCTGGAAACGGTCTTCCGTGGGTGTCGCCAAAGGGATTTCGTGATATCCTTCTGATTTGGGACATGTTGAGTCCCCAATTTTGGAGGTCGCCGTCGCGGAATCGACGCAGGTGGTCGGCGCTGGTGGATGGTGGTGCTGAAGCGTTTGGGGTGAATCTGGATTTGAGGTTTTCCCCAAATCCTCCGCAGGAGTCTCTGCCGGAAGAGGAACGAAGCCAAAGCCTCGGCATTACCCTTTTTCCCATTAGAGACGGTTTTTCCATGGGATGTCTCTCTATACCTCTTCATTCGCCATAATTTAACTTCGTCGGAGATATCTTCTCTGAGGAATGCCTCTCTGTACACCGTCGTCAGCCAATATTGCACCCAACCTGCACGCCACATTTGTATACTTTCTGGCGTGTCACCATCTTCAGCGATTTCATGGACTTGTCTGTGCATCGCCAAATATGGGTCTTCAATGGGCATCGTGTTCCTATTTTGATACCAGTTGTTACGGTCCCAGATCTGACACGTGAGGAAAACGATGACGATGAATAGGAATGTGATGATTGACCTGGATCTCAAAGGGAGAATCCGACCTATTTACTCTAAGCTTACTCCAAATTAACTTCAATACTCAATGCTTGTGTTTCTCATTATTCTTACCCCTTAAATAGGGTTCACCCGGTTAGGGTTTCCAATAAAATATTTTAAAAATACCACTATAAATGAAATATTAAAAAAATACCCTTATAAATAAAATATTCCTAAAAATCAATGTAACCTAAAAATGAAATAAAATAAAATAAATTAAAGAAAACAACTAAAATAATAATGTTATGCCATGCATTGAGCCAGGTCGAGCTTCCTTCAAAGCTCGATCATCCCATTCTTATTCATTGTCATCATCTTCCTCACGTGTCAGATCTGGGACCGTAACAACTGGTATCAGAGTGGGAACACAATGGGTTATTCTATATCCCAAGAAAGATGGATTGCTATGGGAAAGGAATTTGAGGAATTACGAGCACGATTAGATGCTTCCATTGAACATTATGCAAAGGAGGAACTCATTGCTACAGCAAAACAAGTTACACGACCTCAAATCTCCGACCACATATGCACACAAGAGGTAGCAGAAGCTATCTCGAATGGGCAGAACGGCCCATGGCCGGAAAAATCAAAAAATTCATCTCTAGAGCCGGACGCAGAAAAGGAAAAAGGGTTATCTGCCACGACATTGAAATCAGTCCTTCCCTACTCTTGGCAAGCTGATATTATGCACGCAGCCACACTCCGTTCCACATGGGAGGGGAAATAATTCCCGGCCATTCCTACCAGGAAATATTTCCGAGAGTCTGTCTCAAAAAAATTCTAATCGGCGAAGCCTCCAAGGGGTGCTAGTGATCGCAGGAGCAGCACGAGACTCCATCGGCAAAAATTTTGCCCTGTTCGGTGACATTCCAATAGAAGAACCGTCGGCGACATTCCAGTAGAAGATCGTTGGCGACATTTCTGCAGAAGACCGTCTGCGACAATTCAGTGAAAGACCCGTCGGCGACATTCCAGCAGAACCATCAGCAACATTCTGAGAGGCCTCTGTCTCAGCAACTCTCCCAGTGGTGAAGTGAAGCCCCAACAGGCTGATCTTCACCACCGGAGAAGAAGGAGATTTTGTCGGTGACATTTCCGCAGACGACCGTCAACGACAATTTAGAAGAAGATCGGTCGGCGACAATTCAGCAGAAGACCTATCGACGACATTCCAATAGAAGAACCATCGGCGACATTCCAGCAGAAGACTGTCGGCAAAATTTCCGCAGAAGACCCGTCAGCGACATTCCAGTAGATGACCAGTTGGCAACGCTTCCTCAATTACCGGCTCCAGCCCTGTTCAGGATTTGCTGTAGGAGGAAGAAGGGGCCCGATTAAATTTTCCTAACTTAGGAAAATTTAATCGGCACTATCCACTGAGTCGCACGCCGGACCAGGGTTCTTGAACCGAGTCAACCCAGGTTAACTCAGACCGGCCCAAAAAAAAGTTGGGCAAATAGAGGGGGGGTCATAGCTATCGCGGATGCTACTTTGGCACTGGTGGAGACGTCGGGATACAGACACTATTTTTGAGCTTGAGGGCAAGCTCGTCTTCGAAGGGGAGTGTAATGTTATGCACGCAATAAAATTATTATTTTAGTGTTTTCTTTAATTTACCTTATTTATTTTAGTTTTAGGCCACATGGATATTTTTCGAATATTTATTTATAGGGGTATTTTTGCAATATTTTATCTTAAACCCTAACAGGGTGAACCCTATTTAAGGGATATGATTAATGAGAAACACAAGTATTGAAGTATTAAGAATTAGGTTAAATCTAGTGTAAAGAGGTGAGATCCGAGGTTAGGGTTTTCCTTAAAAACCCACATATTTTTCATCCTCCATTGATCTTCGTCTACCCCATATCTTCCTACTATCCCTAAAGTAATGCCTGGAAGACCCATAACCCGTAGCAGATCCCAGATCCTCCCAAAGAATCTTTGTGTCAGATTCGGGACTGTAACAATTTTTCCCGTTTACAAAAAGCTGACCTAACAATCATAGATGATTGTAAAGTGATTTATTATGTGTAATGGGCTATATTTTTGTAAGGAATGACTTATGGATTGGAAGTCAACCCTCAGTTAAAAATCAACCCCCCCCCCCCCCCCCCCCCCCCCCCTCCCTTTTTCCCAACGATTGCAAAACCAGATATAAAAAAACTAAAAAGAGTTTACAATCCCTAAAAGTTACAAACTCTTTTTGGAATTATCTCTCTCAAAATTTGTGCATTGTACATTTCCTTTTTAGATATATAATTTTTTATTAAATCGAAACTAGAGTTTTCACTTTCCTTTCCTCTCGTAAACAAAAAGAGAGATAAAAGGCAAATAGATCACAACAAAATGAAATTTTAAGAATTTATGTAAGAAAATAATTTAAGTCAATGACAAATGTAAGTAAAGAAAAGTTATTCACACACCACAAATGAACACAAAATTTTTGTTATCCAAGTTTGGGAAATTCCCCTAGTCCAACCCTAATGGCTTGGAATTATATAAGAAAGAGATTTTTCTACACATGTTTTAAAAAATGGATAGGCATGCTTGAAACATGTTAAAGATGCAAATGACCTATGGATCCAAACCTTTTAAAGAGAATAACATTAAATTCTCAAGTGAACGTGCGGTGGGTTATGTACCTAAGTCAAACAAACCATTATTTTGCCCATTTACAAAAAGCTGACCTAACGATAATAGAAGATTGTAAAGTGATTTATCATGCGTAACAATGTATATTTTTTTAAGGAATGACTTATGGATTGGGAGTCAACACTCTGTTAAAAATCTCTTGCCTCCCCCTTTTCCCAACGATTGCAAAACTTTATATATAAAAACAAAAAAGAGTTTACAATCCCTTAAAATTACAGACACATTTTCTCCCTATATTTTTGAATTGTGCATTTCTGTTTTACATGTATATTTATTTCTTAAATCAAAACTTGAGTTTTCACTTTACCTTCATCTCGTAAACAAAAAAAGAGATAAAAGGAAAAATAGATCACAACAAAATGAAACTTTTAGAGTTTATGTATGAAAATAATTTAAACCAATAACAAATATATGTAAAGAAAATTTATTCACACACCACAAATGAACACAAAAGTTTTGTTATCCAAGTTTCGAAAATTCCACTAGTTCAACCCTATTGGCTTGGAATTTTATAAGAAAGAGATTTTTATACACATGTTTTAAAAAATGGATATGCATGCTTCAAACATGTTAAAAATGAAAATGACCTATGAATCCAAACCTTTTAAAGAGAATAGCATTAAATTATCAAGTGAACGTGTGGTGGGATATTTACCCGAGTCAAACAAGCCATTATTTTGCCCATTAACAAAAACCTGACCTAATGATCATAGATGATTGTAAAGTAATTTATCATGCGTAACTGGCTATATTTTTTTAAGGAAAGACTTATGGATTGGGAGTCAACACTCAGTTAAAATTCCCCCGCCTCCCCCTTTTCCCAACTATTGCAAAATCTGATATATAAAAACTACAAAGTGTTTATAATCCCTAAAAATTGCAGACAATTTTTTGAATTATCTCTCTCTACATTTTTTCATAGTGCATTTCCATTTTAGATTACTTTTTTCTTAAATCAAAACTTGAATTTTCGCTTTCCCATCATCATGTAAACAAAAAAAGAGATAAAAGGCAAATAGATCACAATAAAATGAAAATTTTGGAGTTTAGGTATGGAAAGAATTTAAGTCAATAACAAATGTATGTAAAGAAAATTTATTCGGACACCACAAATGAACACAAAAGTTTAGTTATCCAAGTTTGGGAAATTCCACTACTTCAACCCTTCTAGCTTGGAATTTTTTAAGAAAGAGATTTTTGTACACATGTTTTTAAAAATAGATATGGATGCTTGAAACATGTTAAAGATGAAAATGATCATTGGATCCAAACCTTTTAAAGAGAATAACATTAAATTCTTAAGTGAACGTGCGATGGGATATTTACCCGAGTCAAACAAGCCATTATTTTGCCCATTTACAAAAAGCTGACCTAACGATCATAGATGATTGAAAAGTGATTTATCATGCGTAACGAGGTATATTTTTGTAAGGAATGACTTATGGATTGGGAGTCAACACTCAATTAAAAATCCCCCGCCTCCCTCTTTTTCAGACGATTGCAAAACCAAATATATAAAAACTAAAAAGAGTTTACAATCCCTAAAAATTAAAGACACTTTTTGGAATTATCTCTCTCTGCATTTGTGCATTGAGCATTTCCATTTTAGATATATAAATTTTTCTTAAATCGAAATTTGACTTTTCACTTTCCCTTAATCTTGTAAATGAAAAAAGAGATAAACTGCAAATAGATCACAACAAAATTAAAATTTTAGAGTTTATGTAAGGAAAGAATTTATAGCAATAACAAATGTAAGTAAATAAAATTCATTCACACACCACAAATGAACACAAAAGTTTTGTTATCCAACTTTTGGGAAATTCCACTAGTTCAACCCTAATTGCTTGGAATTTTTTAAGAAAGAAATATTTCTACACATGTTTTAGAAAATGGATATGCATGCTTGAAACATGTTAAAGATTTAAATGATCTATAGATCCAAACCTTTTAAAGAGAATAACACTAAATTCTCAAGTGAACATGCGGTGAGATATTTACCCAAGTCAAACAAGCTACAATTTTGCCCATTAAAAAAAAGCAGACCTAAAAATCATAGATAATTGTAAAGTTATTTATCATGCGTAACGGGCTATATTTTTGTAAGGAATGACTTGTGGCTTGCGAGTCAACACTCAGTTAAAAATACCAGCCTCCCCCTTTTCCCGATGATTACAAAACTTGATATATAGAAAATTAAAAGTGTTTACAATCCCTAAAAATTATAGACACTTTTTGGAATTATCTCTCTGTACATTTTTGCATTGTGCATTTCCTTTTTAGATGTATACTTTTTTCTTAAATCAAAACTTTAGTTTCTTCTTTCCCTTCATCTTGTAAAAAAAAAAAAAGAGATAAAATGTAAAAATAGATCACAACAAAATGAAAATTTTAGAGTTTATGTATGGATAGAATTTAAAGCAATAACAAATATATGTATATAAAATTTATTCACACACCACAAATGAACACAAAAGTTTTGTTATCCAAGTTTGGGAAATTCCACTAGTTCAATCCAAATAGCTTGCAATTTTATAAGAAAGAGATTTTTCTACTCATGTTCTAAAAAATGGATATGCATGCTTGAAACATGTTAAAGATGCAAATGACCTATGGATCCAAACCTTTTAAAGAGAATAACATTATATTCTCAAGTGCACGTGCGGTGGGATATTTACCCTAGTCAAACAGGCGATTGTTTTGCGCATTTACAAAAAGCTAACCTAACGATCATAGATGATTGTAAAGTGATTTATCATGTGTAACGGGCTATATTTTTGTAAGGAATGACTTATGGATTGGGAGTCAACACTCAGTTAAAAAACCCCTTTCTCCCCTTTTCCTGACTATTGCATAACCTGATATATAAAAGCTAAAAAGAGTTTAAAATCCCTATAAATTACAGACACTTTTTGGAATTATCGCTCTCTACATTTTTGCATTGTGCATTTCAATTTTAGATGTATACTTTTTTCTTAAATCAAAACTTGACTTTTCACTCTCCCTTCATCACGTAAACAAAAAAAGAGATAAAAGGCAAATAGATCACAATAAAATAAAAATTTTAGAGTTTATGTATGGAAATAATTTAAAGCAATAACAAATGTAAGTAAAGAAAATTTATTCACACACCACAAATGAACACAAAAGTGTTGTTATCCAACTTTGGGAAATTCCACTAGTTCAACCCTAATGGCTTGGAATTTTATAAGAAAGTGATTTTTGTACACATGTTTTAAAAATTGGATATGCATGCTTGAAACATGTTAAAGATTCAAATGACCAATGGATCCAAACTTTTTAAACAGAACAACATTAAATTCGCAAGTGAACGTGCGGTGGGATATTTACCCTAGTCAAACAGGCCATTGTTTTGCCCATTTACAAAAAGCTGACCTAACTATCATAGATCATTGTAAAGTGATTTATCATGTGTAACAGGCTATATTTTTGTAAGGAATGATTGATGGATTGGGAGTGAACCTTCAATTAAAAATCGCCAATCTTCCCCTTTTCCCGACGATTGCAAAACATGATATATAAAAACTAAAGAGAGTTTACAATAGCTAAAAATTATAGACACTTTTGGAATTATCTCTTTCTACATTTTAGCATTGTGCATTTCCAATTTAGATATATATTTTTTTCTTAAATTCACACTTGAGTTTTCACTTTCCCTTCATATCGTTAACAAAAAAAGAGATAAAAGGCAAATATATCACAACAAAATGAAAATTTTAGAGTTTAAGTATGGAAAGAATTTAAAGCAATAACAAATGTAAGGAAGGAAAATTTATTCACACACCACAAATGAACACAAAAGTTTTGTTATCCTAGTTTAGGAAATTCCACTAGCTTAACCCTATTAGCTTGGAATTTTACAAGAAAGATATTTTTCTACACTCGTTTTAAAAAATTCATATGCATGCTTGAAACATGTTAAAGATGCAAATGACCTATTGATCCAAAACTATTTAAAGAGAATAACATTAAATTCTCAAGTGAACTCGTTTAAAAAAATTTGACCAAACGATCATATATGATTAACGGGTTATATTTTTGTTTGGAATGACTTAGGGATTGGGAGTCAACACTCAGTTAAAAATCCCCCGCCTCCCCCTTTTGCCGTCGATAGCAAAACCTGATACATAAAAACTAAAAAAAGTTTACAATCCCTAAAAATTACAGACACCTTTTTGAATTATCTCTCTCTAAATTTGTGCATTGTGCATTTCCTTTTTAGATGTATAATTTTTTCTTAAATCAAAACTTGAGTTTTTACTTTCCCATCATCTCGTAAGCAAAAAAGAAGATAAAAGGAAAATTGATCACAACAAAATGAAAATTTTAGAGTATATGTATGGAAATAATTTAATGCAAAAACAAATAAAAGTAAAGAAAAATTATCAGCACACCACAAATCAACACAAAAGTTTTTTTATCCGAGTTTGGGAAATTCCATTAGTTCCACCCTAATAGCTAGGAATCTTATAAGAAAGAGATTTTTCTACACATGCGTTAAAAAAATTATATGCATGCTTGAAACATGTTAAAAAAGCAAGTCACCTACGAATCCAAACCTTTTAAAGAGAATAACATTAAATTCTCAAGTGAACGTACGGTGTGATATTTACCCGAGTCAAACAAGTGATTATTTTGCCCATTTACAAAAAGCTAACCTAACGATCATAGATGATTGTAAAGTGATTTATCATGTGTAATGGGCTACATTTTTTTAAGGAATAACTTATGGATTGGGAGTCAAGACTCCGTTAAAAATCCCACACCTCCCACTTTCCCGACGAATGCCAAACCTGATATATAAAAACTAAAAAAAGTTTAAAATCCCTAAAAATTACAAACACTTTTTGAAATTATCTCTCTCTACATTTTTGCAGTGTGCATTAAATGTATACCTTTTTCTTAAATCAAAACTAGAGTTTTCACTATCCCTTCATCTCGTAAACAAAAAAAAGAGATAAAAGGCAAAAATAGATCACAACAAAATGAAAATTTTAGAGTTTATGTATAGAATGAATTTAAAGCAATAAAAAATGTGAGTAAAGAAAATTTATTCACACCCCACAAATGAACCCAAAAATTTTTGTTATCCAAATTTGTGAAATTCCACTAGTTCAACTCTACTAGCTTGGAATTTTATAAGAAAGAGATTTTTCTACACATGTTTTAAAAAATGGATATGCATGCATGAAAAAAGTTAAAGATGCAAATGACCTATGGTTCCAAACCTTTTAAAGAGAATAACAATAAATTCTCAAGTGAACGTGCGGTGGGATATTTACCCGAGTCAAACAAGACATTATTTTTGCCAATTTAAAAAAAGTTCACCTAACGATCATAGATGATTTTAAAGTGATTTATCTTGTTTAACGGGCTATAGTTTTGTAAGGAATGACTTACGGATTGGGAGTCAACACTCAGTTAAAAATCCCCAGCCTCTCCCTTTTCCCGACGATTGCAAAACCTGATATATAAAAACTAAAAAGAATTTACAATCCCTAACAATTACAGAAACTTTTTGAAATTATCTATCTCTAAATTTGTGCATTGTGCATTTCCATTTTAGAAGTATATTTTTTTCTTCAATCAAAACATGAGTTTTCTTTTTCCCTTAATCTCGTAACCAAAAAAAGAGATCACAACAAAATGAAAATTTTAGAGTTTATGTATGGAAAGAATTTAAAGCAATAAAAAATAAAAGTAAAGAAAAATTATTCACACATCGCAAATGAACACAAAATTTTGGTTATCCGAGTTTGGGAAACTCCTCTAGTTCAACCCTAATAGCTTGGAATTTTATAAGAAAGAGATTTTTCTACAGATGTGTTAAAAAATGGATATGCTTGCTTGAAACATGTTAAAGATGCAAATGACCCATGGATCCAAACCTTATAAAGAGAATAGCATTAGATTCTCAAGTGAACGTGCGGTGGGATAGTTACAAGAGTCAAACAAACCATTATTTTGCCCTTTTCCAGAAAGTTGACCGAACGATCATTGATGATTTTAAAGTGATTTATCATAGGTAACGGGCTATATTTTTGTAAGGAATGACTTATGGATCGGGAGTCAATAGTTAGTTAAATCCCCCACCTCCCCCTTTTCCTGACGATTGCAAAACCAGATATATAAAAACTAAAAAGAGTTTACAATCCCTAAAAATTGCAGACACTTTTTGGAATTATCACTCTCTACATTTGTGCATTGTGCATTTTAATTTTAGATGTATAATTTTTTTTTAAATCAAAACTTGAGTTTTTACTTTCCCATCATATTCTAAAAAAAAAGAGAGATAAAAGGCAAATAGACCACTACAATATGCAAATTTTAGAGTTTATGTATAGAAAGAATTTAAGCAATAACCAATGTAAGTAAAGAAAATTTATTAACACACCACAAATGAACACAAAAGTTTAGTTATTCAAATTTGAGAAATTCCACTAGTTCAACCCTAGTAGCTTGGAATTTTAAAAGAGAGAAATTTTTGTACACATATTTTAAAAAATGGATATGCATGCTTGAAACAAGTTAAAGATGCAAATGACCTATAAATCCAAACCTTTTAAAGAGAATAACATTAAATTCTCAAGTGAACGTGCGGTGGGATATTTACCCGAGTTAAACAAGCCATTATTTTGGCAGTTTACAAAAAGCTGACCTAACGATCATAGATGATTCTAAAGTGATTTATCATGCGTAACGGGCTATATTTTTGTAAGGAATAACTTATGGATTAGGAGTCAACACACTGTTAAAAAGCCCCGGCCTCCCCCTTTTCCCGACGATTGCAAAACCTGATATATAAAAATTATAGACACTTTTTTGAAGTATCCCACTCTACATTTGTCCATTGTGCATTTCCATTTTAGATGCATACTTTTTTTTAAATCAAAACTTGAGTTTTTACTTTCCCATCATCTCGTAAACAAAAAAAAGAGATAAAAGCCAAATAAATCACAACAAAATGACAATTATAGAGTTTTTGTATGGAAAGAATTTAAAGCAATAACAAATGTAAGGAAAATTTTTTCACACACCAAAAATGAACACAAAAGTTTTGTTCTCCAAGTTTTGGAAATTCCACTAGTTCAACGCTAATGGCTCGGTATTTTATAAGAAAGAGATTTTTCTACACATGTTTTAAAAAATGGATATGCATGCTTGAAACATGTTAAATATGCAAATGACCTATGGATTCGAACCTTTTAAAGAGAATAAATTTAAATTCGTAAGAGAACGTGCGGTGGGTGATTTAGCCGAGTCAAACAAGCCATTATTTTACCCATTCACAAAAAGCTGACCTAACGCTCATACGTAATGGGTTATATATTTGTAAGGAATTACTGATGGATTGGGAATCAACACTTAGTTAAAAATCCCCCGCCTCCACCTTTTTTCGTCGATTGCAAAACCTAATATATAAAAATTAAAAAGATTTTTCGATCCATAAAAAATTATAGACACTTTTTTGAATTATCTCTCTCTAGATTTGTACATTGTGCATTTCAATTTTAGACGTATACTTTTTTCCTAAAACAAAACTTGAGTTGTCTCTTTCCCTTCATCTTGTAAACTAAAAAAGAGATAAAAGGCAAAAATAGGTAACAACAAATTGAAAATTTTAGAGTTTATGTATGGAAAGTATTTTAAGCAATAAAAAATGTAAGAAAAGAAAATTTATTCACACACTACAAATGAACACAATTGTTTTTTACCCAAGTTTTGGAAATTTCACTAGTTCAACCCTAATGGCTTGGAAATTTATTAGAAAGAGATTTTTCTACACATTTTTTAAAAAATGGATATGAATGCTTGAAACAAGTTAAAGATGCAAATGACCTATGGATCCAAACCTTTTAAATAGATTAACTTTAAATTCACAAGTGAATGTGCGGTGGGATATTTACCTGTGTCAAATAAGCCATTATTTTACCCATTTACAAAATGTAGACCTAACGATCATATATGATTGTAAAGTGATTTATCATGCATAACGGACTACATTTTGGTAAGGAATGACTTATGGATTTGGAGTCAACACTCAGTTAAAAATCTCCTGCCTCCCCCTTTTCCCGACGATTGCAAAACCTGTCATATAAAGACTAAAAAGAGTTTACAAACCATAAAAATTACAGACACTTTTTTGAAATATCTCTCTCTACATTTGTGCATAGTGCATTTCCATTTTAGATGTATACTTTTTTCTTAAATCAAAACTTGAGTTTTCCCTTTCCCTTCATCTTGTAAACAAAAAAAAAAAAAGATAAAAGGCAAAAATAGATCACAGCAAAATGAAAATTTTAGGTTTTATGTATGGTAAGAATTTAAAGCAATAACAAATGTAAGTAAAGAAAATGTACTCACACACCACAAATGAACACAAAAAATTTTTTATCCAAGTTTGGGAAATTCCACTAGTTCAACCCTAATGGCTTGAATTTTTTTAAGAAAGAGATTTTTCCACACATGTTTTAAAAAATGGTTATGCATGCTTGAAACATGTTAAAGATGCAAATGACCTATGGATCCTAACCTTTTAAAGAGAATAACATTAAATTCTCAAGTGAATGTGCGATGGGATAGTTACCCGAGTCAATCACGCACATATTTTTCCCATTTACAAAAAGCTGACCTAATGATCATTGATGATTGTAAAGTGATTTATCATGGGTAATAGGCTATATTTTTGAAGGGAATAACTTTTTGATTGGGAGTCAACAGAGTTAAAAATCCCCCGCCTCCACCTTTTCCCCAAGTTTTCAAAACATGATATATAAAAACTAAAAAGAGTTTATAATCCGTGAAAAATACAGACGCTTTTCTTAATTATCTCTCTCTACATTTGTGCAGTGTGCATTTCCATTTTAGATGTATACTTGTTTCTAAAATCAACACTTGAGTTTTCACTTTCCCTTCATCTCATAAACAAACAAAAGAGATAAAAGGCAAACAGATCATAACAAAATGAAAATTTTAGAGTTTATGTATGGAAATAATGTAAAAAAAAAACAAATGTAAGTAAGGAAAATTTATTCACACACACCACAAATGAACACAAAAGTTTTGTTATCCAAGTTTTGGAAATTCCACTTGTTCAACCCTAATAGCTTGGAATTTTATAAGAAAGAGATTTTTCTATACATGTTTTAAAATATAGATGTGCATGCTTGAAACTTGTTAAAGATGCAAATTACCTATGGATCCAAACCTTTTAAAGAGAATAAGATTAAACTCTCAAGTGAACGTGCGGCGAGATATTTACCTGAGTCAAACAAGCCATTATTTTGTCCATTAAAAAAAAGTTGACCTAACGATCATAGAAAATTTTAAAGTGATTTATCATGCGTAACGGGCTATATTTTTGTACGGAATCACTTATTGATTGGGAGTCAACACTCAGTTAAAAATCCCCCTCCACCCCCTTTTCCCGACGTATGCAAAACATGATATATAAAAACTAAAAAGAGTTCACAATCCCTAAAAATTACTGACACTTTCAGAATTATCTCACTCTAGATTTGTGTATTGTACCTTTCCATTTTAGATGGATACTTTTTTTTTTAAATCAGCACTTGAGTTGTCACTTTCCCTTCATTTTGTAAGCAAAAAAAGAGATAAAATGGCAAAAACAGATCACAAAAAAAAAAAAAAATTTAGAGTTTATGTTTGGAAAGAATTTAAAGGAATAAAAAATGTAAGTAATGAAATTTTATTCACACACCACAAATGAACACAAAACTTTTGTTATCCAAGTTTGGGAAATTCCACTAGTTCAACCCTAATGGCTAGTAATTTTATAAGAAAGAGATTTTTCTACACATGTTTTCAAAAAAAGGATATGCATGCTTGAAACATGGTAATGATGCAAATGACCTATGGATCCTAACCTTGTAAAGAGAATAACTTTAAGTTCACAAGTGAACGTGCGGTCGGATAGTTACCCGAGTCAAACAAGCCAATATTTTGCCCATTTACGAAAAGCTGACCTAACGATCATAGAAGATTGTAAAGTGATTTATCATACGTAATGGGTTATATTTTTGTAAGGAATGACTTATTGATTCGGAGTCAACACTCAGTTAAAAATGCTCCGCGTCCCCCTTTTCCCGACGATTGCAAAACCTGATATATAAAAACTAAAAAGAGTTAACAATCCCTACAAATTACAGACCCTTTTTGGAATTATCTCTCTCTACCTTTTGTGCATTGTGCATTTCCAATTTAGATGTATACTTTTTCATAAATCAAAATTTGAGTTTTGACCTTCCCTTCATCTCGTAAATAAAAAAAAGAGATAAAAGGCAAAAATAGATCCCGAAAAAAAGAAAATTCTAGAGTTTATGTGTGGAAAGAATTTAAAGAAATAAAAAATATAAGTAAATAAAATTTATTCACACACCACAAATGAACACAAATGTTTTGTTACCCAAGTCTGGGAAAATCCACTAGTTCAACCCTAATATCTTGGAATTATAAGAATGAGATTTTTTTACACATGTTTTAAAAAATGGATATGCATGCTTGAAACTTGTTAAAGATGAAAATGACCTATGGATCCAAACCTTTTAAAGAGAATAGCAATAAATTCTCAAGTGAACGTGCGGTGGGATATTTACCCAAATCAATCAAACCATTATTTTGCCCATTTACAAAAAGCTGACCAAATGATCATTGATGATTGTAAAGAGATTTATCATGCATAACAGATTTAATTTTTTAAAGGAATGACTTTTTGATTGGAAGTCAACACTCAGTTAAAAATCCCCCACATCCCCCTTTTCCTGACGTTTGCAAAACTTGATATATAAAAACTAAAAAGAGTTTACAATCCCTAAAAATTACAGACACTTTTCTGAATTATCTCTCTCTACATTTGTGTATTTTGCATTTCCATTTTAGATGAGTACTTTTTTCTTAAATCAAAACTTGAGTTTTCATTTTCCCTTCATTTCGTAAACAAAAAAAGAGATAAAAGGCCAATAGATCGCAAAAAAATGAAAATTTTAGAGTTTTTGTATGGAAAGAATTTAAAGCAATAACAAATGTAAGTAAGGAAAACTTATTCACACACCACAAATGAACAAAAAAAATTTGTTATCCAAGTTTGGGAAATTGCTCAAGTTCAATCCTAATAGACTGGAATTTTATAAGAAAGAGATTTTTCTACACATGTTTGAAAAAATGGATATGCATGCTTGAAACATGTTAAAGATACAAATGACCTATGGAATCAAACCTTATAAAGAGAATAACATTAAATTCTCAAGTGAACATGTGGTGGGATATTTACCCGAGACAAACATCCCATTATTTCCCCCATTTACAAAAAGCTGACCTAACGATCATAAATGATTGTAAAGTGATTTATCATTCGTAAAGGGCTATATTTATGTTAGAAATGACTTATAGATTGGGAGTCAACACTACGTTAAATATCCCCCACCTCCCCCTTTTCTCGATGATTGCAAAACCTGATATATAAAAACTAAAAAGAGTTTAGAATACCTAATAATTACAGACACTTTTTAAAATTATCTCCCTCTCAATTTGTGCATTGTGCATTTACATTTTTGATGTATACCATTTTCTTATCAAAACTTGAGTTTTGACTTTCCCTTCATCTCGTAAATAAAAAAGAGATAAAAGGCAAAAAAAGATCACAACAAATTGAAAATTTTTGAATTTATGTATGGAAAGAATTTAAAACAATAAAAAATGTAAGTTAATAAAATTTATTCACACACCACAAATGAACACAAAAGTATTGTTATCAATGTTTGAGAAAATCCACTAGTTCAACCCTAATGGCTTGAATTGTATAAGAAAGAGATTTTTCTACACATGTTTTAAAAAATGGATTTGCATGCTTGAAACATGTTAAAGATGCAAATGACCTATGGATCCAAAACTTTTAAAGAGAATAACATTAAATTCTCTCAATTGAACTGCGATGGGATATTTACCAGAGTTAAACAAGCCATTATTTTGCCCGTTTACAAAAAGTTGACCTAACGATCATAGATGATTGTAAAGTGATTTATGATGTGTAACGGGCTATATTTTTTTAAGGAATAACTTAAGGATTGGGAGTCAACACTCAGCTAAAAATCCCCTGCCTCCCCCTTTTCCGGACGATTGCGAAACCTGATATATAAAAACTAAAAAGAGTTTGCAATCCCTTAAAATTACAGTCACTTTTTAGAATTATCCCTCTCTACATTTGTGCATTGTGCATTTCAATTTCAGAGGAATACTTTTTTCTTAAATTGAAACTTTATTTTTCCCTTTCCCTACATCTCATAAACTAAAAAAGAGATAAAAGGCAAATAGATCACAACTAAACGAAAATTTTAGAGTTTATGTATGGAAAGAATTTAAAGTAAAAAAATTTTAAGTAAAGAAAATTTATTCACACACCACAAATGATCACAAAAGTTTTGTTATCCAAGTTTGGGAAATTCCACTAGTTCAACCATAATATCTTGGAATTTTATAAGATACAAATTTTTCTACACATGTTTTAAAAAAGGGATATGCATGTTAAAGATGCAAATGACCTATGGATCCAAACCTTTTAAAGAGAATAACATTGAATTCTCACGTGAACGTGAGGTGGGATATTTACCCGAGTTAAACAAGCCATTATTTTGTCCATTTACAAAAAGTTGATCTAACATTCATAGATGATTGTAAAATGATTTATCATGCGTAACAGTCTAAATTTTTGTAAGGAATGACATATTGATTTGGAGACATCACTTAGTTAAAAATCCCCTGCCTCCCCCTTTTCCCGACGTTTGCAAAACATGATATATAAAAACTAAAAAGAGTTTACAATCCCTATAAATTACGAAAAAATTTCGTAATTATCTCTCTCTATATTTATGCATTGTGCATTTCCATTTTAGATGTATACTTTTTTCTTAAATTAACACTTGAGTTTTCTCTTTCCCTTCATCTCGTATACAAAAAAAGAGATAAAAGGCAAATAGATCTCAACAAAATGAAAATTTTAGACTTTATGTAAGGAAAGAATGTAAAGCAATAACAAATTTAAGTAAATAAAATTTATTCACACACCACAAATTAACACAAAAGTTTTGTTCTCCAAGTATGGGAAAATCTACTAGTTCAACCCTAATAGCTTGGAATTTTTTAAGAAAGCAATTTTTCTACACATGTTTTAAAAAATGGATATGCATGCTTGAAACATGTTAAATATTCAAATGACCTATGGATCCAAACCTTTTAAAGAGAATAACATTAAATTCCCAAGTGAACGTGCGGTGGGATATTTACTCGAGTGAAACAAGCCATTTTTTTGCCCATTTACAAATAGTGGACCTAACGATCATAGATGATTGTAAAGTGATTTATCATGCATAACGGGCTCAAATTTTGTAAGGAATGACCTATTGATTGGGAGTCAACATTCAGTTAAAAATCCCCCGCCCCCCCCTTTTCCCGACGTTTACAAAACATGATATATAAAAACTAAAAAGAGTTTACAATAGTTAAAAATTACAGACACTTTTCTGAATTATCTCTCTCTACATTTGTGCATTGTGCATTTCCATTTTGGATGTATACTTTTTTCTTAAATCAAAACTTGAGTTTTCACTTTCCATTCTTCTCGTAAACAAAAAAAGAGATAAAAGGCAAAAATGGATCACAACAAAATGAAAATTTTATAATTTTATGTATGGAAAGAATTTAATGCAATAACAAATGTAAGTAAAGAAAAATTATTCACACACCACAAATGAACACAAAAGTTTTGTTATTCAAGTTTGGGAAATTCCACTAGTTCAACCCTAATGGCTAGGAATTTTATAAGAAAGAGATTTTTCTACACATGTTTTAAAAAATGGATATGCATGCTTGAAACATGTTAAAGATGCAAATCACCTACGGATCCAAACCTTTTAAGTAGAATAATGTTAAATTCTCAAGTGAACGTGCGGTGGGATATTTACCTGAGTCAAACAAGCCATTATTTGCCCATTTACAAAAAGCTGACTTAACGATTATAGATAATTGTAAAGAGATTTATCTTTCACAATGGGCTATATTTTTGTAAGGAATGACTTATGGATAGGGAGTCAACACTCAGTTAAAAATTCATCGCCTCCCCCTTTTCCCGATGATGGCATAACCCTACTTATAAAAACTTAAAATAGTTTACAATCCGTCTACAATTTTGCATTGTGCATTTCCATTTTACATGAATACTTCTTTCATAAACAAAAAAAGAGATAGCATGCAAATGGATCGCAACAAAATGAAAATTTTAGAGTTTATGTATGTGAAGAATTTAAAGCAATAAAAACTTTAAGTAAGCAAAATTTATTCACAAACCACATATGAACACAAAAGTTTAGTTATCCAAGTTTGGGAAATTCCACTAGTTCATCCCTAATAGCTAGGAATTTTAAAAAAAAAGAATTTTCTACACATGTTTTAAAAAATGGATATGCATGAATGACACATGTTAAAGATGCAAATGACCAATGGATCCATACCTTTTAAAGAGAATAACATTCAATTCTCAAGTGAATGTGCGGTGGGATATTTACCTGAGTCAAACAAGCTATTATTTTGCCCATTTACAAAAAGCTAACCTAACGGTCATAGATGATTTTAAATTTATTTATCATGAGTAACGGGCTATAATTTTTTAATGTATGACTTATGGTTTGGGATTCAACACTCAATTAAAAATCCCCCGCCTCCCCCTTTTCCTGACGATTGCAAAACCAGATATATAAAAATTAAAAAGAGTTTACAATCCCTAAAAATTACAGAAATTTTTTGGAATTATCTCTCTCAATATTTGTGCATTGTGTATTTGCATTTTAGATGTATAATTTTTTTTAAATCAAAAATTGAGTTTTCACTTTCCCTTCATCTCGTAAGTAAAAAAAGAGAAAAAAGGAAAAAATAGATCACAACAAAATGAAAATTTTAGAGTCTATGTGTGGAAAGAATTTAAAGAAATAATAAATGTAAGTAAAGAAAGTTTATTCACACACCAAAAATGAACACAAAAGTTTTTTAATCCAAGTTTTGAAAATTCCACTAATTCAACCCTAATTGCATGTAATTTTATAAGAAAGAGATTTTTCTACACATGTTTGAAAAAATGGATACGAATGCTTGAAACATGTTAAAGATGCGAATGACCTATGGATCCAAACCTTTTAAAGAGAATAACATTAAATTCTCAAGTGAACGTGCAGGGGGATATTTACCTGAGTCAAACCAGCCATTATATTGCCCATTTACAAAAAGGTGACCAAACGATCGTAGATGATGGTAAAGTTATTTAACTTGCATAACGGGCTATATTTTTGTATGGAATGACTTAAGGATTGGGAGTCAACACTCAGTCAAAAATCAACTGCCTCTCCGTTTTCCCGACGATTACAAAACCTCATATAAAAACTAAAAAGAGTTAACAATCCCTAAAAATTACAGACACTTTTTTGAATTATCTCTCTCTACATTTGTGCATTGTGCATTTCCTTTTTAGATGTATACTTTTTTCTAAAATCAAAACTTGAGTTTTCACTTTCCCTTCATCTTGTAAACAAAAAAAGAGATAAAAGGCAAATAGATCACAAAAAAAATGAAAATTTTAGAGTTTATGTATGAAAAGAATTTAATGCAATAACAAATTTAAGTATAAAAAATTTATCCACACACACAAATGAACACAAAAGTTTTGTTATCCAAGTTTAGGAAATTCCACTCGTTCAACCCTAATAGCTTGGAATTTTATAAGAAAGAGATTTTAGAGTTTATGTATGAAAAGAATTTAATGCAATAACAAATTTAAGTATCAAAAATTTATCCACACACACAAATGAACACAAAAGTTTTGTTATCCAAGTTTAGGAAATTCCACTCGTTCAACCCTAATAGCTTGGAATTTTATAAGAAAGAGATTTTTCTTTACATGTTTAAAAAATGGATATGCATGCTTGAAACAAGTTAAAGATGCAAATGACCTATGGATCCAAACCTTTTAAAGAGAATAACATTAAATTCTCAAGTAAATGTGCGGTGGGATATTTACCCGAGTCAAACAAGCCATTATTTTGCCCATTTACAAAAAAATGACCTACCGATCATAGATGATTGTAAAGTGATTTATCATCCGTAACGGTCTGAATTTTTGTTCGGAATGACTTATTGATTGGGAGTCAACACTCAGTTAAAAATCCCCTGCCACCGACTTTTCCCGACGTTTGCAAAACATGATATAAAAAAATAAAAAGAGTTTACAATCCCTAAAATTACAGACACTTTTTGGAATTATCTCTCTCTACATTTATGCATTGTGCATTTCCATTTTAGATGTATACTTTTTTCTTAAATCAACACTTGAGTTTTCACTTTCCCTTTATTTCGTATACAAAAAAAAGAGATAAAAGGCAAATAGATCATAACAAAATGAAAATTTTAGACTTTATGTATGGAAAGAAGGTAAAGCAATAACAAATATAAATAACCAAAATTTATTCACCCACCACAAATGAACACAAAAGTTTTGTTATCCAAGTTTGGGAAATTCTAGTAGTTCAACCCTAATTGCTTGGAATTTTATAAGAAAGTGATTTTTCTACACATATTTTAAAAAATGCATATGGATACTTGAAACATGCTATAGATTCAAATGACCTACTGATCCAAACCTTTTAAAGAGAATAACACTAAACTCTCAAGAGAATGTGCGGTGGGATATTTACCCGAGTCATACAGGCCATTATTTTGCCCATTTAAAAAAATCGACCTAACGATCTTAGATTATTGTCAAGTGATTTATCATGTGTAATGGGCTATATTTTTTTAAGGAATGACTTATTGATTGGTAGTCAACACTCAGTTAAAAATCCCCCACCTCCCCTACGATAGCAAATCCTAACATATAAAAACTAAAAAGATTTTACAATCCCCATAAATTATAGCCACTTTTTTGAATTATCTCTCTTTGCATTTGTGCATTGTGAATTTCCATTTTAGATTTATACTTTTATCTTAAATCAAAACTTGAATTTTCACTTTCCCTTCTTCTCGTAAACAAAAAAAAAGAGATTAAAGAAAAAAATAGATCACAACAAAATAAAAATTTTAGAGTTTATGTATGGAAAGAATTTAAAGCAATAACAAATGTAATTAAATAAAATTTATTCACACACCACAAATGTACACAAAAGTTTTGTGTCCAAGTTTGGGAAAATCCACTAGTTCAACCCTAATAGCTTGGAATTTTCTAAGAAAGCAATTTTTCTACACATGTTTTAAAAAAGGGATATGCATGATTGAAACATGTTAAAGATGCAAATGACCTAATGCTCAAAATATTTTAAAGCGAATAACATTAAATTCTCAAGTGAACGTGTGGTGGGATAATTACCGGAGTTACGAAAATCTGACCTAACGATCATAGATTTGTAAAGTAATTTATCATGCGTAATTGGGTAAATTTTTGTAAGGAATGATTTATTGATTGAGAGACAACATTCAGTTAAAAATCCCCCGCCTCCACCTTTTCCCGACGTTTACAAAACATGATATATAAAAACTAAAAAGAGTTTACAATCCTTACAAATTACAGACACATTTCTGACTTATCTATCTCTACATTTGTACATTGTGCATTTCCACTATTTGATTTAAGAAAAAAAGTAGACATCTAAAATGAAAATGCACAATGCACAAATGTAGACAGTGATAATTCCAAAAAGTGTCTGTAATTTTTAGTGATTTTAAAATCTTTTTAGTTTTTATCTATCAAGTTTTTCAATCGTGGGGAAGAGGGGGTGGCGGGGGATTTTTAACCGAGTGTTGACTCCCAATCCATTAGTCATTCCTTACAAAAATATATCCCGTTACGCATGATAAATCACTTTAACATCATCTACGAACGTTAAGTCAGCTTTTTGTAAATGGCCAAAATAATGGCTTGTTTGACTCTAGTAAATATCCCACCGCACATTCACTTGAGAATTTAATGTTATTCTCTTTAAATGGTTTGGATCCATAGGTCATTTGCATCTTTAATATGTTTCAAGCATGCATTTCCATTTTTTAAAACATGTGTAGAAAAATCTCTTTCTTATAAAATTCCAAGCTATTAGGGTTGAACTAGTGGAATTTCCCAAACTAGGATAACAAAACTTTTCCGTTCATTTGTGGTGTGTCAATTAATTTTCTTTACTTACATTTTTTATTGCTTAAAATTTTTTCGATGCATAAACTCTAAAATTTTCATTTTGTTGTGATCTATTTTCCTTTTATCTCTTTTTTTGTTTACGAGATGAAGGGAAAGTTAAAACTCAAGTTTTGATTTAAGAAACAAAAGTACACACCTAAAACAGAAAAGCACAACGCAGAAATGTAGAGAGTGATAATTCCAAAAAGTTTCTGTAATTTTTAGGGATTGTAAACTCTTTTTAGTTTTTATATATCAGGTTTTGCAATCATCGGGAAAAGGGGGAGGGGGGGATTTTTAACCAAGTATTGACTCCCAATCCATAGGTCATTCATTACAAAAATATAGCCCATTAAGCATGATCAATTACTTTACAATCCTCTATGATCTTTTGGTCTGTTTTTTTAAATGGGCAAAATTATGGCTTGTTTGATTCGGGTAAATATCCCATTGCACATTCACTTGAGAATTTAATGTTATTCTCTTTAAAAGGTTTGGATCCATAGGACATTTGCATCTTTAACCTGTTTCAAGCATGCATTTCCATTTTTTAAAACATGTGTAGAAAAATATCTTTCTTATAAAACTCCAAGCTATTAGGGATGAACTAGTGAAATTTCCAAAACATGGATAACAAAATTTTTGTGTTCATTTGTGGTGTGTGAATAAATTTTCATTACTTACATTTGTTATTGGTTTAAATTTTTTCCATACCTAAACTCTAAAATTTTTTTTTTGTTGTGATCGATTTGCATGTTATCTTTTTTTTTTGTTTACGAGATGAAGGGAGAGTGAAAACACTAGTTTTTTTTTAAGAAAAAAAATACATCTAAAATGGAAATGAATGATGCACAAATGTAAAGAGCGATAATTCCAAAAATGGTATGTAATTTTTAGGTATTGTAAACTCTTTTTATTTTTTATATATCAAGTTTTGAAATCGAATGGAAAAGGGGTAGGCGGGGGATTTTTAACCGAGTGTTGACTCCAAATCCATAGTCTTTCCTTAAAAAAAATATAGCTCGTTACGCATGATAAATCACTTTATAATCATCCACGATCGTTAGGTCTGCTTTTGTAAATGGGCAAAATAATGGCTTATTTGACTCGGGTAAATATCCAACCACACGTTCACTTGAGAATTTAATGCTATTCTCTATAAAAGGTTTGGATCCATAGATCATTTACATCTTTAACATGTTTCAAGCATGCATTTCCTTTTTTTAAAACATGTGTAGAAAAGTCTCTTTCTTATAAAATTCCAAGCTATTACGGTTGATCTAGTGGAATTTCCCAAACTAGGATAACAAAACTTTTGTGTTCATTTGTGATGTGTCAATACATTTTCTTTACTTACATTTTTTATTGCTTTAAATTTTTTCCATACATAAACTCTAAAAATTTCATTTTGTTGTGATCTATTTGGCTTTTATCTTTTTTTTTGTTTACAAGATGAAGGGAAAGTGAAAACTCAAGTTTTGATTTAAGAAAAAAAAAGTACACATCTAAAATGGAAATGCACGATGCACAAATGTAGACAGTGGTAATTCAAAAAAGTGTCTGTAATTTTTTGGTATAGTAAACTCTTTTTAGTTCTTACATATCACATTTTGCCATCGTCTAGAAAAGGGGGAGCCAAGGGATTTTTAACTGACTATTGACTCCTAATCCATAAGTCATTCCTTACAAAAATGTAGCCTGCTACGCATGATAAATCTATTTACATTCATCTATTATCTTTAGCTCAACTTTTTGTAAATAGGCAAAACAATGGCTTGTTTGACTCTGGTAAATATCCCACCACACGTTCACTGGAGAATTTAATGTTATTCTCTTTAAAAGTTTTTGATCCAAAGGGCATTTGCATCTTTAACATGTTTCAAGCATGGATATCAATTTTTTAAAACATGTGTAGAAAAATCACTTTCTTATAAAATTCCAAGCTTTTAGGGTTGAACTAGTGGAATTTCCCAAACATGGATAACAAAACTTTTGTGTTCATTTTTGGTGTGTGAATAAATTTTCTTTACTTACATTTGTTATTGCTTGAAATGTTTTCCATACATAAACTCTAAAATTTTCATTTTGTTGTAATCTATTTGCCTTTTATCTCTTTTTTTGTTTACGAGATGAACGGAAAGTGAAAACTCAAGTTTTGAATTAAGAAAAAAAAGTACACATCTAAAATGGAAATTCAAAATGCACAAATGTAGAGAGTCATAATGCCAAAAAGAATCTGTAATTTTTAGGGATTGTAAACTCTTTTTAGTTTTTATACATCGGGTTTTACGATCGTCATGAAAAGGGGGAGGAGGGGGATTTTTAACCGAGTGTTGACTCCAAATCCACCGGTCATTCCTTTAAAAATATATCCCGTTAAGCATGATAAATCACTTTAAAATCATCAATGATCGTTTTTTTTCTAAATGGACAAACTAATGACTTCTTTGACTCGAGTAAATATCCCACAACACGTTCACTTGAGAATTTAATGTTATTCGCTATAAAAGGTTTGGGTCCATAGGTCATTTGCATCTTTAACCTGTTTCAAGCATGCATTTCCATTTTTTAAAACATGTGTAGAAAATCTCTTTCTTATAAAATTTCAAGTTATTAGGGTTGAAGTAGTGGAATTTCCCAAACTTTGATAACAAAACTTTTGTGTTCATTTGTGGTGTGTGAATAAATTTTCATTACTTACATTTGTTATTGGTTTAAATTTTTTCCATACCTAAACTCTAAAATTTTCTTTTTGTTGTGATCAATTTGCCTTTTATCTTTTTTTTTTGGGTGTTTATGAGATGAAGGGAAAGTGAAAACTCAAGTTTTGATTTAAGAAATAAGTATACATCTAAAATGGAAATGCATGATGCCCAAATATAGAGAGTGATAATTCCAAAAAGTGTCAGTAATTTTTAGGGATTGTAAACTCTTTTTAGTTTTTATATATTAGGTTTCACAATCGAAGGGAAAAGGAGGAGGCAGGGGATTTTTAACCGAGTGTTGACTCCCAATCCATAAGTCATTCCTTACAAAAACATAGCCTGTTACACACGATAAATCACTTTACAATTACCTATGATCGTTGGGTCAGCTTTTTGTAAATAGGAAAAATAATGGCTTGTTTTACTTGGGTAAATATCCCACCGCACGTTCACTTGAGAATTAAATATTATTCTCTTTAAAAGGTTTAAATCCATAGGACAATTGCATCTTTAACATGTTTCGAGCATGCATATCCATTTTTAAAAACATGTGTAGAAAAGTCTCTTTCTTATAAAATTCAAGCTATTAGGGTTGAACTAGTGCACTTTCCCAAACTTGGATAACAAAACTTTTGTAATCATTTGTGGTGTGTAAATAAATTTTCTTTACATACATTTGTTATTGCTTTAAATTTTTTCCATACATAAACACTAAAATTTTCATTTTGTTGTGATCTATTTGGCTTTTATCTCTTTTTTTGTTTATGAGATGAAGGGAAAGTGAAAACACAAGTTTTGATTTAAGAAAAAAAAAAGTAAACATCTAAAATAGACATGCACAACGTACGCATGATAAAAAGTGTTTGTAATTTTTAGGGATTGTAAACTCTTTTTAGTTTTTATATATTAGGTTTTGTAATCATCGGGAAAAGGGGGAGGTGGGGGATTTTTAACCTAGTGCTGACTCCCTTTACTTAAATCATTCCTTAAAAAAATATATCCCGTTACCCATGATTAATCACTTTACAACCATCTATGATCGTTTGGTCAGCTTTTGTGAATGGGCAAAATAATGGCTTGTTTGACTTGGGTAAGTATCCCACAGCACGTTCACTTAAGAATTTAATGTTATTCACATTAAAAGGTTTGGATCCATATGCCATTTGCATCTTTAACCTGTTTCAAGCAAGCATTTCCATATTTTAAAACATGTATAGAAAAATCTCTCTTATAAAATTCCAAGCTATTAGGGTTGAACTAGTGGAATTTCCGAAACTTGGATAAATTTTTTTTTTTGTTCATTTTTGGTGTGTGAATAAATTTTCATTACTTACATTTTTTATTGGTTTAAATTTTTTCCATACCTAAACTCTAAAATTTTCTTTTTTTTGTGATCTATTTGTCTTTTATCTTTTTTTTTTTTTGTTTACAAGATGAAGGGAAAGTGAAAACTCGAGTTCTGATTTAAGAAAAAAGTATACATCTAATATGGGAATGCACGATGGACAAATGTAGAGAGTGATAATTCCAAAATCAAGTCTGTATTTTTTAGGGATTGTAAACTCTTTTTAGTTTTTATATGTCAGCTTTTTCAATCAAAGGGAAAAGGGCGAGGCGGGGGATTTTTAACCGAGTGTTGACTCCCTATCCATAAGTCGTTCTTCATAAAATATATCCGATTACACATGATAAATCACTTTATAATAATCTATGATCGTTAGGTCACTTTTTGTAAATGGGCAAAATAATCGCTTGTTTGACACGGGTAAATATCCGACCGCACGTTCAGTTGAGAATTTAATGTTAGTCTGTTTAAAAGGTTTGGATCCATTGGTCATTTGCATCTTTAACATGTTTCAAGCATGCATTTCCATTTTTTAAAACATGTGTAGAAAAGTTTCTTTCTTAACAAATTCCAAACTGTTAGGGTTGAACTAGTGGAATTTCCCAAACTAGGATAACAAAACTTTTGTGTTCATTTGTGATGTGTCAATAAATTTTCTTTACTTACATTTTTTATTTCTTTAAATTTTTTCCATACATAAACTCTAAAATTTTCATTTTGTTTTGATCTGTTTGCCTTTTATCTCTTTTTTTGTTGACAAGATGAAGGGAAAGTGAAAACTCAAGTTTTGATTTAAGAAAAAAAAGTACACATCTAAAATGGAAATGCACGATGCACAAATCTAGAGAGTGATAATTCCAAAAAGTGCCTGTAATTTTGAGGGATTGTATACTCTTTTTAGTGTTTATATATCAGTTTTTGCAATCATCGGGAAAAGGGGGAGGCAGGGAATTTTTAACCGAGTGTTGACTCCCAATCCATAGGTCACTCCTTACAAAAATATAGCCCGTTACACATGATAAACCACTTTACAATCATCTATGATCGTTAGGTCAGTCTTTTGTAAAGGGGTAAAATAATGGCTTGTTTGACTATGGTAAATATCCCACCACATGTTCACTTAAGAATTTAATGTTATTCTCTTTAAATGGCTTGGATCCATAGGTCATTCGCATCTTTAACATGTTTCAAGCATGCATTTCCATTTTTTAAAACATGTGTAGAAAAATCTTTTTCTTATAAAATTCAAAGCTATTAGAGTTGAACTAGTGGAATTTCCAAAAATATGATAAAAAAACTTTAGTGTTCATTTGTGGTGAGTCAATAAATTTTCTTTACTTACATTTGTTATTGCTTTAAATATTTTCCATACATAAACTCTAAAATTTTCATTTTTTTGTGATCTATTAGCCTTTTATCTCTTTTTTTTTGTTTATGAGATGAAGGGAACGTCAAAACACAAGTTTTGATTTAAGAAAAAAAAGTACAAATCTAAAATGGAAATGCAAAACGCACAAATGTAGGGAGTGATAATTCCAAAAAGTGTCTGTAATTTTTAGGGATTGTAAACTCTTTTTAGTTTTAAAATATTAGGTTTTGCAATCATCAGGAAAAAGGGGAGGCAGGGGATTTTTAACCTAGTGTTGACTCCCAATCCATAAGTCATTCCTTACAAAAATATAGCCCTTAACCCATGATAAATCACTTTATAATCATCTATGATCCTTAGTTCAGCTTTTTGCAAATAGGCAAAATAATGGCTTGTTTGACTCGAATAAATATCACACGTTCTCTTTAGAATTTAAAGTTATTCTCTTTAAAAGGTTTGGATCCATAGGTCATTTTCCTCTTTTACATGTTTCATGCATGCATATCCATTTTTTTAAACATGTGTAGAAAAATCTTTTTCTTATAAAATCCCAAGCTATTAGGGTTGAACTAGTGGAATTTCCCAAACTTGGATAACAAAACTTTTGTGTTCATTTTTGTGTGTGAATAAATTTTATTTACTTACATTTGTTATTAATTTAAATTTTTTCCATACATAAACTCCAAAATTTTCATTTTGTTGTGATCTTTTTGCCTTTTATCTATTTTTTTATTTATGAGATGAATGGAAAGTGAAAACTCAAGTTCTTATTTAAGAAAAAAAGTACTCATAAAAAATGCAAATACACAACGCACAAATTTAGAGAGTGATAATTCCAAAAAGTGTCTGTATTTTTTATGGATTGTAAACTATTTTTTGTTTTTATATATCAGGTTTTGCAATTGTCGGGAAAAGGGGGTGGCGGGGGATTTTTAACCGACTGTTGACTCCCAAACCATTGGTCATTCCTTACAAAAATATAGACCATTGCGCAAGGTAAATCACTTTAGAATAATCTATGATCGTTAGGTCAGCCTTTTGTAAATGGGAAAAATAATGGCTTGTTTGATTCTGGTAAATATCCCACTGCACGTTCTCTTGAGAATTTAATGTTATTCTCTTTAAAAGGTTTGGATCCATTGGTCATTTGTATCTTTAACATGTGTCAAGTTTGCATATCCATTTTTTAAAACATGTGTAGAAAAGTCTTTTTCTTATAAATTCAAAGCTATTAGGGTTGAACTAGTGGAATTTCCCAAACTTGGATATTAAAACTTTTGTAATCATTTGCGGTGTGTCAATAAATTTTCTTAACTTACATTCGTTATTGCTTTAAATTTGTTCCATACATAAACTCTAAAATTTTCATTTTGCTGTGATATATTTGCCTTTTATATCTTTTTTTTTTTATGAGATGAAGGGAAAGTGAAAACTCAAGTTTTCATTTAAGGAAAAAAAGTAAACATCTAAAATGGAAATGCACAACGTACAAATGTAGGGAGTGATAATTCCAAAAAAGTGTTTGTATTTTTTAGGGATTGTAAACTCTTATTTGTTTTTATATATTAGGTTTTGCAATCGTCGGGAAAAGGGGAGGCGGGGGATTTTTTACTGAGAGTTGACTTCCAATCCATAAGTCATTCCTTACAAAAATATAGCTCGTTACGCATGATAAATCACTTGAACTAGTGGAATTTCCCAAACTAGGATAACAAAAATTTTGTGTTCATTTGTAGTGTGTCAATAAATTTTCTTTACTTACATTTTTTATTGCTTTAAATTTTTTCCATACATAAACTCTAAAATTTTCATTTTGTTATCATCTATTTGCCTTTTATCTCTTTTTTTGTTTACGAGATGAAGGGAAAGTGAAAAGTCAAGTTTATATCTAAGAAAAAAAAGTGCACATCTAAAATGGAAGTGCACAACGCACAAATGTAGAGAGTGATAATTCAAAAAAGTGTCTGTAATTTTTAGGTAATGTAAACTCTTTTTAGTTCTTACAAATCAGATTTTGCAATCGTCGGGAAAAAGGGGAGGCGAGAGATTTTTAATTGACTACTGACTCCCAATCCATAATTCATTCCTTACAAAAATGTATCTCTTCACACATGATAAATCTCTTTACAATCATCTATGATCGTTAGGTCAGCTTTTTGTAAATAGGCAAAATAATGGCTTGTTTGACTCGGGTAAATATCCCACCGCACGTTCACTTGAGAATTTAATGTTATTCTAGTTAAAAGTTTTGGATCCATAGGTCATTTGCATCTTTAACATGTTTCAAGCATGCATATCCATTTTTTAAAACATGTGTAGAAAAATATCTTTCTTATAAAATTCCAAGCTATTAGGGTTGAACTAGAGGAATTTCCCAATCTTGGATAACAAAACTTTTGTGTTCATTTGTGGTGTGTGAATAAATTTTCTTTACTAACATTTGTTATTGCTTTAAATTTTTTCCATACATAAAGTCCAAATTTTCATTTTTTTGTGATCTATTTCCCTTTTATCTCTTTTTTTTTTACGAGATGAAGTGAAAGTGAAAACTCAAGTTTTGATATAAGAAAAAAAAGTACTCTTCTAAAATGGAAATGCACAATGCAAAAATGTCGAGAGTGATAATTCCAAAAAATTTCTATAATTTTTAGGGATTGTAAACTCCTTTTAGTTTTAATATATCAGGTTTTGCCATCGTCGGGAAAAGGGAGAGGTGGGGGATTTTTAACCGAGTGTTGACTCCAAATCCATAGGACATTTCTTATAAAAATATAGCCCGTTACACATGACAAATCACTTTACAATCATCTATGATCGTAAGGTCAGCCTTTTTTAAAGGGAAAAATAATGGCTTGTTTGACTATGGTAAATATCCCACCGCACGTTCACTTGAGAATTTAATGTTATTCTCTTTATATGGTTTGGATCCATAGGTCATTTGCATCTTTAACATGTTTCCAGCCTGCATTTCAATTTTTTAAAACATGTCTAGAAAAATCTCTTTCTTATAAAATTCCAAGCTATTAGGGTTGAACTAGTGGAATTTCCCAAACTATGATAACAAAACTCTTGTGTTGATTTGTGGTGTGTCAATAAATTTTCTTTACTTATATTTGTTATTGCTTGAAATTTTTTCCATACATAAACTTGAAATTTTTCATTTTGTTGAGATCTATTTGCCTTTTATCTCCTTTTTTTTTATGAGATGAAGGGAAAGTGAAAACTCGAGTTTTGATATAAGAAAAAAAAAGTATACATCTAAAATGGAAATGCACAACGCCCAAATGTAGAGAGTGATAATTCAAAAAAGTGTCAGTAATTATTTGGGATTTTAAAACTTTTTAGTTCTTATATATAGATTTTTGCAATCGTAAGGAAAAGGGAGAGGCGAGGGATTTTTAACAAACTGTTGACTCCCAATCCATAAGTCCTTCCATAAAAAAATGTAGCACATTTTGCAAGATAAATCTCTTTACAATCATCTATGATCGTAAGGTCAGCTTTTTGTAAATGGGAAAAATAATGGCTTTTTTCACTCGGGTAAATATTCGACCGCACATTCACTTGAGAATTTAATGTTATTCACTTTAAAAGGTTTGGATCGAAAGGTCATTTGCATCTTTAACCAGTTTCAAGCATGCATTTCCATTTTTTAAAACATGTGTAGAAAAATCGCTTTCCCAAACTAGGATAACAAAAATTTTGTGTTCATTTGTGGTGTGTGAATAAATTTTCATTACTTACATTTGTTATTGGTTTAAATTTTTTCCATACCTAATCACTAAAATTTTCTTTGTGTTGTGATCTATTTGCCTTTTATCTCTTTTTTTTTTTATGAGATGAAGGGAAAGTGAAAACTCTAGTTTTGATTTAAGAAAAAAAAGTACACATCTAAAATGGAAATACACGATGCACAAATGTAGAGAGTGATAATTCCAAAAAGTGTCAGTAATTTTTAAGGATTGTAAACTCTTTTTAGTTTTTATATATCAGATTTTGCAATCGAAGGGAAAAGGGGGAGGAGGGGGATTTTTAACCGAGTGTTGACACCCAATCCATAAGTCATTCCTAACAAAAATATAGCCCATTATGCTTGATAAATCACTTTATAATCATCTATGATCGTTAGGTCTGCTTTTTCTAAATGGGCAAAAAAATGGCTTGTTTGACTCGGGTAAATATCCGACCGCACGTTCACTTGATAATTTAATGATATTCTCTTTAAAAGGTTTTGATCCATAGGTCATTTCCATCTTTAACAAGTTTCAAGCTTGCATATCCATTTTTTAAAACATGTGTAGAAAAGTCTCTTTCATATAAAATTCAAAGTTATTAGGGATGAACTAGTGGAATTTCACAAACTTGGATAAAAAAACTTTTGTAATCATTTGTGGTGTATAAATAAATTTTCTTTACTTAAATTTGTTATTGTTTTAAAATTTTTCCATCCATAAACTCTAAAATTTTTATTTTTTTGCAATCTATTTGCCTTTTATCTCTGTTTTTGTTTTTGAGATGAAGGGAAAGTGAAAACTCAAGTTTTGATTTAAGAAAAAAAAGTACACATCTAAAATGGAAATGTACAATGCACAAATATTGAGAGTGATAATTCCAAAAAGTGTCTGTAATTTTTAGGTATTGTGAACTCTTTTTAGTTTTTAAATATTAGGTTTTGCAATCATAGGAAAAAGGGGGAGGTGGGGGATTTTTAACCGAGTGTTGACTCCCAATCCATAAGTCATTCCTTATAAAAATATAGCCCGTTGCGCATGATAAATAAATTTACAGTCATCTATGATCATTAGGTCAGCTTTTTGTAAATGGGCAAAATAAAGGCTTGTTTGACTCGGGTAAATATCCTGTTGTACGTTCACTTGAGAATTTAATGTTATTTTCTTCAAAAGGTTTGGATTCATAGGTCATTTTCATCTTTAAAATATTTTTAGCATGCATATCCATTTTTTAAAACATGTGTCGAAAAAAATTTCTTACAAAATTCAAAGCTATTAAGGTGTAACTTCTGGAATATCCCAAACTTGGATAACAAATCTTTTGTGTTCATTTGTAGTGTGTGAATAAATTTTCTTTACTTACTTTTGTTATTGCTTTAATTTTTTCCATAAATAAACTTTAAAATTTTCATTTTGTTGTGATCTATTTGCCTTTTATCTCTTTTTTTATTTACGAGATGAAGGAAAAGTGAAAACTCAAGTTTCTATTTAAGAAAAAAAAGTACTCGTCTAAAAGGGAAATGCACAACGCACAAATGTAGAGAGTGATAACTCAAAAAAGTGTATGTAATTTTTAGGGATTGTAAACTCTTTTTAGTTTTTATATATGAGGTTTTGGAATCGTTGGGAAAAGGGGGAGGTGGGGGATTTTTAACCGAGTGTTGACTCCCCATCAATAAGTCATTCCTTACAAAAATATAGCCCGTTACACATGATAAATAACAATACAATCATCCATGATCTTTTGGTCAACTTTTTGTAAATGGGAAAAATAATGGCTTGTTTGACTCAGGTAAATATCCCAACGCACGTTCACTTGAGAATTAAATGTTATTCTCTTTAAAATGTTTGGATCCATAGGTCATTTGCATCTTTAACATGTTTCAAGAAATCATTTTCATTTTCTAAGACAAGTGCAAAAAAATCTCTTTCTTATAAAATTCCAAGCTATTAGGGTTGAACTAGTGGAATTTCCAAAATTTTGATAACAAAACTTTTGTGTTCATTTGTGGTGTGTAAATATATTTTCTAAAATTTTTTTTTGTCGTGATCTATTTGCCTTGTATCTTTTTTTTTTTGTTTACGAGATGAAGGGAAAGTGAAAACTCATGTTTTGATTTAAGAAAAAAATTACACATCTAAAATGGTAATGCACAATGCACAAATGTAGAGAGTGATAATTCCAAAAAGTGTCTGTAATTTTTAGGGATTGTAAACGCTTTTTACTTTTTATGTCTGAGGTTTTGCAATCGTCGGGAAAAGGGGGAGGCAGGGGATTTTTAACGGAGTGTTGACTCCCAATACATAAATCATTTCTTACAAAAAATAGACCCCGTTACGCATGATAATCATTTTACAATCATCTATGATCGTTAGGTCAGCTTTTAGAAAATGGGGAAAATAAAGGCTTGTTTGACTCGGGTAAATATCCCACCAAACGTTCACTTGACAATTTAATGTTATTCTTTTTAAAGGTTTTGATCCATAGGTCATTTGCATCTTTAACATGTTTCAAGCGTGCATATGCCTTTTTTAAAACATGTGTAGAAAAGTCTCTTTCTTAAAAAATTCCATGCTATAAGGGCTGAACTGGTGGAATTTCCCAAACTTGGATAAGAAAACTTTTGTGTTCATTTGTGGTGTGTGAATAAATTTTCTTTACTTACATTTGTTATTGGATTAAAATTTTTCCATACATAAACTCTAAAATTTTCATTTTTTTCTGATCTATTTGCCTTTTATCCCTTTTTTTTGTTTACAAGATGAAGGAAACGTAATAACTCAAGTTTTGATTTAAGTAAACAAAATACTCATCTAAAATGGAAATGTAGAACACACAAATGTAGAGATTGATTATTCCAAAAAAGTGTCTGTAATTTTTAGGGATTGTAAACTCTTTTTAGTTTTTATCTATCCAGTTTTGCAATCGTTGGGAAAAGGGGGAGGCGGGGGATTTTTAACCGAGTGTTGACTCGCAATCCATAAGTCATTCCTTAGAAAAATAAAGCCCATGACGCATGATAAATCTCTTTACAATCATCTATGAATGTTAGGTCAACTTTTTGTAAATATGCAAAATAATGGCTTGTTTGACTCGGGTAAATATCCCACTGCATGTTCACTTGTGAATTTAATGTTATTCTTTTTAAAAGGTTTGGATCCATAGGTCATTTCCATCTTTAACATGTTTCAAGCATGCATATCCATTTTTTAAAACATGTGTAGAAAAATATCTTTCTTATAAAATTCCAAGCTATTAGGGTGTAACTAGAGGAATTTCCCAAAATTGGATAACAAAATTTTGGGTACATTAGTGGTGTGTTAATAAATTTTCTTTACTTACATTTTTTATTGTTTTAAATTTTTTCTTTCCTAAAATCAAAAATTTTCTTTTTGTAATGATCTATTTGCCTTTTCCCCTTTTTTTTTGTTAACGAGATGAATGGAAAGTGAAAACTCAAGTTTTTATTTAGGAAAAAAAAAGTTCACATCTAAAATGGAAATTCACAATGCACAATTGTAGAGAGTGATAATTCCAAAAAGTAACTGTAATTTTTAGGGATTGTAAACTTATTTTTGTTTTAATATATCAGGTTTTGTAATCGTCGGGAAAAGGGGGAGGTGGGGAATTTTTAACCGAGTGTTGACTCCCAATCCAAAAGTCATTCCTTACAAAAATATAGCCCGTTACACATGATAAATCACTTTACAATCATCTATGATCGTTTGGTCAGCTTTTTGTAAATGGGCAAAATAATGGCTAGTTTGACTCGGGTAAATATCCCACTATACGTCACCTGAGAGTTTAATGTTATTCTCTTTAAATGGTTTGGATCCATAGGTCATTTCATCTTTAACATGTTTCAAGCATGCATTTCCAATTTTTAAAACATGCGTGGAAAAATATCTTTCTTATAAAATTCGAAGCTATTAGGGTTGAACTAGTGGAATATCCAAAACTTGGATAACAAAAGTTTTGTGTTCATTTGTGGTGTGTGAATAAATTTTCTATACTTACATTTGTTGTTGCTTTAAATTTTCCCATACATAAACTCTAAAATTTTCATTTTGTTCTGACCTGTTTGCCTTTTATCTCGTTTTTTGTTTACGAGATAAAGGGAAAGTGAACACTCAAGTTTGGATTTAAGAAAAAAAGTACACATCTTAAATGGAAAAGCACTATGCACAAATGTGGAAATTGATAATTCCAAAAAGTGACCGTAATTTTTAAGGATTGTAAACTCTTTTTTGTTTTTATATATCTGGTTTTGGAATCGTCGGGAAAATGGGGAGGCGGGGGATTTTCAACCGAGTGTTGACTTCCAATCCATAAGTCATTCCATACAAAAATATAGCCCGATACGCTTGATAAATCACTTTACAATCATCTATGATCGTTTGGTCAGCTTTTTGTAAATGGGCAAAATAAGGGCTTGTTTGACTCGGGTAAATATCCAACCGCACGTTCACTTGAGAATTTAATGTTATTCACTTTAAAAGGTTTGGATCAAAAGGTCATTTGCATCTTTAACCTGTTTCAAGCATGCATTTCCATTTTTTAAAACAAGTGTGGAAAAATCTTTTTCTGATAAAATTCGAAGCTATTAGGGTTGAACTAGTGGAATTTCCCAAACTTGGATAACAAAAATTTTGTGTTCATTTGTGGTGTGTGAATAAATTTTCATTATTTACATTTGTTGTTGGCTTAATTTTTTCCATACCTAAACACTAAATTTTTCTTTGTGTTGTGATCTATTTGCCTTTTATCTCTCTTTTTTTTTACGAAATGAAGGGAAAGTGAAAACCCTAGTTTAAGAAAAAAAGTACACATCTAAAATGGAAATGCACAATGCACGAATGTAGAGAGTGATAATTCCAAGAAGTGTCTGTAATTTTCAGGGATTGTAAACTCTTTTTAGTTTTTATATATCAGGTTTTGCAATCGAAGGGAAAAGGGGGAGGAGGGGGATTTTTAACCGAGTGTTGACTCCCAATCCATAAGTCATTCCTAACAAAAATATAGCCCGTTATGCTTGATAAATCACTTTATAATCATCTATGATCGTTTGGTAATTTTTTTCTAAATAGGCAAAATAGTGGCTTGTTTGAGGTGGGTAAATATCCCACCATGCGTTCACTTGAGAATTTAATGTTATTCTCTTTAAAAGGTTTGGATCCATAGGTCATTTGCATCTTTAACATGTTTCAAGCATGCATTTTCGTTTTTTAAAACATGTGTAGAAAAATCTCTTTCTTATAAAATTCCAAGCTATTAGGGTTGAACTAGTAGAATTTCAAAATTTTGGATAATAAACATTTTGTGTTCATTTGTGGTGTTTGAATAAATTTTCTTTAACTACATATGTTATTGCTTTAAATTTTTTCCATACATAAAGTCTAAAATTTTCATTTTGTTGTGATCTATTTGCCTTTTGTCTCTTTTTTTTTTTTATGAGATGAAGGGAAAGTGAAAATTCAAGCTTTGAGTTAAGAAAAAAAGTACACATCTAAAATGGAAGTGGACAATGCACAAATGTAGAGAGTGATAATTCCAAAAAGTATCTATAATTTTTATGGATTGTAAACTCTTTTTTAGTTTTTATATATCATGTTTTGCAATCATCGGGAAAAGGGGGAGGTAGGGGATTTTTAACCGAGTGTTGACTCCCAATCCATAACTCATTCCTCAAAAAAATATAGGCCGTTGCACATGAGAAATCACTTTACGATCATCTATGATCGTTAGGTCAGCATTTTGTAAATGGGCAAAATAATGGCTTGTTTGACTCGGTTAAATATCCCATTGCATGTTCACTTAAGCATTTAATGGTATTCTCTATAAAAAGTTTGGATCCATAGGTCATTTGCATCTTTAAAAAGTTTCAAACATGCCTATCCATATTTTAAAACATGTGCAGAAAAATCTCTTTCTTATAAAATTCCAAGTTATTAGGGTTGAACTAGAGGAATTTCCCTAACTTGGATAACAAAGCTTTTGTGTTCATTAGAGGTGTGTGAAAAAATATTTACTTATTTTTTTATTGATTGAAATTTTTTCCATACCTAAACTCTAAATTTTTTTTTTGTTGTGGTCAATTTGCCTTTTATCTCTTTTTTTCTGTTTACGAGATGAAGGGAAAGTGAAAACTCAAGTTCTGATTAAAGAAAAAAAAGTACACATCTACAATGGAAATTCACAATACACAAATGTAGAGAGTGATAATTCCAAAAAGTGTCTGTAATTTTTATGTAAACTCTTTTTAGTTTTTATATATGAGGTTTTACAATCGTCGGGAAAAGGGGAAGGCGGGGAATTTTTAACCAAGTGTTGACTCCCAATCCATAAGTTATTCCTCACAAAAATATAGCCCGTTACGCATGATAAATCACTTTACAATCATCTATGATCGTTAGGTCAGCTTTTTGTAAATGGGCTAAATAATGGCTAGTTTGACTCGGGTAAATATCCCACCGCACGTTCACTTGAGAATTTAATGTTATTCTCTTTAAAAGTTTTGGATCCATAGGTCATTTGCATCTTTAACATGTTTCAAGCATGCATTTCCAATTTTTAAAATTCATGTAGAAAAATCTCTTTCTTATAAAATTCCAAGCTATTAGGGTTGAACTAGTGGAATTTCCCAAACTAGGATAACAAAACTTTTGTGTTAGTTTGTGGTGTGTGAATAAATTTTCTTTACTAACATTTATTATTGATTTAAATGTTTTCCATACATAAACTCTAAAATTTTCATTTTGTTGTGATCTGTTTGCCTTTTATCTCTTGTTTTGTTTACGAGATAAAGGGAAAGTGAACACTCAAGTTTTATTTAGGAAAAAAAATTACACATCTTAAATGGAAATGCACGATCCACAAATCTAGAGAGTGATAATTCCAAAAAGTGTCTGTAATTTTTTGGGATAGTTAACTCTTTTTATTTTTTATATATCTGGTTTCGCAATCGTCGGGAAAAGGAGGAGGCGGTTGATTGTTAACTGAGTGTTTATTCTCAATCTATGAGTCATTCCTTACAAAAATATAGACCGTTACGCATGATAAATCACTTTACAATCATCTATGATCATCAGGTTAGCTTTTTGTCATTGGGCAAATTAATGGCTTGTTCGACTCGAGTAAATATCTCATCTCATGTTTACATGAGAATTTAATGTTATTCTCTTTAAAAGGTTTGGATCCATTGGTCATTTGCATCTTTAACATGTTTCAAGCATGCATTTCCATTTTTGAAAACATGTGTAGAAAAATCTCTTTCTTATAAAATTCCAAGCAATTAGGGTTGAACTACTGGAATTTCCCAAATTTGGATAAGAAAACTTTTGTGCTCATTTGTGATGTGTGAAGAAATTTTCTTTACTTACATATTTTATTGCTTTAAATTTTTTCCAAACATAAACTCGAAAATTTTTATTTTGTTGTAATCTATTTGCCTTTTATCTCTTTTTTTGTTTACGAGATGAAGGGAAAGTGAAAATTCAAGTTTTGATTTAAGAAAAAAAGTACACATCTAAAATGGAAATGCGAAATGCACAAATGTAGAGAGTGATAATTCCAAAAAGTGCCTGTAATTTTTAAGGGATTGTATACTCTTTCTTAGTTTTTATATATTTGATTTTGCAATCGTTGGAAAAAGGGGGAGGCGGGGGATTTTTAACCGAGTGTTGAATCCCAATCGATAAGACATTCCTTACAAAAATATAGCTCATTGCGCATGATAAATCACTTTACAATCATCTATGATCGTTAGGCAGCTTTTTTTAAATCGGCAAAATAATGGCTAGTTCGACTCAGATAAATATCCCACCGCACGTTCACTTGAGAATTTAATGACATTCTCTTTAAAAGGTTGGGATCCATATGTCATTTGCATCTTTAACATGTTTCAAGCATGCATTTCCATTTTTTAAAACATGTGTAGAAAAATCTCTTTCTTATAAAATTCCAAGCTATTAGGGTTGAACAAGTGGAATTTCCCAAATTTGGATAACAAAACTTTTGTGTTCATTTGTGGTGTGTGAATAAATTTTCTTTACTTACATATGTTATTGCTTTAAATTTTTTGCATACATAAACTCTAAATTTTTCATTTTGTTGTGATCTATTTGCCCTTTATTTCTTTTTTTGTTTACGTGATGAAAGGAAAGATAAAATTCAGGTTTTGATTTAAGAAAAAAAGTTCAAATCTAAAATGGAAATGCAGAATGCCCAAATGTAGAGAGTGATAATTTCAAAAAGTGTATGTAATTATTAGGGATTGTAAACTCTTTTTTAGTTTTTATATATCAGGTTTTGTAATCGTTGGGAAATGGGGGAGGCGGGGGATTTTTATCCAAGTGTTGACTCCCAATCCATAAGTCATTCCTTATAGAAATATAGCCCGTTATGCATGATAAATCACTTGATCCATGGCAAGGGAAGAACCTAACAGATTCACGCCTTCCATCACAGCATGCTAAAAATTTTGTGCGTATTTCTACCAATGCTAAAAACCTTGCACTTATTTCTCCCAATAGATTGAGTATGGCTAGACATTTTTCTCGGGATGAAGAATCACTCATTGTGTTCCCGCTCTGATATCAAATGTTAAGCACCTAGCCAATACTTACCAAAAGACCGATCTATTTGGTAGCAGAAAGCCAAGTACTTAACCCCAGGATCATAACAATACTCCCACCATTATGAGCCAACATCCTCAGTGGCCCACTCTAGCAACACTGGTTCGACCCACTTTTTGAGCCTACCAGTAATTTTAATCTGGCATCTAGGTCGCCCCCTCTGGGATTCAAACTTGCAACAACGGTATATCTCTAATACAAAGTTATTATGGTCCCTTGCTTTGGTAACTCGGTGTGGGATTGGTGAATCCAGAGTTGTAAGAGAGTTGCTGCTCTCAATTGGAAGGAAAAGAGCTTCCTTTTTTCAGCTATGCTGCTGTTCTTGGTAAGAGGATGGGAAGCCCTTGCTGCTCTCGGACAGGAGGGGAATGGCCCCTTGCTGCTCACGACTGAGAGGGTTAGGACCCTTCCAGCTGCTGTCCGGGTTTAGGGGCTGAAAAGACTCTAACTTGGGCAGTCCACGGATGAGAGGTTAAGAGTCCCTAACCTTGCTGCTCTCTAGTTTAGTGGTTGAAGAACCTCTAGCCTTTGCTGCTCTCGGTATAGTGGCTGGAAAACCTCTATCTTGGCTCAAAAAGAGAGAGGGAGAGAGATCCTCTCTTGCTTTTGTGCACTGATTAGAGGCTAAAGGCCTCTTGTTGAGCTCGGAAAAGAGGAAGAAATCTCTCCTTGTTTTTGGTGAAGAGGAAGGTAAAACAAAAAATCAAAGAGAGAAGAAAGAAATTCATATTCAAGAGGGAACTTGATTCTAGAGCTCGTCAAGGAGAACTCTGAACCCTGTTTAACCTAATTTAAGACTTGCCTTTTCTCATTCTCCTTCCCCTCTAAGTAGGGTTGAAGGCAACATAATTTTAGGGTTTAATTTTAAAATTCTGCCCCTATGGCAATTTAACTTAAATAATGCATAAAAACGAATTTAAAACAATATGGAAATAAAGCAATTAACTCAGTGACTCAATGAGCCTCCTTTGGATGACTCGGTTAGTTTTAAAAAGGATAGTCCCACATACATTAGTGAGTATAAAGATCTTGCATTTATTAGTTGACAGAAGAGGTTTCCTAAGTGGCTAGTCATTTTGGGATAGGGCCTTCGATCCAATTTAACATGGTATCAGAGCAAGGTTCTCATATGTGGGCATCCACCCAAATTATCCACGTGCCGCCACATGAGGGCCTCTACCCAAAATATCCATGTGCCTACACGTGAGGGGGAGATTTCAAAAGGATAGTCCCACATACATTAGTGAGTATAAAGATCTGGCATTTATTAGTTGGTAGAAGATGTTTCCTAAGTGGCTAGTCATTTTGGGATAGGGCCTTCAACCCAATTTATCAGTTAGCTATTGAGTCCTCAACATTTTCTTGATGAAAATTCTTTCCAAGAAAAATTTTTGGTATAAATTTTTTTGTTGAAACTAATGACTTTCTACAATCATGAGGCTTTGTTAGTGCATTTTTTCAAAAAACGCTAGAAATTATTTCTTGTAAAAATATATCTTCAGGGTCCATTAGTGCCTCATTTATCTCTCAAACACTTTCACAATTGAGAATTTTTATCAGGAATATTTTGAAGAAACATTAAAATTTTGAAATTACTTTCTACAACTATTAGGCCTTCTTTGTGCATCTTTTGAGGAAACATTGGAAAAATATTTCTGGGAAAATTTTTTACTAGATAGTGTATGTTTACAAAAAATGTGAAAATTTTCTGGATACACTTTTTAAGTTGAAAATTTTACTAGGAAAATTTTGCTGAAATAAATCACTTTCTACAACAATCAGGTCTTGTTAGTGCATGTTTTACAGAAAATTTTGAAAAATATTTCTTTCTAAAATATATCTCACGGGACTATTAATACCTCATGTTCCCTAGAAACACTTTTCTAGCTGAAAATTCTTACCAAGAAAACTTTTTGGTTAGGCAATTTTTTGTCGAAACAAATTAGTTTCTAGAACTATAAGTCCTTGTTAGTGCATTTTTAGGAATTTTTGTTAAAGTATTTCAAGTAAAAATACGTCTCTGAGGAACATTAGTGCCTAATGTTTCCTAGAAACACTTTTCAAGACGAAAATTCTTACTAGGAAAATTTTGTGGTAAAGCAATTTTTGCATAAACAAATTACATTTTACAACTATAAGGCCTTGTTAGTGCCTTTTGTTTCAAAAAAGGTTGGAAACATATTTCTTGTAAAAATTCATCTCGTGGGATCATTAGTGTTTCATGTTTCCTGGAAACATTTTCCAGCTAAAAATTCTTACCTAGAAAGTATTGAGTTAAGGCAATTGTTGCTGAAACAAATTAATTTTTAGAAATGTAAGTTCTAGTTAGTACCTTATTTTTAGGAAACATTGGAAATGTATTTCTCATAAAAATAGCTCTCCAAAGACCATTAGCGACTCATGTTTCTTGGAAACACTTTTCTAGCTTAAAATTCTTACCAAGTAAATTTTGAGTTAGGGTAATTTTTGTAGAAACAAACTACTTTGTATAACTATAAGGACTTGTTTGTGCATTTTTCAGGAAACATTAGAAAACTATTTCTAGTAAAAATATGTCTCCAGTGACCGTAGTGTCTGAGGTTTCTAGGAAACACTTTTCTAGCAGAAATTTCTTACATGAAAAATTTTGAGGTAAGGGAATTTTTGCTTAAACAAAATACATTTTACAACTATATGGCCTTTTTATGCCTTTTTTCATGAAACGTTGGAAAAACATATCTAGTAAAAATACATATGTAAGGACCATTAGTGCCTCATGTTTCCTAGAATAATTTTTCTAGTAGAAAATTCTTACAATAAAACTTTTTTGCTTAGGCATTTTTTTAAACAAATTACTTTTTATAACCGTGATCCCTCAATAATGACTTTTTTCAGGAAACATTGGAAATAGTATTTCTAGTAAAAATATGTCTCCAGAGACCTTTAGTGCCTCATGTTTCCTAGCATTTCTTACTTAGACAAATTACTTCTTAAAACTATAAGGTCTTGTTAGTGAATTTTTTTTTGGAAACATTGAAAAAACGTTTCTAGGAAAAAAAATGTCTCTAGGGCCCATTAGTGAATCATGTTTCCTGGAAACACTTTTCAACTTGGAAATTCTTACCAGGAAATTTTTGTGGAAATCCTATTTTTTATGAAACAAACTCTTTTTACAACTATAAGGCATTGTTAGTGCTTTTTTTAAGGAAATGTTGGAAAAGTATTTCTAGGAAAAATCCATCTCCAGGGAGCATTAGTGCCTCAGGTTTCCTTGAAACCCTTTTAAAACTAAACATTCTTACCAATTGTAAGGCTTCGTTACTAAAAAGTTTGCGGTAACGATTTTTTTGCAGAAAAAATTACTTTCAACAATTGTAAGGCCTTGATAGTCTTTTTTTCAGGAAACGTAGGAAAAGTATTTCCAATAAAAATATGTCACCAAGGACTATTAGTGCCTCAAGTTTCTAGGAAATACTTTTCGAGATAAAAAATTTTACCAAGAAAATTTTCTGGTTTTGCAATTTTTTCTAAAACAAATTACTTTCAACAATTATAAGGCCTTGTTATTGCATTTTTTTAGGAAACGTTGGAATAATAATACTAGTAATAATACATATCCATGGGCCATTAGTGCCTCATGTTTCTTGGAAACACTTTTCTTGCAGAAAATTCTTCCCAGTAAAATTCTGTGGTATGGCAATTCTTTTCTAAAACAACTTATTTCTATAACTAAAAGGCCTCGGTAGTTGCTTTTTTTAGGAAACATTGTCCAAGTATTTCTAGTAAAAAAATGTCTTCAGGGTCCACTAATGCCTCATGTTTCCTAGAAACACTTTTCTAGCAGACAATTCTTACCACGAAAATTTTGTGGTAAGACAATTATTTCCAAAACAAATTACTTTCTAAAATTATAAGGCCTTGCTAGTTTTTTTTTCAAGCAACGTTGGCAAAGTATTTTTTTTTAAAAAAATACATCTCCTAGGACTATTATTGCCTCATGTTTCCTGGATACACTTTTCTAGCTGAAAATTCTTACCAAGAAATTTTTTTATAATGCGTTTTTTTTTTAAACAAATTATTTAGTAAAACTATAAGGCCTTGTTAGTTCTTATTTTTTTTCTAGAAACATTGGAAAATTATTTTTAGGAAAAATACGTCTTATAGGACCATTAGTGCCTCATGTTTCCTGGTAACACTTTTCAACCTAAAAATTCTTACCAGGAAAGCTTTGAGGTTAGGCAATATTTGTTGAAACAATCTACTTTCAACAACTATATGGTTTCATTAGTGCATTTTTTTAAGAAATGTTGGAAATTTATTTGTAGTACAAATATGTCTTCGGGCACCATTAATGTCTCATGTTTCCTGGAAATTCTTTTCAAACGAAAATTCTTACAAGAAAAATTGTGATAAAAGAAATAACTTACTACAACTATATGGCCTTGTTAGGGAATGTTTTAAATAAACGTTGCAAAAATATTTTTAGTACAAAATAAGTATCCAAGGACCATTAGTGCCTTATGTTTCCTAGAAACACTTCTCTAGCTAAAAATACTTACAAAGAAAATTTTTAAGGTAGGCAATTTTTTGTGAAACGAATTAGTTTCTACAACTTTAACGTTTTCTTAGTGCAATTGATTAGGAATGTTGGAAAGTATTTATTGTAAAAATATGTCTCTAGGCACCATTGGAGCCTCATGATTCCAGAACACACTTTCCTAGCTAAAAGTTCTTACCTAGAAAATTTTGTGGTAAAATTATTTTTGCTGAAACAAATTACATTTAACCACTCTGAGGCGTTGTTATTGCGCTTTTTCAGGAAATATTGGAGAAATATTTCTAGTAAAAATACATACCTTGTTAGTGGCTCATTCAGGAAATATTGGAAAAATTATTTCTATGAGCCTCATGTTTCCTGAAAACACTTTTCTAGCTAAAAATTCTTATCAAGACAATATTATTGGAGCCAATATTGTCTGAAGCTAATTACTTTCTAGAACTATAAGGCCTTGTTAGTGCCTTTTTCAGGAAATGTTGGAAAAAAAATTTCTTGTAAAAATATGTCTCCAGAGACCATTTGTGCCTCAAGTTCCCTGTAAACACATTTCTAGCTGAAAATTCTTACAAAGAAAATTTAGTGGTAAGGCAATTGTTGATGAAACAAATTACATTTTTCAACTATAAGGCCTTGTTAGTTTCTTTTTTTTCAGGTAATGTTGGAAAAGTATTTTTTGTAAAAATACGTCTCCATGGACCATTAGTGCCTGATGTATCCGTGAAACACGTTTTCAGTTAAAACATCTGACCTAAAATTTTTTGTGATAAGGCATTTTTCGTTGAAGCAAATTAAATTTTACAAATAGAAGGCCTTGTTAGTGGCTTTTTTTAGGAAAGTATTTCGTAAAAATACGTCTATAGGGAGCATTAGTGCCTCATGTTTCCTAGAAACACTTTTCTAACAGAAAATTCTTATGAGAAATTTTTTGAGGTAAAGCAATTTTTGTTGAAACAAATTTGTTTCTAAAATAATAAGGCCTTGAAAGTGACTCTTTTTGGGAAACATTAGCAAAGTATTTCTAATAAAAATACATTTTAAGGGACCATTAGTGCTTCATGTTTCTTGGAAACACTTTTGTGGTAAGGCTTTTTTTTAAAAGAAATTACATTCCACTACTAGAAGGCTTTATGTATGTATTTTTTAAGGAAATGTTGGAAAAGTATTTCTGGTAAAAATATATCAGTAGAGATAATTAGTACCTCAAGTTACTTGGAAACACTTTTCCAGCAAAAAAATATTATGAGGAAAATTTTCGAGTCAGACAATTTTTGCTGAAACCAATTACTTTCTACAACTATGAGGCCTTGTTAGTGCATTTTTTTTCAGGAAACTTAGGAAAAGTATTTCTAGTAAAAATACCACTCCAGGGACCATTAGTTCCTTGTGTTTCTTGGAAACATTTTTCTAGCTAAAAATTCTTCCCTTGAAAATTTTGGGGTAAGACAATTTTTTTCTAAAATAACTTACCTTCTACAACTATAAGGCCTATCAGTGCCTATTTTTAGGAAAATTTGGCCAATATGTCTAGTAAAGAAACATCTATGGAGACCATTAGTGCCTCATGTTTCTTGGAAACACTTTTCTAGGTGAAAGTTCTTACCATGAAAATATTGTGGTAAGGCATTTTTTTTGCTGAATCAAATTACGTTCTTCAACTATAAGGCCATGTTAGTGATTTTTTTTTCAAAAAATGTTGGACAAGTATTTATTTTAAAAATAAAAATACGTCTCAAGGACCATTAGTGCCTCATATTTCCTAGAAACACTTTTCTTGCAAAAACTTCTTACGAGAAAAGTTTTGAGGCATGCTAATGCCATTTTTTAGGAAACGTTGAAAACTATTTCTAGTGAAAAAATGTCTCCATGGACCATTACTAGCTCATGTTTTCTTAAAACACTTTTCTAGCTAAAAATTCTTACCAGGAAATTTTTTTGGTATGGCAATTTTTGTTGAAACAAATTACTTTCTAAAACTATAAGGCCTTGTTAGTGCATTTTTTGCAGGAAACGATGGAAAAGGGTCTCCAGTAAAAATATATCGCTAAAAACCATTAGTGCCTCTTTTTCTTGGAAACGATTTTCTAGAAAAAAATTTATACCAAGAAAATTTTGTGGTAAACAATTTTTGTTGAAACAAATTAATTTCTACAACTATCAGGCCTTACTAGTGCCTTTTTTTCAAACATGTTGGAAATGTTTTTCTTGTAAAAATACATCTCTTGGGACTATTAGTGCCTCATATTTCTTGGAAACACTTTTCTACCTGAACATTCTTACCTGGAAAATTTAGTGCTAGGGTATTTTTTCTAAAACAAATTACTTTCTACCATGCATTTTTAGGAATCTTTGGAAAAGTATTTTGTATAAAAATATTTCTCCATGAACCATTAGTGCCTCAAGTTTCTTGGAAACACTTTTCGAGAAAAAAAGTCTTACCAGAAAGATTTTGTGGAAAAGCAATTTTTGGTGATACAAATTACTTTCTTCAACTATAAAGCCTTGTTTTTGTATTTTTTTTTAGGAAATGTTGGAAACGTATTTATAGTAAAAATACTTCTCCAGGGATAATTAGTGCCTCAAGTTTCTTGGAAATACTTTTCTAGCTAAAAAATTATTACTAAGAAAATTTTGTGGGCATTTTTTTCTAAAACAAATTACTTTCTACTACTATAAGGCCTTGTCATTTCATTTTTCTAGGAAATGTTGGAAAGTTATTTCTCATAAAAAATACGTATCTAAAGACTATTTGTGCATGATGTTTTATGCAAACACTTTTCTAGCTGAAAATTGTTACTAAAAAATTTTTGTGGTTAGGGATATTTTAGTGAAACAAATTCTTTCAACAACTATAAGGCCTTTTTAGTGCCATTTTTAGGAAATGTTGGAAAATTATTTCTAGTAAAAATACATCTCTAAGGATCATTAGTACTTCATTGTTCTTGGGAGCACTTTCCTAGTTGAAAATTCTTACCTGAAAAATTTTGTGGTCAAGCAATTTTTGATAAAATAAATTACTTTCTAAAACTATAATGCCTTGTTAGTTGCTTTTTTTGAAATCATTGGCAAAATATTTCTAGTAGGAATATGTCTCTAGGTACCATTAGTGCTTCATGTTTCCTTGAAACACATTTCTAGTTGAACATTCTTACCAAGAAAATTTTGTGGTAAGACAATTTTTTAAACAAATTATTTTCTAAAACTATAATGCCGTTTTATAGAATTTTTTCAGAAAATGTTGGAAATATTTTTCATGTAAAATACATCCCTAGGGACCATTAGTTCCTCATGTTTCCTCTGAACGCTTTTCATTCTAAAAATTCATTCCAGGTAAATTTTATGGTCAGGCATTTTTTGTTGAACCAAATTGCTTTCTACAACTATAAGGCCTTATTTGTGCATTTTTAGGAAACGTTGGAAAAATATTTCTAGTAAAAATACATCTATTGAGACCATTAATGCCTCATGTTTCTTGGAAACATTTTTCTAACTAAAATTTCTTAGCGGGAAAATTTTGTGTTCAGGCAATTTTTGCTGAAACAAATTACATTCTATGATCAGGAGTCATAAAAATACCTCTTGAGGGACCATTAGTGCCTCCTGTTTCCTGGAAACACTTTTCTAGAAGAAAATTATTACCAAGAAAATTTTGTGGAATAGTAATTTTTGTTGAACCAAATTACTTTCTACCACTATAAGGCCTTGTTCGTGTATTTTTATGAAAAATATTGGAAAAGTATTTCTAGTAAAAATACATCTCAAGTGACCATTAGTGCCTCTTGTTTCCTAGAAACACTTTTCTCGCTGAAAATTCTTTCTAGGAAAATTTTGTGGTGAAGAAATTTTTGGTTCAACGACTTACTTTTACAACTATACGGCCTTGTTAGTGCATTTTTTTAGGAAATAATGGAAAATTATTTCTTGTAAAAATACATCTGTAGGGACCATTAGTGCATCATGTTTCCTTGAAACACTATTCAAACTTAAAATTCTTACCAGGAAAATTTTGTGGTAAGGCAATTTTTTCTAAAACAAATTATTCTACAACTATAAGGCCTTGTTAGTGCATTTTTCGCTAAAAGTTTAAAATGTATTTCTAGTAAAAATAAGTCTCCAGGGATGATTAGTGCCTCATGTTTTCTTGAAACACTTTTTTAGCTGAAAATTCTTATAGGGAAAATTTAGTGGTAATGCAATTTTTGCTGAAACAAATTTCTTTCAAAAACTATAAGGTTTTTTTAGTAAAACATTTCAAAAAAAGTTCGCAATATATTTCTTGTAAAAATAAAACTACAGGGATCATTAGTGCTTCTTGTTACCTCAAACACTTTTCTTGTTAAAAATTCCCAAAAAGAAATTTTTGTGGTAAGACAATTTTTGGTGAATGAAATAAATTTTTATAACTATAAGGCCTTGTTAGTGCAGTTTTTCAGGAAACGTTGGAAAAGTATTTCTGGTCAAAATACATCTTTAGAGACCATTAGTACCTCATGTTTCTTGGAAACATTTTTCTAGCTAAAAATTCCTACAAGGATATTTTTTTAGTAAGGCATTTTTGGTTGAAACAAATTACTTTTTAATAATATAAGGCCTAGTTAGGGCATTTTTTAAGGAAAATTTGGAAAAATATTTCTTGTAAAAATGTGTCTCTAGGGACCATTAGTCCCCATTGTTTCATGGAAAAACTTATCTAGCTTAAAATTCTTTTAAAGAAAATTTTGTGGTAAGGCCTTTTTTTCTGGAACAAAGTACTTTCTACGTCTATTAGGCTTTGATAATCCATTTTTTTTAGGAAACATTGAAAAATTATTTCCAGTAAAAATTCATCTTCTGGGACCATTAGTGCCACATGTAACTGGAAACATTTTTTAACTTGAAAATTCTTACCAGGAAAAATTTGTGGCAAGGCTTTTTTTCTAAAACAAAATTACTTTCTACATCTATAACAACTTGTTAGTGCATTTTTCAAGAAGCGTTGGAAAACTATTTGTAGTAGAAATTCGTCTCCAAAGACCGTTAGTGCCTCAAGTTTTGAGGAAACACTTTTCAAGCTGAAAATTCTTACCAGGAAAATTTTGTGGTTAGGCAATTTTTAATGAAACAAATTACTTCTTACAACTATATGGCCTTGTTAGTATATTTCTTAGGGAAACATTAGAAAAGTATTTCTAGTAAAAATATGTCTATAGGGACTATTAGTTCCTTTTTTCAAGAAACATTGTCAAAGAATTTCTTGAAAAAATACGTCTCCAGGGACCATTAGTGCCTCATGTTTCCTGGACACACTTTTCTAGCTGAAAATTCTTACCAAGAAATAATTGTGGAAATTTTTTTTTTGAAACAAATTAGTTTCTATGACCATAAGGCCTTGTTTGTGCCTTTTATCGGGAAAATATGGAAATGGCTTTCTTGTAAAAATACGTCTCCAGGGACCCATAGACCTCATATTTCCCGGAAACACTTTTCGAACTGAAAATTCTTACTTGGAAAATTTTGTGGTATGACAATATTTGTAGAAACAAATTAATTTCTACAACTATGAGGCCTTTTTTAGTTTTTTTTTTTTCCAACAAACATTAGAAAATTGTTTCTAGTAATAATACATATCCAAAGACCATTAGTGTTTCATGTTTCTTGGAACACTTTTCTAGTTGAAAATTCTTACAAGGACAATTTTGTGGAGAACCATATTTTGCATAAACAAAATACATTCTACAATTAAATGGCCATGTTACTGCATTTTTTAGGAGATGTTGGAAAAGTATTTATAGTGAAAATACGTCTCCAGGGACTATTAGTGCCTCATGTTTCCTGGAAACATCTTTCTAGCTGAAAATTCTTACGAGGAAAATTTTATGGTGTGGCAATGTTTGCTGAAACATTTACTTGCTACAACTATAAGGCCTTTTTATTGCCTTTTTTTAAAGGAAATGTTTCAAAAGTATTTCTAGTTAACATACAGCTCCAGGGACCATTAGTGTCTCAAGTTGTTGGGAAACTCTTTTCAAGAAAAAAATTCTTACTAGAAAATTTTTATGGTGAGACATTTTTTGCTGAATCAAATAACTTTTGACAAATATAAAGCCTTGTTACTGCATTTTAGGAAATATTGGAAATGTAGTTATAGTAAAAATACATCTCCAAGGTCCATTAGTTCCCCATGTTTTTTGGAAACAATTTTCAAGCTGAAAATTTCATCCCACAAAAATTTTGTGTTAAGATATTGTTGCTGAATCAAATTACTTTCTACAACTATTTGGCTTTGCTAATGCATTCTTTTCTGAAATGTTGGAAAATTATTTCTACTAAAAATTAGTCTATAGAGACTATTAGTGCCTCTTGTTTCTAGGAAACATTTTTCAAGCAAAAAAATCTTACCAAGATATTTTTTTGAAGAGGCAATTTTGGGTGAAAGAAGTTACATTCTACTACTCTAAGTCCTAGTTACTACAATATTTCAGGAACCATTGGAAAAGTGTTTCTAGTAAAAATATGTTTCCAGGGACCATTAGTGCCTCATATTTCCAGGAAACACTTTTCTCATAGAAAATTCTTACGAAAAAATTTTTGTGGAGAGGCTATTTTTACTAAAACAAATTACATTCTGCTACTATAAGTCCTTGTTAGTGCAATATTTCAGGAACCATTGGAAAAGTATTTCAAGTAAAAATACGTCTCCAAGGACCATTAGTGCCTCTTGTTTACTGGAAACACTTTTCTCATTGAAATGTTTTTTTTCCAAAAAAATTGGTGGTAAGGCATTTTTGCTGAAACATATTACTTTCCTCAACTATATGACCTTGTTAGTGCCTTTTTTTTTGGAAATACTGGTAATATATTTCTTTCAAAAATATGTATCTAAAGACCATTTGTGCCTCAAGTTTCCCGAAAACACTTTTCAAGATTAAAAATGTTACTCGAAAAATTGTGGTAAGGCAATTTTTGCTAAAATAATTACTATCTAGAACTATAAGACCTTGCTAGTGCAGTTTTCTGTAAACGTTGGAAAATTATTTCTAGTAAATACACATCTATAGGGACCATTAGTTCCTCATGTTTCCTAGAAACAATTTTCAAGATAAAATTTCTTACAAAGATTTTATTTTTAATGTGGCAATATTTTTGCGTAACAAATTTCTTTCTACAACTAGAAGGACTTGTTAGTGCATTTTTTAAAAAACTTTCAAAATTTATTCCTAGTAAAAATACATCTTTAGGAACCATTAGTGCCTCATGTTTCCTGGAAACACTTTTCTATCAGAAAATTCTTACCAGGAAAACTTTGTAGTAAGGCAATATTTGTTGAAACATATAGAGGCCTTGTTGATTCATTTTTGTTTTTTTTTTGGGAAGTGTAAGCAAAGTATTTGTAGTGAAAATGTATCTCCAGAGACCATTAGTGCCTCATGTTTCCTGGAAACATTTTTCTTGTTGAAAATTCATATCAGGAAAATTTCGCGGTAAGGCATTTCAAGAAAAATACATCTCCAGGGACCCATTAGTGCCTCAAGTTTCTTGGAACCACTTTACAAGGTGTAAATTTTTTTCTAGGAAATTTTTATTGTAAGGCAATTTTTTATGAAGCAAATTACATTCTACAACAATAAGGTCGTGCTCTTGCAACAAATTTCTTTCTACAATTATAAGGCTTTGTTAGTGCATTTTTTCCAGGAAAACCATGGAAAAATTTTGTTGTAAAAATATGTCTCCAGGGACCATTAATGCCTTATCTTTGGTGGAAACACTTTTCAAGTTGAAAACTCTTATCATGAAAATTTTGTGGTGATGCAATTTTTGCTGAAACATATTACTTTATACAACTATAACAACTTGTTATTGCATTATTTTTAGGAAATGTTGGAAAAATATTTCCAGTAAAAATGCATCTCTTGGGATCTTTAATGCCTCATGTTTCCTAGAAACACTTTTCTAGCTAAAAATTCTTTGCAAGAAAATTTTGTGGTAAGGCAATTTTAGTTGAAACAAATTACTTTCTACAACTATAACGCCATGTTAGTACCTTTTTTCAGGAAACATTGGAAATGTATTTCAAGTCAAAATATGTTGTGGTCCCTGACCATAGACCTCGTCACTCGATGAAGGGAAGGATGACCAAGGGGAACAGGGGATGAACCAGGCCTAACAGACTTACCTGGTCAACCTATGTTGCCGAGAATGGGAGGGAGTGAAGGAAGGATTGGAGATGTGGAGTCAGACTCGTCGAAGGGATGCCTGAACCTTGGATTCGTCAAGGAGAACGCCGATCCAGGGTTCCTTAGAGGAGAATCCCGATCCTGGTTAGGTTGAAATCATTCTTGCCTAATTTCATTTCGTGAGCTCCCTTAAAGCAATTCACGCTAAGGGCCCAATTGAATGTTTTTACAATCCTGCCATTGTGGATTACATGCTAACGACTTATGAAATAAAATAGACATATACATGCTAACGACTTATGAAATAAAATAGACATATAATCCTATGGTACTTGGTTGTTCCACTGAGTCACCAACTCGCCCGCATCGCTTATGGATGACTCGTCCTGCTATAGAGTCCATAACATAACTCCCCCCTTGGAGAAAGAGCTTGTCCACAAGCTCGAACGTAGGGTAGACGTGCTAGAAAAAATCTAGGTCTTCCCAAGTGGCTTTTGTGGCATCTGTGTGTCCACTAGACTAGGACTTCTTTGCGCTCATGATTCAATCGAGCACTTAATATTTTGGCAGGAGTGAGAGAAACTTTACCGTCTTCAATAGGTGGTAAGGTGGGAATAGATTGGGAGTGGGACCCTTGAGCGGCTTGAGTAAGGAGACATGAAAGACATTGTGTAGCTTGGACTTTGGAGGAATTTGTAGCTTATATGCAACCTGCCCAATACGCTGGATAATTTTGAAGGGGCCAAAATATTTTGGAGAAAGCTTGTGATGAGTGCTTGCAATAGAATTTTGACGATAAGTTTGACGGTAGAGCCATACAAAATCATCCGGATTGTACTGAATATCGCGGTGTCCCTGATCATAATAGTGCTTCATGCAGGCTTGAGTTGTTCGAAGGTGTTGGACAGTAAATTTCAACAATTGACCACGAGTTATAAGAGCTTGGTCCACTGCATCCACTCTGGTAGTCCCACGAGCAAAGGAGAGCAAGTGAGGAGGATCCCTGCCATATAGTATATTGAATGGTGTTGCATGTAAAGTCTTGTGGAAAGAAGTGTTGTAGCAGTACTCCACCCAAGGAAGGCAATCTACCCACTTTTTAGGACTGTCCCCCACAAAACACTGCAAGTACATCTCAATTGTGCGGTTGACCACCTCAGTCTGGTTGTCTGTTTGAGGGTGATATGTGGAGGAGTATTTGAGTTTGGTACCACAAAACTTGAAAATGTCCTTCCAAAAGATACTAGTAAAGACCACATCTCGATCACTGACGATGGATTCCGGAATACCATGGAGGTAGACAATGTTGGCAAAGAAAACTTGGGCTACAGTGGCTACTGTATATGGATGCTCCATAGGGATAAAGTGTGCATATTTAGAAAAATGGTCTACCACCACCAAGAGAACAGATTTGCTCGAAGTTTGCGGAAGCCCTTCAAGGAAATCCTTAGAAATGTCTGCCCATACCTGCGTGGGAAGAATGAGTGGTTGTAAGACGCCAGCTGGACTCAAATGATCAGCTTTGTTCCGTTGACACACCAGAAACTCAGCCACATACGTTGCAACTGTGGATTTCATCCCTGGCCAATAAAAATCTTCTCGGATGCGCTAAAGAGTTTTATGTAGCCCTTCATGTGTGCTGTCATGATAAGAAGAGAGAGCCAGTGCTACCAACGGTGAAGTGGATGCTAGATATACTGTTTATAGAGAATAATGTGGTCATGAATGGACCAATGGGCTGACTTAGTGCCTACAGCAATCTGTTGTGACAACTCCTATAAATTTGGTGTGTGCTGGTGTTCCTCTCTGATGGAATCTAGTAAGATAGAAGTGGTGTGTCTGATGGCAGCCAAATGAAGTTGGTCTTCGGTACGATGGGAGAGGGCATCAATAGCTTTATTCAGAGTACCCGCTGTTGAAAGATAAACTCAAGCCCACACGACCAAGGAAGGCCCACATATCTAAGATTATTATAAGATGGGCCACACGGCCAAGGAAGGCCTACAAGATGGGCCCAAGCCCATAAGAAGTAGGATCCACAATGATTACCATGATCTGGCATCCTTATCACATCAATTGGAAGATCAAGGACTCACAAAAGTATCTTTATCTTAGAACAAGAAGAGTTTTAGTTTGAGTTATGTTTGTGTTTTATCAATATTGAGTTATTTAATTGTGTTAGGACTTATCTTTAAGTGTTAGAGTTTGGGTGTAATTGGGACAAGGGTAGTTTTATTTTAATTGGACTCTACTACCTTCCTCTATTATAAATAGAAGTTCATGTACTCTAATTACAACAAGTTATTGATGTCAATGAAGTATTTCACTTTTCCATAAATTCAACATGGTATCAGAGCAGGTTCTATGATTTAATGTGATCTTTTTCTCTAAACCCTAAACCCTTAGTCTAGGTTCATAGTTATTTTTTTCAGTCCCTATACCCATAGATTTCTTTGCGGTTTTTACCTCTATACAAAGTTTTTCATATTTCAAATTATATATTGACGGAAATATATTTGATTTTACTTTCTAAGGAAAATGATTTGTTCCAATCGGAGTTATCTACAGAGAGATGTTGATATTTGAATGAGCGCAAGTCAGATTGCAAAAAGGTTCGAGCAACAACAACAATCTTTAGATTCTGAGGTATTTTTTGCTATCAATAACTAGACTTTATATTGAGAAATATATAGCAAAAGAAATATCAATACATCTATTCTTTTAACCATTCAAAAAATTTCTTATCTGAGTTATTTACAAATAGAAATCGATATTTGAAACAGAAAAGGTCAGATTGAAAATGAGGTTCGAGCGGCAGAAGAAAGCTTCAAATTCTGAGGTATTTTATGCTATCAAGAAAGATACTTTATATGGAGAATTATATATCAAAAGAAATATCCATAAGTCTATTTTCTTACCAACTCAACCAATCCTCGGTATGATCTTTTTATAAGGAGATATTGATCTTTGAAGAATCAATGGTCATTCTGGAAAAAAAAAGTAGAAACAGTGCTTCATTCGTCCAAATGATAGAGACTAAAATATATCAGATTATTTATCTTCTTAAAATTATATTTTATGAAATGAAGTTATACTTGTATGAAATATATTTAATTCTAGGTTCAGACGAATAAAATCTCATGTCAATCTGAACTATATTTAAAGAAATATTCGCATTGCAAGAATCAAAGGTCATGCTAGTATTCTATTGTATTGAAAAATCCGAATTCATGCCCATTGTTTTGCATCACTTTTTGAGTTGATATATCAGAAAAATATCTCACTTATCCCTGGTTTGAGGACTTATCTATGCATATATGTTATATGGGCTTATTTCTACATCAATGATATTTGGTTCAGCTTGAGGGGGAGATTGTGCATCTAAGAAGAAATTTTTATATCGGATTATTTCATGGGTAATTTTACAAAGTTTATTATTTCGTTCATGTTATATGTGTTGGAAGATGGTCGTGTTATATTCAGCTGCAACTATTATGTCTCTTTGGGGACATTATTATAGAAGAAGAGGTGGCCTCATGTCATCATTTATTTTACCCCATCAAAAAGATGAAAATAATTAGTGGTTGGGAATCCATGATGGAGGAACTTCATCCCCGTCAAAAAGATCAAAATTATTTGTGGTTGGAAGTCCATGACCGAGGAACTTCATCCCCATCAAAAAGATCAAAATTATTTGTGGTTGAAAGTCCATGATGGAGGAACTTATAATTACATATATGTTATCCCTCCCCCCCCCCCCCCCCCCTGTAATGGTTTTTATGTCTCCTACCACTTGAGAGTCGTTGTCCTATGGAGGGACATGTTGGTGGACACTTTAGAGCAATGCCGATAGACACACTACCGATAGAAGTGGAGTGTGTCCTACATCTAGCATTAAGACTGGAGTATGAAGCAATGGCTTGCCGGCTAGGAGTGATTTTCATAAGGCCTCAATAAAGGACGCAACAACATGAGGGGGAGTATTGGAAGATGAAGGCATATTGGAAGATGTGCCATTTTATACAAAAATATTCTATACATCATTTGCAGAAAGTTAGGAGTTCATGTTGTTCTCTCACCCCCAGCTTGAGGGGGAGTGTTGAAAGATAAGCTCAAGCCTACACGACCAAAGAAGGCCCACAAGATGCGCCCAAGCTCATAAGAAGTAGGACCCACAATGATTACCATGAGCTGGCATCCTTATCACATTAGTTGGAAGATCAAGAAGGGTTCACAAAAGTATCTTTATCTTAGGGTCATGACCAAGAAGAGTTTTAGTTTGAGTTATGTTTGTCTTTGATCAATATTGAGTTATTTAATTGTGTTAGGACTTATCTTTAAGTGTTAGAGTTTGGGTGTAATTGGGACAAGGGTAGTTTTATTGTAATTGGACTCTACTACCTTCCTCTATTATAAATAGAGGTTCATGTACTCTGATTACAACAAGTTCTTGATGTCAATGAAGTATTTCACTTTTCCATAAATTCAACACCCGCTTTATGTTCCACCTAAAAATCAAAGCCCATTAACTTGCTAAGCCAGTGTTGTTGGGGAGAAGTTGATATGCGTTGATTCAACAAAAACTTCAAACTATAGTGGTTTGTGTGGATAAGAAAAAAGCATCCCCATAAATAAGGTCACCAATGGCGGACGGCCTTGGCTAAGCCAATGAATTCCCATTCATAGGCTGGTAGCTTATGATGGTGATGTTGGAGTTGACGGCTGAAATAGGCAATAGGGTGCTTGGATTGTTGAAGCACCGCCACAATCCCTCCTCCTAAGGCGTCACATTCTACCAAATCTTTGAAATCTCGTAACTGCTGCATCGGAACTGATGCTAGAGCTTGCTTGAGTGCTTGGAATGATTTGCAGTGCTATCATGCCAGTGGAAGGTATTGCGGCGGAGAAGATTGGATAGAGGAGCAGCTAGTGGTGCATAGTTGTGGATAAACTTTCTGTAATACCCGGCTAAGACCAGAAATCCTCTCAATGCTGAAATATGGTACGGTAGTGGCCAATGCACAATTGCTTCAATCTTTTCCGGATCCACTGTTTCCCCTATGGCTGTAATAAAATGACCAGATAGGCCACCTGATTGGTACCAAATGAGCACTTGGAATGTTTTAATTATAAATGATGTGTCCGAAGAAGTTGGAACACCAGACGTAAGTCTCTTAAATGGTGACTCCAAGACTTGTTGTAGATCAAAATGTCATCAAAGAATACTAACACAAATTTTCGGAGATAGTCATTAAATACCTCGTTCATTAGTGCCTAAAATGTAGAAGGGGCGTTGGAGAGACCGAAAGGCATGACAATGAACTCAAAGTGACCTTGGTGAGTACGGAATGCGGTCTTCTCTATATCTAGAGGGTACATTCTGACTTGGTGATACCCCGAGCGCAAGTCTAACTTTGTGAAAACTTTTGCTCCAAGCAATTAGTCTAATAACTCATCCACAACTGGAATAGGGAACTTGTCCTTAATGGTCTTGGCATTTAACTCATGGTAGTCCACACAAAAGTGCCTAGTACTATCATTTTTCTTTACCATTAAAACTGACGAGGAGAAAGGGGACTTACTTGGCCGGATGAAACCCCATTTCAGCATGTTTCGGCATTGACGTTCAATTTCATCCTTTTGGAGGTGGGGGTACCTATATAGTCTCACAACCACCACTTCAGACCCAGCCTTCAAAGTGATCCAATGATGACAATGTCTCAATGGCGGTAGAGTAATAGGTTCCAAAAATAAGTCCTGGAAGTGATTCATCAAGTTGTCTAAATTGCTGTCCACCGGGGTGTGTTGCTGAAGTCCATGTAGATGCACTGGCACCTCAGTTTTACATCCTTGTAGTGTAACCTTGTAGTTGCCAACTTCAAAGCTCATCATCAATGCTGAAAAGTCCCACAAGATGGGCCCTAATGTTTGGAGCCACTTAACCCCCAAAACCATATCGAATCCTGCCAGTGGGATGATAAAAAACTCCGCAGAAAATTGTTGATTATCAATAGTAAACCTGACTTCCTTGATGATCCCATAACTAGGCACATTTTCCCCATTTGCAACAGAGACTGAAGCTACATGCCACGTTTGAATTGGAAGCTTTAAAAACTTGGCAGCCGTGAAACTCAATAAATTATGAGTGCTGCCGGAGTCCACAAGACTTAAAAGGGGTTGCTCGTTGACTAAGGCACAAACTTGCATGGTTGTGGTAGACTGGAGGCCTGTGATTGTGTGCAAAGAAATGGCAGGCTCTTCAACCTCGAGCTGCTCTACTTCTGAATTTTCTGCTCATCCTTCACTTCTAACCAGAATAGTTTCTTACACTGGTGGCTGAATGTGTACTGCTCATCACAATTATAACATAACCCCTTCGATCTACGTTCTTCCATTTCAGACCGATTTAATTTCCAGATGAATGCTGGAGTGGATGGAGGAGGTTTAGGTGTTGTAGAAGTAGTGGTAGCAGTATTACTTTGCCACAGTGGTGCTATGGTAGGCACTGTCGAGCTGTTCTTTCCCCCTTGCCAGACAGGTCTTCGAGTTTGAAATTTCTGTTTGGTTTCCAAGGCTCTTGTCAAATCCGTAGGCCCAAGTAGTTCCACTTCTAAATGGAGGGACTCAGTGAGGCCAGCCGTGAACAAACTGACATGTCAGTCCACTCGTACCACTTTGCTGGCTCGTGCTAATTTCTCTTGAAATTGCTTTTGGTACTAGGTGACGTTACCCGTCTGTCATAATAGTACTAAATCGCCCAAAGGATTGCTTTGAGCAGGGGACCCAAACCGTATGGTGCACAATTCTTTAAATTCATCCCATTCTATGCCAGGATGTTCCAACTCAAGTTGATGGCCCCATAGTTGCGTTTCATCGAGCATGTGGAATGCGCCCAACCCAACTTTGTCTATTTCAGTCGTTCGTTGATTGTAAAACAAAATTTCACAGTGATATAACCAAATTAAAAGGCCGTCAACCCCATTGTAAACCGGAAAATAGAGTTTAGTGTACCTTGGGACCGCCCAATTGCTTGGACTTAAATTTCCCCCATATCCAGTGTGTTATGTGCGTCCAATGTGATGTGCTCCTTGTCCATTTGTAGGTGCCCTCTCTCGAGGTTGGTTTTTTTTCCTGAAATCATCTTATACTTGAGAGAGTCAACTATCCAGCAATGCTACTAGTCGGCCCTCAGTCTCCTCCGGTCTGGTGTAAACCATTTCCGAGACTCTTACCAAAAAATCCTCATGGGTCGAAGACTCCCCCATATTTACCTGCTCTGATACCAACGTGTTGTGGTCCTTGACCATAGATCTCGTCACTCGACGAAGGGAAGGTTCGCCAAGGGCAACAGGGGATGAACCAGGCCTAAAGGACTTACCTGGTTGACCTATGTTGCCGAGAATGGGAGGGAATGAAGGAAGGATTGGAGATGTAGAGTCAGACTCATCGAAGGGATGCCTGAACCTTGGGTTTGTCAAGGAGAACGCCAATCTTGGGGTCCTTAGAAGAGAACGCTGATCCTAGTTAGGTTGAAATCATTCTTGCCTCATTTCATTTCGTGAGCTCCCTTAAAGCAATTCACGCTAAGGGCCCAATTGAATGTTTTTACAATCCTGCCATTGTGGCTTACATGCTAATGACTTATGAAATAAAATAGACATATAATCCTACGGTACTTGGTTGTTCCACTGAATCACCAACTCCTCCACGTCGCCTCTGGATGACTCGTCCTACTATGAATTCCATAACAAAATACATCTCCAGGGACCATTAGTGCCTCATGTTTCCTTGAACCATTTTCCAAAATTTAAATTCTTACCAAGAAAATTTTGTGGTTAGACAATGTTTAATGAATAAAAATTACTTTCTACAACTATAAGGCCTTGTTAATGCAATTTTCTGGAAACGTTGGAAAAATATTTTTAGTGAAAATACATCTCTAGGGAACATTAGTGCCTCATGTTTCTTGGAAACACTTTTCAAGCATAAAATTCTTACCAGGAAATTTTTCTGGAGAGGCAATTTTTCATAATCAAATTACTTTTTACAACTATAAGGTATTGTTAGAGGCATTTTTTTTAGGAAACATTTGAAAAGTATTTCTTATAAAAATATGTCACATGTGAAAATTTGTGCCTCATGTTTCCCTTAAACAATTTATAATAAAAAAATCATTCTAGGAATATTGTTATGGAAGGCAATTTTTTAAACAAATAAGGCCTTGGTGGTGCATTTGTTAAGGAAAAATTGCAAAAGTATTTGTAGTAAAAATACGACTCCAAAGACCATTAGTTTCTCCTGATTCCTGGAAACATTTTTCTTGATGAAAATTCTTAGAAGGAAAATTTTGTGGTAAAGCAATATTTGCTTAAACCAATTACTTTCTACAACTATAACACCTTGTTAGTGCCCTTTTTTAGGAAACATTGGAAAATTATTTCTAATAAAAATAAATAACAGGAGACTATTTGTGCCTCGTGTTTCTTGGAAACACTTTACAAACAAAAAAATCAATCTAGGAAAATTTTATTGTAATGGTGTTTTTAAAAAAATTACTTTCTAAAACTATAAGGCCTTGCTAGTGCATATGTTAAGGAAACATTGCAAAAAGTATTTTTAGTAAAAATACTTCTCCAGAGTCCATTAGTGCCTCATGTTTCATGGAAACACTTTTTAAGCTACCAGGAAAATTTTGTAGTTCTGCAATTTTTGCTAAAATAAATTACTTTATACAACTATAATGTCTTGTCATGTAGGAAATGTATTTCTACTAAAAATACATCTACAGGGACCATTAATGCCTTATGTTTGGTGGAAACACTTTTCAAGTTGAAAACTCCTATATGAAAAATTTTGTGGTGAGGCAATTTTTGCTGAAACATATTACTTTATACAACTATAACAACTTGTTAGTGCACTTTTTAAGGAAATTTTTGAAAAGTATTTCTAGTAAAAATGCATCTCTTGGGATCATTAATGCCTCATGTTTCCTAGAAACACTTTTCTTGCTGAAAATTCTTTACAAGAAATTTTTGTGGTAAGGCAATTTTAGCTCAAATAAATTACTTTCTATAACTATAACGCCATGTTAGTGCCTTTTTTCAGGAAACATTGGAAATGTATTTCAAGTAAAAATACATCTCTAGGGACCATTAGTGCCTCATGTTTCCTTGAACCACTTTCCAAAATGTAAATTCTTACCAAGAAAAGTTTGTGGTTTGCCAATGTTTAATGAAGAAACATTACTTTCTACAACTATAAGGCCTTGTTAATGCATTTTTTTGGAAACGTTGGAAAATTATTTTTAGTTAAAATATGTCTCTAGAGAACATTAGTGGCTCACGTTTCCTGGAAACACTTTTCAAGCTGAAAATTCTTAAGAGAAAATATTTTTTGGAAAGCAATTTTTGGTATAACAAATTACTTGCTACTACTATTTTGTCTTTTAACAACAAACTTTGGAAAAAAAATATTTCTAGTTAAAATACGTCTACAGGGAACATTAGTGCCTCATGTTTCTTGGAAATACTATTCAAGCAGAAAATTCTTACTAGGAAAATTTTCTGAAGAGGCAATTTTTTCAGAATCAAATTACAATTTACAACTATAAGGTATTGTTACAGGCATTTTTCAGGAAACAATGAAAAATTATTTCTAATAAAAATACGTCACATGTGACAATTTGTGTCTCATGTTTCAAGTAAATAATGTATAAGAAAAAGATCGTTCTAGGAATATTTTTATGGTAAGGAATTTTTTTAAAACAAATTGCTTTCTACAACTATAAGGCCTTGGTGGTGCATGTGTTAAGGAAATGTTGCAAAGTATTTATAGTAAAAATACGTCTCCAGAGTCCATTAGTGCCTCATGATTCCTAAAAACATTTTTCTTGCTGAAAATTCTTACAATGAAAATTTTGAGGTAAGGCAATATTTGCTTAAACCTATTACTTTTTACAACTATAACACCTTGTTACTGCCTTTTTTCAGGAAACATTGGAAAATTATTTCTAATAAAAATACACCACATGAGACTATTTGTACCTCATGTTTCTTGGAAACACTTTCCTAGCAAAAAAAATATTCTAGGAAAATTTTATGGTAAGACGTTTTTTTTAAAACATTATTTTCTAAAACTTTAAGGACTTGCTAGTGCATTTGTTAAGGAAACATTGCAAAAAGTACGTCTCCAGAGTCCATTAGTGCCTCATGTTTCCTTAAAACACTTTTTATGCTACAAGGAAAATTTTGTAGTTGTGCAATTTTTGCTAAAACAAATTACTTCATACAACTATAAGGCCTTGTCTGTGCATTTCTTCAGGAAATGAAGGAAATGTATTTCTAGTAAAAATACCTCTCTAGGGACCATTAGTGCCTCATGTTTCCTGGAAACACTTTTCTTGCTAAAAATTATTACAAGGAAAATTTTGAGGTAAGGTAACATTTGCTCAAACCAATTACTTTCTACAACAATAAGGACTTGTTAGTGCCTTTTTTTCAATAAACATTGAAAATGAATTTCTAGTAAAAATACATCTCTAGGGACCAATAGTGCCTCATGTTTCCTTAAACCACTTTTCAAGATGTAAATTGTTACTAGGAAAATTGTGGTAAGGAATTTTTTGTTGAAAGAAATTACTTTCTACAACTAAAAGGCCTTGTTAAGGCATTTTTTTAAGGAAAAGTGAGAAAAATATTTCTTGTAAAAATACATGTCTAGGCACCATTAGTAGCTAATGTTTCCAAGAAACAATTTTCAAGTTGAAAATGCTTATCAGGAAAAACTTGTCGTAAGGAAATTTTTGCTTAAACAAATTACTTTCTACTACTATAAGGCCTTGTTAGTACCTTTTTAAATGAAATGTAGGGAAAGTATTTCTTGTAAAATTACGTCTCAAGGGACCATCCGTGCCTCATTTTTGTTGCAAACACTTTTCTTGCTTAAAATTCTACAATGAAAATTTTGTGATGTGGCCTTTTTTAAAAACAAATTACTTTCTAAAACAATAAGGCATTATTAGTGTATTTTTTAGGAAATGCTGGAAAATTATTTCTAGAAAAAATACGTCTCCAAGGAAATTTAGTGCCTCGTGTTTCCTGGAAACATTTTTCTAGCTGAAAATTTGTACTTGGAAAATTATATGGTGTGATAATTTTATCTGAAACAACTTACCTCCTACAACTATATGGCCTTGTTAGTGAATTTTTTCAAGAAAATAGTGGAAAACTATTTATAGTAAAAATACATCTCCAGGGATCATATGTTTATTGGAAACACTTTTCAAGCTGAAAATTCTTTGTAGAAATTTTTTGTGGTAACACAATTTTTTTCTTAAACATATTACATTATACAACTATTAGTCTTGGTTAGTGCATTTTTTTTAGGAAACGTTGGAAAAGTATTTCTAATAAAAATATGTCTCCAGGGACCATTATTGCCTCATGTTTCATGGAAACACTTATCAAGAGGAAAACTCTTAGTTGTAAAATTTTGTGATGCCTTTTTTACAACATTAATTCCTTCTTAGAGCCTTTTTTTATGAAACGTTGGAAATGTCCTCTTAGCCAATGCATTTATTTATAGCTTTACAGTGCCCTTAGGACTACAACATGATAAAAGAAGAGACATAAAAGGAACATGTATTTACATCTTTATGCCATCTTTATCGAAAGCATCTTATTTTACCCATATGCCACCACTTAGATGTGTGGACTTACTAGCCTTGATCTTGTGGACTTGAGCCCATCTTCCAACAAGGGACATTTGTTGATCAAATAGGCAGCGGTGCTAATAGCAGTCGACCAGAACATCTTTGGCAATCATGAATGTAATCTCATGCTCCTAGCACGCTCGTTTTGAGTTATGTTCATCCTCTCAGCCACACAATTCTTTTGAGGTTTTCCAGGAATGTTCTTCTTCATCTTGGTATCATTATCGGCACAATACCACTTGAAATCATCATCTATGTATTCTCCCCCATTATCTGACTGCAGACACTTCACCTTCAAATATATCTCATTCTCAACCATTGCTTTTAATCTCTTGAATGTATCAAAGACATCAGATTTATTTTTTAGGAAATAAACCCATGCCTTTCTGCTTGTATCATCAATAAATGTCACATAGTAGTTAGAACTACCAAGGGAAGTAACAGTTGAAGGCCCCCCCACATCTGTGTGAACCAACTTAAATTTTGCTGTCTTTTGCTCATTTCTAGCCTTAGAAATGCTAACCCTTTTCTGCTTGCTGAAAATACAACCTTTACAAATACTATTATTTACAGTTTTCAACCTTGGTAGTTTCCCTTGTGACTGAAGCACTTTCATTCTCTTCTCACTCATGTGATCGAGCCTATAATGCCACAAGTTAGAATTAGCAAGAGCATTAGCAACTGCAACCATGTCTCTGCAACTGGAAGTGATGTAAAGAGTTCCAGTTTTAACTCCTTGTATAACAACCATGGCTCCCTTAGTGGCTTTCCAGGTAACACCATTAAAAGTCACATTATGACCTTCATCGTCAAGCTACCCTTACTGAAATCAAATTATGCATAGGTTTTGGTACATGTCTCACCTTGTGAATTTTCCACACTGTCCCATTTCACATCCTCAAACTGACATTACCAATATCGACAATATCCAAATGTTCTCCATTACCAAGATATAGCTTCCCATGATCTCCAACAACATAATTCTCCATGATCTCACAATGTGCAGTGGTGTGAAAAGAAACTCCTGAATCAAACACCCAAGAGTCAATAGGGCTATCAATCAACAAGAGTAAAACATCTTGTATTTATTTAGTTACCGAATTTGCAGCATTGTTTTTATTTTCATTTTCTTCGATGCTCTGCAGTTTTTCTCTATGTGACTTGACTTTCTAAAATGCATGCACTCCACATTCCTTCCGAATGTGGACTTGCTTCTTCCATTCCTTGACTTCTCGCTACCATTGCCCTTGATGGAATTCCTCTCGAAGTTTCTGCCACTAGTATTGACACTTAAGGCAGAATTAGATGTCGACGATTCTCCAGAGTCCTTTCTACAAACTTCTGTTATGAAATCAATAGCAAGCTGACTCATGCAGGGATGCCATGGCTGAGTCAGTTATTTAGTCATTAAGTTACTTAGTTGTTAATTTACTTAGTCAGTAAGTTAAGTCAATTACTTAGTCATTAATTTTATTTACTTTAAATGTTGTGGAGGGGAAAATCTATAATTTTCTCTTGAACCTTTTTTATGTGATCTCTATTTAGGGGTGTAAGGAATGGAAAAGTGACAAGTCTGAATTTAGGTTAAACAAAGGGTTTTGAGTTCTCCTAAAGGAGCTAGGGTGTGTCTGTTCTCCTTAATGAACCTAGGGTTTTCACGTTTCCCTATGCCTTTATTTTCTTTTCTTCTCTTCTTCTTCCCTAGGAATCGTTGTGTTAGATTCGGGATCTTAACAACGTGGTATTAGAGTGGGAACACAATGAGTGATGCTTTGTCCCAAGAAAAATGGCTTGCCATACTCGACCTATTGGGAGAAATACACACAGGGGTTTCAACATTGTGGAATGAAATGTATGAGTCTTCCAGTATAATGTCTGAGCCATTTCTAGAAATCGAGAAGCATCACGTTAAGGCCTCATAGGGGAAGGTCACCACTCTAGAAGATTAACAATTGCTGCCCATCGTTCGACCTCAAATCGCATCAGAACTGCCAAATTTGGGTTCAACCTCAAATCTCCCCTATTCACGGAAACCTAACCTTCTTTCAGAAATTGAGACTGGAAATTTTTTAGCAGAGGAACCCCATGCTAAATTTTGGCTATGACTTGCTGCTACTCACCGAAACAGGCCAGGCTCTCCTTCGTCATGAGGCATAAAAATCTTCTCCCAGTAGTTTTGATTGTTCATCATTAGCAGTTTATACGAGCAGGAAGGTAAAACAAATCCAGAGATTTTCATTTTGAAGTGGAAATTTTTACCGTGGCGGAAGGAGAATCTGAAGCGAGCTTGAGTGCAAGAGCAAAGACGAAGAGCTTCGGGACTCAGGACTTTCCTTGGGGTCGATTGATTCTGTGACCCATAGAGACCATAATGTTCTCGATGCCAGCACACCCAATTTTTTCAGAAAATACAAGCTCGGCAGGCTCATTGGCCAGGGACCCTTCGCCAAGGTTTATTACGCCAAGTCTGTCATTGATGGCACGACGTTCCCTATCAAGGTCATCGGCAAGAAGATCTTGGATGAGATCACCATGGTTCCAATAATCCTCTGTGAGGTCTCCATCATTCAGGACTAGGACTTCAACTCTACTTTCCAAAATAATTAGAGATTGAAGTTCAAAAGCCCTATTAGCTTCAGGGGTACCTCATATTATGACTTATATGAAGCAATAGCGAAGCTCCTTCCCAAACTTCTCGAACAACCGACGGTTTCTCTTATTCCGGCTAACTACAGAGCGGATAAAAAATTGGAGAAAAGGAAATGGCGACCACAATGGGAGAAATGGCATCGACAATAGGATTTGAAATCAGGAACAGAGAATTCCAAAAAATTGCATATTGCATTTGGGTTTCTGGCAGCGAATGTTTTCTCAAAGGTACAAGTTGTTTCAGTTATTGGCTATGTGTGGGTCTTTGGATCAGAATGTTGAGCACCTAGCCGTTGCTACCCAAAAGACTGGCATGTTATGAGCTGAAGGCATAAGTACTTAACCCACGACCATAACATCACACCTACCTTCATGAGCCGATGACCACGGCGGTCACACTCTAGCGACGACCCACTCTAGCGACGACCCACTCTAGTTTCTGCTAGGTCACCCCCTCCACTTAGGACTCACGCCGCGGGGATTCGAACTCGCGACATAGCGCATGCTCTGATACCTAATGTTGAGCACCTAGCCAATCCTACCCAAAAGACTGGCCTGCTAAGAGCGGAAGGCAAAGGTACTTAACCCAAGACCATAACACAGGACTCCTGGGAGGCTTTCTATTTCAATTTTTTTTTTTTTTTGACAATACAAGCTTCTCAAGAGACTGGGTTTTAGTGATGGAGAATATCCTTGGTTTTTCTCTATACCGAGGTCTATATGAGTTTGCACAGCATGCCTTTATTGGAAATTCTGTTGGAATTTCTGGAATGCTTTGGAGGGATCTGAATGACATTAATAATGGGATCAAAGAAGTTTTAACTATTATTTTTAATGAAATGTCTGAAAGAAATGTGGGTTCTTGGATTAGGAGGATTACAGGGTATGCTCAAAAGGGGCAAAGAGGCTTATGGCCAGTTGAAGGTGTTAACCTAGATGGGGTTGATGTTGTTTCAGTCCTCTCAGCTTGTGCTCAATTAAAGGTGTACATACAAGTTAATTGTTTCAAAGAGGCTACTGCTGTCAGCATTTTTGTCAACTTTATCCTTGCTGCCTTGTATGGCATTGCAGTGGCAGCTCTTGGAATGCTGGACCACCATTGTTACTGGTGTGGCCATTGATGCATATGGTCCCATTAGTGACAACGCTGGAGGTATTGCTGAGATGGCTGGCATGAGTCATAGGATATGCGAAATAACTATTGCCCTTGAGGCCGTTGGAACCACTACTGCTGCTATTGGAAGAGGGTTTTGTTATGCACGAGATAACATTATTATTTTAGTTGTTTTATTTAATTTACTTTATTTTATTTCAGTTTTAGGCCATAGGGGTATTTTTGGAATTATTTATTAATAGGGATATTTTTGAAATATTTTATTCATAGGGATATTTCTGTAATATTTGATTAAACCCTAACAGGGTGAACCCTATTTAAGGGGTAAGAGTAATGATAAAAGGGAGGATTGAAGTATTAAGAATTAGGTTAAATCTAGCATAGAGAGGCTTAAAGTTCTCCTCAACGAGCTCTAGGGTTTTCAAGCTTCCCTTAGGCTTGATCTTTCGTTTTCATCTTCCCCATATCTTCCTACTACCCCTACAGTAATGCCTGGAAGACCCGTAACCCGTGGCAGACCACAGATCCTCCCAAAGAATCCTTGTGTCAGATCCGGGACCGTAACAATTGGTATCAGAGCGGGAACACAATTGGTTATTCTATATCCCAAGAAAGATGGATTGCTATGGGTAAGGAATTGGAGGAAATACGAGCGCGCTTAGATGCTTCAATTGAATGTTCAGCAAGGGAGGCTCCCACAAAAAAGGTCATACGACCTGAAATCTCTGATTACGGCATATGCATAGAAGAGGCAGTTGCTGCCTTGGACGAGCAGAAAGGCCAAGGGCCAGGAACTCCAACGGCGACGACATCGGAATCTGGGGATTCCGAAACACCAAAAACAGCTGCACTAGAAATTCCGACGGCACTCGAAATCTTCGAGCAAGCGCAAAACTTCTGAAATACCTCCAAGGGCTACGATTCACCTCCAAGTGGTGCGATTCGCCGCCGGAGTAGCTGGTGACTCAGTCGCGTCCCTCGGGTCCGTCGGCAAACTACCCGAGAGCCCTCTATCTCAAAAAAATTCCAAGCAGCGACACCTCAGCGGGCTTCTCGTCACCACCGGCATAGCAGGATAGTTTGTCGGTGCCGTAAGCAACTTTTCCGCAAGGGATCTCGGTTCCGGGGGGCTGAGCAACGACGATTCACAAGTTTCCAAGACCCCTCTGTCTCGAAAACTATCCAGGCGGCGAAGCCCCGACGGGCTGCTATTCGCCACTGAAAAATCAGGCGATTCCGTCGGTGCCAGGAGAGAGGAAGGAGACGCCCATCGCCGGACTTTGTCGGTGCCGTGAGGAACGGAACCGCCGGCCGTAGAGTTCGGGAGCTGCCGAAGGAAGAAGATGACTCCCGATTAAATTTTCCTAACTTAGGAAAATTTAATAGGCCCGGTCCGCTGAGTCGCACGCCGGACCGGGTTCCTGAACCGAGTCAACCCAGGTTAACTCGGACTGGCCCACCCCAAAAAAAAAAAAAAAAAAAAGTGGGCAAACAGAGGGAGCGTCATAGCTATCGCGGATGCTACTTCAGCACCTGTGAAGACGTCGACATACAGACACTACTTCCGAGCTTGAGGACAAGCTCGTCTTCCAAGGGGGGTGTAATGTTATGCACGCAATAACATTATTATTTTAGTTGTTTTATTTAATTTAATTTATTTTATTTCAGTTTTAGGCCATAGGGGTATTTTTGGAATTATTTATTAATAGGGATATTTTTGGAATATTTTATTCATGGGGATATTTCTGTAATATTTGATTAAACCCTAACAGGGTGAACCCTATTTAAGGGGTAAGAGTAATGAGAAAATGGAGGATTGAAGTATTAAGAATTAGGTTAAATCTAGCGTAGAGAGGCTTAGAGTTCTCCTCAACGAGCTCTAGGGTTTTCAAGCTTCCCTTAGGTTTGATCTTTCATTTTCATCTTCCCCATGTCTTCCTACTACCCCTACGGTAATGCCTGGAAGACCCGTAACTCGTGGCAGACCCCAGATCCTCCCAAAGAATCCTTGTGTCAGATCCAGGACCGTAACAAAACCCGTAGGTTCGTTAAGGAGAAAGCATACCCCCGAGCTCATATAGGAGAACTCAAAACCCTCTGTTTAATCTAAATTCAGACTTGTCTCTTTTCCATTCCTTACACCCCTAAACAGGGATCACGTCAATAAGGTTCAAGAGAAAATTATAGATTGCCCCTCCGTGGAATTTAAAGTAAATAAACTTAATGACTAAGTAATTGACTTAACTTATTGACTAAGTAACTTAACATGTAAGTAACTTAATAACTAAGAAACTGACTCAGCCAAAGTAATTGACTCAGCCATGATATCTCTGCATGATTCGGCTTGCTATTGAGTTCATAACATTACACCCCTCTTGGAGAAAGAGCTTGTCCTCAAGCTTGAAGATCGGGATGCTTGCCAAAATGTTGCCATATCTCATCTATGGCATCCGCGTCAACCCACAGGATGACATAAGTGGTGTAAGCGCTGCAATGTAACACCCCAGACAGAGAGATTGTGGTATTTGAAACCTTCCACTAGCTCCCCCAGTTGGCAAAAAGTTTCCTCTGAAAATTAACAATTTTTTTTTAATCCAAGTACTATACTGTGGTAGAAGCACCAATAGTATTCAACATATATTCTCCACCTCAGAGTGCATTTTTTGCTCCTTGCCTTTCTTCTTCAGCCTCATTTTCACCTTCTTTCCAACTCTCATATGCATGGTTTTCTATTTGTAGCTCATGCCTGCAGATCGAGCACGAATTATACTCATCCAGCCATTGGAAATAAATTCTTGCAAGGCAACTCCAGCATCTTGTCATCTATAACCAAGTTATCCCTGCAAAGTGCACATTCTGTCTCTCTCCCTAGCATCACCCAGATTTCAGGTGTGACTGTGATGACTGGAAGCCTTGCAACCATCTCTTTTGAGGTTGGAGGTGGCTTCTTTGGTCTAGCACCAATTTCCTGTAGTGAAGCTTCAATGACAGAATGAATGTCCTGCAAACCACTGATTTCTTGCATAGTTTTTACCAACTCTTCCAACATTGCAGAAGTAGCATCAAGACCAAAATCGTTTGTTCTATTACTCTCCCCATGGGATTGAGAAGACTCAACAGCACTAACCTGCTCTTGTGTGGTAGCAAGAGTTGTAAGTAAATTATGTGCCACGAGCCATCCAGGTGGCCAGGGCTCAAGTCCAACTGTTAAATGTCCTTCAAACAGAAATATATAATCTCTGTGCAGAGTATTTGGTGTGGAGTCTGAGGCCTGGTGTCCATTCTCTGCCTCATCTAAATGTTCAAGAGCCCTAGCAATGCATGCTCTCAGGTGCTCCTTTTGTGAAGACTCAGCAACAATGCGTTCTGCATCTTCAAAAAGCCTCAAACCTGCATGCCAGAATCCCATTGGTGTACATCTAGTCTGCAAGATCGTTGCTGCCCCAAAAATTACAGAATAAATGAATTTATGAAGTTACGGAGAAGTAGAAGAATAGGTTTCAAGAAGAATGGATTGGATCAAAGACACGGCTTCTTCAAAAGTCTGTTTCTTCCCTAGCTGTTGCTGCAGCTCTTGCAATTTCTGCTGCACAGAATCTTCGGACGCCATTAGTTTTAGCTCACTACTCCTTTCTTGTAGCTTCTCTAGTGTCTTAGAAAGGGAAGTGAAATTCCAGAGAATAAGAAATGCATTTCCCGCACTCTTCATGGTCAGAGCGGAGAACCAGTATGGAAGCATTGCACCCACAATCAACCCAGTGAAGACTTAAGGTGTCAAAACATCCACTGTGAAAATTTCAGCACGGCTCACAAAGGCACCAAAGAGAGCCAAAGACACCAAGGCGGTTGAACCAATGGCAAACCTGTTACGGTCCCGGATCTGACACAAGGATTCTTTGGGAGGATCTGAGGTCTGCCATGGGTTACGGGTCTTCTAGGCATTACCGTAGGGGTAGTAGGAAGATATGGGGAAGATGAAAACGAAAGTTCAAGCCTAAGGGAAGCTTGAAAACCCTAGAGCTCGTTGAGGAGAACTCGAAGCCTCTCTACGCTAGATTTAACCTAATTCTTAATACTTCAATCCTTCCTTTTCTCATTACTCTTACCCCTTAAATAGGGTTCACCCTGTTAGGGTTTAATCAAATATTACAGAAATATCCCTATGAATAAAATATTCCAACAATATCCCTATTAATAAATAATTCCAAAAATAACCCTATGGCCTAAAACTGAAATAAAATAAAGTAAATTAAATAAAAAAACTAAAATAATAATGTTATTGCGTGCATAATAGGTTTTCAAGCTTCTTTTTGGCTTGATATTCTTTCCTTCTCTACGAATCGTTGTGTTAGATCCGGGATCGTAACAGCCTCCCCCTGCAAGAATGGTATCTCAAACATCATTAAAGATCAATTTTCCATTACTTGCATAGGGTCTGACCGCAACCCTCATAAGTTCCCAACAATTTGGCAGAGATGCCAAAAGATTTAATGCATGAACCTTATCATCAAATTTAATTTGAACGGAGGTCAATTGATTGACAATCATGCTAAACTCTTTTAAATGTTATGCTACTAATTTTTTTCTATCAAATTTAAATTGAAGAATTGTTTTTCGTTAGATGTACCTTATTATTTGTGGAAGGCTGCTCATACATTTCGGACATAATCTTCATCATCCCCTCTGTGGTTTTCTCCGATGCCATGCTTAGAGCAATGTTCTTTGACAATTTTAATGGGACTACTCCCAACACTTGTCTATTGAGGAGATTCCATCGATCATCCTTCATACCGTCTGGTTGCATATCCAGAAGTGGTGCGTGTAGCTTTTTACTATAAAAATAATCTTTGATCTGCATCCTCCAGAATACAATCCATACCATCGAACTTGTTGATTCCAAGTGTCAATCCTTCTCCGCCAGCCATTTCTTTCAATCACAAACCAAACCTCTGATACCACTTGTTAGGAATTAGATGCACTAATTCCAAACTAACGAGAGCAATAATAATAAACACGGAAGAAATAAAAGCAAGCAATGAAAATTAAAAACAAGATTTATACAGGTTCTTCTAGAGGTGAGACTACGTCTTGTCTTCTGCCGCTACAGTAATCAACTATGAAGATGAAATAGTTTACAAAGAGAAACCACACACACTTACATGTGCTTTTCTCTAACCTCTCAAGCTACAATTCCAGATGCTCCTCAAGATGATGATACTCATCAAAATGATAAAACCCTAACAACGACGACCCCATATATAAAAAGAAAATAGGGCAATTAGATTACAAGTGTGAAATTCCCACACTACCCTTAATGACACATCAGTCAAAATATCATGTCAGATGGTAAGATTTAATTAAGCTCCACAACTTAACACGCATGGCATGTAATATTTTCCAAAATATAGGCCTAGAGATGAACCGATGGAGTGGGAGCTTATATGTCTAATTTTTTTCCTTTTCAACTGTCGAAAGATGGGCCCAAGCCCACACGACCAAGGAAGGCCCACACATCCAAGAGATATGGAAGATTGGCTCAAGGCCCATAGACCAAGGAGAAGGCCCACATACCTATACAATAATGGAAGGATGGTAAATAAAGAGTCGTCTCATAAAGATGGCACTGATGTAATTAGTTTAAGTACCAGGGGCATAATTGTAATATTGTAGGATTATTAATATGTAAATTGAGTTTTAGGGGAAGGGTTAGGAGACAAGTCCATAACCTCTTCTTCCTCCTATTTTCTCCCAATATGCGTCTCTCCTTTTTTCCTTGAGCTAAATCCATGGAGTCCTGAAAATCAATATGGTATCAAAGCATGATTTTTAGGACTATTGCTATTGTTTTTAGAATTCTCATTTTTTTTGGGCACATGATTCTGCGTCTTCTCCTATTTTTTTTTTATTTTAAAAGCTCACAATCTCATTTACTCTATGGGGTTTTCCCCTTACGTGATTATTCAAAGTTTGTTGTTGTTTGTCTTTGCTGCTGATAATTCTCTGCTTCTGTCCTTGGCGAATTCTGATTCTGAATCTAGTGGTCTATCTCAAGTAGCGGCTATTTAGGCAAGGTTCGTATTTTTCTGTGTGATTTAATATTGGATATCTCTAGGCTCCTTTCCATTGTTTTTTGTTGGTTACTGGTTGCTTGGTAACATATATAATTCTGAGTCTTTGTTAATCGACGTAACCACTTGAACTGCAAGCTAGAGAATCATTGTGCTCCAATTTTGGGTGTCCACATGACGCAGATAGGTTCTGGTTTCTGGTGCTTACTGGTTTGTTTCTATGACGTGGATATGGATTGCTGGTTTTTGCGAATCCTTGGCAGTCGTTGTCTCTGATTATTGGTTCCTAAGAATCTTTACTGATTCTGTCTCTGATTATTGGTTCCTAAGAATCTTTACTGATTCTGGTGGTTGATTTTGTTACTCTGTGCAACGGTCATTGGATAACAGTAGAGTAAGAGAATATTTCTGCTGCAGTTAGTCTCCACGGATTCATCTACTACTGATTATATTGCGAAATGCTTTTATGCATTAGAGTGTGCATGGTACTCATTATTCATCAGCTGTTGTAGTCTTCATGTAACAAAGCAAAGGGAGTAGTAATCTCGGTAGAGGGAGCAATAATTTTTTTGCAGTCTGGTATGTGGTGGTCTTGACGTAATCTGTTATGGTCCCGGATCTGACACAAAGATTCATTGTTAAGGTTCCGGTTTGGTCATGGGAAATTGTAGAACAACCTGGCAGAATTGTAGAGAGACATGGAAAGGAAGATAAAAATCAATTGAAAACCCTAGAGCTCGCTGAGGACAGCTCTTAGTCTGTTTAACCTAAATTTAACCTAAAATCAATGCTTGTCTTTCTCATTACTCTTACCCCTTAAATAGGGTTCCCCCTGTTAGGGTTTAAGATAAAATATTACAAAAATACCTCTATAAATAAAATATTCCAAAAATACCCTTATAATTAAAATATTCCAAAAATACCCATGTGGCCTAAAATGAAATAAAATAATGTAAATTAAATAAAAATAATTAAATATTAATATTATTGCATGCATAACATTACACCCCCCTCAGAAGAATGAGTTTGTCCTCAAGCTCGTAACTAGGGTCTGTACGCCGACGTCTCCTCCTGGGGCCAAGTAGCATCCGTGATCGCTATGTCTGCCCTCTGGATGCCCAAAACTGGAGCACTCCCTCTACCAACTTTCTTTTTTTTACGCTTGACTGTAGGGATGCATGTCGAATGTCGCTACATCTCCCCAAACAGCATCTCTGCCCTTCCTCAGTCCTGGACTGGTGTGAAACAGCCCCTCATGGTGGCCCCCCATTGGCCAGGTTGCACTGCCTACACTTTGCCAGCCTGGCAGCAACAACATCAAGACCAGCCCCTTGGGATGGAGAAGAATCAGCAGCACTAACCCCCTCCATTTGCTGCACCTTGAAACACTCAAAGGCCGGAAACCATCACTGATAACAGGTTCAGCAGAAGCAATAGATTCAGCATCTGAGAAATGATACAGCCTGTGTCCAACACTCTGGGTTAGTGCCTTGATTGCATGCCAATAGCCCTCTGCATCCACAAGAAGCACCTCGGCTGGGCTGGCTAGCAGCAGTGTATGCTGGACTGTCACAGCAGCCTTGTTGGCTTGGCTGGCTGTTAGCAGAGTATGCTGGACTGCCACAGCACTCCACTGGGTTAAGAGAGCCTTTGCTAGGTGTAAAGAACTCCATGGAGTGGAACTTCCTCTCTGCCCATAAACACTGCCATACCGCTTGCCTAAATATGGACCGATTAGGTGTGTTGTTTCCCATTGGTGTTCACCGAACTAGACAGCATTAATCACTGCGGCATGTCCCTGAATCACATCAGCTATAGATGCACCCTGTGAGTCATTTCCATTTTGGTCTACATATTCCAGGTGTTGCTCATCTGCACCACAGTAGCAATTTGCAGGCCACTGTCCAAGTCAGGTGTGCATGAAGCTATGTTCCATTCATGGTTCTATCTCTGTACACAATATGGAACTGCATTATATTTTTCAGGTTGTCGTTGCTGCTGGGGTGCCCTTATCTGCACTACAATAACAGCAGCAACATGAGATAGCCTCTTTGGCTCCAACTCAAAGCTAGAGGTGAAGTCTACATAACTAGACTCCATTGCACCAGATCAATGGTCTTTAGAACTGATGTGCCTGTTACAATATCACTAATGTCGACTACATCAACAATAGGAATCTGGGTAGCATCTTCCAGAACTTCCATCCCAAAGATAGACATGTCAAATCCATAGACATTTTCCCATAATGGAACGCTAGGTCCACCTCTCCCAACTCCAGGACCAAACATAGTTGTCATATCAGGGAGAATGGTCCCTGCTTTAGTAGCAAATAAAATAAGTATTCCAGTACCACAACCAACATCCAGAACTGTTGCATGGCTCATGAGAGAAGGATTATTCAGAATAGCTGCCCTATAAGAATCTGTCCTCACCATCTCGCTGATCATCTCTCTGTGACTTCCAAAAGAACTGTATGCCCCAAAATAATTCTCGTTTACTTTCTTGACTTCTCTGGCAGCAACATTTGCAAAAGAACCCTTCAAACTTTTATCCTTCCTTTCCCATGCAGGAAATCTTCCAAGCTCACCCCCCGGCATGCCATTTCCAGCAATAACATTTTGGGCCTTGTAAGCAACAATTGGAAATTCATGAACATCTTCATGTGCCTTCTTAAAGGGTCCATGAACATAATCAAATTCAGATAAAACAGCATCAAGAACATTCTCATCCGCCAAGCAAATTCCAGCAAAATCTTTGACGTTGTCCACCTCCCTCAGGAATTCCTCTCTATCAACTGTTGGGGTACATTCATCTCGGTCATCTTCGTCCCCGCCAAAACTATGCAAAAATGCATCCTCCGACATGAATGGTTTCAAATCTAATGTCTTCCTTTCAGGGATAGAAGCACAAGCAGTGCTAATAGTGACAATATGGAAGGACACTTCTGCTGAATTGCCTCCAAATTCAAATACTGGGGCTGTGAAGAAAATTACCTCATAGTCTTTCTTGGTGAGCCACACAAGGAATGGAGATTTTTCCAACTGTTCCATATACTCCAGTTCATTTTTTTCTTTGTCATCCAACGTTAAGCTGGGCAATGTGGAAGGTTGTTGGAAGCATATTCTGCATCATTAAACATATAACTGAATAACTCCATGCAGCTCCTCAAGCCAGGTAGTAAGTTCCTAGCTATAAGGCAACTATTTCTTCCAAAATTCTCAATTCCTTTCATGTATAACTCCTTCTCAATAGGAGACCAACTGTTTTCAGCAACATCTGCTTCTAATTCTCCCTTGCCTGAATAGAAACTTTGCAGTGTAATAGGAACTTCAATCCCAATGTTTGGGTGGACTCCTGATATACTTTCATCCATTTTTCCCTCCACAAGATCAGAAGCTGCCTTTGGGCCGTCCACTGTTTTCTGTTTGTTAGTTATTGAAGAAATAAATGTTTCATTAGTGGCCAACACGCTATAGTTTATAGCATTAGGCTTCCCCATATTTTTAGGACTTGTTATCTCTTCAAATTTTGTAGTTACATCCTTTTCTATGGAAGCCATATTGCCTATCAACCCAAAGTGTTTGGACAAGGGCCTCAGCTACATAACGGCTAGTCTCCTCCAAAAAAACTTCAACTTGAACCCCACATCCAAAAATTTGAAGACTCACAGCCGCACAGATATTGTGCTCATCCACAGAAAAACAAAGCCCCTCAAAAAAAAATTCAGCATTCTTTGTAAAATTATTTCTATGAATCCAGGCAGCCCCAGAAAAAATTACATGTCAAAATTCATACACCCAAAATTTCTCTGCTTCTTAGAACAGAAACACACCAAGCCAAAATTTTGAATTGGAAGTTTGTGGCCGAACAGCATACATGGGATCCCAAAAATTAAACAGAAAACCCCTGTTTCGCAACACTAAAATTTTCACGGAACAATTTTGATGCCATTGGGAAGGAATTATGTAAAATATAGATGGATTTCAGAAAAGAGAAGATGAAATTTTGGAAAATTTGTCGCAGGAGTTTACCCCAGATTTTGTGGAAATTCGTTTGCCGCTATGCTGCCAAGACCGAGTTTGAGCGGAAATTTCACCGACGGACCCGACGGAGTCTCCTGCTTCTCCGGTGGCAAATCGTAGCCCGTTGGGGCTTCGCCATTTGGGAGTTTTCCATGTCGACGGTGAAGAACCGACCTTCTGCCGGCCATGATAATGAATATTGGGAGTCAAACCCAAATCAACTTTTATTGACGAGATTGTGTCTGCATACCCTTCCGATTTCGGATTTCTAGTGTCCTTGGAGATTTTTGAGGCCCCCGTATTCGGATTTGGGTTCGCACCAGTGTTGTCCACGACCGATGACGTCTTGGCAGAAAACCCTGCCGAGTGTCCCAAATAGTGGTCCCCGGTGTGCGGCTTTGGCTCTCCCTGGGCTGAAATTTTGAAGGTTTCCGAGACATGGCTTTTCTGTCCATCCGGATTTGTGATTTCCCCCGAATCTTCCGCAGGGCCTTCAGTCGGCAAACGACACAAATTTTTTTATTTTTCTAGGTCGTGGCCTGTTGCTCCGACCAAGACAACTTCTGCTGCTTTCCCTTCTCATATATCCTGCTCGGGGATTTCAAGGCGTATGAATTTTTCGATGGCAAAGTCAGCAGAAAATACTTCTCTTGTTGTACACAATTCTTTGTCAATTGCTCTATACCGTGCATGTCTTTCTTCCCATTGATCATTCATGGCAATCCTTTTTTCTCGGGACATAGACGGGTTTATAGTGTTCCCACACTGATACCAATTGTTATAGTCCCGGATCTGACACAAGGATTCATTGTTAAGGTTCTGGTTCGGCCATGGGGAATTGTAGAACAACATGGCAAAATTGTAGGGAGACATGGAGAGGAAGATGAAAATCAATCGAAAACCCTAGAGCTCTTTGAGGAGAGCTCCAAGCCTGTTTAACCTAAATTTAACCTAAAATCAATGCTTGTCTTTCTCATTACTCTTACCCCTTAAATAGGGTTCAACCTGTTAGGGTTTAAGATCAAATATTACAAAAATACCCTTATAAATAAAATATTCTAAAAATACCTCTATAATTATAATATTCCAAAAATACCCCTATGGCCTAACTGAAATAAAATAATATAAATTAAATAAAAATAATTAAATATTAATGTTATTGCATGCATAACATAATCGGAGTAGACGAAGCATTGAATCACCATCGTTGAAGTCATTCCTTGCTGCTGCAAAGGCAAGATGGAAGTGGCAAGCTCAGACACATCCGTTTCTGAGGAAACTTACCCACATTGGTGAAGCAATTAGCGACCTATTCAGATTCCATATCACAATCTCTGGTCTGTGTCATTGCTACTGTTTAAGGGGCGTTACAACAAGAATTTTGGTTTGGAATTTCTATTTAAGGGGTGTTCCAGATTTCCCGCTAGTATTGTTGTTTGGACATCTCATTAACAGAAAATACACATCCTTTTAAGAAGCATAATTTTTGGTTTGGATTTTTGTTTGGATATCTGCATCTCATTAGCAGGAGATACATATCCCTTCAGCAACAGATCAAGTCTTTGTCAGATTTTTTTTTTCAGCAACAGAGGCAGCTTCGTCTTCGTTGGTATGGCTTATACAAGCTGCTGATTTACCGATTGATTTCCAGAAACTTATCTTGATCTTACTGCTGATTTTCTGGAAAATCCTCTAATCAATACCTTGAATTTAATGTACCGGGAAGAGAGTCTTTGTTTTTAATCAGAGTTCTCTGCTATCTTTTGAAGATAGAATCGTATCTTCCTGCTATCAAAATCTTCTAGCTGGTTTACTGAGCTGACTCTAATCCTCCTTTGCTTGGCAATCACTAGCACCACAATGTTACCATTTCTGGCTGAAGATGCATCTTTTGATCCGAAGGCTTCTGCTTCGTATGAATCTGAGTTTATTTATGGAAGATATCTTGATTTTGTATTGTCACCTACTGCTATTAATCTAAAGAAAATGTTGTCGAGTTTCTGATTATAACTGTCACGTTCATTGTTGCTGCTTCATTGGCAGATCATACTGTTGTTTTTAGGACCACTTGCTCATCATTGACAGCCGCAACAATACCTCTCTACTCTCTCTGGTTTTCTGCTGTGTTCGGAAGTGGGGAAGACGATAAATAAATTAAATTTCCAACTTAGGTGTGTTGGATGATATCGTGGACTGCTATTTTATACAGGAAAATCTTATACACCATTTGCAGCAAGCTGGGCATTCATGATGTTTTATCACCCTCAGCTTGAGGGGAAGTATTACAAGATGGACCTAAGCCCACATGACTAAGGAAGACCCACACATCCAAATGTTTTAAAATATGGGTTCAAGCCCATAAGACCAAGGCCCACACATCCAAGAGATGCGAAAGATGGTCTCATATAGTGATGGTAGGATGGTAAATAAAGAGTCATCTCATAGATATTGCATTGATGTAATTAGATTAAGTTCCAGAGCATAATTTTAATATTGTAGTTTCATTAATCTATAAATTGAGCTTTAAGGGAAAGGTTAGGACACAAGTCCATAACCTCTTTCTTCTTCCTATTTTATCCCAATATATCATCTCTCCTTTTCTCCATGAGCTAAATGCATGGAATTCTGAAAATTAACACGGTATCGGAGCATTGATTTTCAGGACTCGTAGCTATGATTTTTAGGATTCCAAAAACCCTTTTATTTGTCATATTGATGGTTCATTTTTTATAGTTCTTTTTATGTCATCTCCTTCAGCTTTATGATTATTTTATTTCTTTGGCTTTCTTTGCATCATTCTTGAGAGGAGAATCTCCACCATCTGAGTGTTGAATCCTTTGCCTTCTGACATCACTTGGCTCCAGTTCAATCATCGGTCACTACCCATACAGTGATAGTTTTATTACTAAAAAGAGTAGTACCAATGTCAAAAAATGAAGAGGTGTTTGTGATGCCGAGAAGACTAAAAAAACTTGTATTGTGGTCTTTATATCAGAGTCGTATATGGTATTAGTATTACACCTTTGGTCCCTATCGACAAGATGGAGTGCGAGGAGACGATGAAGAAGGGAGGGAAGGAGGTGCAAGTGCTATACAACTTTGGTCTCGGGCACTGATTCTACTTGAACAAAATTTACATCGTCTCCATCCCCATCCAATCCACGCCCACATGCATTTTCTACCACTCTTGTCAATTCATCTAAACTAGAGTAACCAGCTCAGAAAAGGAGAAAGTAGAAAGCTTCGGATCCGATAAGTAGAAGCAGAGGAGTGTTACAGCATCCACAACAACTGCGATTCAAGTGCCAGTGATGGAGCTAGTGAATAGCAGACAATATTATACTCTTCTAGTTGTTGTCTGGTTGCATGCTTTCCTCCTATAGCCATTGCCTTTGTCATCGTATCACGACGACCCCAGTTTGTAGCTGAATAGCTATTATTCACTAGATTATTTTTCTCTATCACAAAAAGAGGTTTATGCCAAGAATACATTTGCTCTTGCTGCTATTTCCTTTTTTGGAAAATTCCTTGGTTCATCTCCTTGCGTCAGGTCCATTACCATTTACAGAGACTCATTAGTTGTTGTTATATCTATTTTTCAGAATGTCTCGTGACTGTATCCCTTTGTGTTGCCATTTTTGGATGACAACTCTAATTATTTTAGAATCTCCTTGTTGGTCCTCTACTGTTTAAGTAACTTCTAAAGATAGAGTTTTTTCTGCTAGCCTTTCCTGCCCCAGCTAGATTGCCATTTTGGGAGGATGGAGATGATAGCTAGATTGATTTCACCAACAAGTCTCGTAGCTGTCTCACCATTTGATATGCCGAGCTTCAATCACGACTTGAAGATTTTCTAGGATATTTTTGGAAGATGACTGCTCCATTGTGATGTTTAGGGATGATGACTTCTTGAAAAATTAAATGTTTATTAAGTTAGGAAACTTGTTTTCATCCAACACTGATTCAACTTCAAGCCCAACTCAGACCAGACCTTGTCGGGTCAACCCACCGACCCGAGAATCATTGCGTGCCGCTTGGGTTAACCTAGTGGGTTGGGTCAACTCAGACTGAATCAACTCAGTTCAGATCAACCTGACTCAGCCACTTGTTTTCCTGCCTCGATTATACAGGTCCGGGTCCTGAGTTTTATACCCATTTCTTCCGTGACTCAACTACATTGGTCTATTACTTAACTCAGCTTGACACGGTCCCTTGTCTTCAGCATGATATTATGTAGAATTAATTGACAACTTATTCCTTGATCAACATATTATTTGGTGCACAACGTTCTAATGATCTCTGAGCGGATTATTTTATGGGTCCTTGGATTTTCATTAATTGGTACGTGTTATTGGGCTCATGCCCATTTCATCTGTTACTATTGTGTCTCTTTGGCTGAGACATTATTATTGAAAGACTTGTCAGTTGCTGACTGTTGTCAGCATTGGTTATTTGATGACGTAGAAAACATATGGTGGCCCCAAAATATTATCTTTCGGGTGATTACCTATTACACTCCTTAATTGGAATTTATTACTCTTGCCTATGGAGGGACACGATGATGGAGGAGTTTGATTACACTTGTAAGCAATTCCTATAGACCCACTACCTACAGAAGATAGGAGTTTGCCCAACATCCAACATGAGTTATTTGACTAGAGTATGGAGCGATGTCTTACTTCTAGGAGTGATTTTACTCTCACTTATATTATGCCAATTGGGCCAATTAGAAGAGACCACCGGATTGAGGGGGAGTATCGAAAGATATGTTGAACTACCATTTTATACAAGAAGATCCTATACGCCATTTGCAGCAAGCTAGGCGTTCATGTTGTTCTCTCACCTCCAGCTTGAGGGGGAGAGTTGGAAGATGGGCCCATAAGACCAAGGAAGTCCCACCCATCCAAGAGATGTGGAAGATGAGCTCAAGGCTCCTAGACCAAGGAGAAGGTCCATAGGCCCATATAGTGATGGCAAGATGGTAAATAAAGAGTCATCTCATAGAGATGGTATTGATGTAATTAGGTTAAGTTTTTGGGGCATAATTGTAATACCATAGTTTCAATAATCTATAAATTGAGCTTCAGGGGAAGGGTTAGGACACAAGTCCATAACCTCTTTATTCCTCTAGTTTCTCCCAATTTGTCATCTATCCTTTTTTCCATAAGCTAAATCCATGTATTCCTAAAAATCAACAAGGTGTTGTAGAGATTTTATTCTGTCGAGTGACCCGAACCGGGTTTGTTCTGTTCCACATGGTAAACCCAATGGGCGAGCGCCAGACTCATTCTGTTCCGCTTGGGTTAACTCAGTGGGTTGGGTCAACTCGGTCTAGGTCAACCCGACTATGCCCTCTTGTTTATTTTCCTATGTTATATGTGTTCGGGTCATGAGTTCTCTATTGATTTCTCTTGCGACTAAGTAATTTGGTCTGATATTTGACTCGGCTCAACTTGGTTCCTTGTCTCTGGCTGGATTATTATTTTAAAGTTTTGGCAGCTTATTCCTTGGTCAGTGTATTATTTTGTGCACAAACTTACAACAAATTATTTTTAAGGATAATTTTTTTAGTATTTTTATTATTTGGTACGTGTTATTGGGCCCAAGCCCATTTCATTTGTTGTTAATATGTCTCTTTGGCTGAGACATTATTATTGAAGGACTTCTCACTTGATGATTTTTGTCAGCATTGGTTATTCTGATGAAAAAAAAAAGCACATGGTGGCCCCAGAATATTTTCTTCTGGGTGATTACTCGTTACCCCTCCTTAATTGGTATTTTTTATTCCTACCATTTGAGACTCGGTGTTTTGTGGAGGGATACAGTGGTTGAGGAGTTTTATTACACTTCAGAGCAATGCCTATAGACCCACTACCTACAAAAGATAGGAATGTACCCAACATGTAGCATGAGTTATTTGACTCGAGTATGGAGCGATGTCTAATAGCTAGGAGTGATTTTGTTACAGTCCCAAATCTTACACGGTGATTCACAGGGGGAGAAGATGAAGGAAGAAGAAAATCAAGCCAAAGGGAAACTTGAGACCCGAGGTTTGTTGACCTGAACGCACATCCCTTAGCTCGTTTAGGAGAACTCAAAAAATCCTTTCTTTAACCTAAAATCAAGACTTCTCTTTTCCATTCCTTTCACCCCTTAAGTAGGGTTCAAGAGTAAAAAATTACAAATATACCCCTCCATGCCATTCAACTTGAAAAGTAAATAAACTTAATGACTTAACTTAATAACTAAGTAACTTAACAACTAAGTAATTTAACGACTAAGTAATAGACTCAGCCACGTCGCCTTTGAATGACTCGGCTTGCTATTGACTCCATAACATTACTCCCCCCTGGAGAAAGAGCTTGTTCTCAAGTTCAAAGGCAGGGTAGGCTTGGCGGAGCGTCTCCATGTTCTCCCGTGGGCCAGTCCTGTCATTTGTGGCATCTGTTGGGAGATTTTGTTCCTCTTCTTGTTTGATGTTGTGAATATTATGATGTTTCTCGTCTACAGAAAGTTGGTTGATGTCATCTTGCACTACTTGGGAAAACCAATTTTCACACACTTCCATGCTTGTTGGACTATGTGCTCCATCCAAAAAGAAAATGAGACCTCCAAATTTACAACTACCCTCACTCTGTGTAGTAGCATGTGGGCAAGATTAGCCATGGACCAAAAGTGTGAGAACTTGGGACTGATATCAGATATAGTCAACATTTCATTAAAACACTTGTGGCCCTCTGATATTAATCATGCATGAATATAAGCATAGAATAGACCAATAAAGGTAATTTCTGTGGTCAACACATTTTCTTTGATGTTGCCTTGGCACCCATTTTTTTACTAAAACTTTGTCCCACCATTGCCACAAGACATCCATGAATACAGTGTCCCAACATCATTGCATTCCAACAATTTAAATTCCTCTGTGAGATTTGGTCAAAAACTCTTCTAGTATCATCCACCTAAAGTACCTTGACAAGCATGTCATGAAACTGGTTAGCAACATCATACACCCTACATACCAGTGGTTGGGCAGTTTCAAATTGACACACAAATCCGATTTTTGAAATCCAAATAGGATTCAATTGATTCATAATTACTTCTGTCCACCCCAGTTCTTTCAGTGTAGCATATCTTTTCTTTGCATAAACTATTGCCCTAGGATCCCCCAATTTCTAGTGACCATTAGTCAGTGCATTCCATGCTAGTAAAACTTTTTGGTCCATTCTATCAAGTACATAATGAACAATCTTGATTTCTCCACATTTGGCATACATGTAAATAAGACATGTTACAACAAACACCTCATATAACAAACCAGTCCATATAGTTCTTCCTGGAATTACCATTCCTTGTCGCATAGATCCTAAATGGGATAAAGCAGGGAGAAGGCTTATAATAGTACCCTGATTTACTAGTATGCCTTCAGACTTACCCAGAACATGGAAAGCTTAATTGCCCCTTCAGCAAGCCCATTCTTTGCAAAACCAGTGAGGATAGTGTTCCATGACATCACATCTTTTTGGCAGAATCCTACTCTCATGGTGTGCCAAAGTACCCACATCTCGAAAGGGCATTTCATCAATTGTTTGGTAAGCACCAGGAATATCCCCGAACTTGGAATACATATGCATCAGAGAAGCGACCACAAACACATCTCCACACATTTCATAATCGTCCACAATAGCATTCCCACAACCCCCACCTGGTCGAAGAATTTCAACGAATAAGTGTCCTAGCGGACACTACATCTCCGCAGGCTGAATACATGTGACCCAAAAAATCCCCATCACAAATTTTTGACACTAGAGCCTGAACTCCTTCCAAATCACCAGTGGAAGCCAATATATCAACAAGCAACACATAACGTTCAAGCTTATGCGAGTAACCTTTCTGGTTCTCAGCCCAACTGAACACCCTCAACACCATTGTAGAGTTTTTTCTTACAAAGTCTAGGGACTTGAGAATGGACAAGACAAAATTTGGAGAAAATTGGTTTTGAAACTTGCCACAAAATTCGGTCAAGTCGGTTTCCAGCTTGGAGGCCGAGAACGAGAGTGAGAGGTTGCAACTCGATGGTCATAATTTCAGATCGAAACCAACAAGTCTAGACTTCTCATCTTCCGCCAAGGCAACTATTTCCACTCCGAAATCAAAATTTCAAGATTTTTATGCCCCCTAATGAAGTTGAGCCTGATCTGTTGCCGATGGCAAACAACTAAAACAAGGGGCTTCTCCGCTCAAAAATTTTTTGTCTCCAATTTTGGGAGAAGTTTAGGTTGCCTTGAACAAGGGAGATTTGAGGTTGAACCAAAATTTGGCTGTTCTGACGCGATTTGAGGTCGAATGATGGGCAACAACTGTTCATCTTTCGGAGCGGCGACCTTCCCTCTAAGGCCTTAACGCGATGCTTCTCAATTTTGGCCAAGCTCAAGTCTTCTACCCTTCAATCTAGGGGTGGATTTCTTCCAAACATCATACCCCACATCCTATTGATTTTTTGGTCGATTCTTTTCATTCTTTCCTCACTTTCTGCCCTCATTGCTACAAATTGCACCTCTTTGGCAATTGCTCGAAGCTTGTAACTCTTGGACGAATCACCCATGTTCAATCTCTTATACCAAGTTGTTACGGTTCCGGATCTCACATGATGATTCACATGGGGAGAAGATGAAAGACAAAGAAAATCAAGCCGAAGGGAAGCTTGAGACCCTAGGTTCGTTGAGGAGAACGCACACCCTAGAGCTCATTTAGGAGAACTCAAAAATCCTTTGTTTAACCAAAAATCAAGACTTCTCTTTCCCATTCCTTTCACCCCTTAAGTAAGGTTCAAGAGTACAAAATTATAGATATGCCCCTCCACGACATTCAACTTGAAAAGTAAATAAACGTAATAAACTAACTTAATAACTAAGTAACTTAATGACTAAGTAACTGACTCAGCCAAAGTAATTGACACAACCACATCACCTCTGAATGACTCAAGCTACTATTGAATCCATAACAGATTTTACTCTCACTTATATTATGATAGTTGGACCTCTTGGAAGAAACCACCAGCTTAAGGGGGAGTGTTGGAAAATATGGTGGACTGCCATTTTATACAAAAGATCCCATACAACATTTGCAGCAAGTTGGGCTTCCATTATGTTCTATCACCCCCAACATGAGGGGGAGTGTTGGAAGATGAGCCCAAACCCACATGACCAAGGAAGGCCCACACATCCAAGAGATGTGGAAGATGGGCTCAAGGCCCGTATACCAAGGAGAAGGCCCACAAGCCCATACAATTATGGTAGGATGGTAAATAAAGAGTCATCTCATAGAGATGGCATTGATATAATTAGTTTAAGTACCATGGGCATAATTATAATATTGTAGGTTTATTAATCTATAAGTTGAGCTTGAAGGGAAGGGTTGGGATACAAGTCCATAACCTCTTCTTCCTCATGTTTTCTCCAATATGTCATCTCTCCTTTTCTCCATGAGCTAAATCTATGGAGTCCTAAAAATCAACATCAATAAACTGATGAAAACCAAAAAATTCTTCTAGCTTCTTTCCATCTAGAAGGAGATATGTGTGTTGGTTCCAAGAGAACAACCACACCAGTCCTCTTATCACTTGGCATGTGTTTGTACAAGATCTATGCATATGATTTGGGCCAACCAATATCAAGATTGTGATTATCTTCTCATAAAGCTCAAGCAAAGTGGCTCAATCAAAGAGTACCAAACAAAGTTTGAATGCATAGTCAATTGAGTCAATTGGCTCAAGTTGGTAGCTTCATTGGAGGCCTTAAACAAGAAATACCGAGGTAAGGTTATACCATTCTAGAATCCCTATTGGAGAAATTTACTAAGCTCACATACAAAAATAAAAATTACCCCTCCTATGTTTCAAACTTAAGTGTTCTGTTATGGACTCAATAGTAGGCCGAGTCATTCAGATGCGTCGTGGCTAAGTCATTTAGTTATTCAGTTAATTGCTTTTTTTTAAATTTGCTTTTACTTCATTTTTATTTCAATTGCAGAGTTAATATGCCATAGGGGAATTATTTTAATTCTTTCTCTTGAACTCTTGTTGGCACCAAATCTACTTAGGGGGGGAACGAGGAATGGGAAAAGACAATTCTAATTTTAGCCTAAATAGGGATTTAGAGTTCTCCTCCACAAGCTCTATGGTTGGAGTTATCCTCAGCGAACTCAAATGTCCAGGTTCCCTTTTGAATTTTACTTCTCTTTTCTTCTTTCTCTTTTCCATTTTCCAAAACCAAGAGTGACCTTAGCCGTGCTGAACCCGTCCCCAAAACTCTGGATTACCCTTTCTAGCACCGTGTTACAAGATCCATATCCCGGGACCATAACAACTTGTTATTAGAGCAGTGTAACATGGGTGATATGTCTAGCAATGAAGAGCTGAGAGCCATGGTTAGAGAGATGCAGGACGCAAAGGCCGAACAAGAGGTGAGAATGACAAATTTCGGCCAGCAGCTAGAACAAATTCCAAGTATTATCCTACATGTGGAGATACTCTCAGGTATGGTTTCAGATCTTTTGGCTGCAAGAAACAACCCCAGACCGAAGGGGGGAGGACAACTCGCACAGTAGAAGGGGGGAGCATCATGCACGGTGCATTGGTGTCCATGCACAGTAGGGTGGAGGTACAATACCCAGGTATACAAAATTGTATTTTCCCACTTTTGCTGGGCCCGACAACCTGTTAATTCGGTTGCATAGATGTGAGAGTTTTTTTTTAATCAAGGGACACCTGAATTTGATAAGGTGGGACTATCCACCTTCCACATGCTTGTTGAAGTGCAGTTATGGTTTCATCAAGTAGAATCTGAGAGATTGGTGCTAGATTGGGAGGAATTTAAAGAGTTATGTACTATAAGATTGAGCCCCCCAGCACATAGCAGCCCGTTGGGGGATTTGGTCCTATTAAGACAAACCAGATCCATGGAACATTATCATAAAAAATTCCAAGAAAAATTGGCTCAAGCAAGCAGGAAGGTTAGAGTCGACCAACAAGTAAATTTGTTTACATCAGGCCTTAATGAGTCTTTGAAGTTAGAGGTGGAACTCCATGCACTTGCTGATTTGGCACAAGCAATGAATTTAGTTCAAGCATTGGAAGCATGATAGAAAGTTCAAATTTGGATGACTGGTTGGCAAGGGGGAGGAACTACTCACCTTAGGTGACCTTGCCAACAATGCAGTCACCCAAAAATACTCAGACTAATACTATGGCAGCAGATAAAAGGACAAACCACCATTGCAATACATAAAAAAATTAATTGGTTTAGAAATGGCTGACCGCAGGGCAAAAAACCTATGTTATAACTGTGATGAACCTTACAGAGTAGACAACCAATGTAAAAGATTGTTCTGGTTGGAGTTAGATGCATTGGGATAAGAAGAACCGAATGAAGGTCCTCAAGAGGACAAACCAGAAATTTCTTTGAATGCAATTACTAGACAGAAATCAGCCAAAAGTATACAAGTACGGGCAAGGGTTCTAGACAAGGAACTTGTGGGGTTAGTGGACTCTGGAAGTACCCACAATTTCTTAAGCTAAACAGCTGCTAAACATCTTCAACTTGGGATCCAACCTCACCCAATTGCCATGGTTTTAGTTGCCAATGGTGAGAAAATCCCTAGCTATGGGGTCAACAAGGGCGGTAAAGTTTTCAATTGGTAACACTCATTTTACCACTGAATTTTTTGTCATACTATTAGCTGGATTTGATATGGTACTTGGATTCAAATGGTTGCAAACCTTGGGCCAAATTTTGTGGGATTTCTCTGCTATAACAATGAGTTTTGTGTCAGAAGGAAGCCAAGTAATGCTAAAGGGTAGTCAAGCTGAAGCGGCACATCATATCCACCTACTACACGAACAGGAACCATTGGACAGCACGTTAGAAAAGTGACTAGAAGAGTTCATAGACTTTTTTCAAGAGCTTTCAGGGCTGCCTCCATTGAGACACTGTGATCATAGAATTTGTTTAAAATCCGGATCAGATGTGGTGGTTATTAGACCATATAGGTATCCACACCTCCAGAAAGATGAAATAGAATGGCTGTGCCAAGCCTTACTGGAATAGGGCCTTATTTGCAGCAATTGTTCCTCATTCTCTTCACCAGTCCTTCTAGTTAAGAAACATGATGGCACATGGAGATTTTGTGTGGACTATAGGGAGCTAAATATAAAAATAGTCAAAGACAAGTTTCCCATACTAGTAGTGGATAAGCTATTGGATGAATTGCATGGTTTTCAAATTTTTACCGAGTCAGATTTATGATCGGGTTGTCATCAAGTTAGAATGCATCCTTCCTGTTGGAAGATGGGCTCAAGCCACGAGCTCAAGACAAGAAGCCCACTCATCAAAGGAGTGGCATATGTGTAAAATATGGTACTTTCCATAAAGATGGCATAGAAGTGTAAATATGTGTTCCTTTTATGTCTTTTGTTTTATCAAGTTGTAGCCCTAAGGGCATTGTAAAACTATACATAATGGCATTGGCTAAGAGGTAGGGCATTGAAGCACTCTCCTCTCTTCCACAAATTTGTCCAGTCCTCATTTTTCTTTTTGATGCAACCCTCTTCTCCCTTAATCCAAACTCTCTCCTTCCACGTTCTTCTTCTTCTTCTTCTCCTTCTCTCTTCTTCTTCTTCTTCTTTCTTGTTGATCTAAAGTTCCTTTCATGAGATCCTAAATTCTACATGGTATTATAGCAAGGAGTTTAGGATCTCTGCATGGAGTTATTATGAAATCTGCTCAAGAAGTTGTAAAAGGAGTTCAGTCATGAAGAGATAAGTTCATACTCTTCTTCTTTACATTTTTTTTTGTTTCCTTTTCTTATTTACATACTCCTTTTTAATTTTTTTCTTTACTTCTTGAATTTTGAGTCACATCAAGTCAAGATAAATCTTTATATGTTGTAAAGATTTATTTCTATGACTAAATTGATGTTATAATCTTGACTTCTTGTAAATCAATTATAAGAGTGATCAAGATCATTTGTTGTTTGCATCTTATTAAGATTGATGGGTGAAATTAAATTACCTTTATGTAATTTGGATCCATCTCATTTGAGGTAGAATTCTAGCACATGTTGTTGTATCTTCTCCTACTTAAGGTTGCTCATGGGTTTGTGTTATGTTGTTGGATGCCCATTATATGTTTGATGAAATTCCAGTAGTCATTTACCCTTTGTAGTTCCGTTTTTTTTTAACTTCAACAATTGATTTTTTTTTACATTGAAATCTCCAATGAGCTGAAGATAAATCTCTTCCAAGTGTCTTGGTTTGTCGTTAAATCTTCTCTAAATTTTTGTCTATTACTCGTTTGTGTTGGAGTTTGGATTAAGGCCTAATCGGTTGCATCTACTTTCTTCTCTTTGTTCTTATGAATACAAGAAAAGTTGAGTGATGGCTAGATGATATTATCGCTTTCTAAAGGCACAAATTTATTGATAATTTGGTGCTTGCCCTTGTGAAAGAAATTGGTTCTTGTTCTCTTTTGTTGGTGATTGATTTGGTCTACGGGTTCTTCCATTACATTGAGTAATTGTTCTTTGAAGAAGATCTTTTTCCCTTGACCTCCATATTTTACTTGCCTCATCATGGAGATTGGATACAATAGTAATAAGAGTGATATACTCTATATTACTAAAAATCCACTTAGAGGTCTCTCCAATTACATGAGTTGGTCACAATCAGTTCGGAGGGTTCTTATTACTCTTGACCTCTTGAGCCACGTTGTTAACTTTCCTCCTCCGATTGATGAAGAAGATGCGTCCTACTACAAGTGGGTTAAGGATGATAACATGGTGATAAGTTGGCTCATTAATATCATGGAAGAGCAGGTGGCCAACAATGTGGTCCACTTGGAGACCGCTAAGAACATATGGGACACTTGTGCCAAGCTTTACTCAAGCACTGCTTCATTACATAAAATATATGATGTATTACAAAACATGCTGCATACGAAACATGGAGATAATATTCACGAATTTTTGGCATGGTTTCGATGTTTTCTTCAAGAATGGAAACTAGCTCAGCCATATTCTATTGATATTGCCATTCAAGAACGACAAAGAGAAGCTTTGGCAGCAGCCATTTTCTTATCGAATATTAAACCATACCTTGAGGTGGCCAAAACTCAGCTTCTAAGTTCTTCTACTCTTCCATCCTTCGATGATATTAGTGCTACATTACTTTGGATACCGGATCCATCCCCTCCTTCTCCTATTGGTACTCCATTGGCGATGTTCTCTGGCAATCGGGGAACATCTTCCTCATCCCAAGGACAGGGCAGAAATATGAGAGGGGGTCAAACTATGAGAGGGGTTGAAAATAGAGGTGGTAGAATGGGTCAGAATTTTTTCCGTACTGAGGCTCAACTTTGCACTTATTGTGGCCATCAGAACCACCTTGTGGCATCATGCTGGAAACTTCATGGCAAGCCTGATTGGGCTACAGCTAACCCAGTCTCGGTTAACGTTGAGAAAAATGAAGATAAGGCTGAATCATCATCCGAAAATGTGACTCTTACGGCTGAGGACTATGCTGCATTTCAGAAAATGAAGTCCTTCAAGGAATCCTCTATTCCCTCATCATCTACTGATGCCACTACTATTGCCTCAGGTATGCTCTCTTCATCTTCTTCCTCTTCCTCTTGGATCATCGACTTCGGGGCCTCTGAACATCTATCAGGTAACAAACACTTGTTGCAGTCCTTATCTCCTTGTTATCCTCATAAATTCGTTACTATTGTTGATGGTACCCAAACCAAGGTCCTTGGCAAAGGTTCCTCCTCTCTTACTTCATCTATTCCCCTTCGAGATGTTTTGTTTTTTCCTCAATTTCCTTTAAATTTTCTCTCAGTTAGCAAATTGACCAAACAATTAAATTGCTCTATCACCTTCTCACCGTCTTCTTGTGTCTTTCAAGATCTCACTACGAAGCGGGTGATTGGTGGCGGCCATGAAAAGGGGGTTTTGTACTACTTCACTCTTCCACCATTAGTTGCATTCTCGTCCACTACATCTGAGGCCCAACTTTGGCACAATCGACTTGGTCATCCGTCTACCTCTTCACTTCGTTCTTTGGTTCCATCTTTAAAAGAACTTTCTAATTTCAGTTGTGAGGTTTGTCAATTAAGTAAACATGTCAGGAGTACATATTCTCCTCGTCTTACAACTACAAGTACTGCTCCATTTGAGCTAATACATTCTGATGTATGGGGCCCTTTATGTGTCTCAAATATTTCCCAAGTTAAATATTTTGTTATTTTTGTTGATGATTTTACTCGAGTGACTTGGTTATATCTATTTAAAGAGCGTTCCGAAATTCCTCCTTTGTTTAAAAATTTTCATGCTATGGTCTTGACACAATTTGGGAAGAAAATTCAAACCCTTAGATCTGATAATGCTAAGGAATACATGTCTCATGACTTCAAATTATTTTGTGAGAGTAATGGGCTTATTCATCAAACATCATGTGCCTATACTCCTCAACAAAATGGTGTTGCTGAAAGGAAGAATCATCATCTTCTTGACATTGCTCGGGGCCTCCTCTGCTCCATGAAGGTACCCTATTTCTATTGGCCTCATACTATACTTACAACATGCTTTCTCATTAATAGGTTACCTTCATGAGTCCTTCATCATAAAACTCCTTACTCTGTGTTATTTAATGGTGAAAATCCTTTTTCTCTTCCTTTGAAAGTGTTTGGATGTACGTGTTTTGTTCATGTTACATCTCCACATAAAAACAAACTAGATCCTTGATCTATGAAGTGCATTTTTTTGGGATACTCTTGCACCCTGAAAGGTTATGTCTGTTACAATCCTACTCTTCGGAGGATGTTTATCTCTAGGGATGTGACTTTCTTTGAGAACACTCCCTTCTACTCCTCCCATAATGCTCCTCCATGATGCTCCTCCATGATGGACGTGTCCTTCTACTACTCCTTGTCCGCTTGTGCCGTTCAATCTTGGAGTGGATCCATCCCCTGATGCACCGGCCATACCTTCACCTGTGGAGTTGTTGGATCCACCCGAGGTAAGTCCATCTCCTCCTATGTATGGGCCTGAATTTTATACTCGGTCTATTGCTTTAAGAAAATAACATCGCTCTTGTACTACTTTGTATCCTATCTCAAATTTTATGTCTCACCATCGCTTGTCTTCCAAGTGTTTTCAGTTTCTTGCGTCCCTTTCTTCTACTTCCATTCTGTAGTCGTATCAGGAGGCCCTGAGGCATCCAGGATGGAAGGTGGCTATGGATGAAGAAATGCACGTCTTATACGAAAACCAAACCTTGTACTTAACATCACTCCCAAAAGCTAAAAGACTGGTTGGTTGTCGATGGATTTTTTTGGTGAAACATAATCCGGATGGATCAGTTGCTCATCTTAAAGCTCGACTGGTTGCTAAGGGCTATACGCAGTGCTATGGGATAGATTATGAGGATACCTTCTCTCCTGTTGCAAAATTGAATGTTGTACGCATCATCTTATCTATTGTTGCTAACTCCTCATGGCCCATCTATAAGTTGGATGTTAAAAATGCTTTTTTAAATGGTGATATCAGTGAGAAAATTTATATGGTTCAACCACCTGGTTATGTGGTTGAGGGGGAGTCAGTATGCAGGTTAAAAAAGTCTTTATATGGGGCTTAAGAAGTCCCCTCGGGCTTGGTTTGATAAATTTAGTCAAACACTCCTACGGTTTGATTTTCATCAGTGCTCAGTTGATAATTCCGTATATTATAAAGATACGATCAAAGGGAAAATATTATCGGCCGTATACATGGATGATATTATCTTAATCGGTGATGATGCTTTGAGCATACAAGAGGTGAAGCAGATGATACGTCAGGAATTCAAGACTAAAGACCTCGGTATGCTTAAATATTTTTTAAGTATAGAAGTTCTTCAATCCAAACATGGGATAATATTGTCTCAAAGGAAATATGTCTTGGATGTCCTTGAAGAAACAAGATTGAAGGGTTGTAGACCAGTTGACACACCTATGGATACAAATATAAAATTACGTGCCACAAATGAAGAAGATATTGATATTGGCAAATATCAAATACTTGGGGGAAAAATGATTTATCTCACTGGCAGGCTTTAGAGATAATATTATGTTATCTAAAAGGAGCTCCAGGAAGAGGATTGTTGTATAAAAAACATGGGCACTTCAACATAGAAGGCTTCCCAAATGCAGATTGGGCTAGATCTCATGATGATAGAAAATCTACATCAGGATATTGTAATCTGGTTGGGGGAAACTTGGTTACATGGAAAAGTAAGAAGCAAAATATGGTTGCAAGATCTAGCGCCGAAGTAGAATACAGAGCTATGGCCCATACCGTTAGTGAATTTTTATGGATCAGGACCCTTCTTACTGAACTAGGTTTTTATAAAAAGGGATCCATGAATCTGCATTGTGATAATCAAATAGCCATTCATATCACTTCAAATCTAGTTTTTCATGAAAGAACTAAACATATTGAGGTGGATTGTCATTTTATAAGGGAGAAGTTTCAAGCAAGAATAATCTCTCTCAAACATGTGTCATCTCAAGAGCAAGTAGCTGATATTCTCACTAAACCCGTTACATCTAAAATCCTATCATTTATATGTGGCAAGCTGGGTATTTATGATGTTTTTTCTCCTCCAGCTTGAGTGGGAGTGTTGGAAGATGGGCTCAAGCCCACGAGCTCAAGACAAGAAGCCCACACGTCAAAGGAGTGGCATATGTGTAAAATATGGTACTTTCCATAAAGATGGCATAGAAGTGTAAATATGTGTTCCTTTTATGTCTTTTGTTTTATCAAGTTGTAGCTCTAAGGGCATTGTAAGACTATAAATAAAGGTATTGGCTAAGAGGTAGGACATTGAGGAACTCTCCTCTCTTTCCACAAATTCCTCCAACCCTCATTTTTCTTTTTGACGCAACGCTCTTCTCCCTTAATCCAAACTCTCTCCTTCCACGTTCTTCTTCTTCTCTTCTCCTTCTCTCTTCTGCTTCTTCTTCTTTCTTGTTGATCTAAAGTTCCTTTCATGAGATCCTAAATTCTACACTTCCGATATTGAGAAAACATCATTCCGTACTCACCATGGACATTTCGAGTTCGTGGTGATGCCACTCGGGTTATCCAATGCACCTTCCACATTTCAAGCTTTGATGAATGAGGTATTCCATGGCTTTCACCAAAAGTTTGTGTTAGTCTTCTTTGGTGATATTTTGATTTACAACATATCAAGGGACAAGCATTTGGAAGACTTACAACTTGTTTTCCAACTTCTCCGAGCACATCACCTCTACTTGAAATGCTCTAAATATTCATTTGGGGAACCCCCAGTTCTTGGCCACATAATCTCAGTAAAGGGTGTAATAGTGGACCTAGAAAAAATTATAGTAGTCACCAATTGCCCACAACCGCACAACATTTCAGCCTTAAGAGGATTTTAGGGGTTAGTGGGATATTATCGGAAGTTCATAAAAAAGTTATGGAACGCTGGCCATTCCCTTGACCAGTCTTCTCAAATGTAATGCCTTCAATTGGAGCGATGCGGCTATAGACTCTTTCAATGCACTCAAACAGGCTTGAGCTTCCACCCCAATCCTGCAATCACAAGACTTTGAGGCCTTATTTTTGGTTGAGTGTGATGCTTCCGGGGGAGGTATTGGGGCGGTTCTACAACAAACTCAGCATCCCATTGCACATTTGGCCCCAAATTAGTGGCACATCACCAGAAGTTAATTGGTTTGGCCAAGGCTATTCAACATTGGTGGCCATACTTGCGGTGACGCACCTTCCTCATCCGCACTGATCATTACAGCCTCAAAATTTTTATTGGAGCAATGCATCTCTACTTCTCTACAACGACATTAGAATAGAAAATTAATGGGATTTGACTTTATGATGAAATATAAGTCGGGAAAATAGAATAAGGTGGTTGATGCCTTATCCCGACGTCTGGACGAACAACACCAATTATATGCGATTAGTCAGCCAAAGTCTCTCCTTTTAGACTCCATTAAAGAGGACCATTAGACTACTCTAGCACTCCAAGAGTTGTCTCACAAGATTACGGCAAGGACAATGGACTCCAAGTGGGCTATCCGGAACAACATTATAATGTATGACAATCGTATCTATTTACAACACTCCTTTTCATTGATTGTAGTAATTTTATCCACTTATCATGATAGCACTCGTGAGGGTGTTCAAAAGATGTTGCATCGGATTAGGGCCAATTTTTTCTTGCAGATTTCGTGACCTCGTGTCATGTATGCCAATGTGACAAGGCCAAACATTTATCACCAATTGGCATCCTTCAACCACTAATCCTTCCCACACTGGTTTGGGTTGATCTTTCCATGGACTTCATTGATGGCCTCCCCAAAACTTATGGAAAATCCGTCCTATTTGTGGTAGTTGAAAATTTTTCAAAGTACTCTCACTTTATTCCATTGGCTCATCCTTATAGGGCTTTCAGAGTAGCTCAAGTGTTTTTAGAAAATATTGTTATTTTGCAAGCATTCCAAAGTCCATCGTGAGTGATCATGATGCAGTCTTTACCTGCCACTTTTGGAGAGGGCTTTTCCAATTATGCGGTACCAAACTCAACTTTTCATCTTCTTTTCATCCTCAATCCAATGGCCAGACTGAGGTTGTCAACCGTACGGTGGAAATGTATTTACTGTGCTTTGTGGGTGACCGCCCTAAACGTTGGTTCGAATGGCTTCCCTGGGCAAAATATTGCTACAATACATTTTTTCATACAACTTTGCAAGCTACCCTTTTCAAGGTTCTCTATGGCAGGGATCTTCTACGATTATTTTCATATATTGGCTCCACCAGAGTTGAATCTCTTGACCAGGCATTGCTGGACCATGATCAAGTACTCCAAGATGCTACCCAACATCTCAAGAAAGCTTAGGCTCGGATGAAGGAATACTATGACAAGGGGCACAAAGATGTTACTTACAACCCAGGTGATTATGTGTGGCTCCACCTCCAACCCTACCATCAACATTCCATTGTTGGCCCCCGCCACAAGCTATCACCCAAATTTTTTGGGCCCTTCTCAGTTATCCAAGGCATCGGCCAGGTGGCTTACCAGCTTCACCTTCCACCACACTCTCAACTTCATAATGCTTTTCATGTGTCACTCCTCAAACCATTCAAGTGTACAACTCCACCTCCACCTCCATTCTTACCTCCAATGATAGAGGGGCATGTTATCCTCTCTCCAACCACAATTTTGCAACCCTGACAAATTCATAATAGGTGGGAGGTTCTCATCCAGTGGGCTAACACATATGAAGCATCTGCAACATGGGAAGATCTGGAGACATTCTGCCAAGCCTACCTTACCTTTGAGCTTGAGGACAAGTTCTTTCTCCAAGGGGAGTAATGTTATGGACTCAATAGTAGGCCGAGTCATTCAAAAGCGTCGCGGCTGAGCCATTTAGTTATTCAGTTAATTGCTTTTCTTTCAATTTGTTTTTACTTCATTTTTATTTCAATTGATGAATTAGTATGTTGTAGGGGCATTATTGTAATTATTTTTCTTGAACTCTTGTTGGCACAAACCCTACTTAGGGGGGAAAGAGGAATGGGAAAAGACAAGTCTGATTTTAGCCTAAATTGGGATTTGGAGTTCTCCTCAATGAGCTCTAGGGTTGGAGTTCTCCTCATCTAACCCAAAGGTCTAGATTCCCTTACGAATCTGATTTTCTTCACTTTTCTTCTTTCTCTTTTCAATTTTCCAAAACCAATAGTGACCTTAGCAGTGCAGAACTCATCCCCAAAACTCTGGATTACCCTTTCCAGTACCATGTTACAAGATCCATGACTCGGGACTGTAACAGTTTCTCAAATTACTTAAGTTGAGATCAGTCGGTTAAGAGATTCCTTATCACTAGAGATCTCTTAGGACATTTGGCTAAACCAGCTCCACCCATAGATGAAGTTGATAATTTCTATATTAAATGGCTCAAGAATGACACAATTGTCATTAGTTGGCTAATTAAAAAAAAAAAGGAGAAAACTATATGATGTGTTTAATAACATGTTTATTACTAAATAAGAAGAAAACTTGCATGAGTTCTTGGCTAGGTTTAGAGGGCTGATTAATGAGTGGGAAATTTTCTCAAACCTAGTCCATTGATATATCGGTTCAAGAAAAGTAATGGGAGGCCTTAGCAGTCGCTATTTATTTGTCAAATATCAAGCCATTTCTTGAAGTGGAAAAATCCCAACTCCTTAGCTCCTCCACATTTTCATCTTTTGATGACATAAGTGAAATATTACTTCAGATGCGAGATCCTTCCTCCACATCTCAAACTAATGTATCATCTGCTATGTACTCAGGAAATAGGGGTAAATCTTCTACCACCCGAGGGCATGGTAGAAATTATAGAGGAGGCCAAGCAAGAGGTGGTAGAAGTGGCTCAGGTCCTTCAAGGTTAGACAAATGTGTCTGCACTCACTATGGTGGAGTAACCATCTGGTGGATACCTATTGGAAGCTTCATGGCAAACCGGACTAGGTCATTGCCAACCAAGCCTCGGTTCAAAATGAGAATAGTTCTACCCAATCTAAGTCACAAAGAGGAAAGAAGACTATCACCGATGATGATTATGATATATTATAAAGGATAAAAACTTTGATGGTATCCCCTCCATCTTTTTTTGCATCTTCAACTACTACTACTGCCACTACTTTGGGTATAATTTCTCCCACTTCATCCTCTTTATCTTGGATCATCGACTCAGGGCCTCCGAGCATCTTATAGGTAATAAGAGTCTATTAAATTTCCTATAGCCATGTCTACCAAATAAGTTTTTTACCATGGTTAATGGATCCATAACCAAAGTTCTTGGGAAGGGATCCTCCTCTGTTACACCATCCCTTCCGCTTACTTATGTCCTATTTGTCCCTCAATTTCCCTTAAATTTTTTTATTTATTAGCCAGTAAAAAAAAATGTTTTAATTGCTCCATAACCTTCTCACCTTCTTCATGTGTTTTCCAGGATCTCACAACTAATCACATGATTGTGGCGGCCATGAACAAAGGAGCATTTATTACTTAAACTCTCTTCCACTCACTGCGATTGCCACTTCTTGGACAAAGGCAAGGTTGTGACACAACCGGTTTGGTCATCCATCAGTAGCATCGCTTCAGCACTTATTTTCATCTTTAAAAACTTTATCAAATTTCAATTGTTAAGTCTATCAATTGAGCAAACACCAGAGGACAACATATTCTCCTCGAAATAAACTTAAAGGTGTTGCTCCCTTTTCATTAATTCATTCAAATATATGGGGGCCCTTAAATGTCTCGAACATATCTCAAGTTAAATATTTTATCACCTTTGTTGATGACTTCACTAGAGTAACATGGCAATTTTTGTTTAAAGAACGATCTGAATTTTTTCCCATATTTAACTCCTTTCATGTTATGGTGTCTTCACAATTTGGAAAACAAATACAATTTTTTCGATTGAATAATGCCAAAAGTACCTATCTAGCGAATTTCAATCCTTTTTGTCATGATAGTGGTATTATTCATCAAACTTTGTGCCTAAGCCCCTAAAAAAATGGTGTAACTGAAAGAAAAAACTGAAAACTTCTTGAGGTAGCCCGTGGCTTACTCTACTCTATGAAGGTGCTATACTATTACCAGCCTCATGCCATTCTTACAATCTACTTCTTTATTAATAGGCTACCTTCTTTAGTTCTTAGCCACAAATCCCTATACTCGTTATTTTTTTTCAGATGAAGACCCATACTCACTTTGTTTGAAGGTCTTTGGTTGCACATGCTTTGTTCATATCACATCCTCTCCAAAGAGTTAGCTTGAGCCTAAGTCTCTAAAGTGTATCTTTTCGGGCTACTCTCGTACCCAAAAAAGGTTAAGTCTATTATAATCCTTATCTTTAGAAGTTAATTGTCTCTAATAAGTTCACCTTTTTCGAGGACACATCTTTTTATATCTCAAAAGATGCACCTCCGGGTCTTTCATTAGTACAAGAAACTTTGAAGCCCGTTGTGGCACTTTATGCAGATCTACTTCAGCCCCCTGAAGACTCAGCCAACACCACACTCATTAAGTTTATAGATCCGTCTGAGGTAAGTCAGCCTTCTCCTATTGTATTTGGCCCATAGCTTTGCGGAAGGAGCCTTAGACTTGCAGCAGGCCCTCCACTGTTAAGTTGTGGAGCTTAATTAATGCCTTACACTGAGTCGGTACGTGGACCACTAATCTTTCCCTCTTGTATTGCGGTGGCCCTAATTTTTCTTTTATATTTGATGGCACCACTATTAGGGTTTTATCATCATTGTGGAGAATCATATGTGGTGGCCTGAGAGAGGTTAGATAAAAACACCTATGAGTGTGTGCAATTTCTCTTGTAAACAATTTCATCTTGATAGTGAATTACTACAGTGGCGAAAGACAAGACATAGTCTCACCTTGAGGCGAACCTGTGTAAATCTTGTTGTATTTTTTTGCTTGCTTATTTTTATTCTTTGATTATTATTGTTGCTCACGATAGTTTGGAATTAGGGCGTCTAATTCTAACATCCACTTCTCATCCTATATCAAAAAATTTTCTCACCATCAATTGTTTTCTTCATGCTATTAGTTTCTTGCATCTATTTCTTCATCTCTGTTCCATAGTCCTATCAGGAGGCTTTGAGACATCTAGGATGGAAGGTAGCCATGGAATAAGAAATGCATGCCTTGTATGAAAATCAAACTTGGGTCCTTGTTCCCCTTCCTCTTGGAAAGAAACTAGTGGGCTATAAATGGGTTTTTACTATCAAACACATTCTAGATGGTTATGTTGCTTGTTCTATTGGAAGATGGGCCCAAGTCCACATGAACAAGGAAGGCCCACATATCCAAGTTTGTTGGAATATGGGCCCAAGCCCATAAGATATTGACTCACCATGATCACTTGAGGTGGCATAAGAAGTCTTACATACCCAAAATTATTATGGAAGCAGATCTCATAGAAGAGTTTCAGTTTAAAGGTTTTTTAGTCATGTTAGTCTTCTATTTATATTGAGTTATTTAATTATGCTAGGGCTTATCTTTATCTTTAAGTGTTAGAGTTTGGGTGTACTTGGGACAAAGGTAGTTTAATTGTAATTGGACTCTATTACCTTCCTCTATCATAAATAGAGTTTCATGTACTCTGATTATAATAAGTCAATGAAGTATTTCTCTTTTCCATAAATTCAACATGGTATTGACTCAATCAACCCACAAAGATAATGAGATCCTTTTCTGATCTATTATCTCTAGCTATTTAGGTTCGTATTTATCTTTTTTTTTTTCTCTTTTCAATCCCTATACCATTTGTTTCCTTTGAATTTTTACCTTTATACTAAGCTTTTAATATTGCATATTATATATGGACAGAAAGATATTCGAGTCTAATTTCCAAGGAAAATTTATTTTTTCCAGTCAGAGTTATATACAAATAGAAATTGATATTTGAAGCATCCAAGGTCGGGTTACAAAAGAGGTTCGAGCAGTAGCAGAAAGCTTCAACTTCTGAGCAATTTAATGCTATTAAGAATGAAACTTTATATGGATAATTACATATCAGAAGAAATATCTCTAAATCTATTTTCTTAACTATTAAACCAATTCTTTATCTGAGTTTTTTATACGGAGATATTGATCTTGGAAGATTCAATGGTCATGTTGGAGAAAAGGGAAAGAGTACTTAGTTCAGCCAAATTACAAAGACCCAAATCTATCAGATTATATATATCAATATAAGTATATTTTATGAAGAAAAATTATACTTGGATGAAATTTATTTAAGTCTAGTTTCAGAAGGAGAAATTTTCATGCCAATCTGATCTATATTTAAAGATATATTCTCATTGGAAGAATCAAAGGTCATGCCGATATCCTGTTGCATTGAAAAATCTGAGTTTAAACCGAATGTTTTGCATCAATTTTTGAGTTTCTATTATTGAGCAACCATATCACTACCATACTACATCTATGTTATTTGGTTCAAGCTGGGATCACTGTCATTACCTCCCAGCTTGAGGGGGAGAAGTAGAAGTACAAGAAAGAGGTATTTTATTCCATATGTTGTGATAAGTATTATGTGATCAAAATATTCAAGAAAGGGAGAGCACAAAAAAACATTGAACACCAAGAATCCTAACTTGCAATAATAATTGTATTAATTATTGGTGATATCTTAATTGGGTCGACTCGATTCTTTTTCTCCAGCTGGATTATTATTTTGAAGTATTGACAACATATATTCGGTGCAACTACTCGCATTGAATTATTTAATGGGTCATTTTACAATGATTTTTATTATTTTGGTTTGTGTTATATGGGCCCAGCCTATTTCAGCTGCAACTATTATGTCTCTTTGGATGAGACGTTATTATTGAAGAAGTGATGGCCTCAGCATCCTATCTTCCTCTTTACCCATTACCCATTGGTTATTTGGCAGCCTTTCTCCTACCAGCTGTTATTTGACTTTGACATACCTCTATGGGTCAGTCTCCCACGTGTTGCTTTAGTTGGGAGTTAAGTCCATCATGGTTGGGTGTTTTAAGACCATTGAGACTTTATATATATATATATATATACCCATGGGTATTTTATTTTTGCCTCGTGAATGACAAACATTACCCACTTATGACGTCTTTTATTGCTATCTTGTGAATGACAGTCATTTATCATGTATCACACCTTTTATAGACGTCTTGTGAATGACAAGCATTTGTCATCCATTTCTACCTATGAGAGTTGGTGCCCGGGTTGGGACACTATGATGGAGGAACTTATTACTACATATATGTTATCCCCCTTTATTGGCATTTATTAATCCTACCACTTGAGTGTCATTGTCCTGTGGAGGGAAACGGTGATGCAGGAGTTTTATTACACTTCTGAGCATTGCGTATAGACAATGTCATATGGCTTGGAGTGATTGTAATCTCACTTATCTTATGCCAGCTCAGCTTCATGGAAGATACCACTAGCATGAGGGGGAGCTTTGGAAGATATGGAGGACTGCCATTTTTACAAGACGATCTTATACATAATTTGTAGCAAGCTGGGAGTTCATGATGTTCTCTCACCCCCACCTTGAGGGGAAGTTTTGGAAGATGGGCCAAAGCCCATAAGATATGGACCCACCATGATCACACAAGCTGGTGAGACCCACCGTGATCATGTGAGGTGGCATAAGAAGTCTTACACAATAAGAAGTCTTACAAACCCAAAATTATTATGGAAGTAGGTCTCACAAAAGAGTTTCAATTTAAAGATTTTTTAGTCATGTTAGTTTTTTTTATATTGTGTTATTTAATTATGCTAGGACTTATCTTTAAGTGTTAGAGTTTGGGTGTAATTGGGATAAATATAGTTTAATTGTAAATGGACTTTACTTACTTCATGTACTTTGATTATAATAAGTCAATAAAGTATTTCTCTTTTCATAAATTCAACACGCCTCAAAGACCGACTCATTTCCAAGACATACGCTCAATGTTATGGAGTGGTTTATGGAAAAAAAAACAAATTTGAATGGGGACATAAAAGAAGAGATGTATATGCACCACCCATTTGGTTTTGTGGTTGAGGTAGAGTCGGTATACAAATTGAGAAAGTCTTTCAGTGGCCTTAAATAGTCTCCTCAAGCTTGGTTTGCAAAATTTTAGCCAAGCAATGTTATGGTATGGATTCAACCGGTGCTCAATAGATCATTTTGCTTTTATCAAAAATACCTCAAATGGAAAAGTATTACTAGTAGTTTATGTGGATGATATCATCTTAACTGGTAGTGATGAGGACAACATCAAAGATGTCAAAGAAAGTATTTACCAAGAATTTTAAACAAAGGATCTTGGACTTCTAAAATATTTTCTAGGAATAGAGGTGTACCAATCAAAGCATGGGATCATATTATCTCAGAGAAAGTACATCATGGACCTAATAGAGGACACATGGATGGGGAGTCGACCTATTGACACTCCAATGGATGCTAATGCAAAACTATGTGCAAGCTCTAGCGAAGATGTTGATATAGGTAAATATCAGAGGCTTGTGGGAAAATTTATTTACCTCATAGTGACCAGACCAGTTATATCATATGCAGTAAGTGTGGTGAGTCAATATACGGATAAACCACAACTTACCCATTGTCAAGCCTTGGAGAGGATACAAAGATATTTCAAAGGAGCTCCAAGAAAAAGGGCTTCTCTATAAGAATCATGGCCATTTCAACATAGAAGGTTTCTCATCTGTAGATTGAGCTGGATCACCTAATGACAAGAAATCCACTTCAGGGTATTGTACCTTAGTTGGAGGTAACCTGGTTACTTAGAGAAGCAAAAAGTAAAATATTGTTGCAAGCTCTAGTGCAGAAGCAGAGTAAATAAGTAAGGCCCAAACAAAGCTTCTATGGATCAGATTTCTTCTAACTAAATCCTGATTCTATAAAGGAGCTTCTATGGAATTATATTGCGACAACTTGGTAGTCATTCATATCACTTCAAATCCTATCTTCCAGGAGAGGATAAACCACATTGAGGTAGACTGCCACTTTATTCAGGAAACATTTCAGGCTGGAATCTTATATCTCAGACATGTTCCATCACAAGGGCAGGTGGCAAACATTCTTACGAAATCAGTCACACTCAAGATCTCAACCACTATATGTGGCAAATTGGATATCAATGATGTTTTCTCTCCACTAGCTTGAGGGGGAGTGTTGGAAGACACCTCAAAGTGCCTACTATAAATACCTTCCCCACATCAAGGAGGTGGCACAATGTGTAATTTAATGATTAGGGGGCACAAGGTTGTAATTAATGAAGATGATATATGCAACTTATATCTTTTCCTTTTGAGAGATTGTATCCCTAAGGCCATTGTAGTCATTGTAACCTTCCTTCATAAAATATAAATAGAGGATCAAGGCAAGGGTTAGATCATTAAGTCTCCCCTCTTCTCTCTCAAATTCGTCCACAGACTTTTCTCTCAAAGTCTCTCTCTCTTTCCCCCCTCCCCTTTGTTCTTTTTTCATTTTTCCTCTCATTTTCTTCTCCTCTTCTTCCTTATCTCCTCTCTCTTATACCCTCTTGGTCGAGGACCTTATCATGGGATCCTAAATCCAACACAAAGAAACCAAACTCTTTGAGGAAGAAGAGCAAGAATCTAGTGAAGATCATTCGACTGATCCACAATCATTTAAACAACCCATTCCAAAAAAATTGCAAATTAAGAATGAAGCTTCAATCTAAGAAAGATAGGTCTTCAAAATATGTAAATAACCTATCTATATTAGAAGCACGTTATTTCAAGAATTTTATGTTTTTCTTGAGAGATATATTTGAGATCTATTGTGATTTTAAAAAGGACAAGGTGTCCCTTTCTATGTTTTATGACTCTATTTTTGAACATCAAGAACTCGTCTTTATGAGTTGACTTAAGCCTTGTTAAGGCAAGACCTTACTCACCTCATCTGTATTAAGAGGGTCCAGTTTGGTTGAATAGGAAAGAACCATTAGGCCTTAGACACTGTTGTGAACCATAAATCACTGTGAAAGCAAGCGGTACTGAAAATACTTTCGTGGGTTTAGGCCTAGTGTGCCTATTGAGCTGTTGTTGCAAAATTCCATTGTGGGTCTAGGCCAGATTGACTAGCAAGTTGCTGGAATATTCCTTTGTGGGTCTAGGTTGGATAATGTAATTGTTATTGTATTCCTTTATGAGGCTGAAGTTTTGTATGCCAGCTACTGTATTTAATTGATAAGTGTAAATCCTTGTGTGGACAACAATATAATTGTCTTAGAGACTATTTATTGTATGTACAATTAGACAACCCAAAACATAGTGAATTAACTTAAGGTGAAAACAACTTGTAAGTGGATTGGAAACTCTAGAATATGTTAAGATGTGAACCAATATAGATCATCATATGATCATCATGTGATTGTATGAATTTTTGTGGTTGAACTCTGATTTTAATTTTTACATTGCACAATTAAATTCTAGAAACTTTTAAAATACTTAAGGGATAAGCTAAAAATCTATTCACTCTCACTCTACATTTGTTTTTTAATGGAACAAACAAATACATGCCAAATATGAAGAAATTATTTTTTATTTATTCAATTAAAATTTTATGATTAAATTGAAAATTGACCTTAGTTTATATAGACTTAGGTCCATACTCCTTTTTTCCTATTCATATAAAAACTCCAACCTATTATATGAGCCTATATTTTTTATTACTAATTAGGCTCATCACCCTTGACAAGGTGGGTTCTTGGTTAGCATCCTTACCCCAATTTATGCTATTGGGATTTTTTTATCACAACCATAAACAAATGCAATCAAGATTTGTTTATGACAACCATAAATAAATAATAAGAAAATCTAAAAGATAGTTACATTGAATATTGTGGTTATTGGAAGACAAAAAATTTAACATGTTTGTGGCTAAAATATTTAGCTTAGCTAGGGGAGGTAGAAGGGTTGTTCACATGAAGGTTAGTGTTTCATTTCATAAAATGGGCATGCTTGAGAGGAAAACATGAGAGGGGAAGAAGAGACATGAGAGGTAAAGGCACATTAAGGGAAAATAAACTAGGAGAGGAGATTAACATGCTTGTCTCCCTTCCTCTTCAGCACTCTTATAGAAAAAAACATTTCCTAGTTACAAATTAACTATACTGCCCAAGATATCCAATGACACTCAAACTATAACTTGCTAAATTAAACATGAAAGAAAAAAAAAAAAAAAAAAAACTAGAAAACGTCTTCTTTTACTTGAGTTTTTTCTTTTGAGCTTGCTTCTGAGACTTGTCTTGCATGAGATTCTTCTTAGACTCCCTTGTGAGAAATGTTGTGCATGAAAATCATCTTAGACTCTTTGATGTAGCTTCTTGAACAGTCCCCCTCAAGTTTGAGTTGGTAACTTCACCTTAAAAATAGAAATTATTAGCAACTACGAAAATTTCTTTGGTCTTTAATATTCAATTCTTCCTTCTTTAATACTTGGGTTTTGTCTCATATCCTTCCCTTTAATTGGATACTTTTGACACAACTCTTTGAATTCTTTATTACTGGTCACATAAAAATTTATTCATAGCAGGCTTCTAATCTTATTGTGGGTTGAATTCTCAACCTTGTTCTGACCTCATTTAACTATTTCCCTTTACAAGCCCTGCCGCCCTACCTAATTGTCTTGCATTGTCGTACCTACCTCAAAAACTTTTCACAAAAAATGTGAAAACTCAATAAAGGCCCCATTTAAGAGAAATCAAGTGTTATCAATTTGGAGAAAATGCAATACTTGAAGAAAACAAGCAACATTCATGGGTGAAATCAATATAGAGTTGGGTATTAGTGGAAAAAAAAAAGTAAACTTTTGGTTAGGTAGGAATGGAAAATGTCGAATGATTTGAATCAAACAAATAAGAAAGCAAATCTAATTTTGACCGACAAAGAAAACCAAAAATTTCAAAAACCCAAAGCAAACCTCATGTTGATTTTTTACAAAGAAGAGAATCAGATGGAGATATCTTCTAATAAAAAATATTTATTTTTTAAAGAGGTCATCAAAATCAATCCATCAATGTTTTCTCTCTTGGCAATCAATTGAGGGTTTTTTGCATCCGAATTTTTTTATCATTTAAAAAATAGGTTATAATTATTCTTTATTCTACTTATCCTTCACATTTCTTTAAAATTCGAAAAGGTAACTAGGGGCAAAGGAACACATTCTAACCTCAAACTAAACCAGTTGGCCTCATCCTTGTCTTGTGATGATAAATGGCCATTGTACTATGACATTATATCTTGTTAACCCACCTTGTTGTCACCCCGAGCTTATCATCATTTGTCTTAACATTTTCTAGGAGATTTAATCTATGATAAGGGTAAGTACTAGGTAAAGGCATCTGAAGAACTTCTGTTGTTGGTTTAGGATTTTAACTTAAGGTTGAGTTTGGGTCTGAAAATCTAAGCCAGGTTCTAAGCTAACTCAGTTCTGAATGAATTTTAGATGTATGTACCCCATAATGAATAGTCCTATTAGCATGCAATTGTTTTTTATACATCTTTACGATTTTTTACTATAAATATTTAGGGGGGTATTAATTAAGGTTAAGAAATTTAAAGTATATAAATCAAAACCCTAGGAATTCTTTTTCTTCCTTCTACATATCTTTCAAGCAGTCATATTATGCGGCGCATTGCTACAGAAGCACAAAAAGATTGTTTGAGCCAGATTTGAAATTTCGCACTTCCAGTCTTCCAAGTAAGAGTATTTCTGTTTTAGATCCTTAATGATTATGTATGGTTGTATTCTTCTTCTTCTTCTTCTTCTTCTTCTTCTTCTTATTCTTCATTCTTCATCTTCCTTTTTTAAGAATATTACTCTATAGTTTTCATCCTAAAATCTTCACCTCTCTAAATTGTGTTTTGTAGGTTTTATTGGTCTAAAGTCCTTGTCCATTTTTACCGTATTTTTTTTCATACCACATGAAGTCTATCTCACTCCACATGAGAAATAGATTGATTACATTGTGGTTTCTTAGTGCTATGATTTATATGAGGCTTTTATTACCCTCAAGCTAGGCTACAATTCAATAAGAACCGAGAAGCAAGACCTATGTTTGGGGTTTTTGAAACGATTACCAAATTAACCCATTGCAAATAGATATTTTACTAATATATATATATATTAAAACAAAAAATTGCTTAGATGAAATTATTCATGTGTTAATAAAATTAATAAAATGTTTCTTAAATTTAACAATTTAATTTTGTATGGTTAGTTGAAGATATACAATTATTTTCTTTATCGCCCTTGCACATCATGAGTGTGCCAAGAGATATATATGTATAAATGATTATAAATGAAATTTCCAATAAGAGAAAATTTATAGGTATAAAATAATAAGAGTCATTTTATATGAAGAAATCAAGAACATGGATTTAATCCGAGCAGTCATTTGCTATTCCATATTTAATTAGTTGTTGGATTTCAATGAAATATCTTTTTTAAATTATTCATAGTTGATGACGTTTAAGTTTTATTATTATAATATTTTTTAAAAATATTTCTAATATTAATTAAAAGTTTATGTTATTGAAGGATAAAAGATAAAAAACCTTTGTAGATGAAATGTGGTAGTCGGCAACCCAGTCGATATTATGAGTTTTACAAGCATGGGAAAAGGATGCATGTAACTAAACTTGGGAGAACATAAGTCCAACCTCCTTGTCCTTTGAATGTAATAAGAATTATTTTAGTAGTTTACAATTTAGAATTTTTTTGAACCTTTTGTTTTACTACTTTGGTAGACAAAAAACACTTAAGACACACAAAACTATGTTTAAATGTTATTTATAATTTTTTTAAACATGGCAATAACTTGTTCAGATTTTACAAAAAAAAAAAAAAAAAACGTTAGTGGCAAGATGTTAAAATATTAATTTCATTACTTTTTATATGGGTAGAATTCATTGTAGTATTTTTCAATTTGGTGACCTGTGGAGATAATATTATTTTTGGAAAAATATGAAACATAAATCAGCTACAAACGAATCATCCATTTGATGTTTTTTTTTTTTAATTTTGTGATTTCCACATTATATAAAGGTAAGTTTGGAGAATATCGTTTGTTGATGAGAGACGATTGAAGATCCTGAAAATCTTTCATCCAAGGTTTTTACTCTTTTTAGATTCCATTGCTGATTAATTGGGGGAAAGTTGTAAGAGCCAACATATTGAGAATCCGAATTTTAGGGTATGTTTCCTATTAAATAGTGAAAAATTGCATCTGTCTTGAAACAACAAACAAACGAAACACAATCAAAGAAGAGACAATAGAGTAGAAGTGAGTTGATATATTATCATATCTATGTGTTTTTCTTTTTTCTTTTAAACTTTGTTATGTGTGGATGTGCATTTCTGTCTTACAAAAGATATAAAAAATTGAGTTTAGATATGCTAGCCCATTTTAGCATGGGGTTAGATCCATTGGAGTGAATAGGAACTGCTCTCCTTAGTCAATGAGTCTCATGCATCGTTCCATTCCCTACACCAAAGAAAATCTACAAAGGATGAAAGAATTCAAAAGTGTAACACAAATTTCAGCACTATAAGTAAAAAAGTTCATTATCAAAATGGCATTAGTTTTTCTCAAGCCTTACGGTCATAGCCAAACAACTATTCTTGCTCTGTTACACTTGCGCTAATATACAGTCCTCTGTTACAAGTTGCTAATGCTCTTTCAAAAATCATAAATAATCAAAGTACTTAGATTCACTTGCGCTCTATATCGTATCATAATACAGTTGTCAGATGCAAACTGTTGAAACAAAACTAGTTTCATGATTGTCGATTCTTCTTCTTTTACTGCACCCGTTTTGTTTGAGCTCTGCAATCGTTTGGTCTTGCAGTAATTCTTGCATAGAAGTGAATCGGAATGAGCTCAAGACTTGTTAAGTTTGATCTCAACTTGACTCCTGCCCAAAGGAAGCGGGGGACTAGCAGCCCAAGGAAACGTTTGGATGGAGAAACAAGTTCAGCTCCTCGTGAATCAGAGACAAAAAGACGTCAAGAGACTGCACCTCAGAAAGACCCCACGGAGATCTGTTTAGGCTTTGTGAAAAAGAGAAATGAAGATAAGATGATTAGTGTCTATTCTCAGCCAATTGAGGATCCCATTTGGAGGTAAGTCTTACTCTCTTCAACAAATACAGTAAATTCCTATCTTAAAAGTAACATTACCAATATTCTTGGCCAGTCCATCTTAAAAGTTGCTGCAGGAGTGATACTACTAATTGTACCACGTAAAGAATGGTTGTAAAAGTAAATAGGGTGGAGGTTAAAAGAGCACACTTCTGTCTTGTACAACATATGATTTTCTTTTTAGTTAGTACAATTCTTAGGCCATGTCACTGCCCTGGTTGAAAATCATGAGTATCCCAGGGAAAGCATTTCCTACAAAGTTTTTCATGATTACAGGTTTTCTAGAAATCTCTAATTTAAAATCTTATTATTTTCTTATTTGAAATTATTTTGAAATATAATAAGATTTTTATGGTAGTTATTACTATGATTTCCGAGGAAAAGAAAGAAAACCATGTTTTTGTCTATCAACGAGCCGACTCCAGTTTGGACTCGACAAATATAGGTTATCAATTTTTTTTTATCAAATTTAGACAAGGAAAGTGTGATTAAGTGTGAGCTTAATCTGAGATTAATTACATAAGATTTTGAAAAAGAAGTAGGAAAGAAGGAAAGAGAGAAGTTGAATAGTTCAAAGGCTTGCCCCAAAAGATTAAGCTCACTAAAGTTCTCCATCAAGTTATATAAGAGGAACACTGAAAATTATTAATAATACCAATGAGCTATACAATAGATATTTAAAAAAAAGTTATTTAAATTACACTCTTCTACCCTTATTTAAATACTAAAGTTTACAAACTATCTCCTTATATTCTAACACTCCCCTCAAGTTGGATAATAAAAATCAAACATTCCTGGCTTGGAAGCCAATTTAGTAAATTGAGCTCTTTGGAAAGCCTTGTTGGAGAGGTTTACTTGATCTTCATTTCTCACATGATATGTAATTATCTTTCCATTCATAACTTGGTCTCTAATATAGTGATAATCCACTTCCATGTGTTTAGTTCTTTCATAAAATACTAGATTATTCTATTAATATAGTTGCTTGATTATCACATTTCATCACCATAGGAAGCTTAACTTCCATATGATAGAACCTTCATTGGAAAGGTCCTACCCTTGTAGTCAAGCACAATGGAAGACTAAGATAGGGTGATTAAAAGGTTTGGAAGAGGGTGAAGGTAGATATAAAGTGTTGAAGAAAGCTATTACCAAATAATCCAAGGTGAGTCTCATGAAAAGGAGGTCTCACTAATAAAATAAAGTCAAAGAGAAAGAGAAGAAGAAGAATCTTAGTCGATCATATGTGAGAGGAAGATTTCCTCCTTATTCTCTTAGTTATAGTTTTCTTATTGCAAAGTATTGTGATTAGATTTAGTGAGAGATTATTGGGCGTAATTAGGAACTTTAAAAAAGTTTATTTTTAGCATAAGTCAGTATTCTATTATAAAAAGGACCATGTAAAAGAGCAATAAATACACCACTCTCACAATTTCCTCTTCATATCGATTCATTCACTCTTCGATTTCCTCTCTTTTCTCCTCTCTCTTACGTTTTCTCCTCTTCTCTTTGTCTACCATGCTTACTATTTGAAAGTTAACATGGTAGTGTTAAATTGCAGAGTCTAAATAACGCCTTAAGAAAAGTTAGTATGTGGATAGATCTTGTGTGTGTGGGTGCGATTTCTCTTGTAAACTGCTTTATCATCCTAGTGAAGTGTTGCAGCGGCAAAAGATAGGAGGTGGTCTCACCTTGAGGTGAACCTGTATAAATCTTGAGTTTTTCATGCTTGATTATTTCTTCTTCTGCCATTATTATTGCTCTCGCTAGTATTGAACTAGGGCATCTAATTCCTAACAAGTGGTATAAGAGCTTTGTTCGGGATTGAGAGCAATGACTAGCGGAGAAGGATTAACACTTGGAATCAACAAGTTTGATGGTATGAATTTTTCATTCTAGACGATGCAGATTGAAGATTATCTGTATAGTAAAAAGATGCACTCACCACTTTTAGATATGAAACCAGAAGGCATGAAAGATGATACGATTTGGGAGTGATCCAGTTGACACTATCGAAGAATGCCGCTCATAACGTGGCATTGGAGAAAATCACAACGAGAATGATGAAGATTGTTATCAATGCCCTATGCTGAGTCGGTATGCGGATTGACCTTAGCAGTAAGATCGTCCTGGGGGTTGGAAGGGGGGCAGGAAGCCCCCCTCCCAGTCCACGATATATTAACTACTATTTCATTAAGGGTAGTTTGATAATTTAACTCTTGTATCTCTATTGCCCTTGTTTCCTCTTTATATTTGGGGTGTTGTTATTAGGATTTTATCATCCGATGTGCATCAGTTGTGTTCAAGAGAGGATAGAGAAAAACCACATGTAAGTGTGTGTAATTTTTCTTGTAAATAATTTCATCTTTATAGTGGATTACAACAACGATGAAAGACAGGATGTAGTCTCACCTTGACACGAACTTGTATAAATCTTGTTTGTTATCGTGCTTGTTTTTCCTTGCTTCCGTGATTATTACTATTTCTCTCGTTAGTTTGGAATTAGGGCATCTAATTCCTATGTCTGATATGTATGAGAAGCCTTCTACAAATAATAAGGTACCTCTTATGAAAAAACTGTTCAATTTAAAAATGGCAGAAAATACACTAGTGGCAACACATTTGAATGAGTTTTGTACGATTGTCAATCAATTGACCTCCTTTTAGATTAATTTGATAATAAGGTTCGTGCCTTAATTCTTTTGGCATCTCTGCCAAATAGTTGGGAGCCTATGAGGGTTGCGGTCAACAATTCTTTCTGTAATGAAAAGTTGAACTTTAATGATATTCGGGTTACTATTCTTGCTTAGAAAGTTTGTAGAAAGGACTCCAAAGAACGACATCTAATTCTGCCCTAAATGTTGATACTAGGGGCAAGAAATTTGAGTGTAATTCCAACAAGGGCAACAATAGATGGCAAGGAATGAAGAAGCAAGTCCAAATTTGGAAGGAATGTGGAATGGTGGAATTGTAGCAAGTCTGGTCATATAAAGAAGAACTGCAGAGCACCAAAGAAGGATGAAAGAAAAAAGATGTTGCAAATGCGGTGACTGAAGAAGTACAAGATACTTTACTCTTGTCAATTGATAGCCCTATTGACTCTTGGCTATTAGATTTAGGAGCTTCCTTTCACACCACTATGCATCACAAGATCATGGAGAATTATGTTCATGAAAATCACGGGAAGGTGTATCTTACTGATGGAGAACCATTGATATTGTCAGTATTGGTGATGTCAGTTTGAGGATGTCAAATGGGTTAGGGTGAAAAATTGACAAAGAGAGACATGTGCAAAAACTGATGCGTAATCTAATCTTAGTAGGGCATCTTGATAGTGAAGGTCATAATGAGACTTTTAATGGTGTCACATGGAAATTCACTAAGGGAGCCATGGTTATTGCATGAGGAGTTAAAGCTGGAACTCTTTACATCAATTCTAGTTGTAGAAACACGATTGCGGTTGTGGTTGTTGTTATTAATTCTTTGTGGTATTATAGGCACGGTCACATGAGTGAAAAGGGAATGAAAGTGCTTTAGTCCAAAGGGAAGCTACCAGGGTTGAAATCTGTAAACAACAGTTTGTGTGAAGGCTGTATTTTTGGCAAACAGAAAAGGGTTAGCTTTTCTAAGGCCGGAAAGTAGCAAAAGATAACAAAATTGGTGTTCGTTCATATAGATGTGTGGGGACCTTAAAATGTTACCTCCCTTGGTGGTTCTAATTACTAAATGACATTTATTGATGAAGCAAGCAGAACAATTTGATTTTATTTCCTAAAAAATAAATATGATGTTTTTCATACATTCAAGAGATGGATAGCAATGGTTGAGAATGAGACAGATTTGAAGGTGGAGTGCTTGTAGTAAGATAATGAGGGAGAATACATAGATAATGATTTTAAGTGGAATTATGTTGATAATGGAATCAAGATGAAGAAGACCATTCCCAAAAAACATCAATAGAATGGTGTGGCTAAGAGGATGAATAGGATTTTGAACGAGCATGCTAGGAGCATGAGATTACATGTGGGATTTCCAATGATCTTCTGGTTTGAGGCCTATTTGATAAAAAAAGGTCCTTCAACACCATTGGATTGCAAAATACTATAAGAGGTTTGGAGCGGCAAATAGGTAAACCTTTCTTTCTTGAAAGTGCTTGGTTGTGTTTCATATATTCACATTGATTATGCTATTAGAAGTAAACTTGATGCCAAATCCAAGATATGTTTCTTTATTGGCTATGGTGGTACCGAGCTTGGATAAAATTTTTGGGATGACCAAAGTCTTAATGTTATCTGGAGCAAAGATGGGATCTTCAATGAAGGTACCCTTTATAAAGACATGTAGAGAACAGATTCTGAGAGCACAAGTATTGAAGCTAAGAACTTTGAAGTGATTCAGTTGAGAGATCTTCCAATTATTGAGATGGCGAATATTTCTCAAGACCAGAAAAATATAGCCCCAAAAGTAAATCAGAACATTTCTGTGACTGAACTCATAAGATCTACCAGAACTAGAAGACCACCATAGAGATACTCCCTTGCATTGAATTATATTTTGTTGACTGATAAAGGTGAACCAGAGAGTTATGAGGAAGTTATGCAAGTTGATGAATCACCCAAGTGGGAGTTGGCCATGAGGGATGAGATGGATTCACTGTTATCCAATCAGACATGGCAGTTTACTAAGTTACCAAAAGGGAAGAAGTCTTTGTAGAATAAATAGGTGTACTGAATAAAAGACGAATATGATGGCAGCAAGCGGTACAAGGCAAGACTGGTTGTAAAGGGCTTTCAACAAAAAGAAGACATTGACTACACTGAGATTTTCTCTCTAGTAGTGAAATTGACTACTATTAGAATAATGTTTGAACTAGTGACAAATGAAGACTTGCACTTAGAGCAATTGGATGTAAAAACAACTTTTCTTCATGGTGATTTGGAGGAAAAAGTTTACATGATCCAACCACAAGGTTTCAAAGCACATGAAAGGAGAAAATGGTGTGAAAACTTCGAGAGTGCTTGTATGGTCTTAAACAAGCTCCAAGACAGTGGTATAAGAAGTTTGACACCATCATCAGTAGTATTGGTTTCTTAAGGTTTTAGCGGATCATTGTTGTTGCGTAAAGAACCTTGATAACTCCTACATCATTCTAATACTATATGTTGATGACATGTTGATTATAGGTGCTTGCAAAAGGGAAATAGATAAGTTGAAAATGAAGTTATCCAAGAAGTTTGCAATCAAGGATTTGGGTGCTGAAAAACAACTCCTTGGGATGAGGGTTAGTAAGGATATTGATGTTTTGAAACTGTCACAAGAAGAATATGTGAAGAGGTGTTGAGCAAGTTCAACATGAATGATGCAAAACCAACGAGTCACTTGAGGTGGATTCTCAGGTATTTGATGTTAGGAATTAGATACCCTAATTCCAAACTAATGAAAACAATAACAATAAACGCGGAAGAAGGGAAAAACAAGCACAAAAAGCTAGGGCAACCACATTACAAGAGTGAAATTCCAAAACTACCCTTAATGAAACAACAATTAATATATCTGCGACCAACTCAACGTAAGGCGTTAATTAGGCTCCACAACTTAACAATCTCCCACTCGGAGATATCATCAATATCTCCTCTACAGCGGCAACAACTTCTCAATCCTCAAAAAGAAGTCCAACTGAAGTTGCACACAACTTCAGTTTCTCGATCATAACAATCTTCGTCAACATATCAGTTGGATTCTGATTCCCTTGAATCTTCTCAAGTGCTAAGTGTTGAATTTAGGATTGCTTTACTGAAATCTCAAGCAATGTGAGAGAGGGAGAAAATAAAAGAAGGAGAAAGAGGGTTCTCAGGTAGAGAGGAGAGAAGAGAAAAAAAGGAAAGAAAAGAGTTTAGGCAAGAGAAGAAATGTTCACTAGAGAGAAGTTGAGAACTACTTCACTTTGAAGATTTAAGTTTGAGTACAAGCACCTCTCTTTATATTAGAGGAAAGTAGTAGAGTCCAAGTACGATTAAACTACCATTCTCCTAATTACATTCAAACTATAACACTTAAAGATAAGTTTATTATAATAAAATAACTCAACATAATTAGAAGACTAATATAAGAAATTCTTCTATGAGGATGTGACCATAGGATAAATATGCCAACTCGTGGTTATCTTTATGGGTTCCACTTGTTCTTCCAACTCATGTGATAAGGATACCAACTCGTGGTATCTTTGTGGGTCCCACTTGATGCTCAAATATTTCAACTCATTCCAGCTCGTGCTTGTTATCTTCCAACTCATGCCAGCTTGTGTGATGACTCCTCTTGGCATCTCATGTTCTAATGGTGGATCCCACCAGCTCGTGCAACAATGGTGGGTCCCACATTGTTACACTAAGACTTCATCCTCTAGAGCTGATGTGATGAAGTGTAATGTACCTATATGTGCTTTGTTCTGGCATGATAAACAAGATTCTTTGCTGAATGAATGGAAATTTGACTGTCACAATACAACACATTTGTTTGAGATGAAATTCTTCCCAAAAAGATTGGAGCCATAACATCTCTTTGCTAGCTTCGGTCACGGTGACATATTCTACCTCAATGGGAAAAGAGCAACTATCTTTTAAAACTTACAGACCCAACTAACTGTTATACCACCCAATGTGTATACATATCCAGTAGTACACTTCCTGCCATCAATGTGTCCAGCCATGTCAGCATCTACATAACCCTTTAATCCCATGTCTGACTTTCTAAAACATAAGGTTGAGTCTGTGTTGCATCACTTCAGGCTGAACGACGGAGCATTTTATAGTGGTGAATCTAACATAGGATTTATAGTGGTTGACAATTCTCTTCATGGATTGTTAATTCTTCAATCTAACACCAAAGAATCAATAGGGCTATCAACCGACAAAAGTAAAGCATCTTAACTTCTTCAGTCATCGTATTTACAACATCACCTTTCTTTTCATCCTTCTTCGATGCTCTGCAGATCTTCTTTATGTGACCAAACTTCCCACAATTCCGGAAATCGACATTCCTTCCAAATTTGGACTTGCTTCTTCCATTCTTTGACTTCTCTCTACCATTGCCCTAGTTGAAATTCCTCTCGAAGTTCCTGCCCCTAGTATTAACACTTAGGGCAGAATTAGATGTCGACGATTCTCTAGAGTCCTTTCTACAAACTTCCTCCACAAGAATGGTATCCCGAATATCATTAAAAATCAACTTCCCGTTGCCTACAGAGATGTTGACTGCAGCCCTCATAGGCTCCCAACAATTTGACAGAGATGCCAAAAGAATTAAAGTACAAACCTCATAGTTAAATTTAATCTGAACCGAGGTCAAATGATTGAAAATCGTGCTAAACTCATTCAAATGTGATGCCACTAGTGTATTTTATGTCATCATTAAATTGAAGAGTTTTTTTATGAGATGTACCTTATTATTTGTAGACGGCTTCTCATACATGTCGAACAAAATCTTCATCATCCCTATTGTAGTTTTCTTTGACACCACATTGTGAAAGAAGGGAAAAGAAACCATGAAAAAAACACAACAAGATTTATACAAGTTTTCCTCAAGCTAAGACTACATCCTGTCTTCTGCCACTATAGTAATCCACTATGAAGAAATAATTTACAAGAGAATCGCACACTTACAGGTGTTTCTCTCTAACTGCTTGGGTTGCAACTCAAGATGCTCCTCGGATCAAGCATTCCCTTTCTTGATTCCATACTCTAGAATGCCAATTCTTCTCTCTTAAAGGTACTAGAGAACCTCTATTAAATAAACTAAAATATAAAAGAGTAAAATAAAACTTACAACATTTTGTTGGAGAGATACCCTCTCCTATGCAATCTAAACTTCCAAATCTTCAAACATGAGAGATTATGTAGAGGAGCCTGAGATAGCTAGGCATGTTGAGTGATTTGAAAGAGAATGAAGTTATTTTGAGATAAAACTACTTTTTTTCTCTCAAGAAGGTTTATTGATAGTTTCAATTAAAAAAGCCTTGGAATGCTTTGAATAGCCAAGAAATACTCAGCTAATCCTCCCCAACAAGGAGGGAGAGGGGGCGAGGGGTGGGAGGGGGGGGGGGGGGGGGGGGGGGGGGGGTTGCGGGTGTTGGGAGTTGGTTTAAAATATTTCATGCCCTAAACCTCTATTACATATTTGTGCTTGAGAAACTAAATTTGGTTGGTTATCTACTTACGTAACTAGAGTTTTTGAGATTTTTTATTTTACTTTTACTCTAGGTCTTCAAGTTTTCAAGCTTATTTTGTGTAAGTTCTTCTTCCAAGCTACAATCTTCAACGAGTTTTGGTTTTGGCTTGGAGACTTGATTGATATTTCTTTTGTTTTTATCGTTTGTCGTAGACCACATAGTACTTGTGTAGGAAGGCATGTGTCTAAAATACAATGATAACTTTGTTAGTAGAAGACTTTCAAACTACCCATTTTATTATCATAAAATAATGGAGGCCAACATGATTTTACCATTGGTGTAGCTCCTCAATCATAAATGCTCATAGAGGAATTACTTTTTCTATTTCCCTTTTGAGTCAAATCTTGTCATTTTTCATCCATCTATTAGTCTAAAGCTTCATCCTTAATTGGAATTATGAATTGCTACAATGTGTGCCTCCTTCCATTTGAAATATAAGTACTGCTATCTTTTTATTCACACCCTTAATTCCTCAAACTATTTTAATTTTTTTTTCTTTAAAATGTCTTAAATACATTGATAACTCTATTAGTTGCACACTTTCTAGCTACCCATTTTATTATCATAAAATGATGGAGGCCAACATGATTTTACCATTGGTGTAACTACTCATCATAAATGTTCATAGAGGAATTACTTTTTATTTCCCTTTTGAGTCAAATTTGGTAATTTTTCATAAAGTCTAAAGCTCCATCCTTTATTGGAATTATGAACTGCTACATTCTGTGCCTCCTTCCATTTGAAATATAAGCACTGCTAACTTTTTATTCACACCCTTAATTCCTCAAACTGCTTCAAATTTTTTTTCTAAAATGACTTAAGAGTAATGCCTATAGACCCATTACTTTTTAAAAAAAATGAGTGCACCCAACATATCTTAAATCTATTATTTTAGTTTTTACGGAAGTAGAAGTTTTAACCTACCCTTAAAAAGTGAGTAGACTCTTTCCATTGCCCTAAGTGGATTGAACTGCCTTTAAATTTAAATGGATATTTCAGATAGGAGTTGGAGTTTGATCATTAGGCTAGGGTGTTTTTTCTGTTCTCACCATTATTTTGAGGAAGCTAGGGTTTGTTGGAAAAGAAAAAAGAGATCCCTAGCTTGAGGAGTGTCGAATAAGAAGTGTAAGTATGAGGTAATAGGCAACAACAAATTCTACAAGTGGTAATCAAATTTTGTGCAACCAGAATATCTTAGGGGGACAACAAGATGAGATTAAAACAAGATATAGACAAGAACAAGATGAATCAAGACAATTAGAACTTCTTTTGGAATGATAATTTCTTGTTCAATCTACACAAGATCAAAAATTTCTTTTTCAGCCACATAAATTTTATGACAAAGATTGTTTGCTTATTGAAGTTACAAAGTATAGCTTGGGGGGAGGGTGTTGAAGAATTTTATAACAAAATAATCTAAGTTGTCTCTCAAGCAAAGGAGGTTTAATAATTAAAGAAAAGTCAAAGAAGAAGAAGAAAAGAAGACCCTAAATGGAGCATGTATGTTTGGGGGGGGGGGGGGGGGGGGGGGGGGGGGTGGGTGTGGGTGTGGAAGTGAGAGATTCTTCCTTATTCTTTTAGTTTAGTTTCCTTATTATAAATTATCGTGATTAGGTTTAGTGAGATATTATTGGGTGTAATTTGGAAGTTTGGGAAAGTTTATTTTTAGCACGAGTCAGTGTATCATTTTTTTAAAACCATGTAAGGGATCAAAGGATGCACCATTCTCAAATTTTCCTCTTCATATCAATACACATGCTCCTGCTTGGTTCCCTCTTGTGCCTCCTCTCTTTCTTACTTTTTCTCATGTCTCTCTCTTCCATACTTCTTCTTTGTAAGTTAACATGGTATCAAAGTGGCAAGGTTTTGAGATGGAGAAGCAAAAGCGGATAGAGTCTTCCTTTTTACCTAGCACCCACTTTTGTCTTTGGAGTTTACATTATCGTAAACAATATTTAATTTTTAAAATTAAAAATTGATGGAAGTATATTTTAGTCTAGTTTTCAACTCAAAAAGGATTTTGTCAATCGGATTTTTCTACAAAGAGAAATCAATATCTGAAGTAGCAAATAAAGTTTGATGTAAAAAAAGGTACGTGAGTCTATTTTCTAATCCAACAAACCGTTTCTCAATTGGATGTTTCCAAAGAGAGATATCAACATTGGAAAAATTGAAGGTCATGCTGGTAGCTTGTTGCATGTGGAACTCCGAATTTTATGCCAATTTTTTCCTTTTTGAGATGATAATATTAGTTTGACTAAGTTTTCTAGTTGTTTTCAAATTTTAATTAAGTGTTTCCCAACTTGAGCATCATTCCGTAAGAGTTTCTATTTTTGTATCTCACATAACACGAGTTTCCCATTCTTCTACTTACATGAGTTTAGTTTGCTTTCTTAACAAAGTCTGAAATTTCTATATTACAAAACATTTTCTCCTCAATTTAAACTCAAAATATATTTTTCTTAAACCTCCCTTATTCTAGAATTTCTTTGTTGAAAAGGTTTTTCCTGATTGGTCAAGTTGTTTTGAAAATAAATTATCTTAGATGAGAATTCTATTTTAGATAGTTTCTATTATTATGTTCTATCTAAAAAAAATTATTTATTGGTGTTTTTTAATGTTTCCTCAATCATACATGTTTATAGAGAAATTATTTTTTTATCTCCCTTTAGTGTTAAACTTGGTTTTTTTTCATCCCATCTATTGGTCTAAAAGTGACTCCTTTTTATTTAGAACTATGAAGAGCAATGCTTGTATGAGAGCTTCTATCTATTCCTCAAAGTAATTTATTTTTAATTAAAATCACTTTAGATTCAAGCAGTCAATCCCACTACTTGCAAAGAACAGATTTGCACCCAACATATAACTTTCAATTATTTTAGTTTTTACCCAAGTGGTATTTTTGAGCCACCCTTAAAAGTGAATAGATTCTTTTTATTGCCCTAAAATAAGACAGGCTGCCTTAAATTTGAACAATCATTTTAGATTGGAGTTAGAGTTTTGTCATTGGTCTTGTTGGAAGATAAGATCAAGCTCAAAAGACCAAGGAAGGCCCACATATGTAAGATTATTATAAGATGGGCCACATGACCAAGGAAGACCCACAAGATGGGCCCAAGCCCATAAGTAGTAGGACACAAAATGATTACCAAGAGCTGGCATCCTTATCACATCAGTTGGAAAATCAAGGACTCACAAAAGTATCTTTATCTTAGGGTCATGACCAAGAAGAGTTTTAGTTTAAGTTATATTTTTCTTTTATCAATATTGAGTTACCTAATTATATTCGAACCTACCTTAAGTGTTAGAGTTTGGGTGTAATTGGGACAAGGTAGTTTTATTGTAATTGGACTCTACTACCTTCCTCTATTATAAATAGAGCTTCATGTACTCTTATTACAACAAGTTATTGATGTCAATGAAGTATTTCACATTTCCATAAATTCAACATGGTATTAGAGCAGGTTTTGTGAGTTGACTTAGTCAACTCACGGAGGTAATGTGATCTTTTTCTCTAAACCCTAAACCCTAGGTCTTGGTTCGTAGTTATTTTTTTCAGTCCCTACTCCCGTAGTTTTCGTTGCGATTTTTACCTTTATACGTAGTTTTTAATATTACAAGTTATATATTTAAAGAAATATATTTGAGTCTAATTTCCAAATAAGAACGATTTTCTCCAATCGGAGTTATCTACAGAGAGATATCAATATTTGAATGAGCGAAGGTCAGATTGCAAAAAGGTTCGAGCAGTAGCAGCAATCTTCCAATTTTGAGGTAAGTTTTGCTATCAAGAACTAGACTTTATATGGAGAAATATATATCAAACTAGATATATGTAAGTCTATTATTTTACCTATTCAACCAATTTTTTATCTGAGTTATGTACAAAGAGAAATCGATATTTGAAACAGCAAAGGTCAAATTGAAAAAGAGGTTCGAGCGACAGCAGAAAGCCTCAACTTTCAAGGTATTTTAAGCTATCAAGAAAGAGACTTTATATGGATAATTATATATCAAGATAAATTTATGTAAGTCTATTTTCTGACCTATTCAACCAATTCTCGATATGATTTTTTTGTAAGGAGATATTGATCATGGAAGAGTCAATGGTCGTTATGGAAAAACAGGAGAAACTGAACTTAGTTCGGCCAAATGACAAAGACCGAAACCTATCAGATTATTTATCTTATGATAATTATATTTTATGAAGAGATGTTATAATTGGATGAAATTTATTTAATTCTACTTTCATAAGGAAAAAAATTCATCTCAATCTGATCTATATTGAAAGATATATTCGAATTGGAAGAATCAAAGGTCATGCTTGTATCCTGTTGTATTGAAAAATCCAAATTTATGCCGATTTTTTTGTATCACTGTTTGAGTTGATATATCAGGAAAATATCTCACTTCTCCCTGGTTTGAGGGTTTATTTACAAATCTCTCTTATTTGGGATTATTGCTATATCTATGATATTTGGTTCAAGCTGGGATCACTGCCATTACCTCCCAGTTTGAGGGGGAGAAGTAGAAGAAGAACAAGAAAGAGGTATTTTATTCCTTATGTTGTGGATAAGTTTATGTGACCAAAATATTCAAGAAAGGGAGAGCACAAAAGATGAAGCTTGTGCATCAAAGAATAACTTTTTATATCAGATCATTTCATGGGTTCTTTGACCAAGTTTACTATTTGGTTCGTGTTATATGTGTTGGAAGATGGTCGTGTTATATTCAGCTGAACTATTATGTCTCTTTGGGGACATTATTATTGAATAAGAGGTGGCCTCATGTCACCATTTATTTTACCCCGTCAAAAATATCAAAATTATTTGTGGTTGGGAGTCCACAACGGATGAACTCCGTCCTCATCAAAAAGATGAAAATTATTCATGGTTGGAAGTCCACGACGGAGGAACTTCATCCCCATCAAAAAGATGAAAATTATTTGTGGTTGGAAGTCCATGATGGAAGAACTTCATCCCCGTCAAAAAGATGAAAATTATTTGTGGTTGGGAGTCCACGACATAGGAACTTCATCCCAGTCAAAAAGATGAAAATTATTTGTGGTTGGAAGTCCATGATGGAGGAACTTATGATTACGTCCATGTTATTCCCTCCCCCCCCCCTCCCCCGTAATGACTTTTATGTCTCCTACCACTTGAGAGTCATTGTCCTGTGGAGGGACACGGTGGTGGACACTTCAGAGCAATGCCGATAGAAACACTACCGATAGCAGTGGAGTGTGCCCTACATCCAGTATTTAGATTGGAGTATGAAGCAATGGCTTACAGGCTAGGAGTGATTTTTACTCTCACTTATAATGTTGTAGGGCCTCAAGGAAGGATGCAACATCATGAGGGGGAATGTTGGAAGACGAAGGCATATTGGAAGATGTGCCATTTTATAAAAAAATATTTTATACATCATTTGCAGCAAGCTGAGAGTTCATGTTGTTCTCTCACCCCTAACTTGAGGGGGAGTGTTGGAAGCTATGATCAAGCCAAAACGACCAAGGAAGGCCCACATATGTAATATTATTATAAGATGGGCCACACGACCAAGGAAGACCCACAAGATGGGCCCAAGCCCATAAGAAGTAGGACCTACAATGATTACCAAGAGCTGGCATCCTTATCACATCAGTTGGAAAATCAAGAAGGACTCACAAAAGTATCTTTATCTTAGGGTCATGACCAAGAAGAGTTTTAGTTTAAGTTATATTTGTCTTTTATTAATATTGAGTTACCTAATTATGTTAGGACTTACCTTATGTGTTAGAGTTTGGGTGTAATTGGGACAAGGGTAGTTTTATTGTAATTGGACACTACTACCTTCCTCTAATATAAATAGTGGTTCATGTACTCTGATTACAACAAGTTATTAATTTCAATGAAGTATTTCACTTTTTCATAAATTCTACAGGTCTAGGGGTAATTTTTCTTCTCTCACCATTACTTTTTGAATATTGGGTCACTTGGTAAAGAACTAAAACTATCCTCAACTTGAGGAGGAGAAGTAAAAGAAGAAGTACAAGTACGAGGTAACAAATAATGAAGGATTCTATAATTTGTGGTAATCAAATTTTATGTAACCAAAATATCCAAGTAAGAGGGAGAACAAGATAAAGACTACAAGCAAGTTGAACCAAGAAAATTAGAATTTCTTTTGCAATCACAATTTCTTTTCCAAGTGACAAAAGATTAGAATTTATTTTTTAGCTAAACATGTGTCATGATGAAGATTGTTTGCAAGTTGAAGTTACAAATCCTAATTTTAGGGGGAGTGTAAAAGAAGCTATTACCAAGGAATCTATGTTGAGTTTTCACACTTGAAACAAAGTCCAAGAATAAGAGGAGAAAAAAAATCTAAATGGAGAATATGTGCAAGGAAGTTTTTCTCCTTATTTTCTTAGTTTTAGTTTCTTTTTTACCAATTATTGTGATTAGATTTATTGAGATATTATTAGATGTAATTAAAAACTTTAGAAAAATTTATTTTTGGCATAAGCCATTGTATTTTTATTAGAAAAGAGCAAGGGACACAACACTCATAATTTTCTCTTTATATCAATACATGTGCTCCTCCTTGGTCACTCTCTTTTCTCATATCTTTCTTACTTTTTCTTCTTTTCTCTCATTCGTTCATGCTTCTTCTTTGAAAGTTAACAAAGAGAAAAAAAACATGGGAAGAGAAGGGAAGAAGGAAGGTGAGAGAGAGCGAGAGAGAGAGAGAGAGAGAGAGAGAGAGAGCTCATGGGAGGAGAAGAAAAGATGGAAGAGAGTGATAGGAGAGAAAGAGATAATGCACGAGTAGATAAAGAGAGGAAGAGAAGAACAAAGAGGAAAAAGAATAAAGGCTTAGGCTGATTTGCCATAGCCAAACTTCTTCCAAATTAAAACTCAACATTACATCAAATAGGAAACTTCATCTTTAACTAAAACTCTTACTCTAGATATTACATCAAGTAACAAATTAGACATCCTAATAGGAAACTAAGATACACATCCTTTTACTTAAGACTCCTTTGTTGGCTAAATTTTTTGACTTTTTTGACAAAATACCAAAAATACACCTAAGTTGGAGACCCTTTCTTCTTGCTTGGTGTCCAAGTCTTCTCCAAACTTTCTAATTTGATTCCCTTAGATCCACCTTCCATAGCCCACGTAAGTATAGTATAAAAATTATGAATTCTATCATTCCACCCCCCGGAAGACCAAGCTTGACTTCAAGGTTGAAAATTGGGGAATTGTTGTAAAACATCTTTTGGGCATTAGCCCATTGCACTAATAGCTGTGTGTGTAATCTTGTTCCACGTGTTGCATTTCGAGAATGAATAAAGAATGGCAGCAGCATCAGCTTCAATGGTTAGAAGTGTGGTTGAGACAATGTGTTTCTTAACTAGGAAATATGGAAGACTGGACAAATAGAAGCTTTTACTAACAACTCCAACTTATAGGCCACCTTCCCAATTCTTTGAAGTATTTTGTAAGGTCCAAAGAATCATGGAGACAACTTTTGATTCCTCCTAGCCGCAATAAACTATTACCTATAGGGTTGAAGCTTGAACTACGAAGTCATCAACCACAAACTCCACCTCTTAGTGCCTCGTGTCATGCTAATTTTTTGTTTGGCTAAGGTGAGCTGGTGCTTGTTGACCTTTAATGACTGATCTCAGTCTTAAAAGGCTTCTTCTAGACCAACGACCTTTGTAGTGCTCACCTACAAGAAGAAAAGTGGGGAGAGGCCTGCATTAGACAACCTCAAAAGGAGACATCTTGAAGGAAGTGTGATAGGAGGTATTTTAGGAATATTCAACTGCCCTTGGCAGATAAAAAGTCCATGTAATGGGTTTCTTATTGACAAACCCTTACAAGTACATCTCCAATCAATGATTCACCACCTTTGTTTGGTCATCGTCAAGTACATCTCCAATCAATGATTCACCACCTTTGTTTGGTCATCGTCTGATGGTGGTGAGTTTTGGTCATCTTCAAGGTGGTACCTTTCAAAACAAATATTCTCTAAAAAAGGAGCTTATAAAATTTAGTCCTTATCCAAGAATATAGTTTATGTCATGCCATGGATTTTGCCACATGTATAACATATACTTCAACAATTGTTTTGATAGTGTGTGGATGTTGCATGACACAAAAAGTGAGCATACTTGCTCAATGTATCCATTAGTACTAGACTATTTGTCTTTCCCATAGATGGTGGTAGTCCCTCAATAAAATCTATGGAAACATCTTCCATATTCTTTCTGGACGGGGAAAATACTGCAAGAGACCCGTCGGAGTAGTTGTGTCATATTTGATTATTTATCACACGTTACTACTTAGTTTTTAACATTAGCTTTGAGCCCCAACTAAGAATAGTGTTTCTCACCCTATGGAAGGTTTTTAGGAACCCTTCATGATTGGTTGTGGAGAAGTTGTGCATCTCTCTCAAAATTGCATGTACCATTTCTTTGTTGTGCACAGAACCACTACCCGATTATAGAGGAAGAGCAAGGAATTGACTCTTTTGTAGTTGGGGGCCAATGTACAGTCTTCCCAGTCCTTAATAAGTTGTTCTAGGAGTAGTGGATCAGTGCTATACGTAGTTTTGATATCTCGTAAAACCAAAGGAACAAGAGAAGCACATAGAATAAGAAGTGTATGGTCATGTTTCCTTCGCAGACTATCAACTGTACCATTCCCATTCAGTTTTTTGTATATAATATCAAAGTCATATCTCATCAATGTAACCAACCACCTTTGCCTCATGGTGTACTAATTCTCTTTGGAAGCAAAATTTAATGTAAGCAATGGTCGGTTCAGAAAGTAATTTTTTTCCAAATGTAGTAAGGTCTTTAATGTTGAACTGTACCAAGGTAGAGATTTCCTTACCATAGGTGGACCAAGAGAGCATTCTCCCTTTGAGAGGTCAGCTAAAGTGGGAAATAAATTGCTCTTCTTGCATCAAAACAACCTCAATTCCCAATCCAAAAGCATCACACTCAATAATTAATTTTTTAGAAAAGTTAGGCACAGATTTCAAAGGGGAGGAAGTTCATATTCATTTATTTGAGGACATAAGAATGTATATTTTTAAGTAGCAAATTTAAAGACATAATAATAGTAGCATAGTTTTGCAAAAATCTCCTATAATACCTTGTTAATCCCATGAAGCCTCTCAATTGCTTTGGGATGGTAGGTTGAAGTCTATCTTGCATGGCTTGAATTTTGTCATGTTCAGCTGACACCCGTTCTTTGGAGCCCACGTGCTCTAAGTAGTGAACTTTAGCTGAGGCAAAAATACACTTTGATGACTTGACTTGGAGAATCTTAACCCTTCATGCAAGTGACCTAGATGATCCTGAAAACTCTTCTTGTAGACTAGTATATCATCAAAGAAGATAAGTACACATTTCCTCAAGTAGGGCCAGAAAACATCATTCAACAGGTATTGAAAGGAAGTCAGGGCATTAATCAGTTCAAAACACATCACAAGAAACTCATGTTGTCCATCATGTGTTCTAAATGTGGTTTTATAATCATCATTATTAGCTACTCAAATTTGATTGTAGCCCGAGGAAAGGTCAAGCTTAGAAGAAAATCTCTGCACCACATAATTCATCAAGTAATTCATCAATAATGGGAAAGGGATACTTGTCTTTGGAAGTGACGTTGTTGAGGGCCTGGTTGTCCACACACAAAACCTATGAGATCCATATTTTTTCTTAACTATTAAAATAAGGGAAGTTTATGGACTGTTGCTCGGATTAATTATCCCTTCTTGAAGCATCTCTTTGACTAATCTTTCTCAGTTTTCAACACATGAGAGTACTTATAAGGCTATGTGCTGGTAGGGAGGCACTTTGTTGGTTGAACTCAATGGTCTTGATATCTCTTTGGTGGTAAGCCATTGGTGCTGAGACAATATCATGGAAAATAGTTAATAAATTCTTCATTCGAGGGGGAATATTTTGTTCACCTTGTGCCCCTATTGGTGCTACTATTTGGAAGAAGACTGGCTAGAGTGAGGCTCACCATTTGAAACAACCTACCACTTATATGGTGCAGCATCGACAGAAAAATTCCATTGTCATCTTACTAAAGTCCCATACAGCTTCTCCTAAAGTGTCCAACCATTGCATGATTTATTACAAAATAAAAGACATATCTCTTTAACTAATTACACTTTTATGCTTTATGAGAAGTCTTCTTATTTACCAAGATGTCACCTCTTGGACGTCTGGGCATTCTTCCTTTGACATGTGGGCTGAAGCCCCATCTTCTAACAATATGTACCATATGACCTTGGACCTCATTGTTGAGTTGCATGGTTAGAAATTGGAGTATCCTAGAAAGGGCATGGAAGGATACTTCAGGGTTTAGTATGTGGTCTTCTGTAACAACAATTTGAGGTGATGATCTTCCTCCTCCTCCTCCTCCTCGAAAAGGAACATTTGAAATGTTTTGTACCTATGACCTGGAACAAATTTCTCGCAAAAATTAAAGCACAAACCCTTGCTTTTATAATGGACTCCATGGGGAATGAGGGTAGCTTTGTTGGTTGTTATTGGAGTTGGGGACTGGAATGGCAGAAAAGGAGGTTCCTTGGGTTGAGGCTATTAGAGTGACAGTTTTTCTTCCTGAAGTGTGGCATGGTAAATTACCTGAATAAGAGTTTTAGGATGAAATACTCCCACTTCCGCCGCCAAATCAGGCTTATGTCCTCCAATGAAACTTCCCACCCGGATGTGTTCTGACTATTGAGCTCTATTTGCAATTCTTTCAAACATAGCTTGATATTCTAGACAGAGCCTATCTGCTTGAGCTTGGTCAAGAGAGAATCGAAGTCTTGATACTGAGTGGGTCCAAAACAAACATACAGAGCTTGAAAAAACACTTGCCAAGAGAGTAGTCCTTTTCATGCCATTGGAACCACCTTCTACCATCATATTCATGATGAAATGAGACTAATAAAATCCATTGATCTTCCTCGGTTTGGTGGTAGGCAAACAATTCCTCAGCCATATAGGCCTATTTGTCTGGATCACTTTAGCGTTGCACCTAGGAAAATCCAACATGGCCATACGAGGCTATATGGAATGGAATCAAATGGGAGATTGAGGTGAAAAATGTGGAATTGTTTGGGCAACCTTGGGTATGGTATGCGACATGTCAAGATGATAGGAATTAGGGTGTGATGACTGAGAGAATGGAGTAGATTTGTGGAGAGGGAGTGTCTTGGTTAAGGAGGATGTGTGAGGTTAGGAATCGAAGAAACATTTTGGTAAGGAGATAAGTTGGGAATGGTTGGTGTAGGCAATAACGGTGGTGACGGGGAGGATACCATTTCAAAAATAGATTTGGACAAGGCTTCCCTGTCCAACATTCATTGAAGGGGAAGAACGTCTTGAAAGCCTCTCTTCCATGAGAGATTGCACTAGACATGTCAAGTGATCCATCTTGTTTCTCAAATTTCAAAGTTTCTCCACTTGTGTGTAGAGATTTGTCCAATTTTCTGAATTGAACTCGTGAGCGGCAGCTTCCTCTTGCTATTTTAGTTCCATGTGTCTCGTGTTTCACCATGATTGAAGAAGATTACAAAGGATTACTTTAATAACACTTTGATAGAACCGTCGTTGGAAAGGTTCTATCTTTTCAGGAAAGTGCAAGGAAAAATTTAGAGGCTTTGGAAAAGGGTAAAAGTAGATCTAGAGAAGAAGGAAAGGGAAGAGAAGGGAAGAAGGAAGGAGAGAGAAAGAGAGAATGAGAGTGTTCGTGCAAGAAAGAGAAGAGGGAAAAGTTTGGAGAGAGGAGGATAGAGAAGGGACAGAGAGATAGGGCACTAGTAGAGTGAGAGGGAAGAGTGGAACAAAGAGGAAAAGGAATAAAGAGTTAAGGCTGATTTGCCCCTAACCAAGCTTCCTCTATTTATAATTTATCCATTACATCAAATAGGAAACTCCTACTTTAACTAAAACTTTAACTAAGAGATTATATCAAATAGAAAATTAGAACTCCTAAGAGGAAACTAAGACATCTTTTTAGCTGACTAATTTTTTTGACTTTTTTTTCACAAAATACCACTAATATCCCTGGGCTGGCTCCTCCCTTCCTTTATCTTGCTTGGCACCCAAGTCTCTAAATATCTAATTTTGATTCCCCTAGCTCCCCTTGCATGACTATAGTATGAAAAATATGACTTTTATCACCACATTAAACTCGAAAAGAATGGAGGTCACCCAAATCAACTCACAAGTTCTGTGCACCCTTGGTCTATATTCAACATCTTCACTGGATCTTACTACTATATTTTGTTTATTACTTTTTCAAGTCACTAGATATTCTTCCTCAGATGTACAAGAACCTCTTTCTTTCTCTTTCCTTCAAATATCTAATTATCATGTGATTTGCATATCCAAATGAATTTTCCTAGGATTTTTCATGAATCTTCTCACCAGGTAACAACATATGAAATGGTAGATCGAGTTACAGTTGTCGGCAGAGGTGGTGTCTCAAGATGGGGGGGTGGGGGTGAATTTAGTGCTTATTGAAAATTTAAGTGTTAATGTAATTAAGAAATGTAAATGTAAAAAATAAAACAAAAAAACCATAACATAAAGATTTATTGATGTTCCCCTAGTGATAGTCACCCCTCAAGAACTCTAACTTGAAAAATTCATTAATCCTCATAGTAATCATGAAAGGATTCACGGTTCCGTTGTGCCCAACCAGTGCAATCTCCAATTGTTCACCCAAAATCTCTCTTCAAGAAATAGATCTTGTACTTGAACTGTGATCTTGACACAAACATAAAACATTTTTCGTTTATACTTTTTTCTTATGGTTTCCTGTTATACATACTGCATATAGATCTTGTATATGAACTGTAATCTTGTTGTAATTCGTCGTCGCTGCAGGGGATGTTTCAAAATAAGCGGCGATATCTATGGCAGAATTGCAGCACATCTATCAGATAAAGCATGCCCGAGGATACTTCAAGAGGCCACTACTCTAAAGCCATTTCTTCACTTTGAAAAGCTACCAAAAGCTGCCGCATGGCCAAGAAACTTTGCAATCTCACCCCCCACTAATGACAACATTTCACTGTATTTCTTTCCAGAAACTGAAAGGTACTTCCATTGCTTGTGTTCATTGAAGGGCACACAGTATTTCTTTGCTAGTTCTTTCCTTGAATCTGGGATTCCCACTTTCCGTGCTAGGGATGAGAATCTGTACAATGACCTGCTCGATGAAACTATGTCCAGAGAATTGGTGTTGAGAGCATCAGTTGGCCGCACTGAGCTTCTCATTTTCACTTCCCTTGAACTGCCCCAGAGCTACTGGAGTAAGCACTCTTTCTACATTGGCAGACGCCATATCACTACCAGCTCCCAGTTCTTACCGTTTCTGCACTAATATTTAAATGACATTCAGGGATCTTTGGCAAGTGCTATTTGTGGGGGTTATTCAGGGACAGACAGAACCCACTCCCCAAGGCCTCTCTGATCATAAACTTAAGCAATGATGAAGAAGACTCAAAGGGAAGAAGCGATAGGTTACAGAACAAAAGCAGCCGTCTTTCTACTTACCCCGTCATTGACGGGCAATATGGATCCTCACAAACCATTCAGCCAGCACGTAATCTGAGAATTGGAGATGTCAGAAACCTGTCTTCATTGCAGACTGACAGGTTTCCCCAACCAGCTTTCAGATCCTATTCTCAAAGCTATGATGCACCAACACCATTGGCCAGGCTGGACATTGGGACTAACTCGAGGGCAACACAGCTGACAAATCTGCAGCTTCGTGGTGATACAACAGTACGTGAAAGAGAGAAATTGCTGAACAATCGTACTAGCACTGATTTGGTCCTGTTTCCCCTGGAGGCAGAGATGATGACAGCTCCACCTGGGAAGCGAGGACCTATGGAAGCAAAAAGATGAGTTGATGCCGCATGAGATGGGAGAGATGGTCAATCACAAAGCTACTTTTGTATGGCATTTTCCCTATGCTTATTAAGTATTAATACCGATTACATCAGTGACAAACAAAGAGCATGTGAAAGTTGGTTTTAAGATTTAACTTCTAGAGAGAATGGAAATTGGACCAAATTGGAATATTCTAGTTTGAATTTGCAGGTTGTATAGGTTTTTAGTCCCCATGAATCATGTAAGGGAGTTGGTGTGGAACTCATTCACATGGTTACCATTGATGCAGGCATGCTTTGCAGGTTGGATTTGCATCATATGTGAGAGGCTGCCCTCATGTGGGGTTACTATCTATACCAATTAAATAACTTGTATAGATCATTTAATTTGCAGCAACCTGGTATCGCCTCCTTGAATAATATAGAAAAAATTTTAAAATTAAAATATTTATTAAAAACTATCAACCTATCAATAAGATTAGAAAGAAGGGGAGGGGAAAACTGTGCTTTTTTCTTAAATTTTGTAAAAGAGATGCACTTGATGAGGGTGGCATCGCTTTTGTTCTTCTAACTTCACATAGAAACTGAAAACAAATTCAATTAATTTTTCATAGCTAAAATTTACTACTTTGCTAAATGACAGTTAACAAAGGAGAAGAACGAGATTGGGCTATGGATTTGGGAAAGAATGTTAAGGTATTGTAAGTTTGATATTATTGAACTAAAATTCTAAAAGTATCCTTCCCCTAATTGGGTAATCAAATACAAAATAATCATACCAAAGTGTTTTATTTAATAATAGTAAACATGTAAAATTACTTGAATATTTAATTGGCTAGCGCCAACGATTGTCTTGTCTTATGAGTGTCGCTTGAAAGAAAGTTCCTACTTCTCTAGAGACTCTACCCTCATCGTCACACTCAAATTGATGTGTACCTAAGGGTATTCTTCATCTCAATGTCTTAATAAGACTCACTATTACAGGTTTCAATCCATCCACTTTTTATTTCTATTGAAATTTCACCTTGCCACCTCCACTTAGATATGTTGGGTTGTCGCTACCAATGACTCATGTAACTGCCTTTAATTAATTTGACCCCTTTTGAAGCATTTTAAATTTGTTTCTTTATAATCCTTTAATCAAACAATCGACCAAGTGAGGTTTCTCACAATTATATATGTGAGGTCTCTATCTTCAAAAGACTTGGAATTGAGGCTTTCATTTTTAGTCCAAGCAATCCTTAACTGGTTATCAATTATTCAAGATAAAAAAATAGGGTTGCTTGTCTTTGGAATCAATGGTAATAAATCCATAAGTTGTTTGGCTCCTCTGACCATTTTTAAAGTTATTATTTCAGCTTCTATGGGGGATCTTGTAATCAAGGATAACTTTATAGAGTTTTAGGTGACAACACTTGCACCTATTGCAAACACAAATAGACCAATACACCTAGTGTCTTTAAATGTTATATCCAGTTGGCATCACTATCCCATATTATACTTTGTCAGCAAAATTATCCCATATTATACTTTATCGGCAAAAAATTATCCCATATTATAGACAGGTTTGCACTCATAAAATGTACAAGGAAAGAGTGATCAGTTTGCTCAACACTTATGTAGCATTAGGATCCATTTTCCATAATTCCAAGCAAGAGAAAGAAGAAAGAAAAAAAAGAACAGAAGGGAAAAAGAGCTCTCGGGTAGAGAGAATAAAAAATAAAAGACAAAAGAGAGGTGGCACCAAGCAAAGAGAGAGAGAGAGAGATTAACTCAAGGATGAGATGTGTAAATTGATTAATTCCGAATTACAACACCTCTATTTATAGTAAAGGAAGAGGTAGAGTCCTTCTACAATTAGTCTTTCAATGCTAGTTATATTCCAACTCTAACTCTCTAAGATAAGTCTATTCAAACCAATCTACTAGAAGACTAATATGAGTTGAACTAGAACTCTTTCTTCATTCACGTGAATACAAGGGAGGATGCCAACTCGTGGCCTTATCCTTGTGGGTTTCTCATGATCTTCCAGCTCATCTTGATAAGGTTGCCAGCTCGTGATATATTTTTGGGTCCCACATGATCTTCAAGTTTTCTAACTCAATTCTACTTGTGCTACTTAATTCCTTAACTCGTGCTTGCTTGGGTGAGGACTCTTCTTGGTGTCCCATGTCCTCATGGTGGGTCCCTCCTGCTCAAGCACCATGATGGGTCCCACATTGTAACACTCCCCCTCAAGCTGGGGGTGAGAAGACATCATAAATGCCCAACTTGCTGCATATGGTAGACATAATCTTGTGAGTGACCGGCTTGGTGAGAATATCTACAACTTGACTTTGTGTTGATATATGCTTCAGAGATAGGAAACTAGCTTGGAACATTTCTCGTATAAAATGGCAATCAAATTCAATATGCTTTGTTATTTCATAGAAGACTGGATTCGATATAATGTGTATTGTTGCTTGATTGTCATAGTATAGATATATTGGAGCTTCTTTGTAGAATCCCAACTCAGTGAGAAGAGATCTTATCCATATGAGTTCACTAACAGTGTGTGCCATGGCCTTGTATTTTGCTTATGCACTAGACCGTGCTACTACATTTTGCTTCTTGCTTTTTCATGTAACCAAATTCCCTCCAACCATCGTACAAAATCCCGAAGTAGATTTTTTGTCATTTGGGGATCCGGTCTAGTCTGCATCTGAGAATCCTTCGATGTTGAAGTGACCATGGTTTTTATAAAGAAGCCCCTTTCCTGGAGCTCCTTTCAGATATCGTAGTATTCTTTCAAGTGCTTGCCAATGACTAAGTTGTGGCTTGTGCATGTATTGACTTACTGTATATGAAATATCCAGCCTTGTTACACACAGGTAAATAAGTCGTCCCACTAGTCTTTGATATTTCCCAATATCTACATCTTCTCCAGTGCCTCCACATAATTTTGTATTTGAGTCCATAGGAGTGTCTGCTGGTTTGCATCCCATCATTCTTGTCTCCTCTAGTAGATCAAGGGCATACTTCCTTTGGGATAGCACAATCCCATGTCTGGATTGTAATACTTCAATACCCAAAAAATATTTGAGTAGTCCAAGATCCTCCGTCTTGAATTTAGCACATATTTTCTCCTTTGTTTTCTGGATGCCCTCAGAATCACACCCAGATAAAATAATATTATCAACTTATACAGCCAGAATCACCATACCTCTTGGTGTATTTTCTATAAATACTGAGTGATCTCTAGAGCATTTGTGAAAGCCGACCCTTATGATGGCTTGACTAAATTTCTTAAACCATGCCCGAGGGGACTGCTTTAGACCATATAAAGAATTTTTTGGGCTGCTTACCGACTCCCCCTCAACCACATACCCAGGTGGTTGTTGCATGTAAATTTCTTCTTTAATATCACCATTAAGAAATGAAATTTTCACATCAAGTTGATATATCGACCATGATGAGTTGGCTGCCATAGATAATAATATACGTATCGAATTCATTTTTGCCACTGGAGAGAAGGTTTTTTCATAATAGATTCTATAGCACTGAGTATAACCATTGGCAACCAGTCAAGCCTTTAGTCGTGCAATTGACCCATCCGGATTATGTTTGACAGTATAAACCCACTTGAAACCATAGAGTTTCTTATATGTGGGAAGAGGAACTAGTGACCATGTATGATTGTCATTAAGGGCCTTCATTTCTTCATCCATTACTGCCTTCCACCCTAGATATTGTAGAGCCTCCTAATAGGACTGAGGAATAAATATGGAGGAAATAGAAGAAAGAAACTGATAACATAAAGGTGAGAGGCGATGATAAGACACAAATTTTGATATGAGATGAGAAGTAGAAGGTCTAGTGCATGATCTAGGTTCTTTCCGTATAGAAATAGGACGAGTATCATATTGAGGGCCAAAAATAACTGGTAATGAAGAACTTACGTCTGTTGGATCTGTTAACCCGGTAGGTGTGGTGTCGGCCACTTGCTCTGGGGGTTGAATAATCTATGTATCACGAGGCATAACCATTCGATGGGAACATGGTACTGTGGACAGACCAGGAGGAGCACTATCAGAATAAAATGAGGAGTCTTAAAAAAATGTTACATCCCTTGACACAAATTAACGTTGACGAGTAGGACTACAACAAACATAACCCTTTTGTGTGCGAGAGTATCCTAAAAAGATACACTTGATAGATTTAGGATCAAGTTTGCTGTGTCTAGATAATGAATTATGAACAAAACATTAACATCCAAAGACTTTCAAAGGTAGTGAAAACGGACCATCATTTGGTAATAATCTAAAGGAGATTTATTACCAAGAACGGTAGAAGGTCGACGATTTATAAGAAAGCAAGCCGTAAGGACTGCATGAGGCCAATAAAAGTATGGAATTTTCATGGCATATAATAAACCTCGAGCCACCTCAAGAATATGATGAGTTTTTCATTCAGCGACACCATTTTTTTGAGGAGTGTAGGTGCATGATGTTTGAGGGATAATGCCATTTTCTTGACAAAAGGAGTCAAGGCTTTTGGAAACATATTCTCTGGCATTATCAGACCGGAGAATTTTTATTTTCTGACCAAATTGTGTGAGTACCATAGCATGAAATGACTTAAAAATGAATGGTATCTCAGAATGCTCCTTAAATATAAACAACCAAGTTGTGGGAGTGAAATCATCAATAAATGTAATAAAATATTTTTCTTGAGAAATGTTGGAGACACTCAAGGGCCCCCAAACATTAGTATGAATTAAAGAAAATGGAGTGACACTTTTGACTTCTGGGCGAGGAGAGTATGTACTCCTTTGATGATTACTCAATTGACAAACCTCACAATGAAATTCTGGCCTTACTTTAAGAGAAGGAAACATATAATGAAGAGACTGTGCATATGGATGTTGTTACGGTCCCAGATCTGACACAAGGATTCTTTGGGAGGATTTGGGATCTGCCATGGGTTACGGGTCATCCAGACATTACCGTAGGGGTAATAGGAAGACATGGGGAAGACGAAAATGAAGATCAAGCCTAAGGGAAGCTTGAAAACCCTAGAGCTCGTTGAGGAGAACTCTAAGCCTCTTTAAGCTAGATTAAACCTAATTCTTAATACTTCAATGCTTCCTTTTCTCATTACTCTTACCCCTTAAATAGGGTTCACCCTGTTAGGGTTTAATAAAATATTACAGAAATATCCCTATGAATAAAATATTCTAAAAATATCCCTATTAATAAATAATTCCAAAAATACCCCTATGACCTAAAACTAAAATAAAATAAAGTAAATTAAATAAAACAACTAAAATAATAATGTTATTGCGTGCATAACAATACACCCCTCTTGGAAGACGAGCTTGTCCTCAAGCTCGGAAGTAGTGTCTGTATGTCGACGTCTTCATCGGTGCTGAAGTAGCATCCGCGATAGCTATGACGCCCCCTCTGCTTGCCCACTTTTTTTTTTTCTGGGCCGGTCCGAGTTAACCTGGGTTGACTCGGTTCAGGAACCCGGTCCGGCGTGCGACTCAGCGGACCGGGCAGATTAAATTTTCCTAAGTTAGGAAAATTTAATCGGGAGTCATCGTCTTCCTACGGCGGCTCCCGAACTCTGCGGCCGGCAGTTCCATTCCTCACGGCACCGATGAAGTCCGACGATTGGCTTCTTCTTCCTCTCTCCCGGCACCAACGGAATCGCATGATTTTTCGGTGGCGAATCGCAGCCCGTCGGGGCTTCGCCGCCTGGATAGTTTATGAGATAGAGGGGTCTCAGAAACTTGTGAATCGTCGTTCCTTAGCCTCCCAGAACCGAGATCCCTTGTGGAAAAGTTGCTTATGGCATCGATGAACTATCCTGCTTCGCCGGTGGCAACGAGAAGCCCGCTGAGGCGTGGCCGCTTGGAATTTTTTCGAGATAGAGGGCTCTCGGGTAGTTTGCCGACGAACCATTGGGACGCGACTGGGCACCCTGCTACTCTGGCGGCGAATCGCACCACTTGGAGGCAAATCGTAGCCCTTGGAGGCATATCGGAAGTTCTGTGCTTGCTCGGAGATTTCGAGTGCCGTCGAAATTTCCAGTGCAGCCATTTTTGGAATTTCGGAATCCCCAAATTTCGATGTCGTCGCTGCTGGAGTTCTTGGCCGTTGGCCTTTCTGCTCGTCCGAGGCCGCAGCTGCCTCTTCTACGCATACGCCTACGCATATGCCGTAAGCGGAAATTTCAAGTCGTATGACCTTTTCTGTGGGAGCACATGGCTCCATTGCCGAACATTCAATTGAAGCATCTAATCGTGCTCATATTTCCTCCAATTCCTTATCCATAGCAATCCATCTTTCTTGGGATATAGAATAACCCATTGTGTTCCCGCTCTGATACCAGTTGTTACGGTCACGGATCTGACACAAGGATTCTTTGGGAGGATCTGGGATTTGCCACGGGTTACGGGTCTTCCAGACATTACCATAGGGGTAATAGGAAGACATGGGGAAGACGAAAATGAAGATCAAGCCTAAGGGAAGCTTGAAAACCCTAGAGCTCGTTGAGGAGAACTCTAAGCTTCTTTACGCTAGATTAAACCTAATTCTTAATACTTCAATGCTTCCTTTTCTCATTACTCTTACCCCTTAAATAGGGTTCACCCTGTTAGGGTTTAATAAAATATTACAGAAATATCCCTTTGAATAAAATATTCTAAAAATATCCCTATTAATAAATAATTCCAAAAATACCCCTATGACCTAAAACTAAAATAAAATAAATTAAATTAAATAAAACAACTAAAATAATAATGTTATTGCGTGCATAACAGATGTCCCAACCGATTGTGCCATAACCGTGTCTCATTTTCAGTAGTAGAAACCATATTTATTTTCAGCATATCCAAGTAGTAAAGACCCCCTTGTTCATGGCCTTCACCAATCACCTGCTTCGTTATAAGATCCTGAAAGACACATGAAGTGGGTGAGAAGGTAATAGAGCAATTAAAATATTTTATCAACTGACTAACAGATAATAGATTCAAAGGGAAAGTAGGAACAAAAAGAATATCAGTGAGCAGAAGTGATGGTGTGACAGAAGTGGAACCTTGGACTTGGTTTGAGAACATTCAGCTATGATAACAAACTTGTGGGAAAGACTCAAAAATAGAGAATGTAATAAATTTTTGTTACCTGTAAGATGCTAAGAGGTTCCTGAGTCAATTATCCAGGATGAAGATGAGGCAGATAGCATACCTGAAGCGGTAGTGGCAGCAGTAATTGTGGAGGAACTAGGAGAAGAACCCAACATTGTCTTCATTTTCTGAATTAGCTCATACTCTTCATCAGTAAAAATTTTCTGTGCTGCTGATTTTGTGGGTTGTTCTTCTTTTGTATAACTTATGAAGGCTTGATTAGCCCTTGTTAATTCTGACTATCCATTGGCTTTATAGCATATTTCTTTATAATGGCCATATTGTCCACAGTATGTGCATGCCCCGTAATAGCAATGATCTATAGTGTGGCCAATTTTTTTACAATGAGTACATTCTTTCCCATCTGCTCTGCCAGCACCTGTCCTTCCACCTCTTCCTTTGCCTCCTCTATAACCTCTACCTCAGCCTCGGCCGCGGTCAGATGATGATCCTCTATGATCGGAATACATAGTAGATGATACTTTAGTAGTGGAGGAAGAAGTGTCTAGAATACGAAGTAGTGTTGTGCATACATCATCAAACTTGGGGACATCAGAAGCACTCAAAAGTTGACTCTTGGCAATCTCAAGTTGGGGTTTAACATTTGCAAGACAAATAGCAGTAATTAAGGCTTCCTTCTATTTGTCTTGTATAAAAATATATGTGCTTGAAGGCTGAGATAACTTCCACTCTTGAAGAAAATCTCTAAAGCGAGCCAAGTACTCATGGATATTTTCTTCTTGTTTAGTATTCAACATTCTTTGGAGAATATCATATGGTCTATGTAGAGTATCCGGGCAAGAGTACAATTTAGCACATGTCTCCCAAATTTGTTTAGCAGTGTCAAGATGAATAACATTGTTTGAGACATGTTCTTCCATGCTATTGATTAGCCAACTAATCACCAAAGTATCATTTTTCAACCATTTGTTATAAAAAATATTATCTTCATCAATAGGTGGTCCTTGGGTGGTGAGGTGACCAAGTAGGTCTTTAGTTATAAGGAACCTCCAAACCGATGTGGACCAACTCATAAAATTTGATACCCCATATAAGGGTATGGTGGTAATTCTCAGTATATCACCTTTGATATTCATATTTTCTTCAGCCATGATAGGCCCTTCTTCTTCAAAAAAAATCTAATAATAACACCAAGTAGTACACTTCAAACAACTCGATGTATGGGAAATTTTAGCATTGATGCTAAATTATTATTCTGATTTTTTTCTCTAATACCACTCATAAGAGACTCAATAACAATCTTCTATATCAGGGAACTCTTATCCCACGGAAAAAAATTCCAACAATCTGATCATGGACTGGTCTCGGTATACAGAATTTCCAAACCGACAAAATTGTTTTGATAGCTCCTTCTATATAGAGAGACATGCATATCCATAATATAATAAGATGAAAGAATTTACATACTCATCCTTAAATCATCTTCTAAATTCAGAAACGAGTCACATGAAATGAAAAAAATTGAACACTTATCTCTCGGCTTGTGTTCTTCCTTCATAAAAGAGCTTTCTTTGAGTGATGTTGATCATCACTTCTTTAGAGCATTCCTTTGACGAGGGATCCTAAATATAATGCTTTGATACCATGTTGAATTTAGGATCCCTTTTTCATAATTCCGAGCAAGATAAAGAAGAAATAAAAAAAGAAGAAAAGGGAAGAACAGCTCCAGAGTAGAGAGAAGAAAAAATAAAATAGAAAAGAGAGGTGGTGCCAAGCAAAGAGAGAGAGAGATTAACTCAAGAATGAGATGTGTAACTTGATTAATACCGAATTACAACACCTCTATTTATGGTAGAGGAAGAGGTAAAGTCCTTATACAATTAGTCTTTCAATCCTAATTACATTCCAACTCTAACTCTCTAAGATAAATCTATTCAAACCAATCTACTAGAAGACTAATATGAGTTGAACTAGAACTCTTTCTTCATTCACGTAAATATAAGGGAGGAGGCAAGCTCATGGCCTTATCCTTGTGGGTCCCTCATGATCTACCAGCTCATCTTGATAAGTTTACCAGCTCGTGAGATATTTGTGTGCCCCATTTGATCCTCAAGTCTTCTAACCCAATTCAGCTTGTGATTCTTAATTCCTTAACTCGTGCTTGCTTGGGAGAGGACTCTTCTTGGTGTCCCACGTCCTCATGGTGGGTCCCACCAGGTCGAGCACCATGGTGGGTCCCCCATTGTAATAACTTACATCCTTTAAGCAAAACTAGAGTAACTTATTTAGAAACAATAAAAAATAAAAAGAGAAAGAGAAACCACACTTCCATGAGCACTACATATTATGATACTTTGACAAGCTTGAAAAATGAGACTGTATAATCCATAGAGAACTGAATGTCAAGCATGAAGACATCAGAAATGTAAAAAACATTAAAAGAGGAAAAATGAAATTTACTTTTCAATCTAAATCAAATGGCTAAAATAGAAAAAATATTGACCTATTTACTAGGAAAAAAATTGAATATACATCCTTTTTCTAACACACATCAATATATACTCAAGAAAATACAAGGATGGGAAAAAGCTAGCAACATCGACTCTATTTAATCACCATTGACCAGTTATTTTTTCCATCTAAAGTCTTCAAATAAGATGAAGTTTACCAAAAGACCTAGGTGACCCATAGTTTAGAGTCAAAACTCTATTAATAGATCAAGCAACGTAAATCATTGCTGTCAATTGAATAAATCAAGTTGGTTACAATAGGTTTGTTCATTCAAACAGGCATTTGCACCCTTCTCAAAAATCTGAAACCACATGAGAGGCCTAAACCAGACTATACACCCACTTCCAACAGTTTGACCAATGAAACCCCTAGTTGGTTGGCCCATCAATTGGCTAGATTGTTGTTTTAAACATAAATCTGTTTGATACAAAAAATCTAATAGCAAGCCTTTTTACTTTGACAAATGGATGTCTCCACCTTGGTTCATATCTGGAAATTTTAACACATTTATGGTACCAGAAACAAGGTTTTGTAATGTTGAGGACTCTATAGCTCACTGAGTCACCCAAAAGAGGCGGCAATCACTCATTGAGTTAATTACTTTTAAATTTCATATTTTATATTTTTTAAGTATATTTTTTCATTAAGTATGTAAGGATCCAGGTCGTAGGGGCAAAATTGTCAATTTAAGCCCTAAAACTTTAATGACATCAAACCCTATTTAGAGGGTAGAGAAATAGAAGAAGGACAAGCATTGAATTAGGTTAAACAGGGTTTGGAGTTTTCCTTGACGAACTCTAGGGTTTTTGAGGTCTCCTTGACGAGCTCTAGGTATAGTTTCTCTCTAGATTTTGGTTTATTCTCTTCCTTTTTAAATTCTGTTTCCATTGATTTTACCGAATCAAAGTGGAAAGGATTGTTGCTGTTTCTGAGTTCACTCAACTGCTGTAGCCTCCCCTTCATCAACAGCAGCAAGAGGGGCATTCCCTCCTTCATTCCAAGCAAGGGTAGGGGTTTCCCCAATCCCCAACCCGAGAGCAACCTCTAAAGAGGTGCTTTAGCCTATACACGAGCAAGGCAGGATTAGGAACACCTAATTCCTCATACGTGAACATCAGTACCTGGCCAAGAGGGTCCTTACTCTCTCAGTAGTGAGCACGAGCAGCAAGGGTTCTTAACCCTTACTGAGAAAAACAAAGAAAGGAGACTTCTTTTCAGTCTTATCGAGAACAGCCAAAGAAAAGAGCCTCCTTTTCATCCTTACTGAGAGCAATAGTTTTATTATAGTGCTGGATTCATAAATCCCACACCGAGTTACTCGATCTATGGCTAGGGACCATAAAAACTTGGTATCAGAGTAGGGTTACACGGGGGAGCCCAACAATGGTGAGTTAAAAGAGTTGATGATCAGAGAGCAGCAGACACAGGAAGAAAAATAAGTAGAGAATGAATGAAAGTTTGCCATAATCATGGAGAAGTAACAAAAAATTCCAAATATTAATCTCCAGATTAATAGACTGTCTGGAATATTGGGAAATATTATAGTGGGAAGAAATTCAACCCCGGAGCAAAGAGGAGAGGACAACTCATTAAACACAGGGAGAGACCAATTTATAGGGCACACTGCCTTTCCTAGCCAGATGGGAAATTTCAGCCAAGGAGGAGGCACCGTACCAAGGTATACAAAACTTGACTTCCATACTTTTAATGGGTCAGATGACCCCTTGATTTGGTTACATAGCTGCAAAAAGTTTTTTACCCATTAGAGAACATTAGAAATTGATAAGGTGGGACTGTCTGACTTCCACATGCTTGATGAAGCACAACTCTGGTTTCATCAAGTAGAGTTGAATATATTGGTGCTGGATTGGGAAGAGTTTAAGGAGTTATGCACTATCCGGTTACGTCCTCCAGCCCACGGTAACCCCTTGGGGGATCTATTGCTATTACAACAAACTGGCCTAGTGGAACTATATCAAAAACAGTTCCAAGAAAAATTGGCATGAGCCATTTAGATGGTTCGCATATACCAGCAAGTCAATTTATTTACACCAGGCCTTACTGAGTCATTAAGGTTAGAGGTGGAGTTCCACGCACCTGTTGGCTTAGCTCGAGCAATGAATCTAGCTCGTGCACTAGAACTTCGACAAAAAGTTCAAAACAAGAGACCAACTTGGCAAAGGGACCGGAACCCTTCCAATAACTGGCAAGGGAGGTGAAACACTAACCCTCAGATAGCTTTTCCAACAAGGCAACAGGTCAGAAATCATCCTAGTATTACTCCTGTAGCAGATACAAGGCCTAGCAACCCGCCTGCCCAGTATATTAAAAAATTAACGAGTGTGGAGATGGCTAAGCACAGGGCAAAGAACTTATGTTACAACTGTGATGAAACATACAGGGCAGGCCATCAATATAAATGTTTGTTATGGTTAGAGGTTGATGAAATCACAAAACCACAACAGCTTGATGATTCTACTGAGGAGGATCCACCAGAAATCTCTTTGCATGCCATTATAGGACAGAAATCCACCAAAACTATGCAAGTCCGCACTCGGGTGATGGACCAGGACCTTGTCAACCTTCTGGATTCGGGAAGTACACATAATTTTTTCCATTGGACTGCTGCTCAACACCTTCAACTAAAAATACTTCCACACTCAACAACAACAATTTCGGTTGCCAATGGAGAAAAAGTTCCTAGCTACAACATCAGTGAAAAAGTAAAATTCTCAATCGGTACGACTTTCTTTCATTCAATTTTTTTTGTCATACTTCTATCTGGGTATGATATGGTATTGGGTATTAAATGGCTGCAAAAATTAGGCCCTATTTTATGGGATTTTACTATGAGTTTTGAAACGGGCGGACAACAAGTACTATTATAGGGCAGTCACGTGGACAAGCCACATCACATTCATACGATTCACACACAGGACAATCCGGACAATAATATAGAACATCTCCTGGATGAGTTCTCGGACTTGTTACAAGAGCCCTCTAGGCTGCCTCCCTTGAGGCATTGTGACCATTGGATATGTTTAAAATAGGGCTCAAAAGTGGTGATCGTTTGACCTTATCGGTACCCATACCTACAGAAAGATGAAATTTAAAGACAATGCCAAACCATGCTACAACAAGGCCTTATTTGCAGCAGTCGTTCACCATTTTTGTCACTAGTCCTCCTCGTTAAGAAACATGATGGTACATGGCGATTTTGTGTCGATTATTGGGATTTGAATGCCCAAAATGTGAAAGATAAGTTCCCTATTCTTATGGTGGAGGAGCTTTTAGATGAATTGCATGAGTCATATATATTCACCTAATTGGACTTGCGCTTTGGTTATCATCAGGTTCGTATGCATCTAGATGACATCGAGAAAATGTCCTTTCACACTCATCACGGCCACTTTGAATTTTTGGTCATGCCATTTGGGTTATCCAACGCCCCATCCACATTCTAGGCGTTAATGAGGTATTCTGCAACTATCTTTGCAAATTTGTACTTGTTTTCTTTGAAGACAAACTCATTTACAGCCAATTTGGGCATCAACATTTAGATCATTTAAGATTGGTATTTCAACTATTACATGCCCATCAATTATATATAAAGAAATCGAAATGCTCATTTGTGACATCACATGTGGCTATCTCGGCCATATTATTTCCCATGATGGGGTCACAGTTGATTTGGAGAAAATTTAATTTATTGCCGATTGGCCGCAACCTATGAATACCTCTGCTTTTAGAGGGTTTTTGGGATTGGCAGAATATTATAGGAAATTTATCATAAACTATGGACCGATAACAGCACCATTGACAAATCTCCTCATGAAAAATTCCTTTATTTGGAATGATCAGGCCACACAGTCCTTCTCAGATCTCAAATTAGCTCTTGCATCTGCACCAGTTATGCGACTTCCCAATTTTGAAGATTTATTTGAGGTTGAGTGTGACGCATCAGGTGGGGGCATTGGGCCGTTCTACAGTAGCACTTTCACCCTATTGCTTATTTCAGCTGATAGCTGGCAGTACGACACACAAATTGCCAGTATATGAACACGAGTTAATCGGGTCGGCCAAAGCTATCCAACATTGGCGCCCGTCCTTATGGGGTTGCGCATTTCTTATTCGTACTGATCATTACAACCTTAAATATTTGCTGGAGCAGTGACTCACAACTTCTCCTCAACAACAATGGATTTGTAAATTGATGGGATTCGACTTTACTATGGAATACCGTGCAGATAGGTTAAACAAGGCAGCCAATGCCTTATCACGACGTTTGGAGACTCTGCCGCTTCTTTATGCTATCAACCAGCCTCGTTTTATTCTTTTAGACTTGGTCAAGGAGGAAAATGCCAGCAATTCGGTTCTTCTTGATATGCACAAGCAATTTATAGAGGGGGCCATGGACTCTAGATGGACCATTCAGGATTCTCTTATTTATTACAAATTTTTGTTTCAGCCATCATCTCTGCATACCATGACAACACTCATGAAGGCATCCAGAAAACATTGCATCACATTCGAGTGGATTTCTATTGGTAGGCTATGAAGACCTCCATTGTAGCATATGTATGATCTTGTTTAGTGTGTCAATGTAACAAGGCCGAACACTTAAGTTCCACTGGTCTTCTACAGCCTTTGGCACTTCCTACACAGGTGTAGGCCGATATTTCTATGGACTTCGTCGAAGGTCTTCTACAATCTTTGGGCAAGTCAATTTTATTTTTGGATGTGGATCGGTTCTCCATGTATGCTCACTTTATCCCCATGGCACACCCATATACAACATCCAGAGTGGCACGGATATTTCTCAGGCATATTGTTCGTTTACATGGTATTCCCGAATCGATTGTCAGTGATCCTAATGATGTCTTTACCATCACTTTTTGTCGTGAATTGTTTCATCTATACGACACCAAGTTGAAGTTCTCATCATCCTATCATCCTCAAACAGACAGCCAAACAGAGGTAGTTAACCGCACTGTGGAAATGTATTTTCGATGTCTAGTGGCGATCGTCCTAAAAATTGGGTTCAATGGCTACCGTGGGTGGAATATTGTTACAACACTTCCTTCCACACCGCTTTATAGTCTACTCCCTTCAGCATTCTCTATGGTAGAGATCCTCCTTTGCTTCTCTCATATACTCTGGGCTCCACTTGTGTGGACTCTATTGATCAAGCACTCATTGAACGAGACCAGGTGTTAAAAAATATTTCGGATCGCCTCCTCAAATCACAAGTTCGTATGAAGGACTTCTACGACGAGGGACAACAGGATATCACATACAAAGAAGGTGACTATGTCTAGCTATGACTCCATCCTTACCACCAAAACTCACTAGCGGGTCCACACCATCCTTACCACTTTCTCTATTATTCCATGCATCGGGCCAGTCACCTATCAATTGCAACTTCCCGCAACGGCTAAACTCCATGATGTGTTCCATGTCTCCTTACTTAAACCCTTTAAGGGTCTACCTCCTTCGTTGATCCCGTCCCTTCCTCCGGTGGACAATGGATGGGTTATTCTTACTCCAGCTACGGTATTGTGTGCCAATCGTATTAATAACCAGTGGGAGATTCTAGTACAATGGAAGGACACCGGACAAGAGGCTGCTACATGGGAACAACTGGCCAACTTCAAACTGGTCTACCCAACTTATGAGCTTGAGGACAAGCTCTTTCTCCAAGGGGGAGGGGGGGGGGGGGGGGGGTGTGCAGATGTTGAAGACTCAATAGCTCATCGAGTCACCCAAAGGAAGTGGCAATGACTCACTGAGTTAATTACTTTAAATTTCATAATTTATATTGTTTTAAGTATATTTTTTTCATTAAGTATGTAAGGATCCTGGTCGCATGGGCAGAATTATCAATTAAAGCCCTAAAACTCTAATGACGTCAAACCCTATTTAGAGGGTAGAGAAATAGAAGAAGGTCAAGCATTGAATTAGATTAAATAGGGTTTGGAGTTCTCCTTGAAGAGCTCTAGGGTTTCGGAGGTCTCCTTGACGAGCTCCAGGTATAGTTTCTCTCTTGATTTGGGTTTATTCTCTTCCTTTTTGAATTCTGTTTGCATTGTTGCTGTTTTCGAGTTTTTTCCGAGTTCACTCAGAGGCTGTAGCCTCCCCTTCATTCACAGCAGCAACAGGGGCCTTCCCTCCTTCATTCCGAGCAAGGTTAGGGGTTTCCCCAATCCCCAACCCGAGAGTAACCTCTAAAGAGGTGTTTTAGCCTATACACGAACAAGGCAGGATTAGAAACACCTAATCCATCATACATGAACATCAGTACCTGGCCAAGAGGGTCCTTAGCCTCTTAGAAGTGAGCAACCAAGGGTTCAACCCCTTACTGTCTACGAGCAGCAAAGGTTCTCAACCCTTACCATGAAAAACAAAGAAAGGAGACTCCTTTTCAGTCTTACCGAGAACACCAAAGAAAAGAGCCTTCTTTTTCTCCTTACCAAGAGCAGCAACTCTATGACAGTGCTGGATACACAAATCCCATGCCGAGTTACTCGATCCATGGCTAGGGACCATAACATGTACCTGCTCCTGATGAAAGAGTACTAAGTTAAACTATTGATTACATAATTACATGGCCTTCCACCTTTTTCATATGACCTTCTCATGTATACATTGACAACAACATCATGTCCATTGCTTACGGCATGGTTTTTCTCCATAAAAACCTTTTCTAATTTCCATGTAAGAAGATCATCTATGGTATGGCTGTTTCCCAATTCTTGATAGTTCATGTGCCCTTAAGTCTATAGTGACAACATTTCCTTTGCCTTGTTTATTGTGAAGCTTTTTATGGTGAAGTGGCCACAAAAAAAATCACATATTTTATAGCACCCTAATGTTTAGTGCCCTCTAAGAAGTAGACAAATTCGTCTGAACATATCATGCAACATTGGAATGTGAGTTTGATCTCATTTTAGCAAACTCAATTTCATCTATTTAACCCAATCAAAATGCCTAGTAAAGTATCAGATAGATAAACAATTCAACTCGATTAAAGAATTAGGATGTAAATTTCCAACATAGTTTCTTATCACATTTACAATAGCCTTGCAACCAGATTGATGAGCCATTCTTAACTTTCGTAAGAAGAAGGGGGAATTTTTTTAAAAAAGAAAGAAATATAAGTGAAAAGCAGAAAAATATCAGTTTCATACATAAAGTGATACAAAATCTCTACAAATACTTTTCTCCAAAAAAAAATAAAGAATTAACTCTAGACAATGATGATAGAGATAGAGATAAAGATAGAGATAAAGACAACTGGTGATTGAATTAGAGACAGACTCAAATTGCAGTGATGAATGCTGCTTTCTATAAGTATTTCCAGCGACGACAAACTGGTTCTGATTAATCGATCAAACTCTGATACTATGTAGAGTATAGGAATGAAGAATAATATTACCGTGATTATTACTGATTAAGTGTACACTACTTATAGAGTTACAACAGAGACAGTAAATGATTAGAAGTCTACAATTTGAGTATGTCTCTAATTCAATCACCAGTTGTCTTTATCTCTATTTCCATCAAGTGATACGTGTGTATGTAAATCCTATAAGGGAAAATAGGCAAAAATCAATGAATGTACTGAAATAGAAACAAGGAATAACAACCAATAAGATAGAAATGATCCAAACAATGCTTTAGTAACAAAGTTTTTTATTGTGAAAAAAGGAAAAGTGAAGTGACTTGGAAGATGATAATATATGAGTAACTAAAAAGGTTCCTCAATTATCATATAACTTCGAAGAGTAGAGCAAGAGGAACAAAATGATGAGGAATTGACAGAGGATCAAGGCCTACGTCACTAACAACAAAATGTGTGACATTTTTCCGCTTCTTGTTTTAGACTTTCAGAAAAAAATTAATTACGAGTCCACATTTTACTAGCAAGGTATAACACCATTACACTAGGAAAGCCAATATGGACGAAATTTTCTTGAGAAACTGAGCCTGATCGTGCCATCAATTTCTTTAAAAAGAAAACTGCATGGTAGTCACGTAAAAAATTCAGGTGATGTTCTCTTGTGAACCGGATTCGCAACCTATACTATTTTTGCTTTCCCCCGAAACAACCTCGCTTCATGCAACACCGATTTAACATAGCTAACCAAATAAATTCCCCTCGAATAGAAGAAGCCCCATTCTTATTTCAAAGTCACGGTGCTTTGCGAATGAAGCAATAGAGCAATTGCAAAAGGACCAATATAACACCAGATGCACCAGGATAACAAGGAGAAACCATGAAACACCAAAATCAAAACAAAGAAGCAAATAAAAGAAGGCAGAACTAGAGTAGTTCAACTTGCATGATAACCAGTGACTGCGTTATCCAAGAAAGATGAAGACAATGTCTTCTTGAAACTTCTTCAACTGTAAAGAACGCTAAGAAATCGATTAGGTATATCAAACCAACTTACCACAACCCGAATCTCCAACCATCAATGTGACACGATTCTCTAAAATCTTCTCGACGATCTTATCTTTGAGCGACATTATGGTCAAATGAGATGAAAGAGATGGCTTGACAGGAGAAGGAGAAGAAGACGAACTAGAAGAAGCAAAAAGGGCCATCATGCCTGAGGCAGAGGCTTCATTGCAGAGAAAGCTGGGAGTGTGAGGTTGCTTGTTGAATGATGCACTTTTAGTATCTCCTACCTTTCGCAGTACAATGAGGAGCAAAAAAGAGGCAGAAAGCTATTAAGGTGAAAGATGCGCTCCTTTCCGTATTTAAAAAATGACTTTTACGACATTACCCAACTTTTTAAACATAATTACACTAAGAAATTTTTAACTTATTAAAAAATTACCCAACTTTGACTATCAAATGCACATATGTACAGTTAAAAGTGACACATAATTTTTGACCGATTACAAAGTGCCATGTCATAATAACACATCAGCACCCGATGAATCGAACGACACAACTGACACGCCATCTTCAAGACACTTCATCACCCATGTAGGATGCCATGTCATTAAATGACACAAACCCTCAAGATCAGTTTAAAATATTACGTGGTAAACCACCTCATCATCCATGTACTACCTATTATTATCAATTTAAATTATTTATTAATTGAAAATTTTATTTTAGAGTTTAAAAATCAAATTTATCAGTACACTTTTTATTACCTTATATTTACAATAATAAAATATAAAATAAGTATATTAAATTAATTTAAAATATTACTCTTACCTATTTTACACCTTTTATTATCTATTTAAAATACTTATTAATTGAAAAACTACTTGAAAAATTTTCTTTTAGAGTTTAGAAAACAAATTTATTGGTACACTTTTTTATTACCTTATAGTAATAAAACTAAAATAATTATATTAATTAATTAAAAATATTATTCATACCTATTTAATACCTTTTATACCAAATTAAAATATCTATTAATTGAAAAAGTATTTGAAACAAAAATTTTAGAGTTTAAAATAAAATTTATTGGTACACTTTTTGTAACGATATATTTATAATAATAAGTTATTAAAAAATGTATATTTTTAAATAAGAAATCTTAATCCTCACTATTTAACACCTTTTATTATCAATTTAAAATATTTATTAAATTAAAAAATATTAAAAAATTATTTTAGTGCTTAAAAATATAATTTATTTGTAAAATTTTTATTACCTTATATTTATAATAATAAAATATAAATTTTAATATTAATTAATTGAAAAATCTTACTCTTACCTATTTAACACCTTTTATTATAGATTTAAAATATTTCTTAATTGAAACATATATGAAAAATTATTATCGAGTTTAGAAATAAAATTTATTACTAAAATATTTATTACCTGATATTTATAATGATTAAAAAAATAAGTTAAGTAATTAAAAAATATGACCTATTTAATACCTTTTATTATTGATTTTAGACATCACGTAATTTTAAAAATAATTAGTAATTTTTTAATGGTTTTCATAAATATTTTTTGTCAGAACACATTTCAATAAATTTGTTTTTTAAAAAAATATATAAATTTTTATATTTATTGTTTTTAAAAATATTCAAATATGATTGACAACTATGATTATCGATTTAAGGTATTTTAAAATTTATTTTAGTTTTTAACAATCTTTTTTGTCAGTTATCTTCTATTTATTTTAATAAAATATAAAATTTAAATATTAACTAATAAAAATCACATCATTATATATTGAAAAAGATAATTTAAAATTTAAAAAAAGTTAATTTTTTTAAATATTATTTGTCAATATGTTTTTTATTACTTTCTATTTTTTTAAAATTTAAAAATATATATTAACATTAAAAATTATATTCTAATCAATTTCTTACCTTTCATTATCAATTTAATATATTGTCAAACCTTAAAAATATTAAAAAAACTCAATTTTATTTCTAAAAATCTTATTTATTGATACACATTCTTTTCCTTCAAATTATTGTAATAAAATTTAATTTTATATATTAATTAATAAAATAATTCAATTTAATTTAATTACCTTTAATTTGATTACTCCAGGCAACCAACCATAAAAAAATTTTTCTTTAACTTAAAACTATATAACAAATTATAATAAACATTGAGGTTCATTTTTTCCATTTTCTTACATCCACATTTTTTTATGTGTATATTACCAAATGTGAAACATATTGAATCACATAAAAAAACATTGAAAAAATAAATAATCTTTTGTGCAACATTTTCTAAATTTCAACTTGATTACAAATACTTTAATGATTGTTTCAAATTTTGGTAATACAAAAGTGCAAAGCGCCTTAGCCCAAAGATAATTCAGAAACCATAAATGAAAATTCTCTTTGTTATCCTTTTCCATAGAACGTAAAAAACACTAGATTCCAATTCCCAACCGTCTGCAACATGAAACCTCGGAAGTTCCCAAAAGTACCTACAAAATCATAAACAAAAGTCTCTTCAAATATGTTAAGGAATAGTCCTACATGGATTATTGAGTACAAAGATCATGAGTTTATTAGTTGGGAAATAGGCTTTCTATATGGGCTAGTCAATATGGGATGGGCCTTGGACCCAACTTCAAATGGTATTAGAGCAGGTTCTGTGAGTTGATTCGGTCAACCCACAAAGATAATGTGATCATTTTCTGATCTATTATCTCTAATAGTTTAGGTTCATAATTATCTTTTTTTTTTTGTCCCTATACTTGTTGTTTGCTTTGTGTTCTCACCTCTATACTTAGCTTTTCATATTGCATTTTATATATTGACAAAAAAGATATTTGAGTCTACTTTCCAAAAAAAAATGATGTTTTACAATTTGAGTTTTCTAAAAATAGAAATAAATATTGGAAGTAACAAGTGTCAGATTGCAAGAGAGGTTCGAGCAACAACAGAGAGGTTCAAGGAACAAAAGTGCTTACCTATTCAACCAATTCTCAATCTAAGTTCTTTATATGGAGATATTGATCTTGGAGGAGTCAATGGTCATGCTAGAAAAAGGAAAAAGAGTACTTAATTTGGCCAGATTAGAGAGACCGAAATCTATCAAATTATTTATCTCAAAAGAAGTATATTTTATGAAGGGGAGTAATACTTGGATGAAAGGTATTTAATCCTAGTTTCATAAAAAAAAAATTTATTTCAATCTGATATATTTTAAGTATATATATTGGAAGATTCAAAGGTCATGCCGGTATCTTGTTGCATTCAAAAATCTGAATTTAAACCGAATTTTTTGCATCACTTTTTGAGTTGCTATTATTGATCAACAATATCAGAAAAATATCTCACTTACCCCTTTTTGTCAGTTACATTTTGTTGAAAGATATGATGTAATTAGGGTGGCACTAATGTAATTAGTTTAAATTTCTTGTCTCTTCTTCACTCTTATTAGGGTGAAGGGTATACTTGTAATCTTGGTAGTTTTGATACCGATAAATAAACCATATGGGGAAGGGTTTGGATGAAGTCCAAGACCCTAATTTCCTCCTCTCTTTGGACATGTACCATATTTCTATCCTCTCTTTCTCTTCTCTCTTCTTCCTTCTTCCTTATTTGTTTTCCCTAAATGATCATCTATGGAATACTGAAAATCAACATGGTATCAGAGCTGTGATTTTCAGGATCCAAATTATCCTGAAGACGTTGTTATTTTGATGAAATCTGACGAAGTCTTAGAAGGATCCTAATGAATTTATGGAAAAGAGAAATACTTCATTGACTTCAATAATTTGTTGTAATCAGAGTACATGAACCTCTATTTATAACAGAGGAAGGTAGTAGAGTCCAATTACAATAAAACTACCCTTGTCCCAATTACACCCAAACTCTAACACTTAAAGATAAGTCCTAACATAATTAAATAACTCAATATAGTTAAAAGACAAACATAACTCAAACTAAAACTCTTCTTTGACATAACCATAAGATAAGATACTTTTGTGAGTCCTTCTTGATCTTCTAACTAATGTGATAAGGATGCCAGCTCATGGTAATCATTGTGGGTCCTACTTCTTATGGGCTTGGACCCATCTTGTGGGCCTTCCTTGGTCGTGTGGCCCATCTTATAATAATCTTAGATGTGGGCCTTCCTTGGTCGTGTGAGCTTGAGTTTATCTTCCAACAGATCCTCTTCTCTGTTTGTTTACTACTGCTTCGCTATTCTATTTCTAGGAGTTTCTTATTCATCATTGACAGAAGTTGTTGAGTATCTTGCTGGATTATTTCTTCCACGGAGAAGAGAGATTCATCACTCTATTTCGAAGCACCATTGAGGAAGAAACTCTGTTCCAAAAACTTGATCTTGATCTTACTACTGATTTTCTTGAATCTTGATCTTGATCCTCTACCATTCCGTTCTGTCGAGGTTCTCTTTGAAAGTTTCCTACTGTGGTTGCCATTTCTATAAGCTGCTCTCTTGCTCCATTCGATGTCAAGGAAGAAGATGACTGCTGATTTAAGTTTTCCTAAGTTAGGAAAAATTAAACTAGTACTGGTTCTATCCGAATCTCGAATCGGACCTGCCAAAGTTCACCAAGTGAAAGCTTACTGTTTCTGCACTAGTCTATCGAGTTAACTCGGGCCAACTCGGACCAAGTCAACTCAGTGGTCAACTCGGGTCCAGGTCAACCTGACTCGGCCCACTTATTTTTTGCCTCGTTTATACTTGTTCAGATCCCAAGTTCTATACATATTTCTTCTATGACTCAGTTATATTAGTCTACTATTTCACTCGGTTCAACTCGGTTTTCTATCTCCGCCTAGATTATTATTTTGAAGTATAGGTAGCTTATTACTCAGATCAAACTTATTACTTGGGGCACCACTTCCTGATGGACTCGCTGCAAATTATCTCATATGTCGTTATTAATCTTAAGGACTTCTATTATTTACCGGTTATCCACTACTATACAACTGCACATGTGGTGCATGTTATTTGGGCATTGGCCCATTTTCGCTACTGCTATTGTGTCTCTTTGATTGAGACATTTTTTTCTGAAGAAGAACTCCTCGGTTGATTGCCTTGGGTTCATTATTTGCTGACTTTTGTCGGCATTGTTTTGTCTAATGTGGAATTTGAATTTCTTAAAAAAATAAAGCATATGGTGGCCTCAACATCTTATTTTCCTCTTTACCCATTAACCTTTGCCAGTCTTTCTCCTACCATCCTTTATTTGACTCTCACTTACCCTTATTGGTCAACCCTTTTGAAGCATTTCTTTGACTGGTCCCTTTTATTCATATGGGTATTTTTAGTCCATTGAAACATTTTATTGGTACCCGTGGGTCTTTATCGCTGTCTTGTGAATGACAGGCATTATCCACTTTAGTGATTATTTTCACTATATTTGTTCGAAATCCTTTGAGTTTGGTTTTGACTTATGTTTTATCACCCATTTCTACCCTTTGAGAGTTTGTGCCTTAGGTCATACTTATCCTTGGGACATCGTGATGGAGAAGCTTATTACTACATATATGTTATTTGGTTCAATTTGAGATCATTGCCATTACCTCCCAGCTTGAGGGGGAGAGTTGGAAGATATGATTTAATTAGGGTGGCACTAATGTAATTAGTTTAAATTTATTGTCTCTTCTTCACTCTTGTTTGGGTGATGGGTATACTTATAATATTGGTATTTTTGATACCTATAAATATACCGTATGGGAAGGGTTTGGATGAAGTCCAAGACCCTAATTTCCTCCTCACTTTGGACGTGTACCATATTTCTATCCTCTCTTTCTCTTCTCTCTTCTTCCTTCTTCCTTCTTCCTTATCTCTTTTCCCTAGATTACCATCTATGGAATCCTGAAAATGAACACCTTTCTCATACCATCCTTTTTTGACTCTCACATACCCCTTTGGCCCAAACTCTTGTGTGTCGCTTTGGTTGATTTACCTTTTTATATATATGGGTATTTTTAAATCCATTGAGACTTTTTATTGGTACCCTTGGGTTTTTTATCATTTTCTTGTGAATGATAAACATTACCCACTTCAGTGATTATTGTCACTATTTTTGTTCAAAATCCTTTGAAGTTGGTTTTGACTTATGTTTTATCACCCCTTTTTACCTTTTGAGAGTCCATGTCCAGTTTTGTACTTATCCTTGGGACACCATGATGGATGAGATTATTACTACATCTATGTTCTTTTTTTCAAGCTGAGATCATTGCCATTACCTCCCAACTTGAGGGGAAGAAGTAGAAGAAGAAGTACAAGAAAGAGATATTTTATTCCATATGTTGTTGTAATTTTATAGAATAAAATATCTCTTTCTTGTACTTCTCCTTCTACTTCTCCCCCTCAAACTGGGAGGTAATGGCGGTGATCTCAACTTGAAACAAATAACATAGATTTAGTAATAATTTTCTCCATCATAATGTCCCAAGGATAAGTATGAATTTGGAAGCACTCTAAAAAAATGGATGATAAAACATAAGTCGAAACCAACATCAAAGGATTTTGAACAAAAATAGTGAAAATAATCACTAAACTGGGTAATGCTTGTCATTCACAAGAAAAGGGTAAAAAACACAAAGGTACCAATAAAAAGTCTCAATGGATTTAATTTTTTTTTCTTGGAAACAATTTTTTAGCAAAACATTTTGTGGTAATTCAATTTTTGCTTAAAAAATTACCTTCTCCAACTATATGGCTATTTTGTGTATTTTTTCTTGAAACATTGGGAAAGTATTTTTAGTAAAAATACATCTATAGGGACTATTAGTGCCTCATGTGTCCTGGAAACACATTTCTATCTGAAAATTCTTACTAGGAAAATTTTGTGGTAAGACAATTTTTGGTGATACAAATTACTTTCTACAACTATAAGGCATTGTTAGTGTATTTTTTCAGGAAATGTTGAAAAATTATTTCGAGTAAAAATACGTCTCTGGAGACATTTGGTGCCTCATGTTTGCTAGAAACACTTTTCTAGCTGGAAATGAAAATTCTTATTAGAAATATTGTGGTAAGGCAATTTTTGGTGAAATAAATTATTTTCTACAACCTTAAGGCCTTGTTAGTGCATTTTAAAGAAACATTGGAAAAGTATATCTAGTAAAAATATATTTGCAAGGTCCATTAGTGAATTATATTTGCTAGAAACACTTTTCTAATTGACAATTCTTACCAGGAAAATTTTGTGGTAAGGCAATCTTTGCAGAATAAAATTACATTTTACAACTACAATGCCTTATTACTGCCTTTTTTGTGGAAGTTTTCGAAAAGTATTTCTTGTAAAAATACGGCTCCAAGAACTATTAGTGCCTCATGTTTCCTGGAAACATTTTTGTAGCTGAAATTTTTTACCAAAAATATTTTGTGGTAAGGCAATTTTTGCTAAAACAAATTACTTTCTACAACTATAAGGCCTTGTTAATGCCTTTTTTTTTAGGAAACATTACAAAATTGTTTCTAGTAATAATACGTCTCCACAGACCATTAGTGCATCTTGTTTCCTGGAAACACTTTTCTACACTATTAGGCCTTGTTAGTGGCTTTTTTTTTTTAGGAAACGTTGGCAAAGTATTTTAGTAAAAATACGTCTTTGAGGACCATTAGTGCCTTGTGTAGGTTGTAAAAGTTTTCTAGATGAAAATTCTTACCAGGAAAATTTTGCTGAAACAAATAAATTTCTACAACTATAAGGCCTTGTTAGTACATTTTGTAGGAAATATTGGAAAAATGATCTAGTAAACATATGTCTCCAGGGCCAATTAGTGCCTCTTTTTTCCGGGAAACACTTTTATAGCTGAAAATTCTTACCAAGAAAATTTTGGGGTAAGACAATTTTTGTTGGAACAAATTGCTTTCTACAACTCTAAGGCTTTGTCCGTGTATTTTTTCAGGAATCATTGGAAAAGTATTTCTAGTAAAAATACATTTCCAATGGACCATTAATGCCACATGTTTCTTTGAAACACTTTTAAAGCTGAAAATTCTTACTAGGAAAATTTTGTTGAAACAAAGTACTTTGTACAATTACAAGGCCTTGTTATTGCTGTTTTTAGGAAATATTGGAAAACTATTTCTAGTAAAAATACATATGCAAGGACTATTAGTGCCTCAGGTTTCCTAGAAACAATTTTCTAGCTGAAAATTCTTACTAGGAAATTTTTCTGGTAAGGCAATTTTTCTGAATCAAATTACTTTCTACAACCATAAGGCCTTATTAGTGCATTTTTTTAGGAAACGTTGAAAATTCTTGTTAAGTAGTGGAGCCCAATCAAAACATTATGCTGAACCGCTATTAGGGTTTCATCATCATCACGAAGAAGGATTTTGAGTTGCATCCCGAGAGAGGTTAGAGAAAAACACATGTGAGTGTGTGCGATATCTCTTGTAAACTATTTCATCTTCATAGTGAATTATTCCAGCAATGGAAGATAGGAGATTGCCAAAGATGTTTTGGTTCTAAGGCTATTAGCACCTCCCCCTATTTGATCAACAGAGGTCCTTCAACACCATGGATTGCAAAGTATCAGAAGAGTTTTGGATCGGCAAAGAGGTAAACCTTTCTTTCTTGAAAGTTTTTGGTTGTGTTTCTTATATTCATATTGATTCTACTATTAGGAGTAAACTTGATACTAAATCTAAGATATATATTTTTTTATTGGCTATGGTCGTACTGAGTTTGATTATCATTTTTGGGATGACCAAAGTCGTAAGGTTATCAAGAGCAAGAATGTGATCTTCAATTAAGGTGCCTTTTATAAAGATAGGTTGAGAATAGATTCTGAGAGTACAAGTAATGAGGCTAAGAAGTCTGACGTGATTCAGTTGAGAGATCTTCCAGTCATTGAGATGGAGAATATTGCTTAGGAAGACTTGAAAAATATACCACCATAAGTAAATCAGGACATTCTTGTGACTAAACGTAGGAGAACTTTTAGATCTAGCAGACCACCACAGAGATACTCCCTTACGTTGAATTATATTTTGTTGACTGATAAAGGTGAACCAGAGAGTTATGAGGAAGCCGTGCAAGTTGATGAATCAACCAAGTGGGAGTTGGCCATGAAGGATGAGATGGATTAATTGTTATACAATCAGACATGGCAATTGACTGAGTTACCAGAAGGGAAGGACTTGAAGAATAAATGGGTGTACCGAATAAAAGATGAAGATGATGGCAACAAGTGGTACAAAGCAAGACTGCATGTAAAGGGCATTCAACAAAAAAAAGGCATTGACTACACTAAGATTTTCTCTCCAGTAGTGAAATTGACTACTATTAGAACAATGTTTCAATTAGTGGCAAATGAAGACTTACACTTAGAGAAGTTGGATGTAAAGACAACATTTCTTCATGGTGATTTGGAGGAAGAAATTTACATGATGCAGACATAGGGTTTCAAAGCACAAGGAAAGGAGAAAATGGTGTGCAAACTTCAAAATATCTTGTATGGTCTTAAATTGGCTTCAAGATAGTGGTATAAGAATTTTGACATCTTCATGAGTAGTATTGGTTTCTTGAGGTGCTAGATGGATCATTGTTGTTATCTAAAGAAGCTTGATGACTCCTACACCATTCTACTACTATATATTGATGACACATTGATAGTAGGTGCTTGTAAATAGGAAATAGATAAGGTGAAAAGAGAGTTGTCCAAGAAGTTTGCAATTAAGGATTTGGGTGCTGACAAAGATTTCTAGACGAGTGAAGCCTGATGAGAACACCCAACGTCCACCACTGAAGGCTGACAGAACATCCAGGATAAGAGCTCCCAACTCAGAGTTTGCATGGACAGAACCATCACCAAATCAGACTGACGACACAACCAAGAGCAACAGTTCCAAGCTCTGAGTTTGGTGGACAGAAACACCACCACAAGAGGCTGACAGAATAGCCAAGGAGAAGAGCATCAAGCTTTGAGTTTATTGTGAGCAAGAAGACACCAAGGAGGCTGGAAAAATGGGATTGCGGCTCCCTTCTTCTTCTTTACTATTTAAACTTAGGGTTAGGTAAATTACAATACAGCCCATGGGCTAAATACAATGCAACCCAGCCCAACTAATCCCTTTCTAATTAACCTATGTACATGTCATAATTTATACAAAAAATATTAACATAAAACTTATCTTATATACATTCCAACATATGGTAACATCCCCCCTCAAATTGATGTTGGGAAGTCAACTAGCAACAATTTGCCAATATGAAAATTATGTTGGGGTTGAGACAATGCTTTGGTGAAGACATCAACCATTTGAAGATCCAAAGAGATGTATGGAAGAGATATTACCCGGCGCTCCAAAGTGTCATGGATAAAGTGACAATCAACCTCAATGTGATTGGTGCGCTCATGAAAAACACTGTTGGCAACAATTAGAATAGCACTCCTATTATCCGCATGGAGAGGTATAGGGATAGTCTGAAGAATAGAGCTCAACAAGAAAACTGCGTAGCCATATAATTTTAGAACAAACAGTAGACATGGCATGATACACGGCCTCTATAGAGGACTTGGACACCCGGTCTTGTTTCTTACATTTCCAAGAAATCAATGCATCCCCTAAAAACACACACCAACCTGTAGTAGAGCAATGGGTATCGGGGCACCCAGCCCAATCAACATCATTGTAGGTATCAAGTTGAAGCATGTAGCCTATAGAAAAGAATAATCCACGAGTAGGAGAACCTCGCAAATAGTGGATGATGTGCTAAACTGCCGCAAGATGAAGATGCTGAGGAGAAGACATAAATTGACGAACCTGATGAACGACACAGGAGATGTCGGGATGAGTTGTGGTCAAGTATATGAAACTCCCAACTAGGCGTCGATAGATAGTAAGATCATCAAGAAGAGCCCTTCATCTTTCCTATATTTGACATTGACATCCATAGGAGTAGCGATCAATGAAGTGTCCTCCAAACTAGATAGAGTAATAATATTTTGAATATATTTATGATGGTTTAAGAAAATACCGTTGGGTCGATGACGTACTTCCATCCCTAAGAAGTACGTGAGCTGGCCAAGATCCTTCATAAGAAAAGTTGCATGCAACACCTGCTGAAGCTTAGTAATTAGGCTAGAGTCAGTGCCAGTAATGATAATGTCATCCACATAAACCAAGAGAATGACCATGCCCGCGATAGATTTGTGATAGAAGATAGTTCATTTTTTCAGGGAACGTTGGAAAAATATTTTTAGTAAAAATATGTTTATGGGGACCATTAGTGCCTCATGTTTCCAAGAAACACTTTTCTTGCAGAAAATTCTTACAAGAAAATTTGTTGGTAAGACAATTCTTTCGTAATCAAATTACTTTCACTATAAGGCCTTGTTAGTGCATTTTTTAGCAAACGTTGAAAATTCTTACCAGAAAAATATGTAGTAAGGCAATTTTTTGCTGAAACAAATTTCATTTTACAAATTTCAGGCCTTGTTAGAGCCTTTTTTTTAAAGAAATGTTGGAATATTATTTTGTAGTAAATATACATCTCTAGGGACCATTAATGCCTCATGTTTCCAGGAAACACTTTTTTAGCTAAAAATTATTTCTAAGAAAATTTTGTGGTAAAGCTATTTTTACTTAAACAAATTACATTCTATAACATTATGGTTGTCTTAGTGCTTTTTGTTTTTCAAAAAGCATTGGAAAAATATTTTTTAGTAACTCCTTGGATCATTAGTGCTTCAAGTTTCCCTGAAACACGTTTCTAGTTAAAATTTCTTACCTTGAAAATTTTTAGGTAAGGCATTTTTTTATGAAACTAATTACTTTCTACAACTACAAGGTCTTGTTAGTGCCTTTGTTCATTAAATGTTGGAAAAATAGTTCTTGTTAAAATACGTCTCCAGGAACCATAAGTGCCTCAAGTTTCCTAGAAACTCCTTTCTCGTCAAGAATTCTTAACAAGAAAATTTTGTGCTAAGAAATGTTTTGCTATAAAAAATTATTTTCTACAACTATAATGTGTTGTTAGTGTATTTTTAAGGAAACACTGGAAAAGTATTTCTAGTAAAAATACATCTCTAGAGACCAATAGTTCCTCATATTTCCTCGAAACACTTTTCAATATGAAAATTCTTACCAAGAAAATTTTGCTGAAACAAATTAATTTCTACAACTACAAGGCCTTGTAAGTGCACTTTTTTTAGGAAAAGTTGGACAAGTATTTCTAGTCAAAATTCATCTTCATGGACCATTAGTGCTTCATGTTTTCTGGAAACACTTTTCTAGCCAAAAATTCTTACTAGGAAATTTTTTTGGTAAGCCATTTTTTTTCTAAATAAAATAACTTTCAAATACTATAAGACCTTGTTGTGGTAAGAATTTTTTGCCGAAATAAATTACTTTCTATAACAGTATGGCCTTGGTAGTGCCTTTTTTCCAGGAAACATTGGAAAAATATTTTCTAGTAAAAATACGTCTCCTTGGACCATTAGTGCCTCATGTTTCCTTGAAAAACTTTTGTAACTAAAAATTCTTTCGTCTAAATTTTTTTTTCTGAAACTAATTACTTTCTACTACTTTTAGGCCTTATTAGTTCCTTTTTTCTTGAAATGTTGGTAAATTATTTCTTGTAAAAATACGTCTTTAGGGACCATAAGTGCCTCATGTTTATTGGAAACACTTTTCTAGCAGAGAATTCTTACCAAAATTATTTTTTATAAAGCAATTTTCGCTGAAACAAATTACTTCCTACAACTAGAAGGTCCTGTTAGTGCATTTTTTCAGGAAACATTCAAAAAATATTTCAAGTTAGGATACGTCTCCAGGGACCATTAGTGCCTCATGTTTCTTGGAAACATTTTTCTAGTCGAAAATTATAATTCATAAAACAATTTTTACAGAAACAAATTACTTTATACAACTATATGGCCTTCTTACTGAATTTTTATTTGAAACATTGGAAAAGTATTTCTAATAAAAATATTTCTCATGATAAGTACCTCATGTTTACTAGAAATACTTTTTTAGCTGAGAATTTTTACTAGGAAAATTTTGTGGTGAGGTAATTTTTGCTAAAACAAATTACTTTCTACAATTATAAGGCCTTGTTAGTGACATTTAAAAGAAATTTTGGGAAACTATTTTTAGTAAAAATACGTCTCCAGGGACCATAAGTGCATGTTTCCTGGAAACACTTTTTGTTTGAAGATGGGCACCAGCTCACACGACCAGGGAAGACCCACATATCTAAGAGTATTATAAGAGAGACCACTACCCCCTTGTAACTCACAAAGCCATCATTATCTTACCATCACGTCCTAGAAGAGTTCTAATTTGAGTTATGTTTGTGTTTTATCTATATTGAGTTATTTAATTATTCTAGGACTTATCTTTAAGTGTTAGAGATTGGGTGTAATTGGGACAAAGGTAGTTTTATTATAATTGGACACTACTACCTTCCTCTATTATAAATAGAGGTTCATGTACTCTGATTATAATAAGTTAATGAAGTCAATGAAGTATTTCTATTTTCCTTAAATTCAATACTTTTTTAGCAGCATATTCTTACTAGGTAAATTTTGTGGTAAATCAATTTTGGCTACAACAAATTACTTTCTCTAACTATAAGGCCTTTTTCGGGTATTTTTTCATGAAATGTTATAAATCTATTTCTAGTAAAAGTATGTCTCTAGGGACCATTAGTTCCTGATGAGCCCTGGCAAAACATTTCTAGTTGAAAATTCTTACTAAAAAAATTTTGTGGTAAGACAATTTTTGGTGTAACCACCGTACTTTCTACAAATATAAGGCATTGTTTGTGCATTTTTTAAGGAAACATTGGAAATGTATTTCGAGTTAAAATACATCTTCAGAGATATTTAGAACCTCATGTTTCCAGGAAACACTTTTCTAGCTAAAAATTCTTACCAGGAAAATTTTGTGGTAAGGCAATTTTTATTAAAACAAATTACTTTCAAAATTTATAAGAGCTTGATAGAGCCTTTTTTAAGGAAAAATTGGAAAACATAAATTTAGAAAAAATACATCTCCAGGGTCCATTAGTGACTCATCTTTGTTGGAAACACTTTTCTAGCATAAAATTCTTACATGACAATTTTGTGGTAAGACAATTTTTGCTGAAACAAATTATGTTTTACAACTATAACGCCTTGTTAGTGCATTTTTTTCAGGAAATGTTAGAAAATATTTCTAGTAAAAATACATCTCCGAGGACTATCTCTTGTTTCCTGGAAACACTGTTCTAGCAAAAAATTCTTACTAAAATTTGTTTTGGTAAGTCAATTTTTGCTGAAATAAATTACTTTCTAAAACTTTAACCCCATGTTAGTGCCTTTTTTTGGAAAAATTAGAAAAGTACTTCTAGTAATAATATGTCTCCACAGACCATTAGTGCCACATGTTTCTTGGAAACACTTTTGTAGTCGAAAACAATTACTAGGAAAAATTTGTGGTAAGGAAATTTTTGCTAAAACAAATTACTTTCTACAACTATTAGGCCTTTTTAGTGCCTTTTTTTAGGAAACATTGGCAAAGTATTTCAATTAAAAATACGTCTCTAGGGACAATTTTGTAGGAAAATTCTTTGCAACAAAATTTTGCTAAAAAAAATTACTTTCTACTACTAAAAGACCTTGTTAGTACATTATTTAGGAAACATTGTAAAAGTATTTTTAGTAAAAATACCTATCCAGGGACCTTTAGTGCCTCATGTTTCCTTGAAAAAAATTTCAAGCAAAAAATTCTTACAAGGAAAATTTTACTAAAAGTAATTACTTTGTACAACTACAAGGCTTGTTAATGTATTTTTTAGGAAATGTTGGAAAAGTATTTCTAGCAAAAACACGTATGCAAGAAAAACGTTTCTAGCTGAAAATTCTATCTTGGAAATGTTTTTGCTCAAGGCGTTTTTTTCTGAATCAAATTACATTTTACAACTATAAGGCCTTCTTAGTGCTTTTTTTTTCAGGAAATGTTGGAAAAGTATTTCTAGAAAAAAAATATCTCCAGGGATCATTAGTGCCTCATGTTTCCAGGAAACACTTTTCTAGCGGAAAATTATTAAAAGGAAAATTTTGTGCTAAAACAATTTTTACTAAAACAAATAACTTTCTGCAACTTATGGCCTTGTACATGTACTTTTTTTAGTAAACCTTGGAAAAGTATTTGTAGTCAAAATATGTGTCTATGGACCATTAGTGCCTCCTGTTTTTCTCCAAACACTTTTCAAGCTGAAAATTTTCTTCTCAAAAAATTTTACTGAAACAAATTACTTTCTACAACTACAAGGCTTTGTTATTGTATTTTTTCTTGAAACATTGGAAAAATATTTCTTTTAAAAATACATCTGTAGGGACCATTAGTGCCTCATGTTTCCTGAAAACACTTTTCCAGCGAAAAATTCTTACTAGGTAACTTTTTTGGTAAGCCAACTTTTTTTTGAATCAAATTACTTTTAACAACTATAAGGCCTTGTAAGTGCATTTTTTTTGGAAACATTGAAAAATTTGACCAGGAAAATATTGTGGTATGGCAATTTTTGGTGGAGAAAATTACATTTTAACCCTATAAGGCCTTATTAGTGCCTTTTTTAGGAAATGTTGGAAAATTATTTCTTGTAATAATATGTCTCCAGGGACCATTAATGCCTCATGTTTCTTGGAAATACTTTTCTAGCAAAACATTTTACCAGGAAATTTTTTGAGTTAAAACATTTTTTGCTAAAAAAAATTACTCTCTACATCTATAAGGCCTTGTTGATGTATTTTTTCAAGAAACGTTGGAAAAATATTTCTAGTAAAAATATGTGTCCAAGGATCATTAGTGCATCATGTTTACACAGAAGCACTTTTCAAGCTGAAAATTCTTACCAGTAAAATTTTGTTGAAACAAATTACTTTCTACAACTACAAGGCCTTGTTAGTGTATTTTTTCAAGAAACATTGGAAAAGTATTTCTAGTAAAAATACGTCTGTAGGGACCATTAGTGACACATGTTTCCTAGAAACACTTTTCTAGCTAAAAATTCTTACTTGGAAAAGTTTTTATTAGGCAAATGTTTCTGAATCAAATTACTTTGAACAACTAAAGGCCTTGTTAGTGCATTTTGTTTTTGGAAACGTTGAAAATTCAGACCTAGAAAAATAGGTGGTAAGGCAATTTTTACTGAAATAAATTACATTTTAAAACTTTAAGGCTTTGTTGGAGCCTTTTTTAAAGAAAATTTGGTAAAATATTTGTAGTAAAAATATGTGTCTAGGGACCATTAGTGCTTTATATTTCCTTGAAACACTTTTCTAGCCTAAAATGCTTACAAGGAAAATTCTGTGGTAAGACAATTTTTGCTGAAACAAATGACCTTTTATAACTGTATGGCCTTGTTAGTGCCTTTTTTTTTTTGAAGGAACATTGGAAAAATATTTTCACTTTTCTAGTTGAAAATTCTTATCTAGAAAATTTTGAGGTATAGCAATTTTTACTGAAACTAATTACTTTCTACAACTTTATGGCCTTGTTAGTTCCCTTATTCATGAAACGTTGGAAAAATAATTCTTTTAAAAATACGTCTCCAAGGACCATAAGTGCATATTTTATGGAAACATGTTTCTAGCAAAGAATTCTTACCTGGAAAATTTTGTGGTAACACAATTTTTTTTGAAACAAATTACTTTCTACAACTACAAAGCCATGGTTGTACCTTTTTTTAGGAACATTTGCACAGTATTTCTTGTGAAAATGTCTCTAGGGACCATAACTACATCATCTTTCTTGAAAACACTTTTCTTGTTAAAAATTCTTATGTGGAAAATTCTTTGTTAAGCCAATTTTTGCTTAAAAAAATTACTTCCTGCAACTATAAGGTCATGTCAGTGCATTTTTTCAAGAAACATTGGAAAATTATTTCAAGTAAAAATATGTCTCCTAACAACATAAGTGACTCATATTTGTTGGAAAAACATTTCTAGCTAAGAGTTTTTACTAGAAAAATTTTGTGGTGAGGTAATTTTTCTGAAACAAATTACTTTCTACCACTATAAGGCCTGGTTAGCCTTATTTGTAGTAAATATTGGAGAAATACTTTTAGTAAAAACACGTCTCTAGGGACCACTAGTGCATGTTTCTAGGAAACGTTTTCTAGCAGAAAATTCTTACTAGGAAAATTGTGGTAAGTCATTTTTTGGTGAAGCAATTTAGTTTCTCCAACCATATAGCTTTTTTCTTGTATTTTTCATAAAACATTTGAAAAATATTTCTTGTAAAAATATGTCTCCATGGACCATTAGTGCCTCATGTGTTCTGGCAACACATTTCTAGTTGAAAATTTTGTGGTATGTTATTATTGGTGAAACCACAATACTTTATATAACTATAAGGCATTGTTTGTGCATTTTTTGAGGTAACACTTTTCAAGCAAAAAATTCTTACCTCAAGTTTCCTAGAAACACTTTTCAAGCAAAAAAATCTTACCAAGTGTTGGAAGATAGGGCCCAAGCCCACACGACCAAGGAAGGCCCACATATATAAGAGTATTATAAGATAGGCCACATGACCAAAGAAGATCCACAAGATGGGCCCAAACCCATAAGAAGTAGGACCCACAATGGTTACCATGAGCTGGCATCCTTATCACATCAGTAGGAAAATCAAGAAGGTTTCACAAAAGTATCTTATCTTATGGTCACGTCAAAGAAGAGTTTTATTTTGAGTTATGTTTGTCTTTTATCTATATTGAGTTATTTAATTATGTTAGGAACTATCTTTAAGTGTTAGAGTTTGGGTGTAATTGGGACAAGGGTAGTTTTATTGTAATTGGACTCTACTACCTTCCTCTATTATAAATAGAGGTTCATGTACTCTGAATACAAAAAGTTATTGATGTCAATGAAGTATTTAACTTTTCCATGACTTCAACGTGGTATCAGAGCAGGTTCTGTGAGTTGACTTGGTCAACTTACGGAGGTAATGTGATCCTTTTCTCTAAACCCTAAACCCGAAGTGTAGTTAGTAGTTATTTTTTTCAATCCCTATATTGTAGATTTCCTTACGATTTTTACCTCTATACGGAGTTTTTCATATTAAAAATTATATATTTACAGAAATATATTTTAGTCTACTTTCCAAATAAAAATGATTTGTTCCAATCGGAGTTATCTACAGAAAGATGTCAATATTTGAATGAGCGAAGATCAGATTGCAAAAAGGTTTGAGCAACAACAACAATCTTCATATTGCGAGGTATTTTTTGCTATCAAGAACCAGACTTTATATGGTGAAATATATATATCAAAAGAAATATCTGTAAGTTTATTCTTTTAACTATTCAACCAATTTTTTTATCTGAGTTATCTACAAAGATAAATCGATATTTGAAACAGAAAAGGTCAGATTGAAAAAGAGGTTCGACCGACAACAAAAAGCTTCAAATTCTGAGGTAATTTATGCTATCAAGAAAGAGACTTTATATGGAGAATTATACATCAAAAGAAATATACGTAAGTTTATTTTCTTACCTATTCAACCAATCCTTAGTATGATCTTTTTATAAGGAGATATTGATCTTTGAAGAGTCAATGATCATTCTGGAAAAAACTAGAGAAATAGTATTTAGTTCGGCCAGATGACAGAGACCGAAATATATCAGATTATTTATCTTCTGAAAATTATATTTTATGAAGCTAAGTTATAATTGGATGAAATGTATTTAAGTCTACTTTTAGAAGGAAAACATTTCATGTCAATCTGATCTATATTGAAAGATATATTCGAATTGGAAGAATCAAAGGTCATGCTGGTATTCTGTTACATTGAAAATCCTAATTTAAGCCAATTGTTTTGCGTCACTATTTGAGTTGATATATCAGAAAAATATCTCACTTCTCCCTGGTTTGAGGGCTTATTTATACATCTCACTTATTTTGGCTTATTGCTACATCTATGATATTTGGTTCAAGTTGCGATCACTTATGATACTTGGTTCAAGCTGGAATCACTTATTGCTACATCTATAATATTTGGTTTGTGTTATATGTGTTGGAAGATGGATGTGTTATATACAGTTACCGCTATTATGTCTCTTTGGGGACATTATTTTATGGGTTCTCTTTCGTGTTCTATATCATAATTAGGAAACCATGACGGAGGAACTTATTATCAAGCATAACTCAAACTAAAACTCTTCTTTGACGTGACCGTAAGATAAGATACTTGTGCGAGTCCTTCTTGATCTTCCAACTGATGTGATAAGGATGCCAGCTCATGGTAATCATTGTGGGTCCTACTTCTTATGGGTTTGGGCCCATCTTGTGGGCCTTCCTTGGTCGTGTGGCTCATCATATAATAATCTTAGATATGTGGGCCTTCCTTGGTCATGTGGGCTCGAGCTTATCTTCCAACATAACTAGAAGGCAACATTAGTGTTTTTTTAGGAAACGTTGGAAAAGTATTTCTAGTAAAATTATGTCTCCAGGGACCATTACTGCCTCATGTTTCCTGTAAACGGTTTTTTAGATGAAAATTCTTACCTTGAAAAGTTTTTGGATAGGAATTTTTGCTGAACAAAATTATTTCTACATCTATAAGGCCTTGTTAGTGCCTTTTTTTTAGGAAATGTTGGAAAAATATGTCTAGTAAAAATACGTCACCAGAGACCATTAGTACTCTTGTTTCTCTCAATCACTCTTGTAGAAAAAAATTTATACCAGGAAAATTTTGTGTCAGGCATTTTTTTATGAAACAACTATAAGTCCTTGTTAGTGCATTTTTATCAAGAAACGTTGGAAAAGTATTTCTAGTAAAAATTTCTCCAGGGACCATTAGTGCCTCATGTTTCTTGGAAATACTTTCGTAGCAAAACATGCTTACTAGGAAAAATTTCTTGTGACACAATTTTTGCATAAACAAATTACTTTGTAAAATTATAAGGCCTTTTAGTATCATTTTTCAGGAAACGTTGGAAAAATATTTCTTTTAAAAATACCTCTTCTGAGATCATTAGTGCCTAATGTTTCTTGGAAATTTTATTGAAGGTGAAAATTCTTACGAGTAACATTTTGCTGAAATAAATTACTTTCTACAACTATAAGTCCTTGTTAGGGCATTTTTAAGGAAATGTTGGAAAAATATTATTAGTAAAAATACGTCTCTAGGAACCATTATTGCCTCATGTTTCCAGGAAACACTTTTCTAGCTGAAAATTCTTACTAGGGAAATTTTGTCGAAACAAATTGTATTCTACAACTATAAGGTCTCTTTAGTGCCTTTTTTCAGGAAACGTTGGAAAAGAATTTCTAGTAAAAATATGTCTGGGACTATTAGTACCCCATGTTTCCTAGAAACGTTTTTCCAAATTAAAATTTTTAGCATGAAAATTTTGAGGTAGACAATTTTTTTTGAAGGAAATTACATTTTACAATTATAAGGCCTGGTTTGTGTATTTTTTCAGGAAACGTTGAAACTTTTTTGTCAAAATATTTCTCGAGGGACCATTAGTGCCTCATGTTTTCTAGAAACACTTTTCAATCCAAAAATTCATACCAAGAAATTTTGCTGAAACAAATTATTTTCAACAACTATAAAGCCTTGTTAATGCAAATTTTTAGAAAGCGTTGGAAAAGTATTACTTGTGAAAATAAGTCTCCAGTAACCATTATGTTAAATTTTGGAGCGTAATCAATATGCCCTATGTTGAGTTAGGCGCTGTTGCTATGGTTTTATCACTCAGAATAAGATCCTCAATTGGCGACCGAGAAGAGGTTAGAGAAAAACCACCTGTAAGCATGTGCGATTTCTCTTGTAAACTATTTCATCTTTATCATAGATTACTACAGCGACGGAAGACAGGACGTAGTCTCACCTTGAGGCAAACCTATATAAATATGTTGAATTTAGGACCCCATTATTGATATCTCGAGCAAGGTGAGAGAGGGAAAAAGAAAAGAAGGAGAGAGAAAGCTCTCGGGTAGAGAAGAGAGAAGAAGAAAAAAGAAGAAAGAGTATATGCAAGAAGAGAACTCTACACGAGAGAGAGAGAGAGAGAGAGAGAGAGAGGAGAACTCCTTCCTTTGATGATTTTATTCCAAGTACAAGCTCCTCTATTCATAGTAGAGGAGTGATAGAGTCCAAGATCACATTCCAAAGATAACTCACCTAATTTAGAAGTCTAACATTTAACTCTAACCCTTCTATAAGGACGTGACCCTAGGCTGAAGATGCTAGCTATGCTATATCTTTGTGGGTCCCACTTGATTTTCCAGCTCATGTGATAAGGATACCATCTCATGGTATCTTTGTGAGTCCCACTAGATCTTAAAATCTTCCAACTCATTCAAATTGTGTGATGACTTCTCTTGGCTTCTCACGTCCTCATGGTGGGTCCCACCAGCTCGTGCAACCATGGTGGGTCCCACATTTTTCTTGTAGAAAATACTTACCAGGGAAATTTTGTGGTATTTTTTGGATGATAGGCCCAAGCCCACACGATCAATGAAGGAAAACATATCTATGAGTATTATAAGATGGGCCACACAACCAAGGAAGGCCCACAAGATGAGCCCAAGCATATAAGACCATGATTACCACATGCTGGCATGTTTATCATATAAGTTGGAAGATCAAGAAGGACTCACAAAGACATCTTTATCTTATGGTCACATCCTAGAAGAGTTCTAGTTTTGAGTTATGTTTGTCTTTTATCTATATTGAGTTATTTAATTATGCTAGGACTTATCTTTAAGTGTTAGAGTTTGGGTGTAATTGGAACAAGATAGTTTTATTGTAATTGGACTCTACTAGCTTCCTCTATTATAAATAGATGTTCATGTACTCTAATTATAATATGTCAATGAAGTCAATAAAGTATTTTATCTTTTCCATAAATTCAACATGGTATCAGAACAGGTTCTATGAGTTGACTTGGTCAACCCAGAAAGATAATGAGATCCATTTCTCTAAACCCTAAACCCTAAGTCTAGGTTCGTGATTTTTTTAAGTCCCTACACCTATAGTTTTCTTTGATTTTTTCACTTATGTACTGAGATTTTCATATTGAAAATTATAAATTGATGGAAATATATCTGAGTCTACTTTCTAAGGAAAAATTATTTTTTTCGATCGGAGTTATCTACAAAGAGAAATTGATATTTTAATGATCGTAGATCAGATTACGAAAGAGGTTCGAGCTGCAGCAAAAAGTTTCAATTTCAAAGATATTTTATGCTATCAATAACGAAACTTTATATGGAGATATATATATTAAAAGAAATATTTGTAAGTATATTATCTTAAATATTCATTCAATTTTAAATCGGAGTTATCCAGGAAAAAAACTTTTCTAGCTGAAAATTCTTACCAGAAACTATTGTGGTAAAATAATTTTTGCTGAAACAAATTACTTTCTACAACTATAAGGCCTTGTTAGTGCATTTTTTCAAGAACGTTGGAAAAAAATATTTAGTGAAAATACGACCCTGGGACCATTACTGCCGCATGTTTCCAAGAAACATTTTTTCGTTTTGAAAATTCTAACTATGGAAATTTTGTGAGAAAGATATTTTTGATGAAACAAATTAGTTTCTAAAACTATATGGCCTTGTTAGTACATTTTGTTGGAAACATTGTAAATGTATTTCTAGTAAAAATGTGTCTCTAGGGATCAGTAGTATATCATGTTTCTTGGAAACACTTTTCAAGTTGAAAATTCTTACATGAAAAATTTTGTTGGAACAAATTACTTTCTACAACTATATGACCTTGTTAGTGCATTTTTTCAGGAAACGTTGTCAAAGTATTTATAGTAAAAATACGTTGCCATGAACCATTAGTGCCTAATGTTTCTTGGAAAACACTTTTCAAGAAGAAAATTCTTACTTGGAAAACTTTGCTAAAACAAATTACTTTCTATAACCATAAGGTTTTTTTTATGAATTTTTTTTTTGAGGAAACATTGGAAAAGTATTTATAGTAGAAATATGTCTCCAAGGACCATTAGTGCCTCATGTTTTCTGGAAACAGTTTTCTACCTAAAAATTCTTACCAAAAATCTTTTTTGGAATAGCAATTTTTGCCGAAAAAATTGTTTTCTACATATATAAGGCCTTGTTAATGTATTTTTTTTAAGAAATGTTGGAAAAATATTTCTACTAAAAATAAAAATTCAATGACCGTCCATGCCTCATATTTCCATGAAACACTTTTCAAGCTGAAAATTCTTACGAGGAAAATTTTGTAACAAGACATTTTTTTGCTGAAAAAAATCATATTTTACTACTATAGAGCCTTGTTAATGCCTCTTTTCAGGAAACCTAAAAAAATATTTCTAGTAAAAATACATTTCAGGGAACCATTAATACCTCATGTTTCTACGAATCACTTTTATTGTTGAACATTTCTACATAGAAAATTTTGGTGAAAGGAAATCTTTCCTGAAACAAATAACTTTTTACATTATTAAGGCCTTGGTAATACCTTTTTTCAGAAACTTTGAAAATATATTTATAGTAAAAATACGTCTCCAGGGTCCATTAGTGCCTCATGTTTCCTTGAAACACTATTCTAGTTGAAAATTCTTACCAGGAAAATTTTGATGTAAAACATTTTTTTTATGAAAAAAAATTACTTTTAACAACTACAAGGCCTTATTAGTACATTTTTTTCAAGAAATATTGGAAAATTATTTCTAACAAAATTACATCTCTAGTGACTATTAATGCTTCATATTTCCTAGAAACACATTTCTTACTGAAAATTCTTTCTTGGAAAATTTTGAGGTAAGGCAATTTTTGCAAAAAAAAATTGTTATAATGTGTGACTCACCATGGGCACACAAGCAGGTGGGACCCACCACGAGCTCGAGAGATGTCAACAAGAGTCTTCATACAAATTGGCTCGAGCTAAGAGATAAGGAACATGTGCTGAAATAGAATATAAGATTAGAAGTGGGACCCACAAAGATACCACGTGCTGGTACCTCTATCTTCATGAGCTGGAAGATCATATGGGATTCACAAGATAAGACCAGGAGCTGGCTCTCTAACTTGATTCACGTGCTTAAATAAGGAGTTAGTCTTTTTAATAAATAATGTAATCTTATAATAATAGGCTTATCTTAGAGAGTTCTAGTTGGAATGTAATTAGGAGTCCTAAGGTTAGTTGTACATGGACTCTATCACCTCCTCAACTATAAATAGGGGTGATTGTAACTCGGAAATATCAAGCAAGTTTCTTTTTTTTTCTCCTCTCTTGTGTGAAGTACTCTCTCTCTCTCTCTCTCTCTCTCTCTTATCTCCCTTATTTTCCTTCTCTTCTCTCTCTACCCGAGAGCTTTTCTCTTTTTCCATTTTTATTTCTCTCTCCCCTTGCTCGAGGTATTATTCATGGGGTCCTAAATTCAACATGGTATCAGCTACAAATTTAGGATCCCCATTATGCTCTATGAAGATATGATTAAAAGCTGCTCATAGAAGGCTCCTTATGAAGCAAGATTGAAGCTCATGAGATAAGTATTTATTTTTTATATTATTAATTTTATGCTAATATTTTTCAGTATTAAGAGGTGATTTAGAGATGTCCTTATGCATGTTTTCATCTTATGAAATTATGAGAAAATATGCATCTTGGATTATCTTCGATTAGAAGAGATTATCAGTTTGCATAATACTTTGACCGAGACCAGTTCATATTGGATTTTTTTAATAAATCTATGGGAACAAGATTCCTAGATAAGAAGGATTATGTTGAGAATTTTATGAGTAATTATCCATTCAAATTAATTAATTAGCATTTTTCTAAGCATCGCCATTAATGAAGTTGGTTATAGCCTTCCACTTGGTCATATTTTGATTACTTGATTGGAAGACTATTGTACTTGATTTTACTACTACGGCTGAAGATAATATGAGTCACAAGAATGACCTCATAGTCACCACTATACCCTTATGGGGGGTATCAAATTTTATGAACTAGTCCAAATCTGTTCGTCGGTTTCTTATCACTAAAAGGACCTACTTGGTCATCTCACCAACAGTGGACCACATATTGATGAAGGTTGTTGAACTTATTGAAAAGAGAAATACTTCATTGACTTCATTAACTTGTTGTAATTAGAATACATGAACTTCTATTTATAATAGAGGACAGTGGTAGAGTCCAATTAAAATAAAACTACCCTTGTCCCAATTACACCCAAACTCTAACACTTAAAGATAAGTCCAAGCATAATTAAATAACTCAATAAAGATCAAAGACAAACTTAACTCAAACTAAAACTCTTCTAGGACGTGACCATTAGATAAAGATACTTTCTTGAGTCCTTCTTGATCTTTCAACTGATGTGATAAGTATGCCAGCTCATGGTAATCATTATGGGTCCTACTTCTTATGGGCTTGGGCCCATCTTGTGAGCCTTCTTTGGTCATTTGGCCCATCTTATAATACTCTTAGATATGTGGGTCTTCCTTGGTCATGTGAGCTTGAGCCCTATCTTCCAACACTCCCTCAAGATGGGGGTGAGAGAACATCAAGAACTCCTAGCTTCCAACAAAATGATGTATAGGATCATTTTGTATAAAATGGCTGTCCGCCAATCTTCCAACACTCCCCCTCATGCTAGTGCTCTCTTCCTTGAGACCCAACTAGCCAATTCAGGGGGGGTATAACATAGATGCAATAATAAGTTCCTCCATCATGGACTTCCTACCACAAATAATTTTGATATTGTCACGGGGATGAAGTTTCTCCATCATGGACTTCCAACCACAAATAATTTTGATTTTTTGACTAGGATGAAGTTCCTCTGTAATAGACTCCCAACCACATATAATTTTGATATTTTTGATGGGGATGAAGTTCCTTCGTCATGGAACCCTAACCAAAAATAATTTTGATCTTTTTGATGGGGATGAAATAAATGATAATATAAGGTCACCTCTTCTTCAATAATAATGTCCCCAAAGAGACATAATAACTAAAACTGAATATAACACGACCATCTTGCAACACATATAACATGAGCCAAAATAATAAACCTTGTAGAAGGACCCATGAAATAATCATAATCTGATATAAATATTTTTTCTTAGATGCAAAAGCTTCATCTTTTGTGCTTCCCTTTTCTTGAATATTTTGGTCACATAAACTCATCCACAACATGAGGAATAAAATACCTTTTTCTTGTACTTCTTGTACTTCTCCCCCTCAAGCTGGGAGGTAATGGCAGTGATCCCAACTTGAACCAAATATCATAGATGTAGCAATAAGCCCAAAAAATAGAGATGTATAAATAAGCCCTCAAACCAGGGAGAAGTCAGATATTTTCTTAATAAATCAAATTAAAAAGTGACGCAAAAAAATGGGCATAAATTTTGATTTTTCAATACAACAGAATACCAGCATAGCCTTTGATTCTTCTAATGAGAATGTTTATTTAAATATAGATTAGATTGACATGAAATTTTATTCTTATGAAAATATAATTAAATAACTTTAATCCAAGTATAACTTCTCTTCATAAAATATAATTATCAACAGATAAATAATTTGATAGATTTCGGTCTCTATCATCTTACCGAACTAAGTATTGTTTCTCCTTTTTTTACAGAATAAGCATTGACTCTTCCAAGATCAATATCTCCTTAAAAAAACACATGGTGAGAATTGGTTGAATAGTTAAGAAAATAGACTTACATATCTTTCTTTTGATATATAATTCTCCAATAAAGTCTCTTTCTTGATATAAAAAAATACCTTAGAAATTGAAGCTTTCTACTACTGCTCGAACCTCTTTTGCAATCAAACCTTTGCTGCTTCAAATATCAATTTATCTTTTTAGATAACTCAGATAAAAAAATTGGTTGAATAGGTAAAATAATAGACTTAAATATATTTTTTTATATATATTTATCCAAATCTAGTTCTTGATAGCATAAAATACCACGGAAGCAGAAGCTTGCTGTTGTTGCTCAAACCTTTTTTCAATCTGATCTTCGGTCATTCAAATATTGATATCTCTCTGTAAATAACTCTGATTTGAAAGAATAGTTTTATTTCAAAAGAAGACTCAAATATCTTTCCGCCAATATATATTTTGCATATGTAAATCTCAGTAAAGAGGTGGAAAATGCAAAAAAAATTTTGGGTGTAGGGACTGAAAAAAAATATAACTATGAACCTAGACTTAGGGTTTAGGGTTTAGAGAAAAGGATCACATTACCTCAGTGGGTTGACAACGTCAACTCACAGAACCTGCTTTGAACCATGTTGAATTTATGAAAAAGAGAAATACTTCATTGACTTCATTAACTTGTTGTAATCAGAGTACATAAACCTCTATTTATAATAGAGAAAGGTAGTAGAGTCCAATTACAATAGAACTACCCTTGTCCCAATTACACCCAAACTCTAACACTTAAAGATAAGTCCTAGCATAATTAAATAACTCAATATATATCAAAGACAAACCTAACTCAAGCTAAAACTCTTCTATGACATGACCATTTGATAAAAATACTTTCTTGAGTCCCTCTTGATCTTCCAATTGATGTGATAAGGATGCCAGCTCATGGTAAACATTGAGGGTCCTACTTCTCATGGGATTGGGCCCATCTTACGGGCCTTCTTTTGTCATTTGGCCCATATTATAATACTCTTAGATATGTGGGCCTTCCTTGGTCATGTGGGCTTGAGCCTTGTCTTCCAACAAAGATGTTATATTCTATACCAAATGGTTAAAGAAGGATACATTGGTTATTAGTTGGCTTATGGAAGAACATATCTCCAATAATGTCATTCACCTATAGACGGATAAAAAAATTTGGGATACATGCGCCAAGTTGTATTCAAGTGCCGACAACTTACAAATGCCATAAGATATTTTATAACAGATGCTTACCACCAAACAAGGGGACACTATACATGAATATTTGGCTCGATTTAGAGGATTTCTTTAAGAATAGAAACTTGCCCAGGCAATCTCTATCCAAGATAAATAGAAGAGGCCTTGATAACTTCCATATGCCTTGCTAACATTAAACCGCATCTTGAAGTTATTAAGACTCACCTTAGCTCTTCCGCAGTTCCTTTTGTGATGTATGTGCTACATTTTTCCGTATTCCAGATGCTTCTCCCTCTACTACTGAAATACCATCCGCTATGTACTCTGGACATAGGGGAACACCATTTGACCAAGGCCAAGGCCAAGGCAGAGGTAAATTTTATAGAGGTGGAAGATGTAGAGGTAGACGGACGAGTTTTGACCAAATAGATGGGAAGGAATGCACCCATTGTAAGGGATATGACCACACTAGAGAAACATGCTTTCACCTGAAGGAATGCTCTATATGTGGTAGATTGGGCCACTCTCATGAAAGATGTTATAAAGCTAATGAGAATAAGGTTAACCAAGAATTAGTGAGTGATACAAAAGTAGAGCAGTCTACCACAACAACTACAAAGAATACATTTACTTATGAAGACTATGAACTGTTCTAGAAAATTAAAACCATGATGGGGTCCATCCCAAGTACTTCTTCACCAACCGCTGCCACCACCGCTTCAGGTATGTTTTTTTGCCTCCTCTTCATCCTTGATAATTGACTCAGGAGCCTCCAAGAATCTTACAGGTAACAAACATCTACTATACTCCCTTTCTCCATGTCTTTCACATAAGTTTGTTACCATTGCTGAAGGTTCACAAAATAAAGTTCAAAGGAACGGATCCATTTCTGTTACACCATCACTTTCTCTCACTGATATCCTTTTCGTTCCTACTTTCCCTTTGAATCTTTTATCAGTTAGTCGGCTCACCAACCATTTTAATTGCTCTATCACTTTCTCACCCACTTCATGTGGGTTTTAGGATCTTACAATGAAGCAAGTGATTGGTGGAGGCTGTGAACAAGTGGGGCTCTACTAACTTGATGTGCCACAAATAAATACTGCATCCACCCGTGACACTGAGACCAAGTTATGGCAAAACCGGTTGGGACATCCGTCCGCCCAATCTCTTCATCATATTTTTCCTAAAGCATGGTCTGACCTTCATTTTGAAGCATGTCAAATGAGTAAACATCAAAGGTCTACATACTCACCTTGTCCAAAAATTAAAAGTGTCTCTCCTTTTCGTTAATTCATACTGATGTATGGGGACCCTTGAGTGTCTCCAACATTTCTCAAGTGAAATATTTTATTACATTCATTGATGACTTCACTCGTACCACTTTGTTATTTTTGTTTAAAGAACATTCTAAAATACCATTGATATTTTAATCTTTTGATGCAATGGTACTCCCTCAGTTTGGGCAGAAAATTAAAGTCCTTCGGTCAGATAATGCCAAAGAAGACACATCCAAAGATCTTGACTCGTTTTATCAAGAAAATGGCCTACACCCTCAACAAAATGGTGTAGCCGAACGGAAGAGCCGTCATATTCTTGAGGTAGCTCGCAGTTTACTATATGTTATGCAAGTTCCATACTTTTATTGGCCTCATGCAGTTCTTACCGCATGTTTTCTTATAAACCGGTTACCCTCTTCCATTCTTGGTAAAAAATCTCCTTACTCTCTATTATTACCTGATGATGATCCTTTTTCACTGCCCTTGAGAGTCTTCGGCTGTCAATGTTTTGTCCATATTTTCTCCGATAAACATAGTAAAATTGATGCCAAATTTGTGAAGTGTATCTTCTTAGGATACTCTCTCACACAAAAGCGTTATATTTGCTATAATCCCTCTCTTCAGTGTTTACTTGTGTCTAGGGATGTCATTTTTTTGAAGAATTTCTATATTATTCTGATAATGCTCCTCCAAGTTTATCTTCAGTACCAGGTTCTCCTCGATTGGTTGTGCCCCATATTGCAGAAACTACTTAGCCCCCAGTTACACTGGCTGACACCACACTTGCTGAGTTGTTAGATCCTACCGAGGTAAGTCCATTTTCTTCGATTATTTTTGGCCCAAATTATGATACTCGTCCTATTGCAGTTAGGAAAGAGCTGCACCATGCCTACTTCTCATCCAATAACAAATTTTGTGTCTCATCATCATTTATCCCCTATTTGTTGTCAATTTCTATTGGTTATTTCCTCCGTACCAGTACCACTGTCCTATCATGAGGCTCTCTAACATCCACGGTGGAAGGCTGCTATGGATGAAGAAATGTAGGCCCTTTATGAAAATTAGACATGGGCTTTAGTCCCCCTTCCTTCATATAAGAAACTCGTCGGTTGCAAATAGGTATTTACTATGAAACACAATCCGGATGGGTTTTTGGCTCAGTTAAAAGATTGCCTTGTTGCTAAAGGCTATACATGATATAATGGCATTGATTATGAAGAAACCTTCTCTCCAGTGGCTAAATTAAACTAGGTATGTTTGTTATTATCTCTCGCGGCTAACTCTTCCTGGAAAGTCTATCAACTTGATGCAAAAAAATGGTCTGAATGGGATATAAAGGAGGACATATATATGCAGCAACCACCTGGGTATGTGGTTGATGGGGAGTCCGTATGTCAACTACAAAAATATCGTTATGGTCCCGAACGGTCACCTCGTGCATGGTTTGAGACCATAAAGAGATTTTTGTAGTCGACGTACGGACTCCCCCTTAACCACTTACCCAGGTGGTTGATGCATATAAATGTCATCCTATATCCCCCTCAACAACAAGGCCTTGTTAGTGCATTTTTTCAGAAATTTTTCGAAAAGTATTTTTAGTAAAAATACCTCTCGAGGGACCTCATGTTTCCTTGAAAAAATTTTCTAGCTGAAAATTCTTACCAGAAAACTATTGTGGTAAAATTTTTTTTGTTGAAACAAATTACTTTCTACAACTATATGGCCTTGTTAGTGCATTTATTTAGGAAAGTTGGAAAATTAAATCGAATAAAAATATGACCTTTGGGACCATTAATGCATCATATTTCCTAGAAACGTTTTTCAATTTGAAAATTCTTACCTGGGAATTTTTTTGGTAAGGATATTTTTTATGAAACAAATTACTTTCTACAACTATAAGGCCTTGGTAGTGCATTTTTTTGGAAAATCTGGAAATGTGTTTCAAGTAAAAATACATCTCTAGGGGCCATTCATGCCTCATATTTCCTAGAAACAGTTTTTCAAGTTGAAAATTTTTACTAGAAAATTTTTGCTGAAACAAATTACTTTCTACAACTGTATGACCTTGTTAGTACATTTTTTCAGGAAACTTTGGGAAAGTATTTCTTGTAAGAATACATCTCCATCTACCATTAGTGCCTCTTGTTTTCAGGAAAAAAAATTTTAGGCAGAAAAATTCCTACTTGGAAAACTTTGCTAAAACAAATTATTTTCTATAACTATAAGGATTTGTTAGTTTTTTTTAAAGAAACGTTGGAAAAGTATTCTTGAAAAAATATGTCTCCAAGGTCCACAATGCTTCATGTTTTCTGGAAACACTTTTCTACCTGAAAATTCTTTCCAAGAATCCTTTTTGGTAAATCATTTTTTGTCAAAAAAATTGCTTCTCGCAACAATATGGCCTCGTTAGTGTATTTGTTTAGGAGCCGTTGGAAAGTATTTCTAAAAAAATTATGTCTCCATGAACCTTCAGTGCCTCACATTTCTATGAAACACTTTTCAAGTTGAAAATTCTTACCAAGAAAATTTTGTAAAAAGGCAATTTTGTAGAAAAAATTACATTTTACTACTATAAAGCCTTGTTAATGCCTTTTTTCAGTAAAATTGAAAACGTATTTCTAGTAAAAATACATATCCAGGGACCATTAGTGCCTCATGATTCCAAGAATCACTTTTCACTTTGAAAATTATTACAACCAAAATTTTGGTGTAAGGAAATTTTATCAGAAACAAATAACTTTTTACCTCATTAAGGCCTTGTTATTGCCTTTTTCTAGGAAACTTTGGAAATTTATTTCTTGTAAAAATATGGCTCCATGGTCCATTAGTGCCTCATGTTTCTGGGAAAAGCTATTCAGGAGTAAAATTTTTACCTGGAAAATTTTGTTGTAAGGCAATTTTTGCTGAAACAAATTACTTTCTACAACTCTAAGGTCTTGTTTGTGCCTTTATTGAGGAGACATTAGAAAAGTATTTCTAGTAAAAATACGTCTCCAAGCACAATTAGTGCCTTATGTTTCCAAGAAACACTTTTGAAATGGAAAATTGTTATCAAGAAAATTTTGAGGAAAGTCAATTTTTGATAAAACAAATTACTTTCTACAACGATATGGCCTTATTAGTGCATTTTTTTGAAGAAATATTTGAAAAGTATTTTTAGTATAAATATGTTGTGAGGGACCATTAGTGCCTCATGTTTCCTGGAAAAAAATTTTCTTGCTAAAAATTCTTACCAGTAAACTATTGTGGTAAAGCAATTTTTGCAAAAACAATTTACTTTCTACAATTATAAGGCCATGTTAATGCATTTTTAAGGAAACGTTCGAAAGGTATGTCAAGTAAAAATACGATCGTTGGGACCATTACTGCCTCATGTTTCCTAGAAAAAATTTTCATGTTGAAAATTATTACCAGGGAAATTTTGTGGTAAGGATATTTTTTTATAAAAGAAATTACTTTCTACAACTATAAGGCCTTATTAGGGAATTTTTTTGGACATGCTGGAAATATATTTTTAGTAAAAATACGTCTCCAAACACCATTAGTGCCTCATGTTTCCTGGAAACACTTTTCAAGCCGAAAATTCTTACAAGAAAAACTTTGTTGAAACAAATTATTTTCTAAAACTAAATGACCTATTAGTGCATTTTTTTCAGGAAACGCTGACAAACTATTTTTAGTAAAAATACGTCTCCATGGACCATAAGTTACTCATGTTTCCAAAAAAATACTTTTCTGGAAGAAAATTCTTTCTAGGAAAACTTTGCTAAAATAAATTACTTTCTATAACTATATGGTTTTGATAGTGATTTTTTTTTCTCAGGAAACATTGGAAAAGTATTTGTAGTAAAAATATGTTTGCAAGGACCATTAGTACCTGATTTTTTTGGAAACACTTTTCAACCTGAAAATTCTCTCCAGGGATCATATTTGGTTAAGCATTTTTTGCTGAAACAAATTAATTTATGCAACTATAAGGAATTTTTAGCGCATTTTTTAAATAAATGATCAAAATGTATTTCTTCTAAAAATACATCTCCATGGACCGTGACTGCCTCATATTTCCATGAAACACTTTTCAAGCTAAATAATTCTTACCATGAAAATTTTGTGATAAGGCATTTTTTGCTAAAAAAAATTACATTTTACTACTATAAGGCCATGTTAATGCCTTTTTTCAGTAAACATTGGAAAATTATTTCTAGTAAAAATACATGTCCAGGGACCATTAGTGCCTCATGTTTCCAGGAATCACTTTTGAAAATTCTTACCCGCAAAATTTTGGTGTAAGGCAATTTTTTCATAAAAAAATAACTTTTTACATCGTTAAGGCCTTGTGCCTTTTTAGGAAACTTTGAAAACGTATTTCTAGTAAAAATGCATCTCCAGGGGGTATTATTGCCTCATGTTTTCTGGAAACACTTGTAAAGCTGAAAAATCTTACTAGGAAAATTTTGTTGTAAGGCAATGTTGAATTTATGGAAAAGAGAAAAACTTTCATTGACTTATTATAATCAAAGTACATGAACCTCTATTTATAATAGAGGAAGGTAGGAGAGTCCAATTACAATAAAACTACCTTTCTCCCAATTATACCCAAACTCTAACACTTAAAGACAAGTCCTAGCATAATTAAATAACTCAATATAGTTAAAAGACAAACCTAACTCAAACCAAAACTCTTGTAGGGCGTGGCAATTAGATAAAGAGACTTTCTTGAGTCCTTCTTAATCTTCCAACTAATGTGAAAAGGATGCCAGCTCATGGTAATCATTGTGGTTCCTACTTCTTATGGGCTTGGGCCCATCTTATTGGCCTTCTTTGGTCGTTTGGCCCATCTTATAATACTCTTAGATACGTGGGCCTTTCTTGGTCATGTGGTCTTGCGCCCTATCTTCCAACACTCCCATTCAAGTTGAGGGTGAGAGAACATCAAGAACTCCCAGCTTGTTGCAAATGATGGATACGATCTCTTTGTATAAAATGGCAGTCTTCCAATCTTCCAATACTTCCGCACGCTGGTGCTCTCTTCCTTGAGACACAGCTAGCCAATTCGAGAGAAAGGGGGGGGGGGGGGGGGGGGGGATAACATAGATGCAATAATAAGTTCCTCCGTCATTGACTTCCAACCACAAATAATTTTGATATTTTTGACAGGATGAAGTTCTTCCGTCATGGACTTCCAACCACAAATAATTTTGATATTTTTGACGGAGATAAAGTTCCTCCGTCATGGACTCCCAACCACAAATAATTTTGATATTTTTGACGAGGATGACGTTCCTACATCATGGACTCCCAACGACAAATAATTTTGATCTTTTTGACGGGAATGAAGTTCCTCTATCATGGACTCCAAACCAAAAATAATTTTGATATTTTTTACAGGGTAAAATAATGATGATATGAGGCCACCTCTTCTTCAATAATAATGTCCCCAAAGAGATATAATAGTTGCAGGTGAATATAACACGACCATCTTCCAACACATACAACATGAACCAAAATAATAAACCTTGTAGAAGGACCCATGAAATAATCATAATCCGATATAAATATTTTTTCTTAGATGTAGAAGCTTCATCTTTTGTGCTCCCATTTTCTTGAATATATTGATCACATAAAGTCATCCACAATATATGGAATAAAATACCTCTTTCTTGTACTTCTTGTACTTCTCCCCCTCAAGCTAGGAGGTAATGGCAGTGATTCCAGCTTGAACCAAATATCATAGATGTAGCAATAAGCCCAAATAACAGAGATATATAAATAAGCCCTCAAACCAGGCAGAAGTGAGATATTTTTCTGATATATCAACTCAAAAAGTGTCACAAAACAATTGTCATAGATTTGGATTTTTCATTACAACAGAATACCAACATGACTCTTCCAATGCGAATATTTCTTTAAATATAGATCAGATTGACATGAAATTTTCTCCTTCTAAAAGTAGACTTATATACCTTTCATCCAAGTACAATGAATTCATAAAATATAATTATTAGAAGATAAATAATCTGATATATTTCAGTCTCTGTCAACTGGCCGAACAAAGTACCGTTTCTCCTGCTTTTCTAGAATGACCACTATCTCTTCCAAGATCAATATCTCCTTATACAAAAATCATACCGAGAATTGGTTGAATAGGTAAGAAAATATACTTACGTATATTTCTTTTCATATATAATTATCTATATAAAGTCTCTTTCTTGATAGCATAAAATACCTTGGAAGTTGAGGCTTTCTATTGCCGCTCGAAGCTCTTTTTCAATCTAACCTTTGCTGCTTCAAATATCGATTTCTCTTTGTAGCTCAGATAAAAAAATTGGTTGAATACGTTAATGAATAGACTTACAGATATTTTTTTATATATATTTTTCTTTATAAAGTCTAGTTCTTGATAGCAAAAAATACCTCGGAATTTGAAGATTGCTGCTACTCCTTGAAACTTTTTGCAATCTGACCTTCGCTCATTCAAATATATATATCTGTCTGTAGATAACTTCAATTGGAACAAATTATTTTTCTTTGGAAAGTAGACTCAAATATATTTCAGTCAATATATAATTTCCAATATTCAAAACTCCGTATAGATTTAAAAAATGCAAAGCAAACTATGCGCGTAGGGACTCAAAAAAATAACTACGAACCTAGACTTAGGGTTTAGGTTTTAGAGAAAAGGATCTCATTATCTCAGTGGGTTGACCAAGTCAAGTCATAGTACCTACTCTGATACCATTTTGAATTTATGGAAAAGAAAAAAACTTCATGGAATTATTATAATCAAAGTACATGAACCTCTATTTATAATAGAGGAAGGTGGTAGAGTCCAATTACAATAATACTAATTGTCTCAATTACACCCAAACCCTAACACTTAAAGATAAGTCCTAGCATAATTAAATAACTCAATATAGATAAAAGACAAACCTAACTCAAACTAAACTCTTGTAGGACGTGACCATTAGATAAAGATACTTTTTTGAGTCCTTGATCTTCCAATTGATGCGATAAGGATGCCTGCCAGCTCATGGTAATCATTGTGGGTCCTTCTTCTTATGGGCTTGGGCCCATCTTGTGGGCCTTCTTTGGTCATTTGGCGCATCTTATAATACTATTAGATATGTTGGCCTTCCTTGGTCATGTGGTCTTGAGCCCTATCTTCCAACAAGCAATTTTTGCTAAAACAAATTACTTTTAACAACTATAAGGCCGTGTTAGTATTTCTAGTAATACTGTTGTAGGGACCATTAGTGCCTCATATTCCCTAGAAAAACTTTCCTAGCAGAAAATTCTTGCCAAGAAAATTCGAGGTAAGGCAATTTTTGCGAAAAAAAATAGTTTCTACAACAACAAGGCCTCTTTTTTGTATTTTTTAAGAAAATGTTCAAAAATTATTTTTAGTAAAAATTTGTCTAGAGGGACCATTAGTGCCCCATGTTTTTTGGAAAAACTTTTCTGGCTGATAATTCTTACCAGGAAACTATTTTGGTAAAACATTTTTTCTGAAACAAATTACTTCCTACAACTATAAGGCCTTGTTATTGCATTTTTTTAGGAATGTTGGAAAAATATTTCTAGTAAAAATATGACCCTTGAGACCATTACTACCTCATGTTTCCTAGAAACATTTTTCAAGTTGCAAATTCATATTAGGGAAATTTTGTGGTAAGGATATTTTTTTATGAAACAAATTACCTTCTACAACTATAAGGCCTTGTAAGTGCATTTGTTTTGGAAATGCTGGAAATGTATTTCTTGGAAAAATATGTCTACAGGGACCATTAGTGCGTCATATTTCCTGGAAACACTTTTCAAGATGAAAATTCTTACTAAAAATTTTTTTCTTAAACAAAATTACTTTCTACAACTATACGACCTTGTTAGTGCATTTTTTCAAGAAATGTTGGGAAAGTATTTCTTGTAAAAGTACGTCTCCATGAACTATTAGTGCCTCATGTTTCATGGAAAACACTTTTCATGTAGAAAATTCTTACTTGGAAAATAGTGTTGAAACAAATTCTTTCTATAACTAGAAGGTTTTGAAAGTGATTTTTTAGGAAACGTTGGAAAAGTATTTCCAGTAAAAATAAATCTCCAAGGACCATTAATGCTTCATGTTTTCTGAAAACACTTTTCTAATTGAAAATTCTTACCAAGAATCTTTTTTGGTAATACAATTTTTGCTGGAACAAATTTCTTTCTGCAACTTTGAGGCCTTGTTATGTATTTTTTAGGAAACTTTGGAAAAGTATTTCTACTAAAAATACATCTCAATGGACCGTTAGTGCCTCGTATTTCCATGAAAAACCTTTCAAATTGAAAAAATTCATGAGGGAAATTTTGTAATAAGGCAATTTTTCCTGGAAAATTTATATTTTATTACTTTTAAGCCTTGTTAATGCCTTTTTTCTAGAAACATTGGAAAAGTATTTCTAATTAGAATATGTGTCCAGGGACCATTAGTGCCTCATGTTTCCAGGAATCACATTTCTTGTTTAAAATTCTTACCTGGAAAATTTTGGTGTAAAAAATGTTTATAAAAGAAATTACTTTTTACATCATTAAGGCCTTGTTACTGCCTTTTTGAGGAAACTTTGGAAATGTATTTCTAGTGAAAATACATCTCCAGGATCCATTAGTGCCTCATGTTGCCTAGAAACTCTATTCAAGCTGAAAATTCTTATTATGAAAATTTTGTTGTAAGGCAATTTTTGTAGAAATAAATAACTTTTAACAACTACAAGGCCTTGTTAGTTCATATTTTTTAGGAAACATTGGAAAATTATTTCTAGTAAAATTAAATTTCTAGGGACCATTAGTGCCACATTCCTAAAAACACTTTTTTAGCTTAAAATTCTTACAAGGGAATTTTTGAAAGGATTTTTTCGAAAACAAATTACTTTCTACAACCACAATGCCTTGTTAGTTCATTTTTTTTAGAAAATTTTTGAAAAGTATTTTTAGTAAAAATATGTCTCAAGGGACCATTAGTGCTTCATGTTTCCTCAAAAAACTTTTTTAGCTGAAAATTAATACCAGGAAATTATTATGGTAAAGCAGTTTTTTTAGAAACTAATTACTTTCTACAATTATAAGGCCTTGTTACTGGATTTTTTTAGGAATGTTGGAAAAATATTGCTAGTGAAAATACGACCCTTGGGACCATTGCTGCCTGATGTTTCCAAGAAACATTTTTCATGTTGAAAATTCTTACCATGGAATTTCTGGTGGTAAGGAATTTTTTTATGTAACAAATTACTTTCTTAAACTATAAGGCCTTGTTTGTGCATTTTTTGGAAACCTAAGAAATTTATTTATAGTGAAAATACATTCTCAGGGACCATTAGTGACTCATGTTTCCTGGAAGCACTTTTCAAGCTGAAAATTCAAACAAGAAAATTTTGGTTGAAACTAATTTTTTTCAACAACTATATGACCATGTTAGTGCATTTTCTCAAGAAACGTTGGGAAAATATTTTTAGTAAAAATACGTATACATGGACCATTAGTGCATCTTGTTTTCTGGAAAACACATTTCTGGCAGAAAATTCTCACTTGGAAAAGTTTGCTGAAACAAATTATTTTCTATATCTATAAGGCTTTGTTAGTGATTTGTTTGTAGGAAACGTTGGAAAAGTATTTCTAGTAAAAATACGTCTACAAGGACCACTAGTGCCTCATGTTTTCTAGAAAAACTTTTCTACCTAAAAATTCTTACCAAAATTCTTTTTTTGGTAAAGCAATTTTTGCCAAAAAAATTGCTTTTTGCAATTATAAGGCCTTGTTAGTGTATTTTTTTAGCAAACGTTGGAAAAGTATTTCTACTAAAAAATCATCTCCATGGACCATCAGTGCCTCATATTTTCATCACATTTCAAGCTGAAAATTCTTACCAGGAAAATGTTGTAAAAGGCAAATTTTGTTGAAAAAAATTAATTTTTACTGCTATAAAGCCTTCTTAATGAATTTTTTAGAAAAAGTTGGAAAATTATTTCTAGAAAAAAAAATCATGTCCAGGACCATTAAAGCCTCATGTTTTCATGAATAACTTTTCTTGTCAAAAATTTTTGTTTTAAGGAATTTTTTGCTTAAACAAATTACTTTTAACAACTACAAGGCCTTGTTAGTACATTTTTTTTCAGGAAACGATGGAAAAGTATTTCTTGTAAAATTTCATGTCTAGGGACCATTAGTGCCTCATATTTCCTAGAATCACTTTTCTAGCTGAAAATTCATACAAGGAAAATTTTGATGTAAGGCTTTTTTTGCAAAAAACAAATTACTTTCTACAACCACAATTCCTAGTTAGTGCAATTTTTCAGAAAATATTCGAAAAGTATTTTTAGTAAAAATACGTCTAGAGGGACCATTAGTGCCTCATGTTTCTTGGCAAAAAGTTTTTAGCTAAAAATTCTTACCAAGAAACTATTGTGGGAAAGCAATTTTTGCTAAAACAAATTACTTTTTACAACTATAAGGCCTTGTTAGTGCATTTTCTTAGGAAGATTGGAAAAATATGAGCCTTGGGACCATTATTGCCTCATGTTTCCTAGAAATATTTTTCAAGTTGAAAATTCTTACCTGACAAATTTTGTGGTAAAGATATTTTTTTATGAAACAAATTACTTACTACAACTATAAGGCCTTGTTAGTGATTTTTTTTGAAACACTAGAAATGTATTTGTAGTAAAAATATATCTCCAGGGGCCATTAGTGCCTCATGTTTCCTGGAAACACTTTTCAAGCAGAAAATTCTTACTAGAAAAATTTTGCTGAAACAAAATACTTTCTACAACTATATGACCTTGTTAGTGCATTTTTTCATGAAACATTGGGAAAGTATTTCTTGTAAAGATACATCTCCATGAGCCATTAGTGTGTCATGTTTCCTAGAAAAAACTTGTGAGGCAGAAAATTCTTACTTGGATAACTTTCCTGAAACAAATTATTTTCTACAACTATAAGGTTTTGTTAGATATTTTTTTTTCAAGAAATGTTGGAAAAGTATTTCTTGTAAAAATACATCTCCATGAGCCATTAGTGTGTCATGTTTCCTAGAAAACACTTTTGAGGCAGAAAATTGTTACTTGGATAACTTTCCTGAAACAAATTCTTTTCTACAACTATAAGGTTTTGTTAGAGATTTTTTTTTTTCAAGAAATTTTGGAAAAGTATTTCTAGTAAAAATACATCTCCAAGGACCATTAGTGCCTCATGTTTTCTGGAAACACTTTTCTACCTGAAAATGTAAAACAGAGTAAGCTCAGCCCAGGAACATCTAAACAACAATCAAGAAGAAAGCCAACACTGATCTATTACAAATATGATAAGAAACTTCGTCCCACCACACGCTCTAGAAGATCTTCAATGGTTTCTAGACTGAACATAAATTACAAGAAGAAACTAAACAATAAAACAGAGTAATGAAGAAGGAATTGCTTTCATTTTCTGGATTCCAATGCTGCTGAAGAACACCTCTATTTATAAGTGTTTTTGATGTAGGAAGCTTGTAGAGCAAGCCATCTAGGAAGCTTGTAGAACAAGCCATCTAGCTGTCCTCCACGTTGGCATTTGGTGATGCAATCGTGACACGTGCATACCGTGGGGTCATCCCCCTTAGACCCACGTCGGGGCTGATGCCCCGAACCCTACTATCTGTTTTACAGTTTCTTCACAAGTAATCATTGCGGTCACAATTTGACCTCATCAGCATCTAATCTGGAACCGTTAACTAATTACTCACTATCGACATTGGCGCTCCTCATACTTGGGGGCCAGTGAATACATTACATTAACGGTAAGTTGAGAGAGGTGGGCATTGATACACTAACAACCCCCCCCCCCCCCCCCCCCCCCCCCCCCCCCCTCTATGTTCACCTCTGTTGGACTATGTTCTTGGGCCAACGCCCAAGCCACGAAGATGCTTGTTCATCTGAGCACTCCCTAGTGCTTTGGTAAAAATGTCTACATGGTTGTCTTCTGTAGGGCAGTACTCTATGTATATGGTCTCCTCTTCAATCAGTTCTCTTACATAGTGATACTGAATCTCTATGTGTTTAGTTCTAGCATGGAACACTGGGTTCTTCGCCATAGCTATGCAACTTTGACTGTCACAATTTAAGGTAGTTGACTCAGTCAAAGGAATACCTATATCAGTCAAGATGCGTCGTAGCCACACAGCTTCACAAGCCGCTACACAAGCAGCCTTATACTCTACTTCGATTGATGACAGTGCAACTGTTTGTTGCTTCTTACTAACCCATGAGATGATACCACTTCCAAACAAGAATCCATAGCCAGTAACGGATTTCCTCGTGTCAAGATCTCCAGCCCAATCTGAGTCACAATACCCAAATAAAATATCTCCTCTTGTGTAAGATACTCCAAAAGTTAAAGTACCTTTGAGATATTTGAGGATTCGCATTCCAGCTTGCCAGTGCGTTTTTCTTGGATTGTTAGAAAAATGACTGAGCACTCCCACACCATAGCTAATATCAGGTCTTATGTTACAAAGGAAGATTAAACTTCCAACTAATTTTCTATAGAGCTTGTTGTCAACCTTTTCAGAGGAGTCATTGATTGACAGCTTGGTATTCACTTCCATTGGGGTGACTACTGGATTACTTTCGGTCATGCCAAAAGTAGATAATAGTTCTCGAGCATAACGTTCCTGAGAAATAAAGATATGATAAGATTTTTGCCATACCTCAATTCCCAAGCAGTAATGAAGAAGGCCCAAATCTATCATGTCGAACTCTTGGCTCAACCGTTCCCAAGTCTTCACAATGTTGTCTTCATGGTCACCAGTGATTACCAGGTCATCTACATAGAGTACTACAATGACTCTTTTCTCATGTTCACAAAGAACATATAAGTTTGCTTCAGATTTGCTTCTACAGAACCCGCGCTCCAAAAAGAAAGAGTCGATACGTTTGTACCAGGCTCGTGGTGCCTGCTTTACACCATACAAGACCTTTCTTAATTTACATACCTTCTCCTCTACATTTGGTAGTTCAAAATCTTGTGGTTGTGGCACGTAGACTTCTTCCTCAAGTTTCCCATTTAGAAAGGCAGATTTTACAACCATTTCATGTACCGTCCACCTGTAATGAACAGAAGCTGCAAGAACTTCCCGAATTGTTGTCATCTTTGTTGTTGGAGCGAAGGTCTCATCAACATCAAAACCTTCAATTTGTGAGAATCCCTGAGCAACAAGGCGTGCTTTGTATTTTTCAAGAGTACCGTCAGCCTTGTACTTTGTTTTCCAAATCCATTTGCTGCCAATGATCTTTCGGTTAGGAGGTTTGTCAACAATCTCCCAAGTATCATTCTTTATGATACTATAATACTTTGTTTCCATTGCAGCTCTCCATTTTGGATCTGACATGGCTTCCTCCACACTTACTGGTTCTTTTACCTTCTCGATGATTTGAGTCATCAAAGCCATGTTCAAAAGTTGTTGTCCTGCTTTGTTCTGCTCCTCTATTCTCTTTGATCATCTAAGCCCATCAGGACAAGGGCTTTTATCTTCAACTTTTGGAGTTCTGTCATCAAAGAGCTGGTGCACCCACTTTGGTTGTGGCTTCCGTGGGGGTGCACTAGGTTGGCTTGTTGTTTCTTTTTTAATAGAAACATCTTCTACATCACTTACTGGCAGTTCAGTAGGCACTTGGTGAGTTACTTCATCGGTTGGTGACAAAATGGCAGGATCATTATCCTTCATTGAGAGTGGTCCTCATTAAACACAACGTCTCGGCTTATGACTAACTTCTTGGCCTCTACATCATAGAGTCTATATGCTTTAGACTCTTCACTATAACCCAAGAAGATACATTTCTTGCTCTTGTTATCTAATTTCTTTCTTTTTTCTTTGGGAATATGTACAAAACACTCACACCCAAATTTTCTTAAATGAGACACAGAAGGTTTCATACCTGAGTAAGCCTCATTTGGAGTCTTTTCATTCAATGCTTTTGAAGAGCATCGATTTAGGACATATACTGCTATATATACTGCTTCTCCCCAGAAAATATCTGGTAGCCCAACACCTTTTATCATGCACCGAGCCATTTCCACCACCGTTCGATTTCGATGTTCAACTACACCATTTTGTTTTGGTGTATGTGGAACAGTAAGTTGGCGTTTGATGCCAACTGAATTACAGTAGCTAGAGAATTCAGCAGAACAGAATTCCCCCCCATGATCTGTACGAAACTTCTTCACAGTTGCTGCGTTCTCATTTGTCACTTGCTTATGCCACACCTTGAATTTTGCAAGAGCATCAACCTTGTCCCGAAGGAAGTACACCCACATCTTTCTACTGTAATCGTTGACTAACAACATAAAGTAGAAAGATCCTCCTAACGCCATCGTAGTCATTTTCCCACAGAGATCAGCATGTACCAACTCTAGAGGAGCCTTTGATTTGTTTTGACTCTCTTTGGGAATGACTTTCTTTGTTGCTTGCCCAGCATACAAGCTTCACAAGGTTCTTCAATTACATCAATTGAAGGCAAATATGTCACCATATTTTTCTTCTGCATTTCCTTCAACATATGAAAGGAAATGTGTCCGAATCTTTCATGCCAAAGTTGACTATTTTTGGCATCAACAATAGCAGAAAGTGAGTTGATTTCATAAAGGTTATCCCTGCGGATACCTCTTGCAACTATGTTCTCATTTTTATCAAGAATAAGAGATTCATTTTTCTTGAACCGTACCTCCAAATCTTTGTCTGTAATTGCAGCTACAGGCAACAGGTTTCTTGAGATTTGGGGAACAAGTAGAACATCTGCTATCTTCTTACTTTCTCCATCATCAGACTTAATGGATATGGTGCCTATCCCTTCAACAGGACATCTCACATTATTCCCGACCACCACGTTCATTGGTTGTTGTAGAGGATTTAAAGAATCGTATAATTCTTTCTTGCTGGTCATGTGTCGGGAAGCTCCTGCATCTAACACCCATGTACTCTTTTGTTGTACATGAGCACTAGAGCATGATTCCTCTGTGACAGTGAACAGAGGAAGCTCAATTTCTGCAGAATTTGCAGATTCTCTGTTCTTCCAGTTTTGTTTCACCGTGCCGTTCTTCTCATCGTGGATTCGTGTTCTACAATCTTTGACAGCATGGCCCTTCTTGTTACAGTAATAACATGATCCAAAGAACTTCTTACTCTTTGGTTTCTTCTTTGTTTCATTGCTAACCTTTGTTTTTGCTGTGAAGGCAGAGTCAGACTGATTGTCTCTACCTTTTAGCCTCATCTCCTCCTCCATCAATAAGGCAGAGAAATCTTCAAAGCTCAACAGAGGATCACGAACTTGTGTATTGAGTGCTGTCACGAGGCCGTCAAATTTTTGCGGCAGTACTCGAATACATCTTCGAGCAAGTTCCTCTGTTGACTTGGCTATACCAGCAGAAGCCATTTTATCACGTAGGTTTTTCATCCTAGTAATAAAAGACTCTGCTGCCTCATCTTCACTTAATCTTTCAGCAGCAAGTTGATTTTCCAGATTTTGGATATGAGTCTGGTTCCTCGTTTCATACTGATTTTTCAGTATGTTCCATGTTTCATTCGCCTTCAAAGTATGTTGAATTAGGGTGAGGACAAAATCTTGAATACTTGTGACAATTGCACAAAGTGCATCAGCATTCTTCCTTCTCCAATCTTTGACGAGCTAAGGATTAGGAGGAGTGATCTTTTCACCATTAGTGACAACAACAGGTTTAGCATCAACTCCCAGAACTATATCAAGAAGTTCATAGGAGTCCAGAATCGTAGTGATTTTGAACTTCCACAGGAGATAGTTTGTGCCATCAAGTTTGCCTTCTATGAAAGCTGGGGGACGAATACCTATTGCTGGTATAGAACTAGAACTAGCAGTAGAGCTACTAGGCTTAAGATCAATCATGATGTTGTGCTTTACGACAGATGATTGTTGTTAAGAGTCCCCTAGATCTCTGATACCATATAAAACAGAGTAAGCTCAGCCCAGGAACATCTAAATAGCAATCAAGAAGAAAGCCAACACTGATCTATTACAAATACGATAAGAAACTTCGTCCCACCACACGCTCTAGAAGAGCTTCAATGGTTTCTGGACTGAACAGAAATTACAAGAAGAAACTAAACAATAAAACAGAGTAATGAAGAAGGAATAGCTCTCATTTTCTGGATTCCAATGCTGCTGAAGAACACCTCTATTTATAAGTGTATTTCATGTAGGAAGCTTGTAGAGCAAGCCATCTAGGAAGCTTGTAGAGCACACCATCTAGGAAGCTTGTAGAGCAAGCCATCTAGAAAGCTTGTAGAGCAAGCCATCTAGTTGTCCTCCACGTTGGCACTTGGTGATGTAATCGTGACACGTGCATACCATGGGGTCAGCCCTCTTAGACCCCCGTCGGGGCTGACGCCCCTAACCCTACTATCCGTTTTACAGTTTCTTCACAAGTAACCATTGCGGTCACAATTTGACCTCATCAGCATCTAAGCTGGAACCGTTAACTAATTACTCACTATCGACATTGGCGCTCCTCATACTTGGGGGCCAGTGAATACATTACATTAATGGTAACTTGAGAGAGGTGGGCATTGATACACTAACAGAAAATTCTTACCAACAATCTTTTTTGGTAAAGCAATTTTTGCCAAAAAAATTGCTTTATGCAACTATAAGACCTTGTTAGTGTATTTTTTAGGAAACGTTGGAAAATTATTTCTAATAAAAATAAGTCTCCTTGGACCGTCAGTGCCTCATATTTCCATGAAACTTCCATGAAACACATTTCATGCTGAAAATTCTTACTAGGAAAATTTTGTGATAAGGCTTTTTGTCCAGAAAAAATGACATTTTACTACTATAAAGCCTTGTTAATGCCATTTTTAAGGAAATTTTGGAAAGGTATTTCTAGTAAAAATACATGTCTGTGGACCATTAGTGCCTCATTTTTTCTAGATATCACTTTTATTGTTGATAATTCTTATCAAGAAAATTTTGGTGTAAGGAAATTTTTTTCTGAAACAAATAACTTTTTACATCATTAAGGTCTTGTTACTGCCTTTTTTAGGAAACTTCGGGAATGTATTTCTAGTAAAAATATGTGTCCAGGGTCCATTAATGTCTCATGTTTCTTGGAAACACTATTCAAGCTAAAAATTCTTACCTAGAAAATTTTGTTGTAAGATAGTTTTTGCTGAAACAAATTACTTTCTATAAATCTAAGGTCTTGTTAGTTCCTTTATTTAGGAGACATTGGAAAAGTATTTCTAGTAAGAATACGTCTCCAGGTACTATTATTGCCTTATGTTTCTAGGAAACACTTTTTAAGCTGAAAAATTGTTACTAGGAAAATTTTGAGGTAAGGCAATTGATGCTAAACCAAATTACTTTCTAAAACCAGAAGGCCATGTTAGCACATTTTTTCAGGAAATATTTGTTTAATTTACATCCCCATGAATAATACCTTAAGCAAGGGGAGAGAGAAAGAAATAAAAGAAAAACAAGAAAGATTCTTGGGTTGAGAGAGAAGAAGGCAAAAATAGAAGAGGTTTGGAGAGAGAGCTTCACATGAGAGAAGAGAACTAAGAGACTTGCTTGCTTGATTTCTGAGTTACAATCACCTCTTTTTATAGTTGAGGAGGTGATAAAGTCCATGTACAAGTAATCTTATGACTCCTAATTACATTCCAACAAGAACTCTCAATGTTAAGCCTATCATGATAATATTACGTTATCTATTTAAGAGACTAATTTAACTCAACTTCTAACTCTTCTTTAAGCATGCGAAACAAGATAGATAGCCAGCTTGTGGTCTTATCTTTGTGGGTCCCACATGATCTTCCAGCTCATGTTGATGGAGATACCAGCTCGTGGTATCTTTGGGGTCCCACTTGATCCTCAAATCTTCTATTTAATTCCAGCTCATGTTCCTTACTCTTAGCTCGAGCCAATGTTAAGCACCTAGCCAAAACTACCCAAAAGATCGGCCTGTTAGGAGCGGAAACATAGGTACTTAACCCTAGGACAATAATAGTACAACCCGCCCGCCTGAGCTGACGACCACGGCGGCAATAACACAGCAACGAGAGCCGGGTTAAGATCCCATAATCGCTTACTGCCCAACGCCAGAGGAGTACAGTCACCCTGCGCATGCGGGGACTCGAACGCGGGATGTAGCCCTTGCTCTGATACCAAATGTTAAGCACCTATCCAATACTACCCAAAAGAGCGGCCCGTTAGGAGCGAAAGGCATAGGTACTTAACCCCAGGACCATAATAGCCAACTTGTATGAGGGTCCTTGTTGACATCTCTTGATCTCATGGTGGATCGCACCAGCTAGTGTAGCTATGGTGGGTCCCACATTGTAACACCCCCTCAAGCTGAGGGTGACAAAACATCATAGATGCCTAACTTGTTGTACAGGGTGGACAAATTTTTATGAGTGACTGGTTTGGTGAGAATGTTTGAAACCTAATTCTGTGAAGATACATGCTTAAGAGATAAGATGCCTGCAGTGAATTTTTCTCGTATGAAGTGACAATCTATTTCTATATGATTTATTCTCTCATGGAAGACTGGATTAGATGCTATGTGTATTGCAGCCTGATTATCGCAATATAGGGTCATAGGAGCTTCTTTGTAAAATCCCAGTTCAGTAAGAAGAAATTTGATTCATAGGAGTCCATTGACTGTGTGTGCCATGTCTATGTACTCTACTTCTGCACTAGATCATGCAACTACATTATGTTTCTTGCTCCTCCATCTAACCAAGTTTCCTCCAACCATCGTACAATATCCTGAAGTAGATTTCCTATCATCCGGCGATCCAGCCTAGTCTACATCTAAAAAACCTTCGATCTTGAAGTGTCCATGATTTTTGTAGAGAAGCCCTCTTCCTAGTGCTCCTTTGAGATATCGTAATATCCGTTCTACTGCTTGCCAATGGTTGAGTTGTGGATTGTGCATATATTGACTTACCACACTGATTGCATATGAAATATTTGGCCTCATTACGCAGAGGTAAATGACTCTTCCCACCAATCTTTGATATTTGCCGACATCTACCTCTTCTCCGGTACCTACACCTAATTTTGTGTTTGAGTCCATGGGAGTTTCTGTTGGTTTGCATCCCAGCATTCTGGTCTCCTCCAGTAGGTCAAGGACATACTTCCTTTGATATAATATGATTCCATGTCTGGATTGTAGTACTTCAATGCCCAAAAAATATTTGAGCAGTCCGAGATCCTTTGTCTTGAATTCAGCACATATCCATTCTTTTGTCTTCTGAATGCCCTCGGGATCACTGCCGGTTATAATAATGTCATCAACATATACAACTAGAAACACCTTGCCCTTTGGTGTGTCTTTAATAAATACAGAGTGTTCTTGAGAGCATCAGTGAAATCCGGCCCATATGAGTGCTTGGTTAAAATTTTCAAACCATGCACAAGGCGACTATTTCAGACCATAGAGATATTTTTTGTAATCGACATACGGACTCCCCCTCAACCACATACTCAGGTGGTTTCTGCATATAAATTTCCTCCATGATATCCCCATTAAGAAAAGCATTTTTTACATCAAGTTGATACTACCAGGAAGAGTTAGCTGCCAGAGATAATAACATATGTACCGAATTCAATTTGGCCACTAGAGAGAAGGTTTCTTCATAATTAATGTCATAACATTGTATTTAGCCTTTAGCAATAAGACGAGCTTTCAACTGAGCTACGAACCCATCCAGATTGTGTTTCACAGTAAACACCCATTTGCAATTGAAAGGTTTCTTATCTAATGGAAGTGGGACTATAGTCCATGTCTGATTTTCATAAAAGGGTTGCATTTCATCATCCATAGCCGCCTTCCACCTTGGATGTTTGAGAGCCTCCTGATAGAATTGTGGAACAGGTATGGAGGAAATAGCAGACAAAACTTGACAACAAACAGGGGATAGACGATGATGAAACACAAAGTTTGTTATTGTTGAATTTATGGAAAAGATAAATACTTCATAGACTTCATTAACTTATTATAATTAGAGTACATGAACCTCTATATATAATAGAGGACGGTAGTAGAGTCCAATTACAATAAAACTTCCTTTGTACCAATTACACCCAAACACTAACACTTGAAAATAAGTCCTAGCATAATTAAATAAATCAATATAGATAAAAGAAAAACATAACTCAAACTAGAACTCTTCTAAGACGTGACCATAAGATAAAGATGTCTTTGTGAGTCCTTCTTGATCTTCCAACTTATGTGATTAGGATACCAGCTTGTGGTAATCATGGTGGGTCCTACTTCCTATGTTCTCAGGCCCATCTTGTGGGCCTTCCTTGGTTGTGTGATCCATCTTATAATACTCTAGGATATGTGGGCCTCCCTTGGTCATGTGGGCTTGGGCCTATCTTCCAACACTCCCCCTCAAGCTGAGGGTGAGAGAACAACATGATCTCCTAACTTACTACAAATGATGTATAGAATCTTTTTGTATAAAATGACACTTCTTCCAATATGCCTTCGTTTTCCAACACTCCCCCTCACGATGTTGTGCCATTCCATGAGGCCCTGATAGCATAATATAAGTGAGAATAAAAATACTCCTAGTCGGTAAGACATTGCTCCATACTCCAATCCTAATGCTGAATGTAGGGCACACTCCATCTTCTGGAGGTAGTGTGTCTATCGACATTGCTCTGAAGTGTCCACCACCGTGTCCCTCAACAAGACAACGACACTCAAGTGGTAGGAGTAATAAAAGCCATTACAGGGGGTAGTGGGTTTATTTATAATGGTCTCCCAATCCGGCCATAGACTCTCATGGTATCCCAACCGTGATATTTTTTAGAGTTAAATTTGTCATGGTGTCCCAATCCGGGCACCGACTCTCATGGTGTCCCAATCATAATATTTTTGAGAGTCAAATAAATTATAGTATGAGAAAAGGTACTGAGGCCACCTATTCTTCAATGATAATCTCTCATTCAAAGAGACATAATAGCAGTAGCTGTAATGTTACACGACCATCTTCCAACACATATAACACGAAACAAAATAATAAACCTTGTAGAAGGACCCATGAAAAAATCATAATTCGATATAATTTTTTTTTCTTAGTTGCATAAGCTTCATCTTTTGTGCTCCCCCTTTCTTCAATATTTTTGTCACATAAACTCATCCACAACATATGGAATAAATTACCTCTTTCTTGTACTTTTTCTGCTTCTCCCCTGCAAGCTGGGATGTAATGGCAGTGATCCCAGCTTGAACCAAATATCATAGATGTAGAAATAAACCCAAATAACAGAGATGTATAAATAATCCCTCATACCAGGGAGAAGTAATAAATTTTTACGATATATCAACTCAAAAAGTGTTGCAAAACAATGGGCATAAATTCAATTTTTTCGATGCGACAACATACTTGCATGACCTTTGACTCTTCCAATGTGAATATATCCTTAAAAATAGATCATAATGACATAAAATTTTCTCCTTATGAAACTATAATTAAATAAATTTCATCCAAGTATAACTTCTCTTCAGAAAATATAATTATCAGAAGATAAATAATCTAATAGATTTTGGTCTCTTTCATCTGGCCGAACTAAGCATTGTTTCTGTTAAAAGGATAGTCCCACATACATTAGTGAGTATAAAGATTTTGTATTTATTAGATGGGAAAAAAGGTTTCCTAAGTGGCTAATTATTTTAGGATAAGGCCTTGGACCCAATTTAACATGCTATCAGAGCAAGGTTCTCATATGTGGGCATCCGCCCAAATTATCCATGTGCCACCATGTGAGGGCCTCTACCCAAATTATCCACGTGCCTACATGTGAGGGGGAATGTTAAAAGGATAGTCTCACATACATTAGTGAGTATAAAGATCTTGTATTTATTATATGGGAAAAAAGGTTTTCTAAGTGGCTAGTCTTTTTAGGATAATGCCTTGGACCCAATTTAAATGTTTCTCCTTTTTTTCCAGAATGACTATTGACTCTTCCAAGATCAATATCTCCTTATAAAAACATCATACAGAGAATTGGTTAAATAGGTAAGAAAATATACTTACATATATTTCTTTATATATATAGTTCTCCATATAAAGTCTCTTTCTTTATAGCATAAAATACTTGGAGGTTGAAGCTTTCTACTGGTGCTAGAACCTCTTTTTCAATCTGACCTTTGCTGCTTCAAATATTAATATCTCTTTGTAGATAACTAGGATAAAAAATTGGTTGAATAGGTAAAAGAATAGACTTACAGATATTTCTTTGGATATATATTTCTCCATTTAAAATCTAGTTCTTGCTAGCATAAAATACGTAGGAAGTGGAAGCTTGCTGCAGCTGCTTGAACCTAGACTTATGGAATTTATAGAAAAGAGAAATACTTCATAGATTTCATTAACATATTATAATCAAAGTACATGAACCTCTATTTATAATAGAGGAAGGTAGTAGAGTCCAATTACAATAAAACTTCCACTATCCCAATTACACCCAAACACTAACACTTAAAGATAAGTCCAAGCATAATTAAATAACTCAGTATAGAAAAAAGACAAACATAACTCAAACTAGAACTCTTCTCTAAAGATGTTTTTGTGAGTCCTTCTTGATCTTCCAACTTATGTGATAAGGATGCCAGCTCGAGGTAATCATGATGAGTCCTACTTCTTATGTGCTTGGGCCTATCTTGTGGGCCTTCCTTGCTTGTGTGGTCCATCTTATAATACTCTTAGATATGCGAGTCTTCCTTGGTCGTGTGGGATTGGGCCTATCTTCCAACAGTTATGGGATGAGAAGTAGAGGGCATGGTGCACGATCTGGGCTCTTTCCAAATTTCAATAGGATGAGTATCATATTGTGGGATAAAAATAACTGGAGAAGATGGACTAACCTCAGTTGGATCCAAAAACTCAGTAGGTGTGGAGTCAGCCAGTGTTTCTGGGGGCTGAGTTGTTTCTATAGCACGGGGCCTAACCGGTTGAGGATGTTGTGGACTTAATAGCAGAATGATTAATCCAGAGATGACGTGGATAAGTCAGTGACTCAGTGGAGTAGTGAAGTACCTTAACCAGTTTATGTTCTTTTAAATTCATGAATGTCAAGTAGGGAGCCCACGAGGGCAGTATTGTAATAATCTTAAACAATATGCTCGAGCCTTTGCCTTAAGAGGTCATCGAGAAGACAGGAAAGGGAAGAAGAAAGTTATAAGGGATCTGCGTTCTCCTTCAACAAACCAGGGTCAGTATTCCCTTGGAAACCAAGGTGCAGACTCCCTTTGACGAGCCTGGTTATCCTCATTCTATATCATCCATCTATCCTCTTCTCTCACGTTAGCCATTCCATTCCATGTTCCTCACAAACCCGTCACCATAGGTAGACCAAAAAGGTCTCGGCATCCTAGTTCTACCCTTGATTTACAAGAAGACCTCTCCCATCGTCGAATCACTCAATCCATGGTCAGAGACCATAACATCTTGGTATCAGAGCAGGTTAATATGGGAGAATAATCCAACAACGCCGAGTTGATAGCAAACATCAGAGAAATGATGCATGTTGAGAGAGAACAGAGCGATGCCAGAGCAACAACAAGACAAGAGGAATCCGAAGAGCGTTTGGTCACATTGTTGGACAATAGGGTCGCCCAATAGGTACAATTACAAATTGACAATTTATCTAATAGACTATTTGATATAATTGGGGGAAAAAGTTCCAACCCACGGGAGGGGGAAAGGAGCCCTGTGGCCAGGAAGGGGTACCAGTATGTTGGACGCACAGAGGCACTAGTGTCAAGGGGGAATTTGAGTCCCAGAGGGGGGACCATCCCGAGATACACCAAATTGGAATTCCCAATTTTAAGGGATCAGAGGACCCACTGATATGGCTCAACATGTGTGAGAAATTTTTTCTCACCAACGAACTGCTAACAGTGACAAAGTGGGATTGGCTGCCTTCCACATGCTCAACAAAGCACAGCTATGGGGTCATCAAATAGAATTGGCGTATCTCGAATTAAATTGGCAGGAATTCAAAGATTTATGCTCCATCCGGTTTGGGCGTCCGACTCAAAATAATCCCCTGGGGGACTTGGTGTTGCTACATCAAATCGGCACTGTAGAACTGTACCAAAAAGCCTTCCAGAAGAAATTGGCTAGGGCTAGCAAGGTAGTCAGGGTGGACCAGCAAATCAGCTTGTTTACAGCCGGCTTGACAGAGGCCCTTCGTCTAGAAGTGGAGCTCCTTGCTCCTACGGATTTGGCTTGACCAATGAATTTGGCGAGAGCACTTGAAGCCAAACAAAAATTCCAGGCAAGCAAACCTCCATGGCCGGGAGGAAGATAGTCTACAAGCACCCCACACACAGCAACCCCATGGTGCAACTCAGTACCTTCCAGTTCTCCTCAAGCTTCCAAGACAAGTCCATCTCAACTAGCATTCATCAGAAAATTGAACAGGGTAGAGAAGGAAGACAGAAGATCCCGAGGCTTATGTTATAATTGTGATGAAAAATATACCTTTGGACATCAATGCCAGAAATTGTTTTGGTTATAAGTAGAGGATGATGAGGAGGAAGCCCTTGACAACACCGACCCAGTAGAGGAAGAAAACGAACCTGAAATTTCTCTCCACACCATTACCGGCCTCCAATCCACCAAAACAATGCAACTATGTGCCCTCGTCAATGAAAAACCACTCCTCAGTTTGGTTGGCCCTGGCAGTACTCATAATTTTATAAGCTTCAAAGCGGCTTAGCAATTGCAATTTCCAGCATAGCCTCATCCAACAGCTTCAATTTCAGTGGCTAATGGAGAAAAACTTCCCAAGTTATGGGATCAGTAAGGTAGTGTTGTTTTCCATTGAAGGTCATCCATTTGAGGCAAAATTTCTGATCATACCACTAGCAGGATTTGATATGGTTCTCGGAATTAAATGGCTGCAAGCTTTGGGGCCCATTTTGTGGGATTTCTCAGCCTTGACCATGAGCTTTGAGATGGCAGGCCAGAAGTACACTTTCCAGGGTGGTAAGACTGAAATTCCTCCACACTTACAAGTACTCCAGCAGCAGCAGCCCTCGGCCACGAAGTTAAAAATTTTTTTGGAGGATTATGACAAGGTCTTTCAGCAACCAAAGGGTCTCCCACCTCTGAGACAGTGTGACCATATAATTTCATTGAAGGATAGTTCTGATGTGGTTGTGGTGCACCCCTATCGATATCCCCATCTCCAAAAAGATGAAATAGAAAAACAATGCAAATTGATGCTTGAGCAAGGAATCATCCAAAGAAGTACATCCCCTTTTTCTTCGTCGGTCTTGTTAGTCAAGAAACAAAACAACACTTGGAGATTTTGCATGAATTATAGGGAATTGAACTCAAAGACTATCAAAGACAAGCTCCCTATTCCAGTTGTGGATGAGTTATTGGATGAATTTCATGGAGCACAAATTTTCACCAAGCTCGATTTGCGCTCAGGCTACCATCAGATCCGTATGTATTCTCCAGATATTCACAAGACAGCATTTCAGGCACATCATGGCCACTTTGAATTTTTGGTCATGCCCTTTGGTCTCTCCAATGCTCCATCAACATTTCAGGCTTTAATGAACGAGGTATTTACCAATTATCTCCGCAAATTTGTGTTAGTATTCTTTGATGACATACTAATTTTCAGTAAGTCTTGGCCTCAACACTTAGAGCATTTACAACTGGTTTTTCAATTGATTCGATCCCACCGGCTGTATTTAAAGAAGACCAAGTGTACATTTGGGAGAAAATAAGTAGTTTATTTGGGGCATATTATTACAGCGTCAAGGGTGACAGTGGACCCCAAAAAAATTACAGCTGTTACACAGTGGCCTCCACCAACCAATGTCTCAGCTTTATGGGGTTTTTCAGGCTTGGCTGTAAATTATAGAAAGTTCATTGCCAACTATGCGAGCATAGCAGCACCCTTGTCCAACCTGCTACATTGCAATGCATTTGTTTGGCATGAGGAGGCCAGCACAACCTTCCAAATGTTAAAAACAGCCCTTGCCACAACACCGGTCTTACAATTGCCTAATTTTAAAGAGCCTTTCGTGGTTGAATGTGATGCATCAGAAGGTGGTATCGCGGCAGTGCTGCAATAATCCAACCATCCCACTGCCTATTTCAGCCGACAACTGTCACCACATCGACACAAGTTACCAGCATATGAGCGTGAACTGATTGGCTTAGCAAAGGCAGTCCACCATTGGCATCCCTAGTTATGGGTTCAATATTTTCTTATCTGTACAGACCACTACAATTTGAAATATTTGGTAGATCAACTTATTTCTACATCACCTCAACAACAGTGGATCAGTAAATTGTTGATCTTTGACTTTATGGTGGAACACAAGGTAAATTGATTACAGCAGCAGATGCTTTGTCACGCAGATCAGAAGACTCACCACAATTATCTGCCATCAGTCATCCCATGCCAGTCCTTTTGGACAGCATCAAGGAGGCCCATAGGAGCTCATCAGAACTACAAGACCTCAGTCAGCAAATTACAGCTGGCAACATGCCATCCGATTTGACCCTTCTTGACACCCTCATTCTCTATAAGAGCCACAACTATTTGCACCATTCTTCTCCTCTCATTGCTACAGTGGTATCTTCTTATCGTGAAAGCTACCATGAAGGCATTCAGAAGACACTCATGCGGCTTCGCCATGATTTTTATTGGGCTGGTATGAAGATCTCCATTACCTCCTATGTAGATGCTTGTCAGGTGTGTTAGAGGAATAAGGCGGATAATTTATCACCAGCAGGGGTACTACAACCGATCCAGCTTACCACTCAGGTATGGGCGGACTTATCCATGGATTTTATTGAGGGTCTCCCGAGGTCTTTCGGGAAGTCTATTATTTTGGTGGTCGTAGACAGATTATCCAAATACGGTCATTTCATTCCATTGGAACACCCATACACACATTGTGCTCCTACAGGACATTCTAGAGTCCATTGTCAGTGATCGGGATGTTTTTTTTACTAGTCAATTCTGGCGGGATCTCTTCAAATTCTGCGGCACCAAACTCAATTTTTCCTCAGCATATCACCCGCAAACTGATGGCCAGACCGAAGTACTTAACCATACCATTGCCATGTATTTTCGGTGCTTGGTTGGTGACAGACCCAAAAGATGGTGGACTGCATTCTGTGGGCAGAATATTTGTACAACACCTCTTTCCACATGGCTTTACAAGACACCCCATTTCGTATAGTGTATGGCAGAGACCCTCCCAGTCTCCTTCCATATGATCATGGCTCCACCAGAGTCGATGCAGTGGACAAGGCCCACATTGATTGAGATCAGTTGTTGGCCATTATTCGCCAGTGCCTCAGCCAAGCCCAAGCTTGTATGAAAGACTACAATGACCAGGGTCACCGCGACATTCAGTACAACACAGGTGACTTTGTTTGGCTCAAACTCCAACATTACAAATAGGCTTCCCTAGCTGGATGCAGGCACAAGCTCTCGCCCAAATATTTTGGGCCATTCAAAATTACTTAGAGGGTCGGGGAAGTCACATATAGGCTCCAATTGCCTCAAGAAGCCAAGATCCATGATCTATTCCATGTGTCCCTCCTAAAGCCCTTCACAGGCAGCGCCTCACCCACACTCCTGCTCTCCCACCCATTGAGGATGGCCAAATATCTCGCTTGCCATTCAAAATTCTGTAGGCTCGCCAGAATCCACACAGACGAGAGGTGTTAGTTCAATGGTCTCCCACAGACGCACCCCGCAGTATTCCAATAGGTCAACCACACATTCAAGCTTGCAGACTACCTCATTTTCTAGGAGGGGAGTGATATTGTGGACTCAGTAGCAGAACGAGTAATCCAGATACGAGGCTGACAAGTGAGTGACTCAGTGGAGTACTGAAGTACCTTAGGTAGTCTATGTTCATTTAAATTCATGAATGTCAAGTAGGGAGTGCACGAGGGCAGTATTGTAATAATCTTAAACACTATGCTCGAGCCTTTGCCTTAAAAAGTCATCGAGAAGAAATGAAAGGCAAGAAAAAATTTGCAAGGGATCCGCATTCTCCTTCAATGAACCAGGGTCGGCATTCCCCTGGAACCCAAGGTGCAGACTCCCTTTGACGAACCTGGTTATCCTCATTCTCGCCAATCCCTCTCTCCTCTTTTCTCATGTTAGCCATTCCATTTCATGTTCCTCACAAACCTGTAACCATAGGTAGACCAGAAAGGTCTCGTCATCCTGGTTCTATCCTCGATTTACAAGAAGACCTCTCCCATCGTCGAATCACTCGATCCATGGTAGGAGACCATAACAGAGGAGAACCTGGTATGGAAGATAAACCTGGAGGAGCATTATTAGAATAATATGGAGAGTCTTCAAAAAATTTGACATCCCTAGACACAAGTAAATGCTGAAGAGTAAGATTATAGAAAACATAACCCTTTTGTGTATGAGAGTATCCTTCATAGATTTTGGATCAAGTTTACCGTGTCTTGGGGAGGAAATATGGACAAGACATTGAAAGCCGAAGACTCTCAAGGGCAGTGAAAAAGGATCATCATTAGCTAATAAGTGAGAGTAGGGAATTTTTTTTCCAGGAACGGAAGAGGGTAACCGGTTTATAAGAAAACATGTCGTAAGGACTGCATGTGGCCAATAAAAGTATGGAACTTTCATGGCATATATTAATCCATGAGCTACCTCATGAATATGAAGGTCCTTCTGTTCGGCTACACCATTTTTTTGAGGGGTGTAGGCACATGATGTTTAGTGAATAATGCCATTTTCAAGACAAAACAAGTGAAGATCTTTGGATGTGTATTCTTTGGCATTATCGAACCGAAGGACTTTAATTTTCTGCCCAAACTGAGTGAGTACCATTGCATGAAAAGATTTAAATATCAATGGTATTTTAGAGTGCTCTTTAAAAAAAATAACCAAGTGATACGAGTGAGGTCATCAATATATGCAATAAAATATTTAACTTGTGAAATGTTGGAGACACTCAAGGGTCCCCATATAGTATGAATTAATGAAATAGGAGAGACACTTTAATTTCTGGACAAGGTGAGTATGTAGACCTCTAAGTTTTACTCATTTTACATGCTTCACAATGAAGGTCTGACCTTGCTTTAGGAAAACTATGATGAAGAGATTGGGTTGACGGATGTCCCAACCGGTTGTGCCATAACTTGGTTTCAGTGTCACAGGTGGATGTAGTATTTATTTGTGTCACATCCAGGTAGATGAACCCCCACTCCCCCCCTTGTTCACAAAATCCACCAATCACCCACTTCGATGTAAGATCCTGAAATACACATGAAGTGGGTGAGAAAGTGATAGAGCAATTAAAATGTTTGGTGAGCTGACTAACTGATAAAATATTCAAAGGGAAAGTGGGAACAAAAAGGATATCAGTGAGCAGAAGTGATGATGTAACAGAAGTGGATCCTTGCCCTTTAACATTAATCTATGAACCACTAGCAATGGTAAAAAATTTATGTTAAAGACAAGGAGAAACTGAGTATAGTAGATGTCTGTTACATGTAAGATGCCCGGAGGTTCTTGAGTCAATTATCCAGGAAGAACAAGAGGCAGAAAACATACTTGAAGCGGTGGTGGTAGCGGTTGGTGAAGAAGTACTTAGGGAGGACCCCATCTTGGTCTTCATTTTCTAGAATAGTTCATAGTTTTCATCAGTAAGTGTATTCTTTACAGTTGTTGTGGTAGATTGCTCCACTTTTGTATCACTTACTTGTTGAAAGATAAGCTCAAGCCCACACGACCAAGGAAGGCCCACAAGATTGGCCCAAGCCCATAAGAAGCAGGACCCAAATGATTACCATGAGCTGGCATCCTTATCACATCAGTTGGAAGATCAAGAAGGACTCACAAAAGTATCTTATCTTATGGTCACGTCAAAGAAGAGTTTTAGTTTGAGTTATTTTTGTCTTTTATCTATATTGAGTTATTAATTATGTTAGGACTTAGCTTTAAGTGTTAGAGTTTGGGTGTAATTGGGACAAGGGTAGTTTTATTGTAATTGGACTCTACTACCTTCCTCTATTATAAATAGAGGTTCATGTACTCTAATTACAACATATTATTGATGACAATGAAGTATTTTACTTTTCCATAAATTCAACACGGTATCAGAGTAGGTTCTGAGAGTTGACTTGGTCAACTCACGGAGGTAATGTGATCCTTTTCTCTAAACCCTAAACCCTAAGTCTAGGTTCGTAGTTATTTTTTTTAGTCCCTATACCTATAGTTTTCTTTGTATTTTTTAACTTGATACGGAGTTTTTAATATTGAAATATATATACTGAAGGAAAGATAATTTAGTCTAATTTCCAAATAAAAATCATTTGTTCCAATTGGAGTTATCTACAGAAAGATGTCAGATTGAAAAAAGGTTCGAGCAACAGTAGCAATCTTTAGATTTTGAGGTATTTTTTGCTATCAAGAACTAGAATTTATATGGAGAAATATATGTCAAAGTAAATATCTGTAATTCTTTTCTTTTACCTATTCAACCAATTTTTTTATCTGAGTTATCTACAAAGAGAAATCGATATTTGAGGCAGCAAAGATCGGAATTAAAAAGAGGTTAGAGCTGCAGCAGAAAGCCTCAATTTCCAAGGTATTTTATGCTATCAAGAAAGAGAATTTATAAGGAGAATTATATATAAAAAGAAATATGCGTAAGTCTATTTTCTTACCTATTCAACCAATTCTTGGTATGATTTTTTTATAAGGAGATATTATACTTGGAAGAGTCGATGGTCATTCTGAAAAAAAGGAGAAACATTACTCTGTTCGGCCAGATGATAGAGACCAAAATCTATCACATTATTTATCTTCTGATAATTATATTTTATGAAGTGAAGTTACACTTTGATGATAGTATTTAAGTCTACTTTTATACTGAGAAAATTTCATGTTAATTTGATCTATATTTAAAGAAATATTCCCATTGGAAGAATCAAAGGTCATGCTGGTATTATGTTACATTGATAATCCGAATTTAAGCCAATTATTTTGTGCCACTTTTTGAGTTGATATATCAGAAAATGTCACTTCTCCCTGGTTTGAGGGCTTATTTATACATCTCTATTATTTGGGCCTATTGCTACATCTATGATATTTGGTTCAAGCTGGGATCACTGCCATTACTCCCAGTATGAGGGGCTATATTTTATTCCATATGTTGTGGATGAGTTTATGTGACCAAAATATTCAACAAAAGGGGAGCACAATTTGAAGCTTCTGCATCTAAGAAAAAATATTTATATCGGATTATGATTATTTCATGTGTCCTTCTACAAGTTTTATTATTTTGGTTCATGTTATATGTGTTGGAAGATGGTCCTGTTATATTCACCTGCAACTATTATGTCTCTTTGGGGACATTATTATTGAAGAAGTGGTGGACTCATATCATCATTTATTTTACCCCGTCAAAAATATCAAAATTATTTGTGGTTGGGAGTCCATGACGAAGGAACTTCATCCCGTCAAAAATATCAAAATTATTTGTGCTTTGGAGTCCATGACGGAGGAACATCATCACCATCAAAAATATCAAAATTATTTGTGGTTGGGAGTCCATGACTGAGGAACTTATTATTACATCTATGTTATCCCCCCCTCCCCCCCCCCCCCCCCCCCCCCCCCCCCTCCCTGTACTGGCTTTTATTACTCCTACCACTTGAGAGTCGTTGACCTATGGAAGGACACGGTGGTGGACACTTCAGAGCAATGCCGATAGACACACTACCGATAGAAGACGGAGTGTGCCCTACATCCAGCATTAGGACTGGAGTATGAAGCAATGTCTTACAAGATAGGAGTGATTTTTACTCTCACTTATATTATTCTAGTAGGGCCTCATGAAAGGATGCAACAGCGTGAGAGGGAATGTTGGAAGATGTGCCATTTTATACAAAAATATTCTATACATCATTTGTAGCAAGCTGGGAGTTCACGTTGTTCTCTCACCCCCAGCTTGAGGGGTAGTGTTGGAAGATAAGCACTAGCCCACACGACCAATGAAGGCCCACAAGATGGGTCCAAGCCCATAAGAAGTAGGACCCACAATGATTACCTTGAGCTAGCATCCTTATCACATTAGTTGGAAGATCAAGAAGGACTCACAAAAGTATGTTATCTTATGGTCACGTCAAAGAAAGAGTTTTAGTTTGAGTTATGTTTGTCTTTTATCTATATTGAGTTATTTAATTATGTTAGGACTTATCTTTAAGTGTTAGAGTTTGGGTGTAATTGGGACAAGGGTATTTTTATTGTAATTGGACTCTACTACCTTCCTCTATTATAAATAGAGATTCATATACATTGATTACAACAAGTTATTGATGTCAATGAAGTATTTCACTTTTACATAAATTCAACATTACTTTGGCTTTGTTAGCCTTATTCTAATTAGCCTTAAAACATATTTCTCGAGAGTGGCCCAATCTACCACATATAGAGCATTCCTTTAGGTGAAAGCATGTGTCTCTAGTGTGGCCATATTCCTTACAATGGGTGCATTCCTTCCCATCTATTCGGTCAAAACCAGTAATTCCACCTCTTCCTCTTCCTCCTCTATAAAATTTGCCTCAGCCTCGGCCTTGGTCATATGGTGTTCCCCTCTGTCCAGAGTACATAGCGGATGGTATTTCAGTAGTAGAGGGAGAAGCGTTTGGAATACGAAGAAGTGTAGCACATACATCATCAAAAGTGGGAACCGCGAAAGAGCTAAGAAGGTGAGTATTAGCTACTTCAATATTTTTTTAATGTTAACAATGCATATGGCAGTTATCAATGCCTCTTTCTGTTTATCTTGGCCAAAGATATTTGTAGAGGTTGGTTGGGCCAAATTCCATTCTTGAAGAAACCTTGAAAGCGGGCCAAATATTCATGTATATTGTCTCCTTGTTTGGTGTCCTTCTTTTTGGCATATCCAGCATTTACACTTGCTCGGGGGTTTCCCCTTCAGGCAATATGCATTTACTGGATGTGGTTGGGCTAGAGTTTGTTCTTTTTCTAAAGTATCTTTTTTAGGAGTATACCTAGATTTTGAACTACTTTGTATCCTAAATTTTTTCTTATGAATTTTTTTAGGATATTTTCTTTGCTTTTGGTTATAGGTTTTCCAACCATAAGCTCCTACATTTTTGTTCTGGTTGGAACAACATAATGTTTGCTTATAAGTTTACTACTTTTCTTTTGTAGTTTTTGAGTTTCACAGAGGTTTGCCAACATGTCTTGTACAAACCTGTGTTTTCTTCCAAAAGTATAAAAACCTAGGAAAGCGTCCATGGTTAAAGCAGGAAACTCTGGGTTGTTTTACCAATATTTTACAATGTAGTCTTTTTCGAAAATAGTCGCAAAAGGTTCTGGCAATTTTGAATAAAAGGTGGGCAGATAGGATTTTTTATCAACTTTTTGTAGTTTATAGAAGTAACTTGCAAATTCGTAGTAATACTTCTCATAAAAATAGATGTTACAAATCTGTAACTTATTTAGTTTTTGAAGAGTTTCTAAACGTTTTCTTTGTTTAGTATACTCATCGCGAGCTTCTAGGGCTGGATGTATTCCTAGAAATTATTTTGATATCTTAGCCACTAATCCTTTTAGTATTGAGGCTATAGATGTTGATGTAGCTATTTTTTGGTCTTCGAGAAGATTGTCCCACCAATGAGCTATATGACCCTGTAGGGCATGGGTAAAGAAGTTAAATGCAGAATCTTTGTTGATTCATGCATATTAGCAGCATTGCTGATACTTCTTTCCCATTCTTTGAGGACTTTTTCTCCATCCTTGGAACAATCCAAGTTGAGATAAAATCCCAATGGGTTTATGCTATCTATGGATTGATGTCCTTTAGTAGCATGGGAAGGATCGACATTTGTGTATTTTATTGAATACCTTTGTCCTCCCAACAAGATTTTAGAGTGGGAAAAACTTTCTCTTTCTCAAGAATAATCCATTGTTTTGTGGCGGAAATTGTCTGTCATATAGGTATCTTGTACCCTTGATGTTTCTACTTCATGTTGGCTGGTGTTGCCTCCTCGAAGCATCCTGAATCTTTTACAAAGATAATTTTCCTTTTTGTCTTTAGAAGAGTAGTTTTTTTTCTTGGTATTTTCTATTGCAACTTTGTCAGAGTCCCATGCCTCTGGTTCACTATCTTGTTGCTCTTTTTGTTTACTAGAGGAAGGTTTTTTCCTCTAGAACATAATAAATTGGTTGGCGACTGAAAGTATTATATTTTGCGTAAACTTCATCATCAGTAGAGGATGATGCTTTTGAAGCAATCCTAAAGGCAAAAGGTTCTAGATCTTTTCTTCTACTTGCTATGCAAGGTGCAATGTACACTAGGTTTTTAAGCCACCGGTAATGTCAGAAAGGCCTAAAGGTAATGGAGTTTCGATATCAGTTAAATAGAAAAAATCATTCATTTTTAAAGAGATATTTCTTGAAGCTCTCTTTGTATTCTCTAGATTATGCATTGTAGTGTGTGAGCTCTGTTGTTGATTCTTATCCATTCAGAATGAAACTCAGTGTGAGCAATCATTGTATCTTCTGTTGGTTGAAGATTATCTCTGTTTTGCAGAGCGTGAATTCTTTCTACTCATGCTATTCTTAAACGATCTAATAGTCTTTCTCTATAGATCATTTTTATAAAGCTTTTGTTTAATTATTTTGATCTTGCATCCTAATTTGTAGACGCAATCATTATATCTCATCCACCAATAATGATACATCACTTGGGATGGGAATGTGTCATCTTCAGGTTGAAGAGTATCTCTTTGTTGCAGAGCCAGAGCTAGGCTTTCTCTACAAAATTCTAGGCGATCTAATAGTTTCCACCTATAGATCATTCTGGTGTCCAAGGTGTAAAAGGGGTTTTATACGTTGATGGACTAGAAGAAGAACCTAAATGTTATTTTAATGTTAAGACTTTGCTTAGGAGTTCTTGCATTTTATCTTTGTTTAGATTATCTAAAAAAAATTTTAGTGCTGTTAATTCTTTAAAGAAAATAGGACTATTTCCATTGTCAATTTTTTCTACAATATTTTCTAGGATAGTTTGACATTTTGTTATTTCTCTATGTCTATGTTCATCATAGAGGAAATTAACTTTTTTTTGTAGATTGTCAATAGCATTTTCTAACCTGGTAATGGTCTTTCCATAAGACTCTAAGGTTTGGTTGGGCCTTGGGTTGCCTATTCCTTCGAATTGGGAACTGGTGGAGGCTCTACTAGAAGAGGTAGAGAGCCTAGTGTTGGTAATCACTAGTTTTCCTTCTATCTTCCTTATGGTTTTTCAGGAGAGGGGAAGGTGTCTAGGAGCCATAGGTTGGACTACCCATTCTATTGGCCATGTTAACTCCCTAGGGTCGAGTTCTTCTATGGTCAAATTTTCAAAATATCCAATATTATTGGATAGTTCCATGATTTTCTTTGAATCCTTAACTGGAACCTTTCTTGTATTGATTCCTCTTGCAACTACTCATATGCATTACTCTTCTTCCTGGTTGAATGCCATTTTTCTACTAGTTATCTGTGTAGATTTTTAGGGACAAGGTATCTTGGATATGCTTGTCATCTAAATCTATTTGTAGGTTGGGCCAAGTTGTAAAAGAGACTGGGCCTAATCCTAAGTTGGCTCCAATTCCTCCGAGTAGGGCCTTTTCAAAATTATTCCTCACTGAGTTATCTACGATAGCTACTATGAAAGGTAAGTTTTGGTTGATTCGTATCAAGGGGTCTAATCATATATGAACTAATCCATAATTGGGACTACATTGATGCATGGTTCAATACATTCTATTATCAAAACCCTAATCATAGGCATTCTAGGTTTTTCCAAAGGGCCAAGGATGTTTTGAGAAGGTATTTAATTGGTGGACAAAATTTGGGCCACCCATTGAGGTTCTCCCAGAGCCCATTCAGGCTCAATTTAAATTTTGGACTAAATCCAGTCCTAAGCATAAAGATTTGGGGAAAATCCCAATAGATACAAATTTGTTCATATTATTTATGACTTTCACCATCCCCTGGATTTTGTGATGGGACTGTACCACATCCTTCAATCAAGAAGGACTGCCAATTTTATAGAGAATCTTCCATGTAAGGTAGTGGAACATTTTTCCATAAATTGATACAAAGTTCGCAAAAATTAAGTCTAATATTCTCCATAATGAGAATTTAATGGGACAAAAAATCTCAAAGTTTTATTATGAACCCAAGAATATGTTCAACAATTACAAATTAAGGGCCAAACTTTTATCAACGCCCAAAACAATCCAGCTGTCCTCAATAATGGAGTATTTGTTCTGCCACCTCAATTATAGAGGCATCTTTCATAGTTTCTATTGGTGGATTTTAAATGTTATCAAATTCGTCTTGTACTTTTCAGTCTTGCTCTTTCTATATAAGGAGTTATGTGTTGTTTTGTAAGGCATTACTTTGAGTTTGCGCTTGTTTCCATGGTTGCTCATTGTTTGGATATTATTTAGTGTGTTTTTTGATATGTAAGTATAATATTTCAATTTGAATATATTTTATATTTCCATTATTTTCGATTCTTTTTTGTTGTAAATAGACCATTAGTGCCTCATGTTTCCTCGAAAAAACTTTTCTAGCTAAAAATTCTTACCAGGAAACTATTGTGGTAAAGCTATTTTTGCTGAAAAAAATTACTTTCTACAACTATAAGGCCTTGTTAGTTCTTTTTTTAGGGACTTTGGAAAAGTATTTCTAATAAAAATATGATCCTTAGGACCATTACTACCTCATGTTTCCTAGAACAATTTTCAAGTTGAAAATTCTTACCAGGGAAATTTTGTCGTATGGATATTTTTTATGAAACAAACTACTATCTACAATTATAAGGCCTTGTTAGTGCATTTTCTATGGAAATGATAGAAATATATTTCTTGTAAAAAATACATCTCTAGAGAACATTCCTGCCTCTTGTTTCCTGGAAACACTTTTTAAACAGAAATTTCTTTCAAGAATTTTTTTGTTGAAACAAATTGCTTTCTACAACTATATGACCTTGATAGTGCATTTTTCTTGGAAACTATAGGCAATTATTTATAGTAAAAATACATCTCCATATACCATTAGTGCCTCATGTTTCCTGGAAAACGTTTCTAAGGCAGAAAATTCTTACTTGGAAAACTTTGCTGAAAAAATTATAATTTACCAGTATCATGCCTTGTTAATGCCTTTTTTAAGGAAACATTGGAAAAGTTTTTATTTTAAAAATACATGTCCAGGGACCATTAGTTCCTCATTTTTCCAAGAATCTCTTTTCTTGTTGAAAATTCTTACCAGGGAAATTTTTTGGTAAGGATAATTTTTGTGAAATAAATTACTTTCTACAACTTTAAGGCTTTGTTAGTGTATTTTTTGGACACGCTGGAATTGTATTTGGATTAAAAATACATCTCCAAGGACCATTAGTGCCTCAAGTTTCTTGGAAACACTTTTCAAGCGGAAAATGTTTACTAAAATTTTTTGCTGAAACAAATTACATTTTACAACGATATGACCTTGTTAGTGCATTTTTTCAGGAAACACGGGGAAAATATTTCTAGTACAAATACATCTCCATGGACCATTAGTGCTTCATGTTTCCTGGAAAACACTTTTTATGCAAAAAATTCTTTCGGGGAAAACTTCGCAAAAACAAATTACTTTCTATAACTATAAGGTTTTTTTAGTGACTTGTTTTCAAGAAACGTTGAAAAAGTATTTCTAGTAAAAATACATCTCTAAGGACCATTAGTGCCTGATGTTTTGTGGAAAAATATTTCTACCTAAAAATTCTTTCCAGGAATCATTTTAGGTAAAGCATTTTTTGCTGAAACAAAATAATTTTTGCAACTATAAGGCCTTGTTAGTGTTTGTTTTTAAGAAAATGTTGGAAATGTATTTCTACTAAAAATATATCTCCAAGGACTGAGTACCTCATATTTCCATGAAACTCTTTTTAAGCTGAAAATTCATTCCAAGAAAATTTTGTGATAAGGCAATTTTTGTTGAAAAAATTACATTTTACTATTATAAGGCCTTGTTAATGGCTTTCATAAGGAAACGTTGGAAAAGTATGTCTAGTAAAAATACATGTCCAGGGACCATTAGTGCCTCATGTTTCCAAGAATCACTTTTCTTGTTGATAATTCTTACCAAGAAAATTTGGTGTAAGGCAATTTTTTTTAAAACAAATAACTTTATACATCATTAAGGCCTTGTTACTGCCTTTTTTGGGAAAATATGTCTCCAGGGACCATTAGTTCCTCATGTTTCTAGGAAACAAATTTTAAGCTAAAAATTGTTATAGGGAAATTTTGAGGTAAGACAATTTTTGCTAAGACAATTACTTTCTACAACCACAAGGCCTTGTTTGCGTATTTTTTCCAAAAATGTTTGAAAAATATTTCTAGTAAAAATATGTCGAGAGAGACCATTAGTTCCACATGTTTCCAGGAAACAAATTTTAAGCTAAAAATTGTTACAGGGAAAATATTTAGGTAAGACAATTTTTGCTTAAGACAATTACTTTCTACAACCACAAGGCCTTGTTTGCGAATTTTTTCCAAAAATGTTTGAAAAATATTTCTAGTGAAAATATGTCGCGAGGGACCTTTAGTGCCTCATTGTTCCTAAAAAAATATTTCTAGCTAAAAATTCTTACCAGGAAACTATTGTGTTACCGTATTTTTTGCTGAATTAAATTACTTTCTACAACTATAAGTTCTTGTTATTGAATTGTTTTAGGAAATTTTAACAAATTATTTCTTGTAAAAATACAACCCTTGGGACCATTACTGCCTCATGTTTCCTAGAAACATTTTTTATGCTTAAAATTCTTTCCATGGAAATTATGTGGTAAGGATATTTTTTATGAAACAAATTACTTTTTGAAACTATATGGCATGTTGTTCATTTTTTTTTCCGAAATTCTGGAAATGTATTTTTAGTAAAAATATGTCTCTAGGGAATATTAGTGCCTCATGTTTCCTGGAAACACTTTTCAAGCAGAAAATTCTTACTACAAATTTTTTTGTGAAACAAATTACATTCTACAACTATATGACCTTGTTAGTGCATTTTCAAGAAACATTGGGAAAGTATTTCTAGTAACAATTTTGGCTTCATGGACCATTAGTGCCTCATGTTTCCTAGAAAACACTTATCAAACAGAAAATTCTTACTTGCAAAACTTTGTTGAAACAAATTATTTTGTATCACTATAAGGTTTTCTTAGTGTTTTTTTAAAGAAATGTTGGAAAACTATTACAAATAACAATACGTCTCCAAGGACCATTACTGCCTCATGTTTTCTGGAAACACTTTTCTACCTGAAAATTCTTATGTAGAATATTTTTTTTGTAAATCAATTTTTGAAGAAACAAACTGCTTTCTGCAACTATAAGGCCTATTTAGTGTATTTTTTATGGAAATATTGGAAATTTATTTTGAAATTTATTTTTAATATAAATACATCTCCATGGACCATCAGTGCCTCATATTTCAATGAAACACTTTTTAAGCTGAAAATTCTTTCTAGGAAAATTTTGTAATAAGGCAATTTTTTATGGAAAAGTTACATTTTACTACTATAAAGCCTTGTTACTGTCTTTTTTTAGGAAACGTTGGAAAAGTATTTCTAGTAAAAATATGTGTCGAGGGACCGTTAGTCCCTCATGTTTCCAGGAATCACTTTTCTTGTTGAAAATTCTTACCAAGAAAATTTTGGTGTAAGGATATTTTTTTCTGAAACAAATAACTTTTTACATTATTAAGGCCTTGTTACTGCCTTTTTTAGGAAATTTGGAAATGTATTTCTGTTATGCACGTAATAACATTGCTAAGTTATTTAGAGTTTAATTAATTGTTTTTCTTTACTTTCTTTATTTTATTTCAGTTAAAGAATTAATTGGCCACAAGAACATTTTTGTAATATTTTATCTTGAACCTTGTAAGGGTGAACCCTATTTAGGGGGTAAGAGTAATGAGAAAAGGAAGCATTTATTTAGGTTAAACAAGGGTTTGAGTTCTCCTCAATGACATCAGGAGTGTGCGTTCTCCTTAATGAATGTAGGGTTTTCAAGCTTCCCTTCGGCTTGACTTTCATTTTTCTATTCTTCTTCCATACGAATCGCTGCGTTAAATCCGGGACCATAACAATTGGTATCATAGTTGCATAACATGGGGAATTCCAACAATGGAGAGTTAAGAGAGTTGCTGATTAGAAGGCAGAATACGCTCGTAGAGCCACGGGCAGAAAATGAGACAAGGTTCGCTCAGATCATGCAACAGTTGGATCAAATCCCAATGCTTAACCAGAAACTCGACAGACTTGAAAGGGAAATCGTTACTGCAGAAAAGAAGACCATACAACCTAAACTCAGCTAGCAAGAAAAATTTATATCACACAACGGTCGAACAGAAACTGTTTCAGATGGGAAGAAAGGCCATGGGCCAAATAATTTCAAAGAGAAAATATGCCGAGCATGGACATCAGCCATCAGAGACACATAAATTCCAAAATTGGTGGGGTATTCAACAACTCCCTTCTCATGGGATGCAAAAAGTCTCCCAGAATAGGAGATGCAAAAAATCCGAGAGACCTCTATCTTGTAAAATCTCCAAGAGAGGAAGCCCCAAAGGGGTGCTGTTCACCATCGGAAAAAGGTCTGGTGGGCTTTGGGTTCAGGACTCTCGCTCTCAATCTTGCCCTTGACAGCTTAGCGGAAAACAATCTTCAACGTATTTAGGGGTAAGTTTTTGAAACACCCTCGATTTTATGTCAAAACGATTCTTTGAGATGATATTTTTTGCGTGTGATGGGAATGGTAGAAAAATTTCATTGGGTGATTTATTTTTCTATTGATGAGAATAGCACCAGTACTTCTGTTCTTTGTCAAATTGAAAATGTTGTGCTTAAATTTTCTTGTGATATGTATGGTGATCGGCCATTGTTCATGTCATTTCTTCAACCAGGTGTGAGTTCAGGAAATGAGAAGGTAGCAAATGTGGGAAAAAATGGAGAGACTGGTGGGTTGAACAATCTGACGAATTTTCAACTTGCTACTGCTATTGTAGTGCACAAAGGGGCTCAAGTAGATAGATTGGTTGGAGCTAATCCAGAGGAGATAAGGAAAATGGAAGATGATGGGCAGCTGTTTGTTGAAATGCCTGCAGGAAAGGTGGAGAACTGGATTTCTATGCTTAGCAATTTGGGTTTTTCTAGAAATGGTGGAGAATATGCTATGGGGGGTGATTTTTAGTACTGTTGAGGGTAAAAAATTCAAATTCTGAGTGGAGACTGGACAAAGTATAAGTGCTATAGTTTTGGACACTATTCCAAGTGAAAACAAAAAGGAGTCAAAGGGTGTGGACACTATTTCCGATGTACACATTTGGCAGATAGTCATATTAAGGAGTCTTTCGTGGTCACCCCAAAAACTGTATTTGCAGAAGTTAAGGCCAATGCTTGCAATGAATCGATTGTTGTAACTTCTCACACTAATGAAGTGCCCGATGATTCCTGTAATATACTTCCAAGCCATAACCAAAAGCCTTCAATAATTGGCATTGACATAATTGAGGTGTCACGGGAAAATGAATCATCAATCCAAGAAGAAGGACCTTCAATTGTTGAGCCTGCTGCATTGGAAATACAACTAGAATTACATTATGGTCCTAGATCAATACGAAGATTCACCGGGGAGGACGAGGTGATATTGAAGAAGAAGGGGACAAAAGGGGACAAAATCATAGAGAAGAACGGAGAGGGATAACCCGGCTCTGAGGGAGTCTATAACCTACGGCTCTGAGGGAGACCGCAACCTAGGGTTCCAGGGGAACGCCGACCCTAATCTCAAAGAGGAGACCTCAAATCCTATTTTATATTAACTTTTTACTTCCCCATTCATTACCATACGTTGCATACAAATAGTTCACGCCAACAAGAGTTTAGGCAAAAATTACAAAAGTGCCCCTGAGGCATATTTAAACCCAAATAGCATAAAATAGAAAATAAACTAAATAACTACTTAACTGACTCAGCCATGGTGTCTCAGCCTGACTCGGCTCACTATTTGGTCCATAAAAAATTATCTTTTGTACCATCTGCTATCAAAATACATAACAAATTATCTTTTGTACCATCTGCTGTCAAAATACATAATCTGGGTGTTGGCCAGTGTGAGGGACTTGGACTGGCTCCAACGAGTGAAAAATATGATTGCAGGGTGGATATTCTCAGTACAGCCGGGTATGCACATAACAGGCCACCTGAAGAGGCTCATGGGTCCTTCAACAAAATGATGTCTACTGTGCCAATGCAAAAAACAGTGCTGCCAGACAGCCAAGAAAACAGTGCTGTTGTGGTAGTGCAGAAAACAGTGGTAGTGTAGAAAATAGTGCTGCAAATTGAGATGGGAGGTGCAAAGAAAATTTTTCACTCTATTTCAATGGGAAGGCTTCAACTTGCCGAGGCTGTGAATGCCAACTTCACTATTGCTGCTACAGTAATTCACCAAAGCGCACTAATTGCTCTTCGTGAGTCCTCTCAGTCGAATTACAACAATATTGATGCTACCAACTCTAGAGGCAACCGGGGCTTCCTAGAGGATATTTTTGATACATTATGTATGTAGAATGAGGAGACAGTGATAGTCTTGAGTTTAGATGCAATAGTGGCAAGGGCTGCAAATCTCAAATGTAGGACTTATGCAGCAAAATTATCTATAGTAGTGGGCAATGCATATAGTCCTGTGCAGGATGTTGCTAATTCTTTCTACACCGGGAGACCAATAAATGTAAATTGGGTTCTTTTTGCAGCCTCAGTTCTGGGTTTGGATAATAATGGATCCATAGAGGAAGCTTCTGGTTTTGCAGCACATGGGTTATGTAGAGCTTCACTAGAAATGTTTGGATTGCTTCCAAATACTGAAAACAAAGCCTACTGGGTGGTTGTTCTCAGTTGAGCAGGTTAGTCCCAGCATATGCCAGCTGACGAGGCTTTTGCATTCTTCAAAAATATGAGGTCTGTAGGTGTTAATCTTGAGGGTGTTGCTATTCTTTTGTCCTTTCCACTTCTGCCTAGTTGAAGGACTCCGATAGTGGTCTGTAGATTCTTGACTTGGTTCATACAAACCATATTCCTATGAGTAGCAATTTAATAGTCACAGTGGTTGCCAGGTCTGCCAAATATACATCAATCATATTTTATGAAGTTAAGTTATACTTGGGATGAAAGGTATTTATGTCTACTATCATAAGGAGAAAATTTCATGTCATTCTAGTCTATGTTTAAAGAAATATTCGCATTGTAAGAATCAAAGATCGTGATGGTATTCTATTGTATTGAAAAATCCAAATTTATGCCCATTGTTTTGAGTCACTTTTGAGTTGATATATCAAAAAAATATCTCACTTCTCCCTGGTTTGAGGGATTATCTATGCATCTCTATTATATGGGCTTATTTCTACATCTGTGATATTTGGTTCAAGCTGGGATCACTGCCATTACCTCCCTGCTTGAGGAGGAGAAGTACAAGAAAGAGGTATTTTATTCCATATGTTGTGGATGAGTTAATGTGACCAAAATATTCAAGAAAAAGGGAACACAAAAGATGAAGCTTCTGCATCTAAGAAAAAATATTTATATCGGACTATGATTATTTCATGGGTCCTTCTACAAGGTTTATTATTTTGGTTCATGTTATATGTGTTGTAAGATGGTCGTGTTATATTCAGTTGCAACTATTATGTCTCTTTGGGGACATTATTATTGAAGAAAAGGTGGCATCATATCATCATTTATTTTACCCCATAAAAAAAAGACATCACGATTGGGAAACATTGATGGGGGATACCCTGTAAAAAAATATCACGGTTGGGAAACCATGACGGGGGATACCCTGTCAAAAAATATCAAAGTTGGGAAACCATGATGGGCCCTGTAAAAAAATATCATGGTTGGGAAACCATGATGGAGGAACTTATTATTGCATCTATGTTTTACCCCCCTGAATTGGCCAGTTGGGTCTCAAGGAAGAGAGCACCAGCGTGAGGGCGAGTGCTGGAAGATTGGAGGACAGCCATTTTATACAAAAAAAATCCTATACGTCATTTGCACAGGCTGGGAGATCTTGATGTTCTCTCCCCCCAACTTGAGGGGGAGTGTTTGAAGATAGGGCTGAAGCCCACATGACCAAGGAAGGTCCACATATCTAAGAGTCTTATAAGATGAACCAAACAACCAAAGAAGGCCCACAAGATGGACCCAAGCCCATAAGAAGTGGGACCCATAATGATTACCATGAGCTGGCATCCTTATCACATCAGTTGGAAGATCAAGGACTCAAGAAAGTATCTTTATCTAATGGTTACATCCTAGAGAGTTTTAGTTTGAGTTATGTTTGTCTTTTATCTATATTAAGTTATTTAATTATGCTAGGACTTATCTTTAAGCGTATGAGTTTGGGTGTAATTGGGACAAAGGTAGTTTTATTGTAATTGGACTCTACTACCTTCCTCTATTATAAATAGAGGTTCATGTACTCTGATGATAATACTTCAATGAAGGTTTTCTCTTTCCCATAAATTCAACACCTGTATGGTCTAATAACCACCACATCTAATCTGGAGTTTAAACAAATTCTATGATCACAGTGCCTCAATGGAGGCAACCCTGAAAGCTCCTGAAACAAGTCTATGAACTCTTCCAGTAACTTTTCTAACGTGCTGCCCGGTGGTTCCTGTTTGTGTAGTAGGTGGATATGATGTGCCGCTTCATTTTGACTGCCCTTTAGCATTACTTGGCTTCCTTTCGACTAAAAACTCATTGTTAAAGCAGAGAAATCCCAAAAAATTGGGCCCAAGGTTTGTAACCATTTGATTCCAAGTACCATATCAAATCCAGCTAATGGTATGACAAAAAATTAAGTGGTAAAATGAGTGTTACCAATAGAAAACTTTACCACCTTGCTGACCCCATAGCTAGGGACTTTCTCACCATTGGCAACTGAAACCATGGCAATTGGGTGAGGCTGGATCCCAAGTTGAAGAAGTTTAGCAGCCATTAAGCTTAAGAAATTGTGGGTACTTCTAGAGTCCACTAACCCCACAAGTTCCTGGTCTAGAACCCTTGCCCGTACTTGCATAGTTTTGGCTGACTTCTATCTAGTAATTGCATTCAAAGAAATTTCTGGTTCGTCCTCCTCTTGAGGACCTTCATTCGGTTCTTCTTCTCCCAATGCATCTAACTCCAACCACAACAATCTTTAACATTGGTGGCCTACTCTATAAGGTTCATCACAGTTATAACATAGGTTTTTTGCCTTGTGGTCAGCCATGTCTAAACCAGTTAATGTTCATATATATTGGGGTGGTGGGTTGCGTGTCCTTGTATCTGCTGCCACAGTATTAATCAAAGTAGTTTTGGGTGGCAACACTATTGGCAAGGTCACCTAAGGCGAATAGTTCCTCCTCCCTTGCCAACCAGTCCTTTGAATTTGAACTTTCTGTCTTGCTTCCAGTGCTCGAGCTAAATTCATTGCTCGTGCCAAATCAGTAGGTGCAAGGAGTTCCACCTCTAACCTCAAAGACTCATTAAGGCCTACTGTAAACAAATTTACCTGTTGGTCGACTCTAACCATCTTGTTTGCTTGAGCCAATTTTTCTTGGAATTGTTTTTTATTATTTATCCACAGACACGGTTTGTCTTAATAGGACCAAACCCCCCCAACGGGTTGCTGTGTGCTGGAGGGCTGAATCTTATAGTACATAGCTATTTAAATTCTTCCCAATCTAGCACCAATCTCTCAAATTTTACTTGATGAAACCATAGCTGCACTTCATCGAGCATGTGGAAGGCAGCCAATCCCACATTATCAAATTCAGGTGTCCTTTGATTGGAAATAAATTCTCACATCTATGCAACCGAATTAAGGGGTTGATAGACGTAGTAAAAGTGGGAAAATCCAATTTCGTATACTTGGGTACTGTACCTCCACCCTATTGTGAATGGACACCAGTGCGCTTTACAAGCTGTTCCACCCTTCTACTGTGCGATTTGTCCTCCCCCCTTTGGCCTGGGTTGGGTTTCTAGCAGCCAAAAGATCTGAAACCATACCTGAGAGTCTCTCGAGTTGCAGGATAATACTTGGAATTTGTTCCAACTACTGGCAGAAATTTGTCATTCTCACCTCTTGTTCGGCCTGTGTGTCCTGCACCTTTGTGACCATGGCTCTCAGCTCTTCATTGTTGGACGTATCACCCATCTTATCCTGCTCTAATACCAAGTTGTTATGTTCATGGGTCATGGATCTTGTAACATGGCGCTGGAAAGGGTAATCCAGAGTTTTGGCGACGAGTTCTGCACTGGTAAGGTCACTCTTGGTTTTGGAAAAGGGAAAAGAGCAAGAAGAAACGAGAAGAAAATAAAATTTGTAACGGAACCTGGACCTTTGGGTTCATAGAGGATAACTCCAACCCTAGAGCTCATTGAGGAGAACTCTAAATCCCTATTTAGGCTAAAATCAGAATTGTCTTTTCCCATTCCTCTTTCCCCCCAAAGTAGGGTTGGCGCCAACAAGAGTTCAAGAGAAATAATTACAATAATGCCCCTATGGCATATTAACTCTTCAATTGAAATAAAATGAAGTAAAAGAAAAATGAAGAAAAAAACAATAAACTGAATAACTAAATGACTCAACCGTAGCGCCTCTGAATGACTCGGCCTGCTATTGAGTCCATAAAAAAATCCTTAAGTTTGAAACATAGGAGGGGTAATTTTTCTTCTTGTATGTGAGCTTAGTAAATTTCTCCAACAAGGATTCTAGGATGGTATAACCTTACCTCATTTGGTATTTCTTGTTTAAGGCCTCCAATGAAGCTACCAACTTGAACCAATGGACTCAGTTGACTATGCATTCAAACTTTGTTTGGTACTCTTTGATGGAGCCACTTTGCTTGAGCTTTATGAGAAGAGAATCATAATCTTGATATTGGTTGGCCAAACAATATGCATAGATCTTGTACAAACACGTGCCAAGTGATAAGAGGGCCGGTGTGGTTGTGCTATTGGAACCAACACACATATCCCCTTCTAGTTGGAAAGAAGCTAGAAGCCTTTTTTGGTTTTCATCAGTTTATTGATGTAGATTTTTAGGACTCCATAGATTTAGCTCATGGAGAAAAAGAGAGATGACATAGTGGAGAAAGTAGGAGGAAGAAGAGGTTATGGACTTGTATCCTAACCCTTCCCCTGAAACTCAACCTATAGATTAATAATCCTACAATATTCTAATTATGTCCATGGTACTTAAACTAATTATATCAGTGCCATCTCTATGAGATGACTCTTTATTTACCATCCTACCATCACTATATGGGCTTATGAGCCTTATCCTTGGTCTACGGGCCTTGAGCCCATCTTTCACATCTCTTGGATGTGTGGGCCTTCCTTGGTCGTGTGGGTTAGGGCCCATCTTCCAGCACTCCCCCTCATGTTGGGGGTGAGAAAACATAATGAAATCCCAACTTACAGTAAATGGTGCATGGGATCTTCTGTATAAAATGGCAGTCCACCATATCTTCCAACACTCCCCCTCAAGTTTGTCATCTCTTCGAAGAGGTCCAACTGTCATAATATAAGTGAGAGTAAAATCTATTATGGACTCAATAACTGGTTGAGTCATTCAAAGGCGATGTGTCAATGTCAATTACTTTGGCTGAGTCAGTTACTTAGTTTTTCAGTTACTTAGTTATTAAGTTAAGTCATTAAGTTTGTTTACTTTTCAAATTGAATGCCATGGAGGGGCAGTTCTATAATTTTGTACTCTTGAACCCTACTTAAGGGGTGAAAGTAATGGGAAAGAGAAGTCTTGATTGTAGGTTAAACAAAGGATTTTTGAGTTCTCCTAAATGAGCTCAAGGGTGTGTGTTCTCCCCAACTAACCTAGGGTCTCAAGCTTCCCTTTGGCTTGATTTTCTTCTTCCTTCATCTTCTCCCCTTGTGAATCACCATGTGAGATCTGGAATCATAACAACTTGGTATAAAAGCTTGAACATGGGTGATTCGTCCAAGAGTGACAAGCTGCAAGCAATTGCTAGAGAGGTGCGATTGGTAGCAATGGGGGCAGAAAATGTAGCAACGCAGACAAAAAGTGGGTCACGAATGAAAAGAATTGACCAACAAATCAATAGTATGTGGGATATGATGTTTGGAAGAAATCCACCCCCAGATTGAAGGATGGAAGACTTGAGATTGGCCAAATCCGAGAAGCATCGCGTTAAGGAGTTAGAGGGGAAGGTTGCCGCTCCAAATGATGAGCAGTTGATGCCCATCATATTACCTCAAATCGCATTAGAACAGCCAGATTTGGGTTTGACCTCAAATCTCCCCTGTTCACAGCAACCAAAACTTCTCCCAGGATTGGAGAAGGAAAATTTCTGAGTGGAGAAGCCCCATGTTGCTGCTGTTCACCATCGGCAATAGGTCAGGCTCTACTTCATCATGGGGCATAAAAATTTTCTACCCAGCAGCTTCAATTTTCCTCTGTTAGCGGTTTATGCAAAAAGAAAGGTAAAAAAATCTAGAAATTTTGATTTCAAAGTGGAAATAGTTGCCTTGGCAGAAGATGAGAAGTCTGGACTAGTGGATTTCAATCTGAAATTGTGACCATCGTGTTTCAGCCTCTCACTCTCGCTCTCCACTCCAAACAGGAAACCGACTTGATCGAATTTTGTGGTCAGTTTTTTAGCAGATTTTCTCCGAATTTTTTTTTGTCCATTCTCAAGTCCCTCGACTTTGTAAGAAAAAACTCTACAATGGTGTTGCAGGGGTTTAGTTGCGCTGAGAACCAAAAAGGTTACTCACATAAGCTGGAACATTATGTGTTGTTTGTTGATATATTGGCTTCCGTTGGTGATTTGGAAGGAGTTCTGGCTCTAGTGTCAGAAATTCACAATGGGGATATTTCGGGTCACATGTATTCAGCCTGTGGAGATGTAGTGTCCGCTCGAACAATGTTTGTAGAAATTTTTCGACCAGGTGGGGTTTCTGGGAATTCTATTGTGGACGATTATGAAATGTGTGGAGATGTGTTCGTGGGCACTTCTTTGATGCATATGTATTCTAAGTTCGGGGATATTCCTGGTGCTTACCAAACAATTGATGAAATGAAATTTCGAGATGTGGGTACTTGGCACATCATGATAGTCGGATTCTGCCAAAAATATGTGATTTCATGGAACACTATCCTCACTGGTTTTGCACGGAATAGGCTTGCTAATGAGGCAATTAAGCATTTCCATGTTCTGGGTAAGTCTGATGGCATACTAGTAGATCAGGGTACTAATATAAGCCTTCTCTCTGCTTTATTCCATGTAGGATCTATGCAACAAGGAATGGCAATTCCTGGAAGAACTATACGGACTGGTTTGTTATATGAGGTGTTTGATGTAACATGTCTTATTGACATGTATGCCAAATGTGGATAAATCAAGATTGTTCATTTTGTACTTGATAGCATGGACCAGAAAGTTCTACCGGCATGGAATGCTCTCACCTATGGTCATGCAAATTGGAGGATCCTAGGGCAGTAGTTTATGCAAAACAAAGAGATGCTACATTGGAAGAACTGGGGCTGACAGAAGTAATTATGAATTAGTTGAATCCTATTTGAATTTCAAAAATCGAACTGGTGTCTGAATTTGAAACTGCCCAACGACTGGTATGTAGGGTGTATGATGTTGCTACCCAGTTTCAAGGCACTTCAGGTGGATGTTACAAGAAGAGTTTTTGACCAAATCTCACAGAGGAATTTAAATTGTTGGAATACAATGATGTTGGAACACTGTATTCATGGATGTCTTGCAACAATGGTGGGTCAAAGTTCCAGTAACAAAATGGGTGAAAGGGCAACATCAAAAGAAAATGTGTTGATCGAGGAAATTACCTTTATTGGTATGTTTTGTGCTTATATTCATGCAGGTTTAATATCAAAGGGCCACAAGTATTGTAATGAAATGTTGACTATATCTAACATAAGTCCCATGTTTGCACACTTTTGGTGCATGGCTAATCTTTATGCTAATCTTGACCCACATGCTGCTACACAAAGTGAGGGTACTTGTAAATTTGGAGGTCTCATTTTATTTTTAGATGGAGCACATAGTCCAACAAGCATGGAAGCATGTGCAAAATGGTTTTCCCAAGCTGTGCAAGATGACATCCACCAACTTTCTGTAGACGAGCAACATCATAATATTCACAACATCAAAAAAGATGAGGAACAAAGTCTCCCAACAGATGACACAGATGACACAACTGGCCTAGAGGAGGATGTGAAGACCCTCCGCCAAGCCTACCCTACCATTGAACTTGAGCACAAGCTATTTCTCCAGGGGGGAGTAATGTTATGGACTCAATAGCAGGCCGAGTCATTCAGAGGCGACGTGGCTGAGTCAGTTACTTAGTTGTTAAGTTACTTAGTTATTAAGTCATTGATTTTATTTACTTTTCCAGTTGAATGTCGTGGAGGGGCATATTTTTAATTTTGTACTCTTGAACCCTACTTAAGGGTGAAAGGAATGGGAAAGAGAAGTCTTGATTTTAGGCTAAACAAAGGATTTTTGAGTTCTCCTAAACGAGCTGAGGGATGTACGGTCTCGTCAATGAACCTAGGGTCTCAAGCTTCCCTTCGACTTTATTTTCTTCTTCCTTCATCTTCTCCCCTGTGAATCGCTTTGTGAGATCTGGGACCGTAACAAAATCACTCCTAGCTATAAGACATCGCTCCATACTCCAGTCAAATAACTCATGTTGGATGTTGGGCACACTCCTATCTTTTGTAGGTAGTGGGTCTATAGGCATTGCTCTGAAGTGTAATAAACTCCTCAATCACCGTATCCCACCACAAAACACCGACTCTCAAATGATATGAATAATAAAGGCCAAGTATGGAGGGGAAACGAGTAATCACCCAGAAGATAATATTTTTGGGGCCACCATGTGAGCCAAAGAGACACAATAACATCAGATGAAATGGGCTTGGGCCTAATAACACGTACCATATATAAAACATGGTTAAAAAATGATCCTTAAAATAATCCGTTGCGAGTCTGTGCACAAAATAATATGCTTACCAAGAAATAAGCTGCCTATATTTGAAAATAATAATCCAGCCAAAGACAAGGAACCAAATTGAGCCGAGTCGGATATCAAACCAATATTACTAAGTTGCAAGAGCAATCAATAGAGAAATCATGACCCGAACACATATAACATAGGAAAATAAACAAGTGGGCCAAGTCGAGTTGACACGGACTGAGTTGACCCAATTCAAGTTGACCCAACCCACTGAGTTAACCCAAGCGGAACATAATGGGTCTAGCACTCCCCCATTGGGTTTACCATGTGGAACAAAACAAACCAGGTTTGGGTCACTCGGCAGACTAAAATCTCTACAGCACCTTGTTGATTTTTAGGACTCCATGGATTTAGCTCATGGAGAAAAGGAGAGATGACATATTGGGAGAAACTAGGAGCAAGAAAGGGGTTATGGACGTGTGTCCTAACCCTTTCCCTGAAGCTCAATTTATCAATTAGTGAAACTATGATATTACAATTATGCCCCTAAAACTTAATCTAATTCCATCAATGCCATCTCTATGAGATGACTCTTTATTTACCATCTTGTCATCACTATATAGGCCTATGGACCTTCTCCTTGGTCTAGGAGCTTTGAGCTCATCTTCCACATCTCTTGGATGGGTGGGTCTTCCTTGGTCTTATGGGCTTGAACCCATCTTCTAACACACTTGGATGTGTGGGCCTTCCTTGGTTGTGTGGGCTTGGGCCCATCTTCCAACTCTCCCACTCAAGTTGGGGGTGAGAGAACATCATGAATGCCTAGCTTGCTGCAAATGGTGTATAGGATCTTCTCATATAAAATGGTAGTCTACCATATCCTCCAACACTCCCCCTCAAGCCGGTGGTTTCTTCCAAGAGGCCCAATTGGCATAATATAAGTGAGAGTAAAATCACTCCTAGCCATAAGACATCGTTCCATACTCGGGTCAAATAGCTCGTGTTGGATGTTGGGCAAACTCCTATCTTCTATAGGTAGTGGGTCTATAGGCATTGCTTAGAAGTGTAATCAAACTCCTCCATCAATGTGTCCCTCCATAGGACACTAACTCTCAAATGGCAAGAGTAATAAATGCCAATTAAGGGGTGTAATAGGTAATCACCTAGAAGATTATATTTTGGGGCCACCATATGCTTTCTATTTCATCAAATAACCAATACTGACAACAATCAGCAACTAACAAGTCTTTCAATAATAATGTCTCAGCCAAAGAGATACAATAGTAGCAGATGAAATGGGCATGGGCCCAATAACACGTACCAAATAATGAAAATCCAAGGACCCATAAAATAATCCATTGCGAGAATATGTTGATCAAGGAATAAGCTGTCAATTAATTCCACATAATATCATGCTGGAGCCAAGGGACCGAGTCAAGCTGAGTTAAGTAGTAGGTAGTTGAGGCACGAAAGAAATAGGTATAGCACTTAGGACCTAGACCTATATAATCGAGGCAGGAAAACAAGTGGGCCAAGTCAGGTTGATCTGAACTGAGTTGACTCACTCTGATTTGACCCGACCCACTAGATTAAACTGAGCAGCACGCAATAAGTCTCTGGTCAGTGGGTTGACCTAACAAGGTCTGGTCTGAGTTGGGCTCGAAGTTGAATCAGCACTGGATGAAAAATAGTGTCCTAACTTATTAATCATTTAATTTTTCAAGAAGTCATCGTCCCTAAACATCACAAAGGAACAGTCGTCTCCCTGAAATAGCCTAGAAAATCTTCAAACCGTGCTTGAAGCTCGGTATATCAGATGGCGAGATACCTACGAGACTTGATGGTGAAATCAATTTGGCTATCATCTTCGTCCTCCCAAATGGAAACCTAGCTGGAGCAGGAAAGGCTAGCAAAAAAAACTCTATCTTTGGAAGTTACTTAAATAGGAGAGGACCAACAAGGAGATTCTGAAATCAGTAGAGTTGTCATCCAGAAATGGCAACACAACAGAATACAGTCATGAGACATTCCAAAAAATAGATATAACAACAACAACTGATGAGTCTCTGTAAATGGCAATGGACTTGGAGCAAGGAGATGAGCCAAGGAATTTTCCAAAAAATAAAATAGCAGCAAGAGAAAATGTATTCTCGGCATAAACTTATTTTTACGATAGAGAAAAATAATCTAGTGCAGAATAGTTGTTCAGCTGACAACTGGTGTCACGTGATACGATGACAAAGGCAATTGCTATTGTTGGAAGATAAGATCAAGCCCAAACGACCAAGGAAGGCCCACATGTGTAAGATTATTATAAGATGGGCCACATGACCAAGGAAGGCCCACAAGATGGGCGCAAATCCATAAGAATTAGGACCCACAATGATTACCAAGAGTTGGCATCCATATCACATCAGTTGGAATATCAAGAAGGACTCACAAAAGTATCTTTATCCTAGGGTCACGACCAAGAAGAGTTTTAGTTTGAGTTATATTTGTCTTTTATAAATATTGAGTTATTTAATTACGTTAGGACTTATCTTTAATTGTTAGAGTTTGGGTGTAATTGGGACAAGGGTAGTTTTATTGTAATTGGACTCTACTACCTTCTACTATTATAAATAGAAGTTCATGTACTCAGATTACAACAAGTTATTGATATCAATGAAGTCTTTCACTTTTCTATAAATTCAACATGGTATCAGAGCAGGTTCTATGAGTTGACTTGGTCAACTCACAGAGGTAATGTGATCTTTTTCTCTAAACCCTAAACCCTAGGTCTAGGTTCAAAGTATTTTTTTTTTCAGTCCCTACAATTGTAGTTTTCATTGCGATTTTCACCTCTATAATTAATTTTCATATTTCAAGATATATATTGATGGAAAGATATTTTAGTCTAATTTCAAAATAAGAATTATTTGTTCCAATCGGAGTTATCTACAGAGAGATATCGATATTTGAATGAGAAAAGGTCAGATTGCAAAAAGGTTCGAGTAGCAGCAGCAATCTTCTGATTCCGAGGTATTTTTTGCTATCAAGAACTAGACTTTATATGGAGAAATATATATCAAACGAAATATATTTAAGTCTATTCTTTTACCTATTGAACCAAATTTTAATCTGATTTATTTACAAAGAGAAATCAATATTTGAAGCAGCAAACATCAGATTGAAAAAGAGGTTTGAGGGGCAGCAGAAAGCCTCAACTTCTGAGGTATTTAAACTATCAAGAAAGAGACTTTATATGGATAATTATATATAAAGAGAAAGGTATGTAAGTATATTTTCTGACCTATTCAACCAATTATCGGTATGATTTTTTATAAGGAGATATTGATCATGGAAGAGTCAATGGTCGTTCTAGAAAAATAGGAGAAACAGAACTTAGTTCGGCCAGATGACAGAGACCGAAACCTATCAGATTATTTATCTTCTGATAATTATAATTTAAGAATAGATGTTATACTTGGATGAAATTTATTTAAGTCTACTTTCAGAAGGAAAAAATTTCATGTCAATCAGATCTATATTGAAAGATATATTCGAATTGGAAGAATCAAAGGTCATGCTGGTATTCTGTTGGATTGAAAAATCCGAATTTATGCCAATTGTTTTGCGTCACTTTTGGAGTTGATCAGGAAAATATCTCACTTCTCCCTGGTTTGAGGGCTTATTTATAAATCTCTGTCATTTGGGTTGATTGCTACATCTATGATATTGGTTTCAAGCTGGGATCATTGCCATTACCTCCCAGCTTGAAGGGGAGAAGTAGAAGAAGAATAAGAAAGATGTATTTTATTCCTTATGTTGTGGATAAGTTTATGTGACCAAAATATTCAATAAAGGGAGAGCACAAAAGATGAAACTTGTGCATCAAAGAATAAATTTTTATATCGGATTATTTCATGGGTTCTTTGACAAAGTTTACTATTTGGTTTGTGTTATATGTGTTGGAAGATGGTCGTGTTATATTTAGCTGCAACTATTATATCTCTTTGGGGACATTATTATTGAATAAGAGGTGGCCTCATGTCATCATTTATTTTACCCCGTCAAAAAGATCAAATTTTTTTGTGGTTGGGACTCCATGATGGAGGAATTTCATCCCCGTCAAAAAGATGAAAATTATTTGTGCTTGGAAGTCCATGACGGAGGAACTTCATCCCCATCAAAAAGATGAAAATTATTTGTGGTTGGGAGTCCATGACGGAGGAACTTCATCCCCGTCAAAAAGATGAAAATTATTTGTGGTTGGAAGTCCATGACGGAGGAACTTCATCCCCGTCAAAAAGATGAAAACTATTTGTGGTTGGGAGTCCACGATGGAGGAACTTCATCCCCGTCAAAAAGATGAAAATTATTTGTGGTTGGAAGTCCATGACGGAAGAATTTATGAATACATCTATGTTATCCCCCCCTATAATGGCTTTTATGTCTCCTACCACTAGAGAGTCTTTGTCCTGTGTAGGGACACGGTGGTGGACACTTCAGAGCAATGCTGAGAGACACACTACCGGTAACAGTGGAGTGTGCCCTACATCCAGCATAAGACTGGAGTATGAAGCAATGGTTTACCGGCTAGGAGTGATTTTTACTCTCACTTATAATGCCGCAGGGCCTCATGGAAGGACACAACAGCGTGAGGGAGAATGTTGGAAGATGAAGGCATATTGGAAGATGTGCCATTTTATACATCATTTGTAGCAAGTTGGGAGTTCATGTTGTTCTCTCACCCCCAGCTTGAGGGGGAATATTGGAAGATAATATCAAGCCCAAATGACCAAGGAAGGACCACTTATGTAAGATTATTATAAGATGGGCCACATGACCAAGGAAGGCTCACAAGATGGCCGCAAACCCATAAGAAGTAGGACCCACAATGATTACCAAGAGTTGGCATCCATATCACATCAGTTGGAAGATCAAGAAGGACTCACAAAAGTATCTTTATCTTAGGGTCACGACCAAGAATAGTTTTAGTTTGATTTATGTTTGTCTTTTATAAATATTGAGTTATTTAATTATGTTAGGACTTATCTTTAAGTGTTAGAGTTTTGGTGTAATTGGGACAAAGGTAGTTTTATTGTAATTGGACTCTACTACCTTCTACTATTATAAATAGAAGTTCATGTACTTTGATTACAACAAGTTATTGATATCAATGAAGTATTTCACTTTTCTATAAATTCAACAGCTATATGAGGAAAGCATGCAACAGGACAACAACTAAACAAGTAGAGTCTGCTATTCATCGCCTCCATCACTAGTGCTTGAATCGCAGCTATTGCAAACGCCGTGGCACCCCTCTTCTTCTACTTTTCGGCGGCGAAGATTTCTACTTTCTCCTTTTTTGAGCCAATTACTCTAGTTTAGATGAAATGACAAGCGTGGTGGAAAATGCATGTGGACGTGGGCTGGATGGGGATGGAGATGATGGCAATTTATTTCATGTAGAATCAGTGCCCAAGATGAAGGATGTACAACACTTGCACCTCCTTCCCTGCCTTCTTCATCGCCTCCTCGCACTCCATATCCCTATCATAGATCAGATCTTGCTTGTTGATAGGGACCAAAGGTGTAATAGTAATACCATATACGACTCTGATATAAAGACCACAATAAAAGTTTCGTTTTAGTCTTCTCGGCATCACAAACATCTCTTCCTTTTTTGACATTGGTACTACTCTTTTCAGTAATAAAACTATCACTATATGGCTAGCGACTGATGACTGATCTAGAGCCAAGTGATGCCGGAAGGCAAAGGATTCAACACTCAGATGGTGGAGACTTTCCTCTTAGGAATGATGTAAAGAAAGCCAAAGAACTAAAATAATCATAGATCTGAAGGAGATGACAAAAAAAGAACTATAAAAAATGAACCATCAATATGACAAAAAAAAGGGTTTCTGGAAGCCTAAAAATCATAGCTACGAGTCCTAAAAATCAATGCTCTGATACCATGCTGATTTTCAGGATTCCATGCATTTAACTCATGGAGAAAAGGAAAGACAATATATTGGGATAAAACAAGAAGAAGAAAGAGGTTATGGACTTGTGTCCTAACCTTTCCCCTAAAGCTCAATTTATAGATTAATGAAACTACAATATTAAAATTATGCTCTAGAACTTAACGTAATTACATCAATGCCATCTCTATTAGATGACTCTTTATTTACCATCCTTCTATAACTATATGAACCTATGGGCCTTCTCCCTGGCCTATGGCCCTTGAGCCCATCTTTCATATCTCTTGGATGTGTGTGCCTTCCTTGGTCTTATGGGGTTGAGCTCATGTTTTAACACATTTGGATGTGTGGGTCTTCCTTGGTCGTGTTATGTCCATATTCTAATACTTCCCCCTCAAGTTGAGGGTGAGAGAACATCATGAATACCCAGTTTGCTGTAAATGGTCTATAAGATTTTTTTGTATAAAATGGATGTCCACCATATCTTCCAACACACCTAAGTTGGAAATTTAATTTATATATCGTCTTCCCCTCTTCCGAACGCAGCAGAAAAATAGAGAGATCTGAGAGGTATCGTCGCAGCTGTCAGTGATGAACAAGCGATCCCGAGGAAGAAGCTCTAAGATGAATCAGAAGTTTCCTAAAAATAGTAGTAAGATCTTCCAATGAAGCAGCAATGACGAATGCAGAAGAACCATCAGTTAAAATCAGCAACTCGGCGATATTGTCTTCAGATTAATAGCAGTAGGTGGTAATATAGAATCAAGATATCTTCTGTAAATAAACTCAGATTCATACGAAGCAGAAATGGTAACGCAGTGGTGCCGGTGGTTGCCAAGCAGAGCAGGATTAGAGCCAGCTCAGTAAACTAGCTAGAAGATTTTGACAGCAGGAAGATACGATTCTTTCTTCAAAAGATAGCAGAGAACATTAAAAACAAAGACTCTCTTCCTAGTATATTAAATTCAAGGTACCGAATAGAGAATTTTCTGGAAAATCAGCAGTAAGATCAAGATAAGTTTCTGGAAATCAATCGGTAAACCAGCAGCTTGTATAAGCCATACCAACGAAGATGAAGATGCCTCTGTTGCTGAAAAAAAATCTGACTAAACCTTGATCTGTTGCTAAAGGGCTACGTATCTCCTGCTAATGAGATGCAGTTATCCAAACAGAAATCCAAACCAAAAATTATGCTTCTTAAAAGGATGCATATTTTCTGTTAATGAGATGTCCAAACAAAAATACCAACGGGAAATCTGGAACACCCCTAAAATTGAAATTCCAAACCGAAATTCTTGTTGTAACACTCCTTAAATAGAAGCAATGACACAGAGCAGAGATTTCGATATGGAATCCGAATAGGTCGCTAATTGCTTCACCAATGTGGGCGAGTTTCCTCAGAGACAGATGCGTCTGAGCTTGCCACTTCCATTCTTGCCTTTGCAACAGCAAGGAATGACTTCAATGATGATGATTCAGTGCTTCCTCTGCTCTGATTACATCAAGACCACCACATACCAGACTGCAAAAAAATTAATGCTCCCTCTATCGAGATTACTGCTCCCTCTACTTTGTTACATGGAGACTACAACAGCAGATGAATAATGAGTACCATGCATACTCTAATGCATACAAGCATTTCACAATATAATCAGCAGCAGATGAATACGTGGAGACTAACTACTTCAGAAAAATTCTCTTACTCTACTGGTATCCAATGACAGATGCACAGAGTAACAAAATCAGCAACCAGAATCAGTAAGGATTCTTAGGAGCCAATAATCAGAAACAACGACTACCAAGGATTCGTAAAAACCATCAATCCTATCTGCATCATGTGGATGCCCAATATTGGAGCACAACGATTCTCTAGCTTCTAGTTGAAGTGGTTACGTCGATTAACAAAGACTCAGAAATATTTATGTTACCAAGCAACCGGTAACCGACAAAAAACAATGGAAAGGAGCCAAGAGATATCCAATATTAAATCACACAAATAAAAATATGAACCTTGCCGGAATAGGATCGAGGCAGAGAATTATCAGCAGTAAAGACAAACAACAACAGACTTTGAATAATCATGTAAGGGAAAAAAACCCATAGAGTAAATAAGATCGAGAAATTTTAAAATAAAAATAGGAGAAGACACAGAATCACGCACCCAAAAAAACCGAGAATTCTAAAAACTACAGATACGAGTCCTAAAAATCATGTTTTGATACCATGTTGATTTTCAGGACTCCATAGATTTAGCTCATGGATAAAAGGAGAGATGCATAATTGGAGAAAATAGGAGGAAGAAGAGGTTATGGACTTGTCTCCTAACCCTTCCCCTAAATCTCAATTTATAGATTAATAATCCTAAAATATTACAATTATGTCCCTGGTACTTAAACTAATTACACCAGTGCCATCTCTAAGAGACGACTCTTTATTTACCATCCTTCCAACATTTTATGGGTCTGTGGGCCTTCTCCTTGGTCTATGGGCCATGAGCCATCTTCCACATCTTTTGGATATGTGGGCCTTCCTTGGTCGCGTGGGTTTGGGCCCATCTTTTGACAGTTGAAAAGGAAAAAAATTTAGACATATAAGCTCCCACTCCATCGGGTCATCTCTAGGCCTATATTTTGAAGAATCTTTCATGCCCTGCATGTTAAGTTGTGGAGCCTAATTAAATCTTACCGTCCGACATGATATATTGACTGATGTGTCATTAAGGGTAGTGTGGGGATTTCACACTTGTAATCCAATTCCCCTATTTTATTTTTATATATGGGGGCACCGTTGTTAGGGTTTTATCATTTTGACGAGTATCATCATCCTGAGAAGCATTTGGAATTGTAGTCCGAGATGTTAGAGAAAAGCACCCGTAAGTGTGTGTGGTTTCTCTTTGTAAACTATTTCATCTTCATAGTAGATTATTGTAGCGGCGGGAGCAAGGATATAGTCTCACCTCAAGTCGAACCTATATAAATCTTGTTGTTATTTTTCGTTGCTTGCTTTTATTTCTTTCATGTTTATTATTATTGATCTCATTAGTTTGAAATTAGAGCATCTAATTCCTAACTATTGGTATCAGAGTTTTGGTTTGTGATTGAAAGAAATGGTTGGCGGAGAAGGATTGACACTTGGAATCAACAAGTTTGATGGTATGGATTTTGCGTTCAGGAGGATGCAGATCAAAGATTATATATACCGTAAAAAGCTGAACACACCACTTCTGGATATGAAAACAGAAGGTATAAAGGATAATGAGTGGAATCTCATCAATAGATAGGTGTTGGGAGTAGTCCCATTAACACTGTCAAAGAACGTTGCTCACAACATGGGGTCAGAGAAAACCACAGCGGGGATGATGAAGATTCTGTTTGACATGTATAAGCAGCCTTCCACAAATAATAAGGTACATCTCACAAAAAGAAATCTTCAATTTAAAGATGATAGAGAAAACATCAGTAGCATAGCATTTGAATGAGCTTAGCACAATTGTCAATCAATTGACATCCGTTCAAATTAAATTTGATGATGAGGTTCATGCATTAATTCTTTTGGCGTCTTTGCCAAAATTTTGGGAGCTTATGAGGGTTGCTGTTAACAACTATGTAGGCAATGGGAAATTGATCTTTAATGATGTTCGGGATACCATTCTTGTGGGGGAAGCTGTTATGATCCCGGATCTAACACAACGATTTGTAGGGAAGAAGAAGAAAAGAAAAGAAAATCAAGCCAAAGGGAAGCTTGAAAACCCTCGGTTCTTTAAGGAGAACACACACCCCTGAGCTCGTTTAGGAGAACTCAAAACCCTCTGCTTAACCTAAATTCAAACTTGTCTCTTTTCCATTCTTTACACCCTAAATAGTGACCATGTCAACAATGTTCAAGAGAAAATTACAGATTGCCCCTCCACGGCATTTAAAATAAATAAACTTAATGACTAAGTAATTGACTTAACTTACTAACTAAGTAACTTAATGACTAAGTAACTGACTCAGCCATGGCATCTTTAAATGACTCGGCCTGCTAACATTACACCCCTCCTGAAAAAAGAGCTTGTCCTCAAACTTGAAGGTAGGGATGCGTGCCAAAACGTTGCCATATCTCCCCAAGTAGCATCTGTGGCATCCACGTCAACCCACTGGATGACACAAGTGGCGTAAGCGCTGCAATGTAACACTCTGGATGAAGAGATTGCTATATCTGAAACCCTCCACTAGTTCCCCCAGTTGGCAAAAAGTTTCCTCTGAAAATTAACAATTTTTTTAATCCAACTACTCTACTATGGTAGAAGCACCAATAGTATTCAACATATATTCTCCACCTTGAAGTGCATTTGTTGCTCCTTTCCTTTCTGCTTCAGCCTCCTTTTCACGTTCTTTCCAGCTCTCATATGCATGGTCATCTATTTGTTGCTCATTCCTACAGATTGGGCATGAATTATGCTCATCCAGCCATGGCTTGAGGCAATTTGGGTGAAATAAAAGCTTGCAAGGCAACTCCTGCATCTTGTCATCTATAACCAAGTTCTCCCTGCAAACTGCACATTCTGTCTCTCTCCCTAGCTTCACCCAGATTTCATGTGTGATTGTGATGATTGGAAGCCTTGCAACCATCTCTTTTGAGGCTGGAGGTGGCTTCTTTGGTCCAACACCAATTTCCTGTAGTGAAGCTTCAATGACAGAATCAAGGTCCTGCAAACCACTGATTTCTAGCTTAGTATTTACCAACTTTTCCAGCATTGCAGAAGCAGCATCAGGACCAAAATTTTTTGTTCTGTTACTCTCCCCATGGGATTGAGAAGACTCAGAAGCACTAACCTGCTCTTGTGTGTTACCAAGAGTTGTAAGTAAATTCTATGCCACAAGCCATGCAGGTGGCCGGGGCTCAGGCCCAACTGTTAAATGTCCTTCAAATAGAAATCTAGAATCTTTGTACGGAGTATTTGGTGGAGTCTGAGGCCCGGGGTCCATTCTCTACCTCATCTAAATGTTCAAGAGCCCTAGCAGTGCATGCTCCTAGGTGCTCCTTCAGTGAAGACTCAACAACAATGCGTTATGCATCTTCAAAAAGCCTCAAACCTGCATGCCAGAATCCTGGTGCTATATATCTAGTCTGCAAGATCGTTGCAGCCCAAAAAATTACAGAATAAATGCATTTACAAAGTGACGAAGAAGCATAAGAATAGGTTTCAAGAAGAATGGATTGGATCAAAGACACGGCTTCTTCAAAGGTATGTTTCTTCCCTAGCCGTTTTTGCAGCTCTTGCAATTTCTGCTTCATAGAATCTTCGGACACCATTAGTTTTAGCTCGCTTTTCCTTCTTTCCTGTAGCTTCTCTAGTGTCTTAGAAAGGGAAGCAAAATTCCAGATAATAAGAAATGAATTTCCCACACTCTTCATGGTCATGGCAGAGAACCAGTATGGAAGCATTGCACCCACAATCAACCCAATGAAAACTTTAGGTGTCAAAACATCCACTATGGAAATTTCAGCACAGCTCACAAAGGCACCAAAGAGAGCCAAAGACACCAGGGTGGCTGAACCAATGGAAAACCCCCTTCCAATAGCAGCAGTAATGGTTCCAACGGCCTCAAGGGCATCAGTTATTTGGCTCACAAAGGCACCAAAGAGAGCCAAAGACACCAGGGCAGCTGAACCAATGGCAAACCCCCTTCCAATAGCTGCAGTAGTGGTTCCAGCGGCCTCAAGGGCATCAGTTATTTCGCATATCCTGTGACTCATGTCAGCCATCTCAGCAATACCTCCAGCATTGTAACTAATGGGACGATATGCATCAATGGCCACACCAGTAGCAATGGTGTACAACATTTCAAAAGCTGCCACTGCAATGCCATACATGGCAGCAAGGCTAAATCTCACAAAAATGCTGACAACAATAGCCTCATTGAAACAATTAACATGTATGTACACCTTTAATTGGGCACAAGCTGAGAGGACTGAAACAACTACAACCCCATCTAGCTTAACACCTTCAACTAGCCATAAGCCTCTTTGCTTGTTCTAAGCATACCCCGCAATCCTCCTAATCCAAGAACTCACATTTCTTTTAGGCATTTCATCAAACATAATAGTTAAAACTTCTTTGATCCCATTATCAACGCCATTCAGATCCCTCCAACACATTCCAGAAATTCCAACAAAATTTCCAATAAAGGCATACTGTGTAAACTCATATAGACCTCGGTATACAACCAGGGATATTCTCCATCACTAAAACCCAGTCTCTTGAGAAACATGTATTGTCAAAAAAAAAAAATTGAAATAGAAAGCTTCCCAGGAGTCCTAATCCAAAGACCCACACATAGCCAATAACTGAATCAGATTTTACCTTTGAGAAAACCTTCACCGCCAGAAACCCAAATGCAATTTGTAATTTTATGGAATTCTTTATTCTTGGCTGTTCATCCTACTATTGACATCATTTCTCCAATTTTTTATCCACTCTACAATCAGCTGGAATAAGAGAAACTGGCGGGTGTCCGAGAAGTTTGGGAAGGAGCTTCGCTATTGCTTCATATAAGTCGCGATATGAGGTACCCCTGAAGCTAATAGGGCTTTCGAAGTTCAATCTCTAATTATTTTGGAAAGCAAAGACAAAGTCCCAGTCCTGAATGACGGAGACCTCACGGAGGATTCTTGGAACCATGGTGATCTCATCCAGGCTCTTCTTGCCAATGACCTTGACGACAAAACATTGTGCCATCAATGACGGACTTGGCGTAGTAAACCTTGGCAAAGGGTCCCTGGCTGATGAGCCTGTTGAGCTTGTATTTTCTGAACAAATCGGGTGTGCCGGCGTTAAGGACATGACGGTCTCCATGGGTAACAAAATCAATCAACCCTAAGGAAAGTCTCGAGTCCTGAGGCTCTTCGCCTATGCTCTTGCTCTCATGCTTGCCTCAGACTCTCGTTCTGCCATGGTAACAATTTCCACTTTGAAATGAAAATCTCTGGATTTTTTTACCTTCTTGTTCGCATAAACCTCTAATGATGGACAATAAAAAATGCTGGGTAGAAGATATGCCTCATGACGAAGGAGAGCCTGGCCTATTTTCGACGGTTAGCAGCAGCAAGTCGTGGCCAAAATTTAGCATGGGGTTCCTCTGCTCGGAAATTTCTAGTCTCAATTTCTGGAAGAAGGTTAGGTTTTCGTGAACAAGGGAGATTTGAGGTCGAACTCAAATCTGGCCGTTCTGACTCGATTTTGAGGTCGAATGATGGGCATCAACTATTCATATTCTAGAGCGGTGACCTTCCCCTCTGAGGCCTTAATGTGATGTTTCTCAATTTATAGCAATGTCTCGGACATTATAGTGGAAGACTCACACATTCCATTACGCAATGTTGAAACCCATGTGTGTATTTCTCCCGATAGATCGAGTATGGCAAGCCATTTTTTCTCGGGACAAAGCATCTCTCATTGTGTTCCCACTCTGATACCACGTTATTAAGATCCTGAATCTAACAAAGCGATTCATAGGGAAGAAGAAGAGAAGAAAATAAAATCAAGCCAAAGGGAAGCTTGAAAACCCTAGATTCGTTAAAGAGAACGCACACCCCTGAGCTCGTTTAGGAGAAATCAAAACCTTTTTTTTAATCTAAACGCATACATGTCTCTTTTCCATTTCTTGTACCCCTAAATAAGGATCACATCAACAAGGTTCAAGAGAAAATTACATATTTGCCCCTCCACGACATTTAATGTAAATAAACTTAATGACTAAGTAATTGACTTAATCTACTAACTAAATAACTTAAAAACTAAGTAACTTAATGACTAAGTAACTGACTCAGCCAAAGTATTTGACTCAGCCACGGGGACTCTGCATGACTCGGCCTACTATTGAGTTCATAATAGAAGTTCGTAGAAAGGACTCCGAAGAATCGTTGACATCTAATTCTGCCTTAAGTGTCGATACTAGGGGTATGAACTTCGAGAGGAATTCCAGCAAGGGCAATAGTAGAGGGAAATCAAGGAATGGAAGAAGAAAGTCCAAATTCATAAGGAATGTGGAGTGCTGGAATTTTAGCAAGTTAAGTGACATAAAGAAAAACTGCAGAGCACCGAAGAAGATGAAAAGAAAAACAATGCTGAAAATTTGGTAACTAAATAAGTACAAGATGCTTTACTCTTGTTGGTTGATAGCCCTATTGACTCTTGGGTGTTTGATTCAGGAGTTTCTTTTCACACCACCACACATTGTGAGATCATGGAGAATTATGTTGTTGGAGATCACGGGAAGTTATATCTTGCTAATGGAGAACCTTTGGATATTGTTGGTATTGGTAATGTCAGTTTGAGGATGTGAAATGGGATAGTGTGGAAAATTCACAAGGTGAGACATGTGCCAAAACTTATGCATAAACTGATTTCAGTAAGGGCAGCTTGATGATGAAGGTCATAATGTGAATTTTAATGGTGTTTCTTGGAAAGCCACTAAGGAAGCCATGGTTGTTGTACGAGGAGTTAAAATTGGAACTCTTTACATCACTTCCAGTTGCAGAGACACGGTTGCAGTTGCTAATGCTATTACTAATTCTAACTTGTGTCATTATAGGCTCAATCACTTGAGTGAGAAGGGAATGAAAGTGCTTCAGTCCAAAGGGAAGCTACCAAGGTTGAAAACTATAAATAACAGTATTTGTGAAGGTTGTATTTTGGCAAGCAGAAAAGGGTTAGCTTTTCTAAGTCTAGAAATTAGCAAAAGACAGTAAAATTGGAGTTGGTTCACACAGATGTATGGGGGCCTTCAACTGTTACTTCCCTTGGTGGTTCTAACTACTATGTGACATTTATTAATGATGCAAGTAGAAAGGCATGGGTTTATTTCCTACAAAATAAATCTGATGTCTTTGATACCTTCAAGAGATTGAGAGCAATGGTTGAGAATGAGACATATTTGAAGGTGGAGTATCTGCAGTCAGATAATGGGGAAGAATACATAGATGATGATTTCAAATGGTATTATGTCGATAATGAACAGAACTCTGAACGAGCGTGCTAGGAGCATGAGATTACGTTCGGGATTGCCAAAGATGTTCTATTCTAAAGCTATTAGCACCACTGCCTATTTGATCAACAGATGTCCCTTGTTGGAAGATGGGCTCAATCCCACAAGCTCAAGACAAGTAAGCCCACACGTCTAAGCAGTGGCATATGGGTAAAATAGAATATTTTTCATAAAGATGGCATAAAAATGTAAATAGGTGTTCCTTTTATGTCTTTTCTTTTATCATGTTATTGTCCTAAGGGCATTTTAAAGCTATAAATAAAGGTATTTGCTAAGAGGTAGAGCATTGAAGCTCTCCCATTTTTTTCCAGAAATTCATCCAGCCTCCGTCCTCCTTGGTCAGTGGTCCCTCTTCTCTCCTTAATCCTGTTGGAATACAAAGCCAGAGCCCACACAACCAAGGAAGGCCCACATATCAAAGTGTATAAGAAGATGGGCCCAAGCCCATAAGACTAAGGAAGACCCATGAATCCAAGAGAGATTCAAGATGGGCTAAACACCAATATATCAAGGAGAAGGCCCATAGGCCCACATGCATTGATGGTAGGATGGTAAATAAAGGGTCATCTCATAGAGATGGCATTGATGTAATTATGTTAAAGTTCCAAGGTTAAAACCCTAAACCTTAAACCCTTAGTTCAGGGGTATTATTGTAATATTTTAGTTTTATAAATCTATAAATAGAGCTTCAGGGAGAGGGTTAGGAAGAATCAATTCCATAATCCTTCTTCCTCCAGTTTTATCCCAATGGGTTTCTTTTTCCTTTTCTCCATGAGATAAATTCATGGAGTCCTAAAAATCAACAAATCCAAACTCTCTCCATCTATGTTCTTCTACTTCTCTTTCTCCTTCTCCTTCTCCTCTCCTTTCTCTCTTCTTCTTCTTTGATCTAAAGTCCTTCACATGAGATCCTAAATTCTACATGGTATCAGAGCAAAGAGTTTAGGGTCCCCTTTGATGAAGTATACAAGGAAGTATTTATGAAGTCTGTCCAATAATTTGTTCATGAAAGGAGTCCAGCCATGAAGAGATAAGTCAACTATGGCCTCTATTTACATACTCTTTCTTTAATTGTTGAACTCTTGATTTCTGAATCACATAAAGTCAAGATAATCATCATATGAGAGGTTGTAAATATTTATCTCTTATGACTAAGATGATGTTATAGTCTTGATCTTCTTGTCGCTAAATTACAAGCTGGATCAAGATTAGTTGCTGCTAATGTCTTATCAAGATTGATAAATTGATGATTTACAATTTCATTACCTTTATGTCACTTGGATCAATTTTATTTGAGAAGTAATTTCAGCACATGTTGCTGTAAATTCTCTCACTTGACAATGCTTTTGGGATCTTGTTATGTTGTTGGATGACCATTATATGGTTAAAATTCCAGCACTTACGTATCTATATGACTTTTCTGCTGTTGAACTTCAACGATTGCCACTTTTTTTATGTTGGAGTGTTCCCATGAGCTGAGGAAAATTTGTTTCCAAGAGTCCTGATTTGCCTCTAAGTTTCTCTAAAAAATTCTCTCATTTTGTGTTGGAGTTTGGATTAAGACATAAGAGTTCGCATCTATACTCTCCTCTTTGTTTTTCTATAAGAATATAAGAGGAATTGAGTGATGGCTGGATGTTGCCCCCATTTGACAAAAGCACAAATTCCTTGATGATTTGGTACTTGCTCTTTTGAAAAATGTCTATTCCCTCTATTGTTGGTGACTGATTTGGTCCACGATTTCTTCAAATTGTATTCAGTAATTTTTATTTAAAAAAGGCCCTTGCAATTGACCTCAACATTTGAATTGCCTCATGATGAAGAGTGGACATACAAGTAAAAAGAGTGACATACTCCACATTACTACAATTCCATTAAGAGGTCTTTCCAATTACCTTAGCTGGTCACAATCGGTACGATGGGTTCTCATTACTCTTGACCTGCTCAATCACGTTATCAAATTCCCTCCTCCGATTGATGAAGAAGATATAGCTTACCACAAGTGGATTCAATATGATAACATGGTTATTAGTTGGATCATAAATAGCATGGAAGAGCATGTAGCAAACAAAATGATCGACTTGGAAACAGCCAAACACATTTGGGACACATGCTAAGCTATACTCCAATACTACCTCCTTAAAAAAATTATTCAATATCTTACAAAGTATGTTGAATACTAAACAAGGATATAACATTCATGAATTTTTGGCTCGGTTTTGGGGCCTTCTCTAAGAATGAAAAATAGCTCAGCCATATTAAATAGACATTGAAATTCAAGAAAGGCAATAGGCCTTGGTAGCAGCTATTTGCTTGAGAAATATCAAGCCTTACCTTGAGGTGTCTAAGACCCAGCTTCTTAGCTCCTCTACTCTTCCATCCTTCAATGACATCAGTGCAACGTTGCTATGGATCCCTGATCCATCTCCTACTTCCCCCATTGATGCTCCATCTACTATGTACTCCAGCAATAGGGGTACATCATCCTCATACCGAGGACACGACAACAATATGAGAGGGGTTTGTAATAGAGGAGGTCAACATGTCCAACCCATTCCCACACTGAGCCTTATCTTTGCATTTACTGTGGTGGTCAAAACCATCTGGTGGGAACTGGCTAGAAAATTCATGGCAAGCCTAATTGGGCCACGATTAACCCAACTTTTGTTAATGTTGATAAACGGGAAGAAAAGGCTGACTCCCACTCGGGAAACGTGACTCTCACTACTGAAAACTATGCCACATTTCAGAAGATGAAGTCTCTAATGGAGTCCTCCGTTCCTCCGTTACCTACTACTGCTACCACCATTACCTTAGTTATGCTTTCTTCCTCTTCATCCTCTTCCTTTTGGATCATCAACTTCGGGGCCTCCGAACATCTGTCAGGTAACAAACACTTGCTTCATTCCTTATCTCCATGTCTTCCTCAAAAATTTATTACTATTGCTAATGGTACCCAAACCAAGGCACTTCACAAGGGTTCTTCCTCTCTTACATCTTCTATTCCTCTTCAAGGTGTTTTGTTTGTCCCTCAATATCCTTTAAATTTGCTTTCGGTTAGTCAAATAACAAAAAATTGAATTGCTCTATCACCTTCTCACCCTCTTCTTGTACATTTCAGTATCTAACTACGAAGTGGGTGATTGGTGGTGGCCATGAAAAAGGGGCTTGTAGTACTTCTTTCTTCCACCATTAGCAGCCTTTTCATCCACTACATCTGAGACACAACTTTGGCACAACTAGCTTGGCCATCCGTCTACCTCTTCACTTCGTTATTTACTTCCTTCATTAAAACCACTTTCTACTTTCAATTGTGAGGTTTGTCAAAAAGTAAACACCATAGGAGTTCATATGCTCCTCGCCTTACAACTACAAGTGTTTCTCCTTTTGCTTTAATACACTCTGATGTATGGGGACTTTTGTGTGTCTCTAACATTTCTCAAGTTAAATACTTTGTTACTTTTGTTGATGACTTTTTTTGAGTCACTTGGTTATATTTATTTAAAGAATGATCAGAAATTCTTTCTATCTTTAAAACCTTTCATGTTATGGTGTTGACTCAATTTTAAAGAAAATTCAAATCCTTAGGTCTGATAATGATAAAGAGTATTTATCTAATGAGTTCAAATTATTTTGTGAGGGTAATGGGCTTATCCATCAAACATCATGTGCCTATACCCCTCAACAAAATGGTTTTTATGAAAGAAAAAATCATCACCTTCTTGAAGTTGCTCAAGGCCTCCTCTACTCCATGACGGTACCCTACTTTTATTGGCATCCTGCTATACTTACAACCTGTTTTCTTATCAATAGGTTATCTTCATCTATTCTTAGTAGTAAAACTCCTTGCTCTGTTTTATTTCATGGTGAAGATCCTTTTTCTCTTCCTCTTAAAGTTTTTGGATGTACATGTTTTGTTCATGTCACTTCACCACAAAAGATTAAACTTGATCCTCGTTCTTTGAGGTGTACTTTTTTGGGCTACTCTCACACCTAGAAAGGATATTCCTGTTACAATCCTTCCATTTGGAGGATGCTTGTATCTCAGGATGTGACCTTCTTTGAGGACACCTCCTTCTACTCCTCACATGATGCTCCTCCAGGGTTGACATTTCCTCCTACCACTCCTTGTCCACTTGTGCCTTTCAATGTTGATATTACTCAACCCCCTGAAGCACCAATTGTCAACTTACCTGTGGAGTTGTCAAATCTACCAGAGGTAAGTCCTTCGCCACCTATGTTTCGGCCAAAATTTGATACTCATCTAGCTTTAAGAAAGGAATGTCATTCCTATACTACGTCTCATCTTATCTCCAGCTTTATGTCTCACCATCACTTGTCTTCCGATTGCTCTCAGTTCCTTGCATCTCTTTCTTCTGATTCCACTCTACAATCCTATCAAGAGGCCTTGAAGCATCCAGTATGGAAATTAGCTATGGATGAAAAAATGCACACCTTATATGAGAATCAAACCTGGTACTTAAAATTGCTCCCAAAAGGAAAAAGATTGGTTAGTTAAATGGGTTTTTTTAGTGAAACATCACCTGGATGGGTCCGTTGCTGGCCTTAAAGCCCAAATCATTGATAAAGGTTACACTCAGTGCTATGGGATAGATTATGAGGATACCTTCTCTTCTATTGCCAAATTAAATTTGGTACGTATCATCTTTTCTCTTCCTGCTATACTCATCATGGCCCGTATATCAACTCGATGTAAAGAATGCTTTCTTAAATGGTGATGTATGTGAGGAAATTTATATGGTTCAACCACTAGGTTATGTGGTTGAGTGGGAGTCGGTATGTCAGTTACAAAAATCCTTATATGGGCTTAAATAGTCCCCTCGGGCTTTTAGCCAAATCCTTCTACAGTTTGGTTTTCATCGGTGCTCGGTAGATCATTTGGTATATTTTAAAGTTACCATCAAAGGAAAAATATTATTGGCTGTATATGTTGATGATATTATCTTAACTGGTGATGATGCCCGTATCATACAGGAAGTGAAAAATATGATATGTCATGAATTCAAAACTAAAGATATGGGAGTGCTGAAGTATTTTTTGGGCATATAAGTTCTTCAATCCAAACATGGGATAATATTGTCTCAGCAGAAATATATCTTGGACCTCCTCGAATAAATAGGAATGAAGGGGTGTCAACTAGTTGACACACCTATGGATACAAATGTAAAATTATGTGCAATGATTGGAGAAGATATTGATATTGGCTAATATCAAAGACTTGTGGGGCAACTAACCTATCTCATGATAACTAGGCCAGACGTATCATATGCCGTAAGCGTGGTGAGTCAATTCATGTAAAAGCCACAAATTACCCACTGGCAAGGCTTATAGAGAATATTACGATACCTAAATGGAGCTCTGGGAAGAGGATTGCTTTATAAAAACATGGGCTCTTCAACATTGAAGGCTTCTCATATGCAAATTGGGTTGGATCACCTAATGATAGGAAATCTATGTATGGCTATTGCAATCTTGTTGGAGGGAACTTGGTTACATCTAAAAGTAAGAAGCGAAATGTGGTTGCAAGATCTAGCGCTGAAGCAGAATATAGAAGTATGGCCCACATAGTTAGTGAACTGTTAAGGATCAAGACCCTTCTTACCGAATTAGATTTTATAAAGGAGGTCCTATGGGTCTACATTGTGATAACCAAGCAGCCATTCATATTACTTCAAATCCAATCTTCAATGAAAAGACTAAACACATTGAGGTGGATTGGTCACTTTATATGGAAGAAGTTTCAAGCAGGAATAATCTCCCTCAAACATGTTTCATCTCAAGAGCAAGTGGCTGATATCCTCACTAAACAGTTTAAATCTAAAATCATGTCCTCCAACTTGATGGGAGAGTTGGAAGATGGGCTCAAGCCCACAAGCTCAAGGCTAGTAAGCCAACACTTATAAGTGGTGGCATATAAGTAAAATAGAATGCTTTACATAAAGATGTAAATACATGTTCCTTTTATGTCTCTTCTTTTATCAAGTTGTAGCCCTAAGGGTATTGTAAAGCTATAAATAAAGGCATTGGCTAAGAGGTAGAGCATTGAAGTTGTTGAATTTAGGATCCCTTTTACAATATTCCGAGCAAGGGAAGAGAGAAAGAAAAAGGAGAAAAGGGGAAGAAGGTGTTAAACAGAGTAAGCTCAACCCAAGAACATCTAAACAGCAATCAAGAAGAAAGCCAACACTAATCTATTACAAATACGATAAGAAACTTTGTCCCACCACAGGCTCTAGAAGAGCTTCAATGGTTTTTGGACTGAACAGAAATTACAAGAAGAAACTAAACAATAAAACAGAGTAATGAAGAAGGAATAACTCTCATTTTCTGGATACCAATGTAGCTGAAGAACATCTCTATTTATAAGTGTTTTTCATCTAGGAAGCTTGTAGAGCACACCATCTAGGAAACTTGTAGAGCAAGCCATCTAGGAAGCTTGTAGAGCAAGCCATCCTGTTGTCCTCCACGTTGGCACTTGGTGATGCAATCCCGAACCCTACTATCCGTTTTACAATTTCTTCACAAGTAACCATTGCATTCACAATTTGACCTCATCAGCATCTAAGCTGGAACCGTTAACTAATTACTCACTATCGACATTGGCACTCCTCATACTTGGGGGCCAGTGAATATATTACTTTAACGGTAACTTGAGAGAGGTGGGCTTTGATACACTAACAGAAGGCTCTCTGGTAGAGAGAAGAAGAGAAGAGGAAAAAGGGGTGCGCCAAGGAAAGAGAAAGTGATTTACTCACGAGAGAATTGTAGAACTTGATTAATTCTGAATTTCAGCACCTCTATTTATAGTGGAGGAAGTGATAGAGTCCTTTACAATTAACCTTTAAATCTCCTAATTACATTCCAAATCTAACTCTCTAAGATAAGTCTATCTTGAAAGGATAACACAATCTAATTGAGTTCTAATATAAGTTGAACTATAACTCTTCTTCAATAACGTGGAAATAAGGGAGGAGGTGAGCTTGTGGCCTTATCCTTGCAGGTCCCACGTGATCTTCCAGCTAGTGGTATCTTTTGGGTCCCACATGATCTTCCAGCTCGTGGTATCTTTTGGGTCCCACTTGATCTTCAAGTCTTCTAACTCATTTCATCTTGTGCTTCTTATCTTCTTAACTCATGCTAGCTTGGGTGAGGATTCTTCTTGGCATCCCACGTCCTCATGGTGGGTCCCACATTATAACACTCCCCCTCAAGCTAGGGGTGAGAAAACATCGTAGATGCCTAGCTTGTTGCAGATGGTAGACATAATCTTGTGAGGGACCGACTTGGTGAGAATATCTGCAACTTGACTTTGTGATGATATATGCTTTAGAGATAAAATACTAGCTTGGAACTTTTCTCGTATAAAATGGTAGTCCATTTCAATATGCTTTATTCTTTCATGGAAGTCTGGATTTGATGTAATGTGTATTGCTGCTTGATTATCACAATATAGATCTATCGCAGCTTCTTTGTAGAATCCCAACTCAGTGACAAAATATCTTATCCATAGGATTTCACTAACAGTGTGGGCCATGGCTCTATATTCTGCTTCTGCCATAGACTGTGCTACTACATTTTGCTTTTTTCTTTTTCATGTAACCAAATTCCCTCCAACCACCGTACAAAATCCCGAAGTAGATTTTTTACCATTCGGGGATCCGGCTCAGTCTGCATCTGAGAATCCTTCGATGTTGAAGTGACCATGGTTTTTATATAGAAGCCCTCTTCCTGGAGCTCCTTTTAGATATCGTAGTATCCTTTCAAGTGCTTGCCAATGACTAAGTTGTGGCTTGTGCATGTATTGACTTACCACACGTACTGCATATGATATATCCGGCCTTGTTACACACAGGTAAATAAGTCTTCCCAGTAGTCTTTAATATTTCCCAATATCTACATCTTCTCCAGTGCCTCCACATAATTTTGTATTTGAGTTCATAGGAGTGTCTGCTGGTTTGCATCCTATCATTCATGTCTCCTCTAGTAGATCAAAGGCATACTTCCTTTGGGATAGCACAATCCCATGTCTGGATTATAATACTTCAATAACCAGAAAATATTTGAGTAGTCAAAGATCCTTTGTCTTGAATTCAGCACATATTTTTTATTTTGTTTCCTGGATGCCCTCAGAATTACTACCAATTACAATGATATCATCAACATATACTGCCATAATTACCTTGCCTCTAGGTGTGTTTTTAATAAAAACTGAGTGATCTCTAGAGCATTTGTAAAATCCTGCCCGTATGAGGGGCTTGACTAAATTTCTCCAACCATGCGCGAGGGGGCTGTTTTAGACCATATAGAGATTTTTTTAGTCGACATACTGACTCCCCCTCAACCACATACCCAGGTGGTTGTTGCATATAAATTTCTTCTTTGATGTCCCCATTCAGAAAGGCATTTTTCACATCAAGTTTATATACCTGCCAAGAAGAGTTAGCTGCCAGAGATAATAACACACATATCGAGTTCATTTTTGCCACTCGAGAGAAGGTTTCCTCATAATCAATCCCTTAACATTGTGTATAGCCCATGGCCACGAGGCGAGCCATCAGTCGAGCCATAGACCCATCCAGATTGTGTTTCACAGTAAACACTCATTTGCAACCAACGGGTTTCTTATCTGATGGAAGTGGGACTAGAGCCCATGTCTGATTTTCATAAAGGGCCTGCATTTCTTCATCCATTGCTGCCTTCCACCCTGGATGTTTGAGAGCCTCCTAATAGGACTGTGGTACAGATATGGAAGAAATAACAGAGAGAAATTGACAACATGCAGGGGAGAGATGATGATGAGATACAAAATTTGACATGGGATGAAACGTAGAGGGTATGATGCATGATATGGGTTCTTTTCTTTGTGCGATAGGATGAGTATCATATTGTGGGCAAAAAACAATTGGAGAAGATGGACTTACCTCGGTGGGATTTGTAAACTTAGCAGGTGTGGTGTCAGCCGGTGTTTCTAGGGGCTGAAAAGTTTATGTAGCAAGGGGCACAATCGGTCGAGGGGAACCTAGTATTGAAGATAAACCTGGAGGTGCATTGTCAGAATAGTATGAAGAGTCTTCAAAAAATGTGATATCCCTGGACACAAGTAAACGCTAAAGAGTGGGATTATAACAAACATAACCCTTTTGTGTATGAGAGTGTCCTAGAAAGATACACTTGATAGATTTAGGATCAAGTTTACTATGTTTTGGGGAGGAAATATGGACAAAACATTGACACATGGAAATTTTCAAGGGCAATGAAAACGGATCATCATTTGGTAACAATATAGAGTAAAGAAATTTATTACCAAGAACGGAAGATGGTAGACGATTAATAAGAAAACATGTGGTAAGGATTGCATGAGGCTAATAAAAGTATTGAACTTTCATGGCATATAATAAACCTCGAGCAACCTCAAGAATATGACAATTTTTCTGTTTGGCTAGACCATTTTGTTGAGAAGTGTAGGCACATGATGTTTGATGGATAATGCCATTTTTTTACAAAAAGACCAAGTTCTTTGGAAATGTATTCTTTGGCATTATCAGACCAAACTATTTTTATGTTCTGACCAAACTGAGTGAGTACCATAGCATGAAAAGTCTTAAAAATCAATGGTATCTCAGAACGCTCCATAAATAGAAACAACCAAGTGATATGAGTGAAGTCATCAATTAATGTAATAAAATACCTGACTTTAGAAATATTCGAGATGCTCAAGGGTCCCCATACAGCAGTATGAATTAATGAAAAAAGAGTAATACTTTTGACTTCTGGACGAGGTGAGTATGTACTCCTTTGATGCTTACTCAGTTGACAAACTTCACAATGAAACTCGGACCTGACTTTAAGAGTAGGAAACATATAATGAAGAGATTGTGAAGATGGAAAGATGGATGTCCCAACCGCTAGCCTTGTCTCATTTTCACTACTGGAAACAATATTTAGTTTTGGCACATCCAGGAAGTATAGCCCCCCTTGTTCATGACCTCCACCAATCACTTGCTTCGTTATAAGATCCTGAAATACACACAAAGTGGGTGAGAAGGTGAAAGAGCAATTAAAATACTTTGTCAGCTGACTAAAAAATAACAGATTCAAAGTGAAGGTAGGAACAAATAGAATATCAGTGAGCGGAAGTGATGGTGTAATGGAAGTGGATCCTTTCCCTTGAACCTTGGTTTGAGAACCATCAGCTATGGTAACAAACTTATGTGAAAGACATGGAAATACATAATGTAATAAATTTTTGTTACCTGTATGATGCTCGGAGGCTCTTGTGTCAATTATCTAGGATGAAGATGAAGTAGATAGCATACTTGAAGCAGTGGTGGCAGCGGTATTCAATGAGGAACTTTGAGAAGAACCCATCATTTTCTAAAACAACTCATATTCTTCATCAGTAAAAATTTTCTTTTCAGTTGTTTTTGTGGGTTGATCCTCCTTTGTATCACCTACCAAAGCTTGATTAGCCTTTGTCAAGTCTGAGTTGTCATCGACATTATAACATATTTCTCCATAGTGACCATTTTTTCCACAGTAACTCCTTTCCTTGTAATAGCATGTATCTATAGTGTGGCCATATCTCCCACAATGAGTGCATTCTTTCTACAATTTTTCCATGCTTTTGATTAGCTAACTAATCATAATGGTATCATTTTTTAACCATTTGTTATAAAAAATATCTTCTTGATCAATAGGTAGTCCACGGTTGGTGAGATGACCAAGTAGGTCCTTTGTTATAAGAAACCTTTGAACCGATGTGGACCAACTCATAAAATTCGATACCCTTCTTAAGGGTATTATGGTAATTCTAAATATACCACTTTTGCTACTCACATTTTCTTTAGCCATAATAGGCACTTCTACAAAAATAATTCTCCAAAAAATTCTAATCAAAATATCCAAGTAGTATTCTTCAAACAACTTGGTGCATGGAGGAATTTAGCATTGATGTTAAATGATCATTATTCTGATTTTTTTTGAGTAAATAACCACTCATAATAGACTCAATATCAATCTTCTATATCAGGGGAATCTTTTTCCAATGAATTTTTTTTCAACAATCTGATCATGGACTGGTCTCAGTTAACAAAAATTCCAAACTGACAAAACTGCTTTGATAGCTTCTTCTAGATTGAGAGGCATTCATATCCACAATCTCATCAGATGAAAATCATTCACATACTCATCTTTAAATCATCTTCTAAATCTGGAAACTAGTAACATGAAGTAATAAAAAAAATAATGAAGGAACTTATCTGACACTTTTTGATCTTCCTTCACAAGTAGCTTTCTGTGAGTGGTGTTGATCATATCATCTTAGAGCCTTCCTTTTGATGTAGGGATACTAAATTAATGCTTTGATACCATGTTGAATTTAGGATCCCTTTTCCAATATTCTGAGAAAGGGAAGAGAGAAAGAAAAAAGGAGAAAAGGGGAATAAGGCTCTCGGGTAGAGAGAAGAAGAGAAGAGGAACAAGGTGTGCGCCAAACAAAGAGAGAGAGATTTGCTCAATAGAGAATTGTAGAACTTGATCAATTTTGAATTAATGCACCTCTATTTATAGTAGAGGAAGTGATAGAGTCCTTATACAACCTTTAAATCTCCTAATTACATTCCAACTCTAACTCTCTAATATAAGTCAATCTTGAAAGGATAAAAAAATCTAATAGAGTTCTAATATAAGTTGAACTATAACTCTTCTTCAATAATCTGGAAATAAGGGAGGAGGTGAGCTTGTGGCCTTATCTTTGTGGGTCCCATGTGGTCTTCTAGATCATAATGATAAGATTCCAACTTGTGGTATCTTTGTGGGTCACACTTGATCTTCAAGTCTTATAACTCATTTCAGCCTGTGCTTCTTATCTTCTTAACTCATGCTAGCTTGGGTGAGGACTCTTCTTGGCAGGCCACATCCTCATGGTGGGTCCCACCAGATCGTGCACCAAGGTTGTAACAGAAGCTCTTCCCTCTTTTTCCAGAAATTTAGCCAGCCTCCCTCCTTGGTCGGCACTCCCTCTTCTCTTTTTAATCCAAACTCTCTCCATCTAGGTTCTTCTCCTTCTCCTTCTCCTTCTCCTCTCATTTCTCTCTTCTTCTTCTTCTTCTTCTTCGTTGATCTAAAGTCCTTCACATGGGATCCTAAATTCTACATCCCTCAATACCATTGGATTGCAAAATACCATAAGAGGTCTGGAGTAGCAAAGAGGTAAGTCTTTCTTTCTTGAAAGTTTTTGGTTGTGTTTCTTATATTCATATTGATTCTGTTGTTAGAAATAAACTTGTTGCTAAATCTAAGATATGTTTCTTTATTGGCTATAGTGGTACCAAGTTTGGTTATCGCTTCTGGGATGACCAAAGTCGTAAGGTTTTCAGAAGCCAGGACGTGAAATTCAATGAAGGTGCCATGTATAAGGAGAGATTGAGAACAGAGTATGACAGCACACGTGATAAAGCCAAGAAGTCAAAAGTGATTCAGTTGAGAGATCTTCTAGTTATTGAGATGGAGAATGTCTCTCAAGAAGACAAGGAAAACATACCCCTAGAAGTAAATCAAGACATTCCTATGTCTGAATTCAAGAGATCTGATAGAACTAGGGAAAACATACCCCTAGAAGTAAATCAAGACATTCCTATGTCTGAATTCAAGAGATCTGATAGAACTAGCATACCACAACAAAGGTACTCCCTACACTAAATTATATTTTGTTGATTGATAAAGGTGAACTAGAGAGTTATGAGGAAATTGTGCAAGTTGATGAATCAACCAAGTGGGAGTTGGCCATGAAGGATGAGATGGATTCAATGTTATCCAACCAGACATGACAACTGACCAAGGTACCAAAAGGGCTGAAGGCCTTGAAAAATAAATGGGTTTACCGAATAACAGATGAACAAGATGGTAGCAAGTGGTACAAGGCAAGACTGGTGGTAAAAGGCTTTCAAAAAAAGAAGGCATTGACTACACTCATATTTTCTCTCCAGTAGTAAAATTTGACTACTATTAGAATGGTGCTTTGACTAGAGGCAAATGAAGACTTGTACTTAGAGCAGTTGGATGTAAAGACAACCGTTCTTCATGGTGATTTCGAGGAAGAAAGTTACATGAAGCAGCCACATGGTTTCAAAGCACAAGGAAAGGAGAAAATGGTGTGCAAACTTCAAAAGAGCATGTATGGTCTTAAACAAGCTCCAAGATATTGGTATAAGAAGTTTGACACCTTTATGAGTAGTAATTGTTTCTTGAGGTGCCAGGCAAATCATTGTTGTTATTTGAAGAAGCTTTATGACTCCTATATCATTCTACTACTATATGTTGATGACATGTTGACAATAGGTGTTTGCAAACAAGAAATATAAATTTTGACAAGGGAGTTGTCCAAAAATGAAGGATTTGGGTGCTGCAAAACAAATCCTTGGGATGAGGATTATTAGGGACATTGATGTCTTAAAACTATCAAAATAATAATATGTGAAGGATGTGTTGAGCGGATTCAACATGAAAGATGCAAAACCAGTAAGTACTCATTTGGCTAAATACTTTAGGAAATCTAAGGAGTGAGCCAACATGGCCAATGTTCCTTATGCTTCTGCTATTGGCAATCTCATGTATGCCATGGTGTGCACTAGACTAGACATAGCTCATGCAGTGGGAGTTGTGAGCAGATATATGAGCAACCCAGTAAGCAACATTGGGAAGCAGTGAAGTGGATTCTTAGGTATTTGAGAGGCACTACAGACTCAGCCTTGTTGGAGGATGGGCTCAAGCCCACAAGCTCAAGGCAAAAAACTCACACTACAAAGGAGTTGGACATGTGTGAATTATGATACTTCACTTAAAGATGGCATAGAAGTGTAAATATGTGTTCTTTTTATGTCTTTTATTTCATCAAGTTGTAGCCCTAAGGGCATTGTAAAGACTATAAATAAAGGCATTGGCTAAGAGGTAGAGCATTGAAGCACTCTCTTCTCTTTCCAAAAATTCATCCAGCCCTCATTTTCACTTTGTCGTAAACCTCTTCTCCCTTAATCAAAACTTTCTCCTTCCACATTCTTCTTCTTCACCTCTCCTTCTCTCTTCTTCTTCTTCTTCCTCGTTGATCTAAACTTTCTTTCATGAGATCCTAAATTCTACATGGTATCAAAGCAAGGAGTTTAGGATCCCTCTTGATGAAGTTATTATGAATCTGTTCAAGAAGTTGTAAAAGGAGTTCAGTCGTGAAGAGATAAGTTCATTCTCTTCTTATTTACATTTTGTTTCCCTTCCTTATTTACGTACTCCTCTTTTCTGTTTTTCTACTTCTTGAACTTTGAATCACATCAAGTCAAGATAAATCTTTATCTGTTGTGAAGATTTATTTTTATGACTAAATTGATGTTATAATCTTGATCTTCTTGTAAATCAATTACAAGTGTGATCAAGATCATTTGTTGTTTGCGTCTTATTAAGATTGATGAGTGAGATTCAATCACCTTTATGTAACTTGGATCAATCTCATTTGAGGTAGAATTCCAGCACATGTTGTTGTAACTTCTCGTACTTAATGTTGCTCATGGTCTTGTGTTATGTTGTTGGATGCCCATTATATGTTTGGTGAAATTCCAGCAGTCATTTACCCTTTGTAGTTTCTTTTGAACTTCAACAATTGAATTTTTTTTTATGTTCAAGTATCCCATGAGCTAAACATAAATTTCTTCCAAGTATCTTGATTTTATTTTAAATATTCTCTAAATATTTTTTTCTATCTCTCAGTTTGTGTTGAATTTTGGATTAAGGCCTAATCGGTTGCATCTACCTTCTTCTTTTTGTTTTTAAGAATACAAGAGGAGTTGAGTGATGACTGGATTTTATTCTCACTTGCTAAAGGCACAAATTTTTTGATAATTTGGTGTTTGCTCTAATGAAAGAAATTGGTTCTTGTTCTCTTTTTTGGTGACTGATTTGGTCCACGGGTTTTTCAAATTACATTGAGTAATTGTTATTTGAAGAAGGCCCCTTCCCTTGCCCTCCACATTTGACTTGCCTCATCATGGAGAGTGGACACAAAAGTAATAAGAGTGATATACTCCGTATTACTACGATTCCACTAAGAGGTCTCTCCAATTACATGAGCTGGTCACAATCGGTCCGGAGGGTTCTTATTACTCGTGACCTCTTAATCCACGTTATTAAATTTCCTCCTCCGTTGATGAAGAAGAGGAGACCTACCACAAGTGGGTTAAAAATGATAACATGGTGATAAGTTGGCTCATCAATAGCATGGAAGAGCATGTGGCCAACAATGTAGTCCACTTGGAAACCCCAAGGACATATGGGACACTTGTGCTAAGCTTTACTCAAGTACTGCCTCATTACAAAAAAGATATGATGTCTTACAAAATATGTTTTGGTCCACGGGTTCTTCAAATTACATTGAGTAATTGTTATTTGAAGAAGGCCCCTTCCCTTGACCTCCACATTTGACTTGCCGCATCATGGAGAGTAGACACAAGAGTAATAAGAGTGATATACTCCATATTACTATGATTCCAGTAAGAGGTCTCTCCAATTACATGAGCTGGTCACAATCGGTCCAGAGGGTTCTTATTACTCGTGACCTCTTAAGCCACGTTATTAAATTTCCTCCTCCGATTGATCAAGAAGATGAGTCCGGCCACAAGTGGGTTAAAAATGATAACATGGTGATAAGTTGGCTCATCAATAGCATGGAAGAGCATGTGGCCAACAATGTGGTCCACTTTGAAACTGCCAAGAACATATGGGACACTTGTGCTAAGCTTTACTCAAGTACTACCTCATTACAAAAAATATATGATGTCTTACAAAATATGCTGGATATGAAACATGGAGACAATATTTATGAATTTTTGGCCCGGTTTTGAGGCCTTCTCCAAGAATGGAAAATAGCTCAACCATACTCCACTGATATTTTTGTTCAAGAATGACAACGAGAAGCTTTGGCAGCAACCATTTGCTTATCGAATATTAAACCTTTCCTTGAGGTTGCAAAAACTCAGCTTCTAAGTTCTTCTGTTCTTCCATCCTTCGATGACATTAGTACTACATTACTTTGGATACCTCATCCATGCCCTCCTTCTCCTATTGATGCCCATCAGCGATGTTCTCTGGCAATCAGGGTACATCTTCATCATATCGAGGACGGGGCAAAAATATGAGAGGGGGTCAACCTATGAGAGGGGCTGAAAATAGAGGTGGTCGAACAGGTCTAAATAATTCCCGTACTGAGCCTCGACTTTGCACTTACTATGGTGGTCAAAACCACCTTGTGGCAACATGCTGGAAACTTCATGGCAAGCCTGATTGGGCCATGACTAACCCAATCTCTATTAGTGTTGAGAAACATGAAGATAAGGCTGAATCATCCTTCGACAATGTGACTCTTCTGCAAAAGACTATGTTGCATTTCAGAAAATGAAGTCCTTCATGGAATCCTCTATTCCCTCATCATCTACTGCTGCTACTACTATTGCCTCAGGTATGCTTTCTTCCTCTTCTTCCTCTTCCTCTTGGATCATCGACTCCAGGGCCTCCGAACATCTATTAGGTACCAACACTTGTTGCAGTCCTTATCTCCTTGTTATCCTAAAAAATTCGTTACTATTGCTAATGGCACCCAAACCAAGGTCCTTGGCAAAGGTTCCTCCTCTCTTACCTCATCTATTCCCCTTCAAGATGTTTTGTTTGTCCCTCAATTTCCTTTAAATTTGCTCTCGGTTAGTAAATTAACCAAACAATTAAATTGCTCTATCACCTTCTGACTGTCTTCTTGTGTATTTTAGGATCTCATACGAAGCAGGTGATTGGTGGCAGCCATGAAAAGGGGGGTTTGTACTACTTCACTCTTCCACCATTAGCTGCATTATCATCCACTACATCCGAGCCCAACTTTGGCACAATCGACTTGGTCATCCGCCTACCCCTTCACTTCGTTCTTTGCTTCCGTCCTTAAAAGAACTTTGTAATTTCAGTTGTGAGGTTTGTCGATGAAGTAAACATATTAGGAGTACATATTCTCCTCATCCTACAACTACAAGTACTGCTCCTTTTGAGCTAATACATTTTGATGTATGGGGACCTTTATGTGTCTCAAATATTTCCCAAGTTAAATACTTTGTCATTTTTTGTTGATGATTTTACCTGTGTGACTTGGTTATATTTATTTAAAGAATGTTCAGAAATTCTTCCTTTGTTTAAAAATTTTCATGCTATGGTCTTGACACTATTTCGGAAGAAAATTCATATCCTTAGATCTGATAATGCTAAGGAATACATGTCTAATAATTTCAAATCATTTTGTGAGAGTAATGGGCTTATTCATCAAACATCATGTGCCTATACTCCTCAACAAAATGGTGTTGCTGAAAGGAAGAATCGTCATCTTCTTGAAGTTGCTCGGGGCCTCCTCTACTCCATGAAGGTACCCTATTTCTATTGGCCTCATGCTATACTTACAACATGCTTTCTTATTAATAGGTTACCTTCATCAGTTCTTCATCATAAAAAACCTTACTCTTAGTTATTTAATGGTGAAGATCCATTTTTTCGCTTCCTTTGAAAGTATTTGGATGTACGTGTTTTGTTCATGTTACATCCCCACATAAAAATAAACTTGATTCACGGTGTATGAGGTGCATTTTTTTGGGATACTCTCGCACCAAGAAAGGTTATGTCTGTTAAAATCCTACCCTTTAGAGGATGCTTATCTCTAGGGATGTGACTTTCTTTGAGGACGCCTCCTTCTACTCCTCCCATGATGCTTCGCCAGGATGGACTTGTCCTTCTACCACTCCTTGTCCGCTTGTGCCTTTAAATCTTGAAGTTAACCCAACCCCTGATGCACCAGCCGTACCTTCACCTATGGAGTTGTTGGATACACCAGAGGTAAGTCCTTCTCCTCCTATGTATGGGCCTGAATTTGATACTCGGCCTAATGTTTTCAGAAAGTAATGTTGTTCTTGTACTACTTCACATCCTATCTCTAATTTTATGTCTCACCATTGCTTGTCTTCCGAGTGTTTTCAGTTCCTTGCGTCTCTTCCTTCTACTTCCATTCCATAGTCGTATCAGGAGGCTCTAAGGCATCTAGGATGGAAGGCGGCAATGGATGAAGAAATGCCTGCCCTATACAAAAATCAAACTTGGTCCTTAACATCACTCCCAAAAGGTAAAAGTCTAGTTGGTTGTACATGGGTTTTTTAAGTAAAACATAATCCAGATGGATCGATTGCTCATCTTAAAGCTCGACTCATTGCTAAGGGCTATACACAGTGGCATGGGATAGATTATGAGGAGACCTTCTCTCTTGTTGCAAAATTGAATTCGGTACGCATCATCTTATCTATTGCTGCTAACTCATCATGGCCTGTCTATCATTGGATGTTAAAAATGTTTTTTTTAAATGGTGATATAAGTGAGAAAATTTATATGGTTCAACCATTTGGTTATGTGGTTGAAGGGGAGTCAGTATGCCGATTAAAAAAATCTTTATATGGGTTTAAGCTATCCCCTTGGGCTTGGTTTGATAAATTTAGTCAAACACTTCTACAGTTTGGTTTTCATCGGTGCTCGGTAGATCATTCCTTATATTATAAAGATATTGTCAAAGGAACATATTATTGGCCGTATATGTGGATGATATTATCTTAACCGGTGATGATTCTCTTAGCATATAAGAGGTGAAAAAGATGTTATGTCAGGAATTCAAGACTAAAGATCTTAGTATGCTTAAATATTTTTTGGGTATAGAAGTTCTTCAATCCAAACATGGGATAATATTGTCTCAAAGGAATTATGTCTTGGATCTCCTTGAAGAAACAAGAATGAAGGGTTGTAGACCAGTCAACACACCTATGGATACAAATGTAAAATTATGTGCCACAAATGAAAAAGATATTGATATTGGCAAATATCAAAGACTCGTGGGAAATAGATTTAACTCATGGTAACTAGGTCAGACATATCATATGTTGTAAGTATGGTGAGTCAATTCATGCACAAACCACAAATTATACACTAGCAGGCTTTAGAGAGAATATTATGTTACCTAAAAGGAGCTCCAGGAAGAGGATTGATGTATAAAAAACATAGGCACTTCAACATATAAGGGTTCTCAGATGCAGATTGGGCTAGATCACCTGATGATAGAAAATCTACATCAGGATATTGTACTCTGGTTGGAGGAAACTTGGTTACATGGAAAAGTAAGATGCAAAATGTGGTTGCAAGATCTAGCGCTGAAGCAGAATACAGAGCTATGGCCCATACCTTCTTACCAAATTAGGTTTTTATAAAAAAAGGGTCCATGGGTCTGTATTGTGATAGTCAAGCAGCCATTCATATTACTTCAAATCCAGTTTTTCATGAAAGAACTAAACATATTGAGGTGGATTGTCATTTTATATAGGAGAAGTTTCAAGCAGGAATAATCTCTCTCAAATATGTGTCGTCTCAAGAGCAAGTAGTTGATATTCTCACTAAACCCATTACATCTAAAATCCTATCATTTATATGTGGCAAGCTGGGTATTTATGATGTCTTTTCTCCTCCAGCTTGAGGGGGAGTGTTGGAAGATGAGCACAAGCCCACAAACTCAAGGCAAAAAACTCACACGACAAAGGAGTTGCTCATGTGTGAATTATGATACTTCACTTAAAGATGGCATAGAGGTGTAAATATGTGTTTTTTTATGTCTTTTATTTCATCAAGTTGTAGCCCTAAGGGCATTGTAAAGACTATAAATAAAGGCATTGTGTTATGGTCCTGGGGTTAAGTACCTATGTCTTCCGCTCCTAACAGGCCGGTCTTTTGGGTAGTATTGGCTAGGTGCTTAACATTTGGTATCAGAGCGGGCTCCCACGTCGCGAGTTCGAGTCCCGGGGCGCGCAAAGGCTGGATTAAAATTACTGGTAGGTTCGGAAGGGGCGACCTAGCGGAGGGGGCGACCTGGAGAACTGCGAAGGGGCACTAGGAGTAGGCCACCGCTAGAGTAGGCCACCGGGTTGGGTCAGTGCCGTTGCGCCACCGTGGTCGTCGGCTCGCGAAGGTGGGGTGTGATGTTATGGTCCTGGGGTTAAGTACCTATGTCTTTCGCTCCTAACAGGCCGGTCTTTTGGGTAGTATTGGCTAGGTGCTTAACATTTGGTATCAGAGCAGGGTAACCCGGGAAAGAGAAGCACCAATGAATACTTTGAATTGCTTGAAAGAAAATTTGATACTGTCCTAGAGAGGTTCTCAAAAATTGATATCGATATGGAGACCTTGAAGGGAAGGATGGATAGCATGGAGAATGGTCTAACTACTGGCAAAAAATTTGCTGCATTAGAGGAAAAGTTCACTCTCAGTTTGGAAACCTTGAAATGAAGGATGGATAACATGGAGACTGGTCTGAGCACCGGCAAAAACCCAATTCCGGGAGACCATTCGCAGATCAGAGGAGGAGATGAGTTTATTAGACACACGAGTTTCTCGGGTCAGCAAGGACCCTTCATTCCGAGGGGACACCTCAACCAGGGGGGAGGGACTGTACCCCTCATTCCAAATCAGAGAGGAGGGGACCATTCGTATAACAGAGGGGGAGATGAATTTCCGAGGTGCATGAGTTTCTCGGGACAACAAGGACCCCTCATTCTGGGGGCACACTTCTACCAGGGGGAGGCACTGTTCCGAGGTATACTAAAATGGAATTCCCTACTTATAATGGGTCAGAAGACCCTTTGATATGGTTGTATCGATGCTTAAAAATTTTTAGCCAACTGCGAGTCCCAACCTATGACCGAGTCAACGTAGCTGTTTTCCACTTACTAGGGGAAGCACAACTTTGGTACCAGCTAGATGAGGTTGATAGCGAGGTGGTAGATTGGGATGAATTTAAGCGACTATGTTCTCTCCGTTTTGGTCCTCCGGCTTACAGTAACCCTTTGGGAGATTTGGTTTTACTACGCCAAACTAGGGCCGTGGAGCAATATCAAAAATTGTTCTAGGAAAAATTAGCACGAGCCAGTAGTATGGTACAAGTGGATCAACAAGTTGCGCTATTTACAGCAGGACTGACAGAGGCCTTAAAGCTTGAGGTGGAGCTCTATGCACCTGTTGACTTATCCAGCGCTATGAATATAGCTCGTGCTTTAGAATTGTGACAGCAGGCACAGCACAGATGACCTCCAGGGTCAGGGGAGCGCATTCCTGCGAGAAACAATCCGGGTATTACTTTGACAAGGGATCCTAGATCTAGTCAGCCTACAACTCTTTATATAAAAAAATTGACAAGTGCTGAGATGGCGGAACAGCGGGCTAAGAATCTATGTTACAACTGCGATGAACCATATCGGGTTGGACATCAGTGCAAAAGATTATTTTTGATCAATAAGGTTGAACATGAGGATATTGAGGTGACAGAGGATATGATTGAGGAAGAACCACCGGACATCTCCCTGCATGCCATTACTGGGCAGCAATCGGCCACAACTACGCAAAATGGGAGCGGCTCGACAACTTTCACCAGGTCTACCCAGCTTTCGAGCTTGAGGTCAAGCTCAATCTCCAAGGGGGGGCAGATGTTATGGACTCAATAAGACCGAGTCATCTACTTTACTTTTATTATTTATGTTGCTTTTAATTTCGAATTTTATTGATTTGTAATAAGACTTAAAGGTAGGGGTAGAATTGGGTTTTAATAACCCTAACTATGTTGATGTAAATTACCCTATTTAAGGGGTAAGGATGGAGAAATAAAGCAAGTTCGGAATTAGCATAAACTAGGGTAATTTAGGTTCTTTCTAGGCTCTCTATTCTAGGGTTCTTGGCTTGAACTCTCTTGGGGGTTTGCTGCATCCATTGGGGAGTCTTTGAGGAGATCTTGGAAGGAAAAGGAAGAGGAATTACCTTTCTCTTCTGAGATGCAAGATAAGATCAACTCTTTCACGAAAATTCCAAAAAAGGAGAGGTCTTGACTTGAGTCTACCCAGGAAGGAGGACGGGTTCTTGTTGCTAGTTGGGAGTTCCGAATTCTGGGCAGAGGAGTTCCGAATTTTGGGCGTAAGAGGAGTTACGAATCTGAGCTGAGGAGGAGTTCCGAATTCTGGGCAGAGGAGTTCCGAATTTTGTGCTGAGGATGAGTTCTGAATTTTGTGCTGAGGATGAGTTCCGAATTCTGGGCAGAGGAGTTCCAAAATTTGGGCTGAAGAGGAGTTCCGAATCTGAGCTGAGGAGGTCCGAATTCATTCAAAGAGGTAACTTGAGATTCTTTTTTCTTAAGTACAGCAGGTTAGAATTCTATTTTAATTTACCTACGTGATTAGTGGTTAAATCCATACGTTAGACAAAAGGGATTCTGTTTTCAACTTACCTGTGTGAGCAATGGTTGGAGACGAGATTCTTGGTTCCTTACAGTGTTTAAAAACCTTGTAACGTGCTGGATTTATCAGTATCTCGCCGAGTTAATAGATCCATGGCTAGGGACCATAACACATTGGCTAAGAGGTAGAGCATTAAAGCACTCTCCTCTCTTTCCTCAAATTCGTCCAGCCTTAATTTTCACTTTGATGCAAACCTCTTCTCCCTTAATCCAAACTCTCTCCTTCCATGTTCTTCTTCTTATCCTCTCCTTCTCTCTTCTTCTTCTTCTTCCTCGTTGATCTAAAGTTCCTTTCGTGAGATCCTAAATTCTACAAGCCTTATGTTTCAAAAAGTCAGACTTGGAATTACAAGGTTATGTAGATGTTGACATGGCTGGAGACATTGATGGCAGGAAGAGTACCACTGAATATGTATACACAGTGGGTCGTACAATAGTTAGTCGGGTCTCTATGTTGGAAAAGATAGTTGCACTTTCCACTACTAAGGAAAACTATGTCATCGTGACTGAAGCCAGCAAAGAGATGGTATGGCTGCAGTTCTTCTGGGAAGAATTGGATCTCAAGCATGAGAATAGTGTGTTGCATTGTGACAGTCAGGGTGCTATTCATTTAGCAAAAAATCCTGTTTATTATGCCAATAAAAAGCATATACAGGTGTGTTATCACTTTATCATATCGACTTTGAAGGATGGAGTCTTGGAACTTGAGAAGATTCAAGAAAGTCAGAATCCGACTGATATGTTGACAAAGACTGTTATGATTGAGAAACTGAAGTTTTGTTCAACTTCAATTGGACTTCTCTCCAAGTGGGAGATTGTAAAGTTGTGGAACCTAATTAACATCTTACCCTCAGGATTGAATCGACCTTTGCGGCATGGTCACTGTTGGGGTTGGAAGGGGGCAAGAAGCCCACCTCCAGGTAGTTTGGAGGTGGGAGACCTTGGTGGGTCCACGATATATTGATTGTTGTGTCATTAAGTGTAGTGTGGGGATTTCACACTTGTAATCGGGTTGTCTTAATTTTGCCTTTATATATGGGGTCATCATATTTAGGGTTTTATCACCTTGATGAGTATCATCATCTCGAGGAGCATATGGATTTGCAGCCTGAGAGGTTAGAGAAAAATCACTTGTAAGTGTGTGTGGTTTCTCTTTGTAAACTATTTCAACTTCATAGTGGATTACTCCTACAACAGAAGACAGGACATAGTCTCACCTTGAGGCGAACTTATATAAATCTTGTTGTTATTTTTCATTGCTTAATTTTTTTTCTTCCACGTTTATTATTATTGCTTTTGTTAGTTTTGAAATTGTTGAATTTATGGAAAAGAGAAATACTTCATTGACTTCAATAACTTGTTGTAATCAGAGTACATGAACCTCTATTTATAATAGAGGAAGGTAGTGGAGTCCAATTACTATAAAACTACCCTTGTCCCAATTACACCCAAACTCTAACACTTAAAGATAAGTCCTAACATAATTAAATAACTCAATATAGGTAAAAGACAAACATAACTCAAATTAAAACTTTTCTTTGACATGACCATAATATAAGATACTTTTGTGAGTCCTTCTTGATCTTCCAACTGATGTGATAAGGGTGCTAGCTCATGGTAATCATTGTGGGTCCTACTTCTTATGGGCTTGGGCCCATCTAGTAGGCCTTCCTTGGTCGTGTGGCCCATCTTATAATAATCTTTCATATGTCGGTCTTCCTTGGTCATGTGGACTTGAGCTTATATTCCAACACTTCCCCTCAAGCTAGGTGAGAGAACAACATGAACTCCCAACTTACTGCAAATAATGTATAGAATATTTTTGTATAAAATATCACATCTTCCAATATACCTTCATCTTCCAACATTCCCCCTCACGTTGTTGAATCCTTCCATGAGGACCTATTGGAATAATATACGTGAGAGTAAAAATCACTCCTAGCCGGTAGGCCATTGCTTCATACTCCAGTCCTAATGCTGGATGTAGGGAACACTCCATCTTCTATCGGTAGTGTGTCTATCGGCATTACTCTGAAGTGTCCACTACCATGTCCCTCCATAGGACAACGACTCTCAAATGGTAGGAGTCATAAAAACGCTTATAGGGGGGATAACATATATGTAATAATAAGTTCCTCCGTCATGGTTTCCCAACCGTGATATTTTTTGACAGGGTATCCTCCGTCATGGTTTCCCAATCGTGATTTTTTTTTGACAGGGTATCCTCCATCATGGTTTCCCAACCGTGATATTTTTTGATAGGGTATCCTCCATCATGGTTTCCCAACCGTGATTTTTTTTTACGGGGTAAAATAAATGATGATATGAGGCCACCTCTTCTTCAATAATAATGTCCCCAAAGAGACATAATAGCAGTAGTTGTATATAACACGACCATCTTCCAACACATATAACACAAACCAAATTATAAACTTTGTAAAAGAACCCATGAAATAATCCGATATAAAAATTTCTTCTTAAATGCACAAGCTTCATCTTTTGTGCACCCCCTTTCTTGAATATTTTGGTCACATAAACTTATCCACAACATAAGGAATAAAATACCCCTTTCTTGTACTTCTACTTCTCCCCCTCAAGCTTGGAAGTAATGGTAGTGATCCCAGCTTGAACCAAATATCATAGATGTCGCACTAAGCCCAAATAAAAGAGATATATAAATAAGTCCTCAAACCAAGGAGAAGTGAGATATTTTCTTGATATATCAACTCAAAAAGTGACGCAAAACAATTGGCTTAAATTCGGATTGTCAATGTAATAGAATACCAACATGACCTTTGATTCTTCCAATGAGAATATTTCTTTAAATATAGATCATATTAACATGAAATTTTCTCATTATGAAATTAGAGTTAAATAAATTTCATCCAAGTACAACTTCTCTCCATAAAATATAATTATCAGAAGATAAATAATCTGATAGATTTCTGTCTCTGTCATCTGGCCGAACTAAGTATTGTTTCTCATTTTTTTCCTGAATGACCATTGATACTTCCAAGAACAATATCTCCTTATAAAAAAATCATAGCAAGAATTAGTTAAATAGGTAAAAAACTAGACTTACGTATCTTTCTTTTGATTTATAATTCTTCATATAAAATCTCTTTATTCATAGCATAAAATACCTCAAAAGTTGAGGTTTTTTGCTACCACTTGAACCTCTTTTTCAATCTGACCTTTGCTACTTTAAATATCAATTTCTCTTTGTAGATAACTCAGTAAAAAATTGTTTGAATAGGTAAAATAATAGAATTACATATATTTATTTTGATATATATTTCTCCATTTAAAGTCTAGTTCTTGATAGCAAAAAATACATCGGAATCTAAAGATTGCTGCTGCTGCTCGAACCTTTTTGCAATCTGACCTTTGCTCATTCAAATATCAATATCTCTCTGTAGATAACTCCGATTGGAAAAAATCATTTTTCTTTGGAAAGTAGACTCAAATATATTTCCGTCAATATATAATCTGTAATATGAAAAAAATATGTATGGAGGAAAAACAATGCAAAGAAAACTATAAGTATAGGGACTAAAAAAAAAATAACTACGAACCTAGACTTAGGGTTCAGGGTTTAGAGAAAAGGATCACATTACCTCCATGAGTTGACCAATTCAAATCATAGAACCTACTCTAATACCATGTTGAATTTATGGAAAAGTGAAATACTTCATTACCTTCAATAACTTGTTGTAATCAGAGTACATGAACCTCTATTTATAATAGATGAATATAGTATAGTCCAATTACAATAAAACTACCTTTATCCCAATTACACCCAAACTCTAATACTTAAAGATAAGTCCTAACATAATTAAATAACTCAATATAGATAAAAGACAAATATAACTCAAACTAAAACTCTTATTTGACATGACCATAATATAAGATACTTTTGTGAGTCCTTGATCTTCCAACTGATGTGATAAGGATGTCAGCTCATGGTATTCATTATGGGTCATATTTCTTATGGGTTTGGGCCCATCTTGTGGGCCTTCCTTGGTCGTGTGGGCTTGAACTTATCTTCCAATAGAATTAGAGCATCTAATTCCTAACATTGTAGGCTTGTATGGATCCTCCTCTAGTATTCATTGTTTCACGTGTAGGAGAGTTGTGGTCAAAGGAAGGTAAGTTGGGGAAATGGGTGAAGTGTTTATGGGACATAGATTGTATAGCATGAGGGTGGTCAAGAGCTAGGAAGTGGGATATAGTGTCTGGCGTAAGAGGGTAAGGGTGTGGTTGGAGTGGTCATGTAATGGGGAGGATGATGAAAGGTAGAAGAGTTGTGATAAAGGGGACTATTTCAAAGAGAATGGGTAAGAAGGATTGGTGGTAGAACGGAAGATAACTTACCAAAAATAGGTTTGGTTGAAGCTTAATGATCTATAGCTTGTTGAGGAGGGGAAGAAGGTCTTCCAATTCTCTCATCTAAAAAGTAATGATACATGATGGTCAATTTTTGTATTTTTCAAAATTGAGATTTCATCACTCGAGTTTTCATGGTTGGACTCTTGGGCTGCAACCACCCTTGTAATTGGAGCTCCATTCTTCATGTATAACAATGTTGATGAAGGAAAGGTCCTACTCTCATACCTTTTTTTATAGAAACTTCTTCAAGTTCCTAACTTTTCAGCTTTTAATAAGGGAACTAGGGTTGGAATTTGTGTATGGATGGAGGCTTTGATGTAGGAGGCTTGATTGGATGATGAAGGGGACAATGAGAGTAGGCTAGGGGCTCTTGAGGGGCAAAAGGGACCACATGGGGATTTTGGAAGAAGGAAGCAAGAAAGTGTTAGGGTCCCGAGTCATGGATCGTGATATCACGGCGAGGGACGTATGGATCCAGTGCTGTGAGGGAGTGGGCCCACAGATATGGACTGGATCTGGACATCAACAGTGTCAGAGAGAGAGAGGGCCCACAGATTTGGGCTGAGCTGGATCTGAACAACACAGTATCTGAGAGAGAGGGCCCACAGATCTGGACTGGTATGGCCCACAGATCTAGGCAGGTAGTGACAGCCGCTTGCTGCTATCGCTTAATAAAACGTGAAATTTTGTTATCACCGTAGCTCGTCGATATGGACAGGGCAGCTCGCTGGAGGTTGGCCGGATCGGATGGCTACCTTGCTGCCGTCACTGGGAAACGGGAATTCCACCTTGGTCGTGCTCGGTGGCCGGACAGCAAGGGGCCGCCAGTGACTCAATGTCTGAACAGAGCCCTGCTGTTCTGGTGGAAATCCGACAGCACTCCTCTGCTGTCGTCGTGCTCAGGGACCTTCTCAACATACAACTACACTTCTGCCCTGCTGTAGGAAGCTACCTACCGGCTTTTCTCGGACCACCTCAGCAGCAGCTCCCCGAGATGTCGCTTCGTCTTCCCGAGCCTGGTTTCTGCCATGAAACACCACGAACAGCTGCAACTAAAACCAGAGAAGCTTCGGCTTCTGTTCAGTGCTTAGATCGATAGGAAACCTTATGATTTAACACAATGAGATAGGATTATGGGGGGATAACTAGAGCTCAAGGGGAACTCCCGACCCTGAGCACTAGAAGGAGACCTCAGATCCTGTTTGGAGATAAAATGAGTCTTGACGATTCATTTCCATTTCTGCCTTACAAATAGTTAACGCCAACATGAATTAGTGCGAAAATTACAAAAATACCTCAGAGGCATATTTAAACCACAATAGCATAAAAACATAAATGTAATTAAAAGTTGCAGTACCCACAGTGCCACTAAGTTACCTGGCTCGCTATCAAGTTCATAACATCACTCTCCCCCCGGAGAAAGAGTTTGTTCCCAAGCTTGATAAATAGAGCATCAAGTCCGGTAATTGTAGGGCTAGAGTGGAAACGAAAGCCTGCATGAGGGCCATGAAGGATTTCGTGGCTGCATCCGCCCAGATGAAGGCATGGCGTTAGAGAAGATTGATAAATGGACTGGTCAGTGGACCGTAATTCTGTATAATTTTTTTATAATAGCCCGATAGCCCCAAAAATCCTAGTAAAGCCAAAATGGTGTGTTGTGGAGGCCAGGTGGTGATTACTGCAAGTTGTGATGGGTCCACTGTGATGCCTTCTGCTGAATTGATGTTGTCAAGAGAGATGGATAGGGGGCCCGACGGTAGCATGACTGCCCCTTCACAGTACTAGGTGGCCTTCCGATACAAAACTCATTGTTAACGTTGAGAAGTCCCACAAAATAGGGCCTAAAGTTTGCAACCATTTAACCCCGAGCACCATATCAAATTCGGAGAGAGGGATGACAAAAATGTAGTGGTAAAGGAAGTGTTACAAATGGAAAAGTGTACCTCTTGGCTGACCCCGTAGCTCGGAACCTTCTCACCATTGGCGACTCAAACTGTGGCAATGGGGTGACGTTGGATCCCAACTCGGGGGTGTTTCACAGCGGTCATGCTGAGGATGTTATGTGTGCTGCCTGAGTCTACTAATCCCACTAGTTCCTGGTCAATAACCTTGGCTCTGACTTGCATGGTGTTAGCCAACTTTAGTCCGGTAATGGCATGTAAGGAAATTTCTGGTTCGACCTCCTCTAGAGTATCTGTTGGTAGTTCCTCTTCCTCAGTTCATGCTTCCAATTCTAACCAAAACAATCGTTTATATTGGTGGCCCACTCAGTAAGGTTCGTCACAATTATAGCAGAGGTTCTTTGGTCATCTGTCAGCCATTTCCAACCCTGCTAGTTTTCTGATATATGGGGGTGGGGGGTTGCTGCTTTTAGGGGATGCTGTCACAGGATGTCCAGGCATAGATTTGGGTGGTGGCACTAGTGGCCCTGTCACCGGAGGCTAATAAGTCCTCCCCTCTTGCCACCCTGGGGCACTGATACTCCCCCTTGCCAGCCCTTCCTCTTATGCTGAATCTGCTTTTTTGCTTCCATTGTCCGAGCTAAATTCGTCGCTCGCCCCAAATCAGTAGGAGCATGGAGTTCCACCTCTGTGAAACAGAGAAACCGAAAAGAATAATAGAGATTCAAAGAATGATTTTCCGATGATGTATTCTTCTCCGAGATGGAGGAAATTTATAATACATTACATGTTGATTTTAGGATCAATTTAGATCCTAAAATCAAGGAATAAAATTACAGGATCAAGGAAACAATCCATTTCCTACAATCACATTAATCAATTTACAACTAGCTCATTACAGACTTACAAACACTCCCCCTCAAGTTGGTGCATAGATATCGATCATGCCCAACTTGTCAATTATACCATGAAGTGCCTTCCCTGATACTACCTTCGTGAACTTATCAGCTAGCTGACTCTCAGATTGAATGAAGCGAAATTGTATGATCTTTGCATCGAGGTTCTCCTTGATGAAATGATGATCAATTTCAACATGTTTAGTGCGATTATGTTGAACCGGATTCTGTGCAATTGCAATGGCTGCCTTGTTATCACAGTGAAGATTCATCAGTTTGGCGTATTCAATCCCTAAGTCCCTCAGTTTAACCATGAGCCATGCCTCAAAATTCAGCTTCAACACTTGATCTTGATACTACCTTCTGTTTTTTGCTTTTCCAAGTGACCAGATTCCCTTCCACAAAAGTAAAGTAACCCGACGTAGATCTTTTGGTTGTCTGATCACCTATCCAACCAGAATCTGTATATCCTTCAATATTAAAAATACCATTTTTTGAGAATAACAAACCTTTTCATGGAGCATTCTGTAAGTATCTCAAGATCCGATAGACTGCTTCCATATGTTCTTCACTTGGTGCATGCATGAACTGACTCACAACGCTTACTGCATATGCTACATCGGGCCTTGTGTGTGATAGGTAGATTAATCTTCCAACTAATCACTGATAACGCCCTTTGTCTGCTGGGATTTGATCTGGAAGAATTCCGAGTTTATGATGCATTTCCATGGGTGCCTCTATTTGTTTACTGTCAAGTATTCCTGTTTCGGCTAGAAGATCCAACACATATTTTCGCTGCGAAAGGAAAACTCCATGTTTTGATCTTGCAACCTCAATTCCCAAAATATATTTAAGTTGTCCGAGATCCTTCATTTCGAATTTAGTGGCTAAATACTCCTGTAAAGCTTGCATTTCACCTGGGTCATCTCCTGTCACGACCATATCATCAACATAAACAATTAACGCTGCTACCTTTCCTTCTTTGTGTTTTATAAACAAAGTATGATCTGAGTTACTTTGTTTATAACCAAACTCCTTCATTGTAGCCAAGAATCTCCAAAACCATGCCCTAGGTGAATGTTTCAGCCCATACAATGACTTCTTCAATTTACAGACGTCACCTTGACACAAGAACTACTTTTTATGCCGGGTGGTAGCTCCATGTAGACTTCTTCTTCTAAGTCTCCATTGAGGAAGGCATTTTTAATGTCAAATTGTTGCAGGGGCCAGTCTCAATTTGCTGCTATAGATATAAGAATGAGAATTGTATTTATCTTAGCTACTGGTGCAAAAGTATCTTGATAGTCTATCCCATACCTTTGTGTATATCCCTTTGCAACTAGCCGAGCTTTATATCTGTCAATACTTCCATTCTGTTTGAGTTTCAATGTGAACACCCATCGACATGCAATTGTTTTTACTTCTTTAGGTTGGGGAACAAGTTCCCAAGTTGCATTTTTTTGTAGAGCCTCCATCTCTTCGTTCATCACCTTTTTCCATTTTGGATCAACTAATATATCCTGCACATTACTAGGAATAGAAACCCTGGATAATTGATCAACAGTAAATGCATATGATTTAGTCAACCTATGGGAGGACACATAGTTATTCATTGAGTATTTGGTCTTGGCTTCAAGATCAGGTTCATACAGGTTTTTTGGAACTCCCCTATTCAATCTTTGTGGATATCTAGGGGGTATATTTTCTGTAGTAAGACATGTTTCATTAGACTCATCAAACACAAGATTCTTATTTACTTGAGGAGGAACATTCCGGGTTGATTCTTCAGTTGTTGGTGCAGACGGGGGCAACTCTGGGGGTTCTTCAAGAGAAATTACTGAATCACAGTCTTGTTGCACATCATGACACTTGAAAAATTCATGCAGCGCTTGTAACTCAATAAACTCAATACCTCCGTTATTTTCTTGTGGAACATTCTCTTCACTTGAACTCTCCCCCTGTAGAGATGTTCAAGAAACTCCCCCTGAATAATAAGGTACTGATTCATGGAAGGAGACATCTAGAGTCACATGGAGCTTGTTGGTGTGTGGATCATAACACCGATATCCTTTTTAAAATTTAGAGTAGCCAAAAAATACACATCGCTTGGCACATGGATCAAGTTTATTTTGAAAGATCTTTGGGATATGAACATATGCGGTACACCCAAAAATTCGGGGTTCAAGATTCGAAAGATAGGGAATTGAAATTAGGGATTGCAGCTTGCGTAGACGAGTTTGAAAATCTAGTACTCTAGAAGGTGTTCGATTGATGAGGTAGGCAGCAGATTTGACTGCTTCGCCCCAATAAAATCGAGGCATGTTCATGCCAAAGAGAGAGGCATGCACTATTCTTTCTTTCTGCCAATCCATTTTGTTGGGGAGTATAGGTACAAGAGGTCTGATGACAAATTCCATGATTGGTCAAAAAATTTTCGAAAGAAGCATTAAGAAACTCACTACCATTGTGAGATTGCAAAACACGAATCTGCTTTTGGTATTGAATATGTATCATTGTATGGAATTTCTGAAATGCTAGACACACATCACTCTTTTGTATAAGCAGAGATACCCAAGTCATTTTAGTGCATTCATCAATAAATGTCACAAAGTAACAAGCTCTAGAAATAGAGGAAACCTTAGCTGGACCCCAAACATCGGAATGAATAACCTCAAAAGGTTCAAAACTTTTATTCAAACTCGATAAATAAGCAATACGGTGGCTCTTAGCCAATTCACATGTTTCACAATGAAAATGCACATCATTCAAACCTGAAAAAATTTGAGGTCGCAATTTCTTAAGATAACCAAAGGAAAGGTGGCCTAATCGTCGGTGCCATAACCATACAGTTGTTTGAGCATTATCTTCACTGTTAGCTTGATTTGTCTGAATGATTTTCGATCCCCCATTCTCTGTCAACTCCAAATAGTAGAGTTTGCCCCGTCTAACACCATAACCAAGAATCTTCCGCGTTAGAATGTCTTGAAAGACACAAAATGAGGGCCAAAAAGTTACAGTACAAGCAAGAGTGGAAGTAATTTGGCTAACAGGCAAAAGATTATATTCAAGAGAGGGAACCACAAGTACAATGTCTAATGTAAGATTATTAGATAATATAACCAATCCTTCCCCAGTAATAGGAGAGGTACTACTGTTGGCTATTAAAATAACAGATTGTGGAGAAGGTAGAATGGATTGTAACTGACTGGGATCCCTTGTCATGTGATCGAATGCACCTGTATCAATAATCCAAGGTCTATTCTTAGAATGTACAGAGAATACTGATGGATTATCGAGAATACCTGAATGGGCAATGTTTGTCGTAGGTAGCTCCTGATTATCTTCCATGGATGTCACCATAGCTTTCCCAACAATCTTTTTACGGGGTTTTTTTGAGAAATCCCACCACTTTGGATAGCCAATAATCTCATAACATCGTTGTTGTGAATGAACTTTTTCTCTGCAGTGAGTATATACACAGTTGTTACCTTTTCTAGAGGATTGAGGATTTCAACTGCTTGATGATCCTTGTCGGTTTTGGTTGACCAACATCGTCGAGTTCTCTGAGACTAGACGATAGCTCCCCATTGTCTGTCTCTATTGATATTCGTGTCTGACATATGCATATGTACTCTCTAAATCAAGTTTGGGGTTTTTTAGCAAAATTTCTTCACGAACTTGATCAAACTCGGAGTCAAGCCCACTAAAGAAAATATGAACCCGAAGCCTAGCCATTACAGAGTGCAACTGGATTAGCCCTTCTACTGTTCCTTCATAAGATATAGTCCTATGATCAATCTCCTAGAAAATAGTAACCAGTTCATTGTAGTACGTGGATAACAATCTACCATTTTGTTTGGTAGAAAAAGATCTCTGGTTCAGCTCAAATATACAAGTTTCATCTATCATAGAACGTTTTTGATATTGCTTCCCATATCTCCTTGGCAGTGGAGAGGTGAATAAATCGTTGCATTAGCAATGGACTCATGGAGTCAATAAGCCAACTTTTGACTATTTGATTTTCAGTAATCCATGCTCCAAGATGGACATCACCAGATGCTGGTTTTTTTGTTTCGCCGGTGAGGTATCCAACATTGTTGCGTGCGCCAATTCGCATCTCCATGAGTTGGGACCATAATGAATAATTGGTCTCATTGAGGATGATTCCAGTTGGAAATGCAGAATTGTCTTGGTGGACTATAATCTGTGGTGATGGGATAAGTTTGGTGGATGTGCCTGTAGCGGTGGCCATCGATTTGGAAATTTGGTCTGGTCTTGTCTAATCCGGTTCGGTTCTGTTCAATCTGGTTCGGTTCGGTACAATCTGGTCAGATTCAGTCCGATTCGATTGACCCACCGGTTTGGGTCGGTTCGGTCTGCAGAAAAAAATAAAGGAATAGTAGTTCCTAAGTTTCAAAAAAAAAAAAAAATCACCTTTCTTCTTCGGCAGCGGCAACGGAGCTTCGGCTTCCTTCGACAACGGGGTGGTGGTGCCGTCGTCGGCGCTCGTCTGCAATCGTCGGTACTCGTCAGCGACGTGGTTTCGCCTACAGGACCGTCATTGCAGAACTCTGTTCTCTTTCTGCAAGTCGGCTTCCCTCGGTGACAGCGATGATCGACGACAATAACAGGCAGGGGGTAAGGTCGTCAGTGGTCGTCTTTGGTCTTCGATGGTCGTTGTCGGTCAGCGACGACGTTCTTTTGGCTACGCCATCGCCGGAATACGAAGTTGCAAAAAAAAATAGAGTTCTGCAACCCCATGATGATTTTTTTTCCGGCTTCCACCTTCGGCAACTACGGGAGCACTTCGCTCCGACTTTCGGCGACGAAAAAGAGAGGATAATTCTCCCGCTCTGATACCATGTGAAACAGAGAAACCGAAAACAATAACAAAGATTTAAAGAATGATTTTTCGATGATGTATTCTTCTTCGAGATAGAGGCAATTTATAATACATTACATGCTGATTTTAGGATCAATTTAGATCCAAAAATCAAAGGAATAAAATTACAGGATCAAGGAAACAATCCATTTCCTACAATCACGTTAATCAATTTACAACCAACTCATTACAGGCTTGCAATCCTGGGGCACTAATACTCCCCCTTGCCAGCCCTTCCTCTTATGTTGAATATGTTGTTTTGCTTCCATTGTCCGAGCTAAATTCATCGGTCGCCCCTAATCAGTAGGCGCATGGAGTTCCACCTCCAGTTCCAAGGAATTAGTAAGCCCTGTTGTAAACAAATTTACATGCTGGTCTCGTCGAACTAGGTGGCGTGATCGCACTAATTTTTCCTGAAATTGAGTCTGTTATGCTACCACTAATTCGGTTTGTCGTAACAAGACCTAGTCCCCCAAAGGGTTGTTGTAAGCTGGCAGTCCGAACCATATCGTGCATAGCTTTTTAAACTCTTCCCAATCAATGACTAAGTGATCCAATTCCACTTAATGGAACCAGAGTTGAGCTTCATCCAGCAAGTGGAAGACAGCTAAACTCACCCTGTCCATGTCAGATGTGCCTTGGTGGGCAAAAAATTTCGCATCTGTGTAGCCAAATTAAGGGGTCGACTGATCCAGTGTAGGTGGTAAAATCAATTTTTGTGTACTTGGGTACTGACCCTCTACCATGTGCCAGATGGCCATTGTACCCAAAATATTGCTCTCCCCCTCTGCTATAAGAGTATTCTTCTATTCTTCGTGTAGTGTCAAGGGTCGGTTTAATCCCGCCACAATCTTAGAAACTCTACTATTGATTTGTTCCATCATCTTTGCCATTCGAGTTTAATTTTCTGTCTGCAGTTCTCTGGCAAGGTTTCTTTGTTCTTTACTGTGGGACGGATCCCCCATGTTACCCTGATCTGATACCAAAATGTTAGGGTCCCGAGTCATGGATCGAGTAACTCAGCGAGGGACGGATGGATCCAGATGGAGTAGACCCACAGATCTAGACTGGTGTGGCCCATAGATCTGGACTGGATCTGGACAGCAACATTGCCAGAGAGAGACGGCCCACAGATCTGGGCTGAGCTGGATCTGGACAGCATAGTGTCTGAGAGAGAGAGAGGCCCCACAGATCTGGACTGGTCTGGCCCACAGATCTGGACAGGATCTGGACAGCAACAGTGTCTGAAAGAGGGCCCACAGATCTGGGGAGGTAGGGACAGCTGCTTGCTGCTGTTGCAGAACGAAACAATAAACTTTGTTATCACCGTAGCTCGTCGATATGGACGGGGCAGATCTCTGGAGGTTGGCCTGATCGGATGGCTACCTCACTGCCATCACCGGGAAAAGGGAACTCCACCGTGGTCGTGCTCGGTGGCCGGACAGCAAAGGGCCGCCGGTGGCTCAACGTCTGAACAGAGCCCTGCTGTTCTGGCGGAAATCCGACAGCACTCCTCTGTTGTCGTCGTGCTTGGGGACCTTCTCAACACACAACTACACTTCTGCCCTGTTGTAGGAAGCAACCTACCGGCTTTTCTCCGATCACCTCAGCAGCAGCTCCCCGAGTGTCGCTTCGTCTTCCCGAGCCTGGTTTCTGCCGTGAAACACCACGAACAACAGCAGCTAAAACCAGAGAAGCTTCGGCTGCTGTTCAGTGCTTAGATCTGTGGGAAACCTTATGATTTAAGACAATGAGATAGGATTATGAAGGGATAACTAGAGCTCAAGGGGAACTCCCGATCCTGAGCTCTAGAAGGAGACCTCAGATCCTGTTTGGAGATAAAATGAGTCTTGACGATTCATTTCCATTTTGCCTCACAGATAGTTCACGCCAACATGAGTTTAGGGTGAAAATTATAAAAATGCGCCTGAGGTATATTTAAACCGAAATAGCATAAAAACATAAATATAATTAAAATATGCAGTACCCATTGACTCACTCACGGTGCCATTGAGTTACCCGGCTCGTTATCGAGTTCATAACAGAAGGCTTTTAGGAAAGGGGGAGAGAGGGACAAAGTAAAGAAGGAGAGAAAGGGAGAGAGAAGAGTGAGGACAAATTTTTGGGGAGAGAGAGGAGAGCAAGAGATTTGGGAATAGGCTTGATTGATTTTTCTTTCAACCAAGACCCCTATTTATACTCTTTTCATTACATTTTTAGGAGAAACTTATCAATAAATTAGGCTCCCTAATTAAATCAATCAAGGAAATATTACAAAATCAAAGGAGGGAATCTTGGAAATTTCTATATAAATTACAATTTTGTCTCGAGAGATTCTTCAAGAGAGGCTGCTATCAGATGATAATTAAGAAGATCCTCATTGAGTTTTTAGAATGTTGGTGTCATCAAGTTTGAAGATGCCATTGAAAGCTTGGTCATGTTAAAGGAGGCATTGGTGAAGGTGAGGAACTTGCTCAAGTTTCGATGCGAGGGAAGAAAAAATTTCCTTGATTCTTGTGGTTCAATGCAAAAAAGAAGATGATCTTGAACACATGTTGTTTATACCCTTATTATCATTGTCATCTCATCCTTTCAAGTAGACACCTATGATAACTTGAAAGGAGATGTGTGAATAAATTTTCTTTACTTACATTTTTTTATTGCTTTAAATTCGTTCCATATATAAACTCTAAAAATTTCCTTTTGTTGTGATCTATTTGCCTTTTTTCACTTTTTTTGTTTACGTGATGAAGGATTAGTGAAAACTCAAGTTTTGATTTCAGAAAATAGTATACATCCAAAATTGAAATGCACAATGCAAAAATGTAGAGAGAGATAATTCAAAATAGTGTCTATAATTTTTAGGGATTGCAAACTCCTTTTAGTTTTTATATATTAGGTTATGCAATCGTCGGGAAAAGGGGGAAGCGGGGAATCTTTAACTGAGTGTTGGCTCCGAATCCATAAGTCATTCCTTAAAAAAATATAGCCCCTTACGCATGATAAATCACTTGACAATCATCAATGATCGTTAGGTCAACATTTTTGTAAATGGGCAAAATAATGGCTTGTTTGACTCGGGTAAATATCCCACAGCACGTTCACTTGAGAATTTAATGTTATTCTCTTTACGAGGTTTGGATCCATAGGTCATTTGAATCTTTAACAAGTTTCAAGCATGCATATCCATTTTTTAAAATATGTGTGAAAAAATCTCTTTATTATAAAATTCCAAGCTTTTACGGTTGAACTAGTGGAATTTCCAAAACATGGATAACAAAACTTTTGGGTTCATTTGTGGTGTGTGAATAAATTTTCTTTACTTACTTTTGTTTATTTCTTTAAATTCTTTCCCTACATCAACTCTAAAATTTTCATTTTGTTGTGATCTATTTGCTTTTTATCTCTTTTTTGTTTACAAGATGAAGAGAAAGTGAAAACTCAAATTTTGAATTGAGAAAAAAGTATACATCTAAATTGGAAATGCACAATGCACGAATGTAGAGAGAGACAATTCCATATAGTATCAATAATTTTAAGGGATTGTAAACTCTTTTTAGTTTTTATATATATTGTTCTGCAATCGTGGGGAAAAGGGGGAGGCAGGGGATTTTTATCTGAGTATTGACTCCAAATCCTCAAGTCATTCCTTAAAAAAATATAGCCAGTTATGATTGATAAATCACTTTACAATCGTCTATGATCGTTAGGTCAACTTTTTGTAAATGGGCAAAGTAATGGCTTGTTTGTCTCTGGTAAATATCCCACCGTATGTTCACTTGATAATTGAATTTTATTCTCTTTAAAAGGTTTGGATCCATAGGTCATTTGCATCTTTAACATATTTCAAGCATGCATATCCAATTTTTAAAACATGTGTAGAAAAATCCCTTTCTTATAAAATTCCGAGGAATTTGTTATGGACTCAATAAGACTGAGTCATCTACTTTACTTTTATTATTTATGTTGCTTTTAATTTAGAATTTTATTGATTTGTAATAAGACTTAAAGGTAGGGGTAAAATTGGGTTTTATAACCCTAACCTATGTTGATGTTAATTACCCTATTTAAGGGGTAAGGATGAAGAAATAAAGCAAGTTTGGAATTAGCATAATCTAGGGTAATTTAGGTTCCTTCTAGTCTCTCTATTCTAGGGTTCTTGGTGTGAACTCTCTTGGGGGTTTGCTGCATCCATTGGGGAGTCTTTGAGGAGATCTTGGAAGGAAAAGGAAGAGGAATTACCTTTCTCTTTTGAGCTACAAGAGAGGTCATCTCTTTCACGAAAATTCTGGTTGCTGGATTGGTGTTGACGTCAAGAGGTATTTGGAGAAGGGTTGGCGTGAGCTAACCAGGAAGGAGGACGAATTCTGGTTGCTGGATTGGTGTTGATGTCAAGAGGTATTTGCTAATCTTATTCCAAGCATTAAGATTAGATTTATGTTTCTCTTTTACGTAAGGAACCAGTGCTGCATAAAATTGGAAACCTACCTTGACATGAGCCATAAGAAAGGGGGTTCCATGTTGGGGCCTCAAGGAGCTTCCTTGACTAGCTGGGTTCATTCATAATTAAGAAAAGGAAACTCCTTTTCAAGGGGAATGAATTCAGTAAAGGGAAAGGGGTTGTTCTTGAGTCATTACAGCAAGTAAAACCCTCTTGTCTTGAATCATAAAAGAGGGGTTTCATATCTGAGTGCTTAAACAGTCCTTTAACTTGCTTGTTGCATCTATGATTGAGAAAAGGAAAATCCTTTTCAATCCTAACGTGAAAGGAGAAGTATAAGAGAGTTCTTTTTCACAAAAACGTGATAAGAAACCCTCAAACAGTGCTGGATTCATATTCAACTCGTCGAGTTACTAGATCCATGGCTAGGGACCGTAACAGAATTAGGGTTGAATTAGTGGAATTTCCCAAACTTGGATAACAAAACTTTTGTGTTCATTTGTGGTGTGTGAATAAATTTTATTTACTTAACATTCGTTTATTGCTTCAAATTATTTCCATACATAAACTCTAAAACATTCATTTTATTGTGATCTATTTGCCTTCTATCTCTTTTTTTTGTTTACGAGATGAAGGAAAGTGAAAACTAAAGTTTTGATTTAAGAAAAAAGTATAGATCTAAAATGGAAATGCACAATGCACAAATGTAGAGAGAGATAATTCTAAAAAGTGTCATTAATTTTTAGGGATTGTAAACTCTTTTTAGTTTCTATATATCAGGTTCAGCAATCGTCGGGAAAAGGGGGAGGCAGGGGATTTTTAACTCAGTGTTGACTCCCCATCCATAACTCATTCCTTACAAAAATATAGCCCCGTTTCACATGATAAATCACTTTACAATCATCTATGATCGTTAGGTCAGCTTTTTGTAAATGGGCAAAATAATGGCTTGTTTGACTCGGGTAAATATCCCACCGCACGTTCTCTTGAAAATTTAAAGTTATTATCTTTAAAAGGTTTGAATACATAGGTCATTTGCATCTTTAAAATATTTCTAGCATGCATATCCTTTTTTTAAAACATGTGTAGTAAAATCACTTTCTTATAAAATTCGGAGCTATTAGGGTTGAACTAGTGGAATTTCCAAAACTTGGAAAACAAAACTTTTGTATTCATTTGTGGTGTGTGAATAAATTTAACTTTCTTACATTTTTTTATTGCTTTAAATTCTTTCCAAACAAACACTCTAAATTTTTCATTTTGTTATGATCTATTTACCTTTTATCTCTTTTTTTTGTTTACGAGATAAAGGGAAAGTGAAAACTCAAGTTCTGATTTAAGAAAAAAGTATACATCTAAAAGGCACAATGAAAAAATGTAGAGACCGATAATTATAAAAAGTATCTGTAATTTTTAGGGATTGTAAACTCTTTTTAGTTTTTATATATCCGGTTCGGCAATCATCGGGAAAAGGGGGAGGCGATGGATTTTTAACTGATTGTTGACTCCCGATCCATAAGTCATTCCTTACAAAAATATAACCCATTACGCATTATATATAACTTTACAATCATCTATGATCGTAAGGTCAACTTTTTTTAAATGGGCAAAATAATGGCTTCTTTGACTTGGGTAAATGTCCCACCGCACGTTCACTTGAGAATTTAATGTTATTCTCTTTAAAAGGTTTGGATCCATAGGTCATTTTCACCTTTAACATGTTTCAAGTATGCATGTCCATTTTTTAAAACATGTGTAGAAAAATCTCTTTCATATAAAATTCCAAGCAATTAGGTTTGAACTAGTGGAATTTTCCAAACTTGGATAACAAAACTTTTGTGTTCATTTGTGGTGTGTGAATAAATTTTCTTCACTGACATCTGTTTATTGCTTTAAATTCTTTCCATACATAAACTCTCAAATTTTCATTTTTTTGTGATCTATTTTCCTTTTATCTCTTTTTATGTTTACGAGATGAAGGGAAAGTAAAAACTCAAATTTTGATTTAAGAAAAAATTATAAATCTAAAATGCAAATGCACAATGGACAAATGTAGAGAGTGATAATTCCAAAAAGTGTCTATAATTTTTAGGGATTGTAAACTCTTTTTAGTTTTTATATCTCTGGTTCTGCAATCGTCGGGAAAAGGGGGAGGCGGGGGATTTTTAACAAAGTGTTGACTCCCATTCCATAAGTCATTCCTTAAAAAAATACTGCCCATTACACATGATAAAACACTTTACAATCATCTATGATCGTTAGGTCAGCTTTTTGTAAATGGGCAAAATAATGGCTTGTTTGACTTGGGTAAAATCCCACCGCACGTTCACTTTAGAATTTAATGTTATTCTCTTTAAAAGGTTTGGATCCATAGGTCATTTGCATCTTTAACATATTTTAAGCATGCATATCCAGTTTTTAAAACATGTGTAGCATTATCTCTTTCTTATAAAATTCAGAGCAATTAGGGTTGAACTAGTGGAATTTCCTAAACTTGGATTACAAAACTTTTGTGTTCATTTTTGGTGTGTGAATAAATTTTCTTTACTTACATTTTTTATTGCTTTAAATTCGTTCCATATATAAACTCTAAAATTTTCATTTTGTTGTGATCTATTTGCCTTTTTCTCTTTTTTTGTTTACGTGATGAAGGATTAGTGAAAACTCAAGTTTTGATTTTAGAAAAAAGTATACATCTAAAATTGAAATGCACAATGCACAATGCAAAAATGTAGAGAGAGATAATTCAAAATAGTGTCTGTAATTTTTAGGGGTTGCAAACTCTTTTTAGTTTTTATATATCAAGTTATGCAATCGTCGGGAAAAGGGGGAAGCGGGGAATTTTTAACAGAGTGTTGGCTCTGAATCCATAAGTCATTCCTTACAAAAATATAGCCCGTTGTGCATGATAAATCACTTGACAATCATCAATGATTGTTAGGTCAGCGTTTTTGTAAATAGGCAAAATAATGGCTTGTTTGACTTGGGTAAATATCCCACCGTTCGCTTGAGAATTTAATGTTATTCTCTTTACGAGGTTTGGATCCATAGGTCATTTGAATCTTTAACAAGTTTCAAGCATGCATATCCATTTTTTAAAATATGTGTGGAAAAATCTCTTTATTATAAAATTCCAAGCTTTTACGGTTGAATTAGTGGATTTTCCAAAACATGGATAACAAAACTTTTAGGTTAATTTGTGGTGCGTGAATAAATTTTCTTTACTTACATTTGTTTATTTCTTTAAATTCTTTCCCTACATCAACTCTAAAATTTTCATTTTGTTGTGATCTATTTGTTTTTTATCTCTTTTTGTTTACGAGATGAAGGGAAAGTGAAAACTCAAGTTTTGAATTGAGAAAAAAGTATACATCTAAATTGGAAATGCACAATGCACAAATGTAGAGAGAGATAATTCCAAAAAGTGTCAATAATTTTAAGGGATTGTAAAATCTTTTTAGTTTTTATATATATTGTTCTGCAATCGTCAGGAAAAGGGGGAAGCGGGGGATTTTTATCTGAGTGTTGACTCCCAATTCTTAAGTCACTCCTTACAAAAATATAACCAGTTACGCATGATAAATCACTTCACAATCATCTATGATCGTTAGGTCAGCTTTTTGTAAATGGGCAAAATAATGGGTTGTTTGTCTCTGGTAAATATCCCACTGTACGTTCACTTGAGAATTGGATTTTATTCTCTTTAAAAGGTCTGGATCCATAGGTCATTTGCATCTTTAACATGTTTCAAGCATGCATATCCATTTTTTAAAACATGTGTAGAAAAATATTTTTCTTATAAAATTCCGAGGAATTAGGGTTGAATTAGTGAAATTTCCTAAACTTGGATAACAAAACTTTTGTGTTCTTTTGTGGTGTGTGAATAAATTTTATTTACTTACATTTGTTTATTGCTTTAAATTCTTTCCATACATAAACTAAAAAATTTTCAATTTGTTATGATCTATTTGCCTTTTATCTCTTTTTTTTTGTTTACGAGATGAAGGGAAAGTGAAAACTCAAGTTTTTATTTAAGAAAAAAGTATTCATCTAAAATTTAAATGCACAATGCACAATACACAAATGTAGAGAGAGATAATTCCAAAAAGTGTCTATAATTTTTGGAGATTTTTAAGTGATTGTTGAATCCCAATCCACACGTTCACTTGAGAATTTATTGTTATTCTCTTTAAAAGGTTTGGATCCATAGGTCATTTGAATCTTTAACATGTTTCAAGCATGCATATCCATTTTTTAAAACACGTGTAGAAAAATCTCTTTCTTATAAAATTCCGAGCTATTAGTGTTGAACTAGTGGAATTTCCCAAACTTGGAAACAAAAATTTTGTGTTCATTTGTGGTGTGTGAATAAAGTTTCATTATTTACATTTGTTAATCCTTTAAATTCTTTCTGTATATAAACTCTAAAATTTTCATTTTGTTGTGTTCTATTTGCCTTTTATCTCTTTTTTTATCACGAGATGTAGGAAAAGTGAAAACACAAATTTATATTTAAAAAAAAAGTATACATCTAAAATGGAAATGCACATTGCACAAATGTAGAGAGAGATAATCCCAAAAAGTGTTTGTAATTTTTAAGGATTGTAAACTCATTTTAGTTTTTATATATCAGGTTTTGCAATCGTCTGGAAAAGGGGGTGGCGGGATATTTTTAACTAAGTGTAGACTCCCAATCCATAAGTCATTCCTTACAAAAATATAGCCCATTATGCATGATAAATCACTTTACAATCACCTATGATCATTGAGTCAGCTTTTTATAAATGGGCAAAATAATGGCTTGTTTGACTTAGGTAAATATCCCACTGCACGTTCACTTGAGAAGTTAATGTTATTCTATTTAAAAGATTTGGATCCATAGGTCATTTGCATCTTGAATATGTTTCAAGGATGCATATCCATTTTTTAAAACATGTATAGAAAAATCTTTTTCTTATAAAATTCAGAGGTATTAGGGTTGAACTAGTGGAATTTCCTAAACTTGGACATCAAAACTTTTGTGTTCATTTGAAGTGTGTGAATAAATTTTATTTACTTACATTTTTTTTATTGCTTTAAATTCTTTCCATACATAAACTCAAATTTTCATTTTGTTGTGAACTATTTGCCTTCTATCTCTTTTTTTGTTTACGAGATGAAGGGAAAGTGAAAACTCAAGTTTTGATTTAAGAAAAAAGTGTACCTCTAAAATATAAATGCAAAATGCACAATGCACAAATGTAGAGAGAGATAATTCCAAAAAAATGTCTGTAATTTTTAGAGATTATAAACTCTTTTTTTTTTATATATCGGTTTTTGTAATCGACGGCAAAAGGGGGAGGCGAGGGATTTTTAATTGAGTGTTGACACCCAATCCATAAGTCATTCCTTGCAAAAATATAACCCGTTACACATGATAAATCACTTTACAATCATCTATGATCGTTAGGTCAGCTTTTTTTAAATGGGCAAAATAATGGCTTGTTTGACTCGTGTAAATATCCCACCGCACATTTATTTGAGAATTTAATGTTATTCTCTTTAAAAGGTTTGGATCATTTGGTCATTTGCATCTTTAATATGTTTCAAGCATGCATATCTATTTTTTAAAACATGTGTAGAAAATTCTCTTTCTTATAAAATTTCGAGCTATTAGGGTTGAACTAGTGGAATTTCCCAAACTTGGATAACAAAACTTTTGTGTTCATTTGTGGATGTGAATAAATTTTCTTTATTTACATTTGTTGATTGCTTTAAAATCTTTCCTTCCATAAACTCTAAAATTTTCATTTTGTTGTGATCTATGTGCCTTCTATCTCTTTTTTTTGTTTACGAGATAAAGGGGAAGTGAAAACTCATGTTTTGATTTAAGAAAAAAGTATACATCTAAAATGGAAATACACAATGCAAAAATATAGAGAGAGATAATTCCAAAAAGTGTCTGTAATTTTTAGGGATTGTAAACTCTTTTTAGTTTTTATATATCATGTTCTGCAATTGTCGAAAAAAAGGGGTGGCGGGGTATTTTTAATTGAGTGTAGGCTCCCAATCCATATGTCATTCCTTACAAAAATATAGCCCGTTACACATGATAAATCACTTTAATTCTATGATCTTCAGGTCGGCTTTTTGTAAATGGGCAAAATAATGGTTTGTTTCACTCAGGTAAATATCCCATTCCACGTTCACTTGAGAATTTAATATTATTCTCTTTGAAAAGTTTGGATCCATAGGTCATTTGCATCTTTAACATGTTTCAAGTATGCATATCCATTTCTTAAAACATGTGCAGAAAAATCTCTTTCTTATAAAATTTCGAGCTATTAGGGTTGAACTAATGGTATTTCCCAAACTTGGATAACAAAAACTTTGTGTTCATTTGTGGTGCGTGAATAAATTTTCTTTACTTACAATTGTTTATTGCTTTAAATTCTTTTCAAACAAAATTCTAAAATTTTCATTTTGTTGTGATCTATTTTCCATTTCTCTCTTTTTTTTTTGTTAACGAGATGAAGGGAAAGTGAAAACTCAAGTTTTGATTTAAGAAAAAAGTATACATCTAAAATAGAAATGCACAATGCAAAAATGTAGAGAGTGATTATTCCAAAAATTTTCTATAATTTATAGGGATTGTAAACTATTTTTTTTTTATATATCAGGTTCTGCAATCGTTAAGAAAAGGGGGAGTCGAGGGATTTTTAACTGAGTGTTGACTCCCAATCCATAAGTCATTCCTTAAAAAAATAGCCCGTTACTCATGATAAATCACTTTACAATAATCTATGATCGTAAGGTCAACTTTTTTTAAATGGGCAAAATAATGGCTTGTTTGATTCGGGTAAATATCCCACTACACGTTAACTTGGGAATTTAATGTTATTCTCTTTAAAAGGTTTGGATCCATAGGTCATTAGCATCTTTAACATGTTTCAAGCATGCATATCCCTGTTTTAAAACTTGTGTTGAAAAATCTCTTTCTTATTAAATTCCGAGCTATTAGGGTTGAACAAGTTGAATTTCCCAAACTTGGATAACAAAAATTTTGTGTTCATTTGTGGTGTGTGAATAAATTATCTCTACTTACATTTGTTTATTGCTTTAAATTCTTTCTATACATAAACTCTAAAATTTTCATTTTGTTGTGATCTATTTGCCTTTAGTCTCTTTTTTGTTTTCGAGATGAAGGGAAAGTGAAAACTCTAGTTTTTATTTAAGAAAAAAGTAAAGATCTAAGATGGAAATGCAAAATGTACAAATGTAGAGAGAGATAATTCCAAAAAGTGTCTGTGATTTTTAGGGATTGTAAACTCTTTTTAGTTTTTATATATCCAGTTCTGCTTTCATCGGGAAAAGGGGGAGCCGGGGGATTTTTAACTGAGTGTTGACATTCAATCTATAAGTCATTCCTTAAAAAAATATAGCCCGTTATGCATGATAATGGTATGGATTCAATAGCACACCGAGTCACTCAGAGGAGGAGACAATGACTCACCAAGTCACCTAATTTTACTTTTATTACTTGTGTTGCTTTTAATTTCGAATTTGATTGATTAAGTAATAAGACTTGAAGGTAGGTGTATAGGTGGGATTTATAAGCCTAACCCTAACCTATCATGGTGTGAATGAGCCTATTTAAAAGGTAAGGAATGAGAAATAAGGTAAGTTCGGATTTAGAGTAAAATAGAGTAATTAGTTTCTTGCTAGGTTCCCTATCCTAGGGTTCTTGGCGTGAACTATCCTTGGTGGTTTGCTGCATCCATTGGGGAGTCTTTGAGGAGATCTTGGAAGGAAAAGGAAGAGGAATCAGCCTTCTCTTCCAAGCTGCAATAGTTATCCATCTCTTCCATGAACCAGCAGTGAGGAAAGGAGGTTTTGTGTAAGCCTTAGCATCAAGAAAGGGGTTTTTGAGTTGTTGATTGAAGGAGGTCTTCAAGAGGTATTTTTATCTATCTTTTCTGAGTTTAGAAGAGCTGTAGACTGCCTTCTTTACATACAGCATTGGTAGTTGCATGAATTCAGTAACCCTACTCATTGATGTGAGGTATAAAGTGGGGTTTCGCAATTGGATCCTTACACAATCTCTTGAATGAATTGGTGCATCTATAATTGAGAAAAGGAAACTCCTTTTCAATTATAACGTGTGAGGGAAATGAAAGAGAGTTTCTTTTCACAAAAACGTGTCCTCTAACAGTGCTGGATCCTTATTTGACTCACCGAGTTACTAGATCCATGGCTAGGGACTATAACAACTTGGTATCAAAGCAGGGTAACCTGGCAAATATCTGTAGCCATGAATTGCTTGAAGCTATCCTCAAAGGCAATGCAGATAATGAGAAAAGATTTACTAAATTGGAGGAGAGGTTCTCTAAAGTTGATATCGATGTGGAGACCTTGAAGGAAGAATGGACAGCATGGAGACTGGTCAAACTACTGGAAGGAACACAACTCCAAAGCAAAGAGGAGGGGACCATTCATATAACAGAGGGGGAGAAGAGTCTACGAGGCGCACTAGTTTCTCTAGCCAGCAAGGACCCTTCCTCCTGGGGGGACCCTCCAACCAGGGGGGAGGCATTGTACCTGGCCAGCAAGGACCCTTCTTCCCGGGGGGACCCTTCCACCAGGGTGGAGGCACAATACCTAGGTACACTAAACTCGAATTTCCCACTTATAATGGGTCAGAAGACCCTTTGGTATGGCTATATCGCTGCAAATTTTTTTTTGCCCATCAACGAGTACCAGTGTATGATAAAGTGGGGATGGCTGTTTTCCACTTACTGGGAGAAGCACAACTCTGGTATCAGCAAGTTGAGGCGGATAGACCAGTTGTGGAGTAGGAAGAATTTATGAATTTATGCTCTCTTCATTTTGGTCCTCCGGTGTACAGCAATCCCTTGGGTGATTTGGTTATGTTACGACAAACTGGTTCCATGGAGCAATACCAGAAACTGTTCCAGGAAAATTTAGCATGAGCAAACAGTATGGTACGAGTGGACCAGCAAGTGCATTATTTACAACAGGCCTGATGGAGGATTTAAAGTTTGAGGTAGAGCTCTAAGCACCGATTACATTATCACATGCGATGAATGTAGCCTGTGCTTTAGAACTGTGATAGAAGGCCCTGCATAGATGACCCACATGGTCAGGGGAGAGGACCACTTCCACCACCTGGCATAGCAGACGCAGTTATCCTCAGGGGGTTCGGACCACAACACCTCCTCCTAGACACACTCTGAGCACCACTTTACTAGGGGATACAAAATCGAGCAGTCATCCACCTCAGTACATAAAAAAATTGACAAGTGCTGCGATGATGGAGAGGCGGTCCAAAAATTTGTGTTACAACTATGATGAACCATATTGGGTTGGTCATCAGTGCAAAATATTGTTTTTAATTGATATGGTTGAAGATGATGATATCGAGGTGACAGAGGAAGCACCACCGAAAATTTCCTTGCATGCAATTATTAGGCAAAAGTCGCCCAAAACCATGCAAGTCAGAGCTCAGATCTTCAATTGGGATCTAATGGGCCTAGTGAACTCGGGGAGTACCCAAAATTTTCTTAGTTTGACTGCGGCCCAACACCTGCAGTTACAGATTCTTCCCCATCCAACAGCCACAATCTCAGTGGCCAATGGGGAGAAGGTTCCTAGCTACAGAATCAGCAAGGCGGTAAATTTTACTATTGGCACTACTTTGTTTCATGCTGAGTTTTTTGTTATTCCTCTGGCTGGTTTTCAAATGGTGTTGGGAATCAAATGGTTACAAATATTGGGACCCATTTTGTGGGACTTTTCTGCATTGACAATGGGTTTTGTCCTACGTGATAGCCAATTGCTCCTACAAGGAAGTCAAACAGAAACACAACAACACATTCATTCTCTGACTGCCCCAGATAATTCAATTGGCAGGATTGATGGTCTTATTGATGAGTTCTCCGACCTTTTCTGTGAGCCTACAGGGGTCCCCCTGCTCAGACAGTGTGATCACCGTATATGTTTGAAACCAGGGTCAGATATGGTAGTTGTTCATCCATATCTGTACCCTCACCTCCAGAAAGATGAGATTGAAAGATAGCCTCAGGCGATGCTACAACAGGGCCTTATTCACAGCAGTAGGTCCCCCTTCTCTTCACCAGTTCTGCTCGTGAAGAAACTTGATGGGACTTGGCGCTTTTGTGTTGTTTATCGTGAGTTGAACTCGCTGACAGTGAAAGACAATTTTCCCATTCTAGTGGTGGAGGAGCTCCTCGATGAGCTACATGGATCATGGGTCTTCACAAAATTAGACTTACTGTCTGGGTATCATTAGATTCGCATGCATCCAGCAGATATTGAAAAGACGACATTCCGAACACATCAAGACCACTTTGAATTTGTGGTCATGCCTTTTGGGCTATCAAATTCTCCTTCTACTTTCCAGGCGCTGATGAATGAGGTATTTAGCTCTTACCTTCAGAAATTCATACTTGTTTTTTTATGATATACTCATATATAGAAAATCTTGAGATGACCACTTAGCACATTTGAGAATTGTATTTGATTTATTGCAAGCACACTAATTATATTTGAAGAAGTCCAAATGCTCCTTTGGGGCATCTCATGCCTGGGCCACATTATTTCCCATGAGGGGGTCACTGTTGATCCCAAGAAGATTCAAGCCATTAGTGAGTAGCCACAACCTAAGTCTTGCTCAACAGTACACGAATTCTTTGGTCTGGCAGGCTATTACTGGAAATTTATTTGGAGTTTTGGTCCGTTGGCAGCACCTTTGACTAACCTTCTTAAAAATAATTCCTTTCAGTGGAACGAGGAGGCTTCCATGGCATTTGACGCACTCAAGAATGCTCTTGCATCTACACCGGTGCTACAACTTCCAAAATTTGATGACTTGTTTGTGATAGAATGTGATGCTTCTGGTGGGGGCACTGGGGCCATGTTGCATCAAAACTCCTACCCCACTGCTTATTTCAGTCGATAGTTGGCCTCTCGTTATCAGAAATTGGCTGCATATAAACGCGAGCTGATCGGGTTGGCCAAGGAGGTCCAACACTAGTGGCCGTATTTATGGGGACGTACTTTTCTCATCCGCAGATCATTATAGTCTCAAGTTCTTACTTGAGCAGTGTCTCACAACATCACCACAGCAGCATTGGATTAGTAAGTTGATGGGCTTTGATTTCTTAGTGGAGTATCATGCGGACGATTAAACAAGGCGGTGGATGCCTTGTCTAGATGTTTTAAACATCAGCAGCTCGTCTATGCCATCAGCTAGCCGCATTTTCTCATTCTAGACATGGTCTGTGATGCGCATGCCACACTTCCAGCACTACAAGAGCTGCGCCACAAAATTTCCAATGGGGAGATGGATTCTAAGTGGTCCATTCAGGATTCACTAATTTGCTATAAGCAACAGATTTACCTTCTAACCACGTCCAAGTTGATTCCAGCCATTCTCTCAGCTTATCATGATTCTACCCATGAGGGGTTACAGAAGACGTTGTGGCGTATTCGGGCGGATTTCTATTGGCCAGCTATGAAGTCTTCCATTACTACATATGTCTCCGATTGTCAGGTATGTCAAGGGAACAAATCAGATCATTTGAGTCCTATAGGTCTTCTCCAGCCTCTCGCTCTCCCTACTCAGGTATGGGCAGATATTTCAATGGACTTCGTGGAGGGTCTGCCCCTCTCAGCCGGGAAGTCTGTTATGTTTGTGGTGGTTGATCGCTTCTCCAGGTATGGTCATTTTATCCCGATGGCTCACCCCTACATGGCAGCTCACATGGCTCACACCTTCTTGGAGCATATTGTACGCTTACACGGCTTCCTGAATCTATTGTGAGTGACTGGGAAGCGGTTTTCACGAGTACTTTCTGGAGGGAACTGTTTCGACTGAGTGGAACGCAACTGAAATTTTCCTCCGCATATCACCCTCAGACAACTCTTTTATGCGAATCATTATTATTAGTAGCTCTTTTAGTCATTACACTTAGATAAAAACATAGATATTCTTGATAAAAGTAAAAATTTACTAATTGGATAATTTTATTTTGATGGGATACAATACTTAAATGAAAAAGGAAGTGTTTTACAAAGCACCTACTTTCTTTTATTTAGAAATTATCACAAGTATTAATTTACTCGACGGTTGGATCATTGGAGTTATCGTGTTATTAGTCTAGGATTTACTTTTTTAACCATAGGTATTCTTTCCGGAGTAGTATAGGCTAATGAGGCATGGGGATCTTATTGGAATTGGGACCCTAAGGAAACTTGGGCATTTATTACTTGGACCATATTCGCAATTTATTTACATACTAGAACGGCTCAAAGTTTGCAAGGTGTGAATTCCGCAATTGTGGCCAAACCGTGGTGGTTAATCAGACCATCGAGATGTATCTCCGGTATTTAGTGGGAGATCAACCGAAATAGTGGGTTCAATGGCTACCCTGGGCAGAATACTGTTATAACACTTCATTCCACTTGGCCTTGCAGTCCTTTCCTTTCCGGGTTCTTTATGGGAGGGACCCCCCGAGGCTTCTCTCTTATACCAGAGGCACCACCCGTGTGGATGCCATTGATGAGGCACTCATAGATCGAGATCAGGTGTTGAAGACTTTTACAGACCGGCTACAAAAGGCTCAAGACCGGATGACTACGACTTACAACAAGGGCCACCGGGATGTCTCATATGTGTTTCGGGACTATGTGTGGCTATGTCTCTAGCAGTACTGATAGCACTCTCTCGTCGGGCCAGCGCGCCATAAGCTATCCCCCAAGTACTTTGGGCCCTTTGCCATTATTCGATGCGTCGGGCAGGTGGCTTATCAATTAAAATTGTCAGACACAATGAAACTGCATGATGTGTTTCATGTCTCACTATTGAAACCTCACAAGGGGCCAGCCCCTTCTTCTCCACCGTTCCTTCCTCCAGTGGACAATGGCCACGTCATTCTGACACCCTACGCGGTGTTACGGGAGCATGTGACAAATGACCAGTGGGACATCCTCATGCAGTGGACTGCTACAGACCCCGAGGCAGCGACATGGGAGCTGTTAGAGACCTTCAAACAGGTCTATCCAGCTTACAAGCTTGAGGACAAGCTCTTTCTCCAAGGGGAGGCAGATGTTATAGACTCAATAGCACATCGAGTCACTCTGAGGAGAAGACAATGACTCGCCAAGTCACCTAATTTTAATTTTATTACTTATGTTGCTTTTAATTTCGAATTTGATTGATTATGTAATTAGACTTGAAGGTAGGGCTATAGTTGGGATTTATAAACCTAACCCTAACCTATCTTGGCGTGAATGACCCTATTTAAAGGGTAGGGAATGAGAAATAAGGTAAGTTCGGATTTAGAGTAAAATAGAGTAATTAGGTTCTTGCTAGGTTCCCTATCCTAGGGTTCTTGGCGTGAACTATCCTTGGTGGTTTGCTGCATCAATTGGGGAGTCTTTGAGGAGATGTTGGAAGGAAAAGGAAGAGGAATCAGCCTTCTCTTCCAAGCTTCAATAGTTATCCATCTCTTCCACGAACCAGCAGTGAGGGAAGGAAGTTTTGCGCGAGCCTTAGCATCAAGAAAGGGGTTTTCGAGTTGTTGATTGAAGGAGGTCTTTAAGAGATATTTTTATCTATCTTTTCCGAGTTTAGAAGAGCTATAGATTGCCTTCTTTACATACATCATTGGTAGTTCCATGAATTCAGAAACCCTACTCATTGACGTGAGGTATAAAGTAGGGTTTATAATTGGATCCTTAAACAGTCTCTTGATTGAATGGGTGCATCTATAATTGAGAAAAGGAAACTCCTTTTCAATTATAACGTGTGAGAGAAGTAAAAGATAGTTTCTTTTCACAAAAATGTGTTAAGAAACCCTCTAACAGTGCTGGATCCTTATTTTACTCGCCGAGTTACTAGATCCATGGCTAAGGACCATAACAGATAAATCAATTTACAATCATCTATGAACGTTAGGTCAACTTTTTGTAAATGGGCAAAATAATGGCTTGTTTGACTCGGGTAAATATCCCACCACACGTTCACTTGAGAATTTAATGTTGTTCTCGTTAAAAGGCCTGGATCCATATGTTATTTGCATCTTTAACATGTTTCAAGCATGCATATCCATTTTTTAAAACATGTGTAGAAAAATCTCATTCTTATAAACTTCCGAGCAAATAGGGTTGAGCTAGTGGAATTTCCCAAACTTGGATAACAAAACTTTTGTGACAATTTGTGGTGTGTGAATAAAATTTCTTTACTTACATTTGTTTATTTCTTTAAATTCTTCCCATAAATAAATTCTAAAATTTTCATTTTGTTGTGATCTAATTGCCTTTTATCTCTTTTTTTTTTTGTTTACGAGATGACGAGAAAGTGAAAAATCAGGTTTTGATTTAAGAAAAGAGTATATATCTCAAATGGAAATGCACAATGCACAAATGTAGAGAGAGATAATTCCAAAAGTGTCGGTAATTTTTTGGGATTGTAAACTCTTTTTAGTTTTTATATATCAGGTTCAACAATCGTCAAGAAAAGGGTGCGTGGGAATATTTAACTGAGTGTTGAATCCCAATCCATAAGTCATTCCTTACAAAAATATAGCCCGTTTTACATGTTAAATCACGTTACAATCATCTATGATCTTTAGTTCAGCTTTTGCTAAATAGGTAAAATAATGGCTTGTTTCACTCGGGTAAATATCCCACCGCACGTTCACTTGAGAATTTAATGTTATTCTCTTTAAAATGTTTGGATCCATAGGTCTTTTGCATCTTTAACATGTCTGAAGCACTCATATCCATTTTTTAAAACATGTGTAAAAAAATCTCTTTCTTATAAAATTCTGAGCTATTAGGGTTGAACTAGTGGAATTTTCCAAACATGGAAAACAAAACTTATGAGTTCATTTGTGGTGAGTGAATAAATTTTCTTTACTTACATTTGTTTATTGCTTTAAATTATTTCCATACATCAACTCTAAAATTTTCATTTTGTTGTGATCTATTTGCCTTTTATCTCTTTTTTTTGCTTACAAGATGAAGGGAAAAACAAAATTCAACTTTTGATTTAAGAAAAAAGTATACATCTAAAATAGAAATGCACAATGCAAAAATTTAGAGAGAGATAATCCTAAAAAATTTCTATAATTTTTATGGATTGTAAACACTTTTTAGTTTTTTATATCAGGTTCTTCAATCGTCAAAAAAAGGGGGAGGCGGGGGATTTTTAACAGAGTGTTGACCCCCTATCCATAAGTCATTCATGACAAAAATAAAGCCCATTACGCATGATAAATCAATTTACAATCATCTATGATCATTAGGTCTATTTTTTTTAAATGGGCAAAATAATGGCTTGATTGACACGGGTAAATATCCCACCTCACGTTCACTTGAAAATTTAATGTTATTCTCTTTAAAATTTTTGGATTCATAGTTCATTTGCATATTTAACATGTTTCAAGCATGCATATCCATTTTTTAAAACATGTGTAGCAAAATCTCTTTCTGATAAAATTCTGAGCTATTAGGGTTGAACTAGTGGAATTTCCCAAACTTGGATAACAAAATTTTTTTATTCATTTGTGGTGTGTGAATAAATTTTATTTTCTTAAATTTTTTTTTGCTTTAAATTATTTCCTTACATAAAATCTAAAATTTTATTTTTGTGTTGAACTGTTTGGCTTTTATCTTTTTTTTTTTTTTTTACGAGATGAAGGGAAAGTGAAAACTCGATCTTTGATTTAAGAAAAAAGTATATATATAAAATGGAAATGCAAAATGAAAAAATGTAGAGAGAGATAATTCCAAAAAGTGTCTCTAATTTTTAGGGATTGTAAACTCTTCTTAGTTTTTATATATCAGGTTTTGCAATTGTCGGGAAAAGGGGGAGGCGGGGGATTTTTAACTGAGTGTTCACTCCTAATCCATAAGTCATTCCTTAAAAAAATATAGCATGTTACACATGATAAATCACTTTACAATCATCTAGGATCGTAAGGTCAACTTTTTGGAAATGGAAAAATAATGGCTTGTTTGACTCGGGTAAATATCCCACTGCACGTTCACTTGAGAAGTTAATGTTATTCTCTTTAAAAGGTTTGGATCCATAGGTCATTTGCATCTTTACCATGTTTCAAGCATGCATATCCATTTTTTGAAACATGTGCAGAAAAATCTCTTTCATATAAAATTTCGAGCTATTAGGGTTGAACTAGGGGAATTTCCAAAATTTGGATAACAATACTTTTGAGTTCATTTGTGGTGTGTGAATAAAATTTTTTTACTTACTTTTTTTATTGCTTTAAATTCTTTCCATACATAAATCTAAATTTTTTATTTAGTTGTGATCTATTTGCCTTTTATCACTCTTTTTGTTTACGAGATAAAGGGAAAGTGAAAACTCAAGCTATGATTTAAGGAAAAAGTATACATCTAAAATAGAAACGAACAATGCACAAATGTAGAGATAGATAATTCCAAAAAGTGTCTGTAATTTTTAAGGATTGTAAATTCCTTTTAGTTTTTATATATCAAGTTCTGCAATCGTCGGGAAAAGGAGGAGTCGGGGATTTTTAATTGACTGTTGACTCCCAATCCATAAGTCATTCCTTACAAAAATATAGCCCATTATGCATGATAAATCACTTTAATATCATCTATGATCGTTAGGTCAGCTTTTCTTAAGTGGGCAAAATAAAGGCTTGTTTGACTCGGGTAAATATCCCACCGCACTTTCACTTGAGAATTTAATGTTATTCTCTTTAAAAGGATTGGATCCATAGGTCATTTGCATCTTTAACTTGTTTCAAGCATGCAAATTCTTTTTTAAAACATGTGTAAAAAAATCTCTTTCTTATAAAATTTCGAGTTGTTGGGGATGAACAAGTGGAATTTCCCAAACTTGGATAACAAAAATTTTGTGTTCATTTGTGGTGAGTGAATAAATTTTCTTTACTTTTGTTTATTTATTTAAATTACTTCCATACATAAAATCTAAAATTTTAATTTTTTTGTGATCTATTTGCCTTTAATCTCTTTTTTAGTTTACGAGATGAGGGAAAAGTGAAAACTCATGTTTTTATTTAAGAAAATATTATATATCTAAAATGAAAATGCACATTGCATAAATGTAGAGATGGATAATTCCAAAAGAGTGTTTGTAATTTTTATGGATTGTAAACTCTTTTTAGTTTTTATATATCAAGTTCTGCAATCGTCGGGAAAAGGGGGAGGCGGGGGATTTTTAACTGAGTGTTGACTCCCAATCCATAAGTCATTCCTTAAAAAAATATAGCCCGTAAATCATGAGAAATCACTTTACAATCATCTATGATCGTTAGGTCAGGTTTTTGAGAATGGGCAAAGTAATTGCTTATTTGACTCGGGTAAATATCCCACTGCACGTTCACTTAAGAATTTAATGTTATTCTCTTTAAAAGCTTTGGATCCATAGGTCATTTGAACCTTTAACATGTTTCAAGCATGCATATCCATTTTATAAAACATGAACAGAAAAATCTTTTTCTTATAAAATTCCAAGCTATTTGGGTTGAACTAGTTGAATTTCCCAAACTTTTATAACAAAAATTTTGTGCTCATTTGTGGTGTGTGAATAAATTTTCTTTACTTATATTTATTTATTGCTTTAAATTCTTTCCATATATAAACTCTAAAATTTTCATTTAGTTGTGATCTAGTTGCCTTTTATCTTTTTTTTTTTGTTTACGAGATGAATGGAAGTGAAACCTCAAGTTTTGATTTAAGAAAAAAGTATAAATCTAAAATGGAAAAGCCCAATGCACAAATGTAGACTGAGATAATTCCAAAAACTATCAGTAATTTTTACAGATTGTAAAGTCCTTTTATTTTTTATATATCAAGTTCTGCAGTGGTATGGAAAAGGGGGAGGCGGGGGATTTTTAACTGAGTGTTGAATCCCAATCCATAAGTCACTCAAAAAAATATAGCCTGTTACACATGATAAATCACTTTAAAACAATCTATGATCATTAGGTCAGCTTTTTGTAAATGGGCAAAATAATGGCTTGTTTGCCTCGGGTAAATTTCCCACCACACGTTCACTTGAGAATTTAATATGTTTCTCTTTAAAAGGTTTGGATCCATAGGTCATTTGCTTCTTCAACATGTTTCAAGCATGCATATCCATTTTTTAAAACATGAGTAGAAATATCTATTTCTGATAAAATTTCGAGCTATTAGGGTTGAACTAGTTGAATTTCCCAAACTTGGATAACAAAATTTTTGTGTTCATTGATGGTGTGGGAAAAAAATTTCTTTACTTACATTTGTTTATAGCTTTAAATTCTTTCGATACATAATCTCTTAAATTGTCATTTTGTTGTGATCTATTTGCCTCTTATCTCCTTTTTTGTTTACGAGATGAAGGGAAAGTGAAAACTCAAGTTTTAATTAAAGAAAAAAGTATACATATAAAATGGAAATGCACAATGCACAAATGTGGAGAGAGATAATTCCAAAAATTGATTGTAATTTTTAAGGATTGTAAACTCTTTTTAGTTTTTATATATCAGGTTCTGCAATCGTCGGGAAAAGGGGGAGGTGGGGGATTTTTAAGTGATTGTTGACTTCATATCCATAACTCATTCCTTACAAAAATATAGCCCGTTATGCATGATAAATCAGTTTACAATCATCTATGATCGTTAGATTAGCTTTTTGTAAATGGGCAAAATAATGGTTTGTTTTACTCGGGTACATATCCCACCGCACGTTCACTTGAGAATTTAATGTTATTCACTTTAAAAGGTTTGTATCCATAGGCCATTTACATATTTAACATATTTCAAGCTTGCATATCCATTTTTTAAAATATGAGTAGAAATATCTATTTCTTATAAAATTTCGTACTATGAGGGTTGAACTAGTGGAATTTCTCCAACTTGGATAACAAAAAATTTGTGTTCATTTATGGTGTGTGAATAAATTTTCTTTACTTACATTTTTTACGCATGATAAATCTCTTTACAATCATATTTGATTGTTAGGTCAACTTTTTGTAAATGAGCAAAATAATGACTTGTTTGACTCGGGTAAATATCCCACCGCACGTTCACCTGAGAATTTAATGTTATTCTCTTTAAAAGGATTTGATCCATAGGTCATTTGCATCTTTAACATGTTTCAAGCATGCATATCCATTTTTTAAAACATGTGTAGAAAAGTCTCTTTCTTATAAAATTCGGAGCTATTAGGGTTGAACTAGTGGAATTTCACAAACTTGGATAACAAAACTTTTGAGTTCATTTGTGGTGTGTGATTAAATTTTCTTTACTTACATTTGTTTATTGCGTTAAATTTTGTCCATACATCAACTCTACAATTTTCATTTTTTTGTGATCTATTTGCCCTTTATCTCTTTTTTTTGTTTATGAGATGAAGTGAAAGTGAAAATTCAAGTTTTAATTGAAGAAAAAAGTATACATCTAAAATGTAAATGAACAATGAACAAATGTAGAGAGAGATAATTTCAAAAAGTGTATGTAATTTTTAGGGATTGTAAACTCATTTTAGTTTTAATATATTAGGTTCTGCAATCGTCGGGAAAAGGGGGAGGTAGGGGATTTTTAACTGAGTGTTGACTCCCAATCCGTAAGTCATTCCTTAAAAAATTTTAACCCATTACGCATGATAATTGACTTTACAATCATCTATGATCGTGAGGATAGCTTTTTGTAATTGGCAAAATAATGGCATGTTTGTCTCGGTTAAATTTCCCACCGCACGTTCACTTGAGAATTTAATGTTATTTTCTTTAAAAGTATTTGGATCCATTGGTCATTTGCTTCTTTAACATGTTTCAAGCATGCATATCCATTTTTTAAAACATGTGTAGAAAAATCTCTTTCTCATAAAATTCCGAGCTATTAGGTTGAACTAGTGGAATTTCCCAAACTTGGATAACAAAAGTTTTGTGTTCATTTGTGGTGTGTGAATAAATTTTCTTTACTTATATTTTTTATCGCTTTAAATTCTTTCCATACATAAACTCTAAAATTTTCATTTTGTTGTGATCTATTTGCCTTTTATCTCTTATTTTGTCTACGAGATGAGCGGAAAGTAAAAACTCAAGTTTTGATTAAAGAAAAAAGTGTACAACTATAATGAAAATGCAAAATGCATAAATGTAGAGAGAGATAATTCCGAAAAGTGACTGTAATTTTTAGGGATTGTAAACTCTTTTTAGTTTTTATATATCAGGTTCTGCAATCGTCATGAAAAGGGGGAGGTGGGGATTTTTAACTGAGTGTTGACTCCAAATTCATAAGTCATTCCTTTAAAAAATATAGACCGTTACACATGATATATCACTTTACAATCATCTATGATCGTTAGGTCAGTTTTTTGTAAATGGGCAAAAAAATGGCTTGTTTGACTCGGGAAATTATCCCACCGCACGTTCACTTGGGAATTTAATGTTATTCTCTTTAAAAGGTTTGGATCCATTGGTCATTTGCATATATAATATGTTTCAAGCATGCATATCCCTTTTTTAAAACATGTGTAGAAAAATCTCTTTCTTATAAAATAACGAGCTATTAGGGTTGAACTAGTGGAATTGCCCAAACTTGTACAACAAAACTTTTGTGTTCATTTGTCGCGTGCGAATAAATTTTCTTTACTTACATTTGTTTATTACTTTTAATTTGTTCCATACATAAACTCTAAAATTTTTATTTTGTTGTGAACTGTTTGCCTTTTATCTCTTTTTTAGTTTACGAGATGTAGGGAAAGTGAAAACCCAAGTTTGTATTTAAGAAAAAAGTATACATCTAAAATGGAAATACACAACGCACAAATGTATAGAGACATAATTCCAAAAAGTGTCTATAATTTTTAGGGATTGTAAATTCTTTTTAGTTTTTATATATCAGGTTTTGAAATCATCGGGAAAAGGCGGAGGCAGGTTATTTTTAACTGCGTGTTGACTCCCAATCCATAAGTTATTCCTTACACAAATATAACCCATTATGCATGATAAATCACTTTACAATCATCTATGATCGTTAGGTCAGATTTTTGTAAATGGGCCAAATAATGGCTTGTTTGACTCGGGTAAATATCCCACCAAACGATCACATGAGAATTTAATGTTATTCTCTTTAAAAGGTTTGGATCCATAGGTCATTTGCATCTTTAACAACTTTCAAGCATGCATATCCATTTTTTTAAAACATGTGTAGAAAAATCTCTTTCTTATAGAATTCCGAGCAATTAGGGTTGAACTAGTGGAATTTCTCAAACATCGATAACAAAACTTTTGTGTTCATTTTTGGTATGTGAATAAATTTTCTTTACTTATTTTTTTATTTCTTTAAATTCTTTCTATACATAAACTATAAAATATTGATTTTGTTGTGATCTATTTGCCTTTTATCTCTCTTTTTTTGTTTGCGAGATGAAGGGAAAGTGAAAATCAAGTTTTGATTTAAGAAAAAGTATACATCTAAAATGAAAATGCACAATGCACAAATGTAGAGAGAGATAATTCCAAAAAGTGTCGTTAATTTTTAGGGATTGTAAACTCTTTTTTGTTTTTATATATCAAGTTCTGCAATAGTTAGGAAAAGGGGGAGGCGGAGGATTTTTAACTGAGTGATAACTCCCAATCCATAAGTCATTCCTTAAAAAAATATAGCCCGTTACGCATGATAAATTACATTACAATCATCTATGATCGTTAGGTCAGCTTTTTGTAAATCGAAAAAATAATGGCTTGTTTTGCTCTGGTAAATATCCCACCACACGTTCACTTGAAAATTTAATGTCATTCTCTTTAAAAGGTTTGGATCCATAGGTCTTTTGAATCTTTAACATGTTTCAAGCTTGCTTATCCATTTTTTAAAACATGTGTAGAAAAATCTCTTTCTTGTAGAATTCCAAGCAGTTAGGGTTGAACTAGTGGAATTACCCAAACTTGGATAACAAAAACTTTTGTTTTCATTTGTGGTGTGTGAATAAATTTTCTTTACTTACATTTGTTTATAGCTTTAAATTATTTCCATACATAAACTCTAAAATTTTCATTTTGTTGTGATCTATTTGCCTTTTATTTCTTTTTTTTTTTATTACGAGATGAAGGGAAAGTGAAAACACAAGTTTTGATTTAAGAAAAAAGTATACATCTAAAATGGAAATGCACTATGCACAAATGTAGAGAGACATAATTCCAAAAAGTGTCTGTAAATTTTAGGGATTGTAAACTCTTTTTAGTTTTTATATATCAAGTTCTACAATCATCGGGAAATGGGGGAGTCGGAGGATTTTTAACTGAGTGTTGACTCCCAATCCATAAGTCATTCCTGAAAAAAATATAGCCCGTTACACGTGATGAATCACTTTACAAGCATCTATGATCGTTAGGTCAACTTTTTGTAAATGTGCAAAAGAATGGCTTGTTATACTTTGGTAAATATCCCACGACACGCTCACTTGAGAAGTTAATGTTATTCTCTTTAAAAGGTTTGGATCCATAGGTCATTTGCATCTTGAACAAGTTTCAAGCATGCATATCCATTTTTTAAAACATGTGTAGAAAAATCTCCTTCTTTGAAAATTCCGAACAATTAGGGTTGAATTAGTGAAATTTCCCAAACTTGGGTAAAAAAACTTTTGTGTTCATTTGTGGTGTGTGATTAAATTTTCTTTACTTTAATTTGTTTCTTTATTTAAATTCTTTCCATACATAAACTCTAAAATTTTCATTTTGTTGTGATCTATTAGCCTTTTATCTCTTTTTATTGCTTACGAGATAAAGGGAAAGTGGAAACTCAAGTTTTTATTTAAGAAAAATGTATACATCTAAAATGGAAATGCACAATGCACAAATGTAGAGAGTGATAATTCAAAAAAAATGTTTGTAATTTTTAGGGATTGTAAACTCTTTTTATTATTTATATATCAAGTTCTGCAGTCGTCAAGAAATGGAGGAGGCTGGGGATTTTCAACTGAGTGTAGACTCCCAATCCATAAGTCATTCCTTAGAAAAATATCGCCCGTTACGCATGTTAAATCACTTTACGATCATCTATGATCGTTAGGTCAGCTTTTTGTAAATAGGAAAAATAATGGCTTGCTTTACTCGGGTAAATATCCCACCTCACATTCACTTGAAAATTTAATGTTATTCTCTTTAAAAGGTTTGGATCCATACGTCATTTGAAACTTTAACATGTATCAAGCATGCATATCCATTTTTTAAAACATGTGTAGAAAAATCTCTTTCTTATAAAATTTCGAGCAATTAGGGTTGAACTAGTGGAATTACCTAAACTTGGATAACAAAAACTTTTGTGTTCATTTGTGGTGTGTCAATAAATTTCATTTACTTACATTTGTTTATTGTTATAAATTCTTTCCATACATAAACTCTAAAATTATCATTTTGTTGTGATCTATTTTCCTTTTATCTCTTTTTTTGTTTACGAGATGAAGGGAAAGTGAAAAGACAAGTTTTGATTTAAGAAAAAAGTATACATCTAAAATGGAAATGCACAATGCACAAATGTAGGGAGAGATAATTCCAAAAAGTCTCTGTAATTTATTGGGATTGTAAACTCTTTTTAGTTTTTATATATTAGGTTTTGCATTCGTCAGGAAAAGGGGGAGGCAAGGGATTTTTAACTGAGTGTTGATTCCCAATCCATAAGTCAATCCTTACAAAAATACAGCCATTTATGAGTGATAAATCACTTTACAATCATCTATGATCGTTAGGTTAGCTTTTTGTAAATGGGAAAAATAATGGGTTGTTTGACTCGGGTAAATATCCCACTACATATTCACTTGAGAATTTAATGTTATTCTCTTTAAAAGGTTTGCATCCATATGTCATTTGCATCTTTAACATGTTTCAAGCTTGCATATCCATTTTTTCAAACATGTGTAGAAAAGTCTCCATCTTATAAAATTCCGAACAATTAGGGTTGAACTAGTGGAATTTCCCAAACTTGGATAACAAAATTTTGTGTTCATTTGTGGTGTGCGAATAAATTTTCTTTACTCACATTTGTTTATTTCTTTAAATTCTTTCCATACATAAACTCTAAAATTTTCACTTTGTTGTGATCTATTCGCCTTTTATCTCATTCTTTTGTTTACGAGATGAAGGGAAAGTGAAAACTCAAGTTTTGATTTAAGAAAAAAGTATACATCTAAAATGAAAATGCACTATGCACAAAAGTAGAGAGAGATAATTCCAAAAAGTGTATGAAATTTTTAGGGATTGTAAACTCTTTTTAGGTTTTATACACCTGGTTCTACAATCGACGGGAAATGGGGGAGGCAACGGATTTTTAACTGAGTGTGGACTTCCAATACATAAGTCAATCCATCAAAAAATTCAGCCCGTTACGCATGATAAATCACTTTACAATCATCTATGATCGTTAGGTCAATTTTTTGTAAATGGGCAAAATAATAGCTTGTTCACTTGGGTAAATATCCCACCGCACGTTTACTTGAGAATTTAATGTTATTCTCTTTAGAAGGTTTGGATCCATAGGTCATTTGCATCTTTAAAATGTTTCAAGCATGTATATCCCTTTTTTAAAACATGTCTAGAAAAATCTTCTTCTTATAATATTCCGAACTATTATGGTTGAACTATTGGAATTGCCCAAACTTGGAAAATAAAACTTTTGTGTTCATTTGTGGTCTGTGAATAAATTTTCTTTACTTAAATTTTTTTTCTTGCTTTAAATTCTTTCCATACATAAACTCTAAAATTTTTATTTTGTTGTGATCTATTTGCCTTTTATCTCTTTTTTTAGTTTACGAGATAAAGGGAAAGTGAAAACTAGAGTTTTGATTTAAGAAAAAAGTATACATCTAAAATAGAAATGCACAGTGAAAAAATGTAGAGGGAGATAATTCCAAAAAGTGTCTGTAAATTTAGGGATTGTAAACTTTTTTTAGTTTTTATATATCAGGTTCTGCAATAGTCAGCAAAGGGCGAGGCAGGGGATTTTTCATTGAGTGTTGACTCCCTATCCATTAGTCATTCCACACAAAAATATAGCCTGTTACACATGATAAATCACTTTACAATCATCTATGATCGATAGGTCAACTTTTTGTAAATGGGCAAAATAATGGCTTGTATCACTCGGGTAAATATCCCACCGCACCTTCACTTGAGAATTTAATGTTATTCTCTTTAAAAGGTTTGGATCCAAAGGTCATTTGCATCTTTAACATGTTTCAAGCTTGGATATCCCTTTCTTAAAACATGAGTAGAAAAATCTCCTTCTAATAAAATTCCAAACTATTAGGGTTGAACTAATGGAATTGCCCAAACTTGGATACCAAAACTTTTGTGTTCATTTGTGGTGTGTGAATAAATTTTCTTTACTTACATTTGCTTCTTGCTTTAAATTCTTTCCATACATAAACTCTAAAATTTTCATTTTGTTGTGATCAATTTGCCTTTTATGTCTTTTTTTTGTTTACGAGATAAAGGGAAAGTGAAAGCTCAAGTTTGGATTTAAGAAAAAAGTATACATCTAAAATAGAAATGCACAATGCACTAATGTAGAGAGAGATAATTCTGAAAAGTGTCTGTAATTTTAGGGATTGTAAACTCTTTCTAGTTTTTAAATATCAGGTTCTACAATCGTCGAGAAAAGGGGGAGGCGGGGATTTTTCACTGAGTCCTATCCATAAATCATTCCATACAAAAATATAACTGGTTACGCATGATGAATCCCTTTGCAAAATAATGGCTTGTTTGACTCGGGTAAATATACCTCCGCACGTTCACTTGAGAATTTAAAGTTATTCTCTTTAAAAGGTTTAATTCCATAGGTCACTTGAATCTTTAACATGTTTGAAGCATGCATATCCCTTTTTTAAAACATGTGTAGAAAAATCTCTTTCTTATAAAATTTCGAGCTAATAGGGTTGAGCTAGTTGAATTACCCAAACTTGGATAACAAAACTTTTGTGTTCATTTTTGGTGTGTGAATAAATTTTCTTTACTAACATTTGTTTATTTCTTTAAATTATTTTCATACATAAACTCTAAAATTTTCATTTTGTTCTGATCTATTTGCCTTTTATCTCTTTTTTTTTTTTTACGAGATGAATGGAAAGTGAAAACTCAAAATTTTTTTAAAGAAAAAAGTATACATCTAAAAAGGAAATTGACAATGCACAAATGTAGAGAGAGATAATTCAAAAAAATGTCTGTAATTTTTAGGGATTGTAAACTCTTTTTAGTTTTTACATATCAGGTTCTGCAATCGTCGAGCAAAGGGGCAGGCGGGGGATTTTTAACTACATGCGTGTTGACTCCATATTCATAAGTCATTCCTTACAAAATTAAAGCCCGTTCCTTATGATAAATCACGTTACAATTAGCTAAGATCGTTAGGTCAGCGTTTTGTAAAAAGGAAAAATAATGGCTTGTTTGACTCCGGTAAATATCCCACCGCACGTTCACTTGAGAATTTAATGTTATTCTCTTTAAAAGGTTTGGATCCATATTTCATTTGCATATTTAACATTTTTCAAGCATGCATATCCATTTTTTAAAACATGTGTAAAAAAATCTCTTTCTTATAAAAGTCTGAGCTATTAGGGTTGAACTAGTGGAATTTCCAAAACTTGGATAACAAAACTTTTGTGTTCATTTGTGGTGTGTGAATAAATTTTCTTTACTTACATTTTTTTATCGCTTTAAAATATTTTGATACATAAAATCTAAAATTTTCATTTTGTTGTGATCTATTTGCCTTTTATCTCTTTTTTTTGTTTACGAGATAAAGGGAAAGTGAAAACTCAAGTTTTGATTTAAGAAAAAAGTATACATCTAAAATAGAAATTCACAATGCACAAATTTAGAGAGTGATAATTCCAAAATGTGTCAGTAATTTTTAGGGATTGTAAACTCTTTTTAGTTTTTATATATTAGGTTCTGCAATTGTCAGGAAAAGGGGGAGGCGGGGTATTTTTTACTGACTGTTGAGTCCCAATCCTTAAGTCATTCCTTACAAAAATATAGTCTGTTATGCATGATAAATCTCTTTACAATCTTCTATGACCGTTAGGTCAACTTTTTGTAAATGGGCAAAATGATGGCTTGCTTGACTCAGGTAAATATCCCTCCGCACGTTCACTTGAGAATTAATGTTGTTTTCTTTAAAAGGTTTGGATCCATAGGTCATTTGAATCTTTAACATGTTTCAAGCATGCATATCCATTTTTTCAAACATGTAAAGAAAAACATCTTTCTTATGAAATTCTGAGCTATTAGGGTTGAACTAGTGGAATTACCCAAACTTGGATAACAAAACTTTTGTGTTCATTTGTGGTGTGTGAATAAATTTTCTTTACTTAAATTTGTTTCTTTCTTTAAATTCTTTCCATACATAAACTCTAAAATTTTCATTTTTTTGTGATCAATTTTCCTTTTATGTCTTTTTTTTGTTTACGAGATAAACGACAAGTGAAAGCTCAAGTTTTGATTCAAGAAAAAATTATACATCAAAAATAGAAATGCACAATGCATAAATGTAGTGAGAGATAATTCCGAAAACTGTCTGTAATTTTTAGGCATTGTAATCTCTTTTTAGTTTTTATATATCAGTTTTTGCATTCGTCGGGAAAAGGGGACGAGGGGATTTTTCACTGAGTGTTGTCTCCCTATCCATAAGTCATTCCTTCCAAAAATATAACCTTTTACGCATGATGAATCACCTTACAATCATCTATGATCGTTAGGCCAACTTTTTGTAAAGTTGCAAAATAATGGCTTGCTTGACTCGGGTAAATATCCCACCACACGTTCACTTGAGAATTTAATGTTATTCTCTTTAAAAGGTTTTAAAAGGTTCGCATCCATAGGTCATTTGCATCTTTAACATGTTTCAAGCTTGCATATCCATTTTTTAAAACATGAGTAGAAAAGTTTCCTTCTTATAAAATTCCGAACAATTAGGGTTGAATTAGTGGAATTTCCGAAACTTGGATAACAAAATTTTGTGTTCATTTGTGGTGTTTGAATAAATTTTCTTTACTCACATTTGTTTATTGCTTTAAATTCTTTCTATATATAAACTCTAAAATTTTCATTTTGTTGTGATCTATTCGCCTTTTATCTCATTTTTTTGTTTACGAGATGAAGGGAAAGTGAAAACTCAAGTTTTGATTTAAGAAAAAAGTATACATCTAAAATGGAAATGCACTATGCACAAAAGTAGAGAGAGATAATTCCAAAAAGTGTTTGTAATTTTTAGGGATTGTAAACTCTTTTTAGGTTTTGTACATCAGGTTCTGCAATCATCGGGAAATGGGGGAGGCAACGGATTTTTAACTGGGTGTGAATCCCAATCCATAAGTCAATTCATCAAAAAATATAGCCCGTTACTCATGAAAAATCACTTTACAATCATCTATGATCGTTACTTCAGTTTTTTGTAAATGGGCAAAATAATAGTTTGTTTCATTCGGGTAAACATCCCACCGCACGTTCACTTGAAATTTTAATGTTATTCTCTTTAAAAAGTTTGGATCCATAGGTCATTTGCATCTTTAAAATGTTTCAAGCATGTATATCCCTTTTTGAAAACATGTCTAGAAAAATCTCTTTCTTATAATATTCCGAACTATTATGGTTGAACTATTGGAATTCCCCAAACTTAGGAAACAAAATTTTGTGTTCATTTGTGTTGAGTGAATAAATTTTCTTTACTTACATTTTTTTCTTGCTTTAAATTCTTTCCATATATAGACTCTAAAATTTTCATTTTGTTGTGATCTATTTGCCTTTTATCTTTTTTTTGTTTACAAGATAAAGGGAAAGTGAAAGCTCAAGTTGTGATTTAAGAAAACAGTATACATCTAAAATAGAAATGCACAATGCACAAATGTAGAGAGAGATAATTCCGAAAAGTGTTTGTAATTTTTAGGGATTGTAAACTCTTTTTAGTTTTTATATATTAGGTTCTGCAATCGTCGGGAAAAGGGGGAGGAGGGGATTTTTCACTCAGTGTTGACTCCCTAGCCATAAGTCATTCCTAAAAAAAATGTAACCCTTTACGCATGATGAATCACTTTACAATCATCTATGATCGTTAGGCCAACATTTTGTAAAGTTGCAAAATAATGGCTTGTTTGACTCGGGTAAATATTCCTCCGCACGTTCACTTGAGAATGTACAGTTATTCTCTTTAAAAGGTTTGGATCCATAGGTCATTTTAATCCTTAACATGTTTCAAGCATGCATATCCATTTTTTAAAACATGTGAAGAAAAATCTCTTTCTTATAAAATTCCGAGCTATTAGGGTCGAGCTAGTGGAATTACCCAAACTTGGATAACAAAACTTTTGTGTTCATGTCTGGTGTGTGAATAAATTTTATTTACTTACATCTATTTATTTCTTTAAATTCTTTCCGTACATAAACTCTAAATTTTTAATTTTTTTGTGAACTATTTTTCTTTTATCTCTTTTTTTTTGTTTACGAGATGAAGGGAAAGTGAAAACACAAGTTTTGATTTAAGAGAAAAGTATACATCTAAAATGGAAACTCACAATGAAAAAATGTAGAGAGAGATAATTCCAAAAAGTGTCAGTAATTTTTAGGGATTATAAACTCTTTTTAGTTTTTATATATCAGGTTCTGCAATCGTCGGGAAAAGGGGCAGGCGGGGGATTTTTAACTGCATCTTGACCCCATATCCATAAGTCATTCCTTACAAAAATATAGCTCGTTACTTATGATAAATCACGTTACGGTTAGCTATGATCGTTAGGTCAGCTTTTTGTAAACTGGAAAAATAATTGCTTGTTTGACTCGGGTAAATATCCGCCGCACATTCACTTGAGAATTTAATGTTATTCTCTTTAAAAGGTTTGGATCCATCGGTCATTGGAATCTATAACATCTTTCATGCATGCATATCCATTTTTTCAAACATGTGAAGAAAAACGTCTTTCTTATAAACCTCCGAGCTATAAGGGTTGAACTAGTGAAATTTCGCAAACTTGGATAACAAAACTTTTGTGTTCATTTCTGGTATGTGAAAAAATTTTCTTTACTTACATTTGTTTATTGCTTTAAATTATTTCCATCCATAAACTCTAAAATTTTCATTTTGTTGTGATCTATTTGCCTTTTATCTATTTTTTTTGTTTAAGAGATAAAGGGAAAGTGAAAACTAGAGTTTTGATTTAAGAAAAAAGTATACATCTAAAATAGAAATGCCCAATGTGCAAATGTAGAGGGAGAAAATTCCAAAAAGTGTCAGTAATTTTTAGGGATTGTAAACTCTTTTTATTTTTTATATATTAGGTTCTGCAATTATCACAAAAGGGGGGAGGCGGGGAATTTTTAACTGACTGTTGACTCCTAATCCTTAAGTCATTCCTTATAAAAATATAGTCCATTACGCATGATAAATCTCTTTACAATCATCTATGATCATTAGGTCAACTTTTTGTAAATGAGCAAAATAATGGGTTGTTTGACTCGGGTAAATATCCCTCCGCACGTTCACTTGAGAATTTAATGTTATTCTCTTTAAAAGGTTTGGATCTAGAGAGAGATAATTCTAAAAAGTGTATGTAATTTTTAGAGATTGTAAACTCTTTTTTACTTTTTATATATCAGGTTTCGCAAATGTCGCGAAAACGGGGAGGTGGGGGATTTTTAACAGAGTGTTGACTCCCAATCCATAAGTCATTCCTTACAAAAATATAGCTGTTACCCATGTTGAATCACTTTATGATCATCTATGATCATTAGGTCAACTTTTTGTAAATGGGAAAAATAATGGCTTGTTTGACTCGGGTAAATATCCCACCGTATGTTCAATTGAGAGTTTAATATTATTCTTTTTTTAAAGGTTTGGATCCTTAGGTCATTTGCATCTTTAACATATTTCAAGCATGCATATCCATTTTTTAAACATGTGTAGAAAAATTTCTTTCTTATAAAACTCGGAGCAATTAGGGTTGAACGAGTGGAATTTCCCAATCTGGGATAACAAAACTTTTCTGTTCATTTGTGGTGTGTGAATAAATTTTCTTTATTTACATTTCTACAATTTTCATTTTGTTGTGATCTATTTGCCTTTTACCTCTTTTTTTGTTTACGAGATGAAGGGCAAGTGAAAAATAAAGTTTTGATTTAAGAAAGATTTATACATGAAAAATGGAAATGCGCAATGCACAAATTTAGGGAGAGAAAAATCCAAAAAGTGTCTGTAATTTTAAGGGATTGTAAAGTCTTTTTAGTTTTTACTTATCAAATTTTGCAATCGTCAGGAAAGGGGGAGGCGGGGGATTTCTAACTGAGTGTAGACATACCAATCCATAAGTCATTTCTTACAAAATATAGCCCGTTACGCATGATAAATCACTTTTCCATCATCTACGATCGTTAGGTCAGTTTTTTGTAAATGGGCAAAATAATGGCTTGTTTGACTCGGTTAAATATCCCTCCACACATTTAGTTAAGAATTTAATGTTATTCTCTTTAAAAGGTTTGGATCCATAGGTAATTTGCATCTTTAACATGTTTCAAGCATGTATATGCATTTTTTAAAACAGGTGTAGAAAAATCTCTTTCTTATGAAATTCCAAGCTATTAGGGTTGAACTTGAGGAATTTCCAAAACTTGGATAACAAAAATTTTGTGTTCATTTGTGGTGTGTGAATAAATTTTCTTTCCTTACATTTGTGAATGCTTTAAATGTTTTCAATACATAAACTCTAAAATTTTCATTTTGTTGTGATCGTTTTACCTTTTATCTCTTTTTAGTTTTACGAGATAAAGGGAAAGAGAAAACTCAAGTTTTCATTTAAGAAAAAAGTACACATCTAAAATGGAAATGCACAATGCACAAATGTAGAGAGAGATAATTACAAAAAGTGTCTGTAATTTTTGGGGCCTATAAACTCTTTTAAGTTTTTATACATCAGGTTTTGCAATCGTCGGGAAAAGGGGGAGGCGGGGGATTTTAAAGTGAATGTTGATTGCCAATCCATAAATCATTCCTTACAAAAATATAGCCCGTTACTCATGATAAATCACTTTACAATCATCTATGATCGTTAGGTCAGCTTTTTTTAAATGGCCAAAATATGGGCTATTTTGACTTAGGTAAATATTCCACCGCATGTTCACTTCAGAATTTAATGTTATTCTCTTAAAAAAGTTTTGATCCATAGGTCATTTGAATATTTAACAAGTTTCATGCTTGCATATCCATTTTTTTTTAAATGTGGAGAAAAATCTCTTTCTTATAGAACTCCGAGCTATAAGGGTTGAACTAATGGAATTTCCAAAACTGGGATAACAAAACCTTTCTATTCATTTGTGGTGTGTGAATAAATTTACTTTACTTACATTTTTTATTGCTTTAAATTTTATCCATACATAAACTCTAAAATTTTCATTTTGTTGTGATCAATTTGCCTTTTTTTTCTTTTTATGTTTACGAGATGAAGGGAAAGTGAAAACTCAAGTTTTGATTTAAGAAAAAAGTATACATCTAAAATGGAAATGCACAATGCACAAATGTAGAGAGAGAAAATTCCAAAAAGTGGTTGTAATTTTTAGGGATTGTAAACTCTTTTAAGTTTTTATATATCAGGTTTTGCAATCGTTGGGAAAAAGGGGAGGTAAGGGATTTTTAACTAAGTGTAGACTCCCAATCCATAAGTCATTCCTTACAAAAATATAGCCCGTTACGCATGAAAAATCACTTTACAATCATCTACGATTGTTATGTCAGCTTTTTGTAAATGGGCAAAATAATGGATTGTTTGACTCGGGTAAATATCCCACCACACATTCACTTAAGAATTTAATGTAATTCTCTTTAAAATTTTTCGATCCATTGGTCATTTGCATCTTTAACATGTTTCAAGCATGCATATCGATTTTTCAAAACATGTGTAGAAAAATCTCTCTTATAAAATTCCAAGCTATTAGTGCTGAACTAGTAGAATTTCGCAAACTTGGATAACATAACTTTTGTGTTGATTTTTAGTGTGTGAATAAATTTTATTTACTTATATTTTTTATTGCTTTAAATTTTTCCTTACATAAACTCTAAAATTTGCATTTTGTTGTGATCTATTTGCCTTTTATCTCTTTTCTTTTTAACGAGATGAAGGGAAAGTGAAAACCCAAGTTTTGATTTAAGCAAAAAGTATACATCTAAAATGGAAATTCACCATACACAAATGTAGAGAGAGAAATTTCCAAAGAGTGTCTGTAATTTTTAGGGATAATAAACTCTTTTTAGCTTTTATATATCAGGTTTTGCAAAAGTCGGGTAAGGGGGAGGCAAAGGATTTTTAACTGAGAATAGACTCCCATTCCATAAGTCATTCCGTACAGAAATATACCCCGTTACGCTTGATAAATCACTTTACTATCATCTACGATCGTTAGGTTAGCTTTTTGTAAATGGGCAAACTAATGGCTTGTTTGACTCGGGTAAATATCCCACCCCACATTCACTTCAAAATTTAATGTTATTCTCTTTAAAAGGTTTGGATCTAGAGGTCATTTTCATCTTTAACGTGTTTCAACCATGCATATCCATTTTTTAAAACATGTGTAGAAAAATCTCTTTCTTATAAAATTTCGAGCTATAAGGGTTGAACTAGAGGAATTTCCCAAACTAGGATAACAAAACTTTTATGTTCATTTGTGGTGTGTGAATAAATTTTCTTTACTTAAATGTGTTATTGCTTTAGATTTTTTCCACATATAAAGTCTAAAATATTCTATTTGTTGTGATCTATTTGCGTTTTATTTTTATTTTTTTTATGAGATGAAGGGAAAGTGAAAACTCAAAGTTTTGATTGTCGAAAAAGTATACATTTAAAATGGAAATGCACAATGAAATAATGTAGAGAGAGATCATTCCAAAAAGTGTCTGTAATTTTTAGGGATTGTAAACTCTTTATAGTTTTTATAAATCAGGTTTTACAATCGTTGGGAAATGGGGAAGGCTGGGGATTTTTAATTGAGTGTAGACTCCCAATCCATAAGTCATTCTTTATAAAAATATAGCCCGTTACGCATGATCAATTACTTTACAATCATATATGATCGTTAGGTCAACTTTTTGTAAATGGGCAAAATAATGGGTTGCTTGACTCGGGTAAATATCTCATCGCATGTTCACTTGAGAATTTAATATTATTCACTTTAAAAGGCTTGGATCCATAGGTCATTCGCATCTTTAACATATTTCAAGCATGCATATCCATTTTTTAAAACATGTGTAGAAGAATCTCTTTCTTATAAAATTCCGAGCTATTAGGGTTGAACTAGTGGAATTTCCCAAACTTGTATAACAAAACTTTTGTGTTCATTTGTGGTGTGTGAATAAATTTTCTTTACTTACATTTATTATTGCTTTTAATTTTTTCCATACAAAACTCTAAAATTTTCATTTTGTTGTGATCTATTTGAAATTTATCTCTTTTTATGTTTACAAGATGAAGGGAAAGTGAAAACTCAAGTTTTGATTTAAGAAAAAAGTATAAATCTAAAATGGAAATGAACAATGCACAAATGTAGACATAGATAATTCCAAATAAAGTCTGTAATTTTTAGGGATTGTAAACTCTTTTTAGTTTTTGTATATCAGGTTTTACAATTGTCGGGAAAAGGGGGAGGCGGGGGATTTTTAACTGAGTGTTGACTCCCAATCCATAAGTCATTCCTTACAAAAATTTAGCCTGTCACGCATGTAAATCACTTTACAATCATCTATGATCGATAGGTCAGCTTTTTGTAAATGGGCAAAATAATACCTTGTTTGACTCGGGTAAATATCCCACCGTACGTTCACTTGAGAATTTAATGTTATTCTCTTTAAAAGGTTTGGATCCATAGGTCATTTGTATCTTTAACATGTTTCAAGTATGCATATCCCTTTTATAAAACATGTGTAGAAAAATCTCTTTCTTATAAAATTTCGAGCTATTAGTGTTGAACTAGAGGAATTTCCCAAACTTGGATAACAACACTTTTGTCTTCATTTGTGGTGTGTGAATAAATTTTCTTTATTTACATTCGTTATTGCTTTAGATTCTTTCCATACATAAACTCTAAAATTTTCATTTTGTTGTGATCTATTTGCCTTTTATCCCTTTTTTTGTTTACGAGATGAAGAGAAAGTGAAAACCCAAGTTTTTATTTATGAAAAAAGTCTACATCCAAAATGGGAATGCACTATGCCCAAATGTAGAGAGAGATAATTCCAAAAAGTGTCTGTAATTTGTAGGGATTGTAAACGTTTGTTAGTTTTTATATATCAGGTTTTACAAACGTCGGGAAAATGGGGAGGCTAGGGATTTTTAACTGAGTGTAGACTCCCAATCCATAAGTCATTCCTTAAGAAAATATAGCCTATTATGCATGATCAATCATTTTAATATCAATGATCGTTAGGTCAGCTTTTTGTAAATTGGCAAAATAATGGCTTGTTTGACTCGGGTAAATATCCCACCGCACGTGCACTTGAGAATTTAATGTTATTCACTTTAAAAGATTTGGATCCATATGTCATTTGCATCTGTAACATGTTTCAGGCATGCATATCCATTTTTTTAAAATATGTGTAGAAAAATCTCTTTCTTATAAAATTCCGAGCTATGAAGGTTGAACTAGTTGAATTTCCCAAACTAGGATAACAAAATTTTTGTGTTCAATTGTGGTGTGTGAATAAATTTTCTTTACTTACATTTGTTATTGCTTTAAATTTTTTCCATACATAAACTCTAAAATTTTCATTTTGTTGTGTTCTATTTGCCTTTTAACTCTTTTTACGTTTACGAGATGAAGGGAAAGTGAAAACTCAAGTTTTGATTTAAGAAAAAGTATACATTTAAAATGGAAATGCACAATGCACAAATGTAGATAGAGATAATTCCAAAAAGTGTTTGTAATTTTTAGGGATTGTAAACTCTTTTTAGTTTTTATAAATTAGGTTTTGCAATCGTCAGGAAAAGAGGGAGGCAAGAGATTTTTAACTGAGTGTAGACTCCCAATCCAAAAGTCATTCCTTACAAAACTATAGCATGTTATGTATGATAAATCACTTTACAATCATCTACGATCGTTACGCCAGCTTTTTCTAAATGGGCAAAATAATGGCTTGTTTGACTCGGGTAAATATCCCACCGCACTTTCACTTAAGAATTTAATGGTATTCTCTTTAAAAGGTTTGGATCCACAGGTCATTTGCATCTTTAACATGTTTCGAGCATGCATATCCAGTTTTTAAAACATGTGTAGAAAAATCTCTTTCTCATAAAATTCCGAGCTATTAGGGTTGAACTAGTGGAATTTCCCAAACTTGGATAATAAAACTTTTGTGTTCATTTGTGGTGTGTGAATAAATTTTCTTTACTTACATTTGTTAATGCTTTAAATTTTTTATATACATAAACTCTAAAATTTTCATTTTGTTGTGATCCATTTTGCCTTTTATCTCTTTTTTTGTTTACGAGATGAAGGGAAAATGAAAACTCATGTTTTGATTTAAGAAAAAAGTATACATCTAAAATGGAAATGCACAATGCACAAATGTATAGAGAGTGTATTCCAAAAAGTGTCTCTTTTTTCTTTTTATATATATCAGGTTTTGCAATCATCGGGAAAAGGGGGTGGCGGGGGATTTTTAATTGAGTGTAGACTCCCAATCCATAAGTCATTCCTTAAAAAAATATAGCCCGTTACACATGAAAAATCACTTTACAATCATCTACGATCGCTATATTAGCTTTTTGTAAATGGGTAAAATAATGGATTGTTTGACTCGGCTAAATTTTCCAACGCACATTCGCTTAAGAATTTAATGTTATTCTTTTTAAAAGGTTTCGATCCATAGGTCATTTGCATCTTTAACATGTTTCTAGCATGCATATTGATTTTTCAAAACATGTGTAGAAAAATCTCTCACATATAAAATTCCAAGCTATTAGTGCTGAACTAGTGGAATTTCCCAAACTTGGAGAACATAACTTTTGTGTTGATTTGTGGTGTGTGAATAAATTTTCTTGACTTACAATTCTTATTGCTTTAAATTTTTTCCTTACGTCAACTCTAAAATTTGCATTTTGTTGTGATCTATTTGCCTTTTATCTCTTTTTTTGTTTACGAAAAGAAGGGAAAGTGAAAACTCAAGTTTTGATTTAAGCAAACAGTATACATCTAAAATGGAAATTCACAATGCACAAATTTAGAGAGACAAAATTCCGAAGAGTGTTTGTAATTTTTAGGGATAGTAAGCTCTTTTTAAATTTTATATATCAGGTTTTGCGATCGTCGGGTAAGGGGGATGCGGGGGATTTTTAACTGAGTATAGACTCCCATCCCATAAGTAATTCCTTACAAAAATATCGCCCGTTACGCTTGAAAAATCACTTTACAATCATCTATGATCGTTAGGTCAGCTTTTTGTAAATGGGCAAAATAATGGCTTGTTTGACTCGAGTAAATATCCCACCCCACATTCACTTCAAAATTTAATGTTATTCTCTTTAAAAGGTTTGGATCCAAAGGTCATTTTCATCTTTAACATGTTTCAAGCATGCATATTCATTTTTTAAAACATGTGTAGAAAATTCTATTTCTTATAAAATTTCGAGCTATAAGGGTTGAACTAGTGGAATTTCCCAAACTTGGATAACAAAACTTTTGTGTTCATTTGTGGTGTGTGAATAAATTTTCTTTACTTACATGTGTTATTGCTTTAAATTTTTTCCACACATAAACTCTAAAATTTTCCTTTTGTTGTGATCTATTTGCCTTCTTTTTTTCTTTTTTTTTTTATTACGAGAGGAAGGGAAAGTGAAAACTCAAGTTTTGATTGATGAAAAAAGTATATATCTAAAATGGAAATGCACAATGCAATAATGTAGAGAGAGATAATTCAAAAAGTGTCGGTAATTTTTAGGGATTGTAAACTCTTTTTAGTTTTTATATATCAGGTTTTACAATCGTCGGGAAATGGGGGAGGCTGGGGATTTTTAATTGAGTGTAGACTCCCAATCCATAAGTCATTCCTTAGAAAAAAAATAGCCCGTTATTCATGATCAATCACTTTACAATCATATACGATCGTTAGGTCTGCTTTTTGTAAATGGGCAAAATAATGGTTTGTTTGACTCGGGTAAATATCCCACCGCATGTTCACTTGAGAATTTAATGTTATTCACTTTAAAAGGTTTGGATCCATAGGTCATTTTCACCTTTAACATATTTCAAGCATGCATATCCATTTTTTAAAACATGTGTAGAAGAATCTCTTTTTCATAAAATTCCGAGCTATTAGGGTTGAACTAGAGGAATTTCCAAACATGGAAAACATAACTTTTGTGTTCATTTGTGGTGTGTAAATAATTTTATTTACTTACATTTATTATTGCTTTTAAAATTTTCCATACATAAACTCTAAAATTTTCATTTTGTTGTGATCTATTTAAAATTTATCTCTTTTTCTCTTTACGAGATGAAGGGATAGTGAAAACTTAAGTTTTGATTTAAGAAAAAAGTATACATCTAAAATGGAAACGAACAATTCACAAATGTAGAGAGAGATAATTTAAAAAAGTGACTATAATTTTTAGGGATTGTAAACTCTTTTTAGTTTTTATATATCTGGTTTTGCAATCATCGGGAAAAGGGGGAGGCGCGGGATTTTTAACTGAGTGTAGAATCCCAATCCATAAGTCATTCCTTACAAAATATAGCTCGTTACGCATGATAAATCACTTTACAATCATATACGATTGTTAGGTCAGCTTTTTGTAAATGGGCAAAATAATGGCTTGTTTGAGTCGGGTAAATATCCCACCACATATTCACTTAAAAATTTAATGTAATTCTCTTTAAAAGGTTTGGATCCATATGTCATTTGCATCTTGAACATGTTTCAAGCATACATATCCATTTTTTAAAACATGTGTAGAAATCTCTTTCTTATAAAATTCCAAGCTATTAGAGTTGAACTAGTGGAATTTCCCAAACTTGGATAACATAACTTTTGTGTTCATTTATGGTGTGTGAATAAATTTTCTTAACTTATATTTGTTATTTTTTAAAAATTTTTCCATACATAAACTCTAAATTTTTCATTTTGTTGTGATCTATTTGCCTTTTATCTCTTTTTTTGTTTACGAGATGAAGGGAAAGTGAAAACTCAAGTTTTGAGTTTAGAAAAAAGTATACATCTAAAATGGAAATGCAGAATTCACAAATATAGACAGAGATAATTCAAAAAAAGTCTGTAATTTTTAAGTATTGTAAACTCTTTTTAGTTTTTCTATATGAGGTTTTGCAATCATCGGGAAAAGGGGGAGGTGGGGGAGTTTTAACTGAGTGTTGACTCCCAATCCATAAGTCATTCCTTACAAAAATATTGCCTGATACACATGATAAATCACTTTACAATCATCTATGATCGATAGTTCAACTTTTTGTAAATGGGAAAAATAATGGCTTGTTTGACTTGGGTAAATATCCCACCGTACGTTCACTTGAGAATTTAATGTTATTCTCTTTAAAAGGTTTGGATCCATAGGTCATTTGTATCTTTAACGTGTTTCAAGTATGCATATCCCTTTTATAAAACATGTGTAGAAAAATATCTTTCTTATAATATTTCGAGCTTTTAGGGTTGAACCAGAGCAATTTCTCAAACTTGGATAACAAAAGTTTTGTCTTCATTTATGGTGTGTGAATAAATTTCGTTACTTACATTCGTTATTGCTTTAAATTCTTTCCATACATAAACTCTATAGTTTTTATTTTGTTGTGATCTATTTTCCTTTAATCTCTTTTTTTGTTTACGAGTTAAAGAGAAAGTGAAAACACAAGTTTTGATTTATGAAAAAGTCCAAAATAGGAATGCACTATGCCCAAATATAGAGAGAGATAATTCCAAAAAGTGTCTGTAATTTGTAGTGATTGTAAACGCTTTTTTGTTTTTATATATCAGGTTTTGCAATCTTCGGGAAAAGGGGTGGTTGGGGATTTTTAACTGAGTGTAGACTCCCAATCCATAAGTCATTGCTTAAGAAAATACAGACTATTATGCATGATCAATCACTTTACAATCAACGTTCTTTAGTTCAACTTTTTGTAAATGGGCAAAATAATGGCTTGTTTGACTCAGGTAAATATCCCACCGCACGTGCTCTTGAGAATTTATTGTTATTCACTTTAAAAGGTTTGGATCCATAGGTCATTTGCATCTGTAACATGTTTCAAGCATGCATATCCATTTTTTAAAACATGTGTAGAAAAATCTCTTTCATATAAAATTCCGAGCTATGAGGGTTGAACTAGTTGAATTTCCCAAACTTGGATAACAAAACTTTTGTGTTCATTTGTGGTGTGTGAATAAATTTTCTTTACGTACATTTGTTATTGCTTAAATTTTTTCCACGCATAAACTCTAAATTTTTTATTTTGTTGTGATCTATTTGCCTTTTAACTCTTTTTATGTTTACGAGATGAAGGGAAAGTGAAAACTCAAGTTTTGAGTTAAGAAAAAAGTATACATCTAAAATGGAAATGAACAATGCACAAATGTAGAGAGAGACAATTCCAAAAAGTTTATTTAATTTTTAGGGATTGTAAACTGTTTTTAGTTTTTATATAACAGGTTTTGCAATCGTCAGGAAAAGAGGGAGGCGGGGGATTTTTAACTAAGTGTAGACTCCCAATCCAAAAGTCATTGCTTAAAAAAATATAGCCCGTTACGTATGATAAATAACTTTACAATCATCTACGATCGTTAGGTCAGCTTTTTTTAAATGGGCAAAATAATGGCTTGTCTGACTCGGGTAAATATCCCACCGCACATTCACTCAAGAATATAATGTTTTTCTCTTTAAAAGGTGTGGATCCTTAAGACATTTGCATCTTTAACATGTTTCAAGCATGGATATCCATTTTTTAAACCATGTTTAGAAAAACCTCTTTCTCATAAAATTCCGAGCTAATAGGGTTGAACTAGTGGAATTTCCCAAACTTTGATATCAATACATTTGTGTTCATTTGTGGTGTGTGAATAAATTTTATTTACTTAAATTTGTTATTGCTTCACATTTTTTCTACACATAAACTCTAAAAGTTTCATCTTGTTGTGATCTATTTGCATTTAATCTCTTTTTTTGTTTACGAGATGAAGGGAAAGTGAAAACTCAAGTTTTGATTTAAGAAAAAAATATCCATCTAAAATGGAAATGCACAATCCACAAATGTAGAGAGAGATAATTCCAAAAAGTGTCTACAAGATTTTGGGATTGTAAACTCTTTTTACTTTTTATATATCAGGTTTTGCAATCGTCGGGAAATGGGGGAGGCAGGGAATTTTTAACTGAGTGTTGACTCCCAGTCCATAAGTCATTCCTTAAAAAAATATAACCCGTTATGAAGGATAAATCACTTTACAATCATCTAAATCATCTACGATCGATAGGTTAGCTTTTTGTAAATTGGAAAAATAATGGCTGGTTTGACTCGGGTAAATATCCCACCGCACATTCGCTTAAGAATTTAATGTTATTCTCTTTAAAAGTTGTAGAGCCATAGGTCCTTTGTATCTTTAAAATGTTTCAAGCATGCATATCCATTTTTTAAAACATGTGTAGAAAAATCTCTTTCTTATAAAATTCCGAGCTATTAGGGTTGAACTAATGGAATTTCCAAAACATGGATAACAAAAATTTTGTGCTCATTAGTGGTGTGTGAATAAATTTTATTTACTTACATTTGTTATTGCTATAAATTTTTCCATACATAAACTCTAAAATTTTGATTTTGTTGTGATCTATTTGCCTTTTATCTCTTTTTTACTTTACGAGATGAAGGAAAAGTGAAAAGTCAAGTTTTGATTTAAGAAAAAGCTATACATCTAAAATGGAAATGTACAATGCACAAATGTAGAGAGAGATAATTACAAAAAATGTCTGTAAATTTTAGGGACTGTTAACTCTTTTAAGTTTTTATATATCGAGTTTTGCAATTGTTGGGAAAAGGGGGAGGCAAGGGATTTTTAAATGAGTGTTGACTCCCAATCCATAAGTCATTCCTTAAAAAAATATAGCCCATTACATATGATAAATCACTGTACTATCATCTATGATCATTAGGTTAGCTTTTTTTAAATGGCCAAAATAATGGCTTGTTTGAGTCAGGTCAATATCCCACTGCAAGTTCACATGAGAATTTATTGTTGTTATCTTTAAAAAGTTTGGATCCATAGGTCATTTACATCTTTAACATGTTTCCTGCATGCATATCCATTTTTTAAAACATGTGGAGAAAAATCTCTTTCTTATAAAACTCCGAGCTATTAGGGTTGAACTAGTGGAATTTATCAAACTTGGTTAATAAAAATTTTGTGTTCATTTGTGGTGTGTGAATAAATTTTCTTTACTTACATTTGTTATTGCTTTAAATTTTTTCCATACATAAACTCTAAAATTTTCATTTTGTTGTGATCTATTTGCTTTTTATCTCTTTTTTTTGTTTACGAGATGAAGGGAAAGTGAAAACTCAAGGTTTGATTTAAGAAAAAAGAAACAACAAAATGGAAATGCACAACGTACAAATGTAGAGAGAGATAATTCCAAAAAGTGGTTGTAATTTTTAGGGATTGTAAAATCTTTTTAATTTTTATATATCAAGTTTTGCAATCGTTGGGAAAATGGGGAGGCGGGGGATTTGTAACTGAGTGCAGACTCCCAATTCATAAGTCATTCCTTAAAAAATTATAGCCCGTTATGCATGATAAATCACTTTACAATCATTTACGATCGTTAGGTCAACTTTTTTTAAATGAGCAAAATAATGGCTTTTTTGACTTGAGTAAATATCCCACCGCACATTCACTTATGAATTTAATGTTATTCTCTTTATAAGGTTCAGATCCATAGGTCATTTGCATCTTTAACATCTTTCAAGCATGCATATCCATTTTTTAAAACATGCGTAGAAAAATCTCTTTCTTATAAAATTCCGAGGTATTAAGGTTGAACTAGTGGAATTTCCCAAACTTGGATAACAAAAATTTTGTGTTCATTTGTGGTGTGTGAATAAAGTTTCTTTACTTAGATTTATTTTTACTTTATTTTCCATACATAAACTCTAAAAATTTTATTTTGTTGTGATCTATTTGCCTTTTATCTCTTATTTTGTTTGCGATATGTAGGTAAAGTGAAAACTCAAGTTTTGATTTAAGAAAAATGTATACGTATAAAATGGAAATGCCCAAAGCAAAAATATAGAGAGAGATAATTCCAAAAAAGTCTGTAATTTTTAGGGATTTTAAGCTCTTTTTAGTTTTTATATATCAGGTTTTGCAATCGTCGGGAAAAAGGGGGAGGCAAGAGATTTTGAACTAAGTGTTGACTCCCAATCCATAAGTCCGTCCTTGAAAAAATATAGCCCGTTACGCAAGATAAATCACTTTACAATCATCTATGATCGTTAGGTCACTTTTTGTAAATGGGTAAAATAATGGCTTGTTTGACTCGGGTAAATATCCCATCGCACGTTCACTTGAGAATTTAATGTTATTCTCTTTAAATGGTTTGGATCCATAGGTCGTATGCATCTTGAACATGTTTCAAGAATGCATATTCAATTTTTAAAACATGTGTAGAAAAATCTCTTTCTCATAAAATTCCGAGCGATTAGGGTTGAACTAGTGGAATTTCCCAAACTTGGATAACAAAACTTTTGCGTTCATTTGTGGTGTGTGAATAAATTTTCTTTACTTACATTTGTCATTGCTTAAAATTTTTTCTATACATAAACTCTAAAATTTACATTTTGTTGTGATCAATTTGCCTCTTATATCTTTTTTTGTTACGAGATGAAGGGAATGTGAAAAATCAAGTTTTGATTTAAGCAAAAAGTATGCATCTAAAATGAAATGGGCAATGCACAAATGTAGAGAGAGATAATTCCAAAATGTGTTTATATGTTTTAGGGATTGTAAACTCTTTTTACTTTTTATATATCAGGTTTTGTAATAGTCGGCAAAAGGGGAGGCGGGGGATTTTCAACTGTGTGTTGACTCCCAATCCATAAGTCATTCCTTAAAAAATTATAGCCCGTTACGCATGATAAGACACTTTACAGTTATCTATGATCGTTAGGTCTGCTTTTTGTAAGTGGGCAAAATAATGGCTTGTTTGACTCGGGTAAATATCCCACCGCACCTTCACTTGAGAATTTAATGTTATTCTCTTTTTAAAGGTTTGGATCCATAGGACATTTGAATATTTTACATGTTTCAAGCATGCATATCCATTTTTTAAAACATGTGTAGAAAAATCACTTTCTTGTAAAACTCCGAGCTATTAGGGTTGAACTAGAGGAATTTCCCCAACTTGGATAACAAAACTTTTGTGTTCATTTGTGGGTGTGAATAAATTTTCTTTTCTTACATTTGGTATTGCTTTCAATTTTTTCTATACATAAACTCTAAAATTTTTATTTTGTTGTGATCTATTTGCCTTTTATCTCTTTTTTTGTTTACGAGATGAAGGGAATGTGAAAACTCAAGTTTTGATTTATGATAAAAAAAGTACACATCTAAAATGGAAATGCACAATGCACAAATGTATAGAGTGATAATTCGAAAAAGTGTCTGTCATTTTTAGGGATTGTAAACTGTTTTTAGTTTTTATATATCAGGTTTTGCAATCGTCGGGAAAAGGGGGAGGTGGGGGATTTTTAACTGAGTGTTGACTCCATATCCATAAGTCATTCCTTACAAAAATATAGCCCGTTGTGCATGATAAATCAGTTTACAATCATCTATGAACGTTAGGTCAACTTTTTGTAAATGTGCAAAATAATGGCATAGTTGACTCAGGTAAATATCCCACTGCACGTTCACTTGAGAATGTAATGTTATTCTCTTTAAAAGGTTTGGATCCATAGGTCATTTGCATCTTTAACATGTTTCAAGCATGAAAATCCATTTTTTAAAACATGTATAGAAAAATCTCTTTCTCATAAAATTCCAAGCTATGAGGGTATAACTAGTGGAATTTCCCAAACTTGGATAACAAAACATTTGTGTTCATTTGTGGTGTGTGAATAAATTTTATTTACTTACATTTTTTATTGGTTAAAATTTTTTCCATACATAAACTCTAAAATTTTCATTTTGTTGTGATCAATTTGCCTTTTATCTATTTTTTTTTCGAGATGAAGGGAAAGTGAAAACTCAAGTTTTTATTTAAGAAAAAAGTATAGATCTAAAATGGAAAAGCACAATGCACAAATGTAGAGAGAGATAATTCCAAAACGACTTTGTAAATTTTAGCGATTGTAAACTCTTTTTAGTTATTATATATCAGGCTGTACAATCGTCGGGAAAAGGCGGAGGCGGGGGATTTTTAACTTTGTGTAGACTCCCAATCCATAAGACATTCTTTACAAAAATATATCCAGTTACTCATGATAAATCACTTTACAATCATCAACTACCATTAAGGTCAGCTTTTTGTAAATGGGCAAAATAGTGGCTTGTTTGACTCGGGTAAATATCCCACCACACATTCACTGAAGAATCTAATGTTATTCTCTTTATAAGGTTTGGATCCATAGGTCATTTGCATCTTTAACATGTTTCAAGCATGCATATCCATTTTTTAAAGCATTTGTAGAAAAATCTTTTTCTTATAAAATTCCGAGCTATAAGGGTTTAAATAGTGGAATTTCCAAAACTTGGATAACAAAACTTTTGTGTTCATTTTTGGTGTGTGAATAAATTTTCTTTACTTACATTTTGTTTTCCTTTAAATTATTTCTATACATAAAATCTAATTTTTTTTTTTATCTATTTGCCTTTTATCTCTTTTTTTGTTTACGACATGAAGGGAATGTGAAAACTCAAGTTTTGATAGAAGGAAAAAGTAAACATCGAAATTGGAAATGCACAATGAAAAAATGTAGAGAGAGATAATTCCAAAAAGTGTTTGAAGTGTTTAGAGATTGTAAACTATTTTTAGTTTTTATATATCAGGTTTTGCAATCGTCAGGAAAAGGGGGAGGCGACAGATTCTTAACTGATTGTTGACTTCATATCCATAAGTCATTCCTTAAAAAAATATAGCCCATTATGCATGATAAATCAGTTTACAATCTTCTATGATTGTTAGATCAGCTTTTTCTAAATGGGCAAAATAATGGCTTGTTTGACTCGGGTAAATATCCCACCGCACGTTCACTTGAGAATTTAATGTTATTCTCTTTAAAAGGTTTGGATCCATAGGTCATTTGCATCTTTAACATGTTTCGAGCATGCATATCCATTTTTTAAAACTTGTGTAGAAAAATCTATTTCTTATAATATTCTGAGGTATTATTAGGGTTGAACTCGTGGAATTTCCAAAACATGGGTAACAAAACTTTTGTGTTCATTTGTGGTGTTTCTTTACTTACATTTGTTTATTGCTTTAAATTTTTTCCATACATAAACTCTAAATTTTTTATTTTGTTGTGATCTTTTTGCCATTTATCTTTTTTTTTTTTTGTTTACGAGATGAAGGGAAGTGAAAACTCAAGTTTTGATTTAAGAAAAAAAAGTACACATCTAAAATGGAAATGCACAATGCACAAATGTAGAGTTTGATAATTCCAAAAAGTGTCTGTAATTTTTAGGGATTGTAAACTCTTTTTAGTTTTTAAATATCAGGTTTTGCAATCGTCGTGAAAAGGGGGAGGCGGGGGATTTCTAACTAAGTGTTTCCTTACAAAAATATAGCCCATTACGCATGATAAATCACTTTACAATCATATATGATCGTTAGGTTAGCTTTTTGTAAATGGGCAAAATAATGGCTTGTTTGACTCGGGTAAACATTTCACCGCACATTCACTAAAGAATTTAATGTTATTCTCTTTCAAAGGTTTGCATCCATAGGTCATTTGCATCTTTAAAATGTTTCAAGCATGCATTTCCATTTTTTAAAACATGTGTAGAAAAATCTCTTTCTTATGAAATTCCTAGTTGTTAGGGTTGAACTCGTGGAATTTCCCAAACTTGGATAACAGAACTTTTGTGTTCAATTGTGGTGTGTGAATAAATTTTCTTTACTTACATTTTTTATTGCTTTAAATTTTTTCCTTACACAAACTCTTAAATTTTCAATTTGTTGTGATCTATTTTCCTTTTATATCCTTTTTTGTTTACGAGATGGAGGGAAAGTTAAAACTCAAGTTTTATTTTAACAAAGGAAAGTACACATCCAAAATGGATATGCCCAATGCACAAATGTAGAGAGTGATAATTCCAAAAAGTGTCTATAATTTTTAGGGATTGTATACTCTTTTTAGTTTTTATATATCAGATTTGGCAATTGTCGGGAAGAGGGGGAGGCGAGGGATTTTTAACCGAGTATTGACTCCCAATCCATAAGTCATTCCTTACAAAAATATAGCCCGTTATGCATGATAAATCACTTTACAATCATCTATGATTGTTTGGTCAGCTTTTTGTCATTGGCCAAAATAATGGCTTGTTTGACTCGGGTAAATATCCCACCGCACTTTCACTTGAGCATTTAATGTTATTCTCTTTAAAAGGTTTGGATCCATAAGTCATTTGATCTTTAACATGTTTCAAGCATGCATGTCCCTTTTTTAAAACATGTGTAGAAAAATCTCTTTCTTATGAAATTCCAAGATGTTAGGGTTGAACTAGTGGAATTTCCAAAAATTAGATAACAAAACTTTTGTGTTCAATACTGGTGTGTGAATAAAATTTCATTACTTACATTTGTTAATTCTTTAAATTTTTTCCATACATCAACTCTAAAATTTTAATTTTGTTGTGATCTATTTGCCTTATTTATCTTCTTTTTTTTTTTTTCGAGATGAAGAGAAAGTGAAAACTCAAGGTTTGATTTAAGAAAAAAAGTACACGTCTAAAATGGAAATGCACAATGTACAAATGTAGAGAGTGATAATTCCAAAAAGTGTCTATAATTTTTATTGATTGTAAACTCTTTTTTAGTTTCTATATATAATGTTTTGCAATGGTGGGGAAAGGGGGTGGCGGGGGATTTTTAACCGAGTGTTGACTCCCAATCCATAAGTCATTCCTCACAAAAATATAGCCCATTACACATCATAAATTACTTTACAATATGATCGTTAGGTCAGCTTTTTGTAAATGTTCAAAATAATGGCTTGTTTGACTCAGGTAATTATCCCACCGCACTTTCACTTGAGATTTTAATGTTATTCTCTTTAAAAGGTTTGTACCCATAGGTCATTTGCATCTTTAACATGTTTCAATCATGCATATCCATTTTTTAAAACATGTGTAGAAAATTCTATTTCTTATAAAATTCCAAGCTATTAGGGTTGAACTAGTGGAATTTCCCAAACTATGATAACAATGCTTTGATGTTCATTTGTGGTCTATGAATAAATTTTCTTTACTTAAATTTGTTGCTGCTGTAAATTTTTTCCTTACATAAACTGTAAAATTTTCATTTTGTTGTGATCTATTTGCGGTCTATCTCTTTTTTTGTTTACGAGAGGAAGAGAAAGTGAAAACTCAAGTTTTAATTTAAGAAAAAAAAGTACACATCTAAAATGGAAATGCACAACACACAAATGTAGAGAGTGATAATTCCAAAAAGTTTCTATATTTTTTAGGGATTGTACACTCTTTTTAGTTTTTATATATCTTGTTTGGCAATCGTCGGGAAAAGGGGGAGGAGTGGGATTTTTAACCGAGTTTTGACTCCCAATCCATAAGTCATTCCTTACAAAAATATAGTCTGTTATGCATGATAAATCACTTTACAATCATCTATGATCGTTAGATAAGGTTTTTTTAAATGGCCAATATAATGGGTTATTTGACTCGGGTAAATATCTCACCGCACATTCACTTGAGAATTTAATATTATTCTCTTTAAAAGATTTGGATCCATAGGTCATTTGCATCTTTAACATGTTTCAAGCATACATTTCCATTTTTTAAAACATGTGTAGAAAAATCTCTTTCTTATGAAATTCCTAGCTATTATTGTTGAACTAGTGGAATTTCGCAAACTTGGATAAAAAAACTTTTGTGTTCATTAGTGGTGTGTGAATATATTTGTTTTTCTTACATTTGTTATTGCTTTAAATTTTTTCCATACATGAACTCTAACATTTTCATTTTTTTGTGATCTATTTACCTTTTATATCATTTTTTTTGTTTTCGAGAAGAAGGGAAAGTGAAAACTCAAGTTTTGATTTAAGAAAAAATAGTACAAACCTAAAATGGAAATGCACAATGCACAAATGTAGAGACAAATAATTCCAAAAAGTGTTTATAACTTTTAGGGATTGTAAACTCTTTTTTAGTTTATATATATCAGGTTTTGCAATCGTCAGGAAAAGGGGGTGGCAGACAAAAAATAGTACAAACCTAAAATGGAAATGCACAATGCACAAATGTAGAGACAAATAATTCCAAAAAGTGTTTATAACTTTTAGGGATTGTAAACTCTTTTTTAGTTTATATATATCAGGTTTTGCAATCGTCAGGAAAAGGGGGTGGCAGGGGATTTTTAACCGTGTTGACCCCCATTCCATAAGTCATTCCTTACAAAAATATAGCCCGTTATGCATGATAAATTACTTTACAATCATCTATGATCGTTAGGTCAGCTTTTTGTGATTGGGAAAAATAATGGCTTGTTTGACTCGGGTAAATATCCCACTGCACGTTCACTTGAGAATTTAATGTTATTCTCTTTAAAAAGTTTTCATCCATAGGTCATTTGCATCTTTAACATGTTTTGAGCATGCATATCCATTTTTTAAAACATGTGTAGAAAAATATTTTTCTTATAAAATTGAAAGCTATTAGGGTTGAACTAGTGGAATTTCCCAAATTTGGATAAGAAAACTTTTGCGTTCATTTGTGGTGTGTGATTAAATTTTATTTTCTTAAATTTTTTATTGCTTTAAATTTTTTCCATCCATAAACTCTAAAATTTTCATTTAGTTGTGATCTATTTGCCTTTTATCTCTTTTTTTTTTTGTGTACGAGATGAAGCGAAAGTGCTCAAGATTTGATTTAAGAAAGAAAAGTATACATCTAAATGGAAATGCACAATGCACAAATGTACAGAGTGATAATTCCAAAAAGTGTCAGTAATTTTTAGGGATTGTAAACTCTTTTTAGTTTTTATATATTAGATTTTGCATTTGTCGGGAAAAGCAAGAGGTGGGGGATTTTTAACCGAGTGTTGACTCCCAATCCATAAGTCATTCCTTTAAAAAATATAGCCCCTTACAGATGATAAATCACTTTAAAATCATCTATGATCGTTAAGTCAGCTTTTAGTAAATGGGAAAATAATTCCCTTTTTGACTCGGGTAAATATCCCATCGCACGTTCACTTGAGAAATTAACGTTATTCTCTTTAAAAGGTTTGGATCCATAGGTCATTTGCATCTTTAACATGTTTCAAGCATGCATTTACATTTTTTAAAACATGTGTAGAAAAATCTCTTTCTTATAAAATTCCAACCTATTAGGGTTAAACTAGTGGAATTTCCCAAACTTGGATAACAAAACTTTTGTGTTCTTTTGTGGTGTGTGAATAAATTTTATTTTATTTTATTTTTTTATTGTTTTATATTTTTTCCACTCATAAACTCTAAAATTTTTATTTTGTAGGGATCTTTTTGCCTTTTATCACTTTTTTTGTTTACGAGATGAAGGGAAAGTGAAAACTCAAGTTTATATTTAAGAAAAAAAATGAACACATGTAAAATGGGAATGCACAATGCACAAATGTAGAGAGTGATAATTCCAAAAAGTGTCTGTATTTCTAGGGTTTGTATACTCTTTTTAGTATTTATATATCATGTTTTGCAATCGTCGGGAAAAGGGGAGGCGGAGGATTTTTAACCGAGTGTTGACTCCCAATCCATAAGTCATTCCATACAAAAAGTTAGTCTGTTACGCATGATAAATCACATTACAATCATCTTTGATCGTTAGGTCAGCTTTTTGTAAATGGGCAAAATAATGGCTTGTTTGACTCGGGTAAATTTCCCACTGCACGTTCACTTGAGAATTTACTGTTATTCTCTTTAAAAAGTTTTGATCCGTAGGTCATTTGCATCTTTAACATGTTTCAAGCATGCATTTCCATTTTTTAGAGCATGTGTAGAAAAATCTTTTTCTTATAAAATTCCAGGCTATTAGGTTGAACTAGAGGAATTTCCCAAATTTGGATAACAAACCTTTTGTGTTCATTTGTGGTGTGTGAATAAATTTACTTTACTTACATTTGTTATTGCTTTAAATTTTTTCCATACCTAAACTCTAAAATTTTCATTTTGTTGTGATCTATTTGCCTTTTATCTCTTTTTTTTTTGTGTTCGAGATGATGGGAAAGTGAACACTGAAGATTTGATTTAAGAAAAAAAGTACACATCTAAAATGGAAATGCACAACACACAAATTTTATAGAGTGATAATTCCAAAAAGTGTCAGTAACTTTTATTGATTGTAAACTCTTTTTAGTTTGTATACATCAGGTTTTGCAATCATCGGGAAAAGCAAGAGGAGGGGGATTTTAACCAAGTGTTTACTTGCAATCCATAAGTCATTCCTTACAAAAATATAGCCCCTTACGCATGATAAATCACTTTATAATCATCCATGATCGTTAGGTCAGCTATTAGTAAATGGGCAAAATAATAGCTTGTCTGACTCGGGTAAATATCCCACTGCAAGTTCACTTGAGAATTTAATGTTATTTTCTTTAAAAGGTTTGGATCCATAGATCATTTCTATCTTTAACATGTTACAAGCAAGTATATCCATTTTTTAAAACATGTGTAGAAAAATATCTTTCTTATAAAATTCCAAGCAATTAGGGTAGAACTAGTGGAATTTCTCAAACTCGGATAACAAAACTTTTGTGTTCAAATGTGGTGCGTGAATAAATTTTCTTTTTTTAAAATAGTTATTGCTTTAAATTTTTTCCGTACATAAACTCTAAATTTTTCATTTTGTTGTGATCTATTTGACTTTTATCTCTTTTTTTTTGTTTACGAGATGAAGGGAAAGTGAAAACTCAATATTTGATTTAACAAAAAAAAGTGCACATCTAAAATGGATATGCACAATGCACAAAATTGAGAGCGATAATTCCAAAAAGTGTCTGTAATTTTTCAGGATTGTAAACACTTTTTAGTTTTTATATATTAGGTTTTGCAATCATCGGGAAAAGGGGGAGGTGGGGGATGTTTTACCGAGTGTTAATTCCCAATCCATAAGTCATTCCTTACAAAAATATAGCCCGTTACGCACTATAAATCACTTTACTATCATCAATGATCGTTAGGTTAGCTTTTTGTAAATGGGCAAAATAAAGGCTTTTTTGACCCTGGTAAATATCCCTCCGCACGTTCACTTGAAAATTTTATGTTATTCTCTTTAAAAGGTTTGGATCCATAGGTCATTTGCATCTTTAACATGTTTCAAGCATGCATATCCATTTTTTAAAACATGTGTAGAAAAATCTCTTTCATATAAAATTCCAAGCTCTGATAGTTGAACTAGTGGAATTTCCCAAAATCAGATAAAAAAACTTTTGTCTATATTTGTGGTGTCTGAATAAATTTTCTTTATTTAGATTTTTGATTTCTTTAAATTTTTTCCTTACATAAACTCTAAAATTTTCATTTTGTTGTGATGTATTTGCCTTTTATCTCTTTTTTTTAAACGGATTAAGGGAAAGTAAAAACTCAAGTTTTGTTTGAAGAAAAAAAAGTACACATCTAAAATGGAAATGGACAACACACAGACGTTTAGAGTGATAATTCAAAAAAGTGGCAGTAATTTTTAGGGATTGTAAACTCTTTTTAATTTTTATATAACAGGTTTTGCAATCGTCGAGAAAAGCAGGAGGCGGGGGATTTTTAACCGAGTGTTGTCTCCCAATCCATAAGTCATTCCTTAAAAAAATATAGCCCCTTACGCATGATAAATCACTTTAGAATCATCTATGATCGTTAGGTAGCCTTTTTTTAAATGGGCAAAATAATGGCTTGTTTGACTCGGTTAAATATCCCACCATACGTTCACTTGAGAATTTAATGTTATTCTTTTTAAAAGGTTTGGATCCATAGGTCATTTGCTTCTTTAACATGTTTCAAGCATGCATATCCATTTTTTCAAACTTGTGTAGAAAAATCTCTTTCTTATAAAATTCCAAGCTATTAGAGTTGAAATACAAGAATTTCCCAAACTTGGATAAAAAAAACTTTTGTGTTCATTTGTGGCGTGTGAATAAATCTTCTTTAATTACATTTTTTATTTCTTTACATTTTTTCCATACCTAAACTCTAAATTTTTCATTTTCTTGTGATCTATTTGCCTTTTATTTCTTTTTTTGTTTACGAGATGAAGGGAAAGTGAAAAATTAAGATTTCATTTAAGAAAAAAAAAGTGCACATGTAAAATGGAAATGTACAATGCACAAATGTCGAGAATGATAATTCCAAAAAGTGTCTGTAATTTTTAGTGATTGTAAACTCTTTTTAGTTTTTATATATCAAGTTTTGCAATCGTCGGGAAAAGGGGGACGCGGGGATGTTTAACCGAGTGTTGACTCCTAATCCATAAGTCATTCCTTACAAATATATAGCCCGTTACGGATGATAAATAAATTTACAATCATCTATGATCATTAGGTAAGCTTTTTTTAAATGGGCAAAATAATGCGTTGTTTGACTCGGTTAAATATCTCACTACACGTTCACTTGAGAATTTAATCTTATTCTTTTTTAAAGGTTTGGATCCATAGGTCATTTGCATATTTAACATGTTTCAAGCATGCATATCTACTTTTTAAAACATGTGTAGAAAAATCATTCTTATTAAATTTCAAGCTATTAGGTTGAACTAGACGAATTTCCCAAACTTGGATAACAAAACTTTTGTGTTCATTTGTGGTGTGTGAATAAATTTACTTTACTTACATTTGTTATTGCTTTAAATTTTTTCCATAACTAAACTCTAAAATTTTCATTTTGTTGTGATCTATTTGCCTTTTATCTCTTTTTTTTGTTTACGAGATGATGGGGAAGTGAAAACTCAAGTTTTGATTTAAGAAAAAAAAGTACACATCTAAAATGGAAATGCACAATGCACAAATGTAGAGAGTGACAATTCCAAAAAAGTGTCTATAATTTTTAGGGATTGTAAACTCTTCTTAGTTTTTATATATCAGCTTTTACAATCGTGGGAAAAGGGGGAGGCGGTGGATTTTTAACCGTGTGTTGACTCCCAATCCATAAGTCATTTCTTACAAAAATATAGCCCGTTACGGATGATAAATCACTTTATAATCATCCATGATCGTTAGGTCAGCTTTTTGTAAATGGGCAAAGTAATGGCTTGTTCGACTCGGGTAAATATCCCACAGCACCTTCACTTGAGAATTTAATGTTATTCTCTTTATAAAGTTTGGATCCATTGGTCATTTGCATCTTAAACATGTTTCAAGCATGCATACTCATTTTTTAAAACATGTTTAGAAAAATCTCTTTCTAATAAAATTCCAAGCTATTACGGTCTAACAAGAGGAATTTCCCAAACTTGGATAACACAACTTTTGTGTTCATTTGTGGTGTGTAAATAAATTTTCTTTACTTACATTTTTGATAGCTTTAAATGTTTTCTAAACATAAACTCTAAAATTGTCATTTTGTTGTGATCTATTTGCCTTTGATCTCTTTTATCGTTTACGAGAAGAAGGGAAAGTGAAAACTAAAGTTTTAATTTAAGAAATAAAAGTACACATTTAAAATGGAAAAGCACAATGCACAAATGTGGAGAGTGATAATTCAGATCAATGTTTGTAATTTTTAGGGATTGTAAACTCTATTTAGTTTTTATTTGTCAGGTTTTGCAATCGTCGGGAAAAGGCAGAGGCAAGGGTTTTTTGACCGAGTGTTGACTCCCAATCCATAAATAATTCCTTAAAGAACTATAGCCCGTTACGCATGATAAATCACTATACAATCATCTATGATGGCTAGGTCAGCTTTTCATAAATGGGCAAAATAATGGCATGTTTGACTCGGGTAAATATCCCATCGCACATTCACTTGATAATTCCAAAAAGTGTCTGTAATGTGTATGAATTGTGAACTTTTTTTAGTTTTTAAATATCAGGTTTTGCGATCGTCGGGATGAGGGGGAAGTGGGGATTTTTAACCGAGTGTTGACTCCCAATCCTTAAGTCATTCCTTACAAAAATATAGCCCGTTACACATCATAAATCAGTTTACTATCATCTATGATCCTTAGGTCAGCTTTTTGTACATAGGCAAAATAATTGCTTGTTTGGCTCGGGTAAATATCTCACCACACGTTCACTTGAGAATTTACTGTTATTCTCTTTAAAAGGTTTGGAACCATAGGTCATTTCCATCTTTCACATGTTTGAAGCAATCATATCCATTTTTTAACACGTGTAGAAAAATCTCTTTCCTATAAAATTCCATGCTTTTAGGGTTGAACTAGTGGAATTTCCCAAACTCGGATAATAAAACTTTTGTGTTCAATTATGGTGTGTGAAAAAAAATTCTTTACTTACATTGGTTATAGCTTTAAATTTTTTCCATACATAAACTCTAAAATTTTCATTTTGTTGTGATCTATTTGACTTATATCTCTTTTTTTATTACGAGATGAAGCGAAAGTGAAAACTCAAGATTTGATTTAAGAAAAAAAAGTACACATCTAAAAGGGAAATACACAATGCACAAATGTAGAGAGTGATAATTCCAAAAAGTGTCAATAATTTTTAGTGATTGTAAACTTTTTTTAGTTTTTATATATCAGGTTTTGCAATCGCTGGGAAAAGGGGGAGGTGGGGGATTTTTAACCGAGTGTTGACTCCCAATCCATAAGTCATTCCTTTCAAAAATATAGCCCGTTATGAATCATAAATCACTTTAGAATCATCTATGATCGTTAGGTTAGCTTTATGTAAGTGGGCAAAATAAAGGCTTGTTTGACCCGGGTAAATATCCCACCGCAAGTTCACTTGAGAATTTAATGTTATTCTTTATTCTTTTTAAAAGATTTGGATCCATAGGTCATTTGCATCTTTAACATGTTTCAAGCATGCATATCCATTTTTTAAAACATGTGTAGAAAAATCTCTTTCTTACAAAATTCCAAGCTATTATGGTTGAATTTCCCAAACCCAGATAACAAAATTTTGTGTTCATTTCTGGTGTGTGAATTAATTTCCTTTACATAAATTTTTGATTGCTTTAAATTTTGTGTTCATTTGTGTTCAGCTTTTTTTAAATGGGCAAAATAATGGCTTGTTTGACTTGGGTAAATATCCCACCGCAAGTTCACTTGAGAATTTAATGTTATTCTCTTTAAAAATTTTGGATCCATAGGTCATTTGCATCTTTAACATGTTTCAAGTATGCATTTTCATTTTTTAAAACATGGGCAGAAAAATCTCTTTCAAATAAAATTCCAAACTATGAGGGTTGAACTAGTGGAATTTCCCAAACTTTGATAACAAAATTTTTGTGTTCATTTGTGGTTTGTTAATAAATTTTCTTTACTTACATTTGTTATTGCTTTATATCTTTTCCATACATAAACTCTATAATTTTTATTTTGTTGTGATCTATTTGCCTTTTATCTCTTTTTTTGTTTACAAGATGGTGGGAAAGTGAAAACTCAAGTTTCAATTTAAGAAAAAAAAAGTACACATATTAAATGGAAATGCACAAAGCACAAATGTAGAGAGTGATAATTCCAAAAAGTTTTTGTACTTTTTATGGATTGTGAACTCTTTTTAGTTTTTATATATCAGGTTTTGCAATCGTCGGGAAAAGGGGAAGGCGGGGGATTTTTAACCGAGTGTAGACTCGCAATGCATAGGTCATTCCTTACAAAAATATTGCACGTTACACATGCTAAATCACTTTACAATCATCTTTGATCGTTAGGACAGCGTTTTGTAAATTTGCAAAATAATGGCTTGTTTTACTCGGATAAATATCCCGCCAAACGTTCACTTGAGAATTTAATGTTATTCTCTTTAAAAGGTTTGGATCCATATGTTATTTGCATTTTTAACATGTTTCATGCATGCATATTCATTTTTAAAAACATGGCTAGAAAAAAAAATTCTAATAAAATTCCAAGCTATTAGGGTTGAACTAGTGGAATTTCCAAAACTTGGATAACAAAACTTTTGTGTTCATATGTCGTATGTGTATAAATTTTCTTTACTTACATTTTTTATTGCTTTAATTTTTTTCCATACTTAAACTCTAAAATTTTCATTTTCTTGTGATCTATTTGACTTTTTTTTTATCTGAGATGATGGGAAAGTTAAAACTCAAGTTTTGATTTAAAAAAAAAAGAACACATCTAAAATGGAAATGCACAACGCATAAATGTAGAGAGTGATAATCCAAAAAGTTTCTATAGTTTTTAGGAATTGTAAACTCTTTTAAGTTTTTATATATCAGGTTTTGCATTCATTGGGAAAAGGGGAAGGTGGGGGATTTTTAACCGAGTGTTGACTCCCAATCCTTTAGGTCATTCCTTAAAAAAGTATAGCCCGTTACACATGATCAATCACTTTACAATCATCTATGATCATTTGGTCAGCTTTTTGTAAATGGGCAAAATAATGGCTTGTTTAACTCAGGTAAATATCCCGCCGCACGTTCACTTGAGAATTTAACGTCATTCTCTTTAAAAGGTTTGGATCCATAGGTCATTTGCATCTTTAATATGTTTCAAGCATGCACATCCATTTTTTAAAACATGTGAAGACAAATCTTTTTCTTATAAAATTCCAAGCTATTAGGGTTGAACTAGTGGAATTTCCCGAACTCGGATAATAAAACTTTTGCGTTCAATTCTGGTGTGTGAAAAAAAATTCTTTACTTACATTAATTATAGCTTTAAATTTTTTTCATACATAAACTCTAAAATTTTCATTTTGTTGTGATCTATTTGAATTATAACTCTTTTTTTATTTACGAGATGAAGCGAAAGTGAAAACTCAAGATTTGATTTAAGAAAAAAAAGTACACATCTAACATGGAAATACTCAATGCACAAATGTAGAGAGTGATAATTCCAAAAAGTGTCAGTAATTTTTAGTAATTGTAAACTTTTTTTAGTTTTTATATATCAGGTTTTGCAATCGTTGGGAAAAGGGGGAGGCGGGGGATTTTTAACCGAGTGTTGACTCCCAATCCATAAGTCATTCCTTTCAAAAATATTGCCCGTTATGCATGATAAATCACTTTAGAGTCATCTATGATCGTTAGGTTAGCTTTATGTAAGTGGGCAAAATAAAGGCTTGTTTGACCCGGGTAAATATCCCACCGCAAGTTCACTTGAGAATTTAATGTTATTTTTTATTCTTTTTAAAAGATTTGGATCCATAGGTCATTTGCATCTTTAACATGTTTCAAGCATGCATATCCATTTTTTAAAACATGTGTAGAAAAATCTCTTTCTTACAAAATTCCAAGCTATTATGGTTGAATTTCCCAAACCCAGATAACAAAATTTTGTGTTCGTTTCTGGTGTGTGAATTAATTTCCTTTACATACATTTTTGATTGCTTTAAATTTTGTGTTCATTTGTGTTCAGCTTTTTTTAAATGGGCAAAATAATGGCTTGTATGACTAGGGTAAATATCCCACCGCAAGTTCACTTGAGAATTTAATGTTATTCTCTTTAAAAATTTTGGATCCATAGGTTATTTGCATCTTTAACATGTTTCAAGTATGCATTTCCATTTTTTAAAACATGGGCAGAAAATCTCTTTCAAATAAAATTCCAAGCTATGAGGGTTGAACCCAAACTTGGATAACAAAATTTTTGTGTTCATTTGTGGTTTGTTAATAAATTTTCTTTACTTACATTTGTTATTGCTTTAACTCTTTTCCGTACATAAACTCTATAATTTTTATTTTGTTGTGATCTATTTGCCTTTTATCTCTTTTTTTGTTTACAAGATGGCGGGAAAGTGAAAACTCAAGTTTCGATTTAAGAAAAAAAAAGTACACATCTTTAATGGAAATGCACAAAGCACAAATGTAGAGAGTGATAATTCCAAAAAGTGTCTGTACTTTTTATGGATTGTGAACTCTTTTTAGCTTTTATATATTTGGTTTTGCAATCGTCGGGAAAAGGGGAAGGCGGGGGGGTTTTTTAACCGAGTGTAGACTCGCAATGCATAGGTCATTCCTTACAAAAATATTGCACGTTACGCATGATAAATCACTTTACAATCATCTTTGATCGTTAGGACAACGTTTTTTAAATTTGCAAAATAATGGCTTGTTTTACTCGGATAAATATCCCGCCAAAAGTTCACTTGAGAATTTAATGTTATTCTCTTCAAATGGTTTGGATCCATATGTCATTTTCATCTTTAACATGTTTCATGCATGCGTATTCATTTTTTAAAACATGTGTAGAAAAATCTTTTTCTAATAAAATTCCAAGCTATTAGGGTTCAACTAGTGGAATTTCCAAAACTTGGATAACAAAACTTTTGTGTTCATCTGTCGTATGTGTATAAATTTTCTTTACTTACATTTTTTATTGCTTTAAATTTTTTCCATACATAAACTCTAAAATTTTCATTTTCTTGTGATCTATTTGACTTTTTTTTTTTATCTGAGATGATGAGAAAGTTAAAACTCATGTTATGATTTAAAAAAAAGAAGAACACATCTTAAATGGAAATGCACAACGCACAAATGTACAGAGTGATAATTCCAAAAGTTTCTGTATTTTTTAGGAATTGTAAACTCTTTTAAGTTTTTCTATATCAGGTTTTGCATTCATTGGGAAAAGGGGAAGGTGGGGGATTTTTAACCGAGTGTTGACTCCCAATCCTTTAAGTCATTCCTTACAAAAATATAGCCCGTTACACATGATCAATCACTTTACAATCATCTGTGATCGTTTGGTCAGCTTTTTGTAAATGGACAAAATAATGGCTTGTTTAACTCGGGTAAATATCCCGCCGCACGTTCACTTGAGAATTTAACGTCATTCTCTTTAAAAGGTTTGGATCCATAGGTCATTTGCATCTTTAACATGTTTCAAGTATGCATATCCATTTTTTAAAACATGTGTAGACAAATCTTTTTCTTATAAAATTCCTAGCTATTAGGGTTGAACTAGTGGAATTTCCCAAACTCGGATAATAAAACTTTTGTATTCAATTCTGGTGTGTGAAAAAAAATTCTTTACTTACATTGGTTATAGATTTAAATTTTTTCCGTACATAAACTCTAAAATTTTCATTTTGTTGTGATCTATTTGAATTATATCTCTTTTTTTATTTACGAGATGAAGCGAAAGTGAAAACTCAAGATTTGATTTAAGAAAAAAAAGTACACATCTAAAATGGAAATACTCAATGCACAAATGTAGAGAGTGATAATTCCAAAAAGTGTCAGTAATTTTTAGTGATTGTAAACTCTTTTTAGTTTTTATATATCAGGTTTTGCAATCGTTGGGAAAAGGGGGAGGCGGGGGATTTTTAACCGAGTGTTGACTCCCAATCCATAAGTCATTCCTTTAAAAAATATAGCCCATTATGTATGATAAATCACTTTAGAATCATCTATGATCATTAGGTTAGCTTTATGTAAGTGGGCAAAATGGAGGCTTGTTTGACCCGGGTAAATATCCCACCGCAAGTTCACTTGAGAATTTAATGTTATTCTTTATTCTTTTTAAAAGATTTTGATCCATCGGTCATTTGCATCTTTAACATGTTTCAAGCATGCATATCCATTTTTTAAAACATGTGTAGAAAAATCGCTTTGTTACAAAATTCCAAGCTATTAGGGTTGAACTAGTGGAATTTCCCAAACTCAGATAACAAAATTTTGTGTTCATTTGTGGTGTGTGAATTAATTTCCTTTACATACATTTGTGATTGCTTTAAATTTTTTCCTTACATAAAATGTAAAAGTTTCATTTTGTTGTGATCTATTTGCCTTTTATCTCTTTTTTTGTTTACAAGATGAAGGGAAAGTGAAAACTCAAATTTTGATTTAAGAAAAAAAAGTACACATATAAAATGGAAATGCACAATGCACAAATGTAGAGAGTGATAATTCCAAAAAGTGTCTGTAATTTTTTGGGATTGTAAACTCTTTTTAGTTTTTATATATCAGGTTTTGCAATCATCATGAAAAGGGCGAGGTGGAGGATTTTTAACCAAGTGTTGACTCCCAATCCATAAGTCATTCCTTACAAAAATATAACCCGTTACACATGATAAATCACTTTACAATCATCTATGATCGTTAGGCCAACTTTTTGTAAATGAGCAAAATAATGGCTTGTTTGACTCGGGTAAATATCCCACCGCACGTTCACTTGAGCATTTCATATTATTCTCTTTAAAATGTTTGGTTCGATAGGTCATTTGCATCTTTAACATTTTCAAGCATGCATATCCATTTTTTAAATCATGTGTAGAAAAATCTCTTCCTTATAAAATTCCAAACTATTAGGGTTGAACTAGTGGAATTTCCCAATCTAGGGTAACAAAACTTTCGTGTTCATTTGTGGTTTGTGAATAAATTTTCTTTACTTACTTTTGTTAATACTTTAAATTTTTTTAATTCATAAAGTCTAAAATTTTCATTTTGTTGTGATCTATTTGCCTTTTATCTCTTTTTTGTTTACGAGATGAAGGGAAAGTGAAAACTCAAGTTTCTATTTAAGAAAAAAAAGCACACATCTAAAATGGAAATGCACAATGGACAAATGTAGAGAGTGATAATTCCAAAAAGTGCCTGTAATTTTTTGGGATTGTAAACTCTTTTTAGTTTTTATATATCTAGTTTTACAATCGTCGAAAAACGGGGGAGGCGGGGGAAATTTACCCGAGTGTTGACTCCCAATCCATAAGTCATTCCTTAAAAAAATATAGCTCGTTACACATGATAAATCACTTTACTATCATTTATAATCGTCAAGTCAGCTTTTTTTAAATGGGCAAAATAATGGCTTGTTTGACTTGGGTAAATATCCCACCGCAAGTTCACTTGAGAATTTAATGTTATTCTCTTTAAAAGTTTTGGATCCATAGGTCATTTGCATCTTTAACATGCTTCAAGTATGCATTTCCATTTTTTAAAACATGGGTAGAAAAATCTCTTTCAAATAAAATTCCAAGCTATGAGGGTTGAACTAGTGGAATTTCCCAAACTTGGATAACAAAATTTTTGTGTTCATTTGTGGTTTGTTAATAAATTTTATTTACTTACATTTGTTATTGCTTTAAATCTTTTCCATATATAAACTCTATAATTTTTATTTTGTTGTGATCTATTTGCCTTTTATCTCTTTTTTTGTTTACAAGATGTCGGGAAAGTGAAAACTCAAGTTTCGATTTAAGAAAAAAAGTACACATCTTAAATGGAAATGCACAAAGCACAAATGTAGAGAGTGATAATTCCAAAAAGTGTCTGTACTTTTTATGGACTGTGAACTCTTTTTAGTTTTTATATATCAGGTTTTGCAATCGTCGGGAAAAGGGGAAGGCGGGGGATTTTTAACCGAGTGTAGACTCCCAATCCATAGGTCATTCTTTAAAAAAATATTGCACGTTACGCATGATAAATCACTTTACAATCATCTTTGATCGTTAGGACAGCGTTTTGTAAATTTGCAAAATAGTGGCTTGTTTTACTCCGATAAATATCTCACCAAACGTTCACTTGAGAATTTAATGTTATTCTCTTGAATAGGTTTGGATCCATATGTCATTTGCATCTTTAACGTGTTTCATGTATGCATATTCATTTTCTAAAACATGTGTAGAAAAATCTCTTTCTTATATAATTCCAAGCTATTAGGGTTGAACTAGTGGAATTTCCATCACTCGGATAACAAAACTTTTGTGTTCATTTGTGGTGTGCGAATAAATTTTCTTTACTTACATTTGTGATTGCTTTAAATTTTTTGCATACATAAACTCCAAAATTTTCATTTTGTTGTGATCTATTTGCCTTTTATCTCTTTTTTTGTTTACGAGATGAAGGAAAAGTGAAAACTCAAGTTTTGAATAGATATAAAAAAAAGTACACATCTAAAATGGAAATGCACAATGAACAAATGTAGAGAGTGATAATTCCAAAAAGTGTCTGTAATTTTTAGGGATTGTAAACTATTTTTGGTTTTTATATATCAGGTTTTGCAATCGTCGGGAAAAGGGGGAGGCGGGGGATTTTTAACCGAGTGATGACTCCCAATCCATGAGGCATTCCTTACAATAGTATAGCCCGTTGTGCATGATAAATTACTTTACAATCATCTATGATCTTTAGGTCAGCGTTTTTTAAATGGGTAAAATAATGGCTTGTTTGACTGGGTAAATATCCCACCGCCCATTCACTTGAGAATTTAATGTTATTCTCTTTAAAAAGTTTGGTTCCATAGGTGATTTGTATCTTTAACATGTTTCAAGCATGTATATCCATTTTTTAAAATGTGTTTAGAAAAATCTCTTTCTTACAAAATTCCAAGCTATTAGGGTTAAACTAGTGAAATTTCAAAAACTTGGATAACAAAACTTTTGTGTTCATTTTTGGTGTGTAAATAAATTTTATTTGCTTACATTTGTTTTGACATAAAATTTTTTCCACACATAAACTCTAAAAATTTGATTTTGTTGTGATCTATTTGCCTTTTATTTGTTTTTTTCTTCACGGAATGAAGGGAAAGTGAAAATTCAAGTTTTGATTTAACAAAAAAGTATACATCTATAATGGAAAGGCACAATGCACAATTGTAGAAAGAGATAATTCCAAATTGATTCCATAATTTTTAGGGATTGTAAACTCTTTTTAGTTTTTATATATCAGGTTTTGCAATCGTCCGAAAAAGGTGGAGGAGGGGTTTTTTAACTGAGTGTTGACTCCCAATCCATAAAGTCATCTTACAAAAATAAAGCCCGTTACTTATGATAAATCACTTTACAATCATCTATGATCGTTAGGTCAGCTTTTTGTAAATGGGCAAAATAATGGCTTGTTTGACACGGGTAAATATCCCACCGCTCGTTCACTTGCGAATTTAATGTTATTCTCTTTAAAAAGTTTGGTTCCATAGGTGATTTGCATCTTTAACATGTTTCAAACTTGCATATCCATTTTTTAAAATGTGTTTAGAAAAATCTCTTTCTTATAAAATTCCAAGCTATTAGGGTTGAACTAGTGGAATTTCAACAAGATGGAAAACAAAACTTTTGTGTTCATTTTTGGTGTGTGAATAAATTTTCTATGCTTACATTTGTTATTAAGTCAAATTTTTTCCATACATGAACTCTAAAAATTTGATTTTGTTGTGATCTATTTGCCTTTTATCTCTTTTTTTGTTTACGAGATGAAGGGAAAGTGAAAATTCAAGTTATTATTTAAGAAAAATGTATACATCCATAATGCACAATGCACAAATGTAGAAAGAGATAATTTCAAAAAGATTCCATAATTTTTAGGGATTGTAAACTCTTTTTAGTTTTTATATATCAGGTTTTGCAATCGTCGGGAAAAGAGGGAGGCGGAGTTTTTTAACTAAGTATTGAATCCCAATCCATAAGTCATTCCTAACAAAAATAAAGCCCTTTACGCATGATAAATTACTTTACAATCATCTATGATCGTTAGGTCAGCTTTTTTTAAATGGGCAAAATAATGGTTTGTTTGACTCGGGTAAATATCCCACTACACGTTCACATGAGAATTTAATGTTATTCTCTTTAAAAGGTTTGGATCCAAAGGTCATTCGCTTCTGTAACATGTTTCAAACTTGCATATCCATTTTTTAAAACATGTGTAGAAAAATCTCTTTCTTATAAACTTCCGAGCTATTAGGCTTTAACTAGTAGAATTTCCCAATCTTTGATAACAAAACTTTTGTGTTCATTTGTGGTGTGTGTATAAATTTTCTTTACTTATATTTTTTATTGCTTTAAATTTTTTCTTTACATAAACTCAAAATTTTTTATTTTGTTGTGATCTATTTTCCTTTTATCTCTTTTTTTGTTTACGAGATGAAGAGAAAGTAAGGATTCAAGTTTCGATTTAAGAAAAAAGTACACATCTAGATATAAAATAGACGATGCACAAATCTAGAGATAGATAATTCCAAAATGTGTCTGTAATTTTTAGGGATAGTAAACTCATTTTAGTTTTTATATATAAGGTTTTGCAATAGTCGGGAAAAGGGGGAGGCGGGGGATTTTTAACTGAGTGTTGACTCCCAATCCATAAGTCATTCCTTGCAAAAATATAGCCCGTTACGCATGATAAATCACTTTACAATCATCTACGATCGTTAGGTCAACTTTTTGTAAATGGGCAAAATAATGGCTTGTTTGACTCGGTTAAATATCCCACCGCACATTCACTTAAGAATTTAATGTTAATCTCTTTAAAGGGTTTGGATCCAAAGGTCATTCGCTTCTTTAACATGTTTCAAGCATGCATATCCATTTTTTAAAACATGTGTTGAAAAATCTCTTTCTTATAAAATTTTGAGCTATTAGGGTTGAACTACTGGAATTTCCCAAAATCGGATAACAAAACTTTTGTGTTAATTTGTGGTGTGTGAATAAATTTTCTTTACTTAAATTTTTTATTGCTTTAAATGTTTTTAAAACATAAAATCTAAAATTTTCATTTTGAACTGATCTTTTTGCCTTTTATTTCTTTTTTTGTTTACGCGATGAAGGGAAAGTGAAAAGTCTGGTTTTTATTTAGCAAAAAAGAATACATCTAAAATGGATATGCACAATGCACAACAGTAGAGAGAGATAATTACAAAAAGTGTTAGTAATTTTTGGGGACTGTTAACTCTTTTAAGTTTTTATATATCAGCTTTTGCGATCTATGGGAAAAAGGGGAGGCTTGGGATTTTTAACTAAGTGTTGACTCCCAATCCATAAGTCATCCCTTACAAAAATATAGCCCATTACACATGATAAATTTCTTTGCAATCATCTATGATCGTTAGGTCAGCTTCTTTTAATTAACCAAAATAATGGCTTTTTTGACACGGGTAAATATCTCACTGCTTGTTTACTTGAGAATTTAATGTTATTCTCTTTAAAAGGTTTGGATCCATAGGTCATTTGCATCTTTAACAAGTTCAAACATGTAGAGAAATGAATCTTTCTTATAAAACTCCGAGCTATTAGGGTTGAACTAGTGGAATTTCCCAAACTTGGATAACAAAACTTTTGTGTTCATTTGTGTTGTGTGATTAATTTTTTTTTACTTACATTTGTTATTGCTTTAAAAATTTTCCATACATAAACTCTAAAATTTTCATTTTGTTGTGATCTATTTGCCTTTTATCTCTTTTTATGTTTACGAGATGAAGGGAAAGTGAAAACTCAAGTGTTTATTTAAGAAAAAAGTATACATCTAAAATGGAAATGCGCAATGCACAAATGTAGAGAGAGATAATTCCAAAAAGTGGTTGCAATTTTTAGGCATTGTAAACTCTTTTTAGTTTTTATATATTACGTTTTGCAATCGTCGGGAAATGGGAGAGGCGGAGGATTTTTAACTGAGTGTAGACTCCCAATCCACAAGTTATTCTTTACAAAAATATAGCCCGTTACGCATGATAAATCACTTTACCATCATCTACGATCGTTGGGTGAGCTTTTTGTAAATGGGCAACATAATGGCTTGTTTGACTCGGGTAAATATCCCACCGCACGTTCACTTGAGAATTTAATGTTATTCTCTTTAAAAGGTTTGGATCCATTGGTCATTTGCATCTTTAACATGTTTCCAGCACGAATATCGATTTTTTAAACTATGTGTAGAAAAATCACATTCTTAAAAAATTCTGAGCAATTAGGGTTTAATTAGTGGAATTTACAAAAATTGGATAGGAAAAATTTTGTATTCATTTGTTTATTGCTTTAAATTCTTTCCATACATAAAATTATTGCAAAATAATGGCTTGTTTGACTCGGGTAAATATCCCACCTCACATTCACTTAAGAATTTAATGTTATTCTCTTTTAAAGGTTTCAATCCATAGGTCATTTGCATCTTCAACAAGTTTCAAGCATGCATATCCAACTTTTAAAACATAAGTGGAAAAATCTCTTTCTTATAAAATTCCGAGCTATTAGGGCTGAACTAGTGGAATTTTCAAAACTTGGATAACAAAAATTTTGAGTTCATTTTTTTGTTTGTGAATAACTTTTCTTTTCTTAGATTTGTTATTGATTTTAACTTTTTCCATACGTAAACTCTAAAATTTTTATTTTGTTGTGATCTATTCGCATTTTATCTCTCTTTTTGTTTACGAGATGAAAGGAAAGTGAAAACTCAAGTTTTGATTTACGCAAAAAGTATACATCTAAAATGGAAATGTACAATGCACAAATGTAGAAAGAGAAAATTCCATAAAGTGTTTATAATTTTTAGGGATTGTAAACTCATTTTAGCTTTCATATATCAGGTTTTGCATTCGTCGGGAAAGGGGCAGGCGGGGGATTTTTAACTGAGTATAGACTCCCTATCCATAAGTCATTCCTTACAAAAATATTGCCCGCTACGCATGATAAATTACTTTACCATCATCTACGATCGTTAGGTGAGCTTTTTGTAAATGGGCAAAATAATGGCTTGTTTGACTCGGGTAAATATCCCACCGCACGTTCACTTGAGAATTTAATGTTATTCTCTTTAAAAGGTTTGGATCCATTGGTCATTTGCATCTTTAACATGTTTCCAGCACGAATATCGATTTTTTAAACTATGTGTAGAAAAATCACATTCTTAAAAAATTCTGAGCAATTAGGGTTTAATTAGTGGAATTTACAAAAATTGGATAGGAAAAATTTTGTATTCATTTGTTTATTGCTTTAAATTCTTTCCATACATAAAATATAAAATTTTCTTTCTTTTGTGATCTACTTGCGTTTTATCACTTTTTTTGTTAAAAACGAGATGAAGGGAAAGTGAAAACTCAAGCTTTGATTTATGAAAAAAGTATACATCTAAAATGGAAATGCACAATGCACAATTGTAGAGAGAGATATTTCCAAAAAGTGTATGTAATTTTTAGGGATTGTGAACTCTTTTTAGATTTTATATCAGGTTCTGCAATCGTCGGGAAAAGGGGCAGGCGTGGGATTTTGAAATGAGTGTTGACTTCCAATTCAAAAATCATTTCTTACGAAAATATAGCCCATTACACATGATAAATCACTTTACAAACATCTATGATCGTTAAGTATGGTTTCTGTAAATGGGCAAAATAATGGCTTGTTTGACTCCGGTAAATATCCCACTGCACGTTCACTTGAGAATTTAATGTAATTCTCTTTAAAAGGTTTGGATCCATCATTCATTTGCATCTTTAACATGTTTCAAGCAAGCATATCCATTTTTAAAACATGTGCTGAAAAATCTCTTTCTTATAAAATTCCTAGCAATTAGGGTTGAACTAGTGGAATTTCCCACACTCGGATAACAAAACTTTTGTGTTCATTTGTGGTGTGTGAATAAATGTTCTTTACTTACATTTGTTTATTGCATTAAATTCTTTCCATGCATAATCTCTAAAATTTTCATTTTGTATTGATCTATTTGCCTTTTATCTCTTTTTTTGTTTACGAGAAGAAGGAAAAGTAAAAACTCAAGCTTTAATTTAAGAAAAAAGTATACATCTAAAATGTAAATGCACAATGCACAAATGTAGAGAGAGATAATTCCAAAAAGTGTGTATAATTTTTAGGGATAGTAAACTCTTTTTTGTTTTTATATATCAGGTTATGCAATCGTCCAGAAAAGGGGGAGGCGGGGGATTTTTAACCGAGTATTAACTTCCAAACCATAAGTCATTCCTTAAAAAAATATAGCCCATTATGCATGATAAATCACTTTACAATCATCTATGATCGTTAGGTCAGCTTTTTGTAAATAGGCAAAATAATGGCTTGTTTGACTCGGGTAAATATCGCACCACACGTTCACTTGAGAATTTAATCTTATTCTCGTTAAATGGTTTGGATCCATAGGTCATTTACATCTTTAATGTGTTTCAAGCGTGCATATCCATTTTTTAAAATAAGTGTAGAAAAATCTCTTTCTTATAAAATTTCGAGCTACTAGGGTTGAACTAGTGGAATTTCCCTAACTTGGATAACAAAACTTTATTGTTCATTTGTAATGTGTGAATAAATTTTATTTACTAACATTTGTTTATTTCTTTAAATTCTTTCCATACATAAGCTCTAAAATTTACATTTTGTTGTGATCTATTTGCCTTTTATCTTTTTTTTCGTTTACGAGATGATGGGAAGGAGAAAACTCAAATTTTGATATGTGAAAAAGTCTACATCTAAAATGGAAATGCACAATGTACAAATGTTGAAAGAGATAATTCCAAAAAGTGTCTATAATTTTTAGAGATTGAAAACTCTTATTAGTTTTTATATATCAGGTTCTCCAATCATCAGGAAAAGGGGGAGGTGGGGGATTTTTTAATTGACTGTTGACTCCCAATCCATAAGTCATTCCTTAAAAAAATATAGCCCGTTATGCATGATAAATCACTTTGCAAACATCTATGATCATTAGGTCAGCCTTTTGTAAATGGGCAAAATATTGGCTTGTTTGACTCGAGTAAATATCCCACCGCACATTCACTTGAGAATTTAATGTTATTCTCTTTAAAAGGTTTGGATCCATAGGTCATTTGCATCATTAACATGTTTGAAGCATGCATATCCATATTTTAAAATATGTGTAGAAAAATGTCTTTGTTATAAAATTCTGAGCTATTAGGGTTGAACTAGTGGAATTTCCCAAACTTGGAAAACATAACTTTTGTGTTCATTTGTGGTGTGTGATAAATTTTCTTTCCTTACATTTGTTTATTGCTTTGAATTCTTTCCATACATAAACTCTAAAATTTTCATTTTGTTGTGATCTATTTGCCTTTTATCTCTTTTTTTGTTAGTGAGATGAAGACAAAGTGAAAAATCAAGCTTTGATTTAAGAAAAAAGTGTACATCTAAAATGGAAATGCACAATGCACAAATTTAGAGAGAGATAATTCAAAAAAGTGTCTGTAATTTTTAGGGATTGTATACTATTTTTATTTTCTATATATCATGTTCTCCAATCGACGGGAAAGGGGGAGGCGGGGGATTTTTAACTGAGTGTTGACTCCTAATCCATAAGTCATTTCTTAAAAATATATAGCCCGCTAAGCATGATAAATCACTTTACAATCATCTATGATCGTTTTTTTAAAACTTATGTAGAAAAATCTCTTTCTTATAAAATTCCAAGCCCTAAGGGTTGAACAAGTGGAATTTCCCAAACTTGGATAACAAAACTTTTATGTTCGTTTGTGGTTTATGAATAAATTTTCTTTATATACATTTTTTTTTTCTTTCAATTCTTTCGATCCATAAACTCTAAAATTTTCATTTTGTTGTGATCTATTTTCCTTTTATATCTTTTTTTGTTTACGATATGAAGGGAAAGTGAAAAGTCAAGTTTTGATTTAAGAAAAAAGTATACATCTGAAATGGAAATGCAAAATGCACAAATGCAGAGAGAGATAATTCAAAAAAGTGTATGTAATGTTTAGGGATTGTAAACTCCGTTTAGTTTTTATATATCTGGTTCTGCAATAGTCAGGAAAAGGGGGAGGCGGAAAATTTTTAACTGAGTGTTGACTCCCAATCCATAAGTCATTCCTTACAAAAATATTGCTCGTTACGCTTGATATATCACTTTACAATCATCTATGATCGTTAGGTCAACTTTCTGTAAATGGGAAAAATAATGGCTTGTTTGACTTGGGTAAATATCCCAGCACACGTTCACTTGAGAATTTAATGTTATTCTTTTTATAAGGTTTAGATCCATAGGTCATTTGCATCTTCAACTTGTTTCAAGCATGCTTATCCATTTTTTAAAACATGTGTAGAAAAATTTATTTCTTATAAAATTCCGAGCTATTAGGGTTGAACTAGTGGAATTTCCCAAACTTTGAAAACAAAAGTTTTGTGTTCAATTGTGAGGTGTGAATAAATTTTATTTACTGACATTTTTTTATTTCTCTAAATTCTTTCCATACATACACTCTAAAATTTACATTTTCATGTGATCTATTTGCCTTACATCTCTTTTTTTTTTTTTTTTGTTTACGAGATGAAGGGAAAGCGAAAACTAAAGTTTGTATATAAGAAAAAAAGTATACATCTAAAATGGAAATGCACAATGCACAAATGTAGAGAGAGATAATTCCAAAAAGTGTCAGTAACTTCCAGGGATTGTAAACTCTTTTTAGTTTTTATATATCAGGTTCTTCAATCGTCGAGAAAAGGGGGAGGTGGGGGATTTTTAATTGAGTGTTGACTCCCAATCCATTAGTCAATCCTTATAAACATATAGCCCGTTACTCATGATAAATCACTTTACAATCATCTATAATCGTTAGATCAGCTTTTGTAAATGGGCAAAATTATGGCTTGTTTGACTCGGGTAAATATCCCACCGCACGTTCACTTGAGAATTTATTGTTATTCTCTTTAATAGGTTTGGATCCATATGTCATTTTCGTCTTTCACATATTTCAATCATGCATATTCTTTTTTTAAAACATGTGTAGAAAAATCTCTTTCTTATAAAATTCTGAGCTATTAGGGTTGAACTAGTGGAATTTCCTAAACTTGGATAACAAATGTTTCAGTTCATTTGTGGTGTGTGAATAAATTTTCTTTACTTACATTTGTTTATTGTTTTATATTCTTTCCAGACATAAACTCTAAAATTTTCATTTTGTTGTGATCTATTTGCCTTTTATCTCTTTTTTTGTTCACGAGATGAAGGGAAAGTGAAAACTCAAGTTTTGAAGTAAGAAAAAAGTTTACATCTAAAAGGGAAATTCACAATGCACAAATGTAGAGAGAGATAATTCCAAGAAGTTTCTGTAATTTTTAGGGATTGTAAACTCTTTTTAGTTTTTATATATCTGGTTCTGCAATCGTCGGGAAAAGGGGGAGGCGAGAGATTTTTAACTGAGTGTTCAGTCCCAATCATTTGCATCTTTAACATGTTTCAAGCACGTATATCCATTTTTTAAAATATGTGTAGAAAAACCTCTTTCTTCTAAAATTCCAGCCTATTAGGGTTGAACTAGTGGAATTTCCCAAACTTGGATAAAATAAATGTTGTTATCATTTTTGGTGTGTGAATAAATTTTCTTTAGTTAAATTTGTTTATTGCTTCAGATTATTTCCATACATCAACTCTAAAATTTTCATTTTGTTGAGATCTATTTTCCTTTTATCTCTTTTTGGTTTTGTTTCCGAGATGAAGGAAAAGTGAAAACTCTAGTTTTGATTTAAGGAAAAAGTACACATCTAAAATGGAAATGTACAATGCCCAAATTTAGAGGGAGATTATTCTAAAAAGTGACTATAATTTTTATGGATTGTAAGTTCTTTTGAGTTTTTATATATCAGGTTCTGTAATCGTCGGGAAAAGGAGGAGGCGGGGGATTTTTAACTGAGTGTTGCCTCCCAATCCTTAAGTGATTCCATAAAAAAATATAGCCCATTACACATGATAAATCACTTTACAACCATCCATGATCGTTAGGTTTGCTTTTTGTAAATGGGCAAAATAATGGCATGTTTGACTCGGGAAAATATCCCACCGCACGTTCACTTGACAAGTTAATGTTATTCTCTTTAAAAGGTTTGGATCCAAATGCCATTTGCATCTTTAACATGTTTCAAGCATGCTTATCCATTTTTTAAAACATATGAAGAAAACAATCTTTCATATAAATTCCGAGCTATTAAGGTTGAACTAGTAGAATTTCCCAAACTTGAATAACAAAACTTTTGTGTTCGTTTGTTGTGTGTGAATAAATTTTCTTTACTAACATTTATTTATTGCTTTAAATTCCTTCCATGCATAAACTCTAAAATTTTCATTTTTTTGTGTTCTATTTGCCTTTTATCTCTTTTTTTTTTAATTCCTAGATGAAGGGAAAGGGAAAACTCCGGTTCTGATTTAAGAAAAAAGTGTACATCTAAAATGGAAATGCACAATGCACAAATGTAGAGAGAGATAATTCCAAAAAGTGTTTGTAACTTTTAGGGATTTTAAACTCTTTTTAGTTTTTATATATCAGGTCTTGCAATCTTCGGGAAAAGGGATAGGCGGGGGATTTTTAACTGAGTGTTGACTCCCAATCCATAAGTCATTCCTTACAAAAATATAGCCCCATACGCATGATAAATCACTTGACAATAATCTAAGATCGTTAGGTCAGCTTTTTGTAAGTGGGCAAAATAATGGCTTCTTTGACTTGGGAAACTATCCCACCGCACGTTCACTTGAGAAGTTAATGTTATTCTCTTTAAAAGGTTTGGACCCATAGGTCATTTGCATCTTTAACATGTTTCAAACATGCATATCAATTTTTTAAAACATGTGTAGAAAAGTCTCTTTCTTATAAAATTTCGAGCTATTAGGGTTGAACTAGTGGAATTTTCCACACTTGGATAACAAAAGTTTTGTGTTCATTTGTGATGTGTGAATGAATTTTCTATACTTAAATTTGTTTATTGCTTTAGATTCTTTCCATACATAAACTGTAAAATTTTCATTTTGTTGTGATCTATTTGCCTTTTATCTCTTTTCTTTTTGTTTATAAGATATAGGGAAAGTAAAAACTCAAGTTTTGATTTAAGAAAAACGTATGCATCTAAAATGGAAATGGACAATGCAAAAATGTAGGGAGAGATAATTCCCAAAGTGCTTGTAATTTTTAGGGATTGTAAACTCTTTTTAGTTTATATATTTCAAGTTCTGCAATCGTCGGGAAAAGGGGGAGGCAAGGGATTTTTACTTGAGTGTGGACTCCCAATCCATAAGTCATTCCTTACAAAAATATAGCCCATTGCACATGATAAATCACTTTAGGTCAGCCTTTTGTAAATGGGCAAAATAATGGCTTGTTTGACTCGGGTAAATATCCCACTGCACGATCACTTTAGAATTTAATGTTATTATTTTTAAAAGGTTTGGATCGATAGGTCATTTGGATCTTTAACATGTTTCAAGCATGCATATCCATTCTAAAAACATGTGTAGAAAAATCTCTTTCTTATAGAATTCCGAGCTATTTGGGTTGAACTAGTGGAATTTGCCAAAGTCTGACAAAAAAACTTTTTTGTTCGTTTGTGCTGTGTTAATAAATGTTCTTTACTTATATTTGTTTATTGCTTTAAATTCTAACCATAAATAAACTCAAATTTTTTTATTTTGTTTTGATCTTTTTGCCTTTTATCACTATTTTTGTTTACGAGATGAAGGGAAAGTATACATCTAAAATTGAAATGCACCATGCACAAATGTAGAGAGAGATAATTCCAAAAAGTGTATGTAATTTTTAGGGATTGTAAACTCTTTTTAGTTTTTAAATATCAGGTTCTATAATTGTCAGGAAGAAGGGGAGGCGGGGGAATTTTAATTGAGCGTTGACTCCCAATCGATAAGTCATTCCTTGAAAAAATATAACCCGTTACACATGATAAATCACTTTACATTGATTTATGATCGTTAGGTCAGCTTTTTGAAAATGGGGAAAATAATGGCTTGTTTGACTCGGGTAAATATTCCACCGCACGTTCACTTGAGAATTTAATGTTATTCTCTTTAACAGGTTTGGATCCATTGGTGATTTGCATCTTTAACAAGTTTCAAGCATGCATATCCATTTTTTAAAACATGTGTAGAAAAATCTCGTTCATATAAAATTTTGAGCTATTAGGGTTGAACTAGTGGAATTTCCTAAACTTGGATAACAAAAGTTTTGTGATCATTTGTGGTGTGTGAATAAATTTTATTTACATATATTTGTTTATTGCTTTAAATTCTTTCCATACATAAACTCTAAAATTTTTATTTTGTTGTGATCTATTCGCCTTTTATCTCTTATTTTTTGTTTACGAGATGGAAATGGAAAATGTAAAAATGTAGAGAGAGTTAATTCCAAGAAGTGTCTGTAATTTTAAGGGATTGTAAACTCTTTTTAGTTTTTATATATCAGGTTCTGCATTCGTCGGGAAAAGGGGTAGGCGGGGGATTTTTACTTGAGTGTTGAATCCCAATCCATAAGTCATTCCTTAAAAGAAATAGCCCGTTACTTATGATAAATCACTTTACCATAATCTATGATCGTTAGGTCAGCCTTTTGCAAATGAGCAAAATAAGGGTTTGTTTGACTCCGGTAAATATTCCACCGCATATTCACTAGAGAATTTAATGTTATTCTCATTAAAAGGTTTGGATCCATGGGTCATTTCCATCTTTAACATGTTTCAAGTATGCATATCCATATTTTAAAACATGTGTAGAAAAATCTCTTTCTTGTAAAAATCCGAGCTATTAGGGTTAAACTAGTGGAATTTCCCAAACTCCGATAACAAAAGTTTTGTGTTCATTTGTGGAGTGTGAATAAATTTTCTTTACTTTTGTTTGTTTATTGCTTTAAGTTCTTTCCATACATAAACACTAAAGTTTTCATTTTGTTGTGATTTATTTGATTTTTATCTCTTTTTTTTTCTTTACGAGATGAAAGGAAAGTGAAAACTCAAGGTTGTATTTAAGAAAAAAGGATACATCTAAAATGGAAGTGCACAATGCACAAATGTAGAGAGAGATAATTCAAAAAACTGTCAGTAATTTTTAGGGATTGTAAACTCCAATCGTCGGGAAAAAGGGGAGGTGGGGGATTTTTAACTCCGTGTTGACTCCCAATCCATATGTCATTCCTTAGAAAAATATAGCCCGTTACACATGATAAATCACTTTACAATCATCTATGATCGTTAGGTCAGCTTTTTGAAAATGGGCAAAATAATGGCTTGTTTGACTTGGGTAAATATCCCACCGCACGTTCACTAGAGAATTTAATTTTATTCTCTTTAAAAGGTTTGGATTCATAGGTGATTTACATCATTAACATGTTTCAAGCATGCATATCCCTTTTTTAAAACAATGTGTAGAAAAATCTCTTTCTTATAAAATTCCAAGCAATTTGGGTTGAAATAGTGGAATTTGCCAAACTTGGACAACAAAACTTTTTTGTTCTTTACTTACATTTGTTTATTCCTTTAAATTATTTCCATACATAAACTCTAAAATTTTTATTTTGTTGTGATCTATTTGCCTTTTATCTCTTTTTTTTTGTATCCGAGATGATGGGAAAGGGAAAATTCAAGTTTTGATTTAAGAAAAAAGTATACATCTAAAATGGAAATGCACAAAAGAAAATTTTAGAGAGAGATAATTCCAGAAAGTGTCAGTAATTTTTAGGGATTGTAAACTCTTTTTTGTTTTTATATATCAGGTTCTGCAATTGTCGGCAAAAGGGGGAGGTGGGGAATTTTTAACTGAGTGTTGACTTCAAATCCATAAGTCATTCCTTACAAAAATATAGCCCGTTACACATGATAAATCACTTTACAATGATCTATGATCGTTAGGTAAAATTTTTGTAAATGGGAAAATTAATGGTTGTTTGACTCGGGTAAAAATCCCACCGCACATTCACTTGAGAATTTAATGTTATTCTCTTTAAAAGGTTTGGATTCACTGGTGATTTTCGTCATTAACATGTTTCAAGCTTGCATATCCATTTTTTAAAACATGTGTAGAAAAATCTCTTTCTTAAAAAATTCCATGCTATTAGGGTTGAACTAGTGAAATTTCCCAAACTTGGATAACAAAAGTTTTGTGTCCATTTTTGGTCTGTGAAAATTTTCTTTGCTTATATTTGTTTATTGCTTTAAATTCGTTCCATACATAAACTCTACAATTTTCATTTTGTCGTGATCTATTTGCCTTTTATCTCATTTTTTTTGTTTACGAGATGAAAGGAAAGTGAAAACACAAGTTTTTATATAAGAAAAAAGTATACATCTAAATTGGAAATGCACGATGCAAAAATGTAGAGAGAAATCATTCCAAAATGTGTTAGTAATTTTTAGGGATTGTAAACTCTTTTTAGTTTTTACATATCTGGTTCTACAATCGTCGGGAAAAGAGGGAGGCGGGGGATCATTAAGTGAGTGTTGACTCCCAATCCATAAGTCATTCCTTACAAAAACATTGCCCGTTACCCATGATAAATCACTTTACAATCATCTATGATCATTAGGTCAGCTTTTTGTAAATGGGCAAAATAATGGCTTGTTTGTCTCGGGTAAATATCCCACCGCACGTTCACTTGAGAATTTAAAGTTGTTCTCTTTAAAAGGTTTGGATCCAACCTCATTTGAATATTTAACTTCTTTCAAGCATGCATATCTATTTTTTAACAATTTTTTAGAAAAATCTCTTTCTTATAAAATTCCGAGGTATTTGGGTTGAACAAGTGGAATTACCCAAACTTCCATAAAAAAATTTTGTGTTCATTTGTGTTGTGTGAATAAATTTTCTTTACTTAAATTTGTTTATTGCTTTAAATTCTTTCAATACATAAATTCTAAAATTTTCATTTTGTTGTGATCTATTTTCCTGTTAACTCTTTTTTCTTCTACAAGATGAGGGGAAAGTAAAAACTCCAGTTCTGATTTAAGAAAAAAGTATACATCTTAAATGGAAATGCACAATGCACAAATGTAGAGAGAGATAATTCCAAAAAGTTTCTGTAATTTTTAGGGATTTTAAACTCTTTTTAGTAATTATATGTCATGTTCGGCAATCGTCGAGAAAAGGGGGAGGCAAGCGATTTTTACTTGAGTGTTGACTCCCAATCCCAAAGTCATTCCTTACAAAAATAAAGCCCGTTATGCATGATAAATCACTTTACAATCTTCTATGATTTTTAGGTCATGGTCAAAATAAGGGCTTGTTTGACTCGGGTAAATATCCCACCGCACGTTCACTTGAGAATTTAATGTTATTCTCATTAAATGGTTTTGATCCATTGGTAATTTTCATCTTTAACATGTTTCAAGCATGCTTATCTCTTTTTTAAAACATGTGTAGAAAAATTCTTTTCTAATAAAATTCTGTGCTATTAGGGTTGAACTAGTGGAATTTCCCAAACATGGATAACAAAATTTTTGTGTTCATTTGTGGTGTGTGAATAAATTTTCTTTACTTAAGTTTGTTTATTGCTTTAAATTTTTCCATACATAAATTCTAAAATTTTCATTTTGTTGTGATCTATTTGCCTTTTATCTTTTTTTTTTCTTTACGATATGAAAGGAAAGTGAAAACTCAAGTTTGTATTTAAGAAAAAAGTATACATCTTAAATTGAAATGCACAATGCACAAATGTAGAGAGAGATAATTCCAAAAAGTGTCAGTAATATTTAGGGATTATAAACTCTTTTTAGTTTTTATATATGAGATTTAGCAATCGGCGGAAAAAGGGGGAGGCAGGGGATTTTTAATCGAGTGTTGACTCCCTGTCCATAAGTCATTCCTTAGAAAAATATAGCCCGTTACACATGATAAATTACTTTACAATCATCTATGATCGTTAGGTCAGCTTTTTGAAAATGGGCAAAATAATGGCTTGTTTGACTTGGGTAAATATCCACCTCACGTTCACTTGAGAAGTTAATGTTACTCTCTTTAAAAGGTTTGGATCCATAGGTCATTTGCATCTTTAATAGGTTTCAAGCATGCATATCCATTTTTTTAAAACATTTGTAGAAAAATCTCTTTCTTATAAAATTCTGAACTCTTAGGGTTGAACTAGTGGTGTGTGAATAAATTTTCTCTACTTACATTTGTTTATTGCTTTGAATTATTTCCATACATAGACTCTAAAATTTTCATTTTGTTGTGATCTATTTGCCTTTAATCTCGTTTTTTTGTATCCGAGGTGAAGGGAAAGTGAAAACTCAAGTTTTGATTTAAGAAAAAAGTATACATCTAAAATGGAAATGCACAATGCACAAATTTAGGGAGAGTTAATTCGAAAAAGTGTCTGTAATTTTTAGGGATTGTAAACTCTTTTTAGTTTTTATATATCAGGTTCTGCAATTGTCAGGAAAAGGTGGAGGCAAGGCATTTTTAAGTGAGTGTTGTCTCGCAATCCATAAGTGAATCCTTAAAAAAATATAGCCCATTACGCATGAAAATTTTCCTTACAATCATTTATGATCGTTAGGTCAGCTTTTGTAAATGGGAAAAATAATGGCTTGTTTGACTCGGGTAAATTTCCCACCGTACGATCACTTTAGAATTTAATGTTATTATTTTTAAAAGGTTTGGATCGATAGGTCATTTGGATCTTTAACATGTTTCAAGCATGCATATCCATTTCTTAAAACATGTGTAGAAAAATCTCTTTCTTATAAAATTCCGAGTTATTAAGGTTGAACTACTGGAATTTCCCAACCTTGGATAACATAACTTTTGTGTTCATTTGTGGTGTATGAATAAATTTTCTTCGCCATGCACAAATATAGAGAGAGATAATTCCTAAAAGTGTATGTAATTTTTAGGGATTGTAAACGCTTTTTAGTTTTTAAATATCAGGTTCTGTAATTGTCAGGAAAGGGGGAGGCGGGGGATTTTTAACTGAGCGTTGACTCCCATTCCATAAGTCATTCCTTACAAAAATATAACCCGTTACACATGATAAATCACTTTACATTGATTTATGATCGTTAGGCAGCTTTTTTTAAATGGGGAAAATAATGGCTTGTTTGACTCGGATAAATATTTCACCGCACGTTCACTTGAGAATTTAATGTTATTCTCTTTAATAGGTTTGGATCCATTGGTGATTTGCATCTTTAACATGTTTCAAGCATGCATATTCATTTTTTAAAACATGTGTAGAAAAATCTCGTTCATATAAAATTTTGAGCTATTAGGGTTGAACTAGTGGAATTTCCCAAACTTGGATAACAAAAGTTTTGTGTTCATTTGTGGTGTGTGAATAAATTTTATTTACATATATTTTTTTATTGCTTTAATTCTTTCCAAACATAAACTCTAAAATGTTCTTTTTGTTGTGATCTATTTGCCTTTTATCTCTTTTTTTTTGTTTACGAGCTGAAAGGAAAGTGAAAACTCAAGTTTCTATTGAAGAAAAAAGTATACATTTGAAATGGAAATGCACAATGCACAAATGTAGAGAGAGATAATTTCAAAAAGTGTCAGTAATTTTTAGAGATTGTAAACTCCTTTCAGTTTTTATATATCAGGTTCTGCAACCGTCGGGAAAAGGGGGAGGCAGGGAATTTTAACTGAGTGTTGACTCCCAATACATAAATCATTTGTTACAAAAATATGGCCTGTTACACATAATAAATCACTTTACAATCATCTATGATCGTTAGGTCAGCTTTTTGTAAATGGGCAAAATAATGGCTTGCTTGACTCGGGTATATATCCCATCGCACGTTTACTTGAGAATTTAATATGATTCTCTTTAAATGGTCTGGATCCATAGGTGATTTGCATCCTTAACATGTTTCAAGCTTTCATATCCATTTTTTAAAACATTTGTAGAAAAATCTATTTCTTATAAAATTCTTAGGTATTACGGTTAAACTAGTGGAATTTCCCAAACTCTGATAACAAAAGTTTTGTGTTCATTTGTGGTGGGTGAATAAATTTTCTTTACTTATGTTTGTTTATTGCTTTAAGTTCTTTCCATACATAAACACTAAAGTTTTCACTTTGTTGTGATCTATTTGCCATTTATCTCTTTTTTTTCTTTACGAGATGAGAGGAAAGTGAAAACTCAAGTTTGTATTTAAGAAAAAAGGATACATCTAAAATGGAAGTGCACAATGCACAAATGTAGAGAGAGATAATTCCATAAAGTGTCAGTAATTTTTAGGGATTGTAAACTCCAATCGTCGGGAAAAGGGGGAGGCGGGGGATTTTTAACTCAGTGTTGACTCCCAATCCATAAGTCGTTCCTTAGAAAAATATAGCCCGTTACACATGATAAATCACTTTACAGTCATATATGATCGTTAGGTTAGCTTTTTGAAAATGGGCAAAATAATGTCTTGTTTGACTTGGGTAAATATCCCACCGCACGTTCACTAGAGAATTTAATTTATTCTCTTTAAAAGGTTTGGATTCGTAGGTGATTTGCATCATTAACATGTTTCAAGCATGCATATCAATTTTTTAAAACAATGTGTAGAAAAATCTCTTGCTTATAAAATTCCAAGTTATTTGGGTTGAACTAGTGGAATTTGCCGAACTTGGACAACAAAACGTTTTTGTTCTTTACTTACATTTGTTTATTGCTTTAAATTATTTCCATATATAAAATATAAAATTTTCATTTTGTTGTGATCTATTTGCCTTTTATCTTCTTTTTTTTTTTGTATTCGAGATGATGGGAAAGGGAAAACTAAAGTTTTTATTTAATAAAAAAGTATACATCTAAAATGGAAATGCACAATACAAAAATTTAGAGAGAGATAATTCCAAAAAGTGTCAGTAATTTTTACGGATTGTAAACTCTTTTTAGTTTTTATATATCAGGTTCTGCAATTCTCAGGAAAAGGGGGAGGTGGGGGATTTTTAACTGAGTGTTGACTTATAATCCATAAGTCATTCCTTCAAAAAATATAGCCCATCACACATGAGAAATCACTTTACAATGACCTATGATCGTTAGGTCAATTTTTTTGTAAATGGGCAAAATATGGCTGGTTTGACTCGGGTTAAAATCTCACCGCACGTTCACTTGAGAATTTAATGTTAGTCTCTTTAAAAGGTTTGGATTCATAGGTGATTTGTATCAATAACATGTTTCAAGCATGCATATCCCTTTTTTAAAACATGTGTAGAAAAATCTCTTTCTTATAAAATTCCGTGATATTAGGGTTGAACTAGTGGAATTTCCCAAACTTGGATAACAAAAGTATTGTGTTCATTTTTGGTGTGTGAAAATTTTCTTTGCTTATATTTGTTTATTGCTTTAAATTCATTCCATACATAAACTCTAAAATTTTCATTTTGTCATGATCTATTTGCCTTTTATCTCTTTTTTTTGTTTACGAGAAGAAAGGAAAGTGAAAACACAAGTTTTTATGTAAGAAAAAAGTATACATCTAAAATGGAAATGCACGATGCACAAATGTAGAGAGAGATCCTTCCAAAATGTGATAGTAATTTTTAAGGATTGTAAACTCTTTTTTGTTTTTACACATCAGGTTCTATAATCATCAGGAAAAGACGGAGGCGGGGGATTTTTAACTGAGTGTTGACTCCCAATCCATAAGTCATTCCTTAAAAAAAAATTGCCCGTTACACATGATAAATCACTTTACAATCACCTATGATCATTAGGTCAGCTTTTTGTAAATGGGCAAAATAATGGTTTGTTTGTCTTGGGTAAATATCCCACCGCACGTTCACTTGAGAATTTAAAGTTGTTCTCCTTAAAAGGTTTGGATCCAACCTCATTTGAATATTTAACTTGTTTCAAGCATGCATATCTATTTGTTAACACATTTGTAGAAAAATCTCTTTCTTATAAAATTCCGAGCTATTTGGGTTGAACAAGTAGAATTACCCAAACTAGCATAACAAAACTTTTGTATTCATTTGTGTTGTGCGAATAAATTTTCTTTACTTAAATTTGTTTATTACTTTAAATTCTTTCCATACATAAATTCTAAAATTTTCATTTTCTGTGATATATTTTCCTGTTATCTCTTTTTTCTTTTACGAGATGAAGGGAAAGTAAAAACTCCAGTTTTGATTTAAGAACAATGTATACATCTAAAATGGAAATGCACAATGCACAAATGTAGAGAGAGATAATTCCAAAATGTTTCTGTAATTTTTAGGGATTGTAAACTCTTTTTGGCAATTATATGTCAAGTTCGGCAATCGTCGGGAAAAGGGGGAGGCATGGGATTTTTACTTGAGTGTTGACTCCCAATCCCTAAGTCATTCCTTACAAAAATATAACCCATTATGCATGATAAATCACTTTACAATCTTCTATGATTTTTAAGTCATGGGCAAAATAATGGCTTGTTTGACTCGGGTAAATATCCCACCGCACGTTCTCATGAGAATTTAATGTTATTCTCATTAAATGGTTTTCATCCATTGGTGATTTTCATATTTAACATGTTTCAAGCATACACATCCATTTTTTAAAACATGTATAGAAAAATCTGTTTCTTATAAAATTCTGTGCTATTAGGGTTGAAATAGTGGAATTTCCCAAACTTGGATAACAAAAGTTTTGTGTTCATTTGTGGTGTGTGAATAAATTTTCTTTACTTAGGTTTTTTTATTCCTTTAAATTCTTTCCATACTTAAATTCTGAAATTTTCATTTTGTTGTGATCTATTTGGCTTTTATCACTTTTTTTTCTTTACGAGATGAAAGGAAAGTGAAAACTCAAGTTTGTATTAAAGAAAAAAGTATACATCTAAAATTGAAATGCACAATGCACAAATGTAGAGAGAGATAATTCCAAAAAGTGTTAGCAATTTTTAGGGATTGTAAACTCTTTTTAGTTTTTATATATAAGATTCAGCAATCGTCGAAAAAAGGGGGAGCGGGGGATTTTTAACTCAGTGTTGACTCCCAATCCAAAAGTCATTCCTTAGAAAAATATAGCCCGTTACACAGGATAAATCACTTTACAATCATCTATGATCGTTAGGTCAGCTTTTTGAAAATGGGCAAAATAATGGCTTGTTTGACTTGGGTAAATATCCCACCGCACGTTCACTTGAGAAGTTAATGTTATTCTCTTTAAAAGGTTCGGATCCATAGGTCATTTGCATCTTTAATAGGTTTCAAGCATGCATATCCATTTTTTAAAACATTTATAGAAAAATCACTTTCTTATAAAATTCTGAGCTATTACGGTTGAACTAGTGGAATTTCTCAAACTTGTTCATTTGTGGGGTGTGAATAAATTTTCTCTACTTACATTTGTTTATTGCTTTAAATTCTTTCCATGCATAGACTCTAAAATTTTCATTTTTTTGTGATCTATTTGCCTTTAATTTTTTTTTTTTTTGTATCTGAGATGAAGGGAAAGTGAAAACTCAAGTTTTGATTTAAGAAAAAAGTATAGATCTAAAATGAAAATGCACAATGCACAAATTTAGAGAGAGATAATTCCAAAAAGTGTCTTTAATTTTTAGGGATTGTAAACTCTGTTTAGTTTTTATATATCAGGTTTTGCAATTGTCGGGAAAAGGCGGAGGTGGGGGATTTTAAACTGAGTGTTGAGTCCACATCCATAAGTCATTCCTTACAAAAATATAGCCCGTTACACTTGATAAATCACTTTACAATGATCTACGATCTTAAGGTCAGCCTTTTGGAAAAGGGTTAAATAATGGCTTGTTTGACTTGGGTAAATGTCCCACCACACGTTCACTTGAGAATTTAATGTTATTCTCTTTAAAAGGTTTGGATCCATAGGTTATTTTCATCATTAACATGTTTCAAGCATGCATATCCATTTTTTAAAACATGTGTAGAAAAATCTTTTTCTTATAAAATTCCGTGCTAATGGGGTTGAACAAGTGGAATTTACTTGGATAAGAGAATTTTGTGTTCATTTGTGGTGTGTGAATAAATTTTCTTTGCTTACATTTGTTTATTTCTTTAAATTCGTTCCATACATAAACTCTAAATATTTCATTTTGGTGTGATCTATTTGCCTTTTTTTTATCTTTTTTTTGTTTACGAGATGAAAGGAAAGTGAAAACTCAGGTTTTTATTTAAGAAAAGAGTATATATCTAAAATGGAAATGCACAATGCACAAATTTAGAGAGAGATAATTCCAAAAAGTGTCAGTAATTTTTAAGGATTGTAAGCACTTTTTAGCTTTTACATATCAGGTTCTGCAATCGTCGGGAAAAGGGGGAGGCAGGGGATTTTTAAGTGAGTGTTGACTTCCAATCCATAAGTCATTTGTTACAAAATATAGCCCGTTACATATGATAAATCACTTTAAAATCATCTATGATCGTTAGGTCAAATTTTTGTTAATGGGCAAAATAATGGCTTGTTTGATTCGGTTAAATATCCCTCCGCACGTTCACTTGAGAATTTAATGTTGTTCTCTTGAAAAGGTTTGGATCCCAGGTCATTTGAATCTTTAACATGTTTCAAGCTTGCATATCCATTTTTTAACACATGTGTAGAAAAATATCTTGCTTATAAAATTCCGTGCTATTTGGGTTGAACAAGTGGAATTACCCAAACTTGCATAGCAAAACTTTTCTGTTCATTTGTGTTGTGTGAATAAATTTTCTTTACTTAAATTTGTTTATTGCTTTAAATTCTTTCCATACAAAAATTCTAAATTTTCATTTTGTTGTGATCTATTTTCCTTTTATCTCTTTTTTCTTTTGCGAGATGAAGGGAAAGTGAAAACACAAGTTTTGATTTAAGAAAAAAATAGACGTATAAAATGGAAATGCACAATGCACAAATGTAGAGAAAGATATTTCAAAAAAGTTTCTGTAATTTTTAGGGAATGTTAACTCTTTTTAGTAATTATATGTCAGGTTCTGCAATCATCGGGAAAAGGGGAAGGCATGCGATTTTTATCTGAGTGTTGACTCCCAATCCCTAAGTCAGTCCTTACAAAAATATAGCACGTTACGGATGATAAATCACTTTACAATCATCTATGTTCGTTAGGTCAGCTTTTTGTAAATGGGCAAAATAATGGCTTGTTTGACTCGGGTAAAAAACCCACCGCACATTCACTTGAGAATTTAATGTTATTCTCTTTAAATGGTTTGTATCCATAGGTGATTTTCATCTTTAACATGTTTCAAGCATCCATATCCATTTTTTAAAACTTGTGTAGAAAAATATGTTTCTTATAAAATTCTGTGCTATTAGGGTTGAAATAGTGGAATTTCCCAAACTTGGATAACAAAAGTTTTGTGTTCATTTGTGGTGTGTAAATAAATTTTCTTTACTTAAATTTTTTTATTGCTTTAAATTCTTTCCATACATAAACTCTAAATTTTCATTTTGTTGTGATCTATTTTCTTTTTATCTCTTTTTTCTTTTACGAGATGAAGGGAAAGTGAAAACTCAAGTTTTGATTTAAGAAAAAAGAATACATCTAAAATGGAAATGCACAATGCAAAAATGTAGAGAGAGAAAATTCCAAAAAGTTTCTGTAATTTTTAGAGATTGTCAACGCTTTTTAATAATTATATATCAGGTTTTGCAATCGTCAGGAATAGGGGGAGGCAGGGGATTTTTATTTGAGTGTTGACTCCCAATCCCTACGTCATTCCTTACAAAAATATAGCCCGATACACATGATAAATCACTTTACAATCATCTATGATCGTTAGGTCTGCTTTTTGTAAATTTTCAAAATAATGGCTTGTTTGACTCGAGTAAATATCCCACCGCATGTTCACTTGAAAATTTAATGTGATTCTCTTTAAAAGGTTTGGATCCATAGGTCATTTCCATCTTTAACATGTTTCAAGCATGCATATCCATTTTTTAAAACATGTGTAGAAAAATCTTTTTCTTATAAAATTCCCGAGCAATTAGGGTTGAACTAGTCAAATTTCTGAAACTTGGATAACATAACTTTTGTGTTCATTCGTGGTGTATGAATAAATTTTCTTTACTTACATTTGTTTATTTCTTGAAATTCTTCCAATACGTTGACTCTACTATTTTCATTTTGTTATGATCTATCTGCCTTTTATCTTTTTTTTTTTTCCGAGATGAAGGGAAAGTGAAAACTCAAGTTTTGATTTAAGAAAAAAGTATACATCTAAAATGAAAATGCATAATGCACAAATTTAGAGAGAGATAATTAAAAAAAGTGTCCGTAATTTTTAGGGATTGTAAACTTTTTTTAGTTTTTATATATCTGGCTATGCAAATGTCGGGAAAAGGGGGAGGTGGGGGATTTTAAACTGAGTGTTGACTTCAAATCCTTAAGTCATTCCTTACAAAAATATAGCCCGTTACACATGGTAAATCACTTTATAATCATCTATGATCGTTAAGTCAACTTTTTGTGAATGGGCAAAATAATGGCTTGTTTGACTCAGGTAAATAACTCACCGCACGTTCACTTGAGAATTTAATGTTATTCACTTTAAAAGGTTTGGAGCCAAAGGTGATTTGCATCTTTAATATGTTTCAAGATTGCATATCCATTTTTTAAAACATGTGTAGAAAAATCTCTTTCTTACAAAATTCCGAGCAATTAGGGTTGAACTAGTGGAATTTCCCAAAGTTGGAACACAAAAGTTTTGTGTTCATTTGTGGTGTGTGAATAAATTTTATGTACTCACTTTTGTTTATTTCTAGAAATTATTCCATACATTGAGACTCTAAAATTTTCATTTTGTTGTGATCTATTTGCCTTTGATCTCTTTTTGTTTGTTTCAGAGATGAAGGGAAAGTGAAAACTCAAGTTTTGATTTAAGAAAAAAGTATACCTCTAAAATGAAAATGCAAAATGCACAAATTTAGAGAGAGAAAATTCCAAAAAGTTTCAGTAATTTTTAGGGATTGTAAACTATTTTTAGTTTTTATATATCAGGTTCTGCAATTGTTGGGAAAAGGGGATGGTGGGGGATTTTAAACTGAGTGTTGACTCCAAATCCATAAGTCATTCCATACAAAAATATAGCCCGTTACACATGATAAATCACTTTACTATCATCTATGATGGTTAGGTCAGATTTTTGTAAATGGGCAAAATAATGGCTTTTTTGACTCGGGTAAATATCCCACCGCACGTTCACTTGAGAATTTAATGTTATTCTCTTTAAAAGGTTTGGATCCATAGGTCATTTGCATCTTTATCATGTTTCAAGCATGCATATCCATTTTTTAAAACATGTGTAGAAAAAACTTTCTTATAAAATTCCGAGCTATTAGGGTTGAACTAGTGGAATTTCCCAAACTTGGATAACAAAAGTTTTGTGTTCATTTGTGGTGTGTCAATAAATTTTCTTCACTTACATTTTTTTATTGCTTTAAATTTGTTCCATACAAAAACTCTAAAATTTTCATTTTGTTTAATCTATTCGCCTTTTATCTTTTTTTTTTTTGTTTAAGAAAAAAGTATACATCAAAAAATGAAATGCACAATGCACAAATGTAGAGAGAGATAATTTCAAAAAGTGACAGTAATTTTTCGGGATTGTAAACACTTTTTAGTTCTTATATATCGAGTTCTGCAAACATCAGGAAAAGGGGGAGGTGGGGGATTTTTAACTAGGTGTGACTCCCAATCCATAAGTCATTTCTTACAAAAATATAGCTCGTTACACATGATAAATCACTTTACAATAATCTATGATTGTTAGGTCTGCTTTTTATAAGTTTTGGATCCAAGGTCATTTGAATCTTTAACATGTTTCAAGCATGCATATCCATTTTTTAAAACGTGTGTAGAAAAATCTCTTTCTTATAAAATTCCGAGCTATTAGGGTTGAACAAGTGGAATTAACAAAACTTGAATAACAAAACTTTTGTGTTCAATTGTATTGTGTGAGTAAATTTTCTTTACTTACATTTGTTTATTGCTTCAAATTCTTTCCTTACATAAGCCCTAAAATTTTCATTTTGTTGTAATCTATTTTCCTTTTATCTCTTTTTTTCTTTTACGAGATGAAGGGAAAGTGAAAACTCAAGTTTTCATGTAAGAAAAAAAGTATACATATAAAATGGAAATGCACAATGCAAAAATTTTGAGAGTGACAATTCCACAAAGTTTCTGTAATTTTTAGGGATTGTAAACTCCTTTTAGGTTTTATATATCACGTTCTGCAATCGTCGGGAAAAGGTGGAGGCGGGGAATTTTTAACTGAGTTTTGACTCCCAATGCATAAGTCATCCCTCACAAAAATATAGCCCGTTACACATGATAAATCACTTTGCAATCATCTATGATCGTTAGGTCAGCTTTTAGTAAATGGGCAACATAATGGCTTGTTTGACTCGAGTAAATATCCCACCCGAGAATTTAATGTTATTCTCTTTAAAAGGTTTGGATCCATAGGTCATTTGAATCTTTAACATGTTTCAAGCATGAATATCCATTTTTTAAAACATGTGTAGTAAAATCTCTTTTTTATCAAATTCCGAGTTCTTGGGGTTGAACTAGTTGAATTTCCCAAACTTGGATAACAAAAGTTTTTTGTTCATTAGTGGTGAGTGAATAAATTTTATTTACTTCCATTTTTTTATTTCTTTAAATTCTTTCCATAAATAAACTCTAAAATTTTCATTTTGTTGTGATCTTTTTGCCTTTTATCCATTTTTTTCTTTTTTTGTTTAAGAGATGAAGGGAAAGTGAAAACTCAAGTTTGTATTTAAGAAAAAAGTATACAGCTAAAATGGAAATGAACAACGCACAAATGTAGAGAGAGATAATTCAAAAAGTGTCAGTAATTTTTAGGGATTGTAAAATCTTTTTAGTTTTTATATATCAAGGTTCTAGAATCGTCGGGAAAAGGGGGAGGTGGGGGATTTTTAACTGAGTGTTGACTACCAATCCATAAGTCATTCCTTACTAAAATATAGCCCGTTACACATGATAAATCACTTTACAATTATCTATGATCGTAAGGTTAGATTTTTGTAAATGGGCAAAATAATGGCTTGTTTGACTCGGGTAAACATCCCACCGCATGTTCTCTTGAGAATTTAATGTTATTCTCTTTAAAAGGATTTGATCCATAAGTCATTTGAAACTTTAACATGTTTCAAGTTTGCATATCCATTTCTTAAAACATGTGTAGAAAAATTTCTTTCTTATAAAATTCCGAGCTATTAGGGTTGACCAAGTGGAATTACCCAAACTTGGATAACAAATCTTTTGTGTTCATTTGTGTTGTGTGAATAAATTTTCTTTACTTACATTTGTTTAGTGCCTTAAATTTTATTCATATATAAACTCTAAAATTTTCATTTTGTTGTGATATATTTGCCTTTTATCACTTTTTTTGTGTACGAGATCAAGGGAAAGTGAAAAATCAAGTTTTTATTTAAGACAAAAGTTTACAACTAAAATGGAAATGCACAATGCACAAATGTACAGAGGGATAATTACAAAACGTTTCTGTAACTTTTAGGGATTGTAAACTATTTTTAGTTTTTATATATCAGGTTCTGCAATCATCGGGAAAAGGGGGAGGTGGGGATTTTTAACTGAGTGTTGACTCCCAATCCACATGTCAATCCTTACAAAAATATAGCCCATAACACATGATAAATCACTTTACAATCATCTATGATCGTTAGGTCAACTTTTTGTTAATGGGCAAAATAATGGCTTGTTTGACTCGGGTAAAGATCCCTCCCCACGTTCACTTGAGAAGTTTATGTTATTCTTTTTAAAATGTTTGGATCTATAGGTCATTTGCTTCTTTAACATGTCTCAATCATGTGTAAAAAAATCTTTCTTTTAAAATTCCGAGCTATTAGGGTTGAACTAGTGGAATTTCCAAAACTTGAATAACATAACTTTTGTGTTCATTTGTGGTGTGTGAATAAAATTTCTTTACTTACATTTGTTTATTGCTTTAAATTATTTCCTTACATAAAATCTAAAATTTTCATTTTAATGTGATGTATTTGCCTTTTATCTCTTTTTTTTTTGTATCTGAGCTGAAGGGAAAGTGAAAACTCATGTTTTGATTTAAGAAAAAAGTATGCATCTAAAATGGAAATGAACAATGCACAAATTTAGAGAGAGATAATTTGAAAGACTGTCTATAATTTTTAGGGATTGTAAACACTTTTTAGTTTTTATATAGCATGTTCTGCATTTGTCGGCAAAAGGGGGAGGTGGGGGATTTTTAACTCAGTGTTGACTACCAATCCATAAGTCATTCCTTAAAAAAATATAGCCCATTACATAGGATAAATCACTGTACAATGATCTATGATCGTTAGGTGAGCTTTTTGTAATTGGGCAAAATAATGGCTTGTTTGACTCGGGTAAATATCCCACCGCATGTTGACTTGAGAATTTAATGTTATTCTCTTTAAAAGGTTTGGATCCATAGGTGATTTGCATCTTTAACATGTCACAATCATGGATATTCATTTTTAAAAACATGTGTTGAAAAATCTCTTACTTATAAAATTCCGAGCGATTAGGGTTGAAATAGTGGAATTTCCCAAACTTGGATCACAAAAGTTTTGTGTTCATTTGTGGTGTGTGAATAAATTTTCTTTACATACATTTGTTTATTGCTTTAAATACATTCCATCCATAAACTCTAAAATTTTTATTTTGTTGTGATCTATTTGCCTTTTATCTCTTTTTTTTTTTGTTTACAAGATGAAAGGAAAGTGAAAACTCAAGTTTTTATTGAAGAAAAAAGTACACATATAAAATGGAAATGCGCAATGAAAAAATGTAGAGAGATAATTCCAAAAAGTGTCAGTAATTTTTAGGGATTGTAAACTCTTTTTAGTTTTTATATATTAAGGTCAGAAAACGTCGGGAAAAGGGGTAGAGGGGGATTTTTAACTGAGTGTTGACTCCCAATCCATAAGTCATTCCTTACAAAAATATAACCCGTTACACATGATAAATCATTTTACAATCATCTACGATAGTTAGGTCAGCTTTTTGTAAATAGGAAAATAATGGCTTGTTTGACTCTGGTAAATATCCCACCGGACGTTCACTTGAGAATTTAATGTTATTTTCTTGAAAAGGTATGGATCCAGAGGTCATTTGAATCTTTAACTTATTTAAATCATGCATATCCATTTTTTAAAACATGTGTAGAAAAGTCTCTTTCTGATAAAATTCCGAGCTAATAGGGTTGAACTAGTGGAATTTCCTAAACTTGGATAGCAAAAGTTTTGAGTTCTTTTCTGGTATTTGAATAAATTTTCTTCACTTTCATTTTTTAATTTCTTGAAATTCTTTACGTACATAAACTCAAAATATTTTGTTTTGTTGTGATCTTTTTTCCTTTTATATCTTTTTTTTGTTTACGAGATGAAGGGAAAGTGAAAACTCAAGTTTTGATTTAAGAAAAATACAACTAAAATGGAAATGCACAATCCACAAATGTAGAGAGAGATAATTCCAAAAAGTGCCTATAATTTTTAGGGATTGTAAACTCTTTTTAGTTTTTAAATATCAGGTTATGCAATCGTCGGGAAAAGGGGGTGGCTGGGGATTTTTAACTTAGTGTTGACACCCAATCCATAAGTTCTTCGTTACAAAAATATAGCCCATTACACATGATAAATAAATTTACAATCATCTATGATCGTCAGGTCTGCTTTTTGTAAATGGGCAAAATAAACGTTGGTTTGACTCAGGTAAATATCCCACCCCACGTTCACTTGAGAATTTAATATTATTCTCTTTAAAAGGTTTGGATCCATAGGTCATTTGCATCTTTAACATGTTCCAAGCATGCATATACATTTTTTAGAACATGTGTAGAAAAATCTCTTTCTTATAAAATTCTGAGCTATTAGGGTTGAACTAGTGGAATTTCCCAAACTTGGATAACAAAACTTTTGGGTTCATTTGTGGTGTGTGAATAAATTTTCTTTACTTACATTTGTTTATTGCTTTAAATTCTTTCCATTAATAAACTCTAAAATTTTCAGTTTGTTGTGATCAATTTGAATTTAATCTCTTTTTTTTGTTTACGAGATGAAGGGAAATTGAAAACTCAAGTTTTGATTTAAGAAAAAAGTATATATCTTAAATTGAAATGCACAATGCACAAATTTAGAGAGACATAATTCATGAAAGTGCCTGTAATTTTTAGGGATTGTAAACTCTTTTTAGTTTTGATATATCAAGTTCTGCAATCGTCGGGAAAAGGGGGTGGTGGGGGATTTTTAACTGAGTGTTAGCTCCCAATCCATAAGTGATTCCTTAAAAAATTATATCCAGTTAGGCATAATAAATCTCTTTACAATCATCTATGACCCTTAGTGCAGCATTTTGTAAATAGGCAAGTTAATGGCTTGTTTGACTTGGGTAAATATCCCACCGCACGTTTACTTGAGAATTTAGTGTTATTCTCTTTAAAAGGTTTGGATCCATAGGTCATTTGCATCTTTAACATGTTTCAAGCAAGCATATCCATTTTTAAAAATATATGAAGAAAAATCGCTCTCTTATAAAATTCAGAGCAACTACGGTTGAAGTAGTGGAATTTCCCAAACTTGGATAACAAAAATTTTGTATTTGAATATGGTGTGTAAATAAATTTTCTTTTCTTTATTTTGTATATTTCTTTAAATTCCTTCCTTACATAAACTCTAAAATTTTCAGTTTGTTGTGATCTATTTGCCTTTTATCTCTTTTTTCTGTTTTCGAGATGAAGGGAAAGTGAAAACTCAAGTTTTGATTTAAGAAAAAAGTATACATATAAAATAGAAATGCAAAATGCACAAATATATAGAGAGATAATTCTAAAATGTGTTTGTAATTTTTTGGGGTTGTAAACTCTTTTTAGTTTTTATATATCATGTTCAGCAATCTTCGTGGAAAGGGGGAGGCGGAAATTTTTAACTGAGTGTTGACTCCCAATCCATAAATCATTTCTTACAAAAATATAGCCCGTTATGCATGATAAATCACTTTGCAATCACCTATAATCGTTAGGTCGAATTTTTGAAAATGGGCAAAATAATGGCTTTTTTGACTCGGGTAAATATTCCACCGCACGTTCACATGAGAATTTAATGTTATTCTCTGTAAAAGGTTTGGATCCATAGGTCATTTTCATCTATCACATATTTCAAGTATGCATACCCATTTTTTAAAAGATCTGTAGAAAAATTTCTTTCTTATAAAATTCCGAGCTATTAGGGTTTAACTAGTGGAATTTCCCAAACTTGGAAAAAAAAACTTTTGTGTTAATTTGTGGTGTGTGAATAAATTTTCTTTACTTAAATTTTTTTATTGCTTTAAATAATTTCCATACATAAATTTTTTTTTTTTTGTTAACAAGATGAAGGGAAAGTCAATACTTAAATTTTTATTTAAGAAAAAAGTATGCATCTAAAATAAAAATGCACAATGCTCAAATGTAGAGAGAGATAATTTTAAAAAGTGTTTGTAATTTTTCGGGATTGTAAACTCTTTTTAGTATTTATATATTTGTTTCTTCAATAGTCGGGAAAAGGGGGAGGCGGGGGATTTTTAACTGAGTGTTGACTGATAATCCATAAGTCATTCCATACAAAAACATAGCCCGTTATGCATGATAAATCACTTTAAAATCATCTATGATCGTTAGGTCAACTTATTGTAAATGGGCAAAATAATGGCTTGTTTGACTCAGGTAAATATCCCACCGCACGTTCTCTTGAGAATTTAATGTTATTCTCTTGAAAAGATTTGGATACATAGGTCATTTCCATATTTAACATGTTTCAAGCAAGCATATCCATTTTTTAAAATGTATATAGATAAATCTCTTTCTTATAAAATTCCGAGCAATTAGGGTTGAACTAGTCGGATTACCCGAACTTGGATAACAAAACATTTGTGTTCATTTGTAGGGTGTGAATAAATTTTATTTACTTACATTTGTTTTTTTCTTTAAATTGTTTCCATACATAAAGTCTAAAATTTTCATTTTGTTGTGATCTATTTGCCGTTTATCTCTTTTTTTTGTTTACGAGATGAACGGGAAGTGAAAAATCTAGTTTTTATTTAAGACAAAAGTATACGTTGAAAATGGAAATGGACAATGCAAAAAAGTCGAAAGAGATAATTCCAAAAAGTGTCTGTAATTTTTAGGGATTGGAAGCTCTTTTAAGTTTTTATATTTTAGGTTCTGAAATCGTCGGGAAAAAGGGGAGGCGGGGGATTTTTAACTTAGTGTTGACTCCCAATCTATAAGTCATTCCTTGCAAAAATATAGCCCGTTACGAATGATAAATCATTTTACAATCATCTATGATTGTTAGGTCACCATATTTTAAATGGGCAAACTAATGGCTTATTTAACTCGGGTAAATATCCCATCGCACGTACACTTCAGAATTTAATGTTATTCTCTTTAAAAGAATTGGATCCATAGGTCATTTGCATCTTTAACATGTTTAAAGAATTCATATCCATTTTTCCAAACATGTGTAGAAAAATATCTTCTTATAAAATTCCGAGCAATTAATGTTGAACTAGTGCAATTTCCCGAACTTGGAAAACAAAAATTTAGTGTTCATTTGTCGTGTGTGAATAATTTTATTTATTTAAATATTTTTATTGCTTTAAATTCTTTCCCAACATAAAATCTAAAATTTTCAGTTTGTTGTGATCTATTTGCCTTTTATCTCTTTTTTTTGTTTACGAGATGAAGGGAAAGTGAAAACTCAAGTTTTGATTTAAGAAAATAGTATACATCTAAAATGGAAATGCACAATGCAAAATTTTAGAGAGATAATTCCAAAAAGTGTTTGTAATTTTTAGGGATTGTAAACTCTTTTTAGTTTTTATATATCAGGTTCTGCAATCGTCGGGAAAAGGGGGACACGGGGGATTTTTAACGGAGTGCTGACTCCCAATCCATAAGTCATTCCTTACAAAAATATAGCCCGTTATGCATGATAAATCGCTTTACAATCATCTATGATCCTTTGTCCAGCTTTTTGTAAATTGGCAAAACAATGGCTTGTTTGACTCGGGTAAGTATCCCATCGCGCGTTCACTTGAGAATTTAATTTTATTCTCTTTAAAAGATTTGGATCCATAGGTCATTTTCATCTTGAACATGTTTCAAGCATGCATATCCATTTTTTAAAACATGGATAACAAAACTTTTGTGTTCATTTGTGGTGTGTGAATAAATTTTCTTTTCTTACATTTGTTTATTGCTTTAAATTCTTTCCATACATAAACTCTAAAATTTTCAGTTTGTTGTGATCTATTTGCCTTTATCTCTTTTTTTTGTTTACAGGATGAAGGAAAAGTGAAAACTCATGTTTTGAGTTAAGAAAAAAGTATACATCTTAAATGGAAATGAACAATGCAAAAATTTAGAGAGAGACAATTCCTAAAAGTGTTTGTAATTTTTAGGGATTGTAACTCTTTTTAGTTTTTATATATCTGGTTCTACAATCGTCGGGAAATGGGGGAGGCGAGGGATTTTTAACTGAGTGTTGACTCCCAATGCATAAGTCACTCCTTACAAAAATATAGCCCGTTACGCATGATAAATCACTATACAATCAACTATGATCCTTCGTTCAGCTTTTTGTTGATGGGTAAAATAATGGCTTGTTACTCGGGTAAATATCCCACCGCATGTTCACTTGAGAATTTAATGTTATTCTCTTTAAAAGGTTTGGATCCATATGCGATTTACATCTTTAACACGTTTCAAGCATGCATATCCATTTTTTAAAACATGTGTAGAAAAATCACTTTCTTTTTAAATTCAGAGCTATTAGGGTTGAACTAGTGGAATTTCCCAAAGTTGGATCACAAAAGTTTTGTGTTCATTTGTGGTGTGTGAATAAATTTTCTCTACTCTCATTTGTTTATTGCAAGAAATTCTTCCATACATTGACTCTAAAATTTTCATTTTGTTGTGATCTGTTTTCCTTTTATCGCTTTTTTTGTTTCCGAGATGAAGGGAAAGTAAAATCTCAAGTTTTGATTTAAGAAAAAAGTATACATCTAAAATGAAAATGCACAATGCACAGATTTAGAGAGAGATAATTCCAAAAAGTGTGTGAAATTTTTAGGGATTGTAAAATTTTTTAGTTTTTATATATTAGGTTCAAATATTGTCGGGAAAAGGAGGCGGTGGGGGATTTTAAACTGAGTGTTGACTCCAAATCCATAAGTCATTCCATACAAAAATATAGCCCGCTACACATGATAAATCACTTTACAATCATCTATGATAGTTCGGTCAGCTTTTTGTAAATGGGCAAAATAATGGCTTGTTTGACTCGGGTAAATATCCCAGCGCATGTTCACTTGAGTATTTAATGTTATTCTCTTTAAAAGGTTTAGATCCATAGGTCATTTGCATCTTGAACATGTTTCAAACATGCATATCAATTTTTTAAAACATGTGTAGAAAAATCTATTTCTTATAAAATTCCTAGCTATTAGGGTTGAACTAGTGGAATTTCCCAAACTTGGATAACAAAACTTTTGTGTTCATTTGTGTTGTGTGAATAAATTTTCTTTACATACATTTTTTTATTTCTTTAAATACTTTCCATACATAAACTCTAAGATTTTTATTTTGTTGTGATCTATTTGCCTTTTATCTCTTTTTTTTTGTTGACGAGATGAAAGGAAAGTGAAAACTCAAGTTTTTATTGAAGAAAAAAGTATACATCTAAAATGAAAATGTACAATGCATAAATGTAGAGAGAGATAATTCCAAAAAGTGTAAGTAATTTTTAGGGATTGTAAACTCTTTTTAGTTTTTATATATTAAGTTCTGGAATCGTCGGGAAATGGGATAGGAGGGGAATTTTTAACTGAGTGTTGACTCCCAATCCATAAGTCATTCCTTACAAAAATATAACCCGTTACACATGATAAATCTCGTTAGGTCAGCTTTTTGTAAATAGGAAAATAATGACTTGTTTGACTCGGGTAAATATCCCACCGGACATTCACTTGAGAATTTAATGTTATTCTCTTGAAAAGGTTTGGATCCATAGGTCATTTGCATATTTAACTTATTTCAATCATGCATATCCATTTTTTAAAACATGTGTAGAAAAATCTCTTTCTTATAAAATTTTGAGCTAATAGGGTTGAAGTAGTGGAATTTCCTAAACATGGATAACAAAAGTTTTGTGTTCATTTGTGGTGTTTGAATAAATTTTCTTTACTTACATTTTTTTATTTCTTGAAATTCTTTACTTACATAAACTCAAAATATTTTTTTTTGTTGTGGTCTTTCTTCCTTTTATCTCTTTTTTTTGTATACGAGAAGAAGGGAAAGTGAAAACTTAAGTTTTGATTTAAGAAAAAAGTATAGATCTAAAATGGAAATGCACAATGCACAAATGTAGAGAGATATAATTCCAAAAAGTGCCTGTAATTTTTAGGGATTGTAAACTCTTTTTAGTTTTTATATATTAGGTTCTGCAATCGTCGGGAAAAGGGGGTGGGGGTGGATTTTTAACTGAATGTTGACACCCAATCCATAAATCCTTCCTTAAAAAAATATAGCCTGTTACACTTGATAAAGAACTTTACAATTATCTATGATCATTAGGTCAACTTTTTGTAAATGGGAAAAATAAACGCTTGTTTGACTCGGGTAAATATCCCACCGCATGTTCACTTGAGAATTTAATATTATTCTCTTTAAAAGGTTTGGAGCCATAGGTCATTTGCATCTTTAACATGTTTCAAGCATGCATATCCATTTTTTAGAACATGTGTAGAAAAATCTCTTTCTTATAAAATTCTGAGCAATTAGGGTTGAACTAGTGGAATTTGCCCAACTTGGATAACAAAACTTTCGTGTTCATTTGTTGTGTGTGAATAAATTTTCTTTACATACATTCGTTTATAGCTTTAAATTCTTTCCATACATAAACTCTAAAATTTTCAGTTTGTTGTGATCTATTTGAATTTTATCTCTTTTTTTTTTTACGAGATGAAGGAAAAGTGAAAACTCAAGTTTTGATTTAAGAAAAAATTATATATCTAAAATGGAAATGCACAATGCACAAATTTAGACAGAGATAATTCATGAAAGTGCCTGTAATTTTTAGGGATTGTAAACTCTTTTTAGTTTTTATATATCAGGTTCTGTAATCGTTAGGAAAAAAGGGTGGCGGGGGATTTTTAACTGAGTGTTGACTCCCAATCTATAAGTAATTCCTTACAAAAATATAGTCCCTTACGCATAATAAATCTCTTTACAATCATCTATGATCCTTAGTTCAGCTTTTTGTAAATGGGCAAAATAATGGCTTGTTTGACTCGGGTAAATATCCCACTGCACGTTCACTTGAGAATGTAGTGTTATTCTCTTTAAAAGGTTTGGATCCATTGGTCATTTGAATCTTTAACATGTTTCAAGCATGCACATCCTTTTTTATAAATATTTTTAGAAAAATGCTCTCTTATAAAATTCAGAGGTATTACGGTAGAAGTAATGGAATTTCCCAAACTTGGATAACAAAAATTTTGTATTCATTTGTGGTGTGTGAATAAATTTTCTTTACTTACTTTTGTATATTTCTTTAAATTCCTTCCATTCATAAACTCTAAAATTTTCAGTTTGTTGTGATCTATTTCCCTTTTATCTCTTTTTTTTGTTTACGAGATGAAAGGAAAGTGAAAACTCAAGTTTACATTTAAGAAAAAAGTATAAATCTAAAATGGAAATGAAAAATGCAGAAATATAGAGAGAGATAATTCCTAAAAGTGTTTGTAATTTTTTGGGATTGTAAACTCTTTTTAGTATTTATATGTAACGTTCTTCAATAGTCGAGAAAAGGGGGAGGTGGGGGATTTTTAACTGAGTGTTGACTCCCAATCCATAAGTCATTCCAAACAAAAATATAGCCCGTTACGCATGATAAATCACTTTACAATCACCTATGATCGTTAGGTCAGCTTTTTGTAAATATGCAAAATAATGGCTTGTTTGACTGAGGTAAATATCCCACCGCACGTTCCCTTGAGAATTTAATGATATTCTCTTTAAAATATTTGGATCCATAGGTCATTTGAATCTTTAACATGTTTTAAGAATGCATATCCATTTTTTAAAACATATATAGATAAATCTCTTTCTTATAAAAATCCGAGCTATTAGGGTTGAACTAGTGGAATTACCCAAACTTGGATAAAAAAACATTTGTGTTCATTTGTAGGGTGTGAATAAATTTTCCTTACTTACATTTGTTTATTGTTTTAAATTGTTTCTGAACATAAACTCTGAAATTTTCATTTTGTTGTGATCTATTTGCCTTTTATCTCATTTTTTTGTTTACGAGATGAAGGGGAAGTGAAAACTCAAGTTTTTATTTAAGAAAAAGTATACGTTTAAAATGCAAATGGACAATGCACAAAAGTAGAGAGAAATAATTCCAAAAAGTGTCCGTAATTTTTAGGGATTGGATGCTCTTTTTATTTTTATATTTCAGGTTCTACAATCGTCGGGAAAAGGGGGAGGCGGAGAATTTTTAACTAAGTGTTGACTCCCAATCCATAACTCATTCTTTAAAAAAGTATAACCCATTACGAATGATAAATCACTTTACAATCATATATGATCGTTAGGTCACCTTTTTGTAAATGGGCAAATTAATGGCTTATTTGACTCGGGTAAATATCCCACTACACGTACACTTGAGAATTTAATGTTATTCTCTTTTAAAGGTTTGGATCCATAGGTCATTTGCATATTTAACATGTTTAAAGCATGCATATCCATTTTTTAAAACATGTGTAGAAAAAAATCTTCTTATAAAATTCCAAGCTCTTACGGTTGAATTTCCCAAACTTGGATAACAAAAATTTTGTGTTCATTTGTCGTGTCTGAATAATTTAATTTTTTAAAATTTTTTTATTGCTTTAAATTCTTTCCAAACATAAACTCTAAAATTTTCAGTTTGTTATGATCTATTTGCCATTTATCTCTTTTTTTTGTTTATGAGATGAAGGGCAAGTGAAAACTCAATTTTTGATTTAAGAAAAAAGTATACATCTAAAATGGAAATGCACAATGAAAAATTGTAGAGAGAGATAATTCCAAAAAAGTGTTTGTAATTTTTAGGGATTGTAAACTCTTATTAGTTTTTATATATCAGGTTCTGCAATCGTCGGGAAAAGGGGGAGTCGGGGGATTTTTAATTGAGTGCTGACTCCTAATCCATAATTCATTCCTTCAAAAATATAGCTCGTTATGCATGATAAATCACTGCAAAATCATTAATGATCCATAGTTCAGCTTTTTGTAAATGGGCAAAACAATGGCTTGTTTGACTCGTGTAAATATCCCATCGCACGTTCACTTGAGAATTTAATGTTATTCTCTTTAAAAGGTTTGGATCCATAGGTCATTTACATCTTGAACATGTTTCAAGCATGCATATCCATTTTTTAAAACATGTGTAGAAAAATCTCTTTCTTATAAAATTCCAAACTATTAGGGTTGTGCTAAAAGGAATTTCCCAAACTTGGATAACAAAACTTTTGTGTTAATTTGTGGTGTTGGTATAAATTTTTTTCACTTACATTTGTTTATTGTTTTAAATTTTTCCCATACATCAACTCTAAAATTTTCATTTTGTTGTGCGCTATTTGCCTTTTACCTCTTTTTTTTGTTTACGAGATGAAGGGAAAGTGAAAACTCAAGTTCTGATTTAAGAAAAAAGTATACATCTAAAATGGAAATGCACAATGCACAAATGTAGAGAGCGATAATTCCAAAAAGTGTTTGTAATTTTTAGGGATTGTAAACTCTTTTTAGTTTTTATATATCAGGTTATGCAATCATCGGGAAAAGGGGGAAGCGGGGGATTTTTAACAGAGTGTTGTCTCCCAATCCATAAGTCATTCCGTGCAAAAATATAGCCCATTACGCATGATAAATCACTTTACAAACATCTATGATCGTTAGGTAAGCTTTTTGTTAATGGGCAAAATAATGGCTTGTTTGATTCGGGTAAATATCCCACCACACATTCTCTTGTGAATTTAATGTTATTCTCTTTAAAAGGAATGCATCCATAGGTCATTTGCATCTTTAACTTGTTTCATGCATTCATATCCATTTTTTAAAACATGAGTAGAAAAATCTCTTTCTTATAAAATTCCGAGCTATGAGGGTTGAACTAGTGGAATTTCCAAAACATGGATAATGAAACTTTTGTATTCATTTGTGGTGAGTGAATAAAGTTTCTTTACTTACATTTGTTTATTGCTTTTAAATTCTTTCCATACATAAACTCTAAATTTTCAGTTTGTTGTGATCTATTTGCCTTTTATCTTCTTTTTTTGTTTACGAGATGAAGGGAAAGTGAAAATTCATGTTTTGATTTAAGAAAAAAGTATACATCTAAAATGGAAATGAACAATCCAAAAATTTAGAGAGAGATAATTCCAAAAAGTGTTTGTAATTTTTAGGAATTGTAACTCTTTTTAGTTTTTATATATTTTGTTTTGTAATCATTGGGAAATAGGGGAGGCGGGAGACTTTTAACTGAGTGTTGACTCCCAATCTATAAGTCATTCCTTAAAAAAATATATCCCGTTACGCATGATAAATCACTTTACAATCAACTATGATCCTTCGTTCAGCTTTTTGTCAATGGGCAAAATAATGGCTTGTTTCACTCGGGTAAATAGCCCACCGCACGTTCACTTGAGAATTTAATGTTATTCTCTTTAAAAGGTTTGGATCCGTAAAAGGTTTGGATCCGTAGGTCATTTGCATTTATTACATGTTTCAAGCATGCACATCCTTTTTTTAAAACATTTGTAGAAAAATCTCTTTTTTATAAAATTCCGAGCTATTAAGGTTGAACTAGTGGAATTTCCCAAACTTGGATAACAAAACTTTTGTATTCGTTTGTGGTCAGTGAATAAATTTTCTTTACTTACATTTGTTTATTGCTATAAATTCTTTCCATACATAAACTCTAAAATTTTCATTTTTTTGAGATCTATTTGCCCTTTATCTCTTTTTTTTTTGTTTACAAGATGGAGGGAAAGTGAAAACTCAAGTTTTGATTTAAGTAAAAAGTATGCATCTAAAATGGAAATACACATCGCACAAATGTAGAGAGAGATAATTTAAAAAAGTGTCTATAATTTATAGGGATTGTAAAATATTTTTAGCTTTTATATATCAGGTTTTGCAATCGTTGAGAAAAGGGGGAGGCAGGGGATTTTTAACTGAGTGTTGACTCCCAATCCATAAGTAATTCCTTTAAAAAATATAGCCAGTTATGCTTGATAAATCGCTTTCCTATCACCTATAATTGTTAGGTCAGCTTTTTGGAAATGGGAAAAAAATGGCTTGTTTGACTCTAGAAAATATCCCACCGTACGTTTAGTTGAGAATTTAATGTTATTCTCTTTAAAAGGTTTGGATCCATTGGCAATTTGCATCTTTAACATGTTTCAAGCTTGCATATCCATTTTTTAAAACATGTGTAGCAAAATCACTTCTTAAAAAATTCCGAGCTATTAGGGTAGAACTAGTGGAATTTCCCAAACTTGCATAACTATACTTTTTTGTTCATTTTTGGTGTGTCAATAAATTTTATTTACTTATATTTGTTCATTGATTTAAATTCTTTCCATAAATAAACACTAAAATTTTGAGTCTATAGTGTTCAATTTGCCTTTTTTCTCTTTTTTTTGTATATGAGATAAGGAGAAGTGAAAACTCAAGTTTTGATTTAAGAAAAAATTATACATCTAAAATGGAAATGCACAATGCACAAATGTAGAGAGAGATAATTCCAAGAAGTGTTTGCAATTTTAAGGGATTGTAAACTCATTTTAGTCTTAATATATCAGGTTATGCAATCTTCGGGAAAAGGGGGAGGCGGGGGATTTTTAAAAGAGTGTTCACTCTCAATCCATAAGTCATTCCTTACAAAAATATACCCCGTTACGCATGGTAGATCACTTTACAATCATCTATTATCGTAAGGTCAGCTTTTTGTATATAGGCAAAATGGTGGCTTGTTTGACTCGGGTAAATATCCCACTGCTCGTTTACATGAGAATTTAATATTTTTCACTTTAAAAGCTTTGGATCCATAGGTCATTTGCATCTTTAACATGTTTCCAGCATGCATATCCATTTTTTAAAACATGTGTAGAAAAATATCTTTCTTTTAAAATTCCGAGCTATTCGGGGTGAACTAGTGGAGTTCCCCAAACTTGGAAAAGAAAAATTTTGTGTTCATTTTCGGTGTGTGAATAAAATTTATTTAATTACATTTTTTTATAGCTTTAAATTCTTTCCATACATCAGCTCTAAAATTTTCATTTTTTTGTGATTTATTTGCATTTAATCTCTTTTTTTTGTTTACGATTTGAAGGGAATGTGAAAACTCAACTTTTGATGTAAGAAAAAAGTATACATCTAAAATGGAAATGCACAATGTAAAATTGTAGAGAGAGATAATTCCAAAAAGTGTTTGTAATTTTTAAGGATTGCAAACTCTTTTTAGTTTTTATATATCAGGTTTTGCAATTGTCGGGAAAAGGGGGAGGTGGGGGGGTTTTTAACTGAGTGTTGACACCCAATCCACAAGTCATTCCTTACAAAAATATAGCCCGTTACGCATGATAGATCACTTTACAATCATCAATGATCGTTAGGTCAGCTTTTTGTAAATGGGCAAAATAATAGCTTGTTTTACTCGAGTAAATATCCAACCGCTTGTTCACTTGTGATTTTAATGTTATTCTCTATAAAAGGTTTGGATCCATAGGTCATTTGAATCGTTAACATGTATCAAGCATGCATATGCATTTTTTTAAAACATGTGTCGAAAAATCTCTTTCTTATAAAATTCCGACCAATTAGGGTTGAACTAGTGGAATTTCCCAAACTAGGATAACAAAACTTTTGCGTTCATTTGTGGCGTGTGAATAAATTTTTTTTACTTACATTTTTTATTGCTTTAAATTCATTCCATACATAAACTCTAAAATTTTTAGTTTGTTCTGATCTTTTTGCCTTTTATCTCTTTTTTTTGTTTCCTAGATGAAGGGAAAATGAAAACTCAAGTTTTGATTTAAGATAAAAGTATATATCTAAAATGGAAATACACAATGCACAAATGTAGAGAGAGATAATTCCAAAAAGTAACCGTAATTTTTAGGGATTGTAAACACTTTTCATTTTTTATATATAAGGTTCTACAATCTTTGGGAAAAGGGGGAGGCGGTGGATTTTTAACTGAGTGTTGACTGCCAATCCATAAGTCATTTCTTACAAAAATATAGCCCGTAACGCTGATCGTTAGGTCAACTTTTTATAAATGGGCACAATAATGACTTGTTTGACTCGGGAAAATATCCCACCGCACATTCACTTGAGAATTTAATGGTATTCTCTTTAAAAGGTTTGGACCCTTAGGTCATTTGCATCTTTAACATGTTTCAAGCGGGCATATCTTTTTTTTAAAACATGTGTAGAAAAATCTTTTTCGAATAAAACTCCAATGCGATTAGGGTTGAACTAGTGGAATTACCAAAACTTGCATAACAAGACTTTTGTGTTAATTTGTGGTTTGTGAATAAATTTTCTTTTCTTACATTTGTTCATTGCTTTAAATTCTTTCCATACGTAAACTCTAAAACTTTCATTTTCAAGTCATCTCTTTGCCTTTTATCTCTTTTTCATGTTTACAAGATGCGGGGAAAGTGAAAACTCAAGTTTTGATTGATGAAAAAGTATACATAAAAAATGGAAATGCACAATGCAAAAATATAGAGAGAGATAATTCAAGAAAGTGTTTGTAATTTTTAGGGATTGTAAAATTTTTTTAGTTTTTATATATCAGGTTCTGCAATCGACGAGAAAAGGGGGAGACGGGGAATTTTTAACTGAGTGTTGACTCGCACTCCATAACTCATTCCTTACAAAAATATTGCCCGTTACGCATTATAAATCACTTTGCAATCATCTATGATCGTTAGGTCAGCTTTTTGTAAATGGGGAAAATAATAGCTTGTTTGACTCGAGTAAATTTTCCACTGCACGTTCACTTGAGATTTTAATGTTATTCTCTATAAAAGGTTTGGATCCATAGGTCATTTTGCATATTTAACATGTATCATGCATGCAGATCCATTTTTTAAAACATGTGTAGAAAAATCTCTTTCTTATAAAATTCCAAGAAATTGGGGTTGAACTAGTGGAATTTCCCTAACTTGGATAACAAAACTTTTGTGTTCATTTGTGGTGTGTGAATAAATTTTCTTAACTAACATTTGTTTATTGCTTTAAATTTTTTCCATACATAACTCTAAAATTTTCAGTTTGTTCTGATCTTTTTGTCTTTAATCTTTTTTTTTTCGAGATGAAGGGAAAGTGAAAAGTCAAGTTTTGAATTAAAATAAAAGTATACATCTAACATGGAAATGCACAATGCACAAATGTAGAGAGAGATAATTCATAAAAGTTCCGTAATTTTTAGGAATTGTAATCACTTTTCATTTTTTATATAACATCGGGAAAAGGGGGAGGGGGGGGGGGGGGGGTGTTTAACTGAGTGTTGACTCCCAATCCATAAGTCATTCCTTACAAAAATATAGCCCGTTACACTGATCGTTGGGTCAGATTTTTGTAAATGGGCAAAATAATGGCTTGTTTGACTCGGGAAAATATCCCACCGCACGTTCACATGAGAATTTAATGTTATTCTCTTTAAAAGGTTATTCACTTGAGAATTTAATGTCATTTTCATCTTTAACATGATTCAAGCGTGCATATCTACTTTTTAAGACATGTGTAAAAAATTCTCTTTCTTATAAAAATCCGAGCTATTAGGGTTGAATTAGTGGAATTACCCAAACTTGGATAACAAGACTTTTGTGTTAATTTGTGGTTTGTGAATAAATTTACTCTTATTAAATTTGTTCATTGCTTCAAATTCTTCCCACACATAAAATCTAAAACTTTAATTTTTTGTGATCTATTTGCCTTTAAGAAAAATGTATCAATCTAAAATGGAAATGTAGAATGCATAAATGTAGAGAGAGATAATTCCCAAATGTGCCTGTAATGTTTAGGGATTGTAAACTCTTTTTAGTTTTTATATATCAGGTTCTGCAATTTTCGGGAAAAGGGGGTGGCGGGGGATTTTTAACTGAGTTTTGACTCCCTATCCATAAGTCATTCCTTCCAAAAATTTAGCCTCTTATGCATCATAAATCACTTTACAATCATCTATGATTGTTAGGTCAACTTTAGGTAAATGGGTAAAATAATTGCTTGTTTGACTCAGGTAAATATCCCACCGCACGTTCTCTTGAGAATTTAATTTTATTCTGTTTAAAACGTTTGGATCCATAGGTCATTAGTATCTTTAACATGTTTTTAGCAGGCATATCTATTTTTTAAAACATGTGTAGAAAAATCTCTTTCTTATAAAATTCCGAGCTATTAGGGTTGAACGAGTGGAATTACCGAAACTTGGATAGCAAAACTTTTGTGTTCATTTGTTGTGTGTGAATAAATTTTATTTTCTTACATTTGTTCATTGCTTTAAATTCTTTCCATACATAAACTCTAAAATTTTCATTTTGTTGTGCTGTACTTGCCTTTCATCTCTTTTTTTTTGTTTACGAGATGAAGGGAAAGTGAAAACTCATGTTTTTATTTAAGAAAAAAGTATACATCTGAAATGGAAATGCACAATGCAAAAATGTAGAGAGAGATAATTCCGAAAAGTGTTTTTAATTTTTACGGTTTGTAAACTCTTTTTAGTTTTTATATATCTAGTTCTTCATCAGTCGGGAAAAGAGGGAGGCAAGGGATTTTAAACTGAGTATTGACTCCCAATCCATAACTCATTCCTTACAAAAATATAGCCTCTTACGCTTGATAAATCACTTTATAATCCTCTATGATCGTTAGGTCAGCTTTTTGTAAATTGGCAAAATAATGGCTTGTTTGACTCGGGTAAATAGCCCACTGCATGTTCTCTTGAGAATTTAATGTTATTCTCTTTAAAAGATTTGGATCCTTAGGACATTTGCATCTTTAACATGTTTCAAGCATGCATATCCATTTTTTAAAACATATGTAGATAAATATCTTTCTCATAAAATTCCGAGCTATTTTGGTTGAAGTAGTGGAATTACCCAAACTTGGATAACAAAACTTTTGTGTTCATTTGTTGGATGTGAATAAATTTTCTTTACTTGCATTTGTTTATTGCTTTAAATTGTTTCCGTACATAAACTCTAAAATTTTCATTTTTTTGTGATCTATTTGCCTTTTATCTCTTTTTTATTTTACAAGATGAAAGGGAAGTGAAAACTCAAGTTTTAATTTAAGAAAAAAGTATACGTTTAAAATGGAAATTCACAATGCACAAATATAGAGAGAGAAAATTCCAAAAAGTTTCTGTATTTTTTAGGGATTGGAAACTCTTTTTAGTTTTTAAATTTCAGGTTATGCAATCGTCGGGAAAAGGGGGAGGCGGGGGATATTTAACTAAGTGTTGACTCCCAATCCATAAGTCATTCCGTAAAAATATAGCGTGTTAGGCATGAAAAATATAGCGGGGGATTTTTAACCTTGTGTTGACTCCCAATCCTTAAGTTATTCCTTACAAAAATATAGCCCGTTACGGATGATAAATCACTTTATAATCATCCATGATGGTTAGGTCAGCTTTTTGTAAATGGGCTAAATAATGACTTGTTTGACTTGAGTAAATATCCCACCGTACGTTCACTTGAGATTTTAATGTTTTTTTCTTTAAAAGGTTTGGAACCATAGGTCATTTGCATCTTTAACATGTTTCAAGCATGCAAATCCATTTTTTAAAACATGTGTAGAAAAATCTCTTTCTTATAAAATTCCGAGCAATTAGGGTTGAACTAGTGGAATTTACCAAACTATGATAAGAAAACTTTTGTGTTCGTTTGTGGTGTGTGAATAAATTTTCTTTACTTGTATTCTTTTATAGCTTTAAATTCTTTCCATACATAAAACTCTAAAATTTTCAATTTGTGATCTTTTTGCCTTTTATCTCTTTTTTGTTTTGTTTCCGAGATGAAGGGAAAGTGAATACTCTCAAGTTTTGATTTAAGATAAAAGTATACATCTAAAATAGAAATGCACAATGCACAAATGTAGAGAGAGATAATTCCAAAAAGTGGCCGTAATTTTTAGGGACTGTAAACTCTTTTTAGTCTCTATATATCAGGTTCTGCAATCTTCGGGAAAAGGGGGAGGCGGGGGGTTTTTAACTGAGTGTCGACTCCCAATCCATAAGTCATTCCTTACAAAAATATACCCTGTTACACTGATCGTTAGGTTAGCTCTTTTGTAAATGTGCAAAATAATGGCTTGTTTGACTCGAGAAAATATCCCACCGCACGTTCACTTGATAATTTAATGTTATTTAGTTTAAAAGGATTGGATCCATAGGTCATTTGCATCTTTCACATGTTTCAAGTGTGCATATCTATTTTTTAAAACATGTGTAGAAAAATTTTTTTCTTATAAAATTTCGAGCTTTTAGGGTTGAACTAGTGGAATTAGGCAAACTTGGATTACAAGACTTTTGTGTTAATTTTTGGTTTGTAAATAAATTTTTTTTATTACATTTTTCATTGCTTTAAATTCTTTCCATACATAAAATCTAAAATTTTCATTTTGATGTGATCTATTTGCCTTTTATATCTTTTTTATGTTTACGAGATGAGGGGAAAGTGAAAACTCAGGTTTTGATTTAAGAAAAAAGTATACATCTACAATGGAAATGTAGAATGCACAAATGTAGAGAGATATAATTCCAAAACGTGCCTATAATTTTTAGGGATTGTAAACACTTTTTAGTTTTTATATATCAAGTTCTGCAATCGTCGAGAAAAGGGGGTGGCGAGGGACTTTTAATTGATTGTTGACTCCCAATCCATAAGTCATTCCTTACAAATATTTAGCCCGTTACACATGATAAATCACTTTACAATCATCTACGATCGTTGGGTCAGCTTTTTGTAAATGGGAAAAATAATGGCTAGTTTGACTCGGGTAAGTATCCCACCACATGTTCTCTTGAGAATTTAATGTTATTCTCTTTAAAAGATTTGGATCCATAGGTCATTTGCATCTTTAACATGTTTCAAACATGCATATCCATTTGTTAAAACATATGTAGATAAATCTCTTTCTTATAAAAATCCGAGCTATTTGGGTTGAACTAGTGGAATTACCCAAACTTGGATAAAAAAACTTTTGTGTTCATTTGTGGGGTGTGAATAAATTTTCTTTACTTACATTTTTTTATTGCTTTAAATTTTTTTCGTACATCAACTCTAAAATTTTCATTTTGTTGTGATTTATTTGCCTTTTATCTCTTTTTTTTGTGTACGAGATGAAAGGGAAGTGAAAACTCCAGTTTTTATTTAAGAAAAACGTATACGTTTAAAATGGAAATGCACAATGCACAAATGTAGAGAGAGATAATTCCAAAAAGTATCTGTAATTTTTAGGGATTGGAAACTCTTTTTAGTTTTTAAATTTCAGGTTCTGCAAACGTCAGGAAAAGGGGGAGGCGATGGATTTTTAACTGAGTGTTGACTCCCAATCCATAAGTCATTGCTTTAAACAATATAGCCCATTATGCATGATAAATTACTTTACAATCATCTATGATCGTTAGGTTACTTTTTGTAAATTGGCAAAATAATGGCTTATTTTACTCGGGTGAATATCCGACTGCACTTTCACTTGAGAATTTAATGTTATTCTCTTTAAAAGGTTTGGATCCATAGGTCACTTGCATCTTTAACATGTTTAAAGCAAGCATATCTATTTTTTAAAACATGTGTAGAAAAATATCTTCTTATAAAATTCCTAGCTATTAGGTTTGAACTTGTGGAATTTCCCAAACTTGGATAACAAAACTTTTGTGTTTATTTGTGGTGTGTGAATAATTTTATTTATTTACATTTTTTTATTGCTTTAAATTCTTTCCATTCATAAACTCTAAAATTTTCAGTTTGTTGTGATCTATTTGCCTTTTATCTCTTTTTTTCGCTTACAAGATTAAGGGAAAGTGAAAACTCAAGTTTTGATTTAAGAAAAAAGTATCCATCTAAAATTGAAATGCACAATACAAAAATATAGAGAGAGATAATTCCAAAAAGTGTTCTGCAATCATCAAGAAAAGGGGGAGGCGGGGAATATTTAACTAAGTGTTGACTCGCAATCCATAAGTCATTCCATGCAAAAATATAGCCCATTACGTATGATAAATCACTTTACAATCATCTATGATCTTTAGTTCAGCATTTTGTAAATGGGCAAAATAATAACTTGTTTGACTCGAGTAAATATCCCACCGCATGTTCACATGAGATTTTAATGTTATTCTCTATTTTTTTTTTTGGATCTATAGGTCATTTGCGTCTTTAACATGTTTCAAGCATGCATATCCATTTTTTAAATCATGTGTAGAAAAATCTCTTTCTTTTAAAATGTCGTGCAATTAGGGTTGAACCAGTGGAATTTCCCAAACTTGGATAACAAAATTTTTGTGTTCATTGTGGGTTGTGAATAAATTTTCTTTACTAACATTTGTTTATTGCTTTAAATTCTTTCCATACATAAATACTTAAATTTTCAGTTTGTTGTGATCTTTCAGCCTTTTATCTCTTTTTTTTTATTTCCGAGATGAAGGGAAAGTGAAAAATCAAGTTTTGATTTAAGATAAAGTATACATCTTAAATGGAAATGCACAATACTCAATTGTAGAGAGAGATAATTCCAAAAAGTGTCTGTAATTTTTAGGGATTGTAAACAATTTTCAGTTTTATATATATCAGTTTTTGCAATCGTCGGAAAAAGGGGGAGGGGGGGAATTTTTAACTAAGTGTTGACTCCCAATCCATAAGTCATTTCTTACAAAAATATAGCCTGTTACGCTGATCGTTAGGTCAGATTTTTGTAAATGGGAAAATAATGGCTTGTTTGACTCGGGAAAATATCCCACCGCATGTTCAATTGAGAATTTAATGTTATTCTCTTTAAAAGGTTTCGATCCTTATGTAATTTGTATCTTTAACATGTTTCAAGCGGGCATATCTATTTTTTAAAATATGTGTAGAAAAATCTCATTCTTATAAAATTCCGAGCTATTAGGGTTGAACTAGTGGAATTACCCAAACTTGGATAGCAAAACTTTTGTATTAAATTGTGGTTTGTGAATAAATTTACTTTTCTTACATTTTTTCATTGCTTTAAATTCTTTCCGTACATAAACTCTAAAAATTTCATTTTGAAGTGTTCTCTTTGCCTTTTATCTCTTTTTGATGTTTACGAGATGAAGGGAAAGTGAAAACTGAAGTTTTGATTTAAGAAAAAAGTATACATCTAAAAGGGACATTACAATGACCAAATATAGAGAGAGATAATTCCGGAAAGTGTTTATAATTTTTAGTGATTGTAAAAATTTTTTAGTTTTTTTATATCAGGTTCTGCAATCGTCGAGAAAAGGGGGAGGTGGGGAATTTTTAACTGAGTGTTGACTCGCAATCCATAAGTCATCCTTTACAAAAATATAGCTAGTTACGCATGTTAAATCACTTTACAATAATCTATGATCATTAGGTCAGCTTTTTGTAAATGGAAAAATAATAGCTTGTTCTCTATAAAAGGTTTTGGATCCATAGGTCATTTGCATCTTTAACATGTATCAAGCATGCATATCCATTTTTTAAAACATGTGTGGAAAAATCTCTTTCTTATAAAATTCCAAGCAATTAGGGTTGAACTAGTGGAATTTCCCAAACATGGATAACGAAACTTTTGTGTTCATTTGTGGTGTGTGAATAAATTTTCCTTAGTTACATTTGTTTATTGCTTTAAATTCTTTCCATACATAAACTCTAACATTTTCAGTTTGTTCTGATCTTTTTGCCTTTTATCTCTTTTTTTTGTTTACGTGATGAAGGGAAAGTGAAAACTCAAGTTTTGATTTAAGATAAAAGTATACATCTAAAATGCAAATGCACAATGCACAAATGTAGAGAGAGATAATTCCAAAAAGTGTCCATAATTTTTAGGGATTGTAAACACTTTTATATATAAGGTTCTGCAATCGTCTGGAAAAGGGGGAGGCGGGGGATTTTTAACTGAGTGTTGACTCCCAATCCATAAGTCATTCCTTATGAAAATATAGCCCGTTACGCTGATCGTTAGGTCAACTTTTTGTAAATGGGCAAAATAATAGCTTGCTTGACTCGGGAAAATATCCCACCGCACGTTCACTTGAGAATTTAATGTGATTCTCTTTAAAAGGTTTGGATCCTTAGGTCATTTGCATCTTTAACATGTTTCAACCGGGCATATCTATTTTTTAAAACATGTGCATAAAAATCTCTTTCTAATAAAATTCCAATGCTATTAGGGTTGAACTAGTGGAATTACCCAAACTTGGATAACAAGACTTTTGTGTTAATTTGTGATTTGTGAATAAATTTTCTTTTCTTACATTTGTTCATTGCCTTAAATTCTTTCCATACATAAACTCTAAAACTTTAATTTTGAAGTCATGTCTTTGCCTTTTATCTCTTTTTTATGTTTACGAGATGAAGGGAAAGTGAAAACTCAAGTTTTGATTTAAGAAAAAGCATACATCTAAAATGGAAATGCACAATGTACACATATAGGGAGAGATAATTCCTGAAATGTTTTTAATTTTTAGGGATTTTAAATTTTTTTTAGTTTTTATATATCATGTTTTGCAATCGTCGAAAAAAGGGGGAGGGGGGAATTTTTAACTAAGTGTTGACTCACAATCCATAAGTCATTTCTTACAAAACTATTGCCCGTTACGCATGATAAATCACTTTACAATCATCTATGATCGTTAGGTCAGCTTTTTGTAAATGGGCACAATAATAGCTTGTTTGACTCGAGTAAATATCCCACCGCACGTTCACTTGGGATTTTAATGTTATTCTCTATAAAAGGTTTGGATCCATAGGTCATTTCCATCTTTAACATGTATCAAGCATGCATATCCATTTTTTAAAACATGTGTAGAAAAATCTCTTTGTTATAAAATTCCGAGCAATTGGGGTTGAACTAGTGGAATTTCCCAAACTTGGATAACAAAACTTTTTTGTTCATTTGTGGTGTCTAAAAAAATTTTCTTTACTTACATTTGTTTATTGCTTTAAATTCTTTCCATAAATAAACTCTAACATTTTCAATTTGTTCTGATCTTTTTTTCTTTTATCTCTTTTTTTTTTTTTTTTTCGAGATGAAGGGAAAGTGAAAACTCAAGTTTTGATTTAAAATAAAAGTATACATCTAAAATGGAAATTCACAATGCACAAATGTAGATAGAGATAATTCTTAAAAGTGTCCGTAATTTTTAGGGATTGTAATCACTTTTCAGTTTTTATATATCAGGTTCTGTAATCGTCAGGAAAAGGGGGAGGCGGGGGATTTTAAACTGAGTGTTGACTCCCAATCCAAAAGTGATTCCTTACAAAAATATAGCCCGGTACACTGATCGTTAGGTCAGATTTTTGTAAATGGGCAAAATAATGGCTTGTTTGACTCGAGAAAATATCCCACCGCACGTTCACTTGAGAATTTAATGTTATTCTCTTTAAAAGGTTTGGATCCATAGGTCATTTTCATCTTTAACATGATTCAAGCGTGCATATCTACTTTTTAAAACATTTGTAAAAAATTCTCTTTCTTATAAAAATCCGAGCTATTAGGGTTGAATTAGTGGAATTACCCAAACTTGGATAACAAGACATCTGTGTTAATTTATGGTTTGTGAATAAATTTACTTTTATTACATTTGTTCATTGCTTCAAATTCTTTCCACACATCAAAATCTAAAACTTTCATTTTGTTGTGATGTATTTGCCTTTTATCTCTTTTTTATGTTTACGAGATGAAGGGAAAGTGAAAACTCAAGTTTTGATTTAAGAAAAATCCATCAATCAAAAATGGAAATGTAGAATGCACAAATTTAGAGAAAGATAATTCCAAAAAGTGCCTATAATTTTTAGGGATTGTAAACTCTTTTTAGTTTTTATATATCAGGTTCTGCAATCGTCGGAAAAAGGAGGTGGCGGGGGATTTTTAATTGAGTGTTGACTCCCTATCCATAAGTCATTCCTTCCAAAAATATAGCCTGTTACGCATGATAAATCACTTTACAATCATCTATGATCGTTAGGTCAGCTTTAGGTAAATGGGTAAAATAATCGCAGGTTTGACTCGGGTAACTATCCCACCGCACGTTCTCTTGGGAATCTAATTTTATTCTCTTTAAAAGGTTTGGATCCATAGGTCATTTGTATCTTTAACATGTTTCTAGCAGGCATATCTATTTTTTAAAAAATGTGTAGAAAAATCTCTTTCTTATAAATTCTGAGCTATTAGGGTGGAACTAGTGGAATTACCGAAACTTGGATAGCAAAACATTTGTGTTCATTTGTGGTGTGTGAATAAATTTTATTTTCTTACATTTATTCATTGCTTTAAATTCTTTCCATACATAAACTCTATAATTTTCATTTTTTTGTGCTCTACTTGCCTTTTATCTCTTTTTTTTGATTACGAGATGCGGGGAAAATGAAAATGCAAGTATTTATTTAAGAAAAAAGTATACATCTAAAATGGAAATGCACAATGCACAAATATAGAGAGAGATAATTCCAAAAATTATCCGTAATTTTTAACGGATTGTACACGCTTTTCAGTTTTTATATATTAGGTTCTGTAATTGTCGGGAAAAGGGGGAGGCGGGGGATTTTTAACTGAGTGTTGACTCCCAATCCATAAGTCATTCCTTACAAAAATATAGTCCATTACGCTGATCATTAGGTAAACTTTTTGTAAATCGGCAAAATAATGGATTGTTTGACTCGGGAAAATATCCCACCGCACGTTCACTTGAGAATTTAATGTTATTCTCTTTAAAAGTTTTCGATCCTTAGGTAATTTGCATCTTTAACATGTTTCAAGTAGGCATATCTATTTTTTAAAACATGTGTAGAAAAATCTCTTTTTTATAAAATTCCAAGCTATTAGGGTTGCTCTAGGGGAATCATCCAAACTAGGATAACAAGACTTTTGTGTTCATTTGTGGTTTGTGAATAAATTTTAATTTATTAAATTTGTTCAATGATTCAAATTCTTTCCATTCATAAACTCTAAAACTTTCATTTTGATGTGATCCATTTGCCTTTTATCTCTTTTTTATGGTTACGAGATGAAGGGAAAGTGAAAACTCAAGTTTTGATTTAAGAAAAAAGTATCAATCTAAAATGGAACTATAGAATGCACAAATGTAGAGAGAGATAATTCAAAAAAGTGCCAGTAATTTTTAGGGATTGTAAACGCTTTTTAGTTTTTATATATCAGGTTCTGCAATCGTTGGGGAAAGGGGGTGGCAGGGGATTTTTAACTGAGTGTTGACTCCCAATCCATAAGTCATTCGTTCCAAAAATATAGCCTGTTACGCATGATAAATAACTTTACAATCATCTATTATTGTTAGGTCAGCTTTAGGTAATGGGTAAAATAATGGCTTGTTTGACTCGGGTAAATATCCCACCGCACATTCACTTGAGAATTTAATTTTATTATCTTTAAAAGGTTTGGATCCATAGGTCCTTTGTATCTTTAACATGTTTCAAGAAGGCATATCTATTTTTTAGAACATGTGTAGAAAAATCTCTTCGTTATAAAATTCCCAGCTATTAGGGTTGAGTTAGTAGAATTACCGAAACTTGGATAGCAAAATTTTTGTGTTCATTTGTGGTGTGTGAATAAATTTTATTTTCTTACCTTTGTTCATTACTTTAAATTCTTTCCAGACAAAAACTCTAAAATTTTCATTTTGTTGTGTTGTATTTGCCTTTTATCTCTTTTTTTTCTTTACGAGATTAAGGGAAAGTGAAAACTCAAGTTTTTATTTAAGAAAAAAGTATACATCTAAAATGGAAATGCACAATGCAAAAATCGGGAGAGAGATAATTCCAAAAAGTGTTTGTAATTTTTAGGGATTGTAAGCTCTTTTTAGTTTTTATATATCAGGTACATCAATAGTTGGGAAGAGGGGGAGGCAGGGGATTTTTAACTGAGTGTTGACTCCCAATCCATAAGCCATTCCTTACAAAAATATAGCCCGTTATGCATGATAAATCACTTGACAATCATGTATGATCGTTAGGTCAGTTTTTTGTAAATGGGCAAAATAATGGCTTGTTTGACTCGGGTAAATATCCTACCACACGTTCTCTTGAGAATTTAATGTTATTCTCTTTAAAAGATTTGGATCCATAGGTCATTTGCATCTTTAACATGTTTCAAGCATGCATATCCATTTTTTAAAACATATGTAGATAAATGTCTTTCTTATAAAATTCCGAGCTATTTGGGTTTAACTAGTGGAATTACCAAAACCTGGATAACAATACTTTTGTGTTCATTTGTGGGATGAGAATAAATTTTCCTTACTTACATTTGTTTATTGCTTTAAATTGTTTCCGTACATAAACTCAAAAATTTTCATTTTGTTATGATCTATTTGCCTTTTATCTCTTTTTTTTGTTTACGAGATGAAAGGGAAGTGAAAACTCGAGTTTTTAGTTAAGAATAGAGTATATGTTTAAAATTGAAATGCACAATGCACAAATGTAGTGAGAGATAATTCCAAAAAGCGAAAGTAATTTTTAGGGATTGTAAACTCTTTTTAGTTTTTATATATTAGGTTCTGCAATCGTCAGGAAAAGGGGGAGGCGGGGGATTTTTAACTGAGTGTTAACTCCCAATCCATAAGTCATTCCATACAAAAATATATCCCATTACACATGAAAAATTACTATACAATAATCTATGATCGTTAGGTCAACTCTTTGTAAATGGGCTAAATAATGGCTTGTTTGACTCGGGTAAATATCCCCCTGCACGTTCACTTGAGAATTTAATGTTATTCTCTTCTAAAGGTTTGGGTCCTTAGGGCATTTGCATCTTTAACATGTTTCAAGCATGCATATCCATTTTTTAAAACATGTGTAGAAAAATCTCTTTCTTATAAAATTCCAAGTTATTAGGGTTGAACAAGTGGAATTTCCCAAACTTGAATAACGAAACTTTTGTGTTCATTTGTGGTGTGTGAATAAATTTTCTTTACTTACATTTGTTTATTGATTTAAATTCTTTCCATACATAAACTCTAAAATTTTCAGTTTGTTGTGATCTATTTGCCTTTTATCTCTTTTTTTTGTTTACGAGATGAAGGGAAAGTTAAAACTCAAGTTTTGATTTAAGAAAAAAGTATACATCAAAAATGGAAATGCACAATGCAAAAATGTAGAGAGAGATAATTCCAAAAATTATATGTAATTTTTAGGGACCGTAAACTCTTTTAAGTTTTTATATATCAGGTACTGCAATCGTAGGGAAAAGAGGGAGTCAAGGGATTTTTAACTGAGTGTTGACTCCCAATCCATAAGTCATTCTTAACAAAAATAGCCCGTTGTGCATGATAAATCACTATTGAATCACTTATAATCATTAGGTCAGCTTTTTGTAAATGGACAAAATAATGGCTTGTTTTACTCTGGAAAATATCCCACCGTATGTTCACTTGAGAATTTAATGTTATTCTCTTTGAAAGATTTGGATCCATAGATCATTTAAATCTTGAACATGTTTCAAGCTTGCATATCCATTTTTTAAAACATTTGTAGAAAAACCTCTTTCTTAGAAAATTCTGAGCTATTAGTGTAGAACTAGTGGAATTTCTAAAACTTGGATAACAAATTTTTGTTGTTCATTTGTGCCGTGAGAATAAATTTTTTGTACTTACATTTGTTGCTTGCTTTAAATTCTTTCCAAAGATAAACTCTAAAACTTTTAGTCTGTAGTGATCAATTTGCCTTTTATCTCTTTTTTTTGTTTACGAGATGAAGGGAAAGTGAAAACTTAAGTTTTGATTTAAGAAAAAAGTATACATGTAAAATGGAAATGCACAATGCACAAATATTGAGAGAGATAATACCAAAAAGTGATTGTAATTTTTAGGGATTGTAAACTCTTTTTAGTCTTAATATATCAGGTTCTGCAATCTTTGGGGAAAGGGGGAGGTGCGGGATTTTTAACTGAGTGTTTACTCCCAATCTATAAGTCATTTCTTACAAAAATATAGCCCGTTACACATGATTAATCACATTACAATCATCTATAATTGTTAGGTTAGCTTTTTGTAAATGGGCATAATAATGACTTGTTTGACTCGCGTAAATATACCACCACACGTTCACTTGAGAATTTAATGTTATTCTCTTTAAAAGGTTTCGATCCACAGGTCATTCACATCTTTAACATGTTTCAATCATGCATATCCATTTTTTAAAACTTGTGTAGAAAAATCTCTTTCTTTCAAAATTCCTAGCTTTTAGGGTTGAACTAGTGGAATTTCCCAAACTGGGATAGGTAAAGTTTTGTGTTTATTTATGGTGTGCGAATAAATTTTAATTACTTACATTTGTTTATTTCTTTGAATTCTTTCCATACATAAACTCTAATATTTCCATTTTGATGTGATCTAATTGCCTTTTATCTCTATTTTATGTTTACGAGATGAAGGGAAAGTGAAAACTCAAGTTTTGATTTAAGAAACTATTATACATCTAAAATGGACATGTAGAATGCACAAATGTAGAGAGAGATAATTCCAAAAAGTGACTGTAATTTTTAGGGATTGTAAGCACTTTTAAGTATTAATATATATCAGGTTCTATAATCGTCGGGAAATGGGGGAGGCAGGGATTTTGAACGGAGTTTTGAGTCCAAATCTATAAATCATTCCTTACAAAAATATAGCCCAATACTCATGATAAATCACTTTACAATCATCTATAATCGTTAGGTGAGCTTTTTATAAATGGGCCAAATAATTGTTTGTTTGACTCGAGTAAATATCCCACCGTACGTTCACTTGAGATTTTAATGTTATTCTCTATAAAAGGTTTGGATCCATAAGTCATTTGCATCTTTAACATGTTTCAAGCATGCATATCCAGTTTTTAAACATGTGTAGAAAAATCTGTTTCTTATAATATTCCGAGCAATTAGGGTAGTGAAATTTCCCAAACTTGGATAACAAAACTTTTATGTTCATTTGTGGTGTTTGCATAAATTTTCTTTACTTAGATTTCTTTATTGCTTTAAATTCTTTCCACACATAAACTCTAAAATTTTCGGTTTGTTATGATCTTTTTGTTAAGAAAAAAGAATAAATCTAAAATGTAAATGCACAATGAACAAGTGTAGAGAGAGATAATTCCAAAAAGTGTCCGTAATATTTAGCGATTTTAAACGTTTTTCAGTTTTTATATATCAGCTTCTGCAGTCGCCGGGAAAAGGGGGAGGCGGGGGATTTTTAACTCAGTGTTGACTCCCAATCCAAAAGTCATTCCTTACAAAAATATAACCCGTTACACTGATTGTTAGGTCAGCTTTTTGTAAATGGGCAAAATAATGGCTTGTTTGACTCGGGAAAATATCCCACCGCACAGTCACTAGAGAATTTAATGTTATTCTCTTTAAAAGGTTTGGATCCATAGGTCATTTGCATCTTGAACATGTTTCAAGTGTGCAAATCTATTTTTTAAAACATGTGTAGAAAAATCTATTTCTTATAAAATTCCTAGCTATTAGGGTTGAACTAGTGGATTTACCCAAACTTGGATAACAAGACTTTTGTGTTAATTTGTGGTTTGTGAATAAATTTTATTTTCTTACATTTTTTGATTTCTTTAAATTCTCTCCATACGTGAACTCTAAAACTTTCATTTTGATGTGATCTAATTGCCTTTTATCTCTTTTTTTTGTTTACGAGATGAAGGGAAAGTGAAAACTCAAGTTTTGATTTAAGAAAAAAGTATACATCTAAAATGGAAATGTAGAATGCAAAAATGTAGAGGGAGATAATTCCAAAAAGTGCCTGTAATTTTTAGGGATTGCAAACTCTTTTTAGTTTTTATATATCAGGTTCTGCTATTGTCGGGAAAATGGGGTGGCGGGGCATTTTTAACTGAGTGTTGACTCCCAATCCATAAGTCATTCCTAACAAAAATATAGCCCGTTACGCATGATAAATTACTTTACAATCATCTATGATCGTTACTTAAACTTTTTGTTAATGGGCAAAATAATGGTTTGTTTGACTCAGGTAAATATCCCACCCCACGTTCACTTGAGAATTTAATGTTATTCTCTTTAAAAGGTTTGGATCCATAGGGCATTTGCATCTTTATCATGTTTCAGGCATGCATATCCATTTTTTAAAACATATGTAGAAAAATCTCTCTTATAAAAATCCGAGCTATTATTGTTGAACTTGTAGAATTACCCAAACTTGGATAACAAAATTTTTTTGTTCATTTGTGGTGTGCGAATAAATTTTCTTTGCTAACATTTTTTTATTGCTTTAAATTATTTCTATACAAAAACTCTAAAATTTTCATCTTGTTGTGATCTATTTGCCTTTTATCTTTTTTTTTTTTTTTTGCGAGATGAAGGAAAAGTGAAAACTCAAGTATTGGTTTAAGAAAAAAGTAAAGATCTAAAATGGAAATGCACAATGCACAAATGAGAAGAGATAAAATTCCAAAAAGTGTCAGTAATTTTTAGGGATTATAAACTCTTTTTAGTTTTTATATATCATATTCTGAAATCGTCGGGAAAAGGGGGAGGCGAGGGAATTTTAACTGAGTGTTGATTCCCAATGCATATGTCATTCCTTACAAAAATATAGCCCGTTACGCATGATAAATCACTTTACAATCATCTATGATTGTTAGGTCTGCTTTTTGTAAATGGGCAAAACAATGGCTTGTTTGACTCGGGTAAATAGCCCACTGCACGTTCACTTGAGAATTTAATGTTATTCTCTTTAAAAGGTTTGGATCCATAGGCCATTTGCATCTTTAATATGTTTCAAGCATGCATATCCATTTTTTAAACCATGTGTAGAAAAATATCTTTCTTATAAAATTCCGAGCTATTATGGTTGAATAAGTGGAATTTCCAAAACTTGGATAACATAATTTTTGTGTTCATTTGTGGTGTGTGAATAAATTTTCTTTACTTACATTTGTTTATTGCTTTAAACTCTTCCATACTTAAACTCTAAAATTTTCATTTTGTTGAGATCTATTTGCCTTGTATATTTTTTTTTGTTTGCGAGATGAAGGGAAAGTGAAAACTCAAGTTTTGATTTAAGAAAAAAATATACATCTAAAAGGGAAATTCACAATGCACAAATGTAGAGAGAGATAATTCCAAAAAGTATTCATAAATTGTTTGGATTGTAAACTCTTTTTTGTTTTTATATATCAGGTTTTGCAATTGTCTTGGAAAAGGGGGAGGTGGGGGATTTTTAACTGAGTGTTGACTCCCAATCCATAAGTCATTACTTACAAAAATATAGCCCGTTACACATGATAAATCACTTTACAATCATCTATGATCGTTAGGTCAGCTTTTCGTAAATGGGCAAACTAATGGTTTGTTTGACTCGGGTAAATATCCCACCACACGTTCACTTGAGAATTTCATGTTATTCTCTTTAAAAGGTTTGGATCCATAGGTCATTTTCATCTTGAACATGTTTCAAGCATGCATATCCATTTTTTAAAACATGTGTAGAAAAATATATTTCTTATAAAATTCGGAGCTATAATGGTTGAACTAGTGGAATTTCCCAAACTTGGATAACATAACTTTTGTGTTAATTTGTGGTGTGTGAATAATTTTTCTTTACTTACATTAGTTTATTGCTTTAAATTCTTCCATACATAAACTCTAAAATTTTCATTTTGTAGTGATCTATTTGCCTATTGTCTTTTTTTTTTTTTTGTTTGCGAGATCTAGGAAAAGTGAAAACTCAAGTTTTGATGTAAGAATAAAGTATACATCTAAATTGAAATTCACAATGCACAAATAGAGAGAGACATAATTCCAAAAAGTGTCTTTAATTTTTAGGGACTGTAAACTCTTTTTAGTTTTATATTTCATGTTCTGCAATCGTCGAGAAAAGGGGGAGACGGGTGATTTTTATCTGACTGTTGACACCCAATCCATAAGTCATTCCATACAAAATATAGCCTGTTACAATCATCTATGATTGTTAGGTTAGCTTTTTGTAAATGGGCAAAATAATGGCTTGTTTGACTCGGGTAAATATCCCACCACACGTTCACTTAAGAATTTATTGTTATTCTCTCTAAAACGTTTGGAACCATAGGCCATTTGCATCTTTAACATGATTCAAGAATGCATATCCATTTTTTAAAACATATGTAGAAAAATCTCTTTCTTATAAAATTCAGAGCTATTATGGTTGAACTGGTGGAATTTCCCAAACTAGGATAGCAAACTTTTGTGTTCATTTGTGGTGTGTGAATAAATTTTATTTTTGTTTATTGGTTTAAACTCTTCCATTCTTAAACTCTAAAATTTTAATTTTTTTGAAATCTATTTGCCTTATATCTTTTTTTTTGTTAGCGAGATGAAGGGAAAGTGAAAACTCAAATTTTGATTTAAGAAAAAAGTATATATCTAAAATGGAAGTTCACAATGCACAAATGTAGAGAGAGATAATTCCAAAAAGTGTTCATAAATTTTTTGGATTGTAAACTCTTTTTTGTTTTTATATATCAAGTTCTTCAATAGTCGGGAAGAGGGGGAGGCAGGGGATTTTTAACTGAGTGTTGACTCCCAATCCATAGGTCATTACTTACAAAAATATAGCCCGTTACACATGATAAATCACTTTACAATTATCTATGATCGTTAGGTCAGCTTTTAGTAAATTGGCAAATTAATGGCTTGTTTGACTCGGGTAAATATCCCACCGCACGTTCACTTGAGAATTTCATGTCATTCTCTTTAAAAGAATTGGATCCATAGGTCCTTTGAATCTTTAACATGTTTCAAGTGTGCGTATCCATTTTTGAAAACATGTGTAGAAAAATCTTTTTCTTATAAAATTCCTAGCTATTAGGATTGAACTAGAGAAATTTCCCAAACTTGGATAACATAACTTTTGTGTTCATTTGTAGTGAGTGAATAAATTTTATTGACATAAATTTGTTTTTTGCATTAAATTATTTCCATACATAAACTCTAAAATTTTTTTTGTTGTTGTGATCTGTTTGCCTTTTATCTATTTTATTTGTTTGCGAGATAAAGGGAAAGTGCAAACTCATGTTTTGATTAAAGAAAAAAGTATACATCTATGGATATTCACAATGCACAAATGTAGAGAGAAATAATCCCATAATGTGTCTTTTATTTTAAGCAATTGTATACTCTTTTTAGTATTTATATATTAGGTTATGCAATCGTCGGGAAAAGGGGGAGGAGGGGATTTTGAGCTGAGTTTTGACTCCCAATCCATAAGTCATTACTTAAAAAAATATAGCCCGTTACACTTGATAAATCATTTTAGAATCTTCTATGATCTTTAGGTCAGCTTTTTGTAAAAGGGCAAAATATTGGCTTATTTGACGTGGGTAAATATCTCACCGCACGTTTACTTGAGAATTTAATGTTATTCTCTTTAAAAGGTTTGGATCCACAGGTCATTTGCATCTTTAACATGTTTCAAGCATGCATATCCCTTTTTTAAAACATGTGTAGAAAAATCTCTTTCTTATAAAATTCCAAGCTATTAGAATGAACTAGTGGAATTTTCCCAAACTTGGATAACAAAACTTTTGTGTTCATTTGTTGTGTGTGTATAAATTTTCTTAACTTACATTCGCTTTTGCTTTAAATTCTTTCCGTACATAAACTCTAAAATTTTCATTTTGTTGTGATCTATTTGCCTTTTATCTCTGTTTTTGTTTACGAGGTAAAGGGAAAGTGAAAAATCAAGTTTTGATTTAAGAAAAAAGTATACATCTAAAATAGAAATGCACAATGCACAAATGTACAGAAAGATAATTCCAAAAAGTGTTTGTAATTTTTAGTGATTGTAAACTCTTTTTTGTTTTTATATATCATATTCTGCAATCGTCAGGAAAAGTGGGAGGCGAGGGAATTTTAACTGAGTATTGACTCCCAATCGATAAGTCATTCCTTAAAAAAATATAGCCCCTTACGCATGATAAATCACTTTACACTCATCTATGAGAGTTAGGTCAGCTTTTTGTAAACGGGCAAAATAATGGCTGGTTTGACTCTAGTAAAAATCCCATCGCATGTTCACTTGCGAATTTAATGTTATTCTATTTAGTAGGTTTGGATCCATAGGTCATTTGCATCTTTAACATGTTTCAAGCTTGCATATCCATTTTTTTAAAACATGTGTAGAAAAATCTCTTTCTTGTAAAATTCCGGGCTATTAGGGTTGAACTAGATGAATTTCCTAAACTTGGATAACATAACTTTTGTGTTCATTTTTGGTGAGTGCATAAATTTACTTTACTTAAATTTTTTTATTGCTTTAAATTCTTTCGATACATAAACTCTAAAATTTTAATTTTTTTGTGAAGTACTTGCCTTTTATCTCTTTTTTTTGTTTGTGAGATGAAAGGAAAGTGCAAAACTCAAGTTTTGATTAAAGTAAAAAGTATACATCTAAAATTTAAATTCACAATGCGCAAATTTAGAGAGAAATAATTCCAAAATGAGTCTATAATTTTTAGCGATTGTAAACTCTTTTAAGTATTTATATATCAGGTTCAGCAATCGTCGGGAAAAGGGGGAGGTGGGGGATTTTTAATTGAGTTTTGACTCCCAATCCATAAATCATTCCATACAATAATGTAGCCCACTATGCAATCATCTATGATCGTTAGGTCAGCTTTTTGTAAATGGGCAAAATAATGGTTTGTTTGACTAGGGTAAATATCCCACCGCACATTCACATGAGAATTTAATGTTATTCTCTTTAAGGTTTGGATCCATAGGTCATTTGCATCTTTAACATGTTTCAAGCATTCATATCCATTTTTTAAAACATGTGTAGAAAAATCTCTTTCTTATAAATTCCAAGCTATTAGGGTAGGGCTAGTGGAATTTTCCCAAACTTGGATAACAAAACTTTTTTGTTCATTTGTGGTGTGTGAATAAATTTTCTTTACTTACATTTGTTTATTGCTTTAAATTCTTTCCATACATAAACTCTAAAATTTCATTTTGTTGTGATCTATTTGCGTTTTATGTATTATTTTTGTTTGCGAGATGAAGGGAAAGTCAAAACTCAAGTTTTGATTTAAGAAAAAAGTATACATCTAAAATGGAAATGCACTATGCACAAATATAGAGAGAGATAATTGCAAAAAGTGTCTGGATTTTTTAGGGATTGTGAACTCTTTTTAGTTTTTATATATCAGGTTCTACAATCGTCGGGAAAAGGGGAGGCGGGGGATTTTTAACTGAGTGTTGACTCAAAATCCATAAGTCATTATTTAAAAAAATAAAGCCCGTTACGAATGATAAATCACTTTACAATCATCTATGAACGTGAGGTCAATTTTTTGTAAATGTGCAAAATAATGGCTTGTTTGACTCGGGTAAATATTCAATTTAGAATTGAATGTTATTCTCTTAAAAGGTTTGGATCCATAGGTCTTTTGCATCTTTAACACTTTTCAAGCATGCATATCCATTTTTTCAAAACAAGGGTAAAAAATCTCTTTCTTATAAAATTCTGAGCTACAAGGGTTGAACTAGTGGAATTTCCCAAACTTGGATAATAAAACTTTTGTGATCATTTGTGGTGCGTGAATAAATTTTCTTTACTTAAATTTTTTTATTGCTTTAAATTCCTTCCATACATAAACTCTAATTTTTTTATTTTGTTGTGATCTATTTGCCTTTTGTCTCTTTTTTTAGTTTGCGAGATGAAGGGAAAGTTAAAACTCAAGTTTTGATTTAAGAAAAAAGTATACATCTAAAATGGAAATGCACAATGCAGAAATGTAGAGAGGGCTAATTCAAAAATGTGTCTGCAATTTTTTAGGGATTGTAAACTTTTTTGTAGTATTTATATAACAGGTTCTGCAATCGTCGGGAAAAGGGCGAGGTGGGGGATTTTTAACTGAGTGTTCACTCCCAATGCATAAGTATTTACTTACACAAATATAGCCCATTACACACGATAAATCACTTTACAATCATCTATGATCGTTAGGTCAACTTCTCGTAAATGGGGAAAATAGTGGCTTGTTTCACTCGGGTAAATATCCCAACGCACGTTCACTTGCGAATTTCATGTTATTCTCTTTAAAAGGATTGGACCCATAGGTCATTTGAATATTTAACATGTTTCAAGTATGTGTATCCATTTTTTAAAACATGTGTAGAAAACTCTTTCTTATTAAATTCTGAGCTATTAGGATTGTACTAATAACATAACTTTTGTGTTCATTTGTGGTGTGTGAATAAATTTTCTTTACTTAAATTTGTTTATTGCTTTAAATTCTTTCCATACATAAACTCTAAAATTTTTATTTTGTTGTGTTCTATTTGCCTTTTATCTATTTTATTTGTTTACGACATGAAGGGAAAGTGCAAACTCAAGTTTTGATTTAAGAAAAAAATATACATATAAAATGGATATTCACAATGCACAAACGTAGAGAGAAATAATTCCAAAATATGTCTTCAATTTTTAGCGATTGTAGACTTTTTTTAGTATTTCTATATCAGGTTCGGCAATAGTTAGGAAAAGGGGGAGGTGGGGATTTGGAACTGAGTTTTGACTCCCAATCCATAAGTCATTACTTACAAAATATTGCTCGTGACACATGATAAATCACTTTACAGTCTTCTATGATCGTTAGGTCAACTTTTTGTAAATGGGCAAAATATTGCCTTGTTTGATGTGGGTAAATATCCCACCGCACGTTCACTTGAGAATTTAATGTTATTCTCTTTAAAAGGTTTGGATCCACTAGTCATTTGCATCTTTAACATGTTTCAAACATGCATATCCCTTTTTTAAAACATGTGTAGAAAAATTTCTTTCTTATAAAATTCCAAGCTATTAGAATGAACTAGAGGAATTTTCCCAAACTTGGATAACAAAACTTTTGTGTTCATTTGTGGTGTGTGAATAAATTTTCTTAACTTAAATTTGTGGTTGCTTTAAATTATTTCCATACATAAACTCTAAAATTTTCATTTTCTTGTGATCTATTTGCCTTTTATCTCTTTTTTTTGTTTACGAGAAGAAGGGAAAGTGAAAACCCAAGTTTAGATTTAAGAAAAAAGTATACATCTAAAAATGAAATGCACAATGCACAAATGTAGAGAGAGATAATTCCAAAAAGTGTCTGTAATTTTCAAGGATTGTAAACTCTTTTTAGTTTTTATATGTCAAGTTTTGCAATCGTCGGGAAAAGGAGGTGGGGGATTTTTAACTGAGTGTTGACTCCCAATCCATATGTCTTTCTTTACAAAAATATAGCCCATTACGCATGATAAAACACTTTACAATCATCTATGATCATGAGGTCAGCTTGTTGAAAATGGGCAAAATAATGGTTTGTTTCACTCGGGTAAATATACTGCACGTTCACTAGAGAATTTAATGTTATTCTCTTTAAAAGGTTGGGATCCGTGGGTCATTTGCATCTTTAACTTGTTTCAAGCATGCATATCCATTTTTGTAACAAGGGTAGAAAAATCTCTTTCTTCTAAAATATTGAGCCATTAGGGTTGAACAAGTGGAATTTCAATAACTTGGATAACAAAACTTTTGTGTTCATTTGTGGTGTGAAATTAAATTTTATTTACTGAAATTTTTTTATTGCTTTAAATTCTTTCCATACATAAACTCTAAAATTTTCATTTTGTCGTGATCTATTTGCCTTTTATCTCTATTTTTTTTGTTTACGAGATGAAGGGAAAGTGAAAACTCAAGTTTTGATTTAAGAAAAAAGTATACATCAAAAATGGAAATGCACAATGCACAAATGTAGAGAGAGATAATTTCAAAAAGTGTCTGTAATTTTTAGGGATTGTAAGTTTTTTTGTAGTATTTATATAACAGGTTCTACAATCGGCGGGAAAAGGGCGAGGTGGGGATTTTTAACTGAGTGTTGACTCCCAATACATAAGTCATTACTTACAAAAATATAGTCCGTTACACATGATAAATCACTTTACAATCATCACTGATCGTTAGGTCAGCTTTTCATAAAAGGACAAAATAATGGCTTGTTTGACTCGGGTAAATATCCCACCGCACGTTCACTTGTGAATTTCATGTTATTCTCTTTAAAAGGATTGGATCCATAGGTCATTTGAATCTTTAACATGTTTCAAGCATGCGTATCCATTTTTTAAAACATGTGTAGAAAACTCTCTTTCTTATAAAATTCCGAGCTATTAGGATTGAACTAGTTGAATTTCCCAAACTTAGATAACATAACTTTTGTGTTCATTTGTGGTCTGTGAATAAATTTTCTTTACTTACATTTTTTTATTGCTTTAAATTATTTCCATACATAAACTCTAAAATTTTTATTTTGTTGTGATCTATTTGCCTTTTATCTATTTTATTTGTTGGCAGGATGAAGGGAAAGTGCAAACTCAAGTTTTGATTTAAGAAAAAAGTATACATCTAAAATGGATATTCACAATGCACAAATCTAGAGAGAAATAATTCCAAAATGTGTCTTCAATTTTTAGCGATTGTAAACTCTTATTAGTATATATATATCAGGTTCTACAATCATCAGAAAAAGGGCGAGGTGGGGATTTGGAACTGAGTTTTGACTCCCAATCCATAAGTCATTACTTACAAAAATATAGCCCGTTACACATCATAAATCACTTCACAATCTTCTGTGATCATTAGGTCAGCTTTTTTTAAATGGGCAAAATATTGCCTTGTTTGATGTGGGTAAATTTCCCACCGCACGTTCACTCGAGAATTTAATGTTATTCACTTTAAAAGGTTTGGATCCACAGGTCATTTGCATCTTTTACATTTTTCAAGCATGCATATCCCTTTTTTAAAACATGTGTAGAAAAATCTCTTGCTTATAAAATTCCAAGCTATTAGAATGAACTAGAGAAATTTTCCCAAACTTGGATAACAAAACTTTTGTGTTCATTTGTGGTGTGTGAATAAATTTTCTTAACTGACATTTGTTATTGCTTTAAATTCTTTCCATACATAAACTCTAAAATTTTCATTTTGTTGTGATCTATTTGCCTTTTATCTCTTTTTTTTGTTTACGAGATGAAGGGAAAGTGAAAACTCAAGTTTGGATTTAAGAAAAAAGTATACATCTAAAAATGAAATGCACAATGCACAAATGTAGAGAGAGATAATTCCAAAAAAGTGTCTGTAATTTTCATATATTGTAAACTCTTTTTAGTTTTTATATGTCAGGTTCTGCAATCGTCGGGAAAAGGAGGAGGTGGGGGATTTTTTAACTATGTATTGACTCCCAATCCATAAGTCATTATTTACAAAAATATAGCCCATTACGCATGTTAAAACACTTTACAATCATCTATGTTCGTGAGGTCAACTAGTTATAAATGGGAAAAATAATGGTTTGTTTGACTCGAGTAAATATCCCACCACAGGTTCACTGAAGAACTTAATGTTAGTCTCTTTAAAAGGTTTTGATCCATGGGTCATTTGCATCTTTAACATGTTTCAAACATGCATATCCATTTTTTATAAGAAGGTAGAAAAATCTCTTTCTTCTAAAATTCCGAGCTATTAGGGTTGAACAAGTGGAATTTCCAATACTTGGATAACAACTTTTGTGTTCATTTGTGGTGTGTGAAAAAAATTTCTTAACTTAAATTTGTTATTGCTTTAAATTCTTTCCATACATAAACTCTAAAATTTTCATTTTGTTGTGATCTATTTGCCTTTTATCTCTTTTTTTTTTTTTTTAACGAGATGAAGGGAAAGTGAAAACTCAAGTTTTGATTTAAGAAAAAAGTATATATCTAAAATGGAAATGCACAATGCACAAATGTAGAGAGAGATAATTCAAAAAAGTGTCTGTAATTTTTAGGGATCGTAAAATTTTTTGTAGTTTTTATATAACAGGTTCTGCAATCGACAGGAAAAGGGGGAGGTGGGGGATTTTTAACTGAGTGTTGACTCCCAATCCATAAGTCATTCCTTACAAATATATAGCCCGTTACACATGATAAATCACTTTACAATCATCTATAATCGTTAGGTCAGATTTTCGTAAATGGGCAAAATAATGGCTTGTTTGACTTCAGTAAATATCCCACCGCATGTTCACATGAAAATTTAATTTTATTCTCTTTAAAAGGTTTGGATACACAAGTCATTTGCATCTTTAACATGTTTCATGCATTCATTCCATTTTTTAAAACATGTGTAGAAAAATCTCTTTCTTATAAATTCCAAACTATTAGGGTAGGACTAGTGGAATTTTCCAACAAAACTTTTTTGTTCACTTGTGGTATGTGAATAAATTTTCTTTACTTACATTTTTTATTGCTTAAAATTTTTTCCATACATAAACTCTAAAATTTTCATTTTGTTGTGATCTATTTGCCTTTTGTCTCTTTTTTTAGTTTGCGAGAAGAAGAGAAAGTGAAAACTCAAGTTTTGATTTAAGAAAAAAGTATATATCTAAAATGAAAATGCACAATGCACAAATGTAGAGAGAGATAATTCCAAAATGTTTCTGTAATTTTTTGGGATTGTAAATTTTTTTATAGTTTTTATATAACAGGTTCTACAATCGTCGGTCAAAGAGGGAGGTGCGAGATTTTTAACTGAGTGTTGACTCCCAAACCATAAGTCATTCCTTAAAAATATATAGCCCGTTATGCATGATAAATCACTTTACAATCATCTATGAACGTTAGGTCAGCTTTTTGTAAATGGGAAAAATAATGGCTTATTTGACTTCAGTAAATATCCCACCGCATGTTCACTTGAAAATTTAATGTTATTGTCTTTAAAAGGTTTGGATCCATAGGTCATTTGCATCTTTAACTTTTTTCAAGCATGCATATCCATTTTTTAAAACTGTGAAGAAAAATCTCTTTCTTATAAAATTCCGAGCTATTAGGGTTGAACTAGTGGAATTTCCCAAACTTGGATAACAAAACTTTTGTGTTCATTTGTGGTGTGTGAATAAATTTTCTTTAGTTACATTTTATTATTGCTTAAAATTTTTCCATTCATAAATTCTAAAATTTACATTTTGTTGTGATCTATTTGCCTTTTATCTTTTTTTTTTTTACGAGATGAAGGGAAGTGAAAACTCAAGTTTGGATTGAAGAAAAAAGTATTCATCTAAAAATGAAATGCACAATGCACAAATTTAGAGAGAGATAATTCAAAAAAGTGTCAGTATTTTTTAGGGATTGTAAACTCTTTTTAGCTTTTATATGTCAGGTTCTGCAATCGTCGGGAAAAGGGGTAGGCGGGGGATTTTTAACTGAGGGTTGACTCCCAATCCATAAGTCATTCTATACAAAAATATAGCCCATTACGCATGATAAAACACTTTAAAATCATCTATGATCGTGAGGTCAGCTTGTTGTAAATGGGCAAAATAATGGTTTGTTTTACTCGGGTTGGATCCATGGGTCATTTGCATCTTTAACAAGTTTCAAGCATGCATATTCATTTTTTAGAACAAGGGTAGAAAAATCTCTTTCTTCTAAAATTCCGAGCTATTAGGGTTGAAAAGGTGGAATTTCCAAAACTTGGATAACAAAACTTTTGTGTTCATTTGTGGTGTGTAAATAAATTTTCTTTACTTACATTTGTTTATTGCTTTAAATTCTTTCCATACATAAACTCTAAAATTTTCATTTTGTCGTGATCTTTTTGCCATTTATCTCTTTTTTTTGTTTACGATATGAAGGGAAAGTGAAAACTCAAGTTTGGATTTAAGAAAAAAGTATACATCTAAAATGGAAATGCACAATGCACAAATGTAGAGAGAGAGATAATTACAAAAAGTGTTTGTAATTTTAGGGATTGTAAACTTTTTTGTAGTATTTATATAATAGGTTCTACAATCATTGGGAAAAGTGGGAGGCTGAGTGTTGACTCCCAATCCATAAGTCATTATTTACTAAAATATAGCCCGTTACGAATGCTAAATCACTTTACAATCATCAATGATCGTGAGGTCAGGTTTTTGTAAATGGGCAAAATAATGGCTTGTTTGACCCGGGTAAATATCTCACAGCATGTTCACTTGAGAATTTAATGTTATTCTCTTAGAAGGTTTGGATCCATAGGTCATTTGCATCTTTAACATGTTTCAAGCATGCATATCCATTTTTTAAAACAAGGGTAGAAAAATCTCTTTCTTATAAATTTCCAAGCTACAAGGGTTGAACTAGTGGAATTTGCCAAACTTGGATAAAAAACTTTTGTGTTCATTTGTGGTGTGTGAATAAATTTTCTTTACTTACATTTGTTTATTACTTTAAATTCTTCCATACATAAATTCTAAAATTTTCATTTTGTTGAAATCTATTTTTTCTTTATCTCTTTTTTTTATTTTGTGAGAAAAAGGGAAAGTGAAAACTCAATTTTGGTTTAAGAAAAAAGTATACATCTAAGATGGAAAATCACAATGCACAAATATAGAGAGAGATAATTCCAAAAAGTGTCTGTAATTTTTAGGGATTGGCAACTCTTTTTAGTTTTTATATATCAGGTTTAGCAATCGTCAGGAAAAGGGGGAGGCGGGGGATTTTTAACTGAGTGTTGAATCCCAATCCATCAGTCATTCCTTAAAAAAATATAGCCCGTTACGAATGAAAAATCACTTTACAATCATCTATAATCTCTAGATCAGCTTTTTGTAAATTGGGAAAATAATGGCTAGTTTGACTTGGGTAAATATCCCACCTCACGTTCACTTGAGAATTTAATGTTATTCTCTTTAAAAGGTTTGGATCCATAGGTAATTTGCATCTTTAACAAGTTTCAAGCATGTATATCCATTTTTTAAAACAAGTGTAGAAAAACTTATTTCTTATAAAATTCCGAGCTATTAGGGTTGAACTAGTGGAATTGCCCAAACTTGGATAACAAAAATTTTGTGTTCAATTGAGTTGTGTGAATAAATTTTCTTTACTGATATTTTTTAATTGTTTTAAATTCTTTCCATATATAAACTCTATAATTTTCATTTTGTTGTGATCTATTTGCCTTTTATCTATTTTTTTTATTAAGAGATTAAGGGAAAGTGAAAACTCAAGTTTTGATTTAAGAAAAAGTATACATCTAAACGGGAAATGTAAAATGCAAAAATGTAGAGAGAGATAATTCCAAAAAGTATCTGTAATTTTTAGGGATTTTAAACTCTTTTTAGTTTTTATTTATCAGGTTCTGCAATCGTCGAGAAATGGGGGAGGCAAGCCATTTTTTACTGGGTGTTGACTCCCAATCCATAAGTCATTCCTTAAAAAGATATAGCTCGTTACGCATGATAAATGACTTTACAATCTTCTATGATCGTTAGGTCAGGTTTTTGTAAATGGTAAAAATAATGGCTTGTTTGACTCAGGTAAATGTCCCACCGCATGTTCACTTGAAAATGTAATGTTATTCTCTTTAAAAGGTTTGGATCCATAGGTCATTTGAATATTTAACATGTTTCAAGCATGTATATCCATTTTTTAAAATATGTGTTGAAAAATCTTTTTTTTTCTAAAATTCAGAGCGATTAGGGTTGAACTAGTGGAATTTCCCAAACTTGGATAACAAAACTTTTGTGATCATTTGTGGTGTGTGCATAAATTTTATTTACTCACATTTGTTGATTTCTTTAAATTCTTTCCATGCAGAAACTCTAAAATTTTCATTTTGTTGTGATCTATTTGCCTTTTATCTCTCTTTTTTGTTTACGAGAAGGAGGGAAAGTGAAAACTCAAGTTTGTATTCAAGAAAAAATATAAATTTTAAAAAGAAATGCATAGTGCACAAATGTAGAGAGATATAATTCCAAAAAGTGTCAGTAATTTTTACGGATTGTAAACTCTTTTTATTTTTTAAATGTCATGTTCTGCAATCGTCGGGAAAAGGGGGAGGCGGGGGATTTTTAACTGAGTGTTGATTCCCAATCCATAAGTCATTCTTTACAAAAATATTGCCCATTACGCATGATAAAACACTTTACAATCATCTCTGATCGTGAGGTCAGCTTGTTGTAAATGGGCAAGATAATAGTTTGTTTGACTCAGTTAAATATCCCACCGCATGTTCACTTGAGAATTTAATGCTATTCTCTTTAAAAGGTTTTGATCCATGGGTCATTTGCATCATCAACTTGTTTCAAGCATGCATATCCGTTTTCTATAACAGAGGTAGAAAAATCTCTTTCTTCTAAAATTCTGAGCTATTAGTGTTGAACAAGTGGAATTTCCAAAAATTGGATAACAAAATTTTTGTTTTCATTTGTGGTGTTTAAATAAATTTTCTTTACTAAAATTTGTTTATTGCTTTAATTTATTTCCATACATAACTCTAAAATTTTCATTTTGTCGTGACCTATTTGCCTTTTATCTCTTTTTTGTTTGTTTACAAGATGAAGGAAAAGTGAAAACTCAAATTTTGATTTAAGAAAAAAGTATAGATCTAAATTGGAAATGCACAATGCAAAAATGTAGAGAGAGATAATTGCTAAAAGTGTCTGTAATTTTTTCAAGATTGTAAACACTTTTTAGTTTTTATATATCAGGTTCAGTAATCGTCGAGAAAAGGGGGAGGCGGGGGATTTTTAACTGAGTGTTGATACCCAATCCATAAGTCATTCCATAAAAAAATATAGCCCGTTAAGCATGATAAATCACTTTACAATCATATATGATCGTTAGGTCAGCTTGTTGTGAATGGGTAAAATAATGGTTTGTTTGACTCGGCTAAATATCCCACCGAACGTTCAGTTGAGAATTTAATGTTATTCTCTTTAAAAGGATTGGATCCATAGGTAATTTGTATCTTTAACAAGTTTCTAGCATGTATATCCATTTTTTAATACATGTGTAAAAAAATCTCTTTCTTATAAAATTCCGAGCTATTAGGGTTGAACTAGTGGAATTTTCCAAATTTGGATAACAAACAATTTGTGTTCATTTGTGTTGTGTGAATAAATTTTCTTGACTTACATTTTTTTATTGTTTTGAATTATTTCCATACATAGACTCTAAAATTTTAATTTTGTTGTGATCTATTTGCCTTTTATCTCTTTTTTTTGTTTATGAGATGAAGGGAAGGTGAAAACTCAAGTTATGATTTAATAAAAAGTATACATCTAAAACGGAAATGCACATTGCTAAAATTTAGAGAGATATAATTCAAAAAAGTGTCTGTAATTATTAGGGATTTTATACTCTTTTTAGTTTTTATTTGTTAGGTTTAGCAAACGTTGGGCAAAGGGGGAAGCAAGGGATTTTTTCCTGAGCGTTGACTCCGAATCCATAAGTCATTTCTTAAAAAAATATAGGACATTATGCATGATAAATAAATTTACAATCTTCTATGATCGTTAGGTCAGCTTTTTGTAAATGGGCAAAATAATGGCTTGCTTGACTAAGTAAATATCCCACCGCACGTTCACTTAAAAATGTAATGTTATTCTCTTTAATAGGTTTGGATCGATAGGTCATTTGCATATTTAACATGTTTCAAGCATGTAGATCCATTTTTTAAAACATGTGTAGAAAAATCTCTTTCTTATAAAATTCAGAGCTATAAGGGTTGAACTAGTGGAATTTCTGAAACTTGGATAACAAAACTTTTATGTTCATTTGTGGTGTGTGCATAAATTTTATTTACTCACATTTGTTGATTTCATTTAATTCTTTCCTTGCATAAACTCTAAAATTTTCATTTTGTTGTGATGTATTTGCCTTTTATCTCTTTTTTTGTTTACGAGATGAAGGGAAAGTGAAAAGTCAAGTTTGGATTTAAGAAAAATGTAAAGATAAAAAAATGAAATACAAAATGCACAAATGTAGAGAGAGATAATTCCAAAAAATGTATGGAATTTTTAGGGATTGTGAACTCTATTTAGTTTTTATATGTCAGGTTCTGCTATCATCGGGATAAGGGGGAGGCAGGGGATTTTTAACTGAGTTCTGACTCCCAATCCATAAGTCATTCTTTACAAAAATATAGCCCATTAAGCATGATAAAACACTTTACAATCATCTATGATCGTGAGGTCATCTTGTTGTATATGGGCAAAATAATGGTTTGTTTGACTCGGGTAAATATCCCACCGCACGTTCACTTGAGAATTTAATGTTATTCTCTTTAAAAGGTTTGGATCCATGGGTCATTTTCATCTTTAACATGTTTCAACCATGCATATCCATTTTTATAACAAGTGTAGAAAAATCACTTTCTTGTAAAATTTTGAGCTATTAGGTCGAATAAGTGGAATTTCCCAAACTTGGATAACAAAACTTTTGTGTTCTTTTGTGGTGTGTAAATAAATTTTCTTTACTTACATTTGTTTATTGCTCTAAATTATTTCCATACATAAACTAAAAAAATTTCATTTTGTTGAGATCTATTTGCCTTTTATCTCTTTTTTTTTTGGTTTACGAGATGAAGGGAAAATGAAAACTCAAGTTTTGATTTAAGAAAAAAGTATACATCTAAATTGGAAATGCACAAAGCACAAATTTAGAGAGAGATAATTGCAAAAAGTGAATGAAATTTTTAGGGATTGTGAACTCTATTTAGTTTTTATATTTCAGGTTCAGTAATCGTCGGGAAAAGGGGGAGGCGGGGGATTTTTAACTGAGTGTTGACTCCCAATCCATAAGTCATTCCGTAATAAAATATAGCCCGTTGCGCATGATAAATAACTTTACAATCATCTATGATCGTTAGGTCAGCTTTTTGTGAATGGGAAAAATATTGGCTTGTTTGACTCGGGTAAATCTCCCATCGAACGTTCAATTGAGAATTTAATGTTATTCCATTTAAAAGGATTGGATCCATAGGTCATTTGCATCTTTAACATGTTTCAAGAATGCGTATACATTTTTTTAAACATGTGTAGAAAAATCTATTGCTTATAAAATTCTGAGATATTAGGGTTGAACTGGTGGAATTTCCCAAGCTTGGATAAAAAAACTTTTGTGTTCATTTGTGGTGAGTGAATAAATTTTCTTTACTTACTTTTTTTTATTACTTTAAATTCTTTCCATACATAAACTCTAATATTTTCATTTTGTTGTGATCTATTTGCCTTTTATCTCTTTTTTTTGTTTGCGAGATGAAGGGAAAGTGAAAACTCAAGTTTTGATTTTAGAAAAAAGTATACATCTAAAATGGAAAAGCACAATGCCCAAATTTAGAGAGAGATAATTCAAAAAGTGTCTGTAATTTTTAGGGATTGTAAACTCTTTCTGTTTTTAGATATCTAGTTCTGCAATCATCGGGTAAAGGGGGAGGCGGGGGATTTTTAACTGAGTGTTGACTCCCAATCCATAAGTCATTCCTTAACAAAAATATAGCCCGTTACGCATGATAAATAACTTTACAATCATCTATGATCGTTAGGTCAGGGTTTTGTAAATAGGCAAATTAATTGCTTGTTTGACTAGGGTAAATATCCCTCCTCACGTTCACTGGAGAATTTAATGTTATTCTCTTTAACAGGTTTGGATCCATAGGTCATTTGCATCATTAACATGCTTCAAGCATGCATATCCATTTTTTAAAACATGTGTAGAAAAATCTCTTACTTATAAAATTCCGAGCTAATAGGGTTGTACTAGTGGAATTTCTATAATTGGAGAACAAAGCTTTTGTGTTCTTTTGTGGTGTGTGAATAAATTTTATCTACTTACATTTGTTAATTGCTTTAAATTCTTCCATACTTAAACTCTAAAATTTTCAATTTGTGAGATCTATTTTCCTTTTATCTCTTTTTTTTGTTTGTGAGATGAAGGGAAAGTGAAAACACAAGTTTTCATTTAAGAAAAAAAGTATACATCTAAAAGGGAAATTCACAATACACAAATGTAGAGAGAGATAATTCCAAAACGTGTTCATAAATTTTAGGGATTGTAACCTCTTTTTAGTTTTTATATATCAGGTTCAACAATTGACAGGAAAAGGGGGAAGTAGGGGATTTTTAACTAAGTATTGACTCCCAATACATAAGTCATTTCTTACAAAAATATAGCCAGTTACGCAAGATAAATCACTTTACAATCATCTATGATTGTTTGGTCATTTTTTTGTTAATGGGCAAAATAATGGCTTGTTCGACTCGGGTAAATATTCAGCCGCACGTTCACTTGGGAATTTAATGTTTTTCTCTTTAAGTTTGCATCCATAGGTCATTTGCATCTTTACCATGTTTCCGGCATGCATATCCATTTTTTAAAACATGTGTAGAAAAAATCTTTCTTATAAAATTCCGAACTATTAGAGTTTAACAAGTGGAATTTCCCAAACTTGGAGAACATAACTTTTGTGTTCATTTGTGGTGTGCGAATAAATTTTCTTTACCAACATTTTTTTTATGTTTTAAATTCTTTGCATGCGTATACTCTAAATTTTAATTTTGTTGCGATCTATTTACCTTTAATCCCATTTTTTGTTTGCGAGATGAAGGGAAAGTGCAAACTCAAGTTTTGATTTAAGAAAAAAGTATACATCTAAAAGGGAAATTAACAATGCACAAATGTTGAGAGAAATAATTCCAAAATGTATAAGTAATTTTTAGCGATTGTAAACTCTTTTTAGTAATGGATCAGGTTCTGCAATTGTCGGGAAAAGGGGGAGGCGGGGGATTTTTATCTAAGTTTTGAATCGGAATCCATAAATCATTCCTTACAAAAATATGGCCCTTTACGCATGATAAATCAGTTTACAATCATCTATGATCGTCAGGTCAGCTTTTTGTAAATAGGCAAAATAATGGCTTGTTTGACTCGGTTAAATATCCTAATGCACATTCACTTGAGAATTTAATGTTATTCGCTTTAAAAGGTTTTGATCCATAGGTCATTTGCATCTTTAACATGTTTCTAGCTTGCATATACAAATTTTTAAAACATGTGGAAAAATCTATTTCTTATTAAATTCCAAGCTATTAGGTTTGAACCAGTGGAATTTTCCCAAACTTGGATAACATAACTTTTTTGTTCATTTGTGGTGTGTGAATAAATTTTCTTAACTTACATTTGCTATTGCTTTAAATTCTTTCCATACATAAACTCTAAAAATTTCCTTTTGTTGTGATCTATTTGCTTTTTGTCTCTTTTTTTGTTTACGAGGTAAAGGGAAAGTGGAAACTCAAGTTTTGTTTTAAGAAAAAAGTATACATCTAAAATGGAAATGCACAATGTACAAATGTAGAGAGAGATAATTCTAAGAAGTGTCTATAATTTTTAGGGATTGTAAACTCCTTTTAGTTTTTATATATCAGGTTTGCAATAGTCGGGAAAAGGGGGAGGCAGGGGATGTTTAACTGAGTGTTCACTCCTATTCCTTAAGTCATTCCTTTAAAAAATATATTCCGTTATGCATGGTAAATCACTTTACAATCATCTATGATCGTTAGGTCAGCTTTTTGTAAATGGGCAAAATAATGGTTTGTTTAACTTGGGTAAATATCCTACCGCACGTTCACATGAGAATTTAATGTTATTCTCTTGAAAAGGTGTGGATCCATTGGTCATTTAAATCTCTAACATGTTTCAAGCACGCATATTCATTTTTTAAAACATGTGTTGAAAAATCTCTTTCTTATAAAATTCCGAGCAAATAGGGTATAACTAGTGAAATTACCCAAACTTGGATAACAAAACTTTTATATTCATTTGTGGTGTGTAAATGAATATTCTTTACTTATATTTTTTGATTGCTTTAAATTCTTTCCATAGATAAATTCTAAAATTTTCATTTTGTTGTGATCTATTTGCCTTTTATCTCTTTTTTTTTGTTTGCGAGATGAAGAGAAAGTGAAAACTCAAGTTTTGATTTAAGAAAAAAGTATACATCTAAAATGGAAATGCACAATATACAAATGTAAAGAGAGATAATTCCAAAAAATTCTTGTAATTTTTAGGGATTGTAAACTCTTTTTAGTTTCTATATATCAGGTTCAGCAATCGTCGGGTAAAGGGGGAGGCGGCATATTTTTAACTGATTGTTGACTCCCAATCCGTAAGTCATTCGTAGCAAAAAAAAAATAGCCCGTTACACATGATAAATCAGTTTACAATCATCTATGACAGCTAGGTCTGCTTTTTGTAAATGGGCAAAATAATGGCTAGCTTGAGTCGGGTAAATATCCCACCGCACGTTCACTTGAGAATTTAATGTTATTCTCTTTAAAAGGTTTGGATCCATAGGTCATTTGTATCTTTAACATGTTTTAAGCATGCATATCCATTTTTTAAAACATGTGCAGAAAAATATCTTTCATATAAAATTCCAAGATATAAAGGTTGAACAAGTGCAATTTCCAATACTTGGATAACAACTTTTGTGTTCATTTGTGGTGTGTGAATAAATTTTCATTACTTACACTTGTTTATTGCTTTAAATTCTTTCCATACTTATACTCTAAAATTTTCATTTTGGTGTGATCTATTTGCCTTTTATCTCTTTTTTTGTTTACGAGATGAAGGGCAAGTGAAAACTCAAGTTTTCATTTAAGAAAAAAGTATACATCTAAATTGGAAATGCAAAATGGACAAATGTAGAGAGATATAATTCAGAAAAGTGACTATAATTTTTAGGGAATGTAAACTCTTTTTAGTTTTTATATAAAAATTTTCAATCGTCGGGAAAAGGGGGAGGCGGGGGGTTTTTAATTGAGTGTTGACTCCTCATCCATTAGTCATTCCTTATTAAAATATAGCCCGTTACACATGATAAATCACTTTGCAATTATCTATGATCGTTAGGTAAGTTTTTTGTAAATGGGCAAAATAATGGCTTGTTTGACTCGGGAAAATATCCCACCGCACGTTCACTTGGGAATTTAATGTTATTCTCTTTAAAAGGTTTGGATCCATAGGTCAATTGCATATTTTACATGTTTCAAGAATGGATATCAATTTATTAAAACATGTGTAGAAAAATCTCTTTCTAATAAAATTCCGAGCTATTAGGGTTGAACTAGTGGAATTTCCCAAACTTTGATAACAAAAATTTTGTCTTCATTTGTGGTGTGTGAATAAATTTTCTTTGCTTATATTTTTTTATTGCTTGAAATTCTTTCCATACTTATACTCTCAAATTTTCATCTGGTTGTGATCTATTTGCCTTTTATCTTTTTTTTTTTTTTTTGTATACGAGATAAAGGGAAAGTTAAAACTCAATTTTTGATTTAAGAAAAAAGCATAGGTATAAAATGGAAATGCACAATGCACAAATGTAGAGAGAGATAATTCCAAAAAGTGTCTCTAATATTTAGGGATTGTAAACTCTTTTTTAGTTTTTATTTATTAGGTTTCAAACATGTATATCTATTTTTTAAAACATGTGTAGAAAAATCTATTCCGTATAAAATTCTAAGCTATTGGGGTTGAACTTGTTGAATTTCCCAAACTTGGATAACAAAAATTTTGTGTAAATTTGTGGTGTGTCAATATATATTTTCATTACTTACATTTTTTTATTGCTTTAAATTCTTTCCATACATAAACTATAAATTTTTCTTTTTGTTATGATCTATTTGCCGTTTAACTTTTTTTTTGTCTTTTTGAGATGAAGGGAAAGCAAAAACTCAAGTTTTGATTGAAGAAAAAAGTATACATTTAAATTGGAAATGCACAATGAAAAAATGTAGAGAAAGATAAATCAAAAAAGTGTTTGTAATTTTTAGGGATTGTAAACTATTTTTAGTTTTTGTATATCAAGTTCTTCAATTGTCGGGAAAAGGGGGAGGCAGGGGGTTTTTTACTGAGAGTTAACTCCCAATCCATAAGTAATTCCTTCCAAAAATATAGCCCGTTACGGATGATAAATCACTTTACAATCATGTATGATAGTTAGGTCTGCTTTTTGTAAATGGCGAAATAATGGCTTGTTTGACACGAGAAAATTTCCCACCGTACGTTCACTTGAGAATTTAATGTTATTCTCTTTAAAAGGTTTGGATCCATAGGTCATTTGGATCTTTAACATGTTTCAATCATGCATATCCATTTTTTAAAACATGTGTAAAAAAATCTCTTTCAAATAAAATTCCGAGCTATTAGGGTTGAACTAGTGGAATTTCTAAAACTTGGATAACAAAACTTTTGTGTTCATTTGTGGTGTGTGAATAATTTTTTTACTTACAATTGTTTATTGCTTTAAATTCTTTCCATACTTATACTCTACAATTTTCATTTTTTTTGTTATCTATTTGCCTTTTATCTCTGTTTTTTGTTTACGAGATGAAGGGAAAGTGCAAACTCAAGTTTTGATTTATGAAAAAAGTATACATCTAAAAGGGAAATTAGCAATGCACAAATGTTGAGAGAAATAATTCCAAAATGTGTAAGTAATTTTTAGCGATTGTAAACTCTTTTTAGTAATGGATCAGGTTCTGCAATCGTAGGGAAAAGGGGGAGGCGGGGGATTTTTATCTAATGTTTGAATCGGAATCCATAAATCATTCCTTACAAAAATATGGCCCTTTATGCATGATAAATCAGTTTACAATCATCTATGATCGTCAGGTCAGCTTTTTGTAAATAGGCAAAATAATGGCTTGTTTGACTCGGTTAAATATCCTAATGCACATTCACTTGAGAATTTAATGTTATTCCCTTTAAAAGGTTTTGATCCATAGGTCATTTGCATCTTTAACATGTTTCTAGCTTGCATATGCAATTTTTTAAAACATGTAGAAAAATCTATTTCTTATTAAATTCCAAGCTATTAGGGTTGAACTAGTGGAATTTTCCCAAACTTGGATAACAAAATTTTTTTGTTTATTTATGGTGTGTGAATAAATTTTCTTAACTTACATTTGCTATGGCTTTAAATTCTTTCCATACATAAACTCTATAATTTTCCTTTTGTTGTGATCTATTTGCTTTTTGTCTCTTTTTTTGTTTACGAGGTAAAGGGAAAGTGAAAACTCAAGTTTGGTTATAATAAAAAAGTATACATCTAAAATGGAAATGCACAATGTAAAAATGTAGAGAGAGATAATTCTAAAAAGTGTCTATAATTTTTAGGGATTGTAAACTCCTTTTAGTTTTTATATATCAGGTTTGCAATCGTGGGGAAAAGGGGGAGGCGGGGGATGTTTAACTGAGTCTTCAAACCTATTCCTTAAGTCATTTCTTACAAAAATATAGTCCGTTACGCATGGTAAATCACTTTACAATCATCTATGATCGTTAGGTTAGCTTTTTGTAAATGGGCAAAATAATGGTTTGTTTGACTTGGGTAAATAACCTAGCGCACGTTCACTTGAGAATTTAATGTTATTCTCTTTAATAGGTTTGGATCCATTGGTCATTTAAATCTTTAACATGTTTCAAGCACGCATATTCATTTTTTAAAACCTGTGTTGAAAAATCTCTTTGCTATAAAATTCCGAGCTATTAGGGTTGAACTAGCGGAATTTCCCAAACTTGGATAACAAAAATTTTGTGTTCATTTGTGGTGTGTAAATGAATATTCCTTACTTATATTTGTTGATTGCTTTAAATTCTTTCCATACATAAATTCTAAAATTTTCATTTTGTTGTGATCTATTTGCCTATTATCTCTTTTTTTTGTTTGCGAGATGAAGAGAAAGTGAAAACTCAAGTTTTGATTTAAGAAAAAAGTATACATCTAAAATGGAAATGCACAATGCACAAATGTAAAGAGAGATAATTCCAAAAAATGCTTGTAATTTTTAGGGATTGTAAAATCTTTTTAGTTTTTGTATATCAGGTTCAACAATCGTCGGATAAAGGGGGAGGCGGCTTATTTTTAACTGATTGTTGACTCCCAATCCGTAAGTCATTCTTAGCAAAAAAAAAAATAGCCCGTTATGCATGATAAATTAGTTTACAATCATCTATGATAGCTAGGTCTGCTTTTTGTAAATGGGCAAAATAATGGCTAGTTTGACTCGGGTAAATATCCCACCGCACGTTCACTTGAGAATTTAATGTTATTCTATTTAAAAGGTTTGGATCCATAGGTCATTTGTATCTTTAACATGTTTTAAGCATGCATATCCATTTTTTAAAACATGTGCAGAAAAATCTCTTTCATATAAAATTCCAAGCTATTATGGTTGAACAAGTGCAATTTCCAAAACTTGGATAACAACTTTTGTGTTCATTTGTGGTGTGTGAATAAATTTTCTTTACTTACACTTGTTTATTGCTTTAAATTATTTCCATACTTATACTCTAAATTTTTTATTTTGGTGTGATCTATTTGCCTTTTATCTCTTTTTTTGTTTACGAGATGAAGGGAAAGTGAAAACTCAAGTTTTGATTAAAGAAAAAAGTATACATCTAAATTGGAAATGCACAATGGACAAATGTAGAGAGATATAATTCAGAAAAATGCCTATAATTTTTAGGGATTGTAAACTCTTTTTAGTTTTTATATAAAATTTTTCAATCGTCGGGAAAAGGGGGAGGCGGGGGGTTTTTAACTGAGTGTCGACTTCTCATCCATTAGTCATTACTTACAAAAATATAGCCCGTTACACATAATAAATCATTTTGCAATCATCTATGATTGTTAGGTAATTTTTTGTAAATGGGCAAAATAATGGCTTGTTTGACTCGGGAAAATATCCCACCGCACGTTCACTTGGGAATTTAATGTTATTCTCTTTAAAAGGTTTGGATCCATAGGTCAATTGCATATTTTACATGTTTCAAGAATGCATATCCATTTATTAAAACATGTGTAGAAAAATCTCTTTCTAATAAAATTCCGAGCTATTAGGGTTGAACTAGTGGAATTTCCCAAACTTTGATAACAAAAATTTTGTGTTCATTTGTTGTGTGTGAATAAATTTTCTTTGCTTATATTTTTTTATTGCTTGAAATTCTTTCCATACTTATACTCTCAAATTTTCATTTGGTTGTGATCTATTTGCCTTTTATCTTTTTTTTTTTTTGTTTACGAGATGAAGCGAAAGTTAAAACTCAAATTTTGATTTAAGAAAAAAGCATAGATATAAAATGGAAATGCACAATGCACAAATGTAGAGAGAGATAATTCCAAAAAGTGTCTCTAATATTTAGGGACTGTAAACTCTTTTTTAGTTTTTATTTATTAGGTTTCAAACATGCATATCTATTTTTTAAAATAGTTGTAGAAAAATCACTTCCGTATAAAATTCTTAGCTATTAGGGTTGAACTTGTTGAATTTCCCAAACTTGGATAGCAAAAATTTTGTGTTAATTAGTGGTGTGTCAATATATATTTTATTTACTTACATTTTTTTCTGCTTTAAATTCTTTCCATACATAAACTATAAATTTTTCTTTTTGTTGTGATTTATTTGCCTTTTAACTTTTTTTTGTCTTTACGAGATGAAGGGAAAGCTAAAACTCTATTTTTGATTTAAGAAAAAAGTATACATTTAAATTGGAAATGCACAATGCAAAAATGTAGAGAAAGATAAATCAAAAAAGTGTTTGTAATTTTTAGGGATTGTAAACTATTTTTAGTTTTTGTATATCAAGTTCTTCAATCGTCGGGAAAAGGGGGAGGCGGGGGTTTTTTTACTGAGAGTTGACTCCCACTCCATAAGTAATTCCTTAAAAAAATATAACCCGTTATGGATGATAAATCACTTTACAATCATGTATGATAGTTAGGTCTGCTTTTTGTAAATGGGCGAAATAATGGCTTGTTTGACTCTGGAAAATTTTCCACCGTACGCTCACTTGAGAATTTAATGTTATTCTCTTTAAAAGGTTTGGATCCATAGGTCATTTTAATCTTTAACATATTTCAATCATGCATATCCATTTTTTAAAACATGTGTAAAAAAATCTCTTTCAAATAAAATTCCGAGCTATTAGGGTTGAACTAGTGGTATTTCCAAAACTTGGATAACAAAACTTTTGTGTTCATTTGTGGTGTATGAATAATTTTTTGACTTACAATTGTTTATTGCTTTAAATTCTTTCCATACTTATACTCTACAATTTTTATTTTTTTGTTATCTATTTGCCTTTTATCTCTTTTTTTTGTTTACGAGATGAAGGGAAAGTGAAAACTCAATTTTTGATTTAAGAAAAAAGTATACATCTAAAAGGGAATTTAACAATGCACAAATGTTGAGAGAATTAATTCCAAAATGTGTAAGTAATTTTTAGCGATTGTAAACTCTTTTTAGTAATAGATCAGGTTCTGCAATCGTCGGGAAAAGGGGGTGGCGGGGGATTTTTATCTAAGTTTTGAATCGGAATCCATAAGTCATTCTTTAAAAAAATATGGCCCTTTACGCATGATAAATCAGTTTACAATCATCTATGATCGTCAGGTCAGCTTTTTGTAAATAGGCAAAATAATGGCTTGTTTGACTCGGTTAAATATCCTAATGCAAATTCACTTTAGAATTTAATGTTATTCGCTTTAAAAGGTTTTGATCCATAGGTCATTTGCATCTATAACATGTTTCTAGCTTGCATATACAATTTTTTAAAACATGTGGAAAAATCTATTTCTTATTAAATTCCAAGCTATTAGGGTTGAACTAGTGGAATTTTCCCAAACTTGGATAACAAAACTTTTTTGTTCATTTGTGGTGTGTGAATAAATTTTCTTAACTTACATTTTCTATTGCTTTAAATTCTTTCCATACATAAACTATAAAATTTTCCTTTTGTTGTGATCTATTTGATTTTTGTCTCATTTTTTGTTTACGAGGTAAAGGGAAAGTGAAAACCCAAGTTTTGTTTTAAGAAAAAAGTATACATCTAAAATGGAAATGCACAATGTACAAATGTAGAGAGAGATAATTCTAAAAAGTGTCTATAATTTTTAGGGATTGTAAACTCCTTTTACTTTTTATATATCAGGTTTGCAATCGTCGGGAAAAGGGGGAGGCGGGGGATGTTTAACTGAGTGTTCACTCCTATTCCTTAAGTCATTCCTTTAAAAAATATATTCCGTTATGCATGGTAAATCACTTTACAATCATCTATAATCGTTAGGTCAGCTTTTTGTAAATGGTGCAAAATAATGGTTTGTTTGACTTGGGTAAATATCCTACTGCACGTTCACTTGAGAATTTAATGTTATTCTCTTTAAAAGGTTTGGATCCATTGGTCATTTAAATCTTTAACATGTTTCAAGCATTCATATTCATTTTTTAAAACATGTGTTGAAAAATCTCTTTCTTATAAAATTCCGAGCAAATAGGATATAACTAGTGGAATTTCCCAAACTTGGATAACAAAACTTTTATGTTCATTTGTGGTGTGTAAATGAATATTCTTTACTTATATTTGTTGATTGCTTTAAATTCTTTCCATAGATAAATTCTAAAATTTTTATTTTGTTGTGATCTATTTGCCTTTTATCTCTTTTTGTTTTTTTGCGAGATGTAGAGAAAGTGAAAACTCAAGTTTTGATTTAAGAAAAAAGTATACATCTAAAATAGAAATGCACAATGGACAAATGTAAAGAGAGATAATTCCAAAAAATGCTTGTAATTTTTAGGGATTGTAAACTCTTTTTAGTTTCTATATATCAGGTTCAGCAATCGTCGGGTAAAGGGGGAGGCGGCATATTTTTAGCCGATTGTTGACTCCCAATCCGTAAGTCATTCCTAGCAAAAAAAAAATAACCCGTTACTCATGATAAATCAGTTTACAATCATCTATGATAGCTAGGTCTGCTTTTTGTAAATGGGCAAAATAATGGCTAGTTTGACTCGGGTAAATATGCCACCGCACGTTCACTTGAGAATTTAATGTTATTCTCTTTAAAAGGTTTGGATCCATAGGTTATTTGTATCTTTAACATGTTTTAAGCATGCATATCCATTTTTTAAAACATGTGCAGAAAAATCTCTTTCATATAAAATTCCAAGCTATTAGGGTTGGACAAGTGCAATTTCCAAAACTTGGATAACAACTTTTGTGTTCATTTGTGGTGTGTGAATAAATTTTCATTACTTACACTTGTTTATTGCTTTAAATTCTTTCCATACTTATACTCTAAAATTTTCATTTTGGTGTGATCTATTTTCCTTTTATCTCTTTTTTTGTTTACGAGATGAAGGGAAAGTGAAAACTCTAGTTTTGATTTAAGAAAAAAGTATACATCTAAATTGGAAATGCACAATGGAAAAATGTAGAGAGATATAATTCAGAAAAGTGCCTATAATTTTTAGGGATTGTAAACTCTTTTTTGTTTTTATATAAAATTTTTCAATCGTCGGGAAAAGTGGGAGGCGGGGGGGTTTTTAACTGAGTGTCGACTCCTCATCCATTAGTCATTCCTTACAAAAATATAGCCAGTTACACATGATAAATCACTTTGCAATCATCTATGATCGTTAGGTAATTGTTTTGTAACTGGGCAAAATAATGGCTTGTTTGACTCGGGAAAATATCCCACAGCACGTTCACTTGGGAATTTAATGTTATTCTCTTTAAAAGGTTTGGATCCATAGGTGAATTGCATATTTTACATGTTTCAAGAATGGATATCAATTTATTAAAACATGTGTAGAAAAATCTCTTTCTAATAAAATTCCGAGCTATTAGGGTTGAAATAGTGGAATTTCCCAAACTTTGATAACAAAAATTTTGTGTTCATTTGTGGTGTGTGAATAAATTTTCTTTGCTTATATTTTTTTATTGCTTGAAGTTCTTTCCATACTTATACTCTCAAATTTTCATTTGGTTGTGATCTATTTACCTTTTATCTTTTTTTTTTTTTGTTTACGAGATGAAGGGAAAGTTAAAACTCAATTTTTGATTTAAGAAAAAAGCATAGATATAAAATGGAAATACACAATGCACAAATGTAGAGAGAGATAATTCCAAAAAGTGTCTCTAATATTTAGAGATTGTAAAATCTTTTTTAGTTTTTATTTATTAGGTTTCAAACATGCATATCTATTTTTTAAAACAGGTGTAGAAAAATCTCTTCCATATAAAATTCTAAGCTATTAGGGTTGAACTTGTTGAATTTCCCAAACTTGGATAACAAAAATTTTGTGTTAATTTGTGGTGTGTCAATATATATTTTCTTTACTTACATTTTTTTATTGCTTTAAATTCTTTCCATACATAAACTATAAATTTTTCTTTTTGTTGTGATCTATTTGTCTTTTAACTATTTTTTTGTCTTTACGAGATGAAGGGAAAGCGAAAACTCAAGTTTTGATTTAAGAAAAAAGTATAAATTTAAATTGGAAATGCACAATGCAGAAATGTAGAGAAAGATAAATCGAAAAAGTGTCTGTAATTTTTAGGGATTGTAAACTATTTTTAGTTTTTGTATATCAAGTTCTTCAATCGTCGGGAAAAGGGGGAGACGGAGGTTTTTTTACTGAGAGTTGACTCCCAATCCATATGTAATTCCTTACTAAAATATAGCCCGTTACGGATGATAAATCACTTTACAATCATGTATGATAGTTAGGTCTGCTTTTTGTAAATGGGCGAAACAATGGCTTGTTTAACTCGGGAAAATTTCCCACCGTACGTTCACTTGAGAATTTAATATTATTCTCTTTAAAAGGTTTGGATCCATAGGTCATTTGCATCTTTAACATGTTTCAATCATGCTTATCCATTTTTTAAAACATGTGTAAAAAAATCTCTTTCAAATAAAATTCCAAGCTATTAGGGTTGAACTAGTGGTATTTCCAAAACTTGGATAACAAAACTTTTGTGTTCATTTGTGGTGTGTGAATAATTTTTTGACTTACAATTGTTCATTACTTTAAATTCTTTCCATACTTATAGTGTACAATTTTTATTTTTTTGTTATCTTTTTGCTTTTTATCTCTTGTTTACGAGATGAAGGGAAAGTGAAAACTCTAGTTTTGATTTAAGAAAAAAGTATACATCTAAAAGGGAAATTAACAATGCACAAATGTTGAGAGAAATAATTCCAAAGTGTCTAAGTAATTTTTAGCGATTGTAAACTATTTTTAGTAATGGATCAGGTTCTGCAATCGTCGGGAAAAGGGGGAGGTGGGGGATTTTTATCTAAGTTTTGAATCGGAATCCATAAGTCATTCTTTACAAAAATATGGCCCTTTACGCATGATAAATCAGTTTACAATCATCTATGATCGTCAGGTCAGCTTTTTGTAAATAGGCAAAATAATGGCTTGTTTGACTCGGTTAAATAACCTAATGCACATTCACTTGAGAATTTAATGTTATTTGCTTTAAAAGGTTTTGATCCATGGGTCATTTGCATCTATAACATGTTTCTAGCTTGCATATACAATTTTTTAAAACATGTGGAAAAATCTATCTCTTATTAAATTCCAAGCTATTAGGGTTGAACTAGTGGAATCTTCCCAAACTTGGATAACAAAACTTTTTTGTTCATTTGTGGTGTGTGAATAAATTTTCTTAACTTACATTTGCTATTGCTTTAAATTCTTTCCATACATAAACTCTATAATTTTCCTTTTGTTGTGATCTATTTGCTTTTTGTCTCATTTTTTGTTTACGAGGTAAAGGGAAAGTGAAAACTCAAGTTTTGTTTTAAGAAAAAAGTATACATCTAAAATGGAAATGCACAATGTACAAAAGTAGAGAGAGATAATTCTAAAAAGTGTCTATAATTTTTAGGGATTGTAAACTCCTTTTAGTTTTTATATATCAGGTTTGCAATCGTCGGGAAAAGGGGGAGGCGGGGGATGTTTAACTGAGTGTTCACTCCTTTTCCTTAAGTCATTCCTTACAAAAATATAGTCCGTTACGCATGGTAAATCACTTTACAATCATCTATGATCGTTAGGTCAACTTTTTGTAAATGGGCAAAATAATGGTTTGTTTGACTTGGGTAAATATCGTACCGCACGTTCACTTGAGAATTTAATGTTATTCTCTTTAAAAGGTTTGGATCCATTGGTCATTTAAATCTTTAACATGTTTCAAGCACGCATATTCATTTTTTAAAACATGTGTTGAAAAATCTCTTTCTTATAAAATTCCGAGCTATTAGGGTTGAACTAGTGGAATTTCCCAAACTTGGATAACAAAACTTTTGTGTTCATTTGTGGTGTGTAAATGAATATTCTTTACTTATATTTGTTGATTGCTTGAAATAATTTCCATACATAAATTCTAAAATTTTCATTTTGTTGTGATCTATTTGCCTTTTATCTCATTTTTTTAATTGCGAGATGAAAAGAAAGTGAAAACTCAAGTTTTGATTTTAGAAAAAAGTATACATCTAAAATGGAAATTCACAATGCAAAAATGTAAAGAGAGATAATTCCAAAAAATTCTTGTAATTTTTAGGGATTGTAAACTCTTTTTAGTTTCTATATATCAGGTTCCACAATCGTCGGTCAAAGGGGGAGGCAGCATATTTTTAACTGGTTGTTGACTCCCAATTTGTAAGTCATTCCTAGCCAAAAAAAAATACCCCGGTACGCATGATAAATCAGTTTACAATCATCTATGATAGCTAGGTCTGCTTTTTGTAAATGGGCAAAATAATGGCTAGTTTGGCTTGGGTAAATATCCCACCGCACGTTCACTTGAGAATTTAATGTTATTCTCTTTAAAAGGTTTGGATCCATAGGTCATTTGTATCTTTAACATGTTTTAAGCATGCATATCCATTTTTTAAAACATGTGCAGAAAAATCTCTTTCATGTAAAATTCCAAGCTATTAGGGTTGAACAAGTGCAATTTCCAAAACTTGGATAACAACTTTTGCGTTCATTTGTGGTGTGTGAATAAATTTTCTTTACTTACACTTGTTTATTGCTTTAAATTATTTCCATACTTATACTCTAAATTTTTTATTTTGGTGTGATCTATTTGCCTTTTATCTCTTTTTTTGTTTACGAGATGAAGGGAAAGTGAAAACTCAAGTTTTGATTTAAGAAAAAAGTATACATCTAAATTGGAAAGGCACAATGGAAAAATGTAGAGAGATATAATTCAGAAAAGTGTCTATAATTTTTAGGGATTGTAAACTCTTTTTAGTTTTTATATAAAATTTTTCAATCGTCGGGAAAAGGGGGAGGCGGGGGGTTTTTAACTGAGTGTCGACTCCTAATCCATTAGTCGTTCCTTACAAAAATATAGCCCGTTACACATGATAAATCATTTTGCAATCATCCATGATCGTTAGGTAATTTTTTGTAAATGAGCAAAATAATGGCTTGTTTGACTCGGGAAAATATCCCACCGCACGTTCACTTGGAAATTTAATGTTATTCTCTTTAAAAGGTTTGGATCCATAGGTCAATTGCATATTTTAAATGGTTCAAGAATACATATCCATTTATTAAAACATGTGTAGAAAAATCTCTTTCTAATAAAATTCCGAGCGATTAGGGTTGAACTTGTGGAATTTCCCAAACTTTGATAACAAAAATTTTGTGTTCATTTGTGGTGTGTAAATAAATTTTCTTTGCTTATATTTTTTTATTGCTTGAAATTATTTCCATACTTATACTCTAAAATTTTCATTTGGTTGTGATCTATTTGCCTTTTATCTGTTTTTTTTTTTTGTTTAAAACTCAATTTTTGATTTAAGAAAAAAGCATAGATATAAAATGGAAAAGCACAATGCACAAATGTAGAGAGAGATAATTCCAAAAAGTGTCTCTAATATTTCGGGATTGTAAACTCTTTTTTACTTTTTATTTATTAGGTTTCAAACATGCATATCTATTTTTTAAAACATGTGTAGAAAAATCTCTTCCGTATAAAATTCTAAGCTATTAGGGTTGAACTTGTTGAATTTCCCAAACTTGGATAACAAAAATTTTGTGTTAATTTGTGGTGTGTCAATATATATTTTCTTAAATTACATTTTTTATTTCTTTAAATTCTTTCCATACATAAACTATAAATTTTTCTTTTTGTTGTGATCTATTTGCCTTTTAACTTTTTTTTTGTCTTTACGAGATGAAGGGAAAGCGAAAACTCAAGTTTTGATTTAAGAAAAAAGTATACATTTAAATTGGAAATTCACAATGCAAAAATGTGGAGAAAGATAATTCAAAAAAGTGTCTGTAACTTTCAGGGATTGTAAACTATTTTAAGTTTTTGTATATCAAGTTCTTCAATCGTCGGGAAAAGGGGGAGGCGGGGGGTTTTTTACTGAGAGTTGACTCCCAATCCATAAGTAATTCCTTAAAAAAATATAGCCCGTTACGGATGATAAATGACTTTACAATCATGTATGATAGTTAGGTCTCCTTTTTGTAAATGGGCGAAATAATGGCTTGTTTGACTCGGGAAAATTTCCCACTGTACGTTCACTTGAGAATTTAATGTTATTCTCTTTAAAAGGTTTGGATCCATAGGTCATTTGCATCTTTAACATGTTTCAATCATGCATATCCATTTTTTAAAACATGTGTAAAAAAATCTCTTTCAAAAAAAATTCCGAGCTATTAGGGTTGAACTAGTGGAATTTCCAAAACTTGGATAACAAAACTTTTGTGTTCATTTGTGGTGTGTGAATTTTTTTTGACTTACAATAGTTTATTGCTTTAAATTCTTTCCATACTTATACTCTAAAATTTTCATTTTTTTGTTATCTATTTGCCTTTTATCTCTTTTTTTTGTTTACGAGATGAAGGGAAAGTGAAAACTCAAGTTTTGATTTAAGAAAAAAGTATATGTCTAAATTGGAAATGCACAATGGACAAATGTAGAGAGAGATAATTCAGAAAAGTGTCTTTAATTTTTAAGGATTGTAAACTCTTTTTAGATTTTATATATAAAGTTCTTCAATCGTCGGGAAAAAGGGGAGGCGGGGGGTTTTTAACTGAGTGTTGACTCCTAATCCATTAGTCATTCCTTTAAAAAAAAAGCCCGTTACACTTGATAAATCACTTAGCAATCATCTATGATCGTTAGGTCATCTTTTTGTAAACGGGCAAAATAATGGCTTGTTTGACCCAGGTAAATATCTCACCGCACGTTCACTAGAGAATTTAATGTTATTCTCTTTAAAAGGTTTGGATCCATAGGTCATTTGCATCTTTTACGTGTTTCAAGCATGCATTTCTATTTTTTAAAACATGTGTAGATAAGTCTCTTTCTTATAAAATTCCGAGCTATTATGGTTGAACTAGTGGAATTTCCCAAATTTGGATAACAAAAATTTTGTGTTCATATGTGGTGTGTCAATAAATTTTTTTTGCTTACATTTTTTTATTGTTTTAAATTCTTTCCATACTTATACTCTAGAATTTTGATTTTGTTGTAATCTATTTGCCTTTTATCTTTTTTTCTGTTTACCAGACGAAGGGAGAGTGAAAATTAAAGTTTTGATTTAAGAAAAAGTATTGATCTAAATTGGAAATTCACAATGCACAAATGTAGAGAGAGATAATTCCAAAAAGTGTTTATAATTTTTAGGGAATGTAAACTCTTTTTACTTTTTATATATCAGGTTCTGCAATCGTAGGGAAATGGGGGAGGCTGGGGATTTTTAGCTGAGTGTTGACTTCCAATCCATTAGTCATTCCTTACAAAAATATAGTCTGTTACACAAGGTAAATCACTGTGCAATCATCTATGACCGTTAGGTCAGCTTTTTGTAAATGGGCAAAATAATGGCTTGTTTGACTCAGGTAAATATCCCACCGCACGTTCTCTTTAGAATTTAATGTTATTCACTATAAAAGGTTTGGATTCATATTTCATTTACATCTTTAACACATTTCTCGCATGCATGTGGATTTTTTAAAACATGACTAGAAAAATCACTTTGTTATAAAATTCTGAGCTAAAGCTTGAACTAGTGGAATTTCCCAAACTTGGACACCAAAACTTTTGTGTTCATTTGTCGTGTGTGAGTAAATTTCCTTTACTTACATTTCTTTATAGCTTTAAATTATTTCCTTAAATAAACTCGAAAATATTCTTTTTGGTGTGATCTATTTGCCTTTTATCTCTTTTTTTTGTTTATGAGATGAAGGGAAAGTAAAAACTCAAGTTTTGATTTAAGAAAAAAGCGTACATCTAAAATGGAACTGCACAATGCACAAATGTAGAGAGAGATAATTCCAAAAAGTGTCAGTAATTTTTAGAGATCGTAAACTATTTTTAGTTTTTATGTATCAGGGTTTGCAATCGTCAGGAAAAGGGGGAGGCAGGGGTTTTTCAAAGTTAGTGTATACTCCCAATCCAAAAGTCATTCCTTACAAAAATATAGCCCGTTCCGCATGATAAATTACTTTACAATAATCTATGATAGTTTGGTCAGCTTTTTGTAAATGGGCGAAGTAATGGCTTGTCTGACTCTGGTAAATATCCCACCGCACGTTCACTTGAGAATTTAATGTTATTCTCTTTAAAAGGTATGAATCCATAGGTCATTTGCATCTTTAACATGTTTCAAGCATTCATATCCATATTTTAAAACATGTGTAAAAAAATCTCTTCCTTATAAAATTCCAAGCAATTAGGGTTGCACTAGTTGAATTACCCAAACTTGGATAACAAAAGTTTTGTGTTCATTTGTGGTGTGTGAATAAATTTTCTTTACTTACAACTGTTTATTGCTTTAAATTTTTTCCATACATAAACTATAAAATTTTCATTGTGTTGTGATCTATTTGCCTTTTATGTCTTTTTTTTTTGTTTATGAGATGAAGGGAAAGTGAAAATTCAAGTTTTGATTTAAGAAAAAAATATACATTTATAAAGGAAATGCACAATGCACAAATTTAGGGCGAGATAATTAAAAAAAACTTTAGTAATTTTTAGGGATTGTAAAGTCCTCTTTGTTTTTATATATCAGGTTCTGCAATCATCGGGAAAAGGGGGAGGCGGGGGATTTTTAACTGAGTGTTGACTCCCAATCCATTAGTCATTCCTTAAAAAAATATAGCCTGTTACACATGATAATTCACTTTGCAATCATCTATGATCTTTAGGTCAGCTTTTTGTAAATGGGAAAAATAATGGCTTGTTTGACTCAGGTAAATATCCCACTGCATGTTTAGTTGAGAATTTATTGTTATTCTCTTTATAAGGTTTGGATCCATAGGTCATTTGCATCTTTAACATGTTTCAAGCATGCGTATCCATTTTTTAAAACATGGGTAGAAAAATCTCTTTCTTATAAAATTTCGAGCTATTAGGTTTGAACTAGTGGAATTTCCCAAACTTGTATAAAAAAACTTTTGTGTTCATTTTTGGTGTGTGCATAAATTTTATTTATTTACATTTTTTTATTGATTTAAATTCTTATATACATCAACACTAAAATTTTAATTTTGTTGAGATCTAATTGCCTTTTATCTCTTTTTAATGTTTTCGAGATGCAGGGAAAGTGAAAACTCAAGTTTTGATTTAAGAAAAAAGTATATATCTAAAATGGAAATGCACAATGAACAAATGTAGAGTGAGATAATTCCAAAAAGTGTCTGTAATCTTTAGGGATTGTAAATTCTTTTTGGTTTTTATCAATCAAGTTCTTCAATTGTCGGGAAAAGGGGGAGGCGGGGTGTTTTTAACTGAGTGTTAACTTTGAATCCATTAGTTAGTCATTCCTTACAAAAATTTTGCGCCTAATGCATGATAATGAACTTTGCAATCATCCATGATCTTTAGGTCAACTTTTTGTAAATGGGTAAAATAATATCTTGTTTGACTCGGGTAAATATCCCACTGCACGTTCACTTTAAAATTTAATGTTAATCACAATAAAAGGTTTGGATCCATATGTCATTTACATCTTTAACATGTTTCTCGCATACATATTGATTTTTTAAAACATGTGTAAAAAAATCACTTTCTTTTAAAATTCTGAGCTATTAGGGTTGAACTAGAGGAATTTTCCAAACTTGGATAACAAAACTTTGAGTTCATTTGTCGTGTGTGAATAAATTTTATTAACTTTTATTTTTTATTGCTTTAAATTCTTTCCTTACATAAACTCCAAAATATTCATTTTATTGTGATCTATTTGCTTTTTATCTTTTTTTTTTTGCTTGCGAGATGAAAGGAAAGTGAATACACAGTTTTGATTTAGGAAAAAAACATACATAAAAACTGGAAATGCACAATGCACAAATGTAGAGAGAGATAATTCAAAAAAGTGTCAGTAATTTTTAGAAATTGTAAACTCTCTTAAGTTTTTATTTATCAAGTTCTGCAATCGACAGGAGAAGGGGAGGCAGGGGTTTTATTACTGAGTGTTGACTCGCAATCCATAAGTCATTCCTTAAAAAAATATAGCCTGTTACTCATGATAAATCACTTTACAATCATCTATGAACGTTTGGTCAACTTTTTGTGAATGGGAGAAATAATGGCTTGTTTGGGCTAAATATCCCACTGCACGTTCACATGAGAATTTAATGTTATTCTCTTTAAAAGGTTTGGATCCATAGGTCATTTTAATCTTTAACATGTTTCAAGCATGCATATCCATTTTTTAAAACATGTGTAGAGAAATCTCTTTCTTATAAAATTCCGAGCTATTAGGGTTGAACTAGTGGAATTTCCCAAACTTGGATAACAAAAATTTTGTGTTCATTTGTGGTGTGTGAATAAATTTTCTTTACTTACATTTTTTTATTGCTTTAAATTCTTTCCATACATCAACTCAAAAATTTTCATCTTGTTGCGATCAATTTGCCTTTTACCTCTTTTTTCTGTGTACGAGGTGAAGGGAAAGTGAAAACTTAAGTTTTGATTTAAGAAAAAAGTATACATTTAAAATGGAAATGCACAATGCACAAATGTAGAGAGAGAAAATTCCAAAAAGTGTCTGTACTTTTTACGGATTGTAAACTCTTTTTAGTTTTTATAGATGAGGTTCTGCAATCGTCGGGAAAAGGGGGAGGCGGGGGATTTTTAACTAAGATTAGACTCCCAATCAATTAGTCAATCCTTAAAAAAATATAGCCCATTATGCATGATAAATCACTTTGCAATCATCTATGAAAGATAGGTCTGCTTTTTGTAAATGGGCGAAATAATGGCTTGTTTGAGTCAGCTAAATATCCCACCGCAAGTTCACTTGAGAATTTAATGTTATTCTCATTAAAAGGTTTTGATCCATAGGTCATTTGCATCTTGAACATGTTTCAAGAATGCACATCCATTTTTTAAAACATGTGTAGAAAAAACTCTTTCTTATAAAATTCGGAGCTATTAGGGTTGAACTAGTCGAATTTCTGAAACTTGGATCACAAAACTTTTGTGTTCATTTGTGGTGTGTGAATAAATTTTCTTTACTTACATTTGTTTATTGCTTTAAATTCTTTCCATACATATACTCTAAAATTTTCATTTTGTTGTGACCTATTTGTCTTTATTCTCTTTTCTTTGTTGACGAGATGAAGGGAAAGTGAAAACTCAAGTTTTGATTAAAGAAAAGAGTATTCATCTAAAATCAAAATGCACAATGCACAAATGTTGAGAGAGATAATTCCAAAAAGTGTTAATAACTTTTAGGGACTGTAAACTCTTTTTAGTTTTTATATATCATGTTCTGCAATCGTTGGGAAAAGGTAGATGCAGGGGGATTTTGAACTGAGTGTTGACTTCCAATCTATTAGTCATTCCTTAAAAAAATATAGCCCGTTACGCGTGATAAATCACTTTGCAATCATCTATGATGGTTTGGTCAGCTTTTTGTAAATGGGAAAAATAATGGCTTGTTTGACTCTAGTAAATATCCCTCCGCACGTTCACTTGAGAATTTAATGTTATTCACATGAAAAGGTTTGGATCCATAGGTCATTTTCATCTTTAACATGTTTCAAGCATGCATATCTTTTTTTTTAAAAACATGTGTAGAGAAATATCTTTCTCATAAAATTCTGACCTATTAGGGTTGAACTAGTGGAATTTCCCAACCTTGGATAAAGAAACTTTTGTGTTCATTTGTGGTGTGTGAATAAATTTTCTTTACTTACATTTGTTTATTGCATTAAATTCTTTCCATACATCAACTCTAAAATTTTCATTTTGCTGTGTTCTCCTTGCCTTTTATCTTTTTTTTTTGTTTAGGAGATGAATGGAAAGTGAAAACTCAAGTTTTGATTTAAGAAAAAAGTCTTCATCTAATATGGAAATGCACAATGCAAAAATGTAGAGAGAGATAATTCCTAAAAGTTTCTGTAATTTTTAGGGATTGTAAACTCTTTTTAGTTTTTATATATTAGGTTCTGCAATCGTCGGGAAAAGGGGGAGGCGTGGGATTTTTAACTGAGTATTGACTCGATATCCATTAGTCATTCCATACAAAAATATAGCCCGTTAAAATGATAAATCAATTTGCAATCTATGATCGTTAGGTCAGTTTTTTGTAAATGGGCAAAATAATGGCTTGTTTGACTTCGATAAATATCCCACCGCACGTTCACTTGAGAATTTAATGTTATTTTCTTTAAAAGGTTTGGATCCATAGGTCATTTGCATCTTTAACATGCTTCAAGCATGCATATCCATTTCTTAAAACATGTGTAGAAAAATCTCTTTCTTATAAAATTTCGATCTATTAAGGTTGAACTAGTGGAATTTCCCAAACTTGGATAACAAAACTTTTGTGTTCATTTGTGGTGTGTCAATAAATTTTATTTACTTATATTTGTTGATTGCTTTAAATTCTTTACATACATCAACTATAAAATTTTAATTTTGTTGTGATCTATTTGTCTTTTATCTCTTTTTTTTGTTTACGAGATGAAGGGAAAGTGAAAACTCATGTTTTGATCTACCAAAAAAGCATACATCTAAAATGGAAATGCACAATGCACAAATGTAGAGGGAGATAATTCCAAAAATTCTCTATAATTTTTAGGGATTGTAAACTCTTTTTAGTTTTTATTTATCAGGTTCTGCAATTGTCGGGAAAAGGGGGAGGCGGGGCATTTTTAACGGAGTGTTGACTCCCAATCCATAAGTCATTCCTTACAAAAATATAGCCCGTTACACATGATAAATCACTTTACAATCATCTATGATTGTTAGGCCAACTTTTTGTATTTGGGCGAAATAATGTCTTGTCTGACTCTGGTAAATATCCCACCGCACATTCACTTTGGAATTTAATGTTAATCTCTTTAAAAGGTTTGGATGCCTTCGTCATTAGCATCTTTAACTTGTTTCAAGCATGCATATCCATTTTTTAAAACATGTGTAGAAAAATCTCTTTCTTGTAAAATTCCGAGCTATTGGGGTTGAACTAGTGGAATTTCCCAAACTTGGATAACAAAACTTTTGTGTTCATTTGTGTTGTGTAAATAAATTTTCTTATCTTACATTTGTTTATTGCTTTAAATTCTTTCCATACATCAATTCTAAAATTTTCATTTTGTTGTGATCTATTTGCCTTTTATCTCTTTTATTTGTTTACAAGATGAAGGGTAAGTGAAAAATCAAGTTTTGATTTATGAAAAAAGCCTACATCTAAAATGGATATGCTCATTGCAAAAATTTAGAGATAGATAATTCCAAAAAGTATCTATAATTTTTACGGATCGTAAACACTTTTTAGTTTTTATCTATTAGGTTCTTCAATCGTCGGGAAAAGGGGGAGGCAGGGGATTTTCAACTGAGTGTTGACTCCCAATCCATAAGTCATTCCTTACAAAAATATTGCCCGTTACGTATGATAAATCACTTTATAGTCATCTATGATCGTTAGGTAAGCTTTTTGTAAATGGCCAAAATAATGGCTTGTTTGACTCGGGTAAATATCCCACCCCACGTTCCCTTGAGAATTTAATGTTATTCTCTTTAATAGGTTTGGATCCATAGGTCATTTGCATCTTTAACATGTTTCAAGCATCCATATCCTTTTTTAAAAACATTTGTAGAAAAATCTATTTCTTATAAAATTCCGTGCTATTAGTGTTGAACTAGTAGAATTTCCCAAACACTAATAACTAAACTTTTGTGTTCATTTGTGGTGTGTCTATAAATTTTTGTACTTACATTTGTTTATTTCTTTAAATTCTTTCCATACATAAACTCTAAAATTTTCATTTTGTTGTGATATCCTTGCCTTATATCTCTTTCTCTATTCTTTACGAAATGAAGGGAAAGTGATACCTCAAGTTTGGATTTTTAAAAAAATATACATCTAAAATGGAAATTTACAATGCACAAATGTAGAGAGAGATAATTCCAAAAAGTCTCTGTAATTTTTAGGGATTCTAAACTCTTTTTAGTTTTTATTTATTAGGTTCTGTAATCGTCGGGAAAAGGGGGAGGCGGGGGACTTTTAACTAAGTGTTGACTCCCAATCCATAAGTTATTCCTTAAAAAAATATAGCCCGTTACACATGATAAATCACTTACCAATCATTTATGATCGTTAGGTTAGATTTTTGCAAATGGGCGAAATAATTGCTTGTTTGACTCAGGTAAATATCCCACACCACGTTTACTTGAGAATTTAATGTTAGTCTCTTTAAAAGGTTTGGATCCATAGGTGATTTGTATCTTTAACATGTTTCAAACATGCATATCCATTTTTTAAAACATGTGTAGAAAAATCTCTTTCTTATAAAATTCTGAGCTATTAGGGTTGAACTAGTGGAATTTCCCAAACTTGGATAACAAAACTTTTGTGTGCATTTGTGGTTTGTGAATAAATTTTATTTTTTTACATTTTTTTTGCTTTAAATTCTTTCCGTACATCAACTCTAAAATTTTCATTTTCTTGTGATCTATTTTCCTTTTATCTCTTTTTTTGTTTACGAGATGAACGGAAAGTGAAGACTCAAGTTTTAATATAAGAAAAAAGCATACATCTAAAATGGAAATGCACTATGCACAAATGTAGCGAGATATAATTCAAAAAAGTGTCAATAGCTTTTAGAGATTGTAAACTCTTTTTAGTTTTTATTTATCAGGTTCTGCAATCTTCAGTAAAAGGGGAAGGCAGGGGATTTTTAACTCGGTGTTGACTCCCAATCCATAAATCATTCTTTAAAAAATATAGGCCGTTACACATTATAAATCACTTTACAATCATCTATGATCATTAGGTCAACTTTTTGTAAATGGGCGAAATAATGGCTTGTTTGACTCAGGTAAATATCCCACCGCACGTTCACTTGATAATTTAATGTTATTCTCATTAAAAGGTTTGGATACATAGGTGTTTTAAATTTTTTTGACATGTTTAAAGAATGCATATCCATTTTTTAAAACTTGTGTAGAAAAATCTCTTCATTATAAAATTCCGAACTATTAGGGTTGAACTAGTGGAATTTCCCAAACTTGGATAACAAAGCTTTTGTGTTCATTTGTGGTGTGTGAATAAATTTTCTTTACTTACATTTGTTTATTGCTTTAAATTCATTCCATACATCAACTGTAAACTTTTCATTTTGTTGTGATCTATTTGCCTTTTATCTCTTTTTTTTGTTTACTAGATGAAGAGAAAGTGAAACCTCAAGTTTTGATTTAAGAAAAAAGTATTCATCTAAGATTGAAATGCACAATGCACAAAATGTAGAGAGAGATCATTCCAAAAATTGTCTGTAATATTTTGGGATTGTAAACTCATTTTAGTTTTTATATATGAGGTTTTACAATTGTCGGGAAAAGGGGGAGGCTGGGGATTTTTAACTGAGTGTTGATTCCATATCCATTAGTCATTCTTTACAAAAATGCCATTACGAATGATAAATCACTTTGCAATCATCTATGATCGTTAGGTCACTTTTTTGTAAATGGGCAAAATAATGGCTTGTTTGACTTGTATAAATATCCCACTGCTCGTTCACTTGAGAATTTAATGTTATTCTCTTTAAAAGGTTTGGATCCATAGGTCATTTGGTTCTTTAACATGTTTCAAGCATGCATATCAATTTTTTAAAAAAATTGTAGAAAAATCTCTTTCTTATAAAATTTCGAGCTATTCGGGTTGAACTAGTGGAATTTCCAAAACTTGGATAAGACAAATTTTGTGTTCATTTGTGGTGTGTGAATAAATTTTCTTTACATACATTTTTTTATTGCTTTATATTCTTTCCATACATCAACTCTAAAATTTTCATTTTGTTGTGATCTATTTGGATTTTATCTCTTTTTAATATTTACGAGATGAAGGGAAAGTGAAAACTCAAGTGTTGATTTAAGAAAAAAGTATACATCTAAAATGGAAATGCACAATGCACAAATTTAGAGAGAGATAATTCCATAAAGTGTCTGTAATTTTTAGGGATTGTAAACTCTTTTTAGTCTTTATATATCAGGTTCTCCAATCGTCGGGAAAAGGGAGGTGGGGGATTTTTAACTGAGTGTTGACTCCCAATCCAAAAGTCATTCCTTACAAAAATATAGCCCGTTACGCATGATAAATCACTTTGCAATCATCTAAGTTCTTTAGGTCAGTATTTTGTAAATGGGAAAAATAATGGCTTGTTTGACTGAGGTAAATATCCCACTGCACGTTCACTTGAGAATTTAAAGTTATTCTCATTAAAAGGTTTGGATCCGTAGGTCATTTGCATCTTGAACATGTTTCAAGCATGCATATCCGTCTGTTAAAATATGTGTAGAAAAATCTCTTTCTTTTAAAATTCTGAACTATTCGGGTGGAACTAGTGGAATTTCCCAAACTTGTATAACAAAACTTTTGTGTTCATTTGTGCTGTGTGAATAAATTTTCTTTACTTACATTTGTTTATTACTTTAAATTCTTTCCATACATAAAGTCTAAAATTTTCAGTATGTTGTGATCTATTTGCCTTTTATCTATTTTTCTTGTTTACAAGATAAAGGGAAAGTGAAAACTCAAGTTTTGTTTTAACAAAAAAGTATATATCTAAAATATAAATGCACAATGCAAAAAAGTAGAGAGAGATAATTCAAAAAAGTGTTTGTAATTTTTAGGGATTGTAAATTCTTTTTAGTTTTTATTGATCAGGTTTACAATCGTCGGGAAAAGGGGGAGGCGGGGGATTTTTAACTGAGTGTTCACTCGTAATCCATAAGTCATTCTTCAGATAAATATAGCTAGTTATACATGATAAATCACTTTACAATCTTCTATGATCGTTAGGTCAGTTTTTTCTAAATGGGCAAAATAATAGTGTGTTTGACTCGGGTAAATATCCCACTGCACGTTCACTTGAAAAAATTTAATGTTATTTTCTTTAAAAGGTTTTGATCCATAGGTTATTTGAATATTTAACATGTTTCAAACATGTACATCAATTTTTTAAAACATGTGTAGAAAAATCTCTTTCTTATAAATTTTTGAGATATTAGGGTTGAATTAGTGGAATTTCCCAAACTTGGATAACAAAACTTTTGTGTGTATTTTTGGTGTGTGAATAAATTTACTTTACTTACAGTTGTTTATTGCTTTAAATTATTTCCATACATCAACTCTAAACTTTTCATTTTGTTGTGATCTATTTGCCTTGTATCTCTTTTTTTTTATTTACGAGATGAAGGAAAAGTGAAAACTCAAGTTTTGATTTAAGAAAAAAACATATATCTAAAATGGAAATGCACAATGCACAAATGTAGAGAGTGATAATTCCAAAAAGTGTCTGTAATGTTTAGGGATTGTAAACTCTTTTTAGTTTTTATATCTGAGGTTCTGCAATTGTTGGGAAACGGGGGAGGCAGGGGATTTTTAACTGAGTATTGACACCCAATCCAACAGTCATTCCTCACAAAAATATATCCCGTTACGCTTGATAAATCACTTTGCAATCATCTATGATCTTTAGGTCAACTTTTTGTAAATGGGAAAAATAATGACTTGTTTGACGCAGGTAAATATCCCACTGCTCGTTCACTTGAGATTTTAAAGTTATTCTCTTTAAAAGGTTTGGATCCATTGGTCATTTGTATCTTTAACATGTTTCAAGGAAGCATATCCATTTTTTAAAATATGTGTAGAAAAATCTCTTTCTTGTAAAATTCCAAGCGATTAGGGTTGAACTAGTGGAATTTCCAAAACTTGGATAGCAAAACTTTTGTGTTCAATTGTGGTGTGTGAATAAGTTTTCTTCACTTACATTTGTTTATTTAAATTCTTTCCATACATAAACTCTTAAAATTTTCATTTTGTTGTGATCTATTTGCCTTTCATCTATTTTGTTTGTTTGAAAACTCAAGATTTTATTTTAAAAAAGAACATACATCTAAAATGGAAATGCACAATGAACAAATGTAGAGAGAAATAATTCAAAAAAGTGTCAGTAATTTTTAGAGATTGTAAACTCTTTTTGGTTTTTATTTATCAAGTTCTGTAATCGTCGGTAACAGGGGGAGGTGGGGGATTTTTAACTGAGTGTTGACTGGCAATCCATAAATCATTCCTTACAAAAATATAGGCCGTTACACATTATAAATCACTTTACACTAATGTATGATCATTAGGTCAGCTTTTTGTAAATGGGCAAAATAATGGATTGTTTAACTCAGGTAAATATTCCACCGCACGTTCACTTGAGAATTTAATGTTATTCTCTTTAAAAGGTTTGGATACATAGGTCATTTAAAATTTTAACCTGTTTAAAGCATACAAATTCATTTTTTAAAACATGTGTAGAAAAACCTCTTTCTTATAAAATTCTGAACTATTTGGTTTGAACTAGTGGAAATTTCCAAACTTGGATAATAAAGCTTTTGTGTTCATTTGTGGTGTGTGAATAATTTTTCTTTACTTATATTTGTTTATTGATTTAAATACTTTCCATACATCAACTCCAAAATTTTCATTTTGTTTTGATCTATTTGCCTCTTATCACTTTTTTTTTTGTTTATGAGATGAAGAGAAAGTGAAACCACAAGTTTTGATTTAAGAAAAATGTATAATTTTAAAATGGAATGTACAATGTACAAATTTAGAGAGAGATAATTCCAAAAAGTTTCTGTAATTTTTAGGGATTGTAAACTCTTTTTAGTTTTTATATATCAGGTTCTGCAATCGTCGGCAAAAGGGGGAGGCTTAGGATTTTTAACTGAGTTTTGACTCCCAATCCATAAGTCATTACTTAAAAAAATATAGCCCGTTACGCATGATAGATATTTTTATAATCATCTATGACCGTTAGGTTAGCTTTTCGTAAATGGCCAAAATAATGGCTTGTTTGACTCGGGTAAATAACCCACCACACGTTCACTTGAGAATTTAATGTTATTCTCTTTAAAAGGTTTGGATCCATAGGTCATTTCAATATTTAACATGTTTCAAGCATGCATATCCATTTTTTAAAACATTTTAAGAAAAATCTCTTTCTTATAAAATTCCGAGCTATTAGGGTTGAACTAGTGGAATTTCCCAAACTTGGAAAGCAAACATTTTGTGTTCATTTGTGGTGTGTGAATAAATTTTATTTACTTAAATTTGTTTATTGTTTTGAATTCTTTCCATACATCAACTCTAAAATTTTCATTTTGTTATGATCTATTTGCCTTTTATCTCTTTTTAATGTTTACGAGATGAAGGGAAAGTGAAAACTCAAGTTTTTATTTAAGGAAAAAATCTACATCTAAAACATAAATGCACAATGCACACATGTACAGAGAGATAATTCCAAAAAGTGACTTTAATTTTTAGGGATTGTAAACTCTTTTTAGTATTTATATATCTGGTTCTGCAATTGTCGGGAAAAGGGGGAGGCGGAGGATTTTTAACTGAGTGTTTGCTCCCAATCCAATAGTCATTCTTTAAAAAAATATAGCTTGTTACACATGATAAATCACTTTGCAATCATCTATGTCCTATAGGTCGGCATTTTGTACTTGGGAAAATTAATGGCTTGTTTGACTCAGGTAAATACCCACTGCACGTTCACTTGAGAATTTAAAGTTATTCTCTTTAAAAGGTTTGGATCCGTAGGTCATTTGAAACTTTAACTTGTTTCAAGCATGCATCTCCATTTTTTAAAATATGTGTAGAAAAATCTCTTTCTTATAAAATCCAGAGCTATTAGCGTTGAACTAGGAGAATTTCCCAAACTTGGATAACTAAACCTTTGTGTTCGTTTGTGGTGTGAGAATAAATTTTCTTTACTTACATTAATTTATTGCTTTAAATTCTTACCATCCATAAACTTTAAAATTTTTATTTTGTTGTGATCTATTTGCCTTTTATCTTTTTTTTTTTTGTTTACGTGATGAATGGAAAGTGAAAACTCAAGTTTTTATTTCAGAAAAAAACATACATCTAAAATGGAAATGCACAATGCACAAATGTAGAGAGAGAGACTTTTAAAAAGTGTCTATAATTTTTAGAGATTGTAAACTCTTTTTAGTTTTTATTGATCAGGTTTACAATCGTCGGGAAAAGGGGGAGGCGGGGGATTTTTAACTGAGTGTTGAGTCGTAATCCATATGTCATTCCTCACAAAAATATAGCTAGTTACGGATGATAAATCACTTTAAAATCTTCTATAATCGTTTAGTCAGCTTTTTCAAAATGGGCAAAATAATGGCTTGCTTGACTTGGGTAAATATCCCAACCCACGTTCACATGAAAATTTAATGTTATTTTCTTTAAAAGGGTTGGATCCATAGGTCATTTGCATCTTTAACATGTTTCAAACATCTATATCCATTGTTTAAAACATGTGTAGAAAAATCTCTTTCTTATAAATGTCCGAGCTATTAGACTTGAACTAGAGGAATTTCCAAAACTTGGATAACAAAACTTTTGTGTTTATTTGTGGAGCATGAATAAATTGTCTTCACTTACATTATTTTTATTGATTTATAGTCTTTCCATACATCAACTGTAAATTTTTCATTTTGTTGTGATCTAATTGCCTTGTATCTGTTTTTTTTATTTATGAGATGAAGGGAAAGTGAAAACTCAAGTTTTGATTTATGAAAAAAGCATCCATCTAAAATGGAAATGCACAATGCACAAATGTAGAGAGTGATAATTCCAAAAAGTCTCTGTAATTTTTAGGGATTGTAAACTCTTTTTAGTTTTTAATTACTAGGTTTTGTGATTGTCGAGAAAAGGGGGAGGCAGGAGATTTTAAACAGAGTGTTGACTCCCAATCCATAAGTCATTCCTTACAAAAATAAAGCCCGTTACGCATGATGAATCACTTTACAATCATCTACGATCGTTAGGTCATCTTTTAGTAATTGGGCGAAATAATGGCTTGTCTAACTCTGGTAAATATCCCACCGCACGTTCAATTTGGAATTTAATGTTATTCTCTTTAAAAGGTTTGGATCCATTGGTCATTTGCATCTTTAACATGTTTTGAAGCATGCAAGTTCATTTTTTAAAACATGTGTAGCAAAATCTCTTTCTTATAAAATTCTGAGCTATTGGGGTTGAACTAGTGGAATTCCCAAACTTGGATAACAAAACTTTTGTGATAATTTGTGGTGTGTGATTAAATTTTCTTTACTAACATTCATTTATTGGTTTAAATTCTTTCCATACATCAACTCTAAAATTTTCTTTTTGTTGTGATCTATTTGCCTTTTACCTCTTTTTTTTGTTTACGAGATGAAGGGAAAGTGAAAACTCAAGTTTTGATTTATGAAAAAAAATACATCTAAAATGGAAATGCATGATGCACAAATGTAGAGAGAGATAATTCCAAAAAGTGTCTGTAATTTTTAGGGATTGTAAACTCTTTTTAGTTTTTATTTATCAGGTTCTGCAATCGTCGAGAAAAAGGGGAGGCGGGAGATTTTTAACAGAGTGTTGACTCCCAATCCATCTGTCATTCCTTACAAAAATAAAGCCTATTACGCATGGTGAATAACTTTACAATCATCTATGATCGTTAGGTCAGCTTTTTGTAAATGTGCAAAATAATTGCTAGTTTGAGTCGGGTAAATATCCTACCGCCCGTTCACTTGAGAATTTAATGTTATTGTCTTTAAAAGGTTTGGATACAAAGGTCATTTGCATCTTTAACATGTTTCAAGCATTCTTGTCCATTTTTTAAAACATGTGTAGAAAAATTTCTTTCATATGAAATTCAGACTTATTAGGGTTGAACTAGTGGAATTTCCCAACCTTGGATAACAAAACTTTAGTGTTCATTTGTGATGTGTGAAAAAAATTTCATTACTTACATTTGCTTATTTATTTAAATTGTTTCCATAAATCAACTCTATAATTTTCATTTTGTTGTTATCAATTTGCCTTTTTTCTCTTTTTTTTGTTTACGTGATGAAGGGAAAGTGAAAACTCAAGTTTTTATTTAAGAAAAAAACATACATATAAAATGCATATGCACAATGCACAAATTTAGAGAGAGATAGCTTTAAAAAGTGTAAGTAATTTTTAGGGATTGTGAACTCTTTTTACTTTTAATTTATCAGGTTCTGCAATCGTCGGGAAAAGGAGGAGGCGGGGGATTTTTAACGGAGTGTTGACTCCCAATCCATAAGTCATTCCTTAAAAAAATAAATCCCGTTACACATGATAAATCACTTTATAATCATCTATGATCATTTGGTCAGCTTTTTGTAAATGGGTGAAATGATGGCTTGTTTGACTCGGGTAAATATCCCATCGCACGTTTACTTGAGAATTTAATGCTAATCACTGTAAAAGGTTTGGATCCATAGGTCATTTGCATCTTTAAACATGTTTCTAGCATGCTTATCCATTTTTTTAAACATGTGTAGAAAAATCTCTTTCTTATAAAATTCAAAGTTATTAGGGTTGAACTAGTGAAAATTTCCAAACTTGGATAACAAAACTTTTGTGTTCATTTGTGGTGTGTGAATAAATTTTCTTTACTTACATTTGTTTATTGCTTTAAATTCTTACCACACATAAACTCTAAAATTTTGATTTTGTTGTGATCTATTTGCCTTTTATCTCTTTTTTTTGTTTACGTGATGAATGGAAAGTGAAAACTCAAGTTTTTATTTAAGAAAAAAGCATACTTCTAAAATGGAAATGCACAATGCACAAATGTAGAGAGAGAGAATTTTAAAAAGTGTCTGTAATTTTTAGGGATTGTAAGCTCTTTTTAGTTTTTATTGATCAGGTTTAGAATCGTCGGGAAAAGGGGGAGGCAGGGGATTTTTAACTGAGTGTTGACTCCTAATCCATAAGTCATTCCTCACAAAAATTAAGCCAGTTACACATGATAAATCATTTTCCAATCTTCTATGATCGTTAGGGCAGCTTTATCTAAATGGGCAAAATAATGGCTTGTTTGACTCGGGTAAATATCCCACCGCACGTTCACTTGAAAATTTAATGTTATTTTCTTTAAAAGGTTTGGATCCATAGGTCTTTTGCATCTTTAAATTGTTTCAAGCATGAATATCCATTTTTTAAAACATGTGTAGCAAAATCACTTTCTTATAAAATTCCGAGCTATTAGGGTTGACTTAGTTGAATTTCCATAAACTTGGAGAAAAAAAATTTTGTGTTCATTTGTGGTGTATGAATAAATTTTCTTTACTTACATTTTTTTCATTGCATTAAATTCTTTCCATACATCAACTCTAAAATTTTCATTTTGTGGTGATCTATTTGCCATGTATCTCTTTGTTTATATATGACATGAAGGGAAAGTGAAAACTCAAGTTCTAATTTAAGAAAAAAACATACATCTAAAATGGAAATGCACAATGCACAAATGTAGAGAAAGATAATTCAAAAACGTTTCAGTAATTTTTAGAGTTTGTAAACTCTTTTTAATTTTTATTTATCAGGTTCTCCAATCGTCGAAAAAAGGGGGAGGTGGGGGATTTTTGACAGAGTGTTGACTCCCAATCCATAAGTCATTCCTTACAAAAATATAGCCTGTTATGCATTATAAATCACTTACAATCATCTATGATCGTTAGGTCAGCTTTTTGTAAATGGGCAAAATAATGGCTTGTTTGACTCGGGTAAATATCCCACCGTATGTTCATTTGAGAATTTAATGTTATTCTCTTTAAAAGGTTTGGATCTATAGGACATTCACATCATTAACATGTTTAAAACATGCATATCCTTTTTTAAAAACTTGTGTAGAAAAACCTCTTCCTTATAAAATTCCTAACTAATTGGGTTGAACTAGTGGAATTTCCCAAACTTCGATAACAAAGTTTTTGTGTTCATTTGTGGTGTGTGAATAAATTTCCTTTAATTAATTTTTTTATTGCTTAAAATTATTTCCATACATAAACTGTAAAATTTTCATTTTTTTATGATCTATTTGCCTTTTATCTCTTTTTTTTTGTTTACGAGATGAAGGGAAAGTGAAAACTCAAGTTTTGTTTTAAGAAAAAAGCATACATTTAAAATGGAAATGCACAATGAAAAAATGTAGAGAGAGATAATTCCAAAAAGTGTCTGTATTTTTTAAGGATTGTAATCTGGTTTTAGTTTTGAAATATCAGGTTGTTCAATCGTCCGGAAAAGGGGGAGGGGGGGGGGGGGGGGGGGGGGGAGGGATTTTTAAGTGAGTGTTGACTCCCAATCCATAAGTTATTCCTTACAAAAAGATAGCCCTTTACACATGATAAATCACTTTACAATCATCTATGATCGTTAGGTCAACTTTTTGTAAATGGCCAAAAATAATGTCTTGTTTGACTCGAGTAATTATCCCACCCCACGTTCACTTGAGAATTTAATGTTATTCTCTTGAAAAGGTTTGGATCCGTAGGTCATTTGCATCTTTAACATATTTCAAGCATGCATATCAATTTTTTAAAACATTTGTAGAAAAATCTCAATCTAATAAAATTCCGAGCTATTAGGGTTGAACTAGCGGAATTTCCCAAACTTGGATAAATACACTTTTGTGTTCATTTGTGGTGTGGCTATAAATTTTCTTACTTACATTTGTTTATAGAATTAAAATCTTTCCATATATAAACTCTAAAATTTTCATTTTGCTGTGATCTATTTGCCTTGTGTCTCTTTTTTTTGTTTACGAGTTGAAGGGAAAATGAAACCTCAAGTTTTGATTTAAGAAAAAAGTATACATTTAAAAAGGAAATGCACAATGCAAAAATGTAGAGAGAGATAGTTCCAAAAAGTGTCTGTAATTTTTAGGGATTGTAAACTCTTTTTAGTTTTTAATTATTAGGTTCTGCAATCGTCGGGAAAAGGGGGAGGCGGGAGATTTTTAATAGAGTGTTGACTCCCAATCCATAAGTCATTCCTTAAAAAAACAAAGCCCGTTATGCATGATAAATCACCTTACAATCATCTAAGATCAGTAGGTTTGCTTTTTGTAAAGGGGTGAAATAATGGCTTGTTTGACTGGGGTAAATATCCCACCGCACGTTCACTAGAGAATTTAATGCTATTCTCTTTAAAAGGTTTGGATTCATAGGTCTTTTGAATCTTAAAAATGTTTCAAGCATGTATATCCATTTTTTAAAACATGTGTAGAAAAATCTCTTTCATATAAAATTCAGAGTTATTAGGGTTGAACAAGTGGAATTTCCCAAACTTGGATAACAAAAATTTTGCATTCATTTCTAGTGAGTGAATAAATTTTCTATACTTACATTTGTTTATTGCTTTAAATTCTTTCCAAACATCAACTCTAAAATTTTAATTTTGTTGTGATCTATTTGCCTTTCACCTCTTTTTTTTTTTTTTTTACAAGATGAAAGGAAAGAGAAAACTCAAGCTTTTATTTAAAAAAAAAACATACATCAAAAATGGAAATGCACAATGCACAAATGTAGAGAGAGATAATTTTAAAAGGCGTCTGTAATTTTTAGAGATTGTAAACTCTTTTTAGTTTTTATTTATCATGTTTTGCAATCGTTGGGAAAAGCGGGAGACGGGGGATTTTTAACTGAGTGTTGACTCCCAATCTATAAGTCATTCCTTAAGAAAATAAAGCCCGATACGGAAGATAAATCACTTTATAATCATTTATGATCGTTAGGTCAGCTTTTTGTAAATGGGCGAAATAATGGCTTGTTTAACTCAAGTAAATATCCCACCGCACGTTCACTTGAGAATTTAATGCTATTCTCTTGAAAATGTTTGGATCCATAGGTCATTTGCGTCTTTTAACATATTTCAAGCATGCTGATAAATTTTTTAAAACATGTGCAGAAAAATCTCTTTCTTACAAAATTCAGAGTTATTAGGGTTGAACTAGTGGAATTTTCCCAAACTTGGATAACAAAACTTTTGTGTCCATTTGTGGTGTGTGAATAAATTTTCTTAACTTACATTTGTTTTTTGCTTTAAAATCTTTCCATACATAAACTCTAAAATTTTCATTTTGTTGTGGTCTATTTGCCTTTTATCTTTTTTTTTTTGTTTACAAGATGAAGGGAAAGTGAAAACTCAAGTTTTGATTTAAGAAAAAAGTGTACATCTAAAATAGAAATGCACAATGCACAAAAGTAGAGAGAGATAATTTTAAAAAGTGTTTGTAATTATTAGGGATTGTAAACTCTTTGTAGTTTTTATTGATCTGGTTTACAATCGTCGGGAAAAGGGGGAGGCGGGGGAATTTCAACTAAGTGTTGACTCCTAATCCATAAGTCATTCCTCATAAAAATATAGCCAGTTACACATTGATAAATCACTTTACAATCTGCTATGATCGTTATGTCAGCTTTTTCTAAATGGGCAAAATAATGGCTTGTTTGACACAGGTAAAAATCCCACCGTACGTTGACTTGAAAATTTAATGTTATTTTCTTTAAAAGGCTTGGATCCATAGGTCATTTGCATCTTTAACTTGTTTCAAGCATGTATATCTATTTTTTAAAACATGTTACATTAATCTATGATCGTTAGGTAAGCTTTTTGTAAATGGACGAAATATTTGCTTCTTTGACTCGGGTAAATATCCCACCACACGTTCACTTGAGAATTTGATTCTATTCTCTTTCAAAGGTTTGGATCCATAAGTCATTTGCATCTTTAACATGTTTCAAACATGCTTATCCATTTTTTAAAACATGTGTAGAAAAGTCTCTTTCATATAAAATTCAGAGGTATTAGGGTTGAACTAGTGGTATTTCCCAAACTTGGATAACAAAACTTTTGTATTCATTTGTGGTGTGTGAATAAATTTTCTTTACTTACATTTGTTTATAGCTTTAAATTCTTTCCATAGATCAACTCTAGAATTTTCTTTTCGTTGTGATCTATTTGTCTTTTTCCTCTTTTTTTATTTTACGAGATGAAGGGAAAGTGAAAACTCAAGTTTTTATTTATGAAAAAAACTTACGTCTAAAATGGAAATGCACAATGCACAAATGTAGAGAGAGATAATTTCAGTCTGTAATTTTTATGGATTGTAAACTCTTTTTAGTTTTTATTCATCAGGTTCTGCAATCGTCATGAAAAGGGGGAGGCGTGGGATTTTTAACTCAGTGTTGACTCCCAATCCATAAGTCATTCCTTAAGAAAATAAAGCCCGATACGGAAGATAAATCACTTTATAATCATTTATGATCGTTAGGTCAGCTTTTTGTAAATGGGCGAAATAATGGCTTGTTTGACTCAAGTAAATATCCCACCGCACGTTCTCTTGAGAATTTAATGTTATTTTCTTTAAAAGGTTTGGATCCATAGGTCATTTTCATCTTTAACTTGTTTCAAGCATGTATATCCATTTTTTAAAACATGTGTAGAAAAATCTTTTTCTTATTAAATTTCGAGCTATTAGGGTTGAACTAGTGGAATTTCCCGAACTTGGTTAACAAAACTTTTGTGTTCATTTGTCGTGTGTGAATAAATTTTCTTTACTTAAATTTTGTTTATTGCATTAAATTCTTTCCATACATCAACTCTAAAATTTTCATTTTGTTGTGATCTATTTTCCTTGTATCTCTTTTTTTTATTTAGGAGATCAAGGGAAAATGAAAACTCATGTTTTGATTTAAGAAAATAGCATACATCTAGAATGTAAATGGACAATGCACAAATGTCGAGAGAGATAATTCAAAAAAGTGTAAGTAATTTTTAGAGATTGTAAACTCTTTTAAGTTTATATTTATGAGGTTCTGCATTCTTCGGCAAAAGAGGGAGGCAGGGGATTTTTAACTGAGTGTTGACTCCCAATCCATAAATCATTCCTCACAAAAATAAAGCCCGTTACGCCTTATAAATCATTTTACAATCATCTATGATCGTTAGGTCAGTTTTTTGTAAATGGGCAAAATAATGGCTTGTTTCACTCGGGAAAATATCCACCCGCACGTTCACTTGAGAATTTAATGTTATTCTCTTTAAGAGGTTTGGATACATAGGTCATTTACATCTTTAACATGTTTAAAGCATGCATATCCATTTTTTGCAACTTGTGTAGAAAAATCTCTTTCTTAAAAAATTCCGAACTATTAGGGTTGAACTTGTGGAATTTCCAAAACTTGGATAACAAAGCTTTTGTGTTCATTTGTGGTGTGTGAACAAATTTTCTTTGCTTACATTTGTTTATTCCTTTAAATTATTTCCATACATCAACTCTAAAATTTTTATTTTTTTGTGAGCTATTTGCCTTTTATCTCTTTTTTTTTCTTTACGAGATGAAGGGAATGTGAAAAGTATAGTTTTGATTTAAGAAAAAAGTATATATTTAAATTCGAAATGCACAATGCACAAATGTAGAGAGAGATAATTTCAAAAAGTGTCTATAATTTTTAGGGAATGTAAAATCTTTTTAGTTTTTAAATATCTGGTTCTTCAATTGTCGGGAAAAGGGAGAGGCGGGGGATTCTTAACAAAGTGTTGACTCCCAATCCATAAGTCATTCCTTACAAAAATATAGCGCTTTAAACAAGATAAATCACTTTACAATCATCTATGATCGTTAGGTCAGCTTTTGGTAAATTGCCAAAATAATGTCTTGTTTGACTAGGGAAAATATCCCACCCCACATTCACTTGAGAGTTTAATGTTATTCTCTTTAAAAGGTTTGGATCCATAGGTCATTTGCATCTTTAACATGATTCAAGCATGCATATTTATTTTTTAAAACATTTGTAGAAAAATCTCTTTCTTATACAATTCTGAGCTATTAGGGTTGAACTAGTGGAATTTCCCAAACTTGGATAACAAAACTTTTGTGTTCATTTCTGGTGTGTCTATAAATTTTCTTACTTCCATTTGTTTATTGATTTAAATTCTTTCCATACATAAACTCTAAAATTATAATTTTTTTCTGATCTATTTGCCTTTTACCACTTTTTTTGGTTTACGAGATGAAGGGAAAGTGAAAACTCAAGTTTTGATTTAAGAAAAAAACATACATCAAAAATGGAAATGCACAATGTAAAACTGTAGAGAGAGATAATTCCAAATAGTCTCTGTAATTTTTAGGGATTGTAAACTCTTTTTATTTTTGAAATATATGGTTCTGCAATTCTCGGGAAAAGGGGGAGGCCGGGGATTTTTAACTGAGGGTTGACTCCCAATCCATTAGTCATTCCTTACGAAAATATAGCCCGTTACGCATGATAAATCACTTTACAATCATCTATAATCGTTAGGTCTACTTTTTGTAATTGGAAAAATAATGGCTTGTCTGATTCTGATACATATCTCACCGCACGCTCACTTTGAAATTTAATATTATTCTCTTTAAAAGGTTTGTATCCGTAGATCGTTTGCATCTTTAACATGTTTCAAGCATGCATATCCATGTTTTAAAACATGTGTAGAAAAATCTCTTTCTTATAAAACTCCGAGCTATTAGGGTTGAACTAGTGGAATTTCCCAAACATGGATAACAAAACTTTTGTGTTCATTTGTGGTGTGAAAATAAATTTTCTTTACTTATATTTATTTATTGCTTTAAATTCTTTCCGTACATAAACTCTAAAATTTTCATTTTGTTGAGATCTATTTGCCTTTTATCTATTTTTTTTTTTAACGAGATGAAGGGAAAGTGAAAACTCAAATTTTGATTTTAGAAAAAGCTATACATCAAAAATGGAAATGCACAATGTACAAATGTAGAGAGAGATAATTCCAAAAATTCTTTGTGTTTTTTAGGGATTGTTAACTCTTTTATGATTTTATTTTTCTGGTTCTGCAATTATTGGGAAAAGGGGGAGGCGGGAGATTTTTAACAGAGAGTTGACTCCAAATCCATAAGTCATTCCTTAGAAAAATAAAGCCCGTTACGCATGATAAATCATTTTACAATCATCTATGATCGTTAGGTCAGCTTTTTGTAAATGGGAAAAATAATGGCTTCTTTAACTCGGGTAATTATCCCACCGCATGTTCACTTGAGAATTTAATGTTATTCCATTTAAAAGGTTTGGATCCCTAGGTCATTTGAAACTTTAACATGTTTCAAGCATGGTTGTCCATTTTTTAAAACTTGTGTTGAAAAATCTCTTTCATATAAAATTCAGAGTTATTGGGGTTCAACTAGTGGAATTTCCCAAACTTGGATAAAAAACCTTTTGTGTTCATTTATGGTGTGTGAATAAATTTTCTTTACTTACATTTGTTTATTTCTTTAAATTATTTCCATACATCAACTCTAAAATTTCCATTTTGTTGTGATCTATATGCCTTTTACCTCTTTTTTTGGTTTTCGAATTGTAGGGAAAGTGAAAACTCAATTTTTTATTTAAGAAAAAAACATACATCTAAAATAGAAATGCACAATGCACAAATTTAGAGAGCGATAATTTTAAAAAGTTTCTGAAATTTTTAGGGATTGTAAACTCTTTTTCATTTTTATTTATCAAGTTCTGCAATCGTCGGGAAAAGGGGGAGGCGGGGGATTTTTAACTGAGTGTTGACTCAATTTTTTATTTAAGAAAAAAACTTACATCTAAAATGGAAATGCACAATGCACAAATGTAGAGAGTGATAATTTTAAAAAGTTTCTACAATTTTTAGGGATTGTAAACTTTTTTTCATTATTATTTATCAAGTTCTGCAATCGTCGGGAAAAGGGGGAGGCGCGGGATTTTTAACTGAGTGTTGACTCACAATCCATTAGGCATTGCTTACAAAAATAAAGCCCGTTACTCAAGATAAATCACTTTGAAATCATCTATGATCGTTAGGTCAACTTTTTGTAAATGGGTGAAATAATTGCTTGTTTGACTCGGGTAAATATCCCACCGCACGTTCAATTGAGAATTTATTGTTATTCTCTTGAAAAGCTTTCGATCCATAGGTCATTTGCATCTTTTAACATGTTTCAAGCATGCTTATCCATTTTTCATAACATGTGTAGAAAAATCTCTTTCTTGTAAAATTCAGAGTTATTAGGGTTGAACTAGTGGATTTCCCATACTCGGACAACAAAACATTTGTGTTCATTTGTGGAGTGTGAATAAATTTTATTTACTTAAAATTGTTGATTGCTTTAAATTATTTCCATTCATCAACTCTAAAATTTTCATTTTGTAGTGATCAATTTGCCTTTTACCTCTTTTTTTTTGTTTACAAGATGAAGGGAAAGTGAAAACTCATGTTTTTATTTAAGAAAAAAATATACAAATAAAATGGAATTGCACATCGCACAAATGTAGATAGAGATAATTTTAAAATGTGTTTGTAATTTTTAGGGATTGTAAACTCTTTTTAGTTTTTATTTATCAGGTTCTACAATTGTTGGGAAAAGGGGGAGACAGGGGATTTTTAAGTGAGTGTTGACTCCTAATCCATAAATCATTCCTTATAAAAATAAAGCCCGTTACAAAAGATAAATCACTTTACAATCATCTGTGATCGTTAGGTCAGCTTTTTTTAAATGGGCGAAATAATGGCTTGTTTGACTTGGGTAAATTCCCTCCGCACTTTCACTTGAGAATTTACTGCTATTCTCTTAAAAAGGTTTGGATCCATAGGTCATTTGCATCTTTTACATTGTTTCAAGATGTATATCCATTTTTTAAAACATGTGTAGAAAAATCCTTTTTTTATAAAATTCAGAGTTATTAGCGTTGAACTAGTGGAATTTCCAAACTTGGATAACAAAACTTTTGTGTTCATTTATGGTGTATGAATAAATTTCCTTTACTTACATTTGTTTATTGCTTTAAATTGTTTCCATGCATAAAATCTAAAATTTTCATTTTGTTGTGGTCTATTTGCCTTTTATCTCTTTTTTTTGTTTACAAGATGAAGGGAAAGTGAAAACTCAAGTTTTTATTTAACAAATAAGTGTACATCTAAAATGGAAATGCACAATGCACAAAAGTAGAGAGAGATATTTTGAAAAAGTTTCTGTAATTGTTAGGGATTGTAAACACTTTTTAGTTTTGATTGATCTGGTTTACATTCGTCGGGAAAATGGGGAGGCGGGCGATTTTTAACTGAGTGTTGACTCCTAATCTATAAGTCATTCCTCATAAAAATATAGCCAGTTACACATGATAAACACTTTTGAATCTGCTATGATTGGTATGTCAGCTTTTTGTAAATGGGCAAAATAATGGCTTGTTTGACACGGGAAAATATCCCACCGTACGTTCACTTGAAAATTTAATGTTATTTTCTATAAAAGGTTCGGATCCATAGGTCATTTGCATCTTTAACTTGTTTCAAGCTTATATATCCATTTTTTAAAACATGTGTAGAAAAATCTCTTTCTTATAAAATTTTGAGCTATTAGGGTTGAACTAGTGGAATTTCCCAAACTTGGCTAAAAAAACTTTTGTGTTCATTTGTGGTGTGTCTATAAATTTTTTTACTTACATTTGTTCATTGATTTAAATTCTTTCCATACATAAAATTTAAAATTTTCATTTTGTTGTGATCTATTAGCCTTTTACCTCTTTTTTCTGTTTACGAGATGAAGGGAAAGTGAGAACTAAAGTTTTTATTTCAGAAAAAAGCATACATAGAAAATGGAAATGCACAATGCACAAATATAGAGAGAGATAATTCCAAAAAGTCTCTGTAATTTTTAGTGATTTTAAACTCTTTTTAGTTTTTATATACGAGGTTCTGTAATTGTTGGGAAAAGGGGAGGCGGGGGATTTTTAACTGAATGTTGACTCCCAATCCATATGTCATTCTTTACGAAAAGATAACCCGTTACGCATGATAAATCACTTTACAATCATCTATAATCGTTAGTTCAGATTTTTTTAATTGGGCAAAATAATGGCTTGTCTGACTATGGTAAATATCCCACCGCACGTTCACTTTGGAATTTAATGTTATTCTCATTAAAAGGTTTGGATCCATAGCTCATTTCCAGCTTTAACATGTTTTAAGCCTGCATATCCATTTTTTAAAACATATGAAGAAAAATCTCTTTCTTATTAAATTCCGAGCTATAAAGGTTGAACTAGGGGAATTTCCCAAACTGGGATAACAAAACTTTTGTGTTCATTTGTGGTGTGTGAATAAATTTTCTTTACTTACATTAGTTTATTGCTTTAAATTCTTTCCATACATCAACTCAAAAATTTTCATTTTGTTGTGATCTATTTGCATTTTATCGCTTTTTTTTTTTTTGTTTACGAGATGAAGGGAAAGTGAAAACTCAAGTTTTGATTTAAGAAAAAAGCATACATCTAAAATGAAATGCACAATGCACAAATTTAGAGAGAGATAATTCCAAAAAGTCTCTGTAATTTTTTGGGATTGTAAACTCTTTTTAGATTTCATTTTTAAGATTCTGCAATCGTCTGGAAAAGGGGGAGGCAGGAGATATTTAACAGAGTGTTGACTCCCAATCCATATGTAATTCCTTACAAAAATAAAGGTCGTTACGTATTATAAATCAGTTTACAATAATCTATGATCGTTAGGTCAGCTTTTTGTAAATGGGTGAAATAAAGGTTTGTTTGACTCAGGTAAATATCCCATCGCACGCTCACTTGAGAATTTAATGTTATTCTCTTTAAAAGGTTTGGATCCATAGGTCATTTACATCTTTAACATGTTTAAAGCATGCATATCCATTTTTTATAACTGGTGTAGAAAAATCTTTTCCTTAAAAAATTCCGAACTATTAGGGTTGAACTAGTGGAATTTCCCAAACTTGGATAACAAAGCTTTTGTGTTCATTTGAGGTGTGTGAATAAATTATCTTTGCTTACATTTGTTTATTGCTTTAAATTATTTCCATACATCAACTCTAAAATTTTCATTTTGTGGTGATCTATTTGCCTTTTACCTCTTTTTTTTGCTTACGAGTTGTAGGGAAAGTGAAAAGTCATCTTTTTATTTAGAAAAATACATACATCTAAAATGGAAATCCACAATGTACAAATGTAGAGAGAGATAATTTTAAAAAGTGTCTATAATTTTTAGGGATAGTAAACTCTTTTTAGTTTTAATTTATAGGTTCTGCAATCGTCGGGGAAAGGGGGAGGCGGGGGATTTTTAACTGAGTGTTGACTCCCAATCCATAAGTCATTCCTTAAAAAAATAAAGCCCGTTATGCAAGATAAATCACTTTACAATCATCTATGATCGTTAGGTCAGCTTTGGGTAAATGGGTGAACTAATGGCTTGTTTGAGTCGGGTAAATATCCCACCGCACGTTCACTTGAGAATTTAATGCTATTCTCTTTAAATGGTTTTGATCCATAGGTCATTTGTATCTTTTAACATGTTTCAAGCATTCTTATCCATTTTTTAAAACATTTGTAGAAAAATCTTTTTCTAATAAAATTCAGAGTTATTAGGGTTGAACTAGTGGAATTTCCCAAACTTGGAGAACAAAACTGTTGTGTTCATTTGTGGTATGTGAATAAATTTTATTTACTTACATTAGTTTATTGCTTTAAATTCTTTCCATACATCAACTCTAAAATTTTCATTTTGTTGTGATCTATTTGCCTTTTATCGCTTTTTTTTTTTTGTTTACGAGATGAAGGGAAAGTGAAAACTCAAGTTTTGATTTAAGAAAAAAGCATACATCTAAAATGAAATGCACACTGCACAAATTTAGATAGAGATAATTCCAAAAAGTCTCTGTAAAATTTAGAGATTGTAAACTCTTTTTAGATTTCATTTTTGAGATTCTGCAATCTTTTGGAAAAGGGGGAGGCAGCAGATATTTAACAGAGTGTTGACTCCCAATCCATAAATCATTCCTTAAAAAAATAAAGCCCATTACACAAGATAAATCACTTTACAATCATCTGTGGTCGTTAGGTCAGCTTTTTGTAAATGGGCGAAATAATGGCTTGTTTGACTTGGGTAAATATCCCTCCGAACTTTCACTTGAGAATTTACTGCTATTCTCTTAAAAAGGTTTGGATCCATAGGTCATTTGCATCTTTTACATTGTTTCAACCATGTATATCCATTTTTTAAAACATGTGTAGAAAAATCTTTTTTTTTATAAAATTCAGAGTTATTAGGGTTGAACTAGTGGAATTTCCCAAACTTGGGTAACAAAAATTTTGTGTTCATTTGTAGTGTGTGAATAAATTTCCTTTACTTACATTTTTTTATTGCTTTAAATTCTTTCCATGCATAAACTCTAAAATTTTCATTTTGTTGTGGTCTATTTGTCTTTTATCTCTTTTTTTTGTTTACAAGATGAAGGGAAAGTGAAAACTCAAGTTTTTATTTAAGAAATAAGTGTACATCTAAAATGGAAATGCACAATGCACAAAAGTAGAGAGAAATATTTTGAAAAAGTGTCTGTAATTGTTAGGGATTGTAAACACTTTTTAGTTTTGATTAATCTGGTTTACAATCGTCGGGAAAAGGGGGAGGCGGGTGATTTTTAACTGAGTGTTGACTCCTAATCTATAAGTCATTCCTCATAAAAATAAAGCCTGCTACACATGATAAATCACTTTTCAATCTGCTATGATCCTTATGTCAGCTTTTTCTAAATGGGAAAAATAATGGTTGTTTGACACGGGTAAATATCCCACCATACGTTCACTTGAAAATTTAATGTTATTTTCTATAAAAGGTTCGGATCCATAGGTCATTTGCATCTTTAACTTGTTTCAAGCTTGTATATCCATTTTTTAAAACATGTGTAGAAAAATCTCTTTCTTATAAAATTTTGAGCTATTAGGGTTGAACTAATGGAATTTCCCAAACTTGGCTAAAAAAACTTTTGTGTTCATTTGTGGTGTGTCTATAAATTTTCTTACTAACATTTGTTTATTGCTTTAAATTCTTTCCATATATAAAATCTAAAATTTTCATTTCGTTGTGATCTATTTGCCTTTTACCTCTTTTTTTATTTTACGAGATGAAGGGCAAGTGAAAACTCAACTTTTTATTTAATAAAAAAAATTACATCTAAAATTGAAATGCACAATGCACAAATGTAGAGAGAGATAATTTCAAAAATTGTTTGTAATTTTTAGCGATTGTAAACTCTTTTTGGTTTTTATTTATCAGGTTCTACAATAGTCGTGTAACGGGGGAGGCGGGGGATTTTTAACTGAGTGTTGACTCCCAATCCATAAGTCATTCCTTACAAAAATAAAGCCCGTTACGCAAGATAAATCACTTTAGAATCATATATGATCGTTAGGTTAGCTTTTTGTAAATGGGCGACATAATGGCTCGTTTGACTCGGGTAAATATTCCACCGCACGTTCTCTTGAGAATTTAATGTTATTTTCTTTAAAAGGTTTGGATCCATAGGTCATTTGTATCTTTAACTTGTTTCAAGCATGTATATCTATTTTTTAAAACATGTGTAGAAAAATCTCTTTCTTATTAAATTTCGAGCTATTAGGGTTGAACTAGTGGAATTTCCCAAACTTGGATGACAAAACTTTTGTGTTCATTTGTCGTGTGTGAATAAATTTGCTTTACTGACATTTTGTTTATTGCTTTAAATTATTTCCATACATCAACTCTAAATTTTTCATTTTGTTTTGATCTATTTTCCTTGTATCTCATTTTATTATTTACGAGATGAAGGGAAAGTGAAATCTCATGTCTTGATTTAAGAAAAAAGCATACATCTAAAATGGAAAAGGACAATGCACAAATGTAGAGAGGGATAATTCAAAAAAATGTCACTAATTTTTAGAGATTTTAAACTCTTTTTAGTTTTTATTTATGAGATTCTGAAATCTTCGGCAAAAGGGGGAGGCGGGGGATTTTTAACTGAGTGTTGACTCCCAATCCACAAATAATTCCTTACAAAAATATAGCCCGTTATGCCTTATAAATCACTTTACAATCCTCTATGATCGTTAGGTCAGCTTTTTGTAAATGGGCGAAATAATGGGTTGTTTGACTTGGGTAAATATCCCATCGTGCACTCACTTGAGAATTTAATGTCATTCTCTTTAAAAGGTTTGGATCCATAGGTCATTTACATCTTTAACATGTTTAAAGCATGCATATCCATTTTTTATAACTAGTGTAGAAAAATCTCTTCCTTAAAAAATTCCAAACTACTAGGGTTGAACTTGTGGAATTTCCCAAACTTGGATAACAAAACTTTTGTTTTTATTTGAGGTCTGTGAATAAATTTTCTTTGCTTACATTTGTTTATTGCTTTAAATGATTTCCATACATCAACTCTAAAATTTTCATTTTGTGGGGATCTATTTGCCTTTTACCTCTTGTTTTTGTTTACGAGATGAAGGGAAAGTGAAAACTCATGTTTTTACTTAGAAAAAAACATACATCTAAAATGGAAATCTACAATGCACAAATGTAGAGAGAGATAATTTTAAAAAGTGTCTTTAATTTTTAGGGATTGTAAACTCTTTTTAGTTTTTATTTATAGGTTCTGCAATCGTCATGAAAAGGGGAGGTAGGGGATTTTTAACTGAGTGTTGACTCCCAATCCATAAGTCATTCCTTAAAAAAAATAAAGCCCGTTGCGCAAGATCAATCACTTTACAATCATCTATTATCATTTGGTCAGCTTTTTGTAAATGGGCGAAATAATGGCTTCGTTGACTCGGGTAAATATCCCATCGCATGTTCACTTGAGAATTTAATGCTATTCTCTATAAATGGCTTTGATCCATAGGTCATTTTCATCTTTTAACATGTTTCAAGCATTCTTATCCATTTTTTAAATTATTTGTAGAAAAATCATTTTCTAATAAAATTCAGAGTTATTAGGGTTGAACTAGAGGAATTTCCCAAACTTGGATAACAAAATTGTTGTGTTCATTTGTGGTGTGTGAATAAATTTTATTTACTTAGATTTATTTATTGTTTTAAATTCTTTCCATACATAAACTCTAAAATTTTCATATTGTTGTTGTTTATTTGCCTTTTATCTCTTTTTTTTTGTTTACAAGAAGAAGGAAACTGAAAACTCAAGTTTTGATATAAGAAAAAAGTATACATTTAAAATGGAAATGCACAACGCACAAATGTAGAGAGATATAATTCCAAAAAAGTGTTTGTAATTTTTAGGGATTGTAAACACTTTTTAGTTTTTAAATAGCAAGTTCTTCAATCGTCAGGAAAAGGGGGAGGCGGGGGATTTATAACAAAGTGTTGACTCCCAATCCATAAGTCATTCCTTAAAAAAATATAGCCCTTTACGCATGATAAATTACTTTACAATCATCTACGATCGTTAGGTCATGTTTTTGTAAATGGCAAAAATAATGTCTTGTTTGACTCAGGTAAATATCCACCCCACGTTCGCTTGAGATTTTAATGTTATTCTCTTTAAAAGGTTCGGATCCATAGGTCATTTGCATTTTTAACATGTTTCAAGCATGCATATCCATTTTTTAAAACATATATAGAAAAATCTATTTCTTATAAAACTCAGAGCTATTAGGGTTGAACTAGAGGAATTTCCCAAACTTGGGTAAAAAAACTTTTGTGTTCGATTGTGGTGTGTCTATAAATTTTCTTACTTACATTTGTTCATTTATTTAAATTCTTTCCATACATAAACTCTAAAATTTCACTTTTGTTGTGGTCTATTTGCCTTTTACTTCTTTTTTTTGTTTACGAGATGAAGGGAAAATGAAAACTGAAGTTTTGATTTAAGAAAAAAGCATACATCGAAAATGGAAATGCACAATGCACAAATGTAGAGAGAGATAATTCCAAAAGGTCTCTATAATTTTTAGGGATTGTAAACTCTTTTTAGTTTTTATATACGAGGTTCTGCAATTGTTGGGAAAAGGGGAGGCGGGGGATTTTTAACTGAGTGTTGACTTCCAATCCATAAGTCATTCCTTACGAAAATAAAGCCCGTTATGCATGAAAAATCACTTTACGATCCTCTATGATCATTAGTTCAACTTTTTGTTATTGGGCAAAATAATGGGTTCTCTGACTCTGGTAAATATCCCACCGCACGTTCACTTTCGAATTTAATATTATTCTCATTAAAATATTTGGATCCATAGGTCATTTTCAGCTTTAACATGTTTCAAGCATGCATATCCATTTTTTAAAACATGTGAAGAAAAATCTCTTTCTTATAAAATTCCGAGCTATTAGGGTTGAACTTGGGGAATTTCCAAAACTTGGATAACAAAACTTTTGTGTTCATTTGTGGTGTGTGAATAAATTTTCTTTACTTACATTAGTTTATTTCTTTAAATTCTTTCCATACATCAACTCTAAAATTTTCATTTTGTTGTGATCTATTTGCCTTTTATCTCTTTTTTTTGTTTAGGAGATGAAGGGAGAGTGAAAACTCATGTTTTGATTTAAGAAAAAAGCATACATCTAAAATGGAAATGCACAATGCAAAAATTTAGAGAGAGATAATTCCAAAAGTCTCTATAATTTTTAGGGATAGTAAACTCTTTTTAGATTTCATTTTTAAGGCTCTGCTATCGTCAGGATAAGGGGGAGGCAGGAGATTTTTAACAGAGTGTTGACCCCTTTAGTCATTCCTTACAAAAATAAAGGTCGTTACGCATTATAAATTACTTTACAATAATCTATGATCGTTAGGTCAGCTTTTTGTAAATGGATGAAATATTTACTACTTTGACTCTGGTAAATATCCCACCGCACATTCACTTGAGAATTTAATGCTATTCTCTTTCAAAAGTTTGGATCCATAAGTCATTTGCATCTTTAACATGTTTCAAACATGCTTATCCATTTTTTAAAACATGTGTAGAAAAGTCTCTTTCATATAAAATTCAGAGTTATTAGGGTTGAACTAGTGGTATTTCCAAAGCTTAAATAACAAAACTTTTGTATTCATTTGTGGTGTGTGAATAAATTTTCTTTACTTACATTTGTTTATTGCTTTAAATTCTTTCCATATATCAACTCTAAAATTTTCATTTCGTTGTGATCTATTTGCCTTTTACCTCTTTTTTTATTTTACAAGATGAACGGTAAGTGAAAACTCAAGTTTTTATTTAAGAAAAAAACTTACATCTAAAATGGAAATGCCCAAAGCAAAAATGTAGAGAGAGATAATTTCAAAAAGTGTCTGTAATTTTTCGGGATTGTAAACTCTTTTTAGTTTTTATTTATATGGTTCTGCAATCATTGTGAAAAGGGAGAGGCGAGGGATTTTTAACTCAGTGTTGACTCCCAATCCATAAGTCATTCCTTTAGAAAATAAAGCCCGGTACGGAAGATAAATCACTTTACAATCATCTATGATTGTTAGGCCAGCTTTTTTGTAAATGGGTGAAATAATGGCTTGTTTGACTCGAGTAAATATCCCACCGCACATTCTCTTGAGAATTTAATGTTATTTTCTTTAAAAAGTTTGGATCCATAGGTCATTTGGTTCTTTAACTTGTTTCAAGCATGTATATCCATTTTTTAAAACATGTGTAGAAAAATCTCTTTCTTATTAAATTTTGAGCTATTAGGGTTGAACTAGTGGAATTTCCCGAACTTGGATAACAAAACTTTTGTGTTCATTTGTCGTATGTGAATAAATTTTCTGTACTTACATTTTGTTTATTGCATTAAATTCTTTCCATACATCAACTCTAAAATTTTCATTTTGTTGTGATCTATTTTCCTTGTGTCTCTTTTTCTTATTTATGAGATAAAGGGAAAGTGAAAACTCATGTTTTGATTTAAGAAAATAGCATAAATCTAGAATGTAAATGGACAATGCACAAATGTCGAGAGAAATAATTCAAAAAAGTATCAGTAATTTTTAGAGATTGTAAACCCTTTTAAGTTTTTATTTATGAGGTTGTGCAATCCATAAATCATTCCTTACAAAAATAAAGCATGTTACGCCTTATAAATCACTTTACAATCATCTATGATCGTTAGGTCAGCTTTTTGTAAATGGGCAAAATAATGGCTTGTCTGACTCAGGTAAATATCCACCTGCACGGTCACTTGAGAATTTAATGTTATTATCTTTAAAAGGTTTGGATACGTAGCTTATTTACATCTTTAACATGTTTAAAGCATGCATGTCCATTTTTAAAAAATTGTGTAGAAAAATCTCTTTCTTAAAAAATTTCGTACTATTAGGGTTGAACTTGTGGAATTTCCCAAACTTGGATAACAAAGCTTTTTTCTTCATTTATGGTGTGTGAATAAATTTTCTTTGCTTACATTTTTTTATTCCTTTAAATTATTTCCATACATCAACTCTAAAAAATTTATTTTGTTGTGAGCTATTTGCCTTTTATCTACTTTTTTTGTTTAACGAGATGAAGGGAATGTGAAGAGTACAGTTTTGATTTAAGAAAAAAGTATACATTTAAAATGGAAATGCACAATGCACAAATGTAGAGAGAGATAATTCCAAAAAGTTTCTATAATTTTTAGGGAATGTAAACTCTTTTTAGTTTTTAAATGTCTGGTTCTTCAATTGTCGAGAAAAGGGGGAGGCGGGGGATTTTTAACAAAGTATTGACTCCCAATCCATAAGTCATTCCTTACAAAAATATAGCCCTCTACACATGATAAATCACTTTACAATCATCTATGATCGTTAGGTCAGCTTTTTGTAAATGGCCAAACTAATGTCTTGAATGACTACGAAAAATATCCCACCCCACATTCACTTGAGAATTTAATGTTATTCTCTTTAAAAGGTTTGGATCCATAGGTCATTTGCATCTTTAACATGTTTCAAGCATGTATATATATTTTTTAAAATATTTGTAGAAAAATCTCTTTCTTATACAATTCCGAGCTATTAGGGTTGAACTAGTGGAATTTCCCAAACTTGGATAACAAAACTTTTGTGTTTATTTGTGGTGTGTCTATAAATTTTCTTACTTCCTTTTGTTTATTGATTTAAAATCTTTCCATACATAAACTCTAAAATTTTCATTTTGTTGTGATTTATTTGCCTTTTACCTCTTTTTTTTTGTTTACGAGATGAAGGGAAACTAAAAACTCAAGTTTTGATTTAAGAAAAAAGCATACATCGAAAATGAAAATGCACAATGCAAAAATGTAGAGAGAGATAATTCCAAATAGACTCTGTAATTTTTAGGGATTGTAAACTCTTTTTAGTTTTTATATATATGGTTCTGCAATTCTCAGGAAAAGGGGGAGGCGGGGGATTTTTAACTGAGAGTTGACTCCCAATCCATAAGTCATTCCTTACGAAAATATAGCTCGTTACACATGATAAATCACTTTACAATCATCTATGATCGTTAAGTCTACTTTTTGTAATTGGCAAAATAATGGCTTGTCTGATTCTGGTACATATCTCACCGCACGTTCACTTTGGAATTTAATGTTATTCTCTTTAAAAGGTTTGGATCCTTAGGTCATTTGCATCTTTAACATGTTTCAAGCATGCATATCCATTTTTTAAAACATGTGTAGAAAAATCCCTTTCTTATAAAACTCCGAGCTATTTGGGTTGAACTAGTGGAATTTCCCAAACAAGGATAACAAAACTTTCGTGTTCATTTGTGGTGTGAAAATAAATTTTCCTTACTTATATTTATTTATTGCTTTAAATTCTTTTCGTACATAAAATCTAAAATTTTCACTTTGTTGAGATCTATTTGCCTTTTATCTTTTTTTTTGTTTACGAGATGAAGGGAAAGTGAAAACTCCAATTTTGATTTAAGAAAAAGCCATACATCTAAAATGGAAATGCACAATGTACAAATGTAGAGAGAGATAATTCCAAAAGGTCTCTGTGACTTTTAGGGATTGTAAACTCTTTTAATATTTTATTTTTCTGGTTTTGCAATTATTTTGAAATGGGGGAAGCGGGAGATTTTTAACAGAGAGTTGACTCCAAATCCATAAGTCAATCCTTACAAAATTCAGAGTTATTAGGGTTCAACTAGTGGAATTTCCCAAACTTGGATAAAAAAACTTTTGTGTTCATTTGTGGTGTGTGAATAAATTTTATTTAATTACATTTGTTTATTGATTTAAATTATTTCCATACATCAACTCTAAAATTTCCATTTTGTTGTGATTTATTTGCCTTTTACCTCTTTTTTTTGTTTACGAGATGAAGGGAAAGTGAAACCTCAATTTTTTATTTAAGAAAAAAACTTACATCTAAAATTGAAATGCACAATTGACAAATGTAGAGAGAGATAATTTTAAAAAGTGTTTTCAATTTTTAGAGATTGTAAACTCTTTTTTGTTTTTATTTATCAAGTTCTGCAATCGTCGGGAAATGGTGGAGGCGGGGGATTTGTAACTGATTGTTGACTCCCAATCCATTAGTCATTCCTTACAAAAATCAAGCCCGTTACGCAAGATAAATCACTTTACAATCATGTATGATCGTTAGGTCAGCTTTTTGTAAATGGGCAAAATAAATGCTTGTTTGACTCAGGTAAATATCCCACCGCATGTTCATTTGAGAATTTAATGTTATTCTATTGAAAAGGTTTCGATCCATAGGTAATTTGCATCTTTTAACATGATGCAAGCATGCTTATCCATTTTTCATAACATGTGTTGAAAAATCTCTTTCTTATAAAATTCAGAGTTATTAGGGTTGAACTAGTGGATTTCCCATACTCGGATAACAAAACTTTTGTGTTCATTTGTGGTGTGTGAATAAATTTTATTTACTTACAATTGTTGATTGCTTTAAATTATTTCCATTCATCAACTCTAAAATTTTCATTTTGTTGTGATCTATTTGCCTTTTACCTCTTTTTTTTGTTTACGAGATGAAGGGAAAGTGAAAACTCAAGTTTTTGTTTAAGAAAAAAATATACAACTAAAATGGAAATGCACATCGCCCAAATGTAGGGAGAGATAATTTTAAAAAGTGTCTGTAATTTTTAAGGATTGTAAACTCTTTTTAGTTTATATTTATCAGGTTCTGCAATCGTTGGGAAAAGGGAGAGGCGGGGGATTTTTAACTAAGTGTTGACTCCCAATCCATAAATCATTCCTTAAAAAAATAAAGCCTGTTACACAAGATAAATCACTTTACAATCATCTGTGATCGTTAGGTCAACTTTTTGTAAATGGGCAAAATAATGGTTTGTTTGACTTGGGTAAATATCCCTCCGCACTTTCACTTGAGAATTTACTGCTATTCTCTTAAAAACGTTTGGATCCATAGGTCATTTGCATCTTTTACACTGTTTCAAGCATGTATATCCATTTTTTAAAACATGTGTAGAAAAATCTTTTTTTTTTATAAAATTCAGAGTTATTAGGGTTGAACTAGTGGAATTTCCCAAACTTGGATAACAAAACTTTTGTGTTCATTTGTGGTGTGTGAATAAATTTCCTTTACTTACATTTGTTTATTGCTTTAAATTCTTTCTATACATAAACTCTAAAATTTTCATTTTGTTGTGGTCTATTTGCGTTTTATCTCTTTTTTTTGTTATCAAGATGAAGGGAAAGTGAAAACTCAAGTTTTTATTTATGAAAAAAGTGTACATCTAATATGGAAATGCACAATGCACAAAAGTAGAGAGAGATATTTTTAAAAAGTTTCTGTAATTGTTAGGGATTGTAAACTCTTTTTAGTTTTGATTGATCTGGTTTACAATCATAGGGAAAAGGGGGAGGCGGGGGATTTTTAACTGAGGGTTGACTCCTAGTCTATAAGTCATTCCTCATAAAAATATAGCCAGTTACACATGATAAATCACTTTTCAATCTGCTATGATCGGTATGTCAGCTTTTTCTAAATGGGCAAAATAATGGCTTGTTTGAAACGGGTAAATATCCCACCGTATGTTCACTTGAAAATTTAATGTTATTTTCTATAAAACGTTCGGACCCATAGGTCATTTGCATCTTTAACTTGTTTCAAGCTTGTATATCCATTTTTTAAAACATGTGTAGAAAAATCTCTTTCGTATAAAATTTTGTGCTATTAGGGTTGAACTAGTGGAATTTCTCAAACTTGGCTAAAAAAACTTTTGTGTTCATTTGTGGTGTGTATATAAATTTTCTTACTTACATTTGTTGATTGATTTAAATTCTTCCCATGAATAAACTTTAAAATTTTCATTTTGTTGTGATCTATTTGCCTTTTACCTCTTTTTTTTTTGTTTACGATAAGGGAAAGTGAGAACTGAAGTTTTGATTTAAGAAAAAAGCATACATCGAAAATGGAAATGCACAATACACAAATGTAGAAAGAGATAATTCCAAAAAGTCTCTGTAATTTTTAGGGATTTTAAAATCTTTTTAGTTTTTATATACGAGGTTCTGCAATTGTTGGGAAAAGGGGAGGTGGGGGATTTTTAATTGAATGTTGACTCCCAATCCATATGTCATTCGTTACGAAAATATAACCCGTTACGCATGATAAATCACTTTACAATCATCTATGATCGTTAGTTCAGCTTTTTTAATTGGGCAAAATAATGGCTTGTCTGACTGTGGTAAATATCCCACCACACGTTCACTTTGGAATTTAATGTTATTCTCATTAAAAGGTTTGGATCCATAGTTCATTTCCAGCTTTAACATGTTTCAAACCTGCATATCCATTTTTTAAAACATATGAAGAAAAATCTCTTTCTTATTAAATTCTGAGCTATTAGGGTTGAACTAGGTGAATTTCAGAAACTTGGATAACAAAACTTTTGTGTTCATTTGTGGTGTGTGAATAAATTTTCTTTACTTACATTAGTTTATTGCTTTAAATTCTTTCCATACATCAACTCTAAAATTTTCATTTTGTTGTGATCTATTTGCCTTTTATCTCTTTTTTTTTGTTTACGAGATGAAGGGAAAGTGAAAATTCAAGTTTTGATTGAAGAAAAAAACAAACATCTAAAATGAAATGCACAATGCACAAATTTAGAGTGAGATAATTCCAAAAAGTCTCTGTAATTTTTAGGGATTGTAAACTCTTTTTAGATTTCATTTTTAAGATTCTGCAATCATCTAGAAAAGGGGGAGGCAGGAGATATTTAACAGAGTGTTGACTCCCAATCCATATATCATTCCTTACAAAAATAAAGGTCGTTACGTATTATAAATCACTTTACAATAATCTATGACCGTTAGGTCAACTTTTTGTAAATGGGCAAAATAATGGCTTCTTAACTCGGATAAATATCCCACCACACGTTCACTTGAGAACTTAATGCTATTCTCTTTGAAAGGTTTGGATCCATAAGTCATTTGCATCTTTAACATGTTTCAAACATGCTTATCCATTTTGTAAAACATATGTAGTAAAATCTCTTTCATATAAAATTCAGAGTTATTAGGGTTGAACTAGAGGTATTTCCCAAACTTGGATAACAAAACTTTTGTATTCATTTGTGGTGTGTGAATAAATTTTCTTTACTTACATTTGTTTATTGCTTTAAATTCTTTCCATATATCAACTCTAAAATTTTCATTTCGTTGTGATCTATTTGCCTTTTACCTCTTTTTTTGTTTTACGAGATGATGGGCAAGTGAAAACTCAAACTTTTATTTAAGAAAAAAACTTACATCTAAAATGGAAATGCACAATGCACAAATGTAGAGAGAGATAATTTCAAAAAGGGTCTGTAATTTTTAGGGATTGTAAACTCTTTTTGGTTTTTATTTATCAGGTTCTGCAATAGTTGTGAAAAGGGGGAGGCTGGGGATTTTTAACTGAGTGTTGACTCCCAATCCATAAGTCATTTCTTACAAAAATAAATCACTTTACAATCATATATGATCGTTAGGTCAACTTTTTGTAAATGGGCGACATAATGGCTTGTTTGACTCGGGTAAATATCCCACCGCACGTTGTCTTGAGAATTTAATGTTATTTTCTTTAAAAGGTTTGGATCCATAGGTCATTTTTATCTTTAAATTGTTTCAAGCATGTATATCTATTTTTTAAAACATGTGTAAAAAAATCTCTTTCTTATTAAATTTTGAGGTATTATTAGGGTTGAACTAGTGGAATTTCCCAAACTTGGATGACAAAACTTTTGTGTTCATTTGTCATGTGTGAATAAATTTTATTTACTTACATTTTGTTTATTGCTTTAAATTCTTTCTATACATCAACTCTAAAATTTTCATTTTGTTGTGATCTATTTTCCTTGTATCTCATTTTTTTATTTACGAGATGAAGTGAAAGTGAAAACTCATGTTTTGATTTAAGAAAAAAAGCATACATCTAAAATGGAAATGGACAATGCACAAATGTAGAGAGAGATAATTCCAAAAAAAAATTTTAATTTTTAGGGAATGCAAACTCTTTTTAGTTTTTAAATATCTTGTTCTTCAATTATCGGGAAAAGGGGAGGCGGGGGATTTTTAACAAAGTGTTGACTGCCAATCCATAAGTCATTCCTTACAAAAATATAGCCCTTTAAACTTGATAAATCACCTTACAATCATCTATGATCGTTAGGTCAGCTTTTTGTAAATGGCCAAAATATTTACTTGTTTGACCTAGGAAAATATCCCACCCCACATTCACTTGAGAATTTAATGTTATTCTCTTAAAAAGGTTTGGATCCATAGGTCATTTGTATCTTTAACATGTTTCAAGCATGCATATCCATTTTTTAAAACATTTTGTAGAAAAATCTCTTTCTTATAAAATTTCGAGTTATTAGGGTTGAACTAGTGGAATTTCCGAAACTTGGATCACAAAACTTTTGTGTTCATTTGTGGTGTGTCTATAAATTTTCCTATTTCAATTTGTTTATTTATTTAAATTCTTTCCATACATAAACTCTAAAATTTTCATTTTGTTGTGATCTATTTGCCTTTTACCTCTTTTTTTTGTTTACGAGATGAAGGGACAGTGAAAACTCAAGTTTTGATTTAAGAAAAAAGCATACATCGAAAATGGAAATGCACAATGCAAAAATGTAGAGTGAGATAATTCCAAAAAGTCTCTGTAATTTTTATTGATAGTAAACTCTTTTTAGTTTTTATATATGAGGTTCTGGAATTGTCGAGAAAAGGAGGAGGCGGGGGATTTTTAACTGAGGGTTGACTCCCTATCCATAAGTCATTCCTTACGATCAAATAGCTTGTTACGCATGATAAATCACTTTACAATCATCTATGATCGTTACGTCAACTTTTTGTAATTGGGCGAAATAATGGCTTGTCTGATTTTGGTAAATATCCCACCGCACGTTCACTTTGGAATTTAATGTTATTCACTTTAAAAGGTTTGGATCCATAGGTCATTTGTATCTTTAACATGTTTCAAGCATGCATATCCATTTTTAAAACAAGTGTAGAAAATTCTCTTTCTAATAAAACTCCGAGCTATTGGGGTTGAACTAGTGGAACTTCCCAAACTAGGATAACAAAACTTTCGTGTTCATTTGTGGTGTGAAAATAAATTTTCTTTACTCACATTTTTTTATTGCTTTAAATTCTTTCCATACATAAACTCTAAAATTTTCATTTTGTTGAGATCTATTTGTCTTCTATCTTATTTTTTTGTTTACGAGATGAAGGGAAAGTGAAGACTCAAGTTTTGATTTAAGAAAAAGCCATACATCTAAAATGGAAATGCACAATGTACAAATGTAGAGAGAGATAATTCCAAAAAGTCTCTGTGATTTTTAGGGATTTTAAACTCTTCTAAGATTTTATTTATCAGGTTCTGCAATCGTCAAGAAAAGGGGGAAGCGGGAGATTTTTAATAGAGAGTTGAATCCCAATCCATAAGTCATTCCTTAGAGAAATAAAGCCCATTATGCATGATAAATCACTTTACAATCATAACGATCAGATTTTTGTAAATGGGCGAAATACTGGCTTCTTTAACTCAGGTAAATATCCCACCGCACGTTCACTTGAGAATTTAATGCTATTCTCTTTAAAAGATTTGGATCCATAGGTCATTTGAAACTTTAACATGTTTCAAGCATGGTTATCCATTTTTTAAAACATGTGTTGAAAAATCTCTTTCATATAAAATTTGGAGTTATTAAGGTTGAACTAGTGGAATTTCCAAAACTTGGAAAGCAAAACTTTTGTTTTCATTTGTGGTGTGTGAACAAATTTTCTTTACTTACATTTGTTTATTGCTTTAAATTATTTCCATTCATCAACTCTAAAATTTTCTTTTTGTTGTGATCTATTTGCCTTTTACCTCTTTTTTTTTGTTTACGAGATGTCGGGAAAGTTAAAATTCAAGTTTATATTTAAGAAAAAAATACTTCTAAAATGGAAATTCACAATGCACAAATGTAGAGAGATAATTTTAAAAAGTTTCTGTAATTTTTAGGGATTGTAAACTCTTTTAGTTTTTATTTATCAGGTTCTGCAATCGTCGGGAAAAAGGGGAAGCGGGGGATTTTTAACTGAGTGTTGACTCCCAATCCGTAAGTCATTCCTTAAAACAATAAAGCTCGTTAGGCAAGATAAATCACTTTACAATCATCTATGATCATTAGGTCAGCATTTTGTAAATGGACGAAATATTGTCTTGTTTGACTCGGGTAAATTTCCCACCGCATGTTCACTTGAGAATTTAGTGTTATTCTCTTGAAAAGGTTTCGATCCATAGGTCATTTGCATCTTTTAACATGTTTCAAGCATGCTTATCCATTTTTCAAAACATGTGTAGAAAAATCTCTTGCTTATAAAATTCAAGTTATTAGGGTGGAACTAGTGGATTTCCCATACTTGGATAACAAAAATTTTGTGTTCATTTGTGGCGTGTGAATAAATTTTCTTTACTTAAATTTGTTGATTTTTTAAAATTATTTCCATACATCAACTCTAAAATTTTCATTTTGTTGTGATCTATTTGCCTTTTACCTCTTTGTTTTTTGTTTACGAGATATAGGGAAAGTGAAAACTCAAGTTTTTATTTAAAAAAAAAACATACATCTAAAATGGAAATGCACAATGCACAAATGTAGAGAGATATAATTCTCAAAAGTGTCTGTAATTTTTAGGGATTGTAAACTCTTTTTAGTTTTTATTTATCAGGTTCTGCAATCGTCGGGAAAAGAGGGAGGCGGGGGATTTTTAACTAAGTGTTGACTCTCAATCCGTAAGTCATTCCTTACAAAAATAAAGCCCTTTACGCAAGATAAATCACTTTACAATCATCTATGATCGTTAGGTCAGCTTTTTTTAAATGGGCAAAATAATGGCTTTTTTGACTCGGGTAAATATCTTACTGCTCGTTCACTTGAGAATTCTCTTGGAAAGGTTTCGATCCATAGGTCATTTGCATATTTTAACATGTTTCAAGCAAGCTTATCCATTTTTCAAAACATGTGTAGAAAAATCTCTTTCTAATAAAATTCAGAGTTATTAGGGTTGAACTAGTGGATTTCCCATACTTGGATAAAAAAAATTTTGTGTTCATTTGTGGTGTGTGAATAAATTTTATTTACTTACATTTGTTGATTGCTTTAAATTTTTTCCATACATCAACTCTAAAATTTTCATTTTGTTGTGATCTATTTGCCTTTTACCTCTTTTTTTGGTTTACGAGATGAAAGGAAAGTGAAAACTCATGTTTTTATTTAAGAAAAAAACATACATCTAAAATGGAAATGCACAGTGCACAAATGTAGAGAGAGATAATTTTAAAAAGTGTCTATAATTTTTAGGGATTGTAAACTCTTTTTAGTTTTTATTTATCACGTTCTACAATCATTAGGAAAAGGGGGAGGCAAGGGATTTTTAACTGAGTGTTAACTCCCAATCCATAAGTCATTCCTGACAAAAATTAAGCCCGTTACGAAAGATAAATCACTTTACAATCATCAGTGATCGTTAGGTCAGTTTTTTGTAAAAGGGCGAAATAATGGCTTGTTTAACTCGTGGCTTGTTTAACTCGGGTAAATATCCCACCGCACGTTCACTTGAGAATTTAATGCTTTTCTCTTCAAAAGGTTTGGATCCATAGGTCACTAATGGAATTTCCCAAACTTGGATAACAAAAATTTTGTGTTCATTTGTGGTGTGTGAATAAAATTTCTTTACTGACATTTGTTTATTGGTTTAAATTCTTTCCATACATCAACTCTGAGATTTTCATTTTGTTGTGATCTATTTGCCTTCAGTCTCTTTTTTTTTATTTACAAGATGATGGGAAAGTGAAAAATCAAGTTTTGATTTAAGAAAAAAGCATACATCTAAAATGGAAAAGCACAATGCACAAATGTAGAGAGAGATAATTCAAAAAAGTTTCAGTAATTTTTAGAGATTTTAAACTCTTTTTAGTTTTTATTTATCAGGTTCTACAATCGTCGGTAAAAGGGGGAGGCCGGGGATTTTTAACTAAGTGTTGACTCCCAATCCATAAATCATTCCTTAAAAAAATATAGCGAGTTACACATTATAAATCACTTTACAATCATCTATGATCGTTAGGTCAGCTTTTTGTAAATGGCCGAAATAATGGCATGTTTGACTCGGGAAAATATCCCAACGCACGTTCACTTGAGAATTTAATGTTATTCTCTTTAAAAGGTTTGGATCCATAGGTCGTTTACATCTTTAACATGTTTAAATTATGCATATCCATTTTTTTAAAACTTGTGTAGAAAAATCTCTTCCTTATAATTTCGCACTAATGGGGTTGAACTAGTGGAATTTCCCAAACTTGGATAACAAAGCTTTTGTGTTCATTTGTGGTGTGTGAATAAATTTTTTTTACTTACATTTGTTTATTGCTTTAAATTCTTTCCATACATCAACTCTAAAATTTTCATTTTGTTGTGATCTATTTGCCTTTTATCTCTTTTTTTTATGAGATGAAGGGAAAGTGAAAACTCAAGTTTGGTTTTAAGAAAAAAGTAAGCATTTAAAATGGAAATGCACAATGCACAAATGTAGAGAGAGATAATTCCAAAAAGTGTCTATAATTTTAGGGATCGTAAACTATTTTTAGTATTTAAATATCAGGTTCTTCAATCGTCGGGAAAAGGAGGAGGCGAGGGATTTTTAACAGAGTGTTGAATACCAATCCATAAGTCATTCCTTAAAAAAATATAGCCCTTTATGCATGATAAATAACTTTACAAACATCTATGATCGTTAGGTCAGCTTTTTGTAAATGGCAAAAATAATGACTTGTTTGACTCGGGTAAATATCTCACCCCACGTTCACTTGAGAATTTAATATTATTCTCTTTAGAAGGTTTGGCTCCATAGGTCATTTGCATCTTTAACATGTTTCACGCATGCATATCAATTTTATAAAACATTTTTAGAAAAATCTCTTTCTTATAAAATTCCGAGCTATTAGGGTTGAACTAGTGGAATTTCCCAAACTTGGATAACAAAACTTTTTTGTTCATTTGTGGTGCGTTAATTAATTTGTTTTACTTACATTTATTTATTTCTTTAAATTATTTTCATACATAAACACTAAAATTTTCATTTCTTGTGATCAACTTGCCATTTATCTCTTTTTTTTATAACGACATGAACGAAAAATGAAAACTCAAGTTTTGATTTATGAAAAAAGTTCACATCTAAAATAAAAATGCACAATGCACAAATGTAGAGAGAGATAATTCCTAATAGTATCTGTAATTTTAGGGCTTGTAAACTCTTTTAAGTTTTTATATATATGATTTTGCAATCGTCGGGAAAATGGGGAGGCGGAGGATTTTTGACTGAGTGTTGACTCCCAATCCATATGTCATTCTTTACAAAAATATAGCCCGTTACGCATAATAAATCACTTCACAATCGTCAATGATCTTTAGGTCTGCTTTTTGTAAATGGTCAAAATAATGGCCTGTTTGACTCGGGTAAATATCCCACCGCATGTTCACTTGAGAATTTAATGTTATTCTCTTTAAAAGTTTGTGATCCATAGGTCATTTGCTTCTTTAACATTTTCAAGCATGCATATCTATTTTTAAAAACATGTGTAGAAAAATCGTTTTCTTATAAAATTCATAGCTATTAGGGTTGAACTAGTGGAATTTCCCAAACTTACATAACAAAAATTTTGTGTTCATTTGTGGTGTGTGAATAAATTTTCTTTACTGACATTTTTTTATTGCTTTAAATTCTTTCCATAAATCAATTCTAAAATTTTCATTTTGTTTTGATCTATTTCCCTTTTATCTCTCTTTTTTTTGTTTACGAGATGAAGGGAAAGTGAAACCTCAAGTTTTGATGTAAGAAAAACATCATACATCTAAAATGGAAATGCACAATGCACAAATTTATAGAGAGATAATTCCAAATAGTTTCTATAATTTTTAGGAATTGTAAACTCTTTTTAGTTTTTATTCATCAGCTTCTCGAATCGTCGAGAAAAGGGGGAGGCGGGGGATTTTTAACTGAGTGTTGACTCCCAATACATAAGTCATTCCTTACAAAAATATAGCCCGTTACGCACGATAAATCACTTAACAATAATCTATGATCGTTAGGTCACCTTTTTGTAAATGGGCAAAATAATGGCCTGTTTGACACGAGTAAATATCCCATCGCATGTTCAATTGAGAATTTAATGTTATTCTCTTTAAAAGTTTGTGATCCATAGGTCATTTGCATCTTTAAAATTTTCAAGCATGCATATCAATTTTTAAAAACATGGGTAGAAAAATCGTTTTCTTATAAAATTCAAAGCTATTAGGGTTGAACTAGTGGAATTTCCCAAACTTGCATAAAAAAAATTTGGTGTTCATTTGTGGTGTGTGAATAAATTTTCTTTACTGACATTTGTTTATTGCTTTAAATTCTTTCCATAAATGAACTCTAAAATTTTCATTTTGTTGTGATCTATTTGCCTTTTATCTCTTTTTTTTTTTTTTTTTGTTTATGAGATGAAGGGAAAGTGAAACATCACGCTTTGATGTAAGAAAAAAGCATACTTCTGAAATGGAAATGCACAATGCACAAATGTAGAGAGAGATAATTCCAAATAGTTTCTGTAATTTTTAGGGATTGTAAACTCTTTTTAGTTTTTATTCATCAGCTTCTCGAATCGTCGAGAAAAGGGGGAGGCGGGGGATTTTTAACTGAGTGTTGACTCCCAATCCATAAGTCATTCCTTACAAAAATATAGCCCGTTACGCATGATAAATCACTTAACAATAATCTATGATCGCTAGGTCACCTTTTTTAAAATGGGCAAAATAATGGCCTGTTTGATTTGGGTAAATATCCCACCGCACATTCACTTGAGAATTTAATGTTATTCTCTTTAAAAGGCTTCGATCAATAGGTCATTTGCATCTTTAACATGGTTCAAGCACGCATTTCCATTTTTTAAAACATGTGTAGAAAAATCTCTTTCTAACAAAATTTAGAGCTATTAGGGTTGAACTAGTGAAAATTCCCAAACTTGGATAACAAATTTTTTGTGTTCATTTGTCGTGTGTAAATAAATTTTATTTATTTAAATTTGTTTATTAGTTTAAATTCTTTCCATGCATCAACTCTAAAATTTTCATTTTGTTGTGATCTATTTTGCCTTTTATCTCTTTTTTTGTTTAGAAGATGAAGATAAAGTGAAACCTGAAGTTTTAATTTGAGAAAAAAGTATACATCTAAAATGGAAATGCACAATGCACAAATTTAGAGAGAGATAATACGAAAAAGTGCTTGTATTTTTAGGGATTGTAAACAATTTTTAGTTTTTATATATCAAGTTCCGCAATCGCTAGGAAAAGGGGGAGGCGAAGGATTTTTAACTGAGTGTTGACTCCCAATCCATAACTCATTCCTTAAAAAAAATAGCCCATTACGCATGATAAATCACTTTACAATCATCTATGATCGTTAGGTCAACTTTTTGTAAATGGCAAAAATAATGGCTTGTTTGACTCGGGTAAATATCCCACCGCACGTTCACTTGAGAATTTAATGTTATTCTCTTTAAAAGGTTTGGATACATAGGTCATTTGCATCTTCAACATGTTTCAAGCATGCATATCTATTTTTCAAAACATTTGTAGGAAAATCTCTTTCTTATAAAATTTCGAGCTATTAGGGTTGAATTAGTGGAATTTCCCAAACTTTGATAACAAAACTTTTGTGTTCATTTGTGTGTGTGAATAAATTTTCATTACTTACATTTTTTAGTGCTTTAAATTCTCTCCGTACATCAACTCTAAATTTTTTATTTTGTTGTGATCTATTTGCCTTTTATATCTTGTTAATGTTTACGAGATGAAGGGAAAGTGAAAACTCAAGTTTTTATTTAAGAAAAAGGTATACATAAAAAATGGAAATGCACAATGCACAAATTTAGAGAGAGATAATTCAAAAAAGTGTCTGTAATTTTTAGGAATTGTAAACTCTTTTTAGTTTTTATATATCAGGTTCTTCAATCGTTGGGAAAAGGGGGAGGCGGGGGATTTTTAACTAGGTGTTGACTCCCAATCCATTAGTCATTCCTTACAAAAATATAGCTCGTTACGCATGATAAATCACTTTGGAATCATCTATGATCGTTAGGTCAGCTTTTTGTAAATGGACAAAATAATGGCTTGTTTGACTCGGGTAAATATCCCAACGCACGTGAACTTGAGAATTTAATGTTATTCTCTTTAAAAGGTTTGGATCCATAGGGCATTTTCATCTTTAACATGTCTCAAGCATGCATATCCATTTTATAAAACATGTGTCAAAAAAACTATTTCTTACAAAATTTTGAGCTATTAAGGTTGAACTAATGGAATTTCTCAAACTTGGATAACAAAACTTTTGTGTTCATTTGTGGTGTGTGAATAAATTTTCTTTACTTTTATTTGTATATTGCTTTAAATTATTTGCATACATAAAGTCTAAAACTTTCATTTTGTTGTGATCTATTTGTTTTTTATCTCTTTTTTTTGTTTACGAGATGGAGGGAAAGTGAAAACTCAAGTTTTGATTTAATAAAAAAGTATTCACCTAAAATGAAAATGCACAATGCACAAATGTAGAGGGTGATAATTCCAAAAAGTGTTTGTAATTTTTAGGGATTGTAAACTTTTTTTAGTTTTTATATATCAGGTTCTGTAATGGTCGGGAAAAGAGGGAGGCGGGGGTTTTTTACTGAGTGTTGACTCCCAATCCATAAGTCATTCCTTACAAAAATATAGCCCATTATGCTTGATAAATCACTTTACAATCATCTATGATCGTTAGGTCAGCTTTTTGTAAAAGGAGAAAATAATGGCTTGTTTGACTTGGGTATATATCCCACTGCACGTTCACTTGCGAATTTAATGTTATTCTCTTTAAAAGGTTTGGATCCATATGTCATTTGCATCTTTAACATGTTTAAAGCATGCATATCTATTTGTTAAAACATGTGTACAAAAATCTTCCTTTTAAAATTCGGACCTATAAGGGTTGAACTAGTGGAATTTTCCGAACTTGGATAACAAAATTTTTGTGTTCATTTGTGGTGTGTTAATTAATCTTCTTCACTTACATTTGTTTATTGCTTGAAATTATTTCCATACATAAACACTAAAATTTTCGTTTTTTTGTGATCTATTTACCTTTTATCTCTTTTTTTTGTTTACGTGATGAACGGAAAGTGAAAACTCAAGTTTTGATTTAAGAAAAAAGTTTACATCTAAAATGGAAATGCACAATGCACAAACGTAGAGAGAGATAATTCCAAAAAGTGTCTGTAATTTTTAGGGATTGTAAACTCGTTTTAGTTTTTATATATCAGGTTCTGCAATCGTTGGAAAAAGGGGGAGGCGGAGGATACTGAGTGTTGACTCCCAATCCTTAAGTCATTCCTTACAAAAATATAGCCCGTTACACATGATATATCACTTTACTATCATCTATGATCGTTAGGTCAGCTTTTTGTAAATGGCCAAAGTAATGGCTTGTTTGACTCGGGTAAATATCCCACCGCACGTTCACTTGAAAATTGAATGTTATTCTCTTTAAAAGGTTTGGATCCATAGGTCATTTTTATCTTTAACATGTTTCAAGAATCCATATCCATTTTTTAAAACATGTGTAGAAAAGTCTCTTTCCTATAAAATTCCGAGCTATTATGGTTGAACTAGTTGAATTTCCCAAACTTGGATAACAAAACTTTTTTGTTCATTTGTAGTGTGTGAATAAATTGACATTACTTACATTTATTTATTCCTTTAAATTCTTTCCATACATCAACTCTAAAATTTTCATTTTGTTGTGATCTATTTGCCTTTTATATCTTTTTAATGTTTATGAGATGAAGGGAATGTGAAAAGTCAAGTTTTGATTTAAGAAAAAATAATAGATCTAAAATGGAAATGCACAATGTACAAATGTAGAGAGAGATAATTCCAAAAAGTGTGTATAATTTTTAGGGATTGTAAACTCTTTTTAGTTTTTATATATCAGGTTATGCAATCGACAAGAAAAGAGGGAGGCTGGGGATTTTAACTGAATGTTGACTCCAATTCCATTAGTCATTCCTTACAAAAATATAGCCCGTTACCCATGATAAATCACTTTGAAATCGTCTAAGATCTTTAGGTTAGCTTTTTGTAAATGGGCAAAATATTTGCTTGTTTGACTCTGGTAAATATCTCACTGCACGTTCACTTCAGAATTTAATTTTATTCTCTTTAAAAGGTTTGGATCCATAGGTCGTTTGCATCTTTAACATTTTTCAAGCATGCATATTGATTTTTTAAAACATGTGAAGAAAAATCTCATTCTTATAAATTCTGAGCTACTAGGGTTGAACTAATGGAATTTCCCGAACTTGGATAACAAAATTTTTTTCTTCATTTGTGGTGTGTGAATAAATTTTCTTTATTTAAATTTTTTTATTGCTTTAAATTCTTTCCATACATAAACTCTAAAATTTTCATTTTGTTGTGGTCTATTTGCCTTTTATCACTTTTTTTTGTTTACAAGATGAAGGGAAAGTGAAAACTCAAGTTTTGATTCAAGAAAAAAGTATACATCTAAAATGGAAATGCACAATGCATAGATGTAGAGAGAGATAATTCAAAAAAGTGTCTGTAATTTTTAGGGATTGTAAACTCTTTTTAGTTTTTAAATATCAGGTTCTTCAATCGTCGGGAAAAGGGGGAGGCGGGGGATATTTAACTAAGTGTTGACTTCCAATCCATCCATCATTCCTTACATAAAATATAGCAGGTTACGCATGATAAATCACTTTACAATCATCTATGATCGTTAGGTCAAGCTTTACTAAATGGGCAAAATAATGGCTTGTTAGACTCGGGTAAATATCCCACCGCACGTTCACTTGAGAATTTAATGTGATTCTCTTTAAAAAGTTTGGATCCATAGGTCATTTGCATCTTTAACTTGTTTCAAGCATACATATCAATTATTTAAAACATTTGTAGAAAAATCTCTTTCATATAAAATTCCGAGCTATTAGGGTTGAACTAGTGGAATTTCCCAAACTTGGATAAAAAAAACTTTTGTGTTCATTTGTGGTGTGTCTATAAATTTTCTTGATAATATTTGTTAATTAATTTACATTATTTCCATCCATAAACTCTAAAAGTTTCATTTTGTTGTGATCTATTTGCCTTTTATCTCTTTCTAATGTTTCCGATATGAAGGGAAAGTGAAAACTCAAGTTTTTATTTAAGAAAAAAGCATACATCTAAAATGGAAATGCACAATATACAAATGTAGATAGAGATAATTTCAAAAAGTGTCTCTAATTTTTAGGGATTGTAAACTCTTTTTATTTTTAATTTAATAAGTTCTGCAATCATCGGGAAAAGGGGGAGGTAGGGGATTTTTTACTGAGTGTTGACTCCCAATCCATAAGTCATTCCTTATGAAAATATAGCCCGTTATGCATGATAAATCACTTTAAAATCATCTATGATCGTTAAGTCAGCTTTTTGTAAATGGGCAAAATAATGGCTTGTTTGACTGGGGTAAATAACCCACCGCACGATCACTTGAGAATTTAATGTTATTCTCTTTAAAAGGTTTGGATCCATAGGTCATTTGCATCTTTAAAATGTTTCAAGCATGCATATCCATTTTTTAAAACATGTGTAGAAAAATCTTTTTCTTATAAAATTCCGAGCTATTAGGGTTGAACTAGTGGAATTTCCCAAACTTGGATAACAAAACTTTTGAGTTCATTTATGGTGTGTGAATTAATTTTCTTTATTTACATTTTTTTATTGCTTTAAATTCTTTCCATACATAAACTCTAAAATTTTCATTTTGTTGTGATCTATTTGCCTTTTATATCTTTTTTTTGTTTACGAGTTGAAGGGAAAGTGAAAACTCAAGTTTTGATTTAAGAAAAAGTATTCATCTAAAATGGAAATGCACAATGCACAATTGTAGAGAGATATAATTCCAAAAAGTGTCTGTAATTTTTAAGGATTGTAAACTCTTTTTAGTTTTTATATATGAGGTTCTGTAATCGTCGGGAAAAGGGGGAGGCGTTGGATTTTTAACTAACTACTGACTCCCAATCCTTAAGTCATTCCTTACAAAAATATAGCCCGTTACGCATGATAAATCACTTTACAATTATCCATGATCGTTAGGTCAACTTTTTGTAACAAGGTGAAATAATGGCTTGTTTGACTCGGGTAAATATCCCACCTCACATTCACTTGAGAATTTAATGTTATTCTCTTTTAAAGGTTTGAATCCATAGGTCATTTGCATCTTTAACATGTTTCAAGCATGCATATCCATTTTTTAAAACATGTGTAGAAAAATCTCTTTCTTATAAAATTTTGAACTTTTAGGGTTGGACAAGTGATATTTCCCAAACCTGGATAACAAAACTTTTGTGTTCATTTGTGGTGTGTCGATAAATTTTCTTTACTTACATTTGTTTATTTCTTTAAATTCTTTCCATACATCAACTCTAAAATTTTCATTTTGTTGTGACCTATTTGCCTTTTATCTCTTTTTTTTTGGTTTACGAGATGAAGGGAAAATGAAAACTTAAGTTTTGATTCTAGAAAAAAGCACACATCTAAAATGGAAATGCACAATGCATAAATGTAGAGAGGGATAAATATAAAAAGTGTCTATAATTTTTAGGGACTTTTTAGTTTTTATTTATCAAGTTTGCTCATCGTATGGAAAAGGGGGATGCGGGGGATTTTTAACCGAGTGTTCATTTCCAATCCATAAGTCATTCCTTAAGAAAATAAAGCCTGTTACGAATGATAAATCACATCACAATCATCTATGATCGTTAGCTCAGCTTTTTGTAAATGGGCGAAATAATGGCTTTTTTGACTTGGGTAAATATCCCACGGATGTTCACTTGAGAATTTAATCCTATTCTCTTTAGAAGGCTTGGATCCATTGGTCATTTGCATCTTTAACATGTTTCAAGCAAGCATATCCATTTTTTATAACATGTGTAGAAAAATCTCTTTCTTATAAAATTCTGAGCTATTAGGGTTGAACTAATGAAATTTCCCAAACATGGATAACAAAACTTTTGTTTTCATTTGTGGTGTGTGAATAAATTTTTTTACATACATTTTTTTATTGCTTTAAATTATTTCCATACATTAGCTCTAAAATTTTCATTTTGTTGTAATCTATTTGCGTTTTATCTCTTTTTTATTTGTTTACGAGATGAAGGGAAAGTGAAATCTCAAGTTTTTATTTAAGAAAAAAGTCTACATCTAAAATGGAAATAAACAAAGCACAAAAGTAGAGAGTGATAATTCAAAAAAGTGTCTATAATTTTTACGGATTGTAAACTCTTTTTAGTTTTCCTTGATCTGGTTTACAATAGTCGGGAAAAGAGGGAAGCGGGGGATTTTTAACTAAGTGTTGACTCCGAATCCATAAGTCATTCCTCACAAAAATATAGCCAGTTACGCGTCATAAATCACTTTACAATCTTCTATGATCGTTAGGTCAACTTTTTGTAAATGGGCAAAGCAATGGCTTGTTTGACTCGGGTAAATATCCCACCGCACGTTCACTTGAAAATTTAATATTATTTTCTTTAAAAGGTTTGGATCCATAGGTCATTTGCATCTTAAACATGTTTCAAGCATGTTTATCCATTTTTTAAAACATGGGTAGAAAAATCTTTTTCTTATAAAATTTAAAGCTATTAGGGTTGCACTAGTGGAATTTCCCAAACTTGGATAACAAAAATTTTGTGTGCATTTGTGGTGTGTGAATAAGTATTCTTTACTTACATTTTTTTATTGCTTTTAATTCTTTCGATACATAAACTCTAAAATTTTCATTTTGTTGTGATCTATTTGCCTTTTATCTCTTTTTTTTGTTTACGAGATGAAGCTAAAGTGAAAACTCAAGATTTGATTTAAGAAAAAAGTACACATCTAAAATGGAAACTCACAATGCAAAAATGTAGACAACAATAATTCCATAAAGTGTCTGTAATTTTTAGGGAATGTAAACTCTCTTTAGTTTTTATATATCAGGTTCTGCAATGGTCGGGAAAAGGGGGTGGTGGGGGATGTTTTACTGAGTGTTGACTCCCAATCCATAAGTCATTCCTTAAAAAAATATAGCCCGTTACACATGATAAATCACTTTACAATCAACTATGGTCGTTAGGTCAGCTTTTTGTATATCGGGAAAATAATGGCTTGTTTGACTCAGGTAAATATACCACCGGACGTTCACTTGCGATTTTACTGTTACTCTCTTTAAAAGGTTTGGATCCATATGTCATTTGCATCTTCAACATGTTTTTAGCATGCATATCATTTTTTAAAACATGTGTAGAAAAATCTCTTTCTTTTAAAATTCCGAGCTATAAGGGTTGAACTAGTGGAATTTCCCAAACTTGGATAACAAAACTTTTGTGTTCATTTGTGGTGTGTTAATTGATTTTTTGTACTTCCAATTCTTTATTGCTTTAAATTGTTTCCATACATAAACACTTAATTTTTTTTTTTTGTGATCTATTTGCATTTAATCTCTTTTTTTTTTGTTTACGAGATGAACGGAAAGTGAAAACTCAAGTTTTGATTTAAGAAAAAAGTTTATATCTAAAATGGAAATGCACAATGCACAAATGTAGAGAGAGATAATTCCAAAAAGTTTTTGTAATTTTTAGGGATTGTAAACTCTTTTAAGTTTTTATATATCAGGTTCTACAATCATCGAGAAATGGGAGAGGCGGGGTATTTTTATATGAGTGTAGACTCCAAATAAATAAGTCATTCCTTAAAAAAATATAGCCCGTAACACATGATAAATCACTTACAATCATCTATGATTGTTAGGTCAGCTTTTTGTAAATGGGAAAAATAGTGGCTTGTTTGACTCAGATAAATTTGCCATCACTCGTTCACTTGAGAATTTATTGTTATTCTCTCAAAAAGGTTTGGATCCATTGGTCATTTACATCTTTAACATGTTTCAAGAATGCATATCCATTTTTTAAAACATGTAGAGAAAAATCTCTTTCTTATAAAATTCCGAGCTATTAGGGTTGAACAAGTGGAATTTCCCAAACTTGGATAACAAAACTTTTGTGTTAATTTGTTGGGTGTGAATAAATTTTCTTTACTTACATTTGTTTATTGGTTTTAATTATTTTGATATATCAACTCTAAATTTTATCTCTTTTGTTTGTTTACTAGATGAAGGGAACGTGAAACCTCAAGTTTTGATTTAAGAAAAAATTATATATTTAAAATGAAAATGCACAATGCACAAATTTGGAGAGAGATAATTCCAAAAAGCGTCTGTAATTTTTAGGGATTGTAAACTCTTTTTATTTTTTATATATCAAGTTCTTCAATTGTCGGGAAAATGGGGAGGCGGAGGATTTTTGACTGAGTGTTGACTCCCAATCCATATGCCATTCCTTACAAAAATATAACCTGTTATGCATGATAAATCATTTTCCAATTGTCAATGATCGTTAGGTCAGCTTTTTTTAAATGGCCAAAATAATGGCTTGTGTGACTCGGGTAAATATCCCACCGCATGTTCACTTTAGAAGTTAATGTTATTCTCTTTAAAAGGTTAGGATCCGTCGGTCATTTGCATCTTTAACATGTTTCAGGCTTGCATATCCATTTAAAAACAAGGGTAGAAAAATCTCTTTCTTATAAACTATGGAGATTTTACGTTGAACTAGTGGAATTTCCCAAACTTGGATAACAAAACTTTTGTGTTCATTTGTGGTGTGTGAATAAATTTTCTTTACTTACATTTGTTTATTGCTTTAAATTCTTTCCGTACATCAACTCTAAAATTTTCATTTTTTTGTTATATATTTGCCTTTTACCTCTTTTCTTTGTTTACGAGAGGAAAGGGAAGTGAAAACTCAAGTTTTGATTTAATAAAAAATTATTTATCTAAAATGGAAATGCACAATGCACCAATGTAGAGAGAGAGAATTCCAAAAAGTGTCAGTAATTTTTAGGAATTGTAAACTCTTTTTAGTTTTTTATATATCAGGTTCTGCAATCGTCGGGAAAAAGGGGAGGCGGGGGATTTTTAACTGAGTGTTGACTCCATATCCAATAGTCATTCCCTACAAAAATATAGCCCATTACGCATGATAAATCACTTTGTAATCATCTATGATCGTTACATCTGCTTTTTGTATATGGGCAAAATAATGACTTGTTTGAGTTTGGTGAACATCCACCCCACGCTCACTTGAGAATTTAATGTGATTCTCTTTAAAAGGTTTGGATCCATAGGTCAAATTCATCTTTAACATGTTTCAAGCATGCATATCCATTTTTTAAAACATGTGTAGAAAAATCTCTTTCTTATAAAATTCCAAGCTATTAGGGTTGAACTAGTAGAATTTCCCAAATTTGGATAAGAAAACTTTTGTGTTCATTTGTGGTGTGTCAATAAATTTTCTTTACTTATATTTGTTTATTACTTTAAATTCTTTCCATACATCAACTCTAAAATTTTCATTTTATTGTGATCTATTTGTCTTTTATCTCTTTCTTTTGTTTACGAGATGAGGGGAAAGTGAAAACTCAAGTTTTGATTTAAGAAAAAATCTTACATCTAAAACGGAAATGCACAATGCACAAATTTAGAAAGAGATAATTCCAAAAAGTCTCTATAATTTTTAGGGATTGTAAAATCTTTTTAGTTTATATTTATCAGGTTCTGCAATCATGGGGAAAATGGGGAGGAGGAGGATGTTTAACTTAGTATTGACTCCCAATCCATATGCCATTCCTTAAAAAAATATAGCCCATTACACATGATAAATCACTTTATAACCATCTATGATCCTTAGGTCAGCTTTTTGTAAATGGCCAAAATAATGGCTTGTTTGACTCGGGTAAGTATCCCACCGCATGTTCACTTGAGAATTTAATGTTATTCTCTTTAGAAGGTTTGGATCCATAGGTCATTTGCATCTTTAATTTGTTTCAAGAATGCATATCCATTTTTTTAAAACAAGGGTAGAAAAATTTCTTTCTTATAAAATTCTGAGCTATTAGGGTTGAACTAGTGGAATTTCCCAAACTTGGATAACAAAACTTTTATGTTCATTTGTGGTGTGTGAATAAATTTTATTTACTTACATTCGTTTATTGCTTTAAATTCTTTCCATACATCAAATCTAAAATTTTCATTTTGTTGTGGTCATTTTGCGTTTTATCTCTTTTTTTTTGTTGACGAGATGAAGGGAAAGTGAAAAATCAAGTTTTGATTACATCTAAAATGGAAATGCACAATGCACAAATGTAGAGAGAGATAATTCCAAAAATTGTCTGTAATTTATAAGGATTGTAAAATCTTTTTAGTTTTTATATATCAGGTTCCACAATCGTCAGGAAAAGGGGGAGGTGGGGGATTTTTAGCTGAATGTTGACTCCCAATCCATTAGTCATTGCTTACAAAAATATAGCTCGTTATGCATGATAAATCACTTTGCAATCAACTATGAACTTTAGGTTAGCTTTTTTTAAATGGGCAAAATAATGGCTTATTTGACTAGGGTAAATATCCCACTGCACATTTACTTGAGAATTTAATGTTATTCTCTTTAAAAGGTTTGGATATATAGGTCATTTGCATCTTTAACATGTTTCAAGCAAGCATATTCATTTTTTAAAACATGTGTAGAAAAATCTCTTTCTTATAAAATTTCAAGCTATTAGGGTTGAACTAGTGGAATTTCCAAAACTTGGATAACAAAACTTTTGTGTTCATTTGTGGTGTGTGAATAAATTTTCTTTACTTACATTTGTTTATTGCTTTAAATTATTTCCATACGTAAATCTAAAATTTTCATTTTGTTGTGTTCTATTTGCCTTTTATCTCTTTTTTTTGTTTACGAGATGAAAGGAAAGTGAAAACTCAAGTTTTGATTTAAAAAAAGTATATTCATCTAAAATTGAAATACACAATGCACAAATGTACGGAGAGATAATTCCAAAAAGTGTCTGTAATTTTTTGGAATTGTAAACTCTTGCGATTTTTAACTGAGTGTTGACTCCATATCCATTAGTCATTCTTTACAAAAATATAGCCCGTTACGCATGATAAATCACTTTGGAATCATCTACGATCATTAGGTCAGCTTTTTGTAATTGGACAAAATATTGGCTTGTTTGACTCGGGTAAATATCCCACCGTACGTTCACTTGAGAGTTTAACGTTCTTCTCTTTTAAAGGTTTGGATCCATAGGTCATTTGCATCTTTAACATGTTTAAAGCATGCATATCCATTTTTTAAAACTTGTGTAGAAAAATATCTTCCTTTTAAAATACTGAGCTATTAGGGTTGAACTAATGGAATTTCCCAAACTTGGATAACAAAAATTTTGGGTTCATTTATGGTGTGAGAAAAAAAAAATTTAATCACATTTTTTTATTGTTTAAAATTCTTTCCATATAGAAACTCTAAAATTTTCTTTTTGTTGTGATCTATGTACCTTTTATCTCTTTTTTTTTTGTTTTCGAGATGAAGGGAAAGTGAAAACTCAAGTTTTAATTTGAGAAAAAAGTAAACATCTAAAATAGAAATGCATAGTGTCAAAGGTAGAGAGTGATAATTCCAAAAAGGTTCTCTACTTTTTAGGGATTGTAAACTCTTTTTAGTTTTTAAATATCAAGTTCTGCAATCGTTGGGAAAAGGGGGAGGCGGGGGGATTTTTAACTAAGTGTTGACTCCCATTCCATTAGTCATTCCTTACAAAAATATCTCCCGTGACGCATGATAAATCACTTTACAATTATCTATGATCGTTAGGTCAGCTTTTTGTAAATGGGCCAAATAATGGCTTGTTTCTCTGGTAAATATCCCACCACACGTTCACCTGAGAATTTACTGTTATTCTCTTTAAAATGTTTAGATCCATAGGTCATTTACATCTTTGACATGTGTCAAGCACGCATATCCTTTTTTTAAAAACTGTCTAGGGAAATCTCTTTCTTATAAAATACCGAGCTATCAGGGTTGAACTAGTGGAATTTCCCAAACTTGGATAACAAAACTTTTGTGTTCATTTGTGGTGTGTGAATACATTTTTATTACTTACATTTGTTTATTGCTTTAAATTATTTCCATACATCAACTATAAAATTTTCAATTTGTTGTGAACTATTTGCATTTTATCTCTTTTTTTTGTTTACGAGATGAACGGAAATTGAAATCTCAAATTTTGATTTAAGAAAAAAGCATAAGTCTAAAATGGATTACCCCCAAAAGACAAATGTGGAGAGAGATAATTCCAAAAAGTGTCTCTAATTTTTAGAGATTTTAAACTCTTTTTAGTTTTTATTTCTCAGGTTTGGCAATCGTCGAAAAAAGGGGGAGGCAGTGGATTTTTAACTGAGTGTTGACTCCAAATCCATAAGTTATTCCTTACAAAAAATAGTCCGTTACGCATGTTAAATCACATTACAATCATCTACGATTGTTAGGTCAGCTTTTTGTAAATGGGCGAAATAAAGGTTTGTTTGACTTGGGTAAATATCTCACCGCACGTTCACTTGAGAATGAATGTTATTCTCTTTAAAACGTTTGGATCCATAGGTTCTTTCCAACTTTAACATGTGTTAGGCATGCATATCCATTTTTTAAAACATGTGTAGAAAAATCTCTTTCTTATAAAATTCCAAGCTATTAGGGTTGAACTAGTGGTATTTCCCAAACTTGGATAACAAAACTTTCATGTTCATTTGTGGTGTGTCAATAAATTTTCTTTACATACATTTGTTTATTGCTTTAAATTATTTCCATACATCAACTCTAAAATTTTCATTTTGTTGTGATCTATTTGTCTTTTATCTCTTTTTTTTTTTTGTTTACGAGAAGAGGGGAAAGTGAAAACTCAAGTTTTGATTTATGAAAAAAGCTTACATCTAAAAAGGAAATGCACATAATTCTAAAAATTCTCTATAATTTTTAGGGATTGTAAAATCTTTTTAGTTTTTATTTATCAGGTTCTGCAATCATGGGGAAAATGGGGAGGAGGAGGATGTTTAACTCAGTATTGACTCCCAATCCATATGCCATTCCTTACAAAAATATAGCCCGTTACACATGATAAATTACTTTATAATCATCTATGATCGTTAGGTCAGCTTTTTGTAAATGGCCAAAATAATGGCTTGTTTGACTCGGGTAAATATCCCACCGCAGGTTCACTTGAGAATTTAATGTTATTTTATTTAAAAGGTTTGGATCCATAGGTCATTTCCATCTTTAACTTGTTTCAAGAATGCATATCTATTTTGTAAAACATGGGTAGAAAAATCTCTTTCTTATAAAATTTCGAGCTATTAGGGTTGAACTAGTGGAATTTCCCAAATTAGGATAAAAAAAACTTTTGTGTTCATTTGTGGTGTGTGAATAAATTTTATTTAGTTAAATTTGTTTATTGCTTCAAATTATTTCCATACATCAACTCCAAAATTTTCATTTTGTTATGATCTTTTTGCCTTTTATCTCTTTTTTTTGTTTACGAGATGAGGGAAAGTGAAAACTCAAGTTTTGATTTAATAAAAAAGCATACATCAAAACCGAAAATACACAAATGTAGAGAGAGATAATTCCAAAATGTGTCTATAATTTTTAGGGATTGTTAACTCTTTTTTGTTTTTATTTATCAGCTTCACCAATAGTTGGGAAAAGGGGGAGGCGGGGTAATTTTAACTGAGTGTTGTAAACCACAAGTTTTGATTTAAGAAAAAAGTATACATCTAAAATGGAAATGCACAATGCACAAATTTAGTGAGAGATAATTCCAAAAAGTCTCTGTAATTTTTTGGGATTGTAACCTCTTTTTAGTTTTCATATATCAGGTTCTGCAATCATGGGGAAAAGGGGGAGGCGGGGGTTTTTTAACTGTGTGTTGACTCTCAATCCATTAGTCATTAGTTAAAAAAAATAGATCTCATAACGCACGATAAATCACTTTGCAATCATCTATGATCGTTAGGTCTGCTTTTTGTAAATGGACAAAATAATTGCTAGTTTTACTCAAGGAAATATCCCACCACACGTTCACTTGATAATTTAATGTTATTCTCTTTAAAAGGTTTGGATCCATAGGTGATTTTCATCTTTAACATGTTTCAAGCATGGATATCCCTTTTTTAAAACATGTGTAGAAAAATCTATTTCTTATAAAATACCGAGCTATTAGGGTTCAACTAGTGAAATTTCCCAAACTTGGATAACAAAACTTTTGTGTTAATTTGTGGTTTTTGAATAATTTTTCTCTACTTACTTTTGTTTTTTCTTTAAATTCTTTCTATACATAAACACTAAAATTTTCATTTTGTTGTGATCTATTTGCCTTTTATCTCTTTTTTTTTGTTTATGAGATGAAGGGAAAGTGAAAACTCATGTTTTTATTTAAAGTATTCATCTAAAATGGAATTGCACAATGCACTAATGTAGAGAGAGATAATTCCAAAAAGTGTCTGAAATTTTTAGGGATTGTAAACTCTTTTTAGTTTTTATATATCAGGTTCAGATGTCATCGGGAAAAAGGGGAGGCGGGTTATTTAACTAAGTGTTGAATCCCAATCCATTAGTCATTCCTTAAAGAAGAATTGCCTATTACGCATGATAAATCACTTTGCAATCATCTATGATCGTTTGGTTAGCTTTTTGTAAATGGGCAAAATAATGGCTTGTTTGACTCGGGTAAATATCCCACCGCATGTTCACTTGAGAACTTAATGTTATTCACTTTAAAAGGTTTGGATGCATAGGTCATTTGCATCTTTAACATGTTTCAAGCATGCATATCCATTTTTTAAAACAAGTGTAGAGAAATCTCTTTCTTATAATATTCCGAACTATTAGGGTTGAACTAGTGGAATTTCATAAACTTGGGTAACAAAACTTTTGTGTTCAATTGTGGTGTGTGAATTAATTTTCTCTACTTTAATTTTTTTATTGCTTTAAATTATTTCCATATTATTTCCATACATCAACTCTAAAATTTTCATTTTGTTGTGATCGATTTGTCCTTAATCTCTTTTTTTCGTTGACGAGATGAAGGGAAAGTGAAAACTCAAGTTTTGAATTAAGAAAAAAGCATACATCTAAATTGGAAATGCACAATGCACAAATTTAGAGAGAGATAATTCCTAAAAGTGTTTGTAATTTTTAGAGATTGTAAACTCATTTCTATTTATTTATCAGGTTCTGCAATCATCACGAAAAGGGGGAGGCGGGGGATTATTAACTGAGTGTTGACTCCCAATCCATAAGTCATTAATTACAAAAATGTTTCCCTTTACGCATGATAAATCACTTTACAATCATCTATGATCATTCGGGCAGCATTTTGTAAATGGGCGAAATAATGGCTTGTTTGACTCAGGTTAGTATCCCACCGCATGTTCAATTGAGATTTTAATGTTATTCTCTCGAAAAGGTTTGGATCCATAGTCCATTTGCATCTTTAACATGTTTCAAGCATGCATATCCATTTTTTAAAACATGTGTAGAAAAATCTCTTCCTTATAAAATTCCGAGCTATTAGGGTTGAACTAGTGCAATTTCCCAAACTTGGATAACAAAACTTTTGTGTTCATTTGTGGTTTGTGAATAAATTTTCTTTACTTACATTTGTTTATTGCTTTAAATTCTTTCCATACATAAACTATAAAAGTTTCATTTTGTTGTGGTCTATTTGGCTTTTATCTCTTTTTTTTGTTTACGAGTTGAAGAGAAACTGAAAACTCATGTTTCTATTTAAGAAAAAAGTATACACTTAAATTGGAAATGCACAATGCACAAATTTAGAGAGAGATAATTCCATAAATATTTTGTAATTTTTAGGGATTGTAAACTCTTTTTAGTTTTTATATATCCGGTTTTTCAATCGTCGGGAAAAGGGGGAGGCGGGGTATTTTTAATTGAGTATTGACTCCCAATCCATAAGTCATTCCTTACAAAAATATAGCCCGTTACGCATGATAAATCACTTTACAATCATCTATGATTGTTAGGTCAACTTTTTGTAAATGGGCAAAATAGTGGCTTTTTGTTTGACTCGGGTAAATATCCCACCGCACGTTCACTTGAGAATTTACTGTTATTCTCTCTAAAAAGATTGGATCCATAGGTCATTTGCATCTTTAACATGTTTCAAGCATGCATTTCCATTTTTTAAAACATGTGGAGAAAAATCTCTTTCTTATAAAATTCTGAGCTATTAGGGTTGAACAAGTGGAATTTCGCAAACTTGGATAACAAAACTTTTGTGTTAATTTGTGGTGTGTGAAGAAATTTTCTTTACTTATTTGTTTTTTGCTTTAAATTCTTTCCATACATAAACTGAAAATTTTTCATTTTGTTGTGATATATTTGCCTTTTATCTCTTTTTTTTGTTTTTGTGATGAGGGAAAAGTGAAAACTCAAGTTTTGATTTAAGAAAAAAGCATACATATCTAATGGAAATGCACAATGCAAAAATGTAGAGAGAGATAATTCCAAAAAGTGTCGGTAGTTTTTAGGTATTGTAAACTCTTTTTATTTTTTATTTATTAGGTTCTGCAATCGTTGGGAAAAGGGGGAGGCGGGGGAGTTTTAACTGTGTGTTGACTCCCAATCCATAAGTCATTCCTAAAAAAAATATAGCCCATTATGCATGATAAATCACTTTACAATCATCTATGATCGTTAGGTTAGCTTTATGTAAATGGGCAAGATAATGGCATGTTTCACTCGAGTAAATATCCCACTTCTCGTTCACTTGAGAATTTAAAGTTATTCTATTTAAAAGGTTTGGATCCATAGGCCATTTGCATCTTTAACTTTTTTCAAGCATGCGTAACCATTTTTTAAAATATTTGTCAAAAAATCTCTTTCTTATAAAATTCCGAGCTATTAGGGTTGAACTAGTGGAATTACCCAAACTTGGATAACAATACTTTTATGTTTATTTGAGGCATTTGAATAAATTTTCTTTAGTTATATTTTTTTTATTGCTTTAAATTCTTTCCATATAGAAACTATAAAATTTTCATTTTATTGAGACCTATTTGCCTTTTATCTTTTTTTTTTTTGTCTACGAGATGAAGGTAAAGTGAAAACTCAAGTTTTGATTCAAGAAAAAAGTATACATATAAAATGGAAATGCACAATGCACAAATGTAGAGAGTTATATTTCCTAAAATTATCTGTAATTTTTAGGGATTGTAAAACCTTTTTGGGGGGGTTAGTCAACTTGAAGGACGAGATGATCTTCAACCGCATAACACCCTTCAACATTTGAAGTCGTTAGTGGAGCGTAGATGAAGCTTCATCTCGATGCAGGGGATGAAGGGGTCCTTCCTCTCCACGGTTTAATTTCGATCTCTGGAAGAAGGCCTTGTTTGATCTTCTTTCAATTGAAGGACGGGCGACGCTGGCTTTTTCCCCTCTCTCTCCTCGCACCCCCCCATTTTTTCTTCCTCTCCCACACTTCCTCTCTCGTCTCCCTGCGCCCCCGATGTCGCTGCTGCTATAAAATCGATCTCGTCCTTCTTCTCCGGCCACCGTCTCAGTTCCCTCTCATCTCCGACCACAGAGAAATCCCAGACTTCCTATTCCCACAAAACCTCCCTTTTTTTGTCTCCTTCCGAACCCCATCTCCACCACCACCACCACCAATCGCTATGGCGGCTGCAGCAACGGCAACCTCCTTATCCCTTCTCTCTTGTCCCTCCCTCAAATCCTCCCTCTCCCTCCGATCCTCCTCCCGTCTCCGAATGCCCACCCCTATGTCCATCAAGGCCTTTTCCACCCCTGTCCTCACTCAAGACGACCTCAAGAAACTCGCCGCCGATAAGGCCGTCGACTACGTCAAGAGCGGTATGGTCCTTGGCCTTGGCACTGGCTCCACTGCCGCTTTCGTCATCGATAAATGGCGCAGACGAAGTGCACCCTTTTCTCAATTTGGTCAAAGGGCGGGGTGGGGCACTTCTCCGTGAAAAAATGGTGGAGGCGGCGTCGTGCAAATTCGTGGTTGTGGTCGACGAGACGAAGCTTGTGAAGGGTCTGGGAGGCAGCGGCTTGGCCATGCCTATGGAGGTGGTTCAGTTCTGTTGGAAGTATAATTTGACGATGCTTCAGGAGCTATTCATGGAAGAAGGGTGCTATGCCTAGCTCAGGGTGGATTCAGATGGCAAGCCATATGTGACGGATAACTCGAACTACATTGTGGATTTGTACTTCAAGACCGCAATTAAGGATGCTATAGCTACCGGAAAGGAGATTTCTGCACTTGAAGAAGTGGTGGAACATGGGCTTTTCCTTGATATGGCCACTGCTATTATAATTGCCAGGAAGGAAGGAGTGACTGTACAGACGAAGTGAAAGGAGAGGTAGAGTCTAAATGGTTTCATTATTACTACTTTCTTTTGCTTCACTTTTACTCAACTGAACTGAAATAGGGTCCTTGGTATTTCTCTGTATTTTTTTTCCAAGTTTTTCTGGGTTTTTAACCCTTTTTGTTGACAAACTAGATGTGGGGAATAAAGGAGAAGGATTTGTTGTATTTCAATGAAAATATAGCCTTTATTGCAGATGAGGTCGCGAGTTTTCACTTTTTTGTTTCATGTTTTGCCTTTGAATCGTAGCACTGAAACTCTCTTTTCGACATGGAGGGTCTTTCTTCTATGCCTTTCGATCTTTATTTAGAGAACGATTAACTTCCAGTAATTGTTGTTTTCCCTTTATGCAGTATCTATGTGAATTAGACATCCGAGTCTTCACCTGAATATTTTTTAGCTGACTGAAGCTTTCTTCGTTCATGACTTACAAGGTTTTCACTGGATTTATACTTCCAGATTTGTTTTAAAATAGAAAGCTTGAAATCTGTTCCACAATCAAGGAGCAATACTGATCCTTCAATCCCAAGTTTTAGCACAACAAGTCTCTGTATCTTTTGTGAAACAGATTGCTATAATCCAAATTGAAAGGAAAACTGATTTAGTTAATGAAAAGAGTATGTCTGTTAAATGTACTAAACTTGGAACTTGTTGATTTTAATATTAAAGGCACGAACTCGTTATTTGAATAATTTTTTTTAGGTTATTTTCAAAGTTGTATATGTATTTATTTATTATTTTTTTAATTTTATTACTATATTAAACTTCATATTTAAGTCTCTGGTAAATAAAATATAATTAAATTATATTTGATTAATTAATTACTTTTAATTTTGTCAAAATATATTATTAATTAATACCATGCAAATCTATCTTATGTTATTAATATAATACTTTTTATTCATTAATCATATTTTTTTATTTACTCTATAGTATTAGTGATTTAATAGTGGTAATTAAAATATTGTTAACTCAAACATTTGGTTTAATTAACTTATTTTTATAATTAATAAAATCAATGGTTTTAAATTTGTAAGATGAAGATGAAGATGAAGTTGTCCACACTAACACCCTATTTCGAAGATTTCAAAGATGAAGTTGTCCACACTAATACCCATTTCGAATATGAAGATCATGTAGATGCATAAGATGAAGATGGAGATGAAGATCAAATTTTCATTTTGTTGACTAACCCACCCACCCCCCCCTTTAGTCTTTATATATCAGGTTCTGCAATCGTCTGGAAAAGGGGGAGGTGGGGGATTTTTAACTGAGTGTAGACTCCGAATACATAAGTCATTCCTTACAAAAATATAGCCTGTTACACATGATAAATCACCTTACAATGATCTATGATCGTTAGGTAAACTTTTTGTAAATGGGCAAAATAATGGCTTCTTTGACTCGGGTAAATATCCCACTGCACGTTCACTTGAGAATTTAAGGTTATTCTCCTTAAAAGGTATGGATCCATAGGTCCTTTGCATCTTTAACATGTTTCATGCATGCATATCGATTTTTTAAAACATGTGTAGAAAAATCTCTTTCTTATAAAATACCGAGCTATTAGGGTTGAACTAGTGGAATTTTTAAAACTTGGATAACAAAACTTTTGTGTTCATTTGTGGTGTGTGAATAAATTTAGTTTATTTACATTTGTTTATTGTTTTAAATTCTTTCAATACAACAACTCTAAAATTTTCATTTTGTTGTGATCTATTTGCCTTTTATCTCATTGTTTTGTTTACGAGATGAAGGGAAAGTGAAAACTATATTTTTTATTTAAGAAAAAACTATCCATTTAAAATGGAAATGCCCAATGCACAAATGTAGAGAGAGATAATTCCAAAAATTGTCTGTAATATTTAGGGATTGTAAACTCTGTTTAGTTTTTATATATTAGGTTCCGCACTCGTTGGGAAAAGGGGGTGGCGGGGGATTTTTAATTGAGTGGTGACTCGGAATCCATTAGCCCTTCCTTACAAAAATATAGCCCGTTACGCATGATCAATCACTTAGCAATCATCTATGGTCGTTAGGTCAGTTTTTTGTAAATGGGCAATATAATAGCTTGTTTGATTCGGGTAAATATCTCACCGCATGTTCGCTTGAGAATTTAATGTTATTCTCTTTAAAAGGTTTGGATCCATAGGTCATTTGCATCTTTAACATGTTTCAGGCATGCATATCAATTTTTTAAAACACATGTAGAAAAATCTCTTTCTTATAAAATTACGAGTTATTAGGGTTGAACTAGTGGAATTTCCCGAATTTGGATAACAAAAATTTTCTATTCATTTGTGGAGTGTGAATAAATTTTCTTTACTTACATTTGTTTATTCCTTTAAATTATTTCCATACATATACTCTAAAAGTTTCTTTTTTTGTGATCTATTTGCCTTTTATCTTTTTTTTTTTTTTGGTTCACGAGATGAAGGGAAAGTGAAAACTCAAGTTGTGATTTAAGAAAAAATATACATCCAAAATGAAAATGCACAATGCAAAAATGTAGAAAGAGATAATTCCAAAACGTGTTTGTAATTTTACAGGATTGTAAACTCTTTTTAGTTTTGATATATCAGGTTCTTCAATCGTCGAGAAAAGAGGGAGGCAGGGGATTTTTAACTCAGTGTTGATACCCAATCCATAAGTTATTCCTTTAAAAAATATAGCCCATTACGCATGATAAATCACTTTACAATCATCTATGATTGTTAGGTCAGCTTTTTGTAAATGGCCAAAATAATGGCTTGTTTGACTCGGGTAAATATCCCACCGCACGTTCACTTGAGAATTTATTGTTATTCCCTTTAAATGGTTTGAATCCATAGGTCATTTGCATCTTTAACATATTTCAAACATGCATATCCATTTTTTAAAACGTGTGTAGAAAAATCTCATTCTTATAAAATTTCGAGCTATTAGGGTTGAACTAGTGGAATTTCCCAAACTTGGATAACAAAACTTTTCTGTTCATTTTTGGTGTGTGAATAAATTTTCTTTACTTTGATTTGTTTATTGCAAAAAATTCTTTCCATACATCAACTCATTTTTTTGTTTACCAGATGAAGGGAAAGTGAAAACTCAAGTTTTTATTTAATGAAAAAGTATACAACTAAAATGGAAATGCACAATGCACAAATGTAGAGAGAGTATTTCCAAAAAGTGTCTGTAATTTTTAGGGATTGTAAACTCTTTTTAGTGTTTATATATCAGGTTCTGTAATAGTTGGGAAAAGGGGGATGCGGGGGATTTTTAACTGAGTGTTGACTCCCAATCCGTTAGTCATTCCTTACAAAAATATAGCCCATTACGCATGATAAAACACTACATAATCATCTATGATCGTTAGGTCAGCTTTTTGTAAATGGGCAAAATAATGGCTTGTTTAGCTCGGGAAAATATCCCACCGCACGTTCACTTGAGAATTTAATGCTATTCTCTTTAAAAAGTTTGGATCCGTAGGGCATTTGCATCTTTAACATGTTTCAAGAATGCATATCCATTTTTTAAAACATGTGTAGAAAAATCCCTTTCGTATAAAATTCTAAGCTATTAGGGTAGAACAAGTTAAATTTCCCAAACTTGGATAACAAAACTTTTGTGTTCCTTTGTGGTGTATGAATAAATTTGTTTTACTTACATTTGTTTATTGCTTTAAATTCTTTCAATACATCAACTCTAAAATTTTCATTTTGTTGTGATCTATTTGCCGTTTATCTTTTTTTTTTTGTTTACGAGATAAAGGGAAAGTGAAAACTCTAGTTTTTATTTATGAAAAAATTATACATCTAAAATGGAAATGCACAATGCACAAATGTAGACAGAGGTAATTCCAAAAAGTGTTTTTAATTTTTAGGGATTGTAAACTCTCTTTTGTGTTTATATATCAGATTCTGCAATAGTAGGGAAAAGGGGGAGGCGGTGATTTTTACCTGAGTGTTGACTCCCAAACCATTAGTCATTCCTTAAAAAAATATAGCCCGTTACGCATGATAAATCACTTTTCAATCATCTATGATCGTTAGGTCAGCTTTTTGTAAATGGGCAAAATAATGGCTTGTTTGACTTGGGTAAATATCCCATCGCACGTTCACTTGAGAATTTAATGTTATTCTCTTTAAAAGGCTTGGATCCATTGGTCATTTGCATCTTTAACATGTTTCAAGCATGCATATACATTTTTTTAAACTTGTGTAGAAAAATCTCTTTCTTGTAAAATTCCATGCTATTAGGGTTGAACTAGTGGAATTTCGCAAACTTCGATAACAAAACTTTTGTATTCATTTGTGGTGTGTGAATAAATTTTCTTGACTTACATTTGTTTATTGTATTAAATTCTTTTCACACTTAAACTCTAAAATTTTCATTTTGTTGAAATCTATTTGCCTTTTATATCTTTTTTTTTATGAGATGAAGGGAAAGTAAAAACTCAAGTTTTGAATTTAGAAAAATGGTATACATCGAAAATGGAAATGCACAATGCACAAATGTAGAGAGAGATAATTCCAAAAAGTCTCTGTAAATTTTAGAGATAGTAAACTCTTTTTAGTTTTTATATATCAGGTTCTACAATCGTCGGGAAAAGGGGGACGCGGGGGATTTTTAACTGAGTGTTGACTCCCAATCTATAAGTCATTCCTTAAAAAAAATAGCCTGTTATGCATGATAGATCACTTTACAATCATCTATGATCGTTAGGTCCACTTTTTGTAAATGGGGAAAATAATGGCTTGTTTGACTCAAGTAAATATCCCACCGCACGTTCACTTGAGAATTTAATGTTATTCTCTTTAAAAGTTTTGGTTCCATAGGTCATTTGCATCTTTAACAAGTTTCAAGCAAGCAAATATATTTTTTAAAACATGTCTAGAAAAATCTCTTTCTTATGAAATTCCGAGCTATTAGTGTTGAACAATTATAATTTCCCAAACTTGGATAACAAAACTTTTGTGTTTATTTGTGGTGTGTGAATAAATTTTATTTACTTACATTTTTTATTGATTTAAATTATTTCCTTACATAAACTCCAAAATTTTCATTTTGTTGTGATCTATTTGCCATTTATCCTTTTTTTTTGTTTAAAAGATGAAGGGAAACTGAAAACTCAAGTTTTGATTTAAGAAAAAAATATACATCTAAAATGGAAATGCACAATGCACAAATGTAAAGAGAGGTAATTCCAAAAAGTGTCTGTAATTTTCAGGGATTGTAAACTCTTTTTAGTTTTTATAAATCAGGTACTGCAATCGTAGGGAAAAAGGGGGAGGCGGGGTATTTTAACTAAGTGTTGACACCCAATCCGAAAGTCATTCCTTTCCAAAATGTAGCCCGTTGTGCATGATAAATCACTTTACAATCATCTATGATCGTTAGGTCAGCTTTTTGTTAAAGGGCAAAATAAAGGCTTGTGTGACTCGGGAAAATAACCCACCGCTCGTTCACTTCAGAATTTAATGTTATTCTCTTTAAAAGGATTGGATCCATAGGTCATTTGCATCTTTAACATGTTTCAAGCATGCATATCCATTTTTTAAAATATGTGTAGAAAAATCTCTTTTTTATAAAATTTCGAGCTATAAGGGTTGAACAAGTGGAATTTCCGAAACTTGGATAACCAAAATTTTGTGTTCATTTGTGGTGTGTGAATAAATTTCTTTACTTACATTTTTTTATTGCTTTAAATTCTTCCAAACATAAACTCTAAAATTTTCATTCTGTTGTAATCAATTTGCCTTTTATCTCTTTCTAATGTTTACGATATGAAGGGAAAGTGAAAACTCAAGTTTTTATTTAAGAAAAAAGCATACATCTAAAATGGAAATGCACAATGTAGAAATGTAGAGAGAGATAATTCCAAAAAGTGTCTCTAATTTTTAGGGATTGTAAACTCTTTTTAGTTTTTATATATCAGGTCCATCAATCATCAGGAAAAGGGGGAAGCGGGGGATTTTTAACTAAGTGTTGACTCCCAATCCAAAAGTCATTCCTTGCCAAAATATAGCCCGTTACGCATGATACATCACGTTACAATCATCTATGATCGTTAGGTCAGCTTTTTGTAAATGGGCAAAGTAATGGCTTGTTTGACTCGGGAAAATATCCCACCGCACGTTCACTTGAGAATTTGATGTTATTCTATTTAAAAGATTTGGATCCATAGGTCATTTACTTATTTAACATGTTTCAAACTTGCAAATCCATTTTTTAAAACATGTGTTGAAAATTCTCTTTCTTACAAAATTCCGACCTGTAAGGGTTGAACTAGTGGAATTTCCTAAACTTGGATAACCAAACTTTTGTGTTCATTTGTGGTGTGTGAATAAATTTTATTTACTTACATTTGTTTATTGCTTTAAATTATTTCCAAACATAAACTCTAAAATTTTCATTCTGTTGTGATCTATTTGCCTTTTATCTCTTTTTTTTTTTTTAATTATGAGATGAACAGAAAGTGAAAACTCAAGTTTTGATTCAAGAAAAAATATACATATAAAATGGAAATGTAAAATGGACAAGTATAGAGAGAGATAATTCCAAAAAGTGTCTGTAATTTTTAGGGATTGTAAACTCTTTTTAGTGTTTATATATCAGGTTCTGTAGTAGTCAGGACAAGGGGGAGGCGGGGGAATTTTATCTGAGTGTTGCCTCCCAATCCATCAGTCATTCCATACAAAAATATAGCCAGTTACTCACGTGAAATCACTTTACAGTCATCTATGATCGTTAGGTCAGCTTTTTGTAAATGGGCAAAATAATGGCTTCTTTCACTTGGGTAAATATTCCACCGATGTTCACTTGAGAATTTAATGTTATTCTCTTTAAAAGGTTTTGATCTATAGGTCATCTGCATCGTTAGCATGTTTCAAGCATGCATATCCATTTTTGAAAACATGTGTAGAAAAATCTCTTTATTATAAAATTTTGAGCTATAAGGGTTGAACTAATGGAATTTCCCAAACTTGGATAACAAATCTTTTGTGTTCACTTGTGGAGTGTGAATAAATTTTCTTTACTTACATTTTTTTGTGCTTTAAATTCTTTTCATACAGCAACTCTGAAATTTTCATTTTGTTCTGATCTATTTGTCTTTTATCTCTTTTTTTTTTTACGAGATGAATGGAAAGGGAGAACTCAAGTTTTTATTTAAGAAAAAAGTATACATCTAAAATGGAAATGCACAATGGAAAAATGTAGAGAGAGATAATTCAAAAAAGTGTCTGTAGTTTTTAGGGATTGTAAATTCTTTTTAGGTTTTATATATCAGATTCTACAATCGTTGAGAAAAGGGGAGGCGGGGGATTTTTCACTAAGTGTTGACTCCCAATCCATAAGTCATTTCTTAAAAAAAATATAACCCATTGCACAAGTTAAATCACTTTAAAGTCATCTATGATCGTTAGGTCAGATATTTTTAAATGGCCAAAATAATAGCTTGTTTGTATTAGGTAAATATCCCACCCCACGTTCACTTGAGAATTTCATGTTATTCTCTTTAAAAGGTTTCAATCCATATGTCATTTGCATCTTTAACATGTTTCAAGCATGTATATCCATATTTTGAAATATAAGCAAAAAAATCTCTTTCTTATAAAATTCTCAGCTATTAGGGATGAACTAGTGGAATTTACCAAACTTGGATAACAAAATTTTTTTGTTCATTTATGGTGTGTGAATAAATTTTCTCTTCTTACATTTTTTTATTGCTTTGAATTCTTTCCATACATCAACTCTAAAATTTTTATTTTGTTGTGATCTATTTGCCTTTTATCTCTTTTTTTGTTCACGAGATAAAGGGAAAGTGAAAACTCAATTTTTGATTTAAGAAAAAAGTTTACATCTAAAATGAAAATGAATAATGCACAAATGTAGATAGAGATAATTCCAAAAAGTGTTTGTAATTTTTAGGGATTTTAAACACTTTTTAGTTTTTATATATCAGGTTCTGCAATCGTCGAGAAAAGGGGGAGGTGGGGGAGTTTTAACTGAGTGTTGACACCCAATCCATAAGTCATTCCTTAAAAAAATATAGCCCGTTACACATGATAAATCAATTTAAAATCATCTATGATCGTTAGGCCACCTTTTTGTAAATGGGCAAAATAATGGCTTGTTTGACTCGGGTAAATATTCCACCGCACGTTCATTTGAGAATTTAATGTTGTTCTCTTTAAAAGGTTTCGATCCATAGCTCATTTAAATCTTTAACATATTTCAAGAATGCATATCTATTTTTAAAAACATGTGTACAAAAGTTTCTTTTTTATAAAATTCCGAGCTATTAGGGTTGAACTAGTGGAATTTCCTAAACTTGGATAACAAAACTTTTGTGTTCATTTGTGGTGTGTGAATAAATTTTATTTTCTTAAATTTTTTTATTGCGTTAAAGTCTTTCCATTCATAAATTGTAAAATTTTCCTTTTGTTGTGATCTATTTGCGTTTTATCTCTTTTTTTTGTTTACGAGATGAAGGGAAAGTGAAATTCAAGTTTTGATTTTAGAAAAAAGTATACATCTAAAATGGAAATGCGCAATGCACAAATGTAGAGAGATATAATTCCAAAAAGTGTTTGTAATTTTTAGGGATTGTAAACTCTTTTTAATTTTTATATATCAGGTTCTGCAATCATAGGGAAAAAGGGGAGGGGTGGGAGATTTTTAACTGAGTGTTGACTCCCAATCCATAAGTCATTCCTTACAAAAATATAGCTTGTTATGCATGATAAATCAGTTTACAATCATCTATGATCGTTAAGTTAGCTTTTTGTACATGGGAAAAATAATGGCTTGTTTGAATCAAGTAAATATCCCTCCGCACGTTCACTTGAGAATTTAATGTTATTCTATTTAAAAGGTTTGGATCCATAAGTCATTTCCATCTTTAACATGTTTCAAGCATGCATATCCATTTTTTAAAACATGTTTAGAAAAATCTCTTTCTTATAAAATTCCGAGCTATAAGGGTTGAACTAGTGGAATTTCCTAAACTTGGATAACCAAACTTTTGTGTTCATTTGTGGTGTACGAATAAATTTTCTTTACTTACATTTTTTTATTGCTTTAAATTATTTCCCTACATAAACTCTAAAATTATCATTCTGTTGTGATCTATTTTCCTTTTATCTCTTTTTGTTTTGTTTACGAGATGAACAGAAAGTAAAAACTCAAGTTTTGATTTAAGAAAAATTTATACATATAAAATGGAAATGCACAATGCACAAATGTAGAGAGAGATAATTCCAAAAAATGTCTGCAATTTTTAGGGATTGTAAACTCTTTTTAGTTTTTTTATATCAAGTACTGCAATCGTCGGGATTAGGGGGAGGCGGGTGATTTTTAACTAACTGCAGACTCCCAATCCAAAAGTCATTCCTTGCCAAAATATAGCCCGTTACGCATTATAAATCACTTTACAATCTTCTATGATTGTTAGGACTGCTTTTTGTAAATGGGCAAAATAATGGCTTGTTTGACTCGGGAGAATATCCCACCGCACGTTCACTTAAGAATTTAATGTTATTCTCTTTAAAAGGTTTGGATCCATAGGTCATTTGCATCTTTAACATATTTCAAGCATGCGTATGCATTTTTTAAACAATGTATAGAAAAATCTCTTTCTTATAAAATTCCGAGCTATAAAGGTTGAACAAGTGGAATTTCCTAAACTTGGATAACCAAACTTTTGTGTTCATTTCTGGTGTGCGAATAAATTTTCTTTACTTACATTTTTTTATTGCTTTAATTCATATCAAACTTAAACTCTAAAATTTTCATTTTGTTGTGTTCTATTTGCCTTTTATCTCTTTTTTTTGTTTACGAGATGAACAGAAACTCAAGTTTTGATTTAAGAAAAAAATATAGACATAAAAAGGAAATGCAAAATGTACAAATTTTGAGAGTGATAATTCCAAAAAGTGTCTTTAATTTTCAGGGATTGTAAACTCTTTTTAGTGTTTATATATCAGGTTCTGCAATAGTCGGGAAACGGGGGAGGCGGGGGAATTTTAACTGAGTGCTAACTCCCAATCCATAAGTCAGTCCTTACAAAAATATAGCTAGTTATGCACATGAAATCACTTTACAGTCATCTATGATCGGTAGGTCAGCTTTTTGTAAATGGGAAAAATAATGGCTTGTTTCACTCGGCTAAATATCCTACCGCATGTTCACTTGAGAATTTAATGTTATTCTCTTTAAAAGGTTTTGATTCATAGGTCATTTGAATCTTTAACATGTTTCAAGCATGCATATCCATTTTTTAAAACATGTGTAGAAAAATCTCTATCTTATAAAATTCCGACCAGTTAGGGTTGAAGTAATGGAATATCCCAAACTTGGATAAAAAATCATTTGTGTTCACTTGTGGTGTGTGAATAAATTTTCTTTATTTACATTTGTTTATTGCTTTAAATTCTTTTCATTCATCAAATCTAAAACTTTCATTTTGTTGTGATCTATTTGCCTTTTATCTCTTTTTTTTGCTTATGAGATGAACGAAAAGGGAAAACTCATGTTTTGATTTATGAAAAAAGTATACATCTAAAATGGAAATGAAAAATGCACAAATGTAGAGAGAAATAATTACAAAAAAGTGTCTGTAATTTTTAGGGATTGTAAACTCTTTTTAGGTTTTATATATCAGGTTTTGCAATCGTCGGGATAAGGGGAGGTGGGGGATTTTTAACTAAGTGTTGACTCCCAATCAATAAGTCATTCCTTAAAAAAATATAACCAGTTGCGCAAGTTAAATCACTTTACAATCATCTATGATCGTTATGTCAGATATTTGTAAATGGACAAAATAATGGCTTGTTTGTCTCGAGTAAATATCCCACCGCACGTTCACTTGAGAATTTCATGTTATTCTCTTCAAAAGGTTTTGATCCATAGGTTATTTGCATCTTTAACATTTTTCAAGCATGCATATCCATTTTTTAAAACATTTGTAGAAAAATCTCTTTCTTATAAAATTCCGAGCTATTAGGGATGAACTAGTGGAATTTACCAAACTTGGATAACAAACATTTTGTGTTCATTTTTGGTGCGTGAATAAATTTTATTTTCTTACATTTTTTATTGCTTTGAAGTTTTCCATACATCAACTCTAAAATTTTCATTTTGTTGTGATCTATTTGCCTTTTACCTCTTTTTTTGTTTATGAGATAAAGGAAAAGTGAAAACTCAAGTTTTGATTTAAGAAAAAATTATACATCTCAAATGAAAATGCACAATGCCAAAAAGTAGATAGAGATAATTCAGAAAAGTGTTTGTAATTTTTAGGGATTGTAAACACTTTTTAGTTTTTATATCAGGTTTTGCAATCGTTGGGAAAATGGGGAGGCGGGGGATTTTTGACTGAGTGTTGACTCCCAATCCATTAGTCATTCTATACAAAAATATATCCCGTTACACATGATAAAACACTTTCCAATCATCTATGATCGTTACATCAACTTTAGTAAATGAGTAAAATAAAGGCTTCTTTGACACGGGTAAATCCCTCCGCACCTTCACTTTAGAATTTAATGTTATTCTTTTTAAAAGGTTTGGATCCATAGGTCATTTGCATCTTTAACATGTTTGAAGCATGCATATCCATTTTTTAAAACATGCATAGAAAAATCTTTTTCGTATAAAATTCAGAGCTATTAGGGTTGAACAAGTGGAATTTCCCAAACATGGATAACAAAACTTTTGTGCTCATTTGTGGTGTGTGAATAAATTTTCTTTACTTATATTAGTTTATTGCTTTAAATTATTTCCATACATAAACTCTAAAATTTTCATTTTGTTGTGATGTATTTGCCTTTTATCTCTTTTATTTTTGTTTACGAGATGAAGGGAAAGTGAAAAATCAAGTTTTGATTTGAGAAAAAAGTATACATCTAAAATGCAAATGCACAATGCACAAATGTAGAGAGAGATAATTCCAAAAAGTTTTTGTAAGTTTTAGGGATTGTAAAATCTTTTTATTTTTTATATATCAGGTTTAGCAATCGTAGGAGAATGGGGGAGGCGGGTATTTTAAACTGAGTGTTGACAGCCAATCCATAAGTCATTCCTTACAAACATATAGCCCGTTATAGATGATAAATCACTCTACAATCATCTATGATCGTTAGGCCAGCTTTTTGTAAATGGGCAAAATAATGGCTTGTTTGAGTCGAGTAAATATCCCACCGCACGTTCACTTGAGAATTTAATGTTATTCTCTTTAAAAGGTTTGGATCCATAGGTTATTTGTATCTTTAACATATTTCAGGCATGCATATCTATTTTTAAAAACATGTGTAGAAAAATCTCTTTCTTACAAAATTCAGAGCTATTAGGGTTGAACTAGTGGAATTTCCTAAACTTGGATAACACAACTTTTGTGTTCATTTGTGGTGTGTGAATAAATTTTATTTTCTTACTTTTTTTATAGCTTTAAATTCTTTCCATTCAACAACTCGAAAATTTTCATTTTGTTGTCATCTATTTGCCTTTTAACTATTTTTTTATTTACGAAATGAAGGCAAAGTGAAAACTCAAGCTTTGATTTTAGAAAAAAGTATAAATCTAAAATGGAAATGCGCAATGCACAAATATTGAGAGAGATAATTCCAAAAAGTGTCTGTAATTTTTAGGGATTGTAAACTCTTTTTAGTTTTTATATATCAGGTTCTGCCTTCATCGGTAAACGTGGGAGGTGGGGGATTTTTAACTGAGTGTTGACTCCCAATCCATAAGTTATTCCTTACAAAAATATAGCCCGTTACACATGATAAATCACTTTACAATCATCTATGATCGTTAGATCTGCTTTTTGTAAATGGGGAAAATTATGGCTTGTTTGACTCGAGTAAATATCCCACGGCACGTTCACTTGAGAATTTAATGTTATTCTCTTTAAAAGGTTTGGATCCATAGGTCATTTGCATCTTTAACATGTTTCAAGAATGCATATAGATTTTTTAAAACATGTGTAGAAAAATCTCTTTCTTATAAAAATTCAAGTTATTAGTGTTGCACTAGTGGCATTTTCCAAACTTGGATAACCAAACTTTTGTGTTCATTTGTGGTGTGAGAAAAATTTTCTTTACTTAGTTTTGCTTATTGCTTTAAATTCTTTATATACATAAACTCTAAAAGTTTCATTTTTTTGTGATCAATTTACCTTTTATCTCTTTTTTTTGGTAGATAAGATGAACAGAAAGTTATAACTCAAGTTTTGATTTAAGAAAAAATTATACATATAAAATGGAAATGAAAAATGCACAAATGTCGACAGAGATAATTTCATAAAGTGACTTCAATTTTTAGGGATTGTAAACTCTTTTTAGTGTTTATATATCAGGTTCTGCAATAGTCGGGAAAAGGGGGAGGCGGGGGAATTTTAACTGAGTGTTGACTTCCATTCCATCAGTCATTCCTTAAGCAAATATAGCCAGTTACGCACGTGAAATCACTTTACATTCATCTATGATCGTTAGGTCAGCTTTTTGTAAATGGGCAAAATAATGGCTTGTTTGACTCGGGTAAATATCCCACCGCACGTTGACTTGAGAATTTAATGTTATTCTCTTTAAAAGGTTTGGATCCATAGGTCATTTGCATCTTTAAATTGTTTCAAGCATGCATATCCTTTTTTTTAAAACATGTGTAGAAAAATCTCTATCTTATAAAATTCCGAGTTATTAGGGTTGAACTAATGGAATTTCCCAAACTTGGATAAAAAATCATTTGTGTTCACTTGTGGTGTGTGAATAAATTTTCTTTACTTACAATTGCTTATTGCTTTAAATTCTTTTCATTCATCAAATCTAAAACTTTCATTTTGTTGTGATCTATTTGCCTTTTATCTCTTTTTTTTCCTTACGAGATGAATGGAAAGGGAAAACTCAAGTTTTGCTTTATGAAAAAAGTATACATCTAAAATGAAAAGGCACAATACAAAAATGTGGGTAGAGATACTTCCAAATTTTTTTTGTAATTTTTAGGGATTGTAAACACTTTTTAGTTTTTCTATACCAGGTTCTGCAATCGACGGGAAAAGGAGGAGGTGGGAGATTTTTAACTGAGTGTTGACTCCCAATCTATTAGTCATTCCTTACAAAAATATAACCCATTACGCATGATAAAACACTTTCCAATCATCTATGATCGTTACGTCAGCTTTTGTAAATGAGTAAAATAAAGGCTTCTTTGACTCAGGTAAATCCCTCCGCACCTTCACTTGAGAATTTAATGTTATTCTCTTTAAAAGGTTTGGATCCATAGGTCATTTGAATCTTGAACATGTTTGGAGCATGCATTTCCATTTTTTAAAACATGTGTAGAAAAATCTATTTCGTATAAAATTCTGAGCTATTAGGGTTGAACAAGTGGAATTTCCCAAACATGGATAACAAAACTTTTGTGTCCATTTGTGGTGTCTGAATAAATTTTCTTTACTTCCATTTGTTTATTTCTTTAAATTCTTTCCATACATAAACTCTAAAATTTTTACTTTGTTGTGATCTATTTGCCTTTTATCTCTTTTTTTTTTTTGTTTACGAGATGATGGGAAGTGAAAACTCAAGTTTTGATTTAAGAAAAAAGTATACATCTAAAATGCAAATGCATATTGCACAAATGGACAGAGAGATAATTCAAAAAAGTGTCTGTAATTTTAAGGGATTGTAAACTCTTTTTAGTTTTTATATATTAGGTTCAGCAATCGTCGGGAAAAGGGGGAGGGGGGTATTTTTAACTGAGTGTTGACACCCAATCCATAAGTCATTACTTACATAAATAAAGCCCGTTACATATGATAAATCACTCTACAATCATCTATGATCGTTAGGCCAGCTTTTTGTTAATGGGAAAAATAGTGGCAAGTTTGACTCGGGTAAGTATCCCACCACACGTTCACTTGAGAATTTAATGTTATTCTCTTCAAAAGGTTTTGATCCAGAGGTCATTTGCACCTTTAACATATTTCAAGCATGCATATCTATTTTTAAAAACATGTGTAGAAAAATCTCTTTCTTATAAAATTCCGAGCTATTAGGGTTGAACTAGTGGAATTTCCTAAACTTGGATAGCAAAACTTTTGTGTTCATTTGTAGTGTGTGAATAAATTTAATTTGCTGACACTTGTTTATAGCTTTAAATTCTTTCCATTCATCAAATCTAAAATTTACATTTTGTTGTGATCTATTTTCCTTTTATCTCTTTTTTTGGTTTACGAGATGAAGGGAAAGGGAAAACTCAAGTTTTAATTTTAGAAAAAATTATACATCTAAAATGGAAATGCACAATGCAAAAATATAGAGAGAGATAATTCCAAAAAGTGTCTATAATTTTTAGGGATTGTAAACTCTTTTTAGGTTTTATCTATCAGGTTCTGCAATCGTCGGGAAAAGGGGAGGCAGAGGATTTTTAACTGAGAGCTGACTCCCAATCCATAAGTCATTCCTTAAAAAAATAAAACCCGTTGCACAAATTCAATCACTTTACAATCATCTATTATCGTTAGGCCAGTTTTTTTTAAATGGGCAAAATAATGGCTAGTTTGTCTTGGGTAAATATCCCACCGCACGTTCACTTGAAAATATCATGTTATTCTCTTTAAAAAGTTTTGATCCATAGGTCATTTGCAACTTTAAGCTGTTTCAAGTATGCATATTCCTTTTTTAAAACATGTGTAAAAAAATCTCTGTCTTATAAAATTCTGAGCTATTAGGGATGAACTAGTGGAATTTACCAAACTTGGATAACAAAACTTTTTTGTTCAATTGTGGTGTGTGAATAAATTTTATTTTCTTACATTTTTTTATTGCTTTGAATTCTTTCCATACATCAATTCTAAAATTTTCATTTTGTTGTGATCTATTTGCCTTTTATCTCTTTTTTTGTTTACGAGATAAAGGGAAAGTGAAAACTCAAGTTTTGATTTAGGAAAAAAATATACATCTAAAATGGAAATGCACAATGCACTAATGTACAAAGAGATAATTCCAAAAAGTGTCTGTAATTTTTAGGGATTGTAAATTCTTTTTAGTGTTTGTATATCCGGTTCTGCAATAGTCGGGAAAAGGAGGAGGTGGGGGATTTTTAACTGAGTGTTGACACTCACCCCATAAGTCATTCCTTACAAAAATATAGCCCTTTACACATGATAAATCACTCTAAAATCATCTATGATCGTTAGGCCAGCTTTTTGTAAATGGGCAAAATAATGGCTTGTTTGACTCAAGTAAATATCTCACCGAACATTCACTTGAGAAGTTAATGTTCTTCTCTTTAAAAGGTTTGGATCCATAGGTCATTTTCATCTTTAACATGCTTCAAGCATACATATCCATTTTTTAAAACATGTGTAGAAAATTCTCTTCCTTATAAAATTCCGAGCTATAAGGGTTGAATTAATGGAATTTCCCAAACTTGGATAAAAAATATTTTGTGGCCATTTGAGGTGTGTGAATAAATTTTCTTTAATTTTGTTTGTTTATTGCTTTAAATTATTTCCATGCATCAACTCTAAAATTTTCATTTTGTTGTGCTCTATTTACCTTTTATCTCTTTTTTTTGTTTACGAGATGAACGGAAAGGGAAAACTCAAGTTTTGATTTAAGAAAAAAGTATACATATAAAATGGAAATGCACAATGGACAAATGTAGAGAGAGATAATCCCAAAAAGTGTCTCTAATTTTTAGGGATTGTAATCTCCTTTTAGGTTTTATATATCAGGTTCTGCAATCGTCAGGAAAAGGGGAGGCAGAGGATTTTTAACTGAGTGCTGACTCCCAATCCATAAGTCATTCCTTACAAAAATATAACCTGTTGTGCAAGTTAAATCACGTTAAAATCATCTATGATAGTTAGGTCAGCTTTTTGTAAATAGACAAAATAATGGCTTGTTTGACTTTGGTAAATATCTCACCGCACGTTCACTTGAGAATTTAATGTTATTCTCTTTAAAAGGTTTGGTTCCATAGGTGATTTGCATCTTTAACATGTTTCAAGCATGCATATCATTTTTTAAAAACTTGTCTAGAAAAATCTCTTTCTTATAAAATTCTGAGCTACTAGGGTTGGACTAGTGGAATTTCCCAAACTTGGATAACAAAACTTTTGTGTTCATTTGTGGTTTGTGAATAAATTTTATTTTCTTACATTTTTTTATTACTTTAAATTTTCTCCATACATAAACTCTGAAATTTTCATTTTGTTGTGTTCTATGTGCCTTTTATCTTTTTTTTTTTGTTTACGAGATGAAGAGAAAGTTAAAACTCAACTTCTGATTTAAGAAAAAAGTATACTTCTAAAATTTAAATGCACAATGGACAAATGTAGAGAGAGATAATTAAAAAAGCTATCTGTAATTTTTAGGGATTGTAAACACTTTTAATTTTTTATATATCAGGTTAAATAATCGTCTGGAAAAGGGGGAGGCAGGGGATTTTTAACTTAGAGTTAACTCCCAATCCATAAGTCATTCCTTACAAAAATATAGCCCGTTACACATGATAAATCACTTTCCAATCATCTATGATTGTTAGGTCAACTTTTTGTAAGTGGGCAAAATAATGGCTTGTTTGACTCGGGTAAATATCCAACCACACGTTCACTTGAAAATTTAATGTTATTCTCTTTAAAAGTTTGGGATCCATAGGTCATTTGCATCTTTAACTTGTTTCAAGCATGCAGATCCCTTTTCTAAAACATGTGTAGAAAAATCTCTTTCTTATAAAATTCTGAACTATTATGGTTGAACTAGTGAAATTTCCCAAGCTTGAATAAAAAAACTTTTGTGATCATTTATGGTTTCCTTATTTACATTTGTTTATTGCTTTAAATTCTTTCCATACATAAACTCTAAAATTTTCATTTTGTTGTGATCTGTTTGCCTTTTATCTCTTTTTTTCGTTTACGAGATGAAGGGAAAGTAAAAACTCAAGTTTTGATTTAAGAAAAAAGTATACATCTAAAATGGAAATGCACAATGCATAAATCTAGAGAGAGATAATTCCAAAAAGTGTCTGTAATTCTTAGGGATAGGAAACTCTTTTTAGTTTTTATATATCAGGTTCTTCAATCGTCAGGAAAAGGGAGAGTCAGAGGATTTTTAACTGAGTGTTGACTCCCAATCCATAAGTCATTATTTACAAAAAAATAACCCGTTTCGCATGATAATTCACTTTACAATCATCTATGATTGGCAAATGATTGGCTTGCTTGACTCGGGTAAATATCTCACCGCACGTTCACTTGTGAATTTAATGTTATTCTCTTTAAAAGGTTTGGTTCCAAACGTCATTTGCATCTTTAACATGTTTCAAGCGCGCACATCTATTTTTAAAACATGTGTAGAAAAATCTCTTTCTTTTAAAATTCCGAGCTACAAGGGCTGAACTAGTGGAATTTTCCAAACTTGGATAACAAAACTTTAGTGTTCATTTGTGGTGTGTGAATAAATTTTCTTTACTTACAATATTTTATTGCTTTAAATTCTTTCCATACATAAACTCTAAAATTTTCATTTGTTATGATCTATTGGCCTTTTGTCTCTTTTTTATGTTAACGAGATGAAGGGAAAGTGAAAACTCAAATTTTGATTTAAGAAAAAAGTTTACATCTAAAATGAAAATGCACAATGCACAAATGTAGAAAGAGATAATTCCAAAAAGTGTCAGTAATTTTTAGGGATTCTAAACTCTTTTTAGTTTTTATATATCATGTTCTGCAATCGTCAGAAAAAAGGGGAAGCGGGGGATTTTTAAATGAGTATTGAGCCCCAAACCATAAGTCATTCCATACAAAAATATAGCCCGTTACGCACGATAAATCACTTTACAATCATCTATGATCATTAGGTCAGCTTTTTGTAAGTAGGCAAAATAATGGTTTCTTTAACTCTGATAAATATCCCACCGCACGTTCACTTCAAAATTTAATGTTATTCTCTTTCAAAGGTTTGGATCCATAGGGCATTTCCATCTTTAACTTGTTTCAAACTTCCATATCCATTTTTTAAAACATGTGAAGAAAAAACTTTGCCTAATAAAATTTCAAGCTATTAGGGTTGAAATAGTGGAATTTCCAAAACTAGGATAACAAAATTTTTTGTGTTCATTTGTGGTATGTGAATAAATTTTCTTTTTTACAATTGTTTATTGCTTAAAATTTTTTCCATACATAAACTCTAAAATTTTCATTTTGTTGTCATCTATTTTCCTTTTCTCTTTTTTTCTTTACGAGATGAAGGGAAAGTGAAAATTCATGTTTTGATTTTAAAAAAAGTATACATCTATAATGGAAATTTACAATGCACAAATGTAGAGAGAGATAATTCCAAAACTGTCTACAATTTTTAGGGATTGTAAACTCTTTTTAGTTTTTCTATATCAGGTTCTGCAATCGTTGGGAAAAGGGGTGGTGGGGATTTTTAACTGAGTGTTGACTCCCAATCCCTACGTGATTCCTTACAGCCGTTACGCATGATAAATCACATTACAATCATCTATGATCGTTAGGTCAACTTTTATTAAATGGGCAAAATAATAGCTGGTTAGACTCAGGTAAATATCCCACCGCACGTTCACTTGAGAATTTAATGTTATTCTCTTTAAAAGGTTTGGATCCATAGGTCATCTGCATCTTTAACATGTTTCAAGCATGTATATCCATTATTTAAAACATGTGTAGAAAAATCTTTTTCCTATAAAATTCCGAGCTATTAGGGTTGAACTAGTGGAATTTCCCAAACTTGGATAACAATAATTTTGGGTTCATTTGTGGTGTGTGAATAAATTTTATTTACATACATTTTTATTGCTTTAAATTATTTCCATACATAAACTCTAAAATTTTCATTTTGTTGTGATCTATTTGTCTTTTCTCCCTTTTTTTTGTTTACGAGATGAAGGGAAAGTGAAAACTCAAGTTTTTATTTATGAAAAAATTATACATCTAAAATGGAAATGCACAATGCATAAATGTAGAGAGAGATAATTCCAAAAAGTGTCTGTAATTCTTAGGGATTGAAAACTCTTTTTAGTTTTTATGTATTTGGTTCTGCAATCGTCGGGAAAAGGGGGAGGGGGGGATTTTGTTATGCACGCAATAGCACTATTATTTTAGTGTTTTATTTAATTTACTTTATTTTATTTCAGTTTTAGGTCACAAGGGTATTTTTGGAATTATTTATTAATAGGGATATTCTTGGATTATTTTATTCATAGGGATATTTTTGTAATATTTTATTAAACCCTAACAGGGTAAACCCTATTTAAGGGGTAAGAGTAATGAGAAAAGAGAAGCATTAAAGTATTAAGAATTAGGTTAAATCTAGTGTAGAGAGGCTTAGAGTTCTCCTCAACGAGCTCTAGGGTTATCAAGCTTCCCTTAGGCTTGATCTTTCGTTTTCATCTTCCCCATGTCTTCCTACTACCCCTACGGTAATGCCTGGAAGACCCGTAACCCGTGGCAGACCCCAGATTCTCCCAAAGAATCCTTGACTGTAACAGATTTTTAACTGAGTCTTGACTCCCATTCCATAAGTCATTCCTTACAAAAACATAGTCCATTATGCATGATAAATCACTTTACAATCATCTACGATCGTGAGGTCAGCTTTTTGTATATGGGCAAAATAATGGCTTGTTTGACTCGGGTAAATATCCCACCGCACGTTTACTTGAGAATTTAATGTTATTCTCTTTAAAAGGTTTGGATTTATAGGTCATTTGCATCTTTAACATGTTTCAATGCATGCATATCCACTTTTAAAAACTTGTATAGAAAAATCTCTTTTGTATAAAATTTCGAGCTATTAGGGTGGAACTAGTGGAAGTTCCCAAACTTGGATAACAAAACTTTTGTGTTCATTTGTGGTGTGTAAATCAATTTCCTTTACTTACATTTGTTTATTTCTTTAAATTAGTTCGATACATGAACTCTAAAATTTTCATTTTGTTGTGATCAATTTGCCTTGTAACTCTTTTTTTGGTTTACGAGATGAAGGGAAAGTGAAAACTCTTGTTTTGACTTAAGAAAAATGTATACATATATAATGGAAATACACAATGCAAAAATGTTGAGAGAGATAATTCCAAAAAGTCTCTGTAATTCTTAGGGATTGTAAACTCTTTTTAGTTCATATATATCAGGTTCTGCAATCTTCGAAAAAATGGGGAGGCGGGGGATTTTTAACTGAGTGTTGACTGCCTATCCATAAATCATTCCTTACAAAAATATTGCCCGTTACACATGATAAATCACTTTACAATCATCTATGATCGTTAGGTCAACTTTATTTAAATGGGCAAAATAATGGCTTGTTTGAATCGGGTAAATATCCTACCACACGTTCACTTTAGAATTTAATGGAATTCTCTATAAATTTTTTGGATCCATAGGTCATTTTCATCTTTAACATGTTTCAATCATGCATATCCATTTTTTAAAACTTGTGTAGAAAAATCTCTTTCATATAAAATTCCTAGCTATTAGGGTTGAACTAGTCGAATTTCCAAAACTTGGATAACAAACATTTTGTGTTCATTTGTGGTTTGTGAATAAATTTTCTTTACTTACATTTATTTATTTCTTTAAAATCTTTCCATACATAAACTCTAAAATTTTCATTTCATTGTGATCTATTTGCTTTTTATCTCTTTTTTTAGTTTACGAGATGAAGGGAAAGTGAAAACTCTAGTTTTTATTTAAGAAAAATGATACATCTATAATGGAAATGCACAATGCACAAATGTAGAGAGAGATAATTCATAAAAGTGTGTGTAACTTTTAGGGATTTTAAACTCTTTTTAGTTTTTATATATCCAGGTTCTACAATCGTCGGGAAAAGGAGGAGGTGGGGGATTTTTAATTGAGAGTTGACTCCCAATCCATAAGTCATTCCTTACAAAAATATAGCCAGTTTTGCATGATAAACTACATTATAATCATCAATAATCGTTAGGTCAGCTTTTCGTAAGTAGGCAAAATAATGGCTTGTTTGACACGAGTAAATATCCCACCTCACGTTCACTCGAGAATTTAATGTTATTCTCTTTAAAAGGTTTGGATCCATAGGTCATTTGCATCTTTAACATGTTTCAAGCATTCTTATCCAATTTTTAGAACATGTTGTGAAAAATCTCTTTCTTATGAAATTTTGTGCAATTAGGGTTGAACAAGTGGAATTTCCCAAACTTGGATAAAAAAAACATTTGTGTTCATTTGTGGTGTGTGAATAAATTTTCTTTACTTACAACTGTTTATTGCTTTAAATTATTTCCATAATTAATCTCTACAATTTTCATTTTGTTGTGATCTATTTGCCCTTTATCTCTTTTTTTTTTCATTTATGAGATGAAGGGAAAGTGAAAAATCATGTTTTGATTTAAGAAAAAAATATTCATCTAATATGGAAATGAACATTGCTGAAATTTAGAGAGAGATAATTCCAAAAAGTGTCTGTAATTCTTAGGGATTGTGAACTCTTTTAGTTTTTATATATCAGGTTTTGCAATCTTCTGGAAAATGGGGAGGCGGGTGATTTTTAACTGAGTGTTGACTCCCTATCCATAAGTCATTCCTTAAAAAAATATAGCTTGTTACACATGATAAATCACTTTACAATCATTTATGATCATTAGGTCAACTTTATTTAAATGGGCAAAATAATTGCTTATTTGACTCAGGTAAATATCCCACCGCATGTTAACTTGAGAATTTAATTTTATTTGCTTTAAAAGGTTTGGATCCATAGGTCATTTGCATCTTGAACATGTGTCAAGCATGCATATCCATTTTTTAAAACATGTGTAAAAAAATCTCTTTCTGATAAAATGCCTAGCTATTAGGGTTGAACTAGTGGAATTTCCCAAACTTGGAAAACAAAACTTTTGTGTTCATTTAATATATTTTCTTTACTTACATTTATTTATTGCTTTAAAATCTTTCCATACTTAAACTCTAAATTTTCATTTCGTTGTGATCTATTTGCCTTTTATCTCTTTTTTTTTTTTTTACGAGATGAAGGGAAAGTGAAAACTCAAGTTTTTATTTAAGAAAAAAGGATACATCTATAAGGGGAATGCACAATGCACAAATGTAGAGAGAGATAATTCCAAAAAGTGTCTGTAATTTTTAAGGATTGTAAACTCTTTTAAGTTTTTATATATCAGGATCTGCAATCATCGGGAAATGGGGGAAGCGAGGGATTTTTAACTGAATGTTGACTCCCAATCCAAAATTTATTCCTTACAAAAATATAGCCTTTGACTCATAATAAATCACTTTACAATCATCTATGATCGTTAGTTTAGATTTTTGTAAATGGGCAAAATAATGGCTTGTTTGACTCTGGTAAATATCCCACTGCAAGTTCACTTGAGAATTTAATCCTATTCTCTTTAAAAGGTTTGGATCCACATGTCATTTGCATCTTTAACATGTATCAATTTGCATATCCATTTTTTTAAAACATATGTAGGAAAATCTATTTCTTATAAAATTCCGAGCTATTTGGGTTGAAATATTGGATTTTCCCAAACTTGGATAACAAAACTTTTGTGTTCATATGTGGTGTGCGAATAAATGTTATTTAATTTATTTTTTTATTGCTTTAAATTCTTTCCATACATAAACACTAAAATTTTCATTTTGTTGTGATATATTTGCCTTTTATCTCTTTTTTTTGTTTCCGAGCTGAAGGGAAAGTGAAAACTCAAGTTTTGATTTAAGAAAAAAGTATACATCTATAATGGAAATGCACAATGCACAAATTTTGAGAGAGATAAATCCAAAAAGTGTTTGTAGTTTTTAGGGATTGCAAACTCTTTTTAGTTTTTATATATGAGGTTCTACAATCGTCGGGAAAACGAGGAAGTGGGGGATTATTATCTGAGAGTTGACTTCCAATCCATAAGTCATTCCTTAAAAAAATAGTGCCCGTTATGCATAATAAATCAGTTTACAATCATCCATGATCAGTATGTTAGCTTTTTGTAAGTGGGCAAAATAATGGCTTGTTTGACTAGGGTAAATATCCCACCGCACGTTCACTTGAGAATATAATGTTATTCTCTTTAAAAAGCTTGGATCCATAGTTCATTTGCATCTTTAACATGTTTCAAACTTGCATATCGATTTTTTAAAACATGTGTAGAAAAATCTCTTTCTTATAAAATTTCGAGCTATTAGGGATGAACTAGTAGAATTTCTCAAACTTGATTTGTGGTGTCTAAATAAATTTTCTTCACTTACTTTTGTTTATTGCTTTAAATTCATTCCATACATAAACTCTAAAATTTTCATTTGGTAGTGATCTATTTGCCTTTTATCTCTTTTTTTTTTGTTTACGAGATGAAAGGAAAGAGAAAACTCAAGTTTTGACTCAAGAAAAAAGTATAAATCTATAATGGAAATGCACAATGCACTAATGTGGAGAGAGATAATTCCAAAAAGTGTCTATAATTTTTAGAGATTGTAAACTCTATTTAATTTTTATATATCAGGTTATACAATTATCTGGAAAAGGGGAGGCGGGGGATTTTTAACTGAGAGTTGACTCCCAATCCATAAGTCATTCCTTACAAAAAATATAGCCCGTTACGCATGATAAATCACTTTACAATCATCTATGATCGTTAGGTAATATTTTTGTAAATGGGAAAAATAATGGCTAGTTTGACTCGGGTAAATATCCCTCCGCACGTTCACTTGAAAATTTAATGTTATTCTCTTTAAAAGGTTTGGATCCATAGGTCATTTGTATCTTTATCATGTTTCAAGCATGCATATCCATTTTTTAAAACATGTGTGGAAATCTTATAAAATTCCGAACTATTAGGGTTGATCTAGTGGAATTTCACAAACTTGGATAACGAAACTTGTGTTCATTTGTGGTGTGCGAATAAATTTTATTTACTTACATTTATTTATTGTTTTAAATTCTTTCCATACATCAACTCTAAAATTTTCACTTTTTTTGGTTTACGAGATAAAGGGAAAGTGAAAACTCAAGTTTTGATTTAAGAAAAAAGTATACATCTAAAATGGAAATGCACAATGAACAAATGTAGAGAGAGATAATACCAAAAAATGTCTATAATTTATAGGGATTTGAAACTCTTTTTAGTTTTTATATATCAGGTTCTGCTATCATCGGGAAAAGGGGAAGGCGGGGATTTTTAACTGAGTGTTGACTCCCAATCCATATGTCATTCCTTACAAAAACATAGCTCGTTGCACATGTTAAATCACTTTACAATCATCTATGATCATTAGGTCATCTTTTGTAACTGGGAAAAATAATGGCTTGTTGAACTCGGGTAAATATCACACCGCACGTTCACTTGAGAATTTAATGTTGTTCTCTTTAAAAGGTTTGGATCCATAGGTCATTTTCATCTTTAACTTGTTTCAAGCATGCATAACAATTTTTTAAAACTTGTGTAGAAAAATCTCTTTATTATAAAATTCCGAGCTATTACTGTTAAACTAGTGGAATTTTCGAAACTTGGATAAAAAAACTTTTATGTTCATTTGTGATGTGTGAATAAATTTTCTTTACTTACATTTGTTTATTCCTTTAAATTCCTTCCATACATGAACTCTAAAATTTTCATTTTGTTGTGATCTCCTTTTATCTTAGATTTTGTTTACGAGATGAAGGGAAAGTGAAAACTCAAGATTTGATTTAAGAAAGAAGTATACATCTAAAAAGGTAGAGAGATAATCCCAAAAAGTGTCTGCAATTTTTGGGGATTGTGAACGCTTTTTGGTTTTTATATCTCAGGTTTGACAATCGTCGAGAAAAGGGGGAGGCGGGGGATTTTTAACTGAGTGTTAACTCCCAATGCATAAGTCAATCCTTACAAAAATATAACCCTTTATGCATGATAAATCACTTTAAAATTATCTATGATCGTTAGGTCAGCTTTTTGTAAATGAGTAAAATAATGGCTTGTTTGACACGGGTAAATATCCCACCGCACGTTTACTTGAGAATTTGATGTTATTCTCTTTAAAAGGTTTGGATCCATAGGTCATTTGCATCTTTAACATGTTTCAAGCATGCATATCCATTTAATAAAACATGTGTAGAAAAATCTCTTTCTTATAAAATACCGAGCTATTGGGGTTGATCTAGTCGCCCCAAACTTGGATAACAAAACTTTTGTGTTCATTTGTGGTCTGTGAATAAATTTTTTTTACTTCATTTGTTTATTGCTTTAAAATTTTTCCATACATAAACTCTAAAATTTTCATTTTGTTGTGATCTCTTTGCCTTTTATCTCTTTTTTTTTTGTTTACGAGATGAAGGGAAAGTAAAAACTCAAGTTTTGATTTAAGAAAAAACTATACATTTAAAATGGAAATGCACAATTCAAAAATGTAGATAGAGATAATTCCAAAAAGTGTCAATAATTTTTAGGGATTGTAAACTCTTTTCAATTTTTATATATCAGGTTCTGCAATCGTTGGGAAAAGGGGAAGGCGGGGGATATTTAAATGAGAGTTGACTCCCAATCAATAAGCATTCCCTTAAAAAAATATAGCCCGTTATGAATGATAAATCACTTTATAATCATCTATGATCGTTAGGTCAGCTTTTTGTAAATGGGAAAATAATGGCTTGTTTGACTCGGGTAAATATCCCACCGCATGTTCACTTGAGAATTTAATGTTATTCTCTTTAAAAATTTTGGATCCATAGCTCATTTGTATCTTTAACATGTTTCAAGCATGCATATCCATTTTTAAAACATGTGTAGAAAAATCTCTGTCTAATAAAATTCCGAGCTATTAGGGTTGAAGTAGAGGAATTTCCCAAAAATAAAAGTTTTGTGTTCATTTGTGGTATGTGAATAAATTTTCTTTACTTAAATTTGCTTACTGCTTTAAATTCTTTCTATACATAAACATTAAAATTTTCATTTTGTTGTGATGTATTTGCCTTTTATCTCTTTTTTTGTTTACGAGATGAAGGGAAAGTGAAAACTCAAGTTTTTATTTAAGAAAAAAGTATACTTCTAAAATGAAAATTCATAATGGAAAAATGTAGAGAGAGATAATTCCAAAAAGTTTATGTAATTTTTAGGGATTGTAAACTCTTTTTAGTTTATATATATCAGGTTCTACAATCGTCGGGAAAAAGGGGGAGGCGGGGGATTTTTAACTGAGTGTTGACTCCCAATCCATAAGTCATTCCTTAAAAAAATAAAGCTCGTTGTGCATGTGAAATAAAATTACAATCATCTATGATCGTTAGGTCAGCATTTTGTAAATGGGCAAAATAATGGCTTGTTTGACTCGGGTAAATACCGCACGTTCACTTGATAATTTGATGTTATTCACTTTAAAAGGTTTGGGTCCATAGCTCATTTTCATCTTTAACATGTTTCAAGCATGCATAAACATTTTTTAAAACATGTGTATAAAAATATCTTTATTATAAATTTCCGAGCTATTAGGGTTGAACTAGTGGAATTTCCCAAACTTGGATAACAAAAATTTTGGGTTCATTTCTGGTGTGTGATAAAATTTTCTTTGCTTACATTTTTTTTCTTTAAACTCTTTCCATACATAAACTCTAAAATTTTCATTTTGTTGTGATCTATTTTCCTTTTATCTCTTTTTTTGGTTTTCGAGATAAATGGAAAGTGAAAAGTCAAGTTTGGATTAAAGAAAAAAGTCTACATCTAAAATGAAAATGCACAATGCCCAAATGTAGAGAGAGAAATTTCCAAAAAGTGTCTGTAATTTTTAAGGATTGTAAACTCTTTTGGGGTTTTATATATCTGGTTCTCCAATCCTCAGGAAAAGGGGACGCGAGGATTTTTAACTGAGTGTTGACTCCCAATCCATAAGTCATTCCTTAAAAAAATATAGCTCGTTGCACATGTTAAATTACTTTACAATCATCTATGATTGTTAGGTCAGCTTTTTGTAAATGGGAAAAATAATGGCTTGTTTAACTTGGTTAAATATAACACCGCACGTTCACTTAAGACTTTAATGTTATTCTCTTTAAAAGGTTTGGATCCATAGGTCATTTTCATCTTTAACATGTTTCAAGCATGCATATTCATTTTTTAAAACATGTGAAGAAAAATATATTTCTTATAAAATTCCGAGCTGTTAGGGTTGAACTAGTGGAATTTCCCATACTTGTATAACTAACTTTTAAGTTCATTTGTGGTATGTCAATAAATTTTCTTTACTTCATTTGTTTAGTGCTTTAAATTCTTTCCTTAAACTCTAAAATTTTCATTTTGTTGTGATCTATTTGCCTTTTATCTCTTTTTTTGTTTACGAGAAGAAGGGAAAGTGAAACTCAAGTTTTGATTTAAGAAAAAGTATACTTCTAAAATGAAAATGAAGAATGCACAAATGTAGAGAGAGATAATACCAAAAAGTGTATGTAAGTTCTCGGGATTGTAAACTCTTTTTAGTTTTTATACATCAGGTTCGACAATCGTCGAGAAAAGGGGGAGGCGGGGGATTTTTAACTGAGTGTTGACTCCCCATCCATAAGTCATTCCTTACAAAAATATAGCCTGTTACACATGATAAATCACTTCAAGATCATCTATGATCGCTAGGTCAGCTTTTTTTAAATGGATAAAAAAATGGTTCGTTTACCTCGGGTAAATATCCCACCGCACGTTCACTTGAGAATTTAATGTTATTCTCTTTAAAAGGTTTGGATCCATACGTCATTTGCATCTTTAACATGTTTCAAGCATGCATATCCATTTATTAAACATGTGTTGAAAAATCTCTATCATATAAAATACCGAGCTATTGGGGTTGATCTAGTGGAATTTCTTTACTTCGTATGTTTATTGCTTTAAATTCTTTCCATACATAAACTCTAAAAATTTCATTTGTTCTGGTCTCTTTGCCTTTTATCTCTTTTTTTTGTTTACGAGATGATGGGAAAGTGAAAAATCAAGTTTTGATTTAAGAATAAAGTATACATCTAAAATGGAAATGCACAATTCACAAATGTAGAGAGAGATAATTCCAAAAAATTTCTGTAATTTTTATGGATTGTAAACTCTTTTCAGTTTTTATATATCAGGTTCTGCAATTATCGAGAAAAGGGGGAGGCGGGGGATTTTTTAACTGAGTGTTGACTCCCAATCCATAAGTCATTCCTTAAAAAAATATAGCCCGTTATGCATGATAAATCACTTTACAACCATCTATGATCGTTAGGACAACTTTTTGTAAATGGGTAAAGTAATGGCTTGTTTGACTCGGGTAAATATCCCACCGCACATTCACTTGAGAATTTAATGTTATTCTCTTTAAAATGTTTGGATCCATAGTTCATTTGTATCTTGAACATGTTTCAAGCATGCATATCCATTTTTTTAAAATATGTGTAGTAAAATCTATTTCCAAAAAAATTTCGAGCTATTAGGGTTGAACGAGAGCAATTTCCAAAAAACAAAAAGTTTGTGTTTATTTGTGGTGTTCGAATAATTTTTCTTTTCTTCCATATGTTTACTGCTTTAAATTCTTTCTATACATGAACTCTAAAATTTTCATTTGGTTGTGATGTATTTGCCTTTATCTCTTTTTTTGGTTATGAGATGAAGGGAAAGTGAAAACTCAAGTTTTGATTTAAGTAAAAAGTATACATGTAAAATAGAAATTCACAATGGTCAAATGTAGAGAGAGATAATTCCAAAAAGTGTTTGTAATTTTTAGGGATTTTAAACTCTTTTTATTTTTTATATATCCAATTCTGAAATCACCTGGAAAAGGGTGAGGCAGGGGATTTTTAACTGAGTGTTGACTCCCAATCCATAAGTCATTCCTTACAATAATATAGCTTGTTGCGCATGTTAAATCACTTTACAATCATCTATGATCGTTATGTCAGCTATTTGTAAATGGGAAATATAATGGCTTGTTTGGCTCGTGTAAATATCACACCGCACGTTCACTTGAGAATTTGATGTTATTCTCTTTAAAAGGTTTGGATCCATAGGTCATTTTCATCTTTAACATGTTTCAAGCATGCATACCCATTTTTTAAAATAAAAAAACTCTTTCTTATAAAATTCCAAGCTATTAGGGTTGAACTAGTGGAATTTCCAAAACTTGGATAACAAAACTTTTGTGTTCATTTGTGGTGTGTGAATAAATTTTCTTTACTAAAATTTGTTATTGCTTTAAATTCTTTCCAAACATAAACTCTAAAATTTTCATTTTCTTGTGATCTATTTTCCTTTTATCTCTTTTTTTTTTTTTACGAGTTGAAGGGAAAGTGAAAGATGAAGTTTTGATTTAAGAAAAAAGTATACATCTATAATGGAAATGCACAATGAACAAATGTAGAGAGATATAATTTCAAAAAGTGTATGTAATTTTTAGGGATTGTAAACTCTTTTTAGTTTTTATATATCAGGTTCTGCAATCGTCTGAAAAAAGGGGAGGTCGGGGATTTTTAACTGAGAGTTGACTCCCAATCCATAAGTCATACCTCACAAAAATATTGCCTGTTACACGTAATAAATCACTTTAAAATCATCTATGACTGTTAGGTCAACTTTTTTTAAGTGGAAAAAATAATGGCTTGTTTGACTCGGGTAAATATCCCACCGCACGTTCACTTTAGAATTTAATGTTATTCTCTTTAAAAGGTTTGGATCCATAGGTGATTAACATGTTTAACATGTTGCAAGCATGCATATCAATTTTTTTAAAACTTGTGTAGAAAAATCTCTCTATCTTATAAATTTCCGAGCTATTAGGTTTGAACTACTAGAATTTCCCAAACTTGGATAACAAAACTTTTGTATTCATTTGTGGTGTGTGAATAAATTTCCTTTATTTAAATTTGTTTAGTGCTTTAAATTATTTTCATACATAAACTCTAAAATTTTATTTTTGTTGTGATCTATTAACTTTTTTTCTTTTTTTTTTTTGTTTATGAGATGAAGGGAAAGTGAAAACTCTTGTTTAGATTTAGGAAAAAAGTATACATCTATAATAGAAATCCACAATGTAAAATTGTAGAGAGAGATAATTCCAAAAATTTTATGTAATTTTAAGGGATTATAAACTCTTTTTTGTTTTTATATATCAGGTTCTGCAATCGTCGGGGAAAGGGGGAGGTGGGTGATTTTTGACTGAGTGTTGACTCCCAATCCATATGTCATTCCTTAAAAAATATAATCCATTATGCAAGATAAATCACATTACAATCATCTATGATCGTTAGGTCATCTTTTTGTAAATGGGCAAAATAATGGCTTATTTGACTCGGATAAATAACCCACCCCACGTTCACTTGAGAATTTATTGTTATTCTCTTGAAAAGGTTTGGATCCATAAGGCATTTGTATCTTTAACATGTTTCAAGCATGCATATCAATTTTTTAAAACATGTGTAGAAAAATCTCTTTCTGATAAAATTCCGAGTTATTAGGGTTGAACTATTGGAATTTCCCAAACTAGGATAACAAAATTTTTGTGCTCATTTTTGGTGTGTGAATAAATTTTCATTACTTACATTTTTTTATTGCTTTAAATTATTTCCATACATCAACTCTAAAATTTTCATTTTGTTGTGATCGATTTGCCTTTTATCTCTTCTTAATGTTTACGAGATGAAGGGAAAGTGAAAAATCAAGTTTTCATTTAAGAAAAAATTATACATCTAAAAAGGAAATGCACAATGCACAAATGTAGAGAGAGATAATTCCAAAAAGTATTGTAATTTTTATGGATTGTAAACATCTTTTAGTTTTTATATACGAGGTGCTGCAATCGTCGAGAAAAGGGGGAGGCGAGGGATTTTTAACTGAGTGTTGACTCTCAATCAGTAAGTCATTCCTTACAAAAATATAGCCCGTTATGCATGATAAATCGTTAGATCAGCTTTTTGTAAATGGGCAAAATAATGGCTTGTTTCACTCAGGTAAATATCTCACCGCACGTTCACTTGAGAAATTGTTTTTTATTCTCTTTAAAAAGTTTGTATCCTTAGGTCATTTGTATCTTTAACATATTTCAAGCATGCATATCCATTTTTTAAAACATGTGTAGAAAATCACTTTGTTCTAAAATTCATAGCTATTAGGGTTGAACTAGTAGAATTTCCCAAACTTGGATAACAAAAATTTTGTGTTCATTATGGTCTGTGAATAAATTATTGTTACTTACATTTTTTTATTGCTTTAAATTCTTTCCATACATAAACTCTTAAATTTTCATTTTGTTGTGATCTATTTTCCTTTTATCTCTTTTTTTTTTGTTTACGAGATGAAGGGCAAGTGAAACACATGTTTTTATTTAAGAAAAAAGTATACATCCATACTGGAAATACACAGTGAACAAATGTAGAGAGAGATAATTCCAAAAGGTGTTTCCAATTTTTAGGGATGGCAAACTCTTTTTAGTTTTTATATATCAGGTTCTACAATCGTCGAGAAAAGAGGGAGGCGGGGGATTTTTAACTTAGAGTTGACTCCCAATCCATAAGTCATTCTTTAAAAAAAAATTGGTCATTACGCATGATAAATCACATTACAATCATCTATGATCGTGAGGTCTGCTTTTTTGGAAGTGGGCAAAATAATGGCTTGTTTGACTCATGTAAATATTCCACCACATGTTCACTTGAAAATTTAATGTTATTCTCTTTAAAAGGTTTGGATCCATAGTTCATTTGCATCTTTAACATGTTTCAAGTATGCATTTCCTTTTTTTAAAACATGTGTAGAAAAATCTCTTATAAAATTCTGAGCTATGAGGGTTGAACGAGTGGAATTTCCTAAACATGAATAACAAGACTTTTGTTTTCATTTGTGGTGAGTGAATAAATTTTATTTATTTACAATTGTTTTTTTCTTTAAATTATTTCCATACATAAACTCTAAAATTTTCATTTTGTTGTGATCTATATGCCTTTTATCTTTTTTTTTTTTTGTTTACGAGATGAAGGTAAAGTGAAAACTCAAGCTTTGATATTTTTTTTAAAAAAAGTATACATCTGAAATTGAAGTGCACAATGCACAAATGTAGAGAGAGATAATTCCAAAAAGTGTCTGTAATCTTTAGGGATTGTAAACGCTTTTTAGTTTATATATATTTGATTCTGCAATCGTCAGGAAAAAGGGGAGGCGGGGGATTTTGAACTGAGTGTTGACTCCCAATCCATAAGTTATTTCTTACAAAAATATAGCCCATTACGTATGATAAATCACATTACAATCATCTATGATCGTTAGGTCAGCTTTTATTAAATGGGCAAAATAATGGCTTGTTTGAGTCTGGTTCCCACCTCACGTTCACTTGAGAATTTAATGTTATTCTCCTTAAAAGGTTTGGATCCATAGGTCATTTGAATCTTTAACATGTTTCCAGCATGCATATCCATTTTCTAAAACATGTATCAAAAAATCACTTTCTTATAAAATTTCGACCTATTAGGGTTGAACTAGTGGAATTTCCAGCACTTGGATACAAAAATTTTTGTGTTCATTTGTAGACTGTGAATAAATTTTCTTTACTTACATTTGTTTATTGCTTTAAATTCCTTCCATACATAAACTCTGAAATTTTCCTTTTTGTTGTGATCTATTTGCCTTTTATATCTTTTTTTTGGTTACGAGATGAAGGGAAAGTGAAAACTCAAGTTTTTATTTAAGAAAAAAGTATATATAAAAAATGGAAATGTACAATGCACAAATGTAGATAGAGATAATTCCCGAAACTGTCTTAGGGATTGTTACCTCTTTTTATTTTTTATATATCAGGTTCTACAATCATCGGGATAAGGGGGACACGGGGAATTTTTAACTTAGAGTTGACTCCCAATCCATAAGTCATTCCATAAAAAAATATAGCCCGTTACGCCTGATAAATCACTTTACAATCATATATGATCACTAGGTCAGCTTTTTGGAAGTGCGCAAAATAATGGCTTGTTTGACTCGTGTAATTATCCCACCACATGTTCACTTGACAATTTAATGTTATTCCCTTTAAAAGGTTTGGATCCATAGGTCATTTGCATCTTTAACATGTTTCAAGCATTCATATCCATATTTAAAAACATGTGTAGAAAAATCTCTTTCTTTTAAAATTTCGAGCTATTAGGGTTGAACTAGTGGAATTTCCCAAACTTGAATAACAAAACTTTTGTGTTCATTTGAGGTGTGTGAATAATATTCTTTACTAACATTTATTTATAGCTTTAAATTCTTTCCATATGTAAACTCTAAATTTTTCATTTTGCTATGATCTGTTTACGTTTTATCTCTTTTTTTTGTTTACGAGATGAAGGGAAAGTGAAAAGTAAAGTTTTTATTTAAGAAAAAAGTAAAAATCTAAAATGGAAATGCACAATGCACAAATGTAGAGAGAGATAATTCCAAAAAGCGTCTTTAATTTTAAGGGAAGTTAAACTCTTTTTAGTTTTTATATATCAGGTTCTATAATCGTCGAGAAAAGGGGGAGGCGGGATATTTTTAACTTAGAGTTGACTCCAAATCCATAAGTCAATCCATACAAAAATATAGCCCGTTACGCAAGATAAATTACTTTACAATCATCTATGATCGTTTGGTCAACTTTTTGTAAGTGGGCAAAATAATGGCTTGTTTGACTCGGATAAATATCCCACCGCATATTCACTTGAGAATTTAATGTTATTCTCTTTAAAACATTTGGATCCATAGGTCATTTGCATCTTTAACATGTTTCAAGCATGCATATCCATTTTTTTAAACATGTGTAGAAAAATCTCTATCTTATAAAATTCCGAACTACTAAGGTTGAGCTAGTGGAATTTCCCAAACCTGGATAACAAAATTTTTGGGTTCATTTGTGGTGTGTCAATAAATATTGTTAATTTACATTTGTTTATTGCTTTTAATTCTTTCCATACATAAACTCTAAAATTTTCATTTTGTTGTTATCTATTTGCTTTTTATCTCTTTTTTTTTGTTTACGAGATGAAGGGAAACTGAAAACTCAAGTTTTAATTTAAGAAAAAAAGATACATCTATAAAGGAAATGCACAATGCACAAATTTAGAGAGAGATAATTCCAAAAAGTATTGGTAATTTTTAGGGATTTTAAACTCTTTTTAATTTTTATATATTAGGTTCTGCAATCGTGGAGAGAAGGGGGAAGCGGGGGATTTTTAACTAAGAGTTGACTCCCAATCCATAAGTCATTCCTTACAAAAATATAGTCCGTTACACATGATAAATCACTTTAGAATCATCTATGATCGTTAGGTCAGCTTTTTGTAAGTGGGCAAAATAATAGCGTGTTTGACTCGAGTAAATATCCCACTTCACGTTCCCTTGAGAATTTAATGTTATTTTCTTTAAGAGGTTTGGATGCATAGGTCATTTGCATCTTTAACATGTTCCAAGAATGCATATCAATTTTCTAAAACATATGTAGAAAAATCTCTTTCCTATAAAATTCTGAGCTATTAGGGTTGAACTTGTGGAATTTTCTTTATTTACATTTGTTAATTGCTTTAAATTCTTTCCACACATAAACTCTAAAATTTTCATTTTGTTGTGATCTATTTGCGTTTTATCCTTTTTTTTTCATTTACGAGCTGAAGGGAAAGTGAAAACTCTAGTTTTCACTTAAGAAAAAAGTATAAATCTATAATGGAAATGCACAATGCACAAATGTAAAGAGAGATAATTCCAAAAAGTGACTGTAATTTTTAGGTATTTTAAACTCTTTTTAGTTTTTATATATCAGATTCTGCAATCATCGGGTAAAAGGGGAAGCGAGAGATTTTTAACTTAGAGTTGACTCCCAATCCTTAAGTCATTCCTTACAAAAATATAGCCAGTTAGGCATAATAAACCACTTTACAATCATCTATGATCGTTAGGTCAGCTTTTTTTAAATAGGCAAAATAATGGTTTGTTCGACTCGGGTAAATATATCCCACCGCACGTGCACTAGAGAATTTAATGTTATTCTCTTTAAAAGGTTTGAATCCATAGGTGATTTACATCTTTAATATGTTTCAAGCATGCATATCCATGTTTTAAAACAAATGTTGAAAAATCTCATTCTTATAAAATTCCGATCTATTAGGGTTGAACTAGTAGAATTTCGTAAACTTGGATAACCAAATGTTTGTGTTCATTTGTGGTGTGTGAAAATATTTTTTTCATTTACATTTATTGATAGCTTTAAATTTTTTCCATACATAAACTCTAAAATTTTCATTTTGTTGTGGTCTATATGCCTTTTTTCTCCTTTTTTTATTTACGAGATGAAGGGAAAGTGAAAAATCATGTTTTGATTTAAGAAAAAAGTATATATCTAAAATAGAAATGCACAATGAACAAATGTAGAGAGAGATAATTCCAAAAAGTGTATGTAATCTTTAAGGATTGTAAAGTCTTTTTAGTTTTTATATATCAGGTTCTGCAATCGTTGGGAAAAGGGGGAGGCGGGGGATTTTTAACTGATTGTTGACTCCCAATCCATAAGTCATTCCTTAACAAAATATAGCCCGTTATGCATGATAAATCACATTACAATCATCTATAATCGTTAGGTCAGCTTTTTGTAAAGGGGTAAAATAATGGCTTGTTTGACTCAGGTAAATATTCCACCGCACGTTCAATTGAGAATTTAATGTTATACTCTTTAAAAGGTTTGTATCCATAGGTCATTTGAATCTTTAACATGTTTAAAGCATGCATATACAATTTTTAAAACATGTGTAGAAAAATCTTTTTCTTATAAAATTCGGAGCTATTAGGGCTGAACTAGTGGAAATTCCCAAACTTGGATAACAAAAATTTTGTGTTCATTTGTGGTGTGTGAATAAATTTTATTTACATACATTTGTTCATTGCTTTAAATTATTTGCGTACGTAAACTCTAAAATTTTTATTTTATTCTGATCTATTTGGCTTTTATCGCTTTTTTTGTTTACGAGATGAAGGGAAAGTGAAATCACAAGTTTTGATTTAAGAAAAAAGTATACATAAAAAATTAAAATGCACAATGCAAAAATGTAGGGAGAGATAATTCCAAAAAGTGTCTGTAATTTTTATGGATTGTAAACTCTTTTTTTTTTTATATATCATGTTCTACAATCGTCGGGAAAATGGTGAGGTGGGGGATTTTTAACTTAGATTTGACTCCCAATCCATAAGTCATTCCTTAAAAAAATATAGCACGTTATGCATCAAAAATCACTTTACAATTAGCTATGATCGTTAGGTCAGCTTTTTGTAAGTGGGCAAAATAATGGCATGTTTGACTCGGGTAAATATCCCACCGCACGTTCACTTGAGAATTTAATGTTATTCTTTGGAAAACTTTTGGATCCATAGGTGATTTACATCTTTAACATGTTTCAAGTATGCATATCCATATTTTAAAACAAATGTAGAAAAATATCTTTCTTATAAAATTCCGAGCTATTAGGGTTGAACTTGTAAAATTTCCTAAACTTGGATAACAAAACTTTTGTGTTCATTTGTGGTGTGTGAATAAATTTTATGCATTTATATTTATTTATAGCTTTAAATTTTTCCATACATAAAATCTAAAATTTTCAATTTGTTGTGATCTATATATATTTTTTCATTTTATAGTGGAAATTCACAATGCAAAAATGTAGAGAGAGATAATTCCAAAAAGTGTATGTAATTTTTAGGGATTGTAAACTCTTTTTAGTTTTTATATAGCAGGTTCTATAATCGTCGGGAAAAGGGGGAGGCGGGGATTTTCAACTGATTGTTGACTCCCAATCCATAAGTCATTCCTTAAAATAATATAGCCTCTTACTCATGATAAATAACATTACAATCATCTATGATTGTTAGGTTAGCTTGTTGTGAATGGGCAAAATAATGGCTTGTTTGACTCGGGTAAATATTCCATCGCACGTTCACTTGAGAATTTATTGTTATTGTCTTTAAAAGGTTTGTATCCATAGGTTATTTGCATATTTAACATGTTTAAAAGATGCATATCCTTTTTATGAAAACATGTGTTGAAAAATCTCTATCTTATAAAATTCCGAGCTATTAGGGCTGAACTTGTGGAAATTCCTAAACATGGATAACAAAACCTTTGTGTTCATTTGCGGTGTGTGAATAAATTTTCTTTACTTACATTTGTTTATTGCTTTAAATTCTTTCCATACATAAACTCTAAAATTTTTATTTTTTTGTGATCTTTTTGCCTTTTATCCCTTTTTTTTGTTTACGAAATGAAGGGAAAGTGAAAACACAAGCTTTGATTTAAGAAGAAAGTTTACATCTAAAATGGAAATGCACAATGCACAAATGTAGAGAGAGATAATTCCAAAAAGTGTCTGTAATTCTTAAGAATTGTAAACTCTTTTTAGTTTTTATATATCAGGTTCTGCAATCATCGGGAAAAGGGGGAAACGGGGGATTTGTAACTGAGAATTGACTCCCAATCCATAAGTCATTCCTTAAAAAAATATAGCTCGTTACACATGATAAATCACTTTACAATCATCTATGATTGTTAGGTAAGCTTTTTGTAAATGGGAAAAATAATGACTTGTTTCACTCGGGTAAATATCTCAGAGCAAGTTCACTTGAGAACTTAATGTTATTCTCTTTAAAAGGTTTGGATCCATAGGTCATTTTCTTCTTTAACATGTTTCAAACATGCATATCCATTTTGTAAAATATGAGTAGAAAAATATTTTTCTTATAAATTCCGAGCTATTAGGGTTGAACCAGAGGAATTTCCCAAACTAGGATAACAAAACTTTTGTGTTCATTTGTGGTGTGTAAATAAATTTTCTTTACTTTCATTTGTTTATTGCTTTAAATTCTTTCCATATATAAATTGTAAAACTTTTATTTTGTTGTGATCTACTTGCCTTTTATCTCTTTTTTCATTTACGAGCAGAAGGGAAAGTGAAAAGGCAAGTTTTGATTTAAGAAAAAAGGATAAATATATAATGGAAATGCACAATGCACAAATGTAGAGAGAGATAATTCCAAAAATTGTCTGTAATTTTTAAGGATTGTAAACTCTTTTTAGTTTTTACATATAAGAATCTGCAATCATTGGGAAAAGGGGGAAACGGGGGATTTTGAATTGAGAGTTGACTCCCATCCATAAGTCATTCCTTACAAAAATATATCCCGTTACACATGATAAATCACTTTCCAATCATCTATGATCGTTAGGTCAGCTTTTTGTAAGTGGGCAAAATAATAGCTTGTTTGACTCGGGTAAATATCCCACTTCAGGTTCACTTGAGAATTTAATGTTATTCTTGTTAAAAAGTTTGGATCTATTGGTCATTTGAATCTTTAACATGTTCTAAGCATGCATATCCATTTTTTAAAACATGTGTAGAAAAATCTCTTTCTTATAAAATTCCGAGCAATTAGGGTTGAACCAGAGTAATTTCCCAAACTTGGATAACAAAACTTTTGTGTTCATTTGTGGTGTGTGAATAAATTTTCTTTACTTACATTTTTTTTATTGCTTTAAATTCTTTCCATACATAAACTGTAAAAATTTCATTTTGTTATGATCTATTTGCCTTTTATCTCTTTTTTTTGTTTACAGGCTTAAGAGAAAATGAAAAGTCAACTTTTGATTTAAGAAAAAAGGATACATCTATAATGGAAATGCATAATGCACAAATGTAGAGGGAGATAATTCTAAAAAGTGTCTGTAATGTTTAGGGATTTTAAACTCTTTTTACTTTTTATATACAAGGTTCTGCAATCATTGGGAAAAGGGGGAAACGGGGGATTTTTAATTGAGAGTTGACTCCCAATCCATAAGTCATTCCTTACAAAAATATATCCTGTTACACATGATAAATCACTTTACAATTATCTACGATCGTTAGGTCATCTTTTTGTAAGTGGGCAAAATAATATCTTGTTTGACTCGGGTAAATATCCCACAACACATTCAATTTAGAATTTAATGTTATTCTCTTTAAGTGGTTTGGATCCATAGGTCATTTTCATTTTTAACATGTATCAAGCATACTTATCCATTTTTTAAAAGATGTGTAGAAAAATCTCTTTCCTATAAAATTCCGAGCTATTAGGGTTTAACTAGTGGAATTTCCAAAACTTGGATAACAAAACTTTTGTGTTCATTTGTGGTGTGTAAATAAATTTTCTTTACTTACTTTTGTTTATTGCTTTAAATTCATTCCATACATAAACTGTAAAAATTTTATTTTGTTGTGATCTATTTGTCTTTTATCTTTTTTTTTTTTTTGTTTTCAAGCTGAAGGGAAAGTGATAACTCAAGTTTCAATTTAAGAAAAAAGGATACATATATAATTGAAATGCACAATGCACAAATGTAGAGAGAGATAATTCTAAAAAGTGTTTGTAATTTTTAGGGATTGTAAACTCTTTTTAGTTTTTATATATCAGGTTCTTCAATCGTCGGGAAAAGGGGGAAACAGGGTATTTTTAACTGAGAGTTGACTCCCAATCCATAAGTCATTTCTTTAAAAAATATACCCCATCACACATGATAAATCACTTTACAATCATCTATGATCGTTAGGTCAGCTTTTTGTAAGTGGGAAAAATAATAGCTTGTTTGACTCGAGTAAATGTCCCACCTCACGTTCACTTGAGAATTTAAAGTTATTCTCGTTAAGTGGTTTGGATCCATAGGTCATTTGCATCTTTAACACTTCAAGCATGCATATCCATTTTTTAAAACATGTGTAGAAAAATCTCTATCTTATAAAATTCCGAGCTATTACGGTTTAACTAGTGGAATTTCCCAAACTTGGATAACAAAACTTTTGTGTTCTTTTGTGGTGTGTGAATAAATTTTCTTTTCTTACATTTGCTTATTGCTTTAAATTTTTTCCATATGTGAACTATAAAATTTTCGTTTTGTTGTGATCTATTTGCCTTTTATATCTTTTTTGTTTATTAGCAGAAGGGAAAGTGAAAACTCAAGTTTTGATTTAAGAAAAATGGGTACATGTATAATGGAAATGCACAATGCACAAATGTAGAGAGAGATAATTCCAAAAAGTTTCTGTAATTTTTAGGGATTGTAAATTGTTTTAAATTTTTATATATCAAGTTCTACAATCGTCGGGAAAAGGAGGAAACGGGGGATTATTAACTCAGAGTTGACTCCCAATCCATAAGTCATTCCTTACAAAAATATAGCCCGTTACACATGATAAATCACTTTACAATCATCTATTATGGTTAGGTCAGCTTTTCGTAAGTGGGCAAAATAATAGCTTGTTTGAGTTGGGTAAATATCCCACCGCACCTTCACTTGAGAATTTAATGTTATTCTTTTCAAAAGGTTTGGATCGTAGGTCATTTGCATCTTTAACATGTTTCAAGCATGCATATCCATTTTTTAAAACATGTGTAGAAAAATCTCTTTCTTATAAAATTCTGAGCTATTATGGTTTAACTAGTGGAATTTCCTAAACTTTGATAAAAAAAATTTTTGTGTTCAATTGTGGTGTGTGAATAAATTTTCTTTACTTACATTTGTTTATTATTTTAAATTCTTTCCATACATAAACTGTAAAATTTTCATTTTGGTGTGATCTATTTGCCTTTTATCTCTTTTTTTTGTTTACGAGATGAAGGGAAAGAGAACACTTAAGTTTTGATTTAAGAAAAAAGTATACATCTATAATGGAAATGCAAAATGCACAAATGTAGAGAGATAATTCAAAATAGTGTATGTAATTTTAAGAAATTGTAAACTCTTTTTAGTTTTTATAAATTAGGTTTTGCAATCATGAGGAAAAGGGGGAGGCGGGGGATTTTTAACTGAGAGTTGATTCCCAATCCAAAAGTTATTCCTTACAAAAATATTGCCCGTGACGCATAATAAATCACTTTACAATCATCTATGATAGTTAGGTCAGCTTTTTGTACGTGGGCAAAATAATGGCTTGTTTGACTCGGGTAAACTTCCCACCGCACGATCATTTGAGAATTTAATATTTTTCTCTTTAAAAGGTTTGGATCCCTAGGTCATTTGCATCTTTAACATGTTTTAAGCATGCATATCTATTTTTTAAAACATGTGTAAAAAAATCTCTTTCTTATAAAATTCCGAGCTATTAGGGAGTAACAAGTGGAATTTCCCAAACTTGGATAACAAAACTTTTGAGTTCATTTTTGGTGTGTGAATAAACTATCATTACCTACATTTGTCTTTTGCTTTAAATTCTTTCCATACATAAACTGTAAAATTTTCATTTTGTTGTCAACTATTTGCCTTTTACCTTTTTTTTTGTTTACGAGTTGAAGGGAAAGTGAAACTCAAGTTTTGATTTAAGAAAAAAGTATACATCTATAATGGAAATGCAAAATGAAAAAATTTAGAGAGAGATAATTACAAAAAGTTTCTGTAATTTTTAGGGATTGTAAACTCTTTTTCGTTTTTATATATTAGGTTCTGCAATCATCTGGAAAAGGGGGAGGTGGGGGATTTTTAACTGAGAATTGACTCCCAATACATAAGTAGTTCCTCTAAAAAATATTGCCCATTACGCATAATAAATCACTTTACAATCATCTATGATCGTTAGGTCAGCTTTTTGTAAGAGGGCAAAATAATGGCCTGTTTGACTCGGGTAAATATCCCACCGCACGTTCACTTGACATTTTTATATTATTCTCTTTAAAAGGTTTGGATCCATTGGTGATTTACATCTTTAATATTTTTCAAGCATGCATATCCAATTTATAAAACATGTGTAGAAAAATCTCGTTCTTATAAAATTCCGAGCTATTAGGGTTGAACTACTGGAATTTCCTAAACTTGGATAACTAAACTTTTGTGTTCATTTGTAGTGTGTGAATAAATTTTCTTTATTTACATTTGTTTATTGCTTTAAATTCTTTCCATACATAAAATCTGAAATTTTCATTTTTTTTGTGATCTATTTGCCTTTTTTCTTTTTTTTGTTTACGAGATGTAGGGAAAGTGAAAACTCATGTTTTTATTTAGGAAAAAAAGTATACATCTATAATAGAAATTCACAATACAAAAATGTTGAGAGAGATAATTTCAAAACTTTTGTGTAATATTTAAGGATTATAAACTCTTTTTAGTTTTTATATATCAGGTTTTGTAACCGCCGGGAAAAGGGGGAGCCGGGTGATTTTTAACTGAGTGTTGACTCCAAATCCATATGTCATTCCTTAAAAAAATATAGCCTGTTACGCATGATAAATCACATTACAATAATCTATGATCGTTAGGTCAGCTTTTTGTAAATGGGCAAAATAATGGCATGATTGACTCGGGTAAATATTCCACCGCACGTTCACTTGAGAATTAAATGTTATACTCTTTAAAAAATTTTGATCCATAAGTCATTTGCATCTTTAACATGTTTCAAGCATGCATATCCATTTTTTAAAACTGTGTAGAAAAATTGCTTTCTGATAAAAATTCAGAGCTTTTAGGACTGAACTAGTGGAAATTCCCAAACTTGGATAACAAAATTTTTGTGTTCATTTGTCGTGTGTGAATAATTTTTTTTTTACAGTTGTTTATTGCTTTAAATTCTTTCCATAAATAAACTCTAAAATTTTCATTTTGTTATGATCTATTTGCCTCTTATCTCTTTTTTTGTTTACGAGATGAAGGGAAAGTGAAAACTCAAGTTTTGATTTAAGAAAAAAGGATACATATATAATGGAAATGCTCAATGAACAAATGTAGAGAGAGATAATTCCAAAAAAGTGCCTGTAATTTTTAGGGATTGTAAACTCTTTTTAGTTTTTATATATCAGGTTCTGCAATGGTCAGGAAAAGAGGGAAGCTAAGGATTTATAACTGAGAGTTGACTCCCAATCCATAAGTCATTCCTTACAAAAATATAGCCCGTTACACATTATATATCACTTTACAATCATCTATGATCAATAGGTCAGCTTTTTATAAGTTGGCAAAATAATAGCTTGTTTGACTCGGGTAAATATCCTACCGCACGTTCACTTGAGAATTTAATGATATTCTCTTGAAGAGGTTTGGATCCATAGGTCATTTGCATCTTTAATAAGTATCAAGCATGCATATCCATTTTTTAAAACATGAATAGAAAAATCTCTTTCTTTTAAAATTCTGAGTTATTAGGGTTGAACTAGTGGAATTTCCCAAACTTGGATAACAAAACTTTTGTGTTCATTTGTGGTGTGTGAATAAATTTTCTTTACTTAACATTTTTTTACTGCTTTAAATTCTTTCTATACATAAACTCTAAAATTTTCATTTTGGTGTGATCTATTTACATTTTATCTCTTTTTTTGTTAATGGGCTGAAGGGAAAGTGAATACTCAAGTTTTGTTTTAAGAAAAAATCTATAATGGAAATGCATAATGAAAAAATGTAGAGAGAGATAATTCCAAAAAATGTCTGTAATTTTTAAGGATTGTAAACTCTTTTTAGTTCTTATATATCAGGTTTTGCATTCGTCGAGAAAAGGGGTAAGTGGAGGATTTTTAACTGAGAGTTGACTCCCAATCCATAAGTCATTCGTTACAAAAATATTCCCAGTTACGCATAATAAATAGCTTTACAATCATCTATGATCGTTAGGTCAGCTTTTTTAAAACATGTGTAGAAAAATCTCTTTCTTATCAAATTCCGAGCTATTAGGGTTGAACTAGTGGAATTTCCCAAACTTGGATAACAAAACTATTGTGTTCATTTGTGGTGTGTGCATAAATTTTATTTATTTACATTTTTTATTGTTTTAAATTCTTTCCATACATAAAATCTAACATTTTTATTTTGTTGTGATCTATTTGTCTTTTTTTTTTTACGTGATGAAGGGAAATTGACAATGCAAAAAAAGTATACATATAAAATGGAAATTGACAATGCAAAAATGTAGAGAGAGATAATACCAAAATGTGTCTATAATTTTTAGTGATTGTAAACTCTTTTAAGTTTCTATATATCAGGTTCTCCAATCGTCGAGAAAAGGGGGAGGTGGGGGATTTTTAACTGAGTGTTGACACTCAATCGATAAGTCATTCCTTACAAACATATTGTCCATTACGCATGATAAATCACATTACAATCATCTATGATCGTTAGGTCAGCTTTTTGTAAATGGGCAAAATAATGGCTTCTTTGCCTCTGGTAAATATTCCACCGCACGTTCACTAGAGAATTTAATGTTATACTCTTTAAAAGGTTTGGATCCATAGGTCATTTGCATCTTTAACCTGTTTCAAGCATCCATATCCATTTTTTGAAACATATGTAGAAAAGTCTTTTTCTTATAAAATTCCGACTTATTAGAGCTGAACTAGTGGAAATTCCCAAACTTGGATAACAAAACTTTTGTGTTCATTTGTGGTGTGTAATAAATTTTCTTTACTTACTTAAATTTGTTTATTGCTTTAAATTCTTGCCATACATAAACTCTAAAATTTTCATTTTGTTATGATCTATTTGTCTTTCATCTCTTTTTTTTGTTTACGAGATGAAGGGAAAGTGGAAACTCATGTTTTTATTTAAGAAAAAAGTATACATCTATAATGGAAATTCACAATGCAAAAATGTAGAGAGAGATAATTCCAAAAAGTGTCTGTAATTTTTTGGGATTGTAAACTTTTTATGTTTTTTATATATCAGGTTCTGCAATCGTCGGGAAAAGGGGGAGGCAGGGGATTTTTAACTGAGTGTTGACACCCAATCCATAAGATATTCCTTAAAAATATATTGCCCATTATTCATGATAAATCACATTATCTATGATCGTTAGGTCAGCTTTTTGTAAATGGGCAAAACAATGGCTTCTTTGCCTCTGGTAAATATTCCACCGCACGTTCACTTGTGAATTTAATGTTATAATCTTTAAAAGTTTTCGATCCATAGGTCATTTGCATCTTTAACATGTTTCAAAGCATCCATATCCATTTTTTAAAACATGTGTAGAAAAATCTCTTTCTTACAAAATTCCGAGCTATTAGGGTTGAACTAGTGGAATTTTACAAACTAGGATAACAAAACTATTGTGTTCATTTGTGGTGTGTGAATAAATTTTATTTACTTACATTTTTTATTGCATTAAATTTTTTCCAAACATCAACTGTAAAATATTCATTTTGTTGTGATCTATTTGCCTTTTATCTCTTTTTTTTGTTTATGAGCAGAAGGGAAAGTGAAAACTCAAGTTTTGATTTAAGAAAAAAGTATACATCTATAATGGAAATTCACAATGCACAAATTTAGAGAGAGATAATTCCATAAAGTGTGTAATTTTTAGGGATTCTAATCTCCTTTTAGTTTTTATATATTAGGTTCTGCATTCATCGTTTAAAGGGGGAGGCGTGAAATTTTTAACTGAGAGTTGACTCCCAATCCATAAGTCATTCCTTACAAAAATATTGCCCGTTACACTTAATAAATCACTTTACAATAATCTATGATTGTTAGGTCAGCTTTTTTTAAGTGGGCAAAATAATGGCTTATTTGACTCGGGAAAGTATCCCACCGCACGTTCACTTGAGAATTTAATGTTATTCTCTTTAAAAGGTTTGGATCCATAGGTGATTTACATCTTTAACATGTTTCAAGCATGCATATCCATTTTTTAAAACATGTTTAGAAAAATCTCTTTCTTAACAAATTCCGAGCTATGAGTGTTGAACTAGTCGAATTTCCCAAACTTGGATAACAAAACTTTTGTGTTCATTTGTGGTGTGTGAATATATTTTTTTTATTTATATTTGTTTATTGCTTTAAATTCTTTCCATACCAAAACTCTAAAACTTTTATTTTGTTCTGATGTATTTGCCTTTTTTCTCTTTTTTTTGTTTACGAGATGAAGGGAAAGTGAAAACTCATGTTTTTATTTTATAAAAATGTATACGTCATTGAAAAAAATGTTGAGAGAGATAATTCCAAAAAGTGTCTGTAATTTTTAGGGATTGTAAAATCTTTTTAGTTTTAATAGATCAGATTCTGCAATCGCGGGAAAACAGGCAGTCGGGGGATTTTTAATTGAGTGTTGATACCCAATCCATAAGTCATTCCTTCAAAAAATATGGCACGTTACGCATGATAAATCACATTACAATCATCTATGATCGTTTGGTTAGCTTTCTGTAAATGGGCAAAATAATGGCTTGTTTCACTCGAGTAAATATTCCAACACACGTTCACTTGAGAATTTAATGTTATACTCTTTAAAAGGATTGGACCATAGGTCAATTGCATCTTTAACATGTTTCGAGCATGCTTATACATTTTTTAAAACATGTGTAGAAAAATCTCTTTCTTATACAATTTTGAGCTATTAGGGCTGAACTAGTGGAAATTCCCAAACTTGGATAACAAAACTTTTGTGTTCATTTGTGGTGTGTGAATAAATTTTATTTACTTAAATTTTTTATTGCTTTAAATTATTTCCATACAAAAACTCAAAAATTTTCATTTTGTTGTGATCTATTTGCCTTTTATCTGTTTTTTTTTTTTTTGTTTACGAGATGAAGGGAATGTGAAAACTCAAGTTTTGACTTTAGAAAAAAGTATACAAATAAAATGGAAAGGCACGATGCAAAATGCACAAATGTACGGAGAAATAATTTAAGAAAGTTTCTGTAATTTATATCGACTGTAAACTCTTTTTAGTTTTTATATCAGGTTCTGCAATCGTCGAGAAAAAAGGGGGAAGAGGGGGATTTTTAACTGAGAGTTGACTCCCAATCCATAAGTCATTCCTTACAAAAATAAAGCCCGTTACACAAGATAAATCGCTTCACAATTATCTATGATCGTTAGGTCAGCTTTTTTTAAATGGGTAAAATAATGGCTTGTTTGACTTAGGTTAATATCGAACCGCATGTTCACTTGAGAATTTTTTCTTATTCTCTTTATGAGGTTTGGATCGATAGATCAATTCAATCATTAACATGTTTCAAGAATCCATATCCATGTTTTAAAACATGTGTAGAAAAATCTTTTTCCTATAAGATTCCGATTCATTAGGGTTGAACTAGAGGAATTTCCCAAACTTGGATAACAAAACTTTTGTGTTCATTTCTGGTTTGTGAATAAATTTTCTTTACTTAAATTTTTTTATTGCTTTAAATTCTTTCCATACATAAACTCTAAAATTTTCATTATGTTGTCATCTATTTGCCTTTTATCCTTTTATCTCTTTTCTTTTGTTTACGAACTGAAGGGAAAGTGAAAACTCAAGTTTTCATTTAAGAAAAAAGTAAACATCTAAAATGGAAATGCACAATGCAAAAATGTAGAGAGATATAATTCCAAAAAGTTTTGGCATTTTTAGGGATTGTAAACTCTTTTTAGTTTTTATATATCAGGTTCTGCAATAGTCGGGAAAATGGGGAAGCGGGGGATATTTAATTGCGAGTTGACTTCCAATCCATAAGTCATTCCTTAAAAAAATATTACCAGTTACACATAATAAATCACTTTACAATCATCTATGATCATTAGGTCAGTTTTTTGTAAGTAGGCAAAATAATGCCTTATTTGACTCGGGTAAATATCCCACCGCACGTTCACTTGAGAATTAAATATTTTTCTCTTTAAAATGTTTGGATCCATAGGTCATTTGCATCTTTATCATGTTTCAAGCATGCATATCAATTATTTAAAACATGTGTAGAAAAATCTCTTTCTTATAAAATTCCGAGCAATTAGGGCTGAACTAGTGGATTTTCCAAAACTTGGATAGCAAAACTTTTGTGTTCATTTGTGGTGTGTGAATAAATTTTCTTTACTTATATTTGTTTATTTCTTTAAATTCTTTCCATAAATAAACTGTAAAATTTTCATTTTGTTGTGATCTTTTTGACTTTCATCTCTTTTTTTTGTTTACGAGCTGAAGGAAAAGTGAAAACTCAAGTTTTGATTTAAGAAAAAGTATACATCTATAATGGAAATGCACAATGCACAATTGTGGAGAGAGATAATTCCAAAATGTGTCTGTAATTTTTAGGGATTGTAAACTTTTTTTAGTTTTTATATATCAGGTTTTGCAATTGCCTGAAAAACGGGGATGTGGTGGATTTTTAACTAAGAGTTGACTCCCTAACCATAAGTCATTCCTTACAAAAATATTGCGCGTTACGCATAATAAATAACTTTAGAATCTTCTGTTATGGTTAGGTCAGCTTTTCGTAAGTGGGCAAAATAATGGCTAGTTTGACTGAGGTAAATATCCCACTGCACGTCCACTTGAGAATTTAATGTTATTCTCTTTAAAAGGTTTGGAGCCATAGGTATTTACATCTTTAACATGTTTCAAGCATGCATATCCATTTTTTAAAACAAGTGTAGAAAAATCTCTTTCTTAAAAATTCCAAACTATTACGGTTGAACAAGTGGAAATTCCCAAACTTGGATTACAAAACTTTTGTGTTCATTTGTTGTCTGAGAATAAATTTTCTTTACCTATATTTTTTTATTGCTTTAAATTCTCTTCATTTATAAACTCTAAAATTTTCATTTTTTTGTGATCTATTTGCCTTTTTTCTCTTTTTTTTTTTATGAGATGAAGGGAAAGTGAAAACTCATGTTTTGATTTAAGAAAAAAGTACACATCTATAATGGAAATTCACAATGCAAAAATGTAGAGAGAAATAATTCCAAAAATTGTCTGTTATTTTTAGGGATTGCAAAATCTTTTTAGTTTTTATATATCAGGATCAGCAATCATAGGGAAATGGGGAGGCGGTGGATTTTTACCTGAGTGTCGACTCCCAATCCATAAGTCATGCCTTAAAAAAATATAGCCCGTTGTGTATGATAAATCACATACAATCATTTATGATCATTAGGTCAACTTTTTGTAAATGGGCAAAATAATGGCTTGTTTGACTCGGGTAAATTTTCCACCGCACGTTCACATGAGAATTTAATGTTATTCTCTTTAAAAGGTTTTGATCCATAGGTCATTTGCATCTTTAAGAGGTTTCAAGCATGCATATCCATTTTTTAAAAGATGTGTAGAAAAATCTCTTTCTTATAAAATTCCTAGCTATTAGGGCTGAACTAGTGGAAATTCCCAAACTTGGAAAACAAAACTTCTGTGCTCATTTGTGGTGTGTGAATAAATTTTATTTACTTACATTTGTTTATTGCTTTAAATTCTTTCCATACATAAACTCTAAAATTTTCATTTTGTTGTGATTATTTGACTTTTATATTTTTTTTTATGAGATGAAAGGAATGAAAACTCAAGTTTTGATTTAAGAAAAAAGGATACATCTAAAATGGAAACACACAATGGTCAATTGAAAAGAGAGATAATTCCAAAAAGTGTCTGTAATTTTAAGGGTTGTCAACTCTTTTTAGTTTTTATATATCAGGTTCTACAATTGTTGGGAGAAGGGGGAAGCGAGGGATTTTTAGTTGAGAGTTGACTCCCAATCCGTAAGTCATTCATTACAAAAATATAGCCCGTTACACATGATAAATCACTTTACAATCATCTATGATCATTAGGTGAGCTTTTTATAATTGGGGAAAATAATGGCTTGATTGACTCAGGCAAATTTTCAACCGCACGTTCACTTGAGAATTTAATGTTATTCTCTTTAAAAGGTTTGGATCCATAGGTCATTTGCATCTTTAACATGTTTCAAGCATGTATATCCATTTTTTAAAACATGTGTAGAAAAATCTCTTTCTTATAAAAGTCCGAGCTACTCGGTTTCAACTAGTGGAATTTCCCAAACTTGGATAACAAAACTTTTGTGTTCATTTGTGGTGTGTGAATAAAAATTCTTTACTTACATTTGTTTATTGCTTTAAATTCTTTCGATACATAAACTCTAAAATTATCATTTTGTTGTGAACTATTTGCCTTTTATCTCTTTTTTTTTTGTTTACAAGATGAAGGGAAAGTGGAAATTCAAGTTTTGATTTAAGAAAAAAGAATACATCTATAATGGAAATGCATAATTCAAAAATTTAGAGAGAGATAATTCCAAAATGTGTTTGTAATTTTTAGTGATTGTAAACTCTTTTTAGTTTTTATATATCAGGTTCTGCAATCGTTGGGAAAATGGGGAAGCGGGGGATTTTTAACTGAGAGTTGACTCCCAGTCCATAAATCATTCCTTAAAAAAATATATCCTGTAACACATAATATCTCAGTTTACGATCATCTATGATCGTTAGGTCTGCATTTTGTAAGTTGGCAAAATAATAGCTTCTTTGACTCGGGTAAATATCCCCACCGCACGTTCACTTGAGAATGTAATGTTATTTTCTTTACAAGGTTTGGATCCATAGGTCATTTGCATCTTTAACATGTTTCAAGAATGCATATCCATATTTTAAAACATTTGTAGAAAATTTTTTTTCTTATAAAATTCCAGAGTTATTAGGGTTGAACTAGTGGAATTTCCCAAACTTGGATCACAAAACTTTTGTGGTCATTTGTGGTGTGTGAAGAAATTTTCTTTACTTATATTTTTTTATTTCTTTAAATTCTTTCCATACATAAACTCTAAAATTTTCATTTTGATGAAGTCTTTTTACCTTTTATCTCTTTTTTTTTAATTATGAGTTGAAGCGAAAGTGAAAACTCAAGTTTTGATTTAAGAAAAAGTATACATCTACAATGTAAATGCACAATGTACAAATTTAGAGAGAGATAATTCCAAAAAGTGTCTGTAATTTTTAGGGATTGTAAACTCGTTTTAGTATTTATATATCAGGTTTTGCAATCATCGGGAAAAGGGGGAGGCGGGGGATTTTTAACTGAGTGTTGACTCCCAATCCATAAGTTATTCCTTACAAAAATATAGCACGTTAGGCATGATAAATCATTTTACAATCTCTATGATCGTTAGGTCAGCTTGTTGTTAGCGGGCAAAATAATGGCTTGTTGGTCTCGGGTAAATATCCCATCGCACGTTCACTTGATTATTTAATGTTATTCTCTTTAAATGGTTTGGATCCAAGGTCATTTGCATCATTATCATATTTCAAGCATGCATATCCATTTTTTAAAACATGTTTAGAAAAACCTTTTTCTTATAAAATTCCGAGCTATTAGGGCTGACTAGTAGAAATTCCTAAACTAGGATAATTAAACTTTTGTGTTCATTAGTGGTGTGTGCATAAATTTTCTTTACTTACATTTGTTTATTGATTTAAATTCTTTCCATGCATAAACTCTAAAATTTTCAATTTTTTGTGATCAATTTGCCTTTTGTCTCTTTTTTTGGTTTACGAGATGATGGGAAAGTGAAATATCAATTTTTCATTTAAAAAAAAGGATACATCTATAATGAAAATGCACAGTGCACAAATGTATAGAGAAATAATTCCAAAAATTGTTTGTAATTTTTAGGGATTTTAAACTCTTTTTAGTTTTTATATATCAGGTTCTGCAATCATTGGGAAAAGGGGGAAATGGGGGATTTTTGGCTGAGAGTTGTCTCCCAATCCATAAGTCATTCCTTACAAAAATATAGCCCGTTTACACATGATAAATCACTTTACAATCATATATGATCGTTAGTTAGCTATTTGTATGTGGAAAAAATAATAGCTTGTTTGACTCAGGTAAATATCCCACCGCAGGTTCACTTGAGAATTTAATGTTATTCTCTTTAAGAAATTTGGATCCATAGGTCATTTGCATCTTTAACATGTTTCAAGCTTGCATATCCATGTTTTAAAACATGTGTAGAAAAATTTATTTCTTATAAAATTTTGAGTTATTAGGGTTGAACTTGGGAATTTATTGTTATTCTCTTTAAGAAGTTTGGATCCATAGGTCATTTGCATCTTTAACATGTTTCAAGCTTGCATATCCATGTTTTAAAACATGTGTAGAAAAATTTATTTCTTATAAAATTCCGAGTTATTAGGGTTGAACTAGTGGAATTTCCCAAACTTGGATAACAAAACTTTCGTGTTCATTTGTGGTGTGTGAATAAATTTTCTTTACTTACATTTTTTTATTGCTTTAAATTCTTTCCATACATAAACTCTAAAATTTTCATTTTTTTGTAATCTATTTGCCTTTTATGTCTTTTTTTTTGTGAAAACTCAAGCTTTGATTTAAGAAAAAAAATATACAACTAGAATGGAAATGCACTATGCACAAATTTAGAGAGAGGTAATTCCAAAAAAATTCTGTACTTTTTACGGATTGTAAACTCTTTTTAGTTTTTATATATCGGGTTCGCTGGGGAAGTTTAACTGAGAGGTTACTCCCAATCCATAATTCATTCCTTAAAAAAATATTGTCCGTTACGCATAATAAATCACTTTACAATCATCTATGATCGTTAGGTCAGCTTTTTGTAAGTGGGCTAAAAATAGCTTGTTTGATTCCAGTAAAAATCCCACCGCACGATCACTTGAGAATTTAATGTTATTCTCTTCAAAACGTTTGGATCCATACGTGATTTAAATCTTTAAAATGTTTCAAGCATGCATGTCCATTTCTTAAAACATGTGTAGAAAAATCTCTTCGTTATAAAATTCTGAGCTATGAGGGTTGAACTAGTGGAATTTCCAAAACTTGGATAAAAAACGTTTGTGTTCATTTGAGGTGTGTGAATAAATACTCTTTAAATAATTTTTTTATTGCTTTAAAATATTTAAATACATAAACTCTAAAATTTTCATTTTGTTATGATCTATACTTTTTATCTCTTTTTTTTTTGTTAACGAGATAAAGGGAAACTAAAAACTCAAGTTTTGATTTGAGAAAAAAGTATACATCTACAATGGAAATGCACAATGCACAAATGTAGAGAGAGATAATTACAAAAAGTGTCTGTAACTTTTAGGGATTGTAAACTCTTTTTAGTTTTTATATATCCGGTTCTACAATCGTCTGGAAAAGGGGGAGGCGAGGGATTTTTAACTGAGAGTTGACTCCCAATCCATAATTCATTCCTTAAAAAAATATTGCCCGTTATGCATAATAAATCACTTTAAAATCATCTATGATCGTTAGGTCAGCTTTTTGTAAGTGGGCAAAAAAATTGCTTGTTTGACTCGGGTAAATATCCCACCGCAAGTTCACTTGAGAATTTAATGTTATTCTCTCCAAAACGTTTGGATCCATAGGTGATTTAAATCTTTAACATGTTTCAAGCATGCATGTTCATTTTTTAAAACATGTGTAGAAAAATCTCTTTCTTATAAAATTTTGAGCTATTAGGGTTGAACTAGTGGAGCTTCCCAAACTTGGATATCAAAACTTTTGTGTTCATTTGTGGTGTGTAAATAAATTTACTTTATTTTCATTTGTTTATTACTTTAAATTATTTCCATACATAAACTCTAAAATTTTCATTTTGTTGTGATCTATATCTTTTATTTCTTTTTTTTGTTTACGAGATAAAGGGAAAGTGAAAACTCAAGTTTTGATTTAAGAAAAAAGTATACATCAACAATGGAAATGCACAATGCTCAAATGTAGAGAGAGATAATTCCAAAAGTGTCTATAATTTTTAGGGATTGTAAACTCTTTTTAGTTTTTATATATCCGGTTCTGCAATCGTCTGGAAAAGGAGGAGGCGGGGGATTTTTAACTTAAAGTTGACTCCCAATCCATAATTCATTCCTTACAAAAATATTTCCCGTTACGCATAATAAATCACTTTAAAATCATCTATGATCGTTAGGTCAGCTTTTTGTAAGTGAGCTAAAAATGGCTTGTTTGACTCGTGTAAATATTCCACAGCACGTTCAATTGAGAATTTAATGTTTTTCTCTTCAAAAGGTTTGGATCCATATGTGATTTAAATCTTTAACATGTTTCAAGCATGCATGTCCATTTTTTAAAACATGTGTAGAAAAATATCTTTTTTATAAATTCCGAGCTATTAGGGTTGAACTAGTGGAACTTCCCAAACTTGGATAACAAAACTTTTGTGTTCATTTGTGGTGTGTGAATAAATTTTCTTTATTTACTTTTTTTTATTGCTTTAAATTATTTCCATACATAAACTATAAAATTTTCATTTTTTTGTGAAATATTTGCCTTTTTTTTTCTTTTTTTGTCAATGAGATGAAGGGAAAGTGAAAAGTCATGTTTTGATTTAAGAAAAAAGTATACATCTATAATGGAAATTCTCAATCCAAAAATGTAGAGAGAGATAATTCCAAAAAGTGTCAGCAATTTTTAGGGATTGTAAACTCTTTTTATTTTTTTATATATCAAGTTCTACAATCGTCGAGAAAAGGGGGAGACAGGAGGTTTTTAACTGGGTGTTGACTTCCAATCCATAAGTCATTCCTCACAAAAATATTGCCAATTACGCATGAAAAATCACTTTACAATCATCTATGATCGTTAGGTCAACTTTTTGTAAATGGGAAAATAACGGCTTGTTTGACTCGGGTAAATATTCCACCGCACGTTCACTTGAGAATTTAATGTTATTCTCTTAAAAAGGTTTGGATCCATAGGTCATTTGCATCTTTAACATGTTTCAAGCATGGATATCCATTTTTAAAAGCATGTGTAGAAAAATCTCTTTCTTATAAAATTCTGAGCTATTAGGATTGAACTAGTGGAATTTCCCAAATATGGATAAAAAAATTTTGTGTTCATTTGTGGTGTGTGAATAAATTTTCTTTACTTAGATTTTTTTATTGCTTTAAATTATTTCCAAACATAAACACTAATAGTTTCATTTTGTTGTGATCTATTTGCTTTTTATCTCTTTTGATTACAAGATGAAGGGAAAGTGAAAACATAAGTTTTGTTTTAAGAAAAAAGTATACATCTACAATGGAAATGCACTTTGCACAAATGTAGAGAGAGATAATTCCAAAAAGTGTCTGTAATTTTTCGGGATTGTAAACTCTTTTTAGTTTTTATATATCAAGTTCTGCCATCGTCATGAAGAGGGGGAGGCGGGGGATTTTTAACTGAGAGTTGACTCCCAATCCGTAAGTCATTCCTTACAAAAATAAACCCCGATACGCAAGGTAAATCACTTTACAATCATCTATGATCGTTAGGTCAGCTTTTTGTAAGTGGGCAAAATAATGGTTTGTTTGACTCAAGTAAATATCCCACCGCAAGTTCACTTGAAAATTTAATGTTATTCTCTTTAAAAGGTTTGGATCCATAGGACAATTGCAACTTTTACATGTTTCAAGCATGCATATCAATTTTTTAAAACATGAGTAGAAAAATCTCTTTCTTATAAAATTCCGAGCTATTGGGGTTGAACTAGTGGAATTTCCCAAACTTAGATAACAAAACATTTGTGTTCATTTGAGGTGTGTGAATAAATTTTCTTTAAATACATTTTGTTATTTCTTTAAATTATTTCATATATACACTCTAAAATTTTTATTTTGTTGTGATTTATTTGCCTTATATCTCTTTTTTTTGTTTATGAGATGATGGGAAAGTGAAAACTCATGTTTTGATTTAAGAAAAAAGTGTACATCTATAATGGAAATTCATAATCCATAAGTGTAGAGGGAGATAATTCCAAAACGTTTCTATAATTTTTAAGGATTGTAAACTCTTTGTAATTTTTATATATCAGTTTCTGCAATCGTCGGGAAAAGGGGGAGGCGGGGGATTTTTAACTGAGTGTTGTCTCCCAATCAGTAAGTCATTCCTTACAAAAATAAAGCCCGTTACTCAAGATAAATCACTTTGCAATCATCAATAATCGATAGGTCAGGTTTTTGTAAATTGGCAAAATATTGGCTTGTTTGACTCGGGTAAATATCCAACCGCACATTCACTTGAGAATTTAATGTTACACTCTTTAAAAGGTTTGGATCCATAGGTCATTTGCATCTTTAACATGTTTCGAGCATGGATATCCATTTTTTAAAATATGTGTAGAAAAAATCTCTTTCTTATAAAATTTTGAGCTATTAGGGTTGAACGAGTAGAATTTCCCAAACTTGGATAACAAAACTTTTGTGATCATTTGTGGTGTGTGGATGAATTTTATTTCCTTACATTTGTTATTGCTTTAAATTCTTTCCTTACATAAACTCTAAAATTTTCATTTTGTTGTAATCAATTAGCCTTGTTATCTCTTTTTTTGTTTACGAAATGAAGGGAAACTGAAAACTCAAGCTTTGATTTAAGAAAAAAGTCTACATCTAAAATGGAAATTCACAATGCACAAATGTAGAAGAGATAATTCCAAAAAGTGTCTCTAATTTTTAGGGATTGTAAACTCTTTTTAGTTTTTACATAGCGGGTTCAACAATCGTCGAGAAAAGGGGAGGCGGGGGATTTTTAACTGAGTGTTGACTCCCAATCCATAAGGCATTCCTTACAGAAATAAATACCATTACACAAGATAAATCACTTTACAATCATCTATGATCATTAGGTCAACTTTTTCTAAACTGGCAAAATAATGGCTTGTTTGACCCTAGAAAATATCCAACCGCAAGTTCTCTTGAGAATTTAATGTTACTCTCTTCAAAAGGTTGGGATCCATAGGTCTTTTGCATCTTTAAAGCAATCATATCCATATTTGAAAACATGCGTAGAAGAATCTCTTTCTTATAAAATTCCAAGCAATTAGGGTTGAAATAGTGGAATTTCCCAAACTTGGATAACAAAACCTTTGTGTTCATTTGCTGTGTGTGAATAAATTTTCTTTACTTACATTTTTTTATTACTTTAAATTCATTCCATAAATAAACACTAAAATTTTCATTTTTTTTGTGATCTATTTGCCATTTTTTTTTTTTTTTTTTTTTTTTTGTTTACGAGATGAAGGGAAAGTGAAAACTCAAGTTTTGATTTTAGAAAAACGTATACATTTAAAATGGAAATGCAAAATCTACAAATTTAGAGAGAGATCATTCCAAAAAGTGTGTGTAATTTTTAGGGATTGAAAACTCTTTTTAGTTTTTATATATCAGGTTTTACAATCATCGGGAAAAGAGGGAGGGGGAGGGGGATTTTTAACTCCCGATCCATAAGTCTTTCCTTTAAAAATTATAACCCGTTAAGCATGATAAATCACTTTACAATCATCTATGATCGTGAGGTCAGCGTTTTGTAAATGGGCAAAATAATGGCATGTTTGACTCGGGCAAATATTCCACCGCACATTCAATTGCGAATTTAATGTTATTCTCTTTGAAATGTTTAGATCCATAGGTCATTAGCATCTTAAACATGTTTCAAGAATGCATATCCATTTTTTAAAACATGTATAGAAAAATCTATTTCTTATAAATTTCCGAGCTATAAGGGTTGAACTAGTGGAATTTCCAAAACTTGGATAACAAAACTTGTGTTCATTTGTGGTGTGTGAATAAATTTTCTTTCCTTACATTTTTTATTGCTTTGAATTCTTTTCATACATAAACTCTAAAATTTTCATTTTTTTGTGATCTGTTTGCCTTCTATCTATTTTTTTGTTGACGAGATGAAGGGAAAGTCAAAACTCAAGATTTAATTTTAGAAAAAAGTATACATCTAAAAGGAAAAAAACAATGCTCAAATACAGAGAGATAATTCGAAAATGTGTCAGTAATTTTTAGGGATTGTAAACTCTTTTTAGTTTTTATGTATCAAGTTCTGCAATCGTCGGGAAAAGGGCGAGGAGTGGGATTTTTAACTGAGTTGGACACCCAATCCATAAGTCATTCCTTACAAAAAATATCACCAGTTACGCATGGTTAATTACTTTACAATCATCTATGATCCTTACGTCAACTTTTTGTAAATGGGCAAAATAATGGCTTGTTTGACTTGGGTAAATATCCCACCGCACGTTCACTTGAGAATTTAATTTTATTCTCTTTAAATGGTTTGGATCCATAGGTCATTTGCATCTTTAACATGTTTCAAGGATGCATATCCATTTTTTAAAACTTGTGTAGAAAAATCTCTTTCTTATAAAATTCCAAGCTATTAGGGTTGAATTTGTAGAATTTCCATAACTTGGATACCAAAACTTTTGTGATTATTTGTGGTGTGTGGATAAATTTTCTTTCCTTAAATTTTTTATTGCTTTAAATTCTTTCCATACATAAACTCTAAAATTTTCATTTTGTTGTGATCTATTGGCCTTTTATCTCTTTTTTTTTTTTTACGAGATGAAGGGAAAGTGAAAACTCAAGCTTTGATTTAAGAAAAAAGTATACATCTAAAATGGAAATACACAATGCACAAATGTAAAGAGAGATAATTCCAAAAAGTTTCTGTAGCTTGTAGGGATTGTAAACTCTATTTAGTTGTTATATATCAGGTTATACAATCTTCGGGAAAAGGGGGTGGCGGAGATTTTTCACTGAGTGTTGACTCCCAATCCATAAGTTATTCCTTAAAAAAATAAAGCCCATTACGAAAGTTAAATCACTTTACAATCATCTATGATCGTTAGGTCAGCCTTTTGTAAATGGGCAAAATAATGGCTTGTTTGACTTGGGTAAATAACCAACCGCACGTTCACTTCAGAGTTTAATGTTACTCTATTTAAAAGGTATGGATCCATAGGTCTTTTGCATCTTTAACATTTTTCGAGCATGGATATCCACTTTTTAAAACATATGTAGAAAAATCTCTTTCTTATAAAATTCCGAGCTATTAGGGTTGAACTAGTGGAAATTCCCAAAAACTTGGATAAAAAAACTATTGTGTTCATTTGTGGTATGGGAATAAATTTTCTTTACATACATTTATTTATTGCTTTAAATTCTTTCCATACATAAACTCTAAAATTTTCATTTTGTTGTGATCTATTTGACTTTTATATCTTTTTTTTCTTTACGAGATGAAGGGAATGAAAACTCAAATTTTGATTTAAGAAAAAAGGATACATCTAAAATGAAAATGCACAATGCACAAATGTAGAGAGAGATAATTCCAAAAAGTGTCTTTAATTTTAAGGGATTGTAAACTCTTTTTAGTTTTTATATATTAGTTTCTGCAATTGTCGAGAGAAGCGGGAAGCGGGGGATTTTTAGTTGTGAGTTGACTTCCAATCCATAAGTCATTCCTTAAAAAAATATAGCCTGTTACACAAGATAAATCATTTTACAATCATCTATGATAGTTAGGTGAGCTTTTTGTAGGTGAGCAAAATAATAGCTTGTTTGACTTGCATTTATATCCCACCGCACGTTCACTTGAGAATTTAATGGTATTTTCTTGAAGAGGTTTGCCTCCATAGGTCATTTGTATTTTTTAAATGTTTCAAGCATGCATATCAATTTTTTTAAAACATGTGTAGAAAAATCACTTATAAAATTTCGAGCTACTAGGGTTCAACTTGTGGAATTTTCCAAACTTGGATAACAAAACTTTTGTGTTCATTTGTGGTGTGTGAATAAATTTTCTTTACTTTCATTTGTTTATTGCTTTAAATTCTTTCGATACATAAACTCTAAAATTTTATTTTTTTGTGAACTATTTGCCTTTAATATCTTTTTTTTTTGTTTACAAGATGAAGGGAAAGTGAAAAATCAAATTTTGATTTAAGAAAAAAGAATACATCTATAATGGAAATTCACAATGCACAAATGTAGTGAGAAATAATTCCAAAAAACTATCTGTAATTTTAAGGGATTGTAAACTCTTTTTAGTTTTTATATATCAGGTTCTGCAATAGTCAGGAAAAGGGGGAAGCGGGGGATTTTTAACTGAGAGTTGACTCCCAATCCATAAGTCATTCCTTACAAAAAAATATAGCCCGTTACACATGATAAATCACTTTACAATCATCTATGATCGTTAGATCAACTTTTTGTAAGTGGGCAAAATAATAGCTTGTTTGACTTAGGTAAATATCCCACCGCACGTTCACTTGAGAATTTAATGTTATTCTCTTTAAGTGATGTGGGTCCATACGTCATTTGCATCTTTAACATGTTTCAAGCATGCATATCCATTTTTTAAAACATGAGTAGAAAAATCTCTTTCTTATAAAATTTCGAGTTATAAGGGTTGAACTGGTGGAATTTCCAAAACTTGGATAACAAAACTTTTGTATTCATTTGGGGTGTGTAAATAAATTTTCCTTACATAAATTTGTTTATTTCTTTAATTTATTTCCATACATAAACTCTAAAATTTTCCTTTTGTTGTGATCTATTTGCCTTTTGTCTCTTTTTTTTTTGTTTACGAGATGATGGGAAAGTGTAAACTCAAGTTTTGATTTAATAAAACAGGATACATCTATAATGGAAATGCACAATTCACAAATGTAGAGAGAGATAATTCCAAAAAGTCTCTGTAATTTTTATTTATTTTAAACTCTTTTTAGGTTTTATATATCAGGTTCTGCAATCGTCAGGAAAAGAGGGAAGTGGAGGATTTTTAACTGAGAGTTGTCTCCCAATCCACAAGTCATTCCTTAGAAAAATATAGCCCGTTACACAAGATAAATCACTTTACAATCATATATGATCATTAGGTTACCTATTTGTAATTGGGAAAAATAATAGCTTGTTTGACTCGGGTAAATATCCCAGTGCATGTTCACTTGACAATTTAATGTTATTCTCTTTAAGAAGTTTGGATCCACAGGTCATTTGCATCTTTAACATGTTTCAAGCATGCATATCCATGTTTTAAAATATGTGTTGAAAAATTTCTTTCTTATAAAATTCTGAGTTATTAGGGTTGAACTAGTGGAATTTCCCAAACATAGATAACAAAACTTTTGTGTTCATTTGTGGTGTGTGAATAAATTTTCTTTACTTATATTTTTTTATTGCTTTAAATTCTTTCCATACATAAACTCTAAAATTTTCATTTTTTTGTAATCTATTTTCCTTTTATGTCTTTTTTTTTGTTTACAAGATGAAGGGAAAGTGAAAACTCAAGCTTCGATTTAAGAAAAAAGTATACATCTAGAATGGAAATGCAGAATGCACAAATTTAGAGAGAGAGAATTCCAAAAAGTTTCTATACTTTTTAGGGATTGTAATCTCTTTTTAGTTTTTATATATCCAGTTCTGCAATCGTCGGGAAGAAGGGGAAGCGGGGGAAGTTGAACTGAGAGTTGATTCCCAATCCATACGTCATTCCTCACAAAAATATTGCCAGTTACACATAATAAATCACTTTACAATCATCTATGATCGTTAGGTGAGCTTTTTGTTAGTGGGTAAAATAATGGGTTGTTTGACTCGAGTAAATGTCCCACCACACATTCATTTGAGAATTTAAAGCTATTCTCTTTTAAAGGTTTGGAAACATAAGTCATTTACATATTTAACATGTTTCAAGCATGCATATCCATTTTTTAAAACATGTGTAGAAAAATATCTTTCTTATAAAATTCCAAGCAATGAGGGTTGAACTAGTGGAATTTCCCAAACTTGGATAACAAAACTTTTGTGTTCATTTGTGGTGTGTGAATAAATTTTCTTCCATTACATTTATTTATTGCTTTAAATTCTTTCTATACATAAACTATAAAATTGTCATTTTGTTGTGATCAATTTGCCCTTTTTCTCTTTTTTTGTTTATGAGATGAAGGGAAAGTGAAAACTCAAGTTTTGATTTAAGAAAAAAGTATACCTTTAAAATGAAAATGCAAAATGAACTAATGTCGAGAGAGATACTTCCAAAAAGTGTGTGTAATTTTTAGGGATTGTAAACTCTCTTTAGTTTTTATATATCAAGTTCTGCAATCATCAGGAAAAGGGAGAGAGGGGGGGGGCGGGGGCGGGGGGGAGAGGATTTTTAACTGTGTTGACTCCCGATCCATAAGTCATTCCTTTAAAAACTATAGCCCGTTAAGCATTACAAATCACTTTACAATCATCTATGATCATTAGGTCAGCGTTTTGTAAATGGGTAAAATAATGGCATGTTTGACTTGGGTAAACATCCCACCACACGTTCACTTGAGAATTTAATGTTATTCTCTTTGAAAGGTTTGGATCCATAGGTCATTTGCTTCTTCAACATGTTTGAAGCATGCATATCCATTTTTTAACAAATGTATAGAAAAATCTATTTCTTATAAATTTCCGAGCTATAAGGGTTGAAGTAGTGGAATTTCCCAAACTTGGATAACAAAACTTTTTTGTTAATTTGTGGTGTGTGAATAAATTTTCTTTCCTTAAATTTTTTATTTCTTTCAATTATTTCCTTACATAAACTCTAAAATTTTCATTTTTTTGTGATCTATTTGCCTTCTTTCTCTCTTTTTGTTGACGAGATGAAGGGAAAGTCAAAACTCAAGCTTTGATTTAAGAAAAAAGTATACATCTAAAAAGGAAATGCACAATGCTCAAATATAGAGATAGATAATTCAAAAAAGTGTCTGTAATTTTTAGGGATTATAAACTCTTTTTAGTTTTTATATATCAGGTTCTGCAATCGTAGGGAAAGGGGGAGGCGTGGGATTTTTAACTGAGTTGGACACCCAATCCATAAGTCATTCCATATAAAAAATATCACCAGTTACGCATGATAAATCACTTTACAATCATCAATGATCCTTAGGTAAGCTTTTTTTAAATGGGCAAAATAAAGGCTGGTTTGACTTGGGTAAATATCTCACTGCACGTTCACTTGAGAATTTAATGTTATTCTCTTTAAAAGGTTTGGGTCCTTAGCTTATTTATATCTTTATCATGTTTCAAGCATGCATATCCATTTTTTAAAACATGTGTAGAAAAAACTCTTTCTTATAAAATTTCGAGCTATAAGGGTTGAACTAGTGGAATTTCCCAAACTTGGATAACAAAACTTTTTTGTTCATCTGTGGTGTGTGAATAAATTTTCTTTCCTTACATTTTTTATTGCTTTGAATGCTTTCCATACATAAACTTCAAAATTTTCATTTTTTTGTGATCTATTTGCCTTTTATCTCTTTTTTTGTTTACGAGATTAAGGGAAAGTGAAAACTCAAGCTTTGATTTAAGAAAAAAGTATAGATCTAAAATGCAAATGCACAATGCACAAATGTAGAGAGAGATAATTTCGAAAAGTGTCTGTCATTTATAGGGATTATAAACACTTTTTAGTTTTTAAATATCAGGTTCTGCAATCGTCGGGAAAAGGGGAGGCGGGGCATTTTTAACTAATTGTTGACTCTCCCAATCCATAAGTCATTCCTAAAAAAAATATAGCCAGATACACATGATAAATCACTTTACAATCATTTATGATTGTTAGGTCAACTTTTTGTAAATGGGCAAAATAATGGTATGTTTGACTCGGGTAAATATCCCACCGCTCGTTCACTTGAGAATTTAGTGTTATTCTCTTTAAAAGTTTGGATCGATAGGTCATTTGTATCTTTAACTTGCTTCAAGCATGCATATCCATTTTTTAAAACATGTGTAGAAAAATCTCCCTCTTATAAAATTCCAAACTATTAGGGTTGAACTAGTGGAATTTCCCAAACTCGAATAAAAAAACTTTTGTGTTCATTTGTGGTGTGTCAATAAATTTTCTTTACTTACATTTTTTATTGCTTAAAATTTTTTCTATACATAAACTCTAAAATTTTCATTTTGTTTTGATCTATTTGACTTTTTTCTCTTTTTTTTTTGTTTACGAGATGGAGCGAAAGTGAAAACTAAAGATTTGATTTAAGAAAAAAAAGTACAAATCTAAAATGGAAATGCACAATGCACAAATTTAGAGAGAGATAATTCCAAAAAGTGTCTATAGTTTTTAGGGATTGTAAACTCTATTAAGTTTTTATATATCAGGTTCTACAATCGTCGGGAAAAGGGGAGGCGAGGGATTTTTAACTGAGTGTTGACTCACAATCCATAAGTCATTCCTTGCAAAATTAAAGTCTATTACGCAAGATAAATTTCTTTACAATCATCTATGATCGTTAGGTCAGCTTTTTGTAAATGGGAAAAATAATGGCTTGTTTGACTAGGGTTAATATCCAACCGCACGTTCACTTGAAAGTTTAATGTTACTCTATTTAAAAGGTTTGGATCCATAGGTCTTTTGCATCTTTAACATGTTTCAAGGAAGCATATCCATTCTTTAAAACTTGTGTAGAAAAATCTCTTTCTTATAAAATTCCGAGCTTATAGGGTTGAACTAGTGGAATTTCCCAAACTTGGCTAACAAAACTATTGTGTTCATTTGTGGTGTGTGAATAAATTGTCTTTACTTACATTTGTTTATTGCTTTAAATTCACTCTATACATAAACTCTAAAATTTTCTTTTTTTTGTGATCTATTTTCCTTTTATCTCTTTTTTTGTTTACGAGATGAAGGGAAAGTGAAAACTCAAGTTTTGATTTAAGAAAAAAGTATACATCTAAAATGGAAATGCACAACGCACAAATGTAGAGATAGATAATTCGAAAAAGTGTATGTAATTTATAGGGATTACAAACTCTTTTTAGATTTTATATATCAGGTTCTACAATCATCGGGAAAAGGGGGGGGGGGGGGGGGGGCGTTGGGGGATTATTAAGTGAGTGTTGATTCCCAATCCATAAGTCATTCCTTAAAAAAATACAGCCCATTACGCATGATAAATCACTTTACAATCATCATTGACCGTTAGGTCAGCATTTTGTAAATGGGCAAAATAATGGCATGTTTGACTCGAGTAAATATCCTAGCGTACATTCACTATGGAATTTAATGTTATTCTCTTTAAAAGGTTTGGATCCATAGGTCATTTGCATCTTTAACATGTTTCAAGCATGCATATCCATTTTTTGAAACATGCGTAGAAAAATCTCTTTCTTATAAAATTCCGAGCTATAAGGGTTGAACTAGTGGAATTTCCCAAACTTGGATAACAAAACTTTTGTGTTCATTTGTGGTGTGTGAATAAATTTTCTTTCCTTACATTTTTTATTGCTTTGAATTCTTTCCATAAATAAACTCTAAAATTTTTATTTTTTTGTGATCTATTTGCCTTTTATTTCTTTTTTTGTTTACGAGATTAAGGGAAAATGAAAACTCAAGCTTTGATTTAAGAAAAAAGTATAGATCTAAAATTTAAATGCACAATGCACAAATTTAGAGAGAGATAATTCCGAAAAGTGTCTGTCATTTTTAGGAATTGTAAACACTTTTTAGTTTTTATATATCAGGTTATGCAATTGTCGGGAAAAGGGGAGGCGAGGGATTTTTAACTGAGTGTTGACTCCCTATCCATAAGTCATTCCTAAAAAAAATATTGTCATATATGCATGATAAATGACTTTACAATCATCTATGATCGTTAGGTCAGCTTTTTGTAAATGGGCAAAACAATGGTTTGTTTGACTCGGGTAAATATCCCACCTCTCGTTCACTTGAGAATTTAGTGTTATTCACTTTTAAAGGTTTGGATCCATAGGTAATTTGTATCTTTAACTTTCTTCAAGCATGCATATCCATTTTTTAAAACATGTGTAGAAAAATCTCTTTCTAATAAAATTCCAAACTATTAGGGTTGAACTAGTGGAATTTCCCAAACTCGGATAACAAAACTTTTGTGTTCATTTGTGGTGTGTGAATAAATTTTATTTACTTACATTTTTTATTGCTTTAAATTTTTTCTATACATAAACTCTAAAATTTTCATTTTGTTATGATCTATTTGACTTTTATCTCTTTTTTTGTTTACGAGATGAAGCGAAAGTGAAAATTCAAGATTTGATTTAAGAAAAAAAAGTACACATCTACATTGGAAATGCACAATGCAAAAATTTAGAGTGTGATAATTCCAAAAAGTGTCTATAATTTTTAGGGATTGTAAACTCTTTTTAGATTTTATATATCAGGTTTTGCAATCGTCAGGAAATGGGGGAGGCGGGGGATTTTTAACCGATTGTTGACTCCCAATCCATAAGTCATTCCTTACAAAAATATAGCCTGTTACGTATGATAAATCAGTTTACAATCATCTATGATTGTTAGGTCAACTTTTTGTAAATGGGCAAAATAATGGCTTGTTTGACTTGGGAAAATATCTCACCGCACGTTCACTTCAGTATTTAATGTTATTCTCTTTAAAAGGTTTGGATCCATGGGTCATTTTCATCTTTAACATGTGTAGAAAAAATATTTCTTATAAAATTCCACGCTATTAGGGTTGAACTAGTGGAATTTCCCAAACTTGGATAACAAAACTTTTGTTTTCATTTGAGGTGTGTGATTAAATTTAATGTACTTATATTTTTTTATTATTTTAAATTCTTTCCATACATAAACTTTAAAATTTTCATTTTTGTGTGATCTACTTACCTTTTTATCTCTTTTTTTGTTTACAAGATGAAGGGAAAGTGAAAACTCAATCTTTGATTTAAAAAAAAAGTATACATCTAGAATGGAAATGCACAATGCACAAATATAGAGAGAGATAATTCAAAAAAGAGTTTGTAATTTTTAGGGATTGTAAATTCTTTTTAGTTTTTATATATCCGGATCTGCAATCATCGGGAAAAGGGGGAGGCGGGGAATTTTTAACAGAGTGTTGACTCCCAATCCATAAGTCATTCCTTACAAAAAAGTAGGCCGTTACGCATGATTAATCACTTTACAATCATCTATGATCGTTAGGTCAACTTTTTGTAAATGGGCAAAATAATGGCTTGTTTGACTTGGGTAAATATTCCACCGCACGTTCACATGGGAATTTAATGTTATTATGTTTAAAAGGTTTGGATCCAAAGGTCATTTGCATCTTTAACATGTTTGAAGCATGCATATCCCGTTTTTAAAACATGTGTAGAAAAGTCTCTTTCTTATAACATTTTGAGCTATTAGGGTTAAAGTAGTGGAATTTCCAAAACTTAGATAAAAAAAATTTTGTGTTCATTTGTGGTGTGTGAATAAATTTTTTTTACTTACATTTTGTTTATTGCTTTAATTTCTTTCCATACATAAACTCTAAAAGTTTTATTTTGTTGTGATCTATTTGCCTTTTCTCTCTTTTTTTGTCTACGAGATGAAAGGAGAGTGAAAACTCAAGCTTTGATTTAAGACAAAATTATACATCAATAATGGAAATGAACAATGCACAAATTTAGAGAGAGATAATTCCAAAAAGAATCTATAATTTTTAGGGATTGTAAACTGTTTTTAGGTTTCATATAGCAGGTTCTGCAATCATCGAGAAAAGGGGGAGGGGTGGGATTTTTAACTGAGTGTTGACTTCCAATCCATATGTCATTCCTAACAAAGAATATAGCCCGTTACACATGATAAATCACTTTACTATCATCTATGATCATTAGATCAGATTTAGTTAATGGGCAAAATAATAGCTTATTTGACTTAGGTAAATAAGCCACCTCATGGTCACTTGAGAATTTATTGTTATTCTCTTTAAAAGTTTTGGATCCTGAAGGCATTTGCATCTTTAACATGTTTCAAGCATGCATATCCATTTTTTAAAACTTGTGTAAAGAAATCTCTTTGTTATAAAATTCCGAGCTATTAGGGTTGAACTAGTGGAATTTCTCTAACCTGGATAATAAAAATTTTGTGTTCATTTGTGGTGCGTGAATAAATTTTATTTATTTACATTAGTTTATTACTTTAAATTCTTGCCATAGATAAACTCTAAAATTTTCATTTTTTTGGGATCTATTTGACTTTTATCTCTTTTCTTGTTTATGAGATGAAGGGAACGTGAAAATTGATGCTTTGATTTAAGAAAAAGTATACAACTAAAATAGAAATGCACAATGCACAAATGTAGAGATAGATAATTCCAAAAAGTGTCTGTAAGTTTTAGGGTTTGTAAACTTTTTTTACATTTTATATATCAGTTTTGCAATCATCGGGAAAAAGAGGAGGGGTAGGATTTTTAACTGAGTGTTGACTCAAAATCCATTAGTCATTCCTTACAAAAATTATCTCCCATTACACATGATAAATCACTTTACGATCATCTATGATCGTTAGGTAAGCCTTTTGTAAATGTGCAAAATAATGGCTTATTTGACTCGGGTAAATATCCCAATGCACCTTCACTTGAGAATTTATTGTTATTCTCTTTGAAAGGTTTGGTGGATCCATAGGTCATTTGCATCTTTAACATGTTTCAAGCATGCATATCTGTTTTTTAAAACAAGTGTAGAAAAATCTCTTTCTCATAAAATTCCAAGCTATTGGGGTTGAACTTGTAGAATTTCCCAAACTTGGATAACAAAACTTTTGTGTTCATTTGTGGTGTGTGAATAAATTATCTTGACTTTAATTTGTTTATTGCTTTAGATTCTTTCCATACATAAACTCTAAAATTTTTATTTTGTTGTGATCTATTTTTCTTTAATATCTTTTTTTGTTTACGAGATGAAAAGAAAGTGAAAACTCAAACTTTGATTTCAGAGAAAATATACATCTAAAATGGAAATGCACAATGCACAAATGTAGAGAGAGATAATTCCAAAAAGTGTCTATAATTTTTAGGGATTGTAAACTCTTTTTAGTTTTTATATATCAGGTTCTGCGATTGTCGGGAAAAGGGGGAGGCGGGGGATTTTTAACTGAGTGTTGGCTCGCAATCCATAAGCCATTCCTTATAAAAATATAGCCCATTACGGATGATAAATCACTTTACAATCATCTATGATTGTTAGGGCAGCTTTTTGTAAATGGGAAAAATAATGGCTTGTTTGACTCGGGTAAATATGCCATCGCATGTTCACTTGAGAATTTAATGTTATTCTCTTTTAAAGGTTTGGATCCATAAGTCATTTGCATCTTTAAAATTTTTCAAGCATGAATATCAATTTTATAAAACATGTGTAGAAAAATTTCTTTCTTATTAAATTTTGAGCTATTAGTGTTGAACTAGTGGAATTTCCCAAACTTGGATAACAAAACTTTTGTGTTCATTTGTGGCGTGTGAATAAATTTTATTTGCTTATATTTGTTTATTATTTTAAATTCTTTCCATACATGAACTCTAAAAATTTTATTTTGTTGTTATCTATTTGGCTTTTATTTCTTTTTTGTTTACGAGATGAAGGGAAAGTGAAAACTCAAGCTTTGATTTAAGAAAAAAATTACACATCAAGAATGGAAATGCACAATACATGAATGCAGAGAGAGATAATTCCAAATAGTGTTTGTAATGTTTTGGTATTGTAAACTCTTTTTAGTTTTTATATATCAGGTTCTGCCATCGTCGGGAAAAGGGGGAGGTTGGGGATTTTTAACTGAGTGTTGACTCCCAATCCATAAGTCATTCCTTAAAAAATATAGCCCGTTCTGCATGATAAATCACTTTACAATCATCTACAATAGTTATGTCCGCTTTTTGTAACTGGGTAAAATAATGGCTTGTTTGACTCTGGTAACTATCCCACCGCACGTTCACTTGTGAATTTAATGTTATTCTCTTAAAAAGGTGACCCATAGTTCATTTGCATCTTTAATATGTTTCAAGCATGCATATCTATTTTTTTAAAACATGAGTAGAAAAATCTCTTTCTTATAAAATTCCGAGCTATTCGGGTTGAACTAGTGGAATTTCTCACAGTTGGATAACAAAACTTTTGTGTTCATTTGAGGTGTGTGAAAAAAAAATTTATACATTTTTTTTATTGCTTTAAATTCTTTCCAAACATAAACTCTAAAATTTTCATTTTTTTGTGATATTTTTGCCTTTTATCTCTATTTTTGTTTACGAGATGAAGGGAAATGGAAAACTCATGCTTCGATTTAAGAAAAAAGTACACATCTAAAATAGAAATTATCAATGCACAAAGGTAGACAGAGATAATTCCAAAAAGTGTCTTTATTTTAGCGATTGTAAACTCTTTTTAGTTTTTGTATATCAGGTTCTACAATCTACGAGAAAAGGGGGAGGGGAAGGATTTTTAACTGAGTGGCTACTCCCAATCCATAAGTCTTTCCTTACAAAAATATAGCCCATTACGTATGATAAATCACTTTACAATCATCTATGATCGTTAGGTCAGTTTTTTGCAAATGGGCAAAATAATGGCTTGTTTGACTCGGGTAAATACCCCACCGCAAGTGCACTTGTGAATTTAATGTTATTATATTTAAAATGTGTGGATCCATAGGTCATTTTCATCTTTAGCATTTTTCAAGCATGCAAATCGATTTTTTAAAACATGTGTAGAAAAATCTCTTCCTTAAAAAATTCCGAGCTATTCGGGTTGAACTAGTGGAATTTCCCAAACATGGATAACAAAACTTTTGTGATCATTTGTGGTGTGTGGATAAATTTTATTTCCTTGCATTTTTTATTGCTTTATTTCCATACATAAACTCTAAAATTTTCTTTTTGTTGTGATCTATTTTTCTTTTATCTCTTTTTTTGCTTACGAGACGAAGGGAAAGTGAAAACTCAAGCTTTGATTTAAGAAAAAAGTATACATCTAAAATGGAAATGCACAATTCACAAATGTAGAGAGTGATAATTCGAAAAAGTGTCTATAATTTTTAGGGATTGTAAACTCTTTTTTCTTTTTATATAAAAGGTTCTACAGTCGTCGGGAAAAAGGGCAGGGAGGGGGTTTTTAATTAAGTGTTCACGCCCAATCTTTAAGTTATGCCTTAAAAAATATAGCTCATTACGCGTGATAAATCAATTTACAATCATCTATGATCATTGGGTCAGCTTTTTGTAAATGGGGAAAATAATGGCTTGTTTGACTTGGGTAAATATCCCACCGCACGTTCACTTGAGAATTTAATGTTATTCTCTTTAAAAGGTTTGGATCGATAGGTCATTCGCACCTTTAACATGTTTCAAACATGCATATCCATTTTTTAAAACATGTGTAGAAAAATCTCTTTTTTACAAAATTTTGAGCTATTAAAGATGAACTAGTGGAATTTCGCAAACTTGGATAACAAAACTTTTGTGTTCATTTGTGGTGTGTGAATAAATTTTCTTTACTTACATTTTTTTATTGTTTTAAATTCTTTCCATTCATAAACTCTAAAACTTTCATTTAATTGTGATGTATTTGCCTTTTATCTCTTTTTTTGTTTACGAGATGATGGGAAGTGAAAACTCAAGTTTTGATTTAATAAAAAAGTATACATCTATAATGGACATGCACAATGCACAAATATAGGGAGAGATAATTCCAAATAGTGTCTGTATATTTTAGGGATTGTGAACTTTTTTTGTTTTTATGTATTAGGCTCTGCGATCGTCTAGAAATGGGGGAGGCGGGGGATTTTTAACTGAGTGTTGACTCCCTATCCATAAGTCATTCCTTACAAAAATATAGCCAGTTACACAGGATAAATCACTTTACAATTATCTATGATCGTTAGGAAAAATATTCATCCGGACGTTCACTTGAGAATTTAATTTTATTCACTTTAGAAAGGTTTGGATCCATAGGTCATTTGCGTCTTTCACTTGTTTCAAGCATGCATATCCATTTTTTAAAACATGTGAAGAAAAATCTCTTACTTATAAAATTCTGAGCCATCAGGCTTGAACTAGTGGAATTTCCAAAACTTGGATAACAAAAATTTTGTGTTCATTTGTGGTGGGTGAATAAATTTTCTTTCTTCGCATTTGTTATTGCTTTGAGTTCTTTCAAGACATAAACTCAAAAAATTTCATTTTGTTGTAATCTATTTGCTTTTTATCTCTTTTTTTTTTTGTTTATGAGATAAAGGGAAAGTGAAAACTCTAGCTTCGATTTAAGAAAAAAGTCTAGATCTAAAAATGAAATGCACAATGAAAAAATGTAGAGAGAGATATTTCAAAAAAGTGTCTGTAATTTTTAGGGATTGTAAACTCTTTTTAGTTTTTATATATCAGGTTCTGCAATCATCGGAAAAGGGGCCAGTGGGGGATTTTTAACTGAGTGATGACTCTCAATCCATAATCCATTCCTTAAAAAAATATAGCCCATCACACTTGATAAAACACTTCACAATCATCTATGATCGTTAGGTCAACTTTTTGTAAATAGGCAAAATTATGGCTTATTTGACTCGGGTAAATATTCCACCGCACGTTCACTTGAGAATTTAATGTTTCTCTCTTAAAAATGTTTGGATCCATAGGTCTTTTGCATCTTCAACATGTTTCAAGGATGCATATCCATTTTTTATAACATGTGTAGAAAAATCTCTTTCTTATAAAATTCCGAGCTATTAGGGTTGAACAAGTGGAATTTCTCAAACTTGTATAACAAAACTTTTGTGTTCATTTGAGGTTTGTTAATAAATTTTAATTTCATAGATTTTTTTTGTAGCTTTAAATTCTTTCCTTACATAAACTCTAAAATTTTGATTTTGTTGTGATCTATTTGCCTTTTATCTTTTTCTTTGTTTACGATATGAAGGGAAATGGATAACTCCAGCTTTGATTTTAGAAAAAAGTATACATATAAAATGTAAATTTAAAATGCACAAATGTTGAGAGAGATAATTCCAAAAAGTGTCTTTAATTTTTAGAGATTGTAAACTCTTTTTAGTTTTTGTATATCAGGTTCTACAATCTACGAGAAAAGGGGGAGGCGAGGGATTTTTAACTGAGTGTTGACTCCATATCCATAAGTCATTCCTTACAAAAATATAGCCCGTTACGCATGATAAATCACTTTACAATCATCTATGATCGTTAGGTCAGCTTTTTGTAAATCGGCAAAATAATGACTTGTTTGACTCTGGTAAATACCCCCCCGCACGTTCACTTGTGAATTTAATGTTATTATCTTTAAAAGGTGTGGATCCATAGGTAATTTTCATATTTTATATGTTTCAAGCATGCAAATCCATTTTTTAAAACATGTGTAGAAATATCTCTTCCTTAAAAAATTCTGAGCAAATAGGGTTGAACTAGTGGAATTTCCCATAGTTGGATAATAAAAATTTTGTGTTCATTTGTGGTGTGTGAATAAATTTTCTTTCCTCACATTTTTTATTTCTTTGAGTTTTTTCGAAACATAAACTCTAAAATTTTCATTTTGTTGTGATCTATTTGCCTATTATCTCTTTTTTTGTTTACTAGATGAACGGAAAGTGAAAACTCTAGCTTTGATTTTAAACAAATGTATACATCTAAAATGAATATGCACAATGAAAAAATGTAGAGAGAGATAACTCCAAAAAGTGTCTGCAATTTTTAGGGATTGTAAACTCTTTTTATTTTTTATATATCAGGTTCTGCAAAAGTCGGGAAAAGGGTGAAGCGGGGTTTTTTTAACTAAGTATTGACTCCCACTCCATAAGTCTTTCCTTAAAAAAATATAGCCCGTCACACATGATAAATCACTTTACAATCATCTTTGATCGTTAGGTTAGCTTTTTGTAATTGGGCAAAATTATGACTTGTTTGACTCGGGTAAATATCCCACCCCACGTTCATTTGATAATTTAATGTTATTCTCTTTAAAAAGTTTGGATCCATAGGTCATTTCCGTCTTTAACATCTTTCAAGCTTGCATATCCATTTTTTAAAACATGTGAAGAAAAATCTATTACTTATAAAATTCCGAGCAATCAGGCTTGAACTAGTGGAATTCCCCAAACTTGGATAACAAAACTTTTGTGTTCATATGTGGTATGTGAATAAATTTTCTTTCTTCACATTTTTTATCGATACATAAACTCAAAAAATTTTCATTTTGTTGTGATCTATTTTTCTTTTATTTCTTTTTTTTGTTTACAAGATGAAGAGAAAGAGAAAAGTCTAGCTTTGATTTAAGAAAAAAGTATACATCTAAAATGGAAATACACAATTAAAAAATGTAGAGAGAGATAGTTCCAAAAAGTGTCTGTAATTTTTAGGGATTTAAAACACTTTTTAGTTTTTATATATCAGGTTCTGCAATCGTCGGGAAAAAGGGGCAAGTAGGGGATTTTTAACTGAGTGTTGACTCTCAATCCATAAGCCATTCCTTAAAAAAATATAGCCCATTACACTTGATAAATCACTTTACAATCATTTGTGGTCATTAAGTCAGCTTTTTGTAAATGGGCAAAATTAAGGCTTGTTTGACTCGAGTAAATAACCCACCCCACGTTCACTAGAGAATTTAATGTTATTCTCTTTAAAAGGTTTGGATCCATAGGTCATTTGAGTCTTTAACATGTTTCAAGCATGCATATCCATTTTTTAAAACATGTGAAGAAAAATCTCTTACTTATAAAAATTCGGTGTATTAGGGTTGAAGTTGTGGAATTTCCCAAACATGGAAAACAAAACTTTTGTGTTCATTTGTGGTGGGTGAATCAATTTTATATCCTCAGATTTTTTATTTCTTTGAGTTATTTCAATACATAAACTTTAAAATTTTCATTTTGTTGTGATCTATTTGCCCTTTATGTCTTTTTTTGTTTACAAGATGTAGGGAAAGAAAAAACTCTAGCTTTGATTTAAGAAAAAAGTATATCTAAAATGGAAATATACCAGGAACAAATGTAGAGAGAGATAATTCCAAAAAGTGTTTTTAATTTTTCGGGATTGTAAACTCTTTTTAGTTTTTATATATCAGGTTTTGCAATCGTCAGGAAAAGGGGGAAGGGGGGATTTTTAACTGAGTGTTGACTCCCAATCCATAAATCATTCCTTAAAAACTTATAGCCCGTTACTCATGAAAAATCACTTTACATTCATCTATGATCGTTAGCTCAGCTTTTTGCAAAAGGGCAAAATAATGGCATGTTCGACTCGGGTAAATATCCCACCGCACGTTCACTTGAGAATTTAATCCAATTCTCTTTAAAAGGTTTGGATCCACTGATAATTTGCATCTTTAACATGTATCAAGTTTTCATATCCATTTTTATAAAACACATGTTGAAAATCTCTTTCTTATCAAATTCTGGGCTATTAGCGTTGAAATATTGGATTTTCCCAAACTTGGATAACAAAACTTTTGTGTTCCTTTGTGGTGTGTGAATAAATTTTCATGACTTACATTTGTTTATTGCTTTAAATTCTTTCCATACATAAACTCTAAAATTTACATTTTGTTGTGATCTATTTCCCTTTAATATCTTTTTTTGTTACGAGATGAAGAGAAAGTGAAAACCCAAGCTTTGATTTCAGAAAAAAGTATACATCAAAAATGGAAATGCACAATGCACAAATGTAGAGAGAGATATTTCAAAATAGTGTCTATAATTTTTAGGGATTGTAAACTCTTTTTATTTTTTATATATCTGGTTCTGCAATTTTCGGGAACAGGGGGAGGCGGGGGATTTTTAACTGAGTGGTGGCTCCCAATCCATAAGTCATTCCTTATAAAAATATAGCCCGTTACGCATGATAAATTATTTTACAATCATATATGATCATTAGGGTTGCTTTCTGTAAATGGGCAAAATAATGGCTTGTTTGACTCGGGTAAATATCCCATCGCACGTTCACTTGAGAATTTAATGTTATTCTCTTTAAAAGGTTTGGATCCATAGGTCATTTGCATCTTTAACATGTTTCAAGCTTGCATATCCATAGGTCATTTGTAAACTCTTTGTAGTTTTTATATATCAGGTTTTGCAATCGTCGAGAAAAGGGGGAGGTGGGGGATTTTTAACTGAGTGTTGACTCCCCATCTATAAGTCATTCCTTATAAAAAAATAGCCCGTTCCGCATGATAAATCACTTTACAATCATCTATGATCGTTAGGTCAGCTTTTTGTACATGGGCAAAATAATGGCTTGTTTGACTTGGGAAAATATCCCACCGCACGTTCACTTCAGTATTTAATGTTACTCTCTTTAAAAAGTTTAGATCCATGGGTCATTTGCATCTTTAACATGTGTAGAAAAATCTATTTCTTATAAAATTCCGAGCTAGTAGGGTTGAACTAGTGGAATTTCCAAAACTTGGATAAGAAAACATTTGTGTTCATTTGAGGTGTGTGAATAAATTTTATATACTTACATTTGTTTATTATTTTAAATTCTTTCGATACATAAACTTTAAAATTTTCATTTTTTTGTGATCTATTTACCTTTAATCTCTTTTCTTGTTTACGAGATGAAGGGAGAGTGAAAACTCAAGCTTTGATTTATAAAAAAAGTATACATCTTGAATGGAAATGCACAATGCACAAATATAGAGAGAGATAATTCAAAAAAGTGTCTGTATTTTTTAGGGATTGTAAATTCTTTTTAGTTTTCATATATCCAGATTTGCAATCATTGGGAAAAGGGGAAGGCGGGGGACTTTTAACAGAGTGTTGACTCCCAATCCATAAGTAATTCCTTACAAAAATATAGGCCGTTACACATGATTAATCACTTTACAATCATCTATGATCGTTAGGTCAACTTTTTGTAAATGGCAAAATAATGGCTTGTTTGACTCAGGTAAATATCCCACCGCACGTTCACTTGGGAATTTAATGTTATTCTCTTTAAAAGGTTTGGATCCATAGGTCATTTGCATATTTAACATGTTTTAAGCATGCATATCTAGTTTTTAAAACATGTGTAGAAAAGCCTCTTCCGTATAAAATTCCGATTTATTAGGGTTGAACTAGTGGAATTTCCTAAACTTGGATAACAAAACTTTTGTGTCATTTGTGGTGTGTGAATAAATTTTATTTACTTACATTTTGATTATTGCTTTAAATTCTTTCCATACACAAACTCTAAAAATTGTATTTTGTTGTGATCTATTTGCCTTTTCTCTCTTTTTTTGTTTACGAGATTAAGGGAGAGTTAAAACTCAAGCTTTGATTTAAGAAAAAAGTACACATAAAAAATGGAAATGCACAATGCACAAATGTAGAGAGAGAGAATTCCAAAAAGTATCTATAATTTTTAGGGATTGTAAACTCTTTTTAGTTTTTATATAGTAGGTTCTAGAATCGTCGGGAAAAAGAGGAGGAGTAGGATTTTTAACTGAGTGTTGACTCCCAATCCATAAGTCATTCATATCAAATAATATAGCCCTTTACACTTGATAAATCACTTTACAATCACCTATGATCATTAGGTCAGATTTTAGTTAATGGGCAAAATAATGGTTTATTTAACTCGGGTAAATAAGCCACCTCATGTTCAGTTGAGAATTTATTGTTATTCTATTTAAAAGGTTTGGAGAGGCATTTGCATCTTTAACATGTTTCAAGCATGCATATCCATTTTTTAAAACTTGTGTAGAGAAATCTCTTTCTTATAAAATTCCGAGCTATTAGGGTGGAACTAGTGGAATTTCTCAAACCTGGATAATAAAACTTGTGTTCATTTCTGGTGTGTGAATAAATCTCTAAAACTTTAATTTTGTTGGGATCTATTTGACTTTTATCTTTTTTTTTTTTGTTTATGAGATGAAGGGAAAGTGAAAATTGAAGCTTTGATTTAAGAAAAAAGTATAAATCTAAAATGGAAATGCATAATGCACAAATGTAGAGATAGATAATTCCAAAAAGTGTCTGTAAGTTTTAGGGTTTGTAAACTCTTTTTAGTTTTTATATATCAGGTTCTGCAATCGTCGGGAAAAAAAGGAGAGGTAGGATTTTTAACTGAGTGTTGACTCCCAATCCATTAGTCATTCCATAAAAAAATTATGGCCCATTAAGCATGATAAACACTTTACAATCATCTATGATCGTTAGGTCAGCTTTTTGTAAATGGGCAAAATAATGGGTAATTTGACTCAGGTAAATATCCCAACGCACGTTCACTTGAGAATTTATTGTTATTCTTTATGAAAGGTTTGGTGGATCCATAGGTCATTTGCATCTTTATCATGTTTCAAGCATGCATATCTATTTTTTAAAACATGTATAGAAAAATCTCTTTCTCATAAAATTCCAAGCTATTTTGGTTGAACGAGTAGAATTTCCCAAACTTGGATAACAAAACTTTTATGTTAATTTGTGGTGTGTGAATAAGTTTTCTTGACTTTCATTTGTTTATTTCTTTAAATTCTTTCGATACATAAACTCTAAAATTTTCATTTTGTTGTGATCTATTTACCTTTAATATCTTGTTTTTTACGAGATGACGAGAAAGTGAAAAATCAAGCTTTGATTTCATAAAAAAGTATACATCTAAAATAGAAATGCACAATGCACAAATGTAGAGAGAGATAATTCCAAAAAGTGTTTGTTATTTTTAGGGATTGTAAAGTCTTTTTTAGTTTTTATATATCAAGTTCTGCAATTGTCAGGAAAAGGGGGAGGCGAGGGATTTTTAACTGAGTGTTGGCTCCCAATCCATAAGTTTTTCCTTATAAAAATATAGGCCGTTATGCATGATAAATTACTTTACAATCATCTATGATCGTTAGGGCAACTTTTTTTAAATGGGCAAAATAGTGGCTTGTTTGACTCGGGTAAATATCTCATCGCACGTCCACTTGAGAATTTAATGTTATTCTCTTTAAAAGGTTTGGATCCATAGGTCATTTGTATCTTTAAAATTTTTCAAGCATGAATATCCATTTTATAAAACTTGTGTAGAAAGATTTCTTTTTTATAAAATTCCGAGCTATTAAGGTTGAACTAGTGGAATTTCCCAAACTTGGATAACAAAACATTTGTCTTCATTTGTGGCGTGTGAATAAATTTTATTTGCTTACGTTTATTTATTATTTTAAATTCTTTCCATACGTGAACTTTAAATTTATATTTTGTTGTTGTCTATTTGGTTTTTATTTCTTTTTTTGTTTACGAGATGAAGGGAAAATGAAAACTCAAGCTTTGGTTTCAAAAAAAGTAAACATCTAGAAAGGAAATACTCAATGCACAAATGTAGAGAGAGATAATTCAAAAAAGTGTCTTTAATTTTTTGGGATTGTAAACACTTTTTAATTTTTATATATCTAGATCTGCAATCATTGGGAAAAGGGGGAGGCGGGGGATTTTTAACTGAGTGTTGAACCACAATCCATAAGTCATTCATTACAAAAATATAGCCCGTTACGCATGATAAATCACTTTACAATCAGCTATGATCGTTATGTCAGCTTTTTCTAAATGGGCAAAATAATGGCTTGTTTGACTCTGTTAAATATCCCACCGCACATTCACTTGAGAATTTAAGGTTATTCTCATAAAAAGGTTTGGACCCATAGGTCATTTGCATCATTGACATGTTTCAAGCATGCATATCCATTTTTTTAAAACACGTGTAGAAAAATCTCTTTCTTATAAAATTCCAAGCTATTAGGGTTGAACTAGTGGATTTTCTCAAACTTGGATAACAAAACTTTTGTCTTCATTTGTGGTGCGTGAATAATTTTTTTTTTTTTTGTCTATTGGTTTAAATTGTTTCCAAACATAAACTCCAAAATTTTCATTTTTTTGTGATATTTTTGCCTTTTATGTCTTTTTTTGTTAACGAGATGAAGGGAAATGGAAAGCTCAAGCTTTGATTTAAGAAAAAAATATACATTTAAAAGTAGAAATTCTCAATGCACAAATGTAGAGAGAGATAATTCCAAAAACTGTCTTTATTTTTTTGGGATTGTAAATACTGCATTCTACGAGAAAAGGGGGAGGGTAGGGATTTTTCACTGAGTGGTTACTCCCAATCCATAAGTCATTCCTTACAAAAATATAGCCTGTTACGTACGATAAATCACTTTAAAATCATCTATGATCGTTAGGTCAACTTTTTGTAAATGGGCAAAATAATGGCTTGTTTGACTCAGGTAAATACCCCACTGCACGTTCACTTGTGGATTTAATGTTATTATCTTTAAAAGGTGTGGATCCATAGGTCATTATCATCTTTAACATGTTTCAAGCATGCAAATCGATTTTTTAAAACATGTGTAGAAAAATCTCTTCCTAAAAAATTTCGAGCTATTCGGGTTGATCTAGTGGAATTTCCCAAACTTGGATAACTAAACTTTAATGTTCATTTGTGGTGTGTGAATAAATTTTACTTACAGTTTGTTTATTGCTTTAAATTCTTTCCATACATAAACTCTAAAAAATTTATTTTGTTGTGATCTATTTGCCTTTTCTCTCTTTTTTTGTTTACGAGATTAAGGGAGAGTGAAAACTCAAGCTTTGATTTAAGAAAAAAGCATACATAAAAAATGGAAATGCACAATGTAAAAATGTAAAGAGAGAAAATTCCAAAAAGTATCTATAATTTTTAGGGATTGTAAACTTTTTTTAGTTTTTATATAGCAGGTTCTGGAATCGTCGGGAAAAAGAGGAGGGGTAGGATTTTTAACTGAGTGTTGACTCGCAATCCATAAGTCATTCCTAACAAAGAATATAGCCCTTTACACATGATAAATCACTTTAAAATCATCTATGATCATTAGGTCAAATTTTAGTTAATAGGCAAAATAATGGTTTATTTGACTCGGGTAAATAAGCCACCTCATGTTCAATTGAGAATTTATTGTTATTCTATTTAAAAGGTTTGGATACATAAGGCATTTGCATCTTTAACATGTTTCAAGCATGCATATCCATTTTTTAAAACTTGTGTAAAGAAATCTCTTTCTTATAAAATTCCGAGCTATTAGGGTTGAACTAATGGAATTTCTCAAACCTGGATAATAAAACTTTTGTGTTCATTTGTGGTGTGTGAATAAATTTTCTTTAATTACATTAGTTTATTGCTTTAAATTCTTGCCATACATAAACTCTAAAACTTTAATTTTGTTGGGATCTATTTGACTTTTATCTCTTTTTTTGTTTACGAGATGAAGGGAAAGTGAAAATCTAAGCTTTGATTTAAGAAAAAAGTATAAAGCTAAAATGGAAATGCACAATGCACAAATGTAGAGATAGATAATTCCAAAAAGTGTCTGTAAGTTTTAGGGTTTTTAAACTCTTTTTAGTTTTTATATATCAGGTTCTGTAATCGTCAGGAGAAAGAGGAAGGGTAGGATTTGTAACTGAGTGTTGACTCCCAATCCATTAGTCATTCCTTACAAAAAATATAGCCCATTACGCATGATAAATCACTTTACGTTCATATATGATGGTTAGGTCAGCTTTTTGTAAATGGGCAAAATAATGGGTTATTTCACTCAGGTAAATATCCCAACACACGTTCACTTGAGAATTTATTGTTATTCTCTATGAAAGGTTTCGTGGATCCATAGGTCATTTGCATCTTTATCATGTTTCAAGCATGCATATCTATTTTTTAAAACATGTATAGAAAAATCTCTTTCTCATAAAATTCCTAGCTATTTGGGTTGAACGAGTAGAATTTCCCAAACTTGGATAACAAAACTTTTATGTTCATTTGTAGTGTGTGAATAAATTTTCTTGACTTTCATTTGTTTATTGCATTATATTCTTTCTATACATAAACTTTAAAATTTTCATTTTGTTGTGATCTATTTCACTTTAATATCTTTTTTTGTTTACGAGATGAAGAGAAAGTGAAAACTCAAGCTTTGATTTCAGAAAAAAGAAAACATCTAAAATAGAAATGCACAATGCACAAATGTAGAGAGAGATAATTCCAAAAAGTGTTTGTAATTTTTAGGGATTGTAAACTCTTTTTAGTTTTTATATATCAGGTTCTCCAATTGTCGGGAAAAGGGGGAGGCGGGGGATTTTTAACTGAATGTTGGCTCCCAATCCATAAGTTATTCCTTATAAAAATATAGACCGTTACGCATGATAAATCACTTTACAATCATCTATGATCGTTAGGGCAAATTTTTGTAAATGGGCAAAATAATGGCTTGTTTGGCTCGGGTAAATATCCCATCGCACGTTCACTTGAGAATTTAATGTTATTCTCTTTAAAAGGTTTGGATCCATAGGTCATTTGCATCTTTAAAATTTTTCAAGCATGAATATCCATTTTATAAAACTTGTGTAGAAAAATTTATTTCTTATAAAATTCTGAGCTATTAAGGTTGAACTAGTGGAATTTCCCAAACTTGGATAACAAAATATTTGTCTTCATTTGTGGCGTGTGAATAAATTTTATTTGCTTACTTTTGTTTATTATTTTAAATTCTTTCCAGACGTGAACTCAAAAATTTATATTTTGTTGTTGTCTATTTGGCTTTTATTTCTTTTTTTGTTTACGAGATGAAGGGAAAGTGAAAACTCAAGCTTTGGTTTTAAAAAAAGTATACATCTAGAAAGGAAATACTCAAAACACAAATGTAGAGAGAGATAATTCAAAAAAGTGTCTTTAATTTTTTGGGATTGTAAACTCTTTTTAGTTTTTATATATCTGGATCTGCAGTCATTGGGAAAAGGGGGAGGCGGGGGATTTTTAACTAAGTGTCGAATCCCAATCTATAAGTTATTCATTACAAAAATATATCCCGTTACGCATGATAAATCACTTTACAATCATCTATGATCATTATGTTAGCTTTTTGTAAATGGGAAAAATCATGACTTATTTGACTCTAGTAAATATCCCACTGCACATTCACTTGAGAATTTTACGTTATTCTCATAAAAAGGTTTGGACACATAGGTCATTTGCATCTTTCACATGTTTCAAGCATGCATATCATTTTTTTAAAACATGTGTAGAAAAATCTCCTTCTTATAAAATTCCGAGCTATAAGGGTTGAACTAGTGGAATTTCTCAAAATTGGTTAAAAAAACTTTTGTGTTCATTTGTGGTGTGTGAATAATTTTTTTTATTTTGTCTATTGCTTTAAATTCTTTCCAAACATAAACTCCAAAATTTTCTTTTTTTTTGTGATATTTTTGCCTTTTATGTCTTTTTTTGTTAACGAGATGAAGGGAAATGGAAAACTCAAGCTTTGATTTAAGAAAAAAGTATACATTTAAAATATAAATTATAATTGCACAAATTTAGAGAGAGATAATTCCAAAAAGTGACTTTATTTTTTAGGGATTGTAAACTCTTTTTAGTGTTTGTATATTAGGTACTGCAATCTATGTGGAAAGGGGGAGGGTAGGGATTTTTAACTGAATGGTTACTCCCAATCCATAATTCATTCCTTAAAAAAATATAGCCCGTTACGTACGATAAATCACTTTAAAATCATCTGTGATCGTTAGGTTAGGCTTTTGTAAATGGGCAAAATAATGGCTTGTTTGACTCGGGTAAATACCCCACCGCACGTTCACTTGTGAATTTGATGTTATTTTATTTAAAAGGTGTGGATCCATAGGTCATTTTCATCTTTAACATGTTTCCAGCATGCAAATCGATTTTTTAAAACATGTGTCGAAAAATCTTTTCCTTAAAAAATTCCGAGCTATTCGGTATGATCTAGTGGAATTTCCACAACTTGGATAACAAAACTTTTGTGATCATTTGTGGTGTGTGGATAAATTTTCTTTCCTTGCATTTTTTATTGCTTTAAATTATTTCCATACATAAACTCTAAAATTTTCTTTTTGTTGTGATCTATTTTCCTTTTATCTCTTTTTTTTTTTACGAGATGAAGGGAAAGTGAAAATTCAAGCTTTGATTTAATAAAAAAGTATACATCTAAAATGGAAATACACAATTCACAAATGTAGAGAGAGATAAATTAAAAAACTGTCTATAATTTTTAGGGATTATAAACTCTTTTTTCTTTTTATATATAAGGTTCTGCAGTCGTCGGTAAAAGGGGCAGGCAGGGGGTTGTTAACTAAGTTTTGACGCCCAATCCATAAGTTATTCCTTATAAAAATATAGCCCGTTCCGCGTGATAAATCACTTTACAATCATCTTCGATCGATAGGTCTACTTTTTGTAAATGGGGAAAATAATGGTTTGTTTGACTTGGGTCAATATCCCACCGCATGTTCACTTGAGAATTTAATGTTATTCTCTTTAAAAGGTTTGGATCGATTGGTCATTCGCACCTTTAACATGTTTCAAAAATGCATATCCATTTTTTAAAACATGTGTAGAAAAATCTCTTTGTTACAAAATTTTGAGCTATTAAGGATGAACAATTGGAATTTCGCAAACTTGGATAACAAAACATTTGTGTTCATTTGTGGAGTGTGAATAAATTTTCTTTACTTATATTTTTTTATTGCGTTAAATACTTTCCATACATAAACTCTAAAATTTTCAATTTTTAGTGATCTGTTTGCCTTTTATCTCTTTTTTTTTTACGAGTTGATGGGAAAGTGAAAACTCAAGTTTTGATTTAATAAAAAAGTATACATATAAAATGGACATGCACAATGCACAAATGTAGAGAGAGATAATTCCAAAATGTGTCTGTATATTTTAGGGACTGTAAACTCTTTTTTGTTTTTATATATCAGGTTTGCAATCGTCTGGAAATGGGGGAGGCGGGGGATTTTTAAAAGAGTGTTGACTCCCTATCCATAAGTCATTCCTTAAAAAAATATAGCTCGTTACGTATGATAAATCACTTATGATCGTTTATGATCGTTAGGTCAGCTTTTTGTAAATGGGCAAAATAATGGCTTGTTTGACTCGGGTAAATACCCCACCGCATGTTCACTTATGAATTGAATGTTATTATTTTTAAAAGGTGTGGATCCATATGTCATTTTCATATTTAACATGTTTCAAGCATGCAAATCGATTTTTGAAAACATGTGTAGAAAAATCTCTTCCTAAAAAATTCCGAGCTATTTGGGTTCAACTAATGGAATTTCCCAAACATGGATAACAAAAATTTTGTGATCAGTTGTGGTGTGTGGATAAATTTTCTTTCCTTGCATTTTTTATTGCTTTAAATTATTTCCATACATAAACTCTAAAATTTTCTTCTTATTGTGTTCTATTTTCCTTTTATCTCTTTTTTTGTTTACGAGATGAAGGGAAAGTGAAAACTCCAGCTTTGATTTAAGAAAAAAGTACACATTGAAAATGGAAATGCACAATTAACAAATATAGAGAGAGATAATTCCAAAAAGTGTCTCTAATTTTTAGGGATTTTAAACACTTTTTTTCTTTTTATATATTTGGTTCTGCAGTCGTTAGGAAAAGGGGGAGGCATGGGATTTTTAACTAAGTGTTGACACCCAATCCAAATTTTATTCCTTAAAAAAATATAGCCCGTTACGCATGAAAAATCACTTTACAATCATCTTTGATCGTTAGGTCAGCTTTTTTAAAATGGGCAAAATATTGGCTTGTTTGGCTCGGGTAAATATCCCACCGCACGTTCACTTGGGAATTTAATGTTATTCTCTTTAAAAGGTTTGGGTCCATAGGTCATTCGCACCTTTAACATGTTTCAAACATGCATATCCATTTTTTAAAACGTGTGCAGAAAAATCTCTTTCCTACAAAATTTTGAACTATTAAGGATGAACAAGAGGAATTTCGCAAACTTGGATAAAATAACTTTGTTTTAATTTGAGGTGCGTGAATAAATTTTCTTTACTTACATTTGTTTATTGCTTTAAATTCTTTCCATGCATAAATTCTAAAATTTTCATTTTGTTGTGATCTATTTTCCTTTTATCTCTTTAACTGAGTGTTGACTCCAATTCCATAAGTCATTCCTTACAAAAATATAGCCCGTTACACATGATAAATCACTTTACAATCATCTATGATCATTAGTGAAAATATCCAACCGGACGTTCACTTGAGAATTTAATGTTATTCACTTTGAAAGGTTTGGATCCCTTGGTCATTTGCATTTTTAACATGTTTCAAGCATGCATATCCATTTTTTAAAACATGTGAAGAAAAATCTCTTACTTATAAAATTCCGAGCTATTAGGGTTGAACTAGTGGAATTTCCAAAACTTGGATAACAAAACTTTTGTGTTCATTTTTGGTGTGTGAATAAATTTTCTTTCCGCACATTTGTTATTGCATTGAGTTCTTTCGATACATAAACTCAAAAATTTTCATTTTGTTGTGATCTATTTTCCTTTTATATCTTTTTTTGTTTACTAGATAAAGGGATAGTGAAAACTCTAGCTTTGATTTCAGAAAAAAGTATACATCTAAATTGGAAATGCCCAATGAACAAATGTAGAGAGAGATAATTCCAAAAAGTGTCTGTAATTTTTAGGGATTGTAAACTCTTTTTAGTTCTTATATCAGGTTCTGCAATCGTCGGGAAAAAGGGCAAGCAGGGGATTTTTAACTGAGTGTTGACTCTCAATCCATAAGTCATTCCTTAAAAAAATATAGCCCATTACACTTGATAAATCACTTTACAATCATATATGATTGTTATGTCAGCTTTTTGTAAATGGGCGAAATTAAGGCTTGTTTGACTCGGGTAAATAACCCACCTCATGTTCAGTTGAGAATTTAATTTTATTCTCTTTAAAAGGTTTGGATCCATTGGTCATTTGTGTCTTTAACATGTTTCAAGCATGCATATCCATTTTTTAAAACATGTGAAGAAAAATCTCTTACTTATAAAATTTCAACTTATTAGGGTTGAACTTGTGGAATTTCTCAAACTTGGATAACAAAACTTTTGTGTTCATTTGTGGTGTGTGAATAAATTTTCTTTCCTCACATTTGCTATTGCTTTGAGTTATTTCGATACATAAACTCTAAAGTTTTCAATTTGTTGTGATCTATTTGTTTTTTATCTCTTTTTTTGTCTACAAGATGTTGGGAAAGTGAAAACTCTAGCTTTGATATAAGAAAAAAGTATACTTCTAAAATTGAAATGCATCATGAAAAAATGTAGAGAGAGATAATTCCAAAAAGTGTTTGTAATTTTTAGCGATTGTAAACTCTTTTTTTTTTTTATATATCAGGTCCTGCAGTCGTCGGGAAAAGGGGGAAGGGGGGATTTTTAACTGAGTGTTGACTCCCAATCCTTATGTTATTCCTTAAAAAAATATAGCCCGCTACGCATGAAAAATCATTTTACAATCATCTTTGATCGTTAGGTCAGCTTTTTGTAAATGGGCAAAATAATGGCTTGTTTGGCTCAGGTAAATATCCCAATGCACGTTCACTAGAGAATTTAATTTTATGCTCTTTAAAAGGTTTGCATCCATAGGTCATTCGCAACTCTAACATGTTTCAAACATGCATATCCATTTTTTAAAACATGTCTAGAAAAATCTCTTTTCTTTCAAAATTTTGAGCTATTAAGGATGAACTAGTGGAATTTCGCAAACTTGGATAACAAAACTTTTGTGTTCATTTGTGGTGTGTGAATAAATTTTCTTTACTTACATTTGTATATTGCTTTAAATTCTTTCCATATATAAACTCTAAAATTTTCATTTTGTTGTGATCTATTTGCCTTTTATCTCTGTTTTTGTTTACGAGTTGATAGGAAAGTGAAAACTCAATTTTGATTTAATAAAAAAGTATACATCTAAAATGGAAATGCACAATGCACAAATGTAGAGATAGATAATTCCAAAAATTTTCTGTAATTTTTAGGGATTGTAAAATCTTTTTAGATTTTATCTATCAGGTTCAGCAATCGTCAGGAAAAGGGGGAGGCGGGGGATTTTTAACCAGGTGTTGACTCCCAATCCGTAAGTCATTCCTTTCAAAAATATAGCCCGTTACGCAAGATCAATCACTTTACAATCATCTATGATCGTTAGGTGAGCTTTTTTTAAATGGGAAAAACAATGGCATGTTTTGACTAGGGTAATTATCCCATTGCACGTTCACTTGAGAATTTAATGTTATTCTCTTTAAAAGGTTTGGATCCAGAGGTCATTTGCATCTTTAACATGCTTCAAGCATGCATATCCATTTTTTAAAACATGTGTTGAAAAATCTCTTTCTTATAAAATTCCAAGCTATTAGGGTAGAACTAGTGTAATTTCCCAAACTTGGGCAACAAAACTTTTGTATTCATTTGTGCAGTATACATAAATTTTCTTTCCTTACATCGGTTATTGTTTTAAATTCATTCCAAACATACACTCTAAAATTTTCATTTTGTAGTGATCTATTTGCCTTTTATCTCTTTTTTTGTTTACGAGATGAAGGGAAAGTGAAAACTCAAACTTTGATTTAAGAAAAAAGTATACATCTAAAATGGAAATGCACAATGCACAAACGTACAAAGAGATAATTCAAAGAAGTGTCTGTAATTTTTAGGGATCGTAAACTCTTTTTAGTTTTTATATATCAGGTTGTGCAATCGTAGGGAAAAGGGGGCCGCAGGGGATTTTTAACTGAGTGTTGACTCCAAATCCATAAGTCATTCCTTAAAACAAATAGCCCGTTACGCATGATAAATCACTTTAGATTCATCTATGATAGATAGGGCAGCTTTTTGTAAATGGGCAAAATAATGGCTTGTTTGACTCGGGTAAATATCCCACCACGTGTTCACTTGAGAATTTAATGTTATTCACTTTAAAAGGATTGGATCCATAGGTTATTTACATCTTTAACATGTTTCAAGTATTCATATCCATTTTTTAAAACATGTGTAGAAAAATCTCTTTCTTATAAAATTCCAAGCTATTAGGGTTGAACTAGTGGAATTTCCCAAACATGGATAACAAAACTTTTGTGTTCATTTGTGGTGTGTGAATAAATTTTCTTTATTTACATTTTGTTAATTTCTTTAAAGTCTTTCCATACCTAAGCTCTAAAATTTCCATTTTCTTGTGATCTATTTGCCTTTTATTACTTTTTTTTTAGGAGAAGAAGGGAAAGTGAAAACGCAAACTTTGATTTAAGACAAAATTATACATCTAAGATGGAAATGCACAATGCACAAATGTGGAGAGAGATAATTCCAAAAAGTGTCTGTAATTTTTAGGGATTGTAAACTCTTTTTAGTTTTTATATATCATGTTCTACAATCGTCGGGAAAAGGCGGAGGCCGGGGATTTTTAATCGTGTGTTGACTCCCAATCCATAAGTCATTCCTTAAAAAAATATAGCCCATTACGTATGATCAATCACTTTACAATGATCTATGATCGTTAGGTTAGCTTTTTGTAATTGGGCAAAATAATAGCTTGTTTGACTCGGGTAAATATCCCATCGCACGTTCACTTGAGAATTTAATGTTATTCTCTTTAAAAGGTTTGGATCCATTGGTCAGAGTCATCTTTAACATGTTTCTAGCATGCATATCCCTTTTTTAAAACAAGTGTAGAAAAATCTCTTTCTTATAAAATTCCGAGCTATTAGGGTTGAACTAGTGGAACTACCCAAACTTGGAAAACAAAACTTTTGTGTTCATTTGTGGTGTGTGAATACATTTTCTTTACTTACATTTGTTTATTGTTTTAAATTCTTTCCATACATAAACTCTAACATTTTCATTTTGTTGTGATCAATTTGCCTTTTATCTCTTTTTTTGTTTACGAGATGAAGGGAAAGAGAAACTCAAGCTTTGATTTAAGAAAAAAATATACATCTAGAATGTAAATGCACAATGAAAAAATGTAGAGAGAGATAAATACAAAAAGTGTCCGTAATTTTTAGGGATTGTAAACTATTTTTAGTTTTTATATATCTGGATCTACAATCATCGGAAAAAGGGTGAGGAAGAGGATTTTTAACTAAGTGTTGACTCCCAATCCATAAGTCATTCCTTACAAAAATATAGCCCGTTACGAAAGATAAATCACTCTACAATCATCTATGATCGTTAGGTTAGCTTTTTGTAAATGAACAAAATAATGGCTTGTTTGACTCGGGTAAATATCCTACTACAGTTTCACTTGATAATTTAATGTTATTCTCTTTATAAGGTTTGGATCTATAGGTGATTTGCATCTTTAACATGTTTATGGATGCATATCCATTTTTTAAAACAAGTGTAGAAAAATCCCTTTCTTATAAAATTCTGAGCTATAAGGGTTGAACTAGTGGAATTTCCCAAACTTGGATAACAAAACTTTTGTGTTCATTGGGGGGTGTGAATAAATTTTCTTAACTTAAATTTTGTTTATTGCTTTTAATTATTTCTATACATCAACTCTAAAATTTTCATTTTGTTGTGATCTATTTGCCTTTTATCTCTTTTTTTGTTTACGATAATGAAAAAGCAAGCTTTGATTACTCTTTTTAGGAGATTTTTAACTAAGTGTTGACTCCGAATTCATAAGTCATTTCTTACAAAAAAATAGCCCATTACGCATGATAAATCAGTTTACAATCATCTATGCTCGTTACGTCAGCTTTTTGTTAAAGGGCAAAATAATGCCTTGTTTGACTCGGTTAAATATCCCACAGCACGTTCACTTGAGAATTTAATGTTGTTCTCTTTAAAAGGTTTGGATCCATAGTTCATTTGCATCTTTAACATGTTTCAAGCATGCATATCCATTTTTTAAAACATGTGTAGAAAAATCTCATTCTTATAAAATTCCGAGCAATTAGGGTTGAACCAGTAGAATTTCGGAAAGTTGGATAACGAAATTTTTGTGTTCATTTGTGTTGTGTGAATAAATTTTCTTTCCTCACTTTTTTTATTGCTTTGAGTTCTTTCGATACACAAACACTAAAATTTTCCTTTTGTTGTGATCTATTTACCTTTAATTTATTTTTTTATTTACAAGATGAAGGGAAAGTGAAAACTCAAGCTTTGATTTAAGAAAAAAAGTATACATCAAGAATTTAAATGCACATTGCACAAATGTAGAGAGAGATAATTCCAAAAAGTGTCAGTAGTTTTTAGGGATTGTAAACTCTTTTTAGTTTTTATATATTAGGTTCTGCAATCGTCGGGAAAAGGGGGAGGCGGGGGATTTTTAACTGAGTGTTGACTCCAAATCCATAAGTCATTCCTTAAAAAAATATAGCCCGTTACACAAGATAAATCACTTTACTATCATTTGTGATCGTTAGGTCACCTTTTTGTAAATGGGCAAAATAATGGCTTGTTTGAGTTGGGTAAATATCCCACCACCCGTTCACTTGAAATTTTAATGTTATTCTTTATAAAAGGTTTGGATCCATAGGTCATTTCATTTTTTAAATTGTTTCAAGCATGCATATCCATTTTTTAAAACATGTGTAGAAAAATCTCTTTCTTATAAAATTCCGAGCTATTTGGGTTGAACTAGTGGAATTTCCCAAACTTGGATAACAAAAAATTTGTTTTCATTTGTGGTGTGTGAATAAATTTTCTTTACTTATATTTCTTTATTTCGTTTAATTCTTTCCATGTATAAACTCAAAAATTTTAATTTTGTTGTGATCTATTTACCTTTTATCTCTTTTTTCTTTTACGAGTTGAAGGAAAAATGACAACTCAAGCTTTGATTTAAGAAAAAATTATACATCTAAAATGAACATGCACAAAGCACAAATTTAGAGAGAGATAATTCCAAAAAGTGTCTGTAATTTTTGGGATTGTAAATTCTTTAGAGTTTTTATATATCAGGTTTTGCAATCATCGGGAAAAGAGACAGGAGGGGTGATTTTTAACTGATCGTGGACTCCCAATCCATAAGTAATTCCTCACAAAAATTTAGCCAATTACGCATGATAAATCACTTTACAGTCATCTATGATTGTTTGCTCAACTTTTTGTAAATGGGCAAAATAATGGCTTGTTTGACTCGGGTAAATATCCCACCGCACGTTCACTAGAGAATTTAATGTTATTCTATTTAAAAGGTTTGGATCCATAGGTCATTTACATCTTTAACATGTTTCAAGCATTTATATCCATTTTTTAAAACTTCTGCAGAAAAATCTTTTTCTGATCAAAATTTCGAGCTATTAAGGTTGAACTAGTGGAATTTCCAAAACTTGGATAACAAAATTTTTGTATTCATTTGTGGTGTGTGTATAAATTTTCTTTACTTAAATTTGTATACTGCTTTAAATTGTTTCCATACATAAAATCTAAAATTTTAATTTTGTTGTGATCTATTTGCCTTTTATCTCTTTTTTTGTTTACGAGATGAAGGGAAAGTAAAAACTCAAGTTTTGATTTAAGAAAAAACTATACATATAAAATAGAAATGCACAATGCACAAATGTAGAGAGATATAATTCCAAAAAGTGTCTGTAATTTTTAGGGATTGTAAACTCTTTATAGTTTTTATATATCAGGTTCTACAATCGTCAAGAAAAGGAGGGCGGGGGGGGGGGGGGGGGGCGGCGGATTTTTAACAGAGTGTTGACTCCCAATCCATAAGTCATTCCATACAAAAATATAGTCCATTATGTATGATCAATCACTTTACAATCATCTATGAACGTTAGGTCAGCTTTTTTGTTAATGGGCAAAATAATAGCTTGTTTGACTCGGGTAAATATCCCATCGCAGGTTCACTTGAGAATTTAATGTTATTATTTTTAAAATGTTTGGATCCATAAGTCATTTGCATCTTTAACATGTTTCAAGCATGCATATCGATTTTGTAAAACATGTGTAGAAAAATCTCTTTCTTATAAAATTCTGAGCAATTAGGGTTGAACTAGTGGAATTTCCCAAACTTGGGATAACAAAACATTTTTATTAATTTGTGGTGTGTGAATAAATTTTCTTTACATAGATTTTTTTTATTACTTTTAATTATTTCCATACATGAACTCTAAAATTGTCATTTTGTTGTGCTCCATTTGCCTTTTATCTGTTTTTTTGTTTACGATATGAAGGGAAATGAAAAACTCAAGCTTTGATTTAAGAAAAAAGTATACATCTAAAATTGAAATGCACAACGCACAATTGTAGAGAGAGATAATTCAAAAAAGTTTCTTTAATTTTTAGGGATTATAAAATCTTTTTAGTTTTTGTATATCAGCTTCTGTAATCTACGAGAAAAGGGGGAGCCGAGGGATTTTTAATTGAGTGTTGATTCCCAATCCATAAGTCATTCCTTAAAAAAAATATAGCCCATTACGCATGATAAATATTTTTACAATCATCTATGATTGTTAGGTCAACTTTTTGTTAAAGGGCAAAATAATGGCTTATTTAACTCGGGTAAATATCCCACCATACGTTCACTTGAGAATTTAATGTTTTTTTCTTTAAAATGTTTGGATCCATAGTTCATTTGCATCTTTAACATGTTTCAAGCATGCATATCAAATTTTTAAAACATGTGTTGAAAAATGTCTTTCTTAAAATTCCGAGCAATTAGGGTTGAACTAGTGGAATTTCCCAAACTTGGATAACGAAACTTTTGTGTTCATTTTAGCTGTGTGAATAATTTTTTTTACTTACATTTGTTTATTGCTTTAAATTCTTTCCATACATAAACTCTTAAATTTTCATTTTGTTGTGATCTATTTGCCTTTTATCTCTTTTTTTTTTTACAAGAAGAAGGGAAAGTGAAAACTCAAGTTTTTATTTAAGAAAAAAGTATACATCTAAAAAGGAAATGCTCAATGCACAAATTTTGAGAGAGATAATTCCAAAAAGTTTATAAAATTTTTAGGGATTGTAAACTCTTTTTAGTTTTTATATATCAGGTTCCGGAATTGTTGAGAAAAGGGGGAGGCGAGGGATTTTTAACTAAGTGTTGAATCCATATCCATAAGTATAGCCCATTACACATGATAAATAATTTTACAATAATCGATGATCGTTAGGTCAGCTTTCTGTAGATAGGCAAAATAATGGCTTGTTTGACAAAGGTAAATATCCCACCGCACGTTCACTTGAGAATTTAATGTTATTCTCTTTAAATGGTTTGGATCCATTGTTCATTTGCATCTTTAACATGTTTCAAGCATTCATATTCATTTTTTAAAACATGTGTAGAAAAATCTCTTTCTTTAAAATTCCGAGCTATTAAGGCTGAACTAGTGGAATTTGCCAAACTTGGATAACAAAACTTTTGTGTTCATTTGTGGTGTGTGAATAAATTTTCTTTACTTACATTTGTATATTGCTTTAAATTCTTTCCATACATACACTCAAAAATTTTTATTTTGTTGTGATCTATTTGCCTTTTATCTCTTTTTTTGTTTACGAGTTGAATGAAAAGTAAAAACTGAAGTTTTGATTTAAGCAAAAAGTATACATATAAAATGGAAATGCACAATGCTCAAATGTAGAGAGAGATAATGCAAAAAAGTGTCAGTGATTTTTAGGGATTGTAAACTCCTCTTAGTTTTTATATATCAAGTTCTGTAACCGTCGAGAGAAGGGGGAGGCAAGAGATTTTTAACTGAGTGTTGACTCCCAATCCATAAGTCATTCCTTAAAAATATATAGCCCGTTACGCATGGTAAATCACTTTATAATCGTTTATGATTGTTAGGTTAACTTTTTGTAAAAGAGAAAAATAATGGCTAATTTGGCTCGGGTAAATATCCCACCGCACGTTCACTTGAAAATTTAATGTTATTCTCTTAAAAAGGTTTGGATCCATAGGTCATTTGCATCTTTAACATGTTTCAAACATGCATATCCATTTTTTAAAACATGTGTAGAAAAATCTCTTTCTTATAAAATTTCGTGTTATTAGTGTTGAACTAGTGGAATTTCCAAAACTTGGATAACAAAACTTTTGTGTTCATTTGTGGTATGTGAATAAATTTGCATTACTTACATTTGTTTATTTCTTTAAATTCTTTTCGTACACAAACTCTAAATTGTTTATTTTTTTGTGATCTTTGTGCCTTTTTTCTCTTTTTTTGTTTATGAGTTGAAGGGAAAGTGAAAACTCAAGCTTTGATTTAAGAAAAAAGTATAAATCTAAAATGGAAATGCCCAATGCACAAATGAAGAGAGAGATAATTCCAAAAAGTCTCTGTAATTTTTAGGTATTGTAAACTCTTTTTATTTTTTATATATCAGGTTCTGCCATCGTCGTGAAAAGGGGAAGGCGAGGGATTTTTAACTGAGTGTTGACTCCCCATCTATGAGTCATTCCTTTCAAAAATATAGCCAGTTACGCATGATAAATCAGTTTATAATCATCTCTAATGGTTAGGTCAGCTTTTTGTAATAGGGCAAAATAATGGCTTGTTTGGTTCGGGTAAATATCCCACCGCACGTTCACATGAAAATTTAATGTTATTCTCTTTAAAAGGTTTAGATCCATGGGACATTTGCATTTTAAACAAGTTTCAAGCATGCATATCCTTTTTTTAAAACATGTGTAGAAAAATCTCTTTCTTTTAAAATTCCGAGCTATTAGTGTTGAGCTAGTGGAATTTCCCAAACTTGGATAACAAAACTTTTGTGTTCATATGTGGTGTATGAATAAATTTTATTTACTTACATTTGTTGATTGCTATCAATTCTTTCTTTATATAAACTCTAAAATTTTCCTTTTGTTGTGATTACGAGATGAAGGGAAAGTGAAAAGTCAAGCTTTTATTTAAGAAAAAAGTATGCATCTAAATTGGAAATGAAAATTGCACAAATGTAGAAAAAGATAATTACAAAAAGTGTCTATAATTTTTAGGGATTGTAAACTCTTTTTAGTTTTTCTATATCAAGTTCTGCAATCGTCGAAAAAAAGGGGGAGGCGGGAAATTTTTAACAGAGTTTTGACTCCCAATCCATAAGTCATTCCTTAAAAAATATAGCCCATTACGCATAATAAATCACTTTAAAATCATCTATAATCGTTAGGTTAGCTTTTTGTAAATGAGCAAAATAATGGCTTGTTTGACTCGGGTAAATATCCCACCGCATGTTCACATGAGAATTTAATGTTATTCTCTATAAAAGTTTTGGATCCATAGGTCATTTGAGTCTTTAACATGTTTCAAGCATGCATATCAATTTTTTTAAAAAATGTGTAGAAAAATCACTTCCTCATAAAACTCCAAGCTATTAGGGTATAACTAGTGGAATTTCGCAAACTTGGATAACAATACTTTTGTGTTCATTTGTGGTGTGTCAATAAATTTATTTACTTACATTTGTTTATTGCTTTAAATTTTTTCCATACATAAACTTTAAAATTTTCATTTTATTGTGATCTCTATGCCTTTTATTTCTTTTTTTGTTAACGAGAACAAGGGAAAGTGAAAACTCAAGTTTTGATTTAAGAAAAAGTTATACATCTAAAATGGAAATGCACAATGCACAAATGTAGAGAGAGATAATTCCCAAAGTGTCTGTAATTTTTAGGGATTGTAAACTCTTTTTAGTTTTTATATATCAGATTCTGCAATCGTCGAGAAAAGGGGGATGCAGGGGATTTTTAACTGCATGTTGACTCCTAATCCATAAGTCATTCCTTATAAAAATAAAGCCTATTAAGCATGATAAATCACTCTACAATCATCTATGATAGTTTACTCAACTTTTTTTAAATGGGCAAAATAATGGCTTGTTTGACTCGAGTAAATATCCCACCGCATGTTCACATGAGAATTTAAAGTTATTTCCTTTAAAAGGTTTTGATCCATAGGACATTTGTATCTTAAACATGTTTCAAGCATGCATATCCATTTTTTAAAATATGTGTAGGAAAAACTCTTTCTTACAAAATTTTGAGCTATTAGCGATGAACTAGAGAAATTTCCCAAACTTGGATAACATAACTTTTGTGTTCATTTGTGGTTTGTGAATAAATTTTCTTTGCTTATATTTTTTTATTGCTTTAAATTCTATCCATACATAAACTCTAAAATTTTCATTTTGTTGTGATCTATTTGCCTTTTTTCTCTTTTTTTGTTTACGTGATGAAGGGAAATGAAAACTCAAGCTTTGATTTAAGAAAAAAGTATACATCGAAAATGGAAATGAACAATGCAAAAATGTAGAGAGAGATAATTCTAAAAGGTGTCTACAATTTTTAGGGATTGTAAACTCTATTTAGTTTTTATATATCAGGTTCTGCAATCGCCGAGAAAAGGAGGAGAGGGATTTTTGACTGAGTGTTGACTTTTAATCCATAAGTCATTTATTAAAAATATAGCCCATTACATATGATAAATCACTTTACAATCATCTATGATCGTTAGGTCAGGTGTTTGTAAATGGGCAGAATAATGGCTTGTCTGATTCGGGTAAATATCCCACCACACGTTCAGTTGAGAATTTAATGTTATTCCCATTAAAAGGTTTGGATCCTTAGGTCATTTGCATCTTTAACAAGTTTCAAGCATGCATATTCAATTTTTGAAACATGTGTAGAAAAATCTCTTTCTTATAAAATTCCGAGATATTAGGGTTGAACTAGTGGAATTTCCCAAACTCTGATAACAAAAATTTTGTGTTCATTTGTTCTGTGTCAATAAATTTTCTTTACTTATATTTGTTTATTGCTTTAAATTCTTTCCATACATAAACTTTAAATTTTTCATTTTGTTGTGATCTATTTGCCTTTTTATCTCTTTTCTTGTTTACTAGATGAAGGGAAAGTGAAAACTCAAGCTTTGATTTATGAAAAAAGTATACATCTAAAATGGAAATGCACAATGCACAAATGTAGAGCGACATAATTCCAAAAAGTTTCTGTAAGTTTTAGGGATAGTAAACTCTTTTTAGTTTTTATATATCATGTTCTGCAATCGTCGAGAAAAGGGAGAGGCATGGAATTTTTATTTGAGTGTTGACTCCTAATTTATGAGTCATTCCTTAAAAAAATATAGCCCGTCACGCTTGATAAATCACTTTACAGTCATCTATGATCGTTAGGTCAACTTTTTGTAAATGGGCAAAATAATGGCTTGTTTGACTCGGGTAAATATCCCACCAGACGTTCACTTGAGAATTTAATGTTATTCTCTTTAAAAGATTAGGATCCATAGATCATTTGCATCTTTAACATGTTTAAAGCATGCATATCCTTTTTTTAAAACATGTGTAAAACAATCTCTTTCTTATAAAATTCCGAGCTAAAAGGGTTGAACTAGTGGAATTTCCAAAACTTTGGTAACAAAACTTTTGTGTTCATTTGTGGTGTGTGAATAAATTTTATTTACTTACATTTAGTTATTGCTCTAAATTCTTTCCATTCATAAACTCTAAAATTTTCATTTTATAGTGATCTATTTGCCTTTTATCTCTTTTTTTGTTTACGAGATGACGGAAAATTGAAAACTCAAGCTTTGATTTAAGAAAAAAGTATACATCTAAAATGGAAATGCACAAAGCAAAAATGTGGAGAGAGATAATTCCAAAAAGTGTCTATAATTGTTAGGGATAGTAAACTCTTTTAGTTTTTATATATCATGTTCTGCAATCATCGGGAAAAGGCGAAGGCAAGGGATTTTTAACTGAGTGTTGACTCCCAATCAAAAAGTCATTCTTTAAAAAAAAAAATAACCCGTTATGCATGATAAATCACTTTAAAATTATCTATGATCTTTAGGTCAACTTTTCATAAATGGGCAAAATAATGGCTTGTTTGACTCGGGTAAATATCCCACCACACGTTCACATGAGAATTTATTGTTATTCTCTTTAACAGGTTTGGATCCATAGGTCATTTGCATCTTTAATAGGTTTCAAGCATGCATTCCATTTTTTAAAGCATGTGTAGAAAAATCTCTTTCTTTTAAAATTCCGAGCTATTAGTGTTGAGCTAGTGAAATTTCCCAAACTTGGATAACAAAACATTTGTGTTCATATTTGTTGTGTGAATAAATTTTCTATACTTACATTTGTTTATTGCTTTAAATTCATTCCATCTATCAACTCTAAAATTTTCATTTTGTTGTCATCTATTTGCCTTTTATCTCTTTTTTTGTTTATGAGATGAAGGACAAGTAAAAACTCAACTTTGATTTAAGAAAAAAATATACATCTAAAATAGAAATGCACAATGCACAATTGTAGAGTGAGGTAATTCCGTAAAGTGTCTGTTACATTTATGGATTGTAAACTCTTTTTATTTTTTATATATCTGGTTCTGCAATCGTTGGGAAAAGGGGGAGGCGGTGGATTTTTAACTGAGTGTTGACTCCCAATCGATAAGTTATTCCTAACAAAAATATAGCCCGTTACGCATTATAAATCACTTTAGCATCATCTATGATCGTTAGGTCAAGTTTTTTGTAAATGTTCGAAATAATGGCTTGTTTGACTCGTGTAAATATCGCACCGCACGTTCACTTCAGAATTTAATGTTTTTCTCTTTAAAAGGTTTTGATCCATAGGTCATTTGTATCTTTAACATGTTTCAAGCATGCATATCCATTTTTTAAAACATATGAAGAAAAATTTGTCTTATAAAATTCTGAGCTATTAGGGTTGAGCTAGTAGAATTTCCCAAACTTGCATAAAAAAACTTTTGTGTTCATTTGTGGTGTGTGAATAAATTTTATTTACTTACATTTTTTTATTGCTTTGAATTCTTTCCATACATAAACTCTAAAATTTTCTTTTGTTGTGATCCGGTTGCCGGTTATGTTTTTTTTTGTTTACGAGATGTAGGGAAAGTGAAACCTCAAGCTTTGATTTAAGAAAAAATATACAACTAAAATGGAAATTCAAAATGCACAAATGTAGAGAGAGATAATTCCAAAAAGTGTCTGTAATGTTTAGGAATTTTTAACTCTTTTTAGTTTTTATGAATCAGGTACTGGAATCGTCAGGAAAAAGGGGGAGGCGGGGGATTTTTAACTGAGTGTGGACTCCCAATCCATAAGTCATTCCTCGCAAAAATATAGCCCGTTATGCATGAAAAAATCACTTTACAATGATCTATGATCGTTAGGTCAGCTTTTTGTAATTGGGCAAAATAATGGCTTGTTTGACTCAGGTAAATATCGCACCGCACGTTCACTTGAGAATTTAATGTTATTATCTTTAAAAGGTTTTGATCCATAGGTCATTTATATCTTTAACTTGTATCCAACATGCATATCCATTTTTTAAAACATGCGTAGAAAAATATCTTTCTAGTAAATTTCCGAGCTATTAGGGTTGAACTAGTGGAATTTCCCTAACTTGGATAACAAAACTTTTGTTTTCATTTGTGGTGTGTGGATAAATTTTCTTAACGTACATTTTTTTATTGCTTTAAATTCTTTCGATACATAAAGTCTATAATTTTCATTTTGTTGTGATCTGTTTGCCTTTTATCCCTTTTTTTTTACGAGATGAAGGGAAATTTAAAACTCAAGCATTGGTTTAAGAAAACATTATACATCTAGAATGGAAATGCACAATGCACAATTGTAGAGAGAGATAATTCCCAAAAGTGTCTGTAATTTTTAGGGATTGTAAATTCTTTTTAGTTTTGATATATCCGGTTCTTCAATCGTGGGGAAAAGGGGGAGGCGGGGGATTTTTAACTGAGTGTTGACTCCCAATCCATAAGTCATTCCTTACAAAAATATAACCCGTTACACATGATAAATCACTTTACAATCATCTATGACCGTTAGGACAGTTTTTCGTAAATGGGCAAAATAATGGCTTGTTTGACTCGGGTAAATATCCGACAGCACGTTCACTTGAGAATTTAATGTTATTATCTTTAAAATTTTTGGATCCATAGGTCATTTTCATCTTTAGCATGTTTCAAGCATGCATATCCAATGTTTAAAACATGTGTAGAAAAATCTCGTTCTTATAAAAGTCCGAGCTATTAGGGTTGAACAAGTGAAATTTCCCAAACTTGGATAACAAAAATTTTGTTTTTATTTGTGGTGAGTCAATTAATTTTCTTTACTTACATTTTTATATTAATTTAGATTCTTTCCATACATAAACTTTAAAATTTTGATTTTTTTGTGATCTATTTGCCTTTTATCTCTTTTTTTGTTTTAGAGGTGAAGGGAATGTGAAAACTCAAGCTTTGATTTAAGAAAAAATTATACATCTAAAATGGAAATGCACAATGCACAAATGTAGAGAGAGATATTTCCAAAAAGTGTTTATAATTTTTAGGCATTGTAAACGCTTTTTAGTTTTTATATCATGTTCTGCAATCGTCGGGGAAAGGGGGAGGAGAGGGATTTTTGACTGAGTGTTGAGTTTCAATCCATAAGTAATTCCTTAAAAATATATAGCCCATTACATATGATAAATCACTTTACAATCATCTATGATCGTAAGGTCAGGTTTTTGTAAATGGGCAAAATAATGGCTTGTCTGGCTCGGGTAAATAACCCACCGCACGTTCAGTTGAGAATTTAATGTTATTCCCTTTAAAAGGTTTGGATCCTTAGGTTATTTGCATCTTTAACATGTTTCATGCTTGCATATTTATTTTTTAAAATATGTGTAGAAAAATCTCTTTCTTATAAATTTTGAGATATAAGGGTTGAACTAGTGGAATTTCCCAAACTTGGATTACAAAAATTTTGTGTTCATTTGTGTTGTGTCAATAAATTTTCTTTACTTACATTTTTTATTGCTTTAAATTCTTTCCATACATAAAATTTAAAATTTTCATTTTGTGGTGATCTATTTGCCTTTTTATCTCTTTTCTTGTTTACGAGATGAAGGGAAAGTGAAAACTCAAGCTTTGATTTATGAAAAAGTATACATCTAAAATGGAAATACACAATGCACAAATGTAGAGAGACATAATTCCAAAAAGTTTCTGTAATTTTTTGGGATAGTAAACTCTTTTCAGTTTTTATATATCATGTTCAACAATAGTCGAGAAAAGGGAGAGGCGGGGAATTTTTAAATGAGTGTTGACTCCCAATCTTTGAGGCATTCCTTAAAAAAATATAGCCCGTTACTCATGATAAATCACTTTACAATAATCTATGATCGCTAGGTCAACTTTTTGTATATGCGGCAAATAATGGCTTGTTTGACTCGGTAAATATCCCACCGCACGTTCACTTGAGAATTTAATTTTATTCTCTTTAAAAGTTTAGGATCCATATATCATTTGCATCTTTAACATGTTTAAAGAATGCATATCCTTTTTTTAAAACATGTGTAGAAAAATCTCTTTCATATAAAATTCCGAGCTAAAAGGGTTGAACTAGTGGAATTTCCAAAACTTGGGTAACAAAAACATTTGTGTTCATTTGTGGTGTGTGAATAAATTTTATTTACTTACATTGGTTTATTGCTATAAATTTTTTCCATTCATGAACTCTAAATTTTTCATTTTTTAGTGATCTATTTGCCTTTTATCTCTTTTTTTGTTTACGAGATGAAGGGAAAGTGAAAACTCAAATGTTGATTTAAGAAAAATGTATACCTCTAAAATAGAAATGCACAATGCACAAATGTAGAGAGAGATAATTCCAAAAAGTGTCTGTAATTTTTAGGGATTGTAAACTCTCTTCAGTTTTTATATATTAGGTTCTGTAATCGTCGAAAAAAGGGGGAGGCGGGGGATTTTTAACTAAGTGTTGACTCCCAATCCATAAGTCATTCCTACAAAAATATAGCCCGTTACGCATGATAAATCACTTTACAATCATCTATAATCGTTAGGTCAGATTTTTGTAAATGGGCAAAATAATGGCTTCTTTGACTCGGGTAAATATCCAACCGTATGTTCACTTGATAATTTAATGTTATTCCCTTTAAAAGGTTTGGATCCATAGGTCATTTGAATCTTTAACATGTCTCAAGCCTGTATATTCATTTTTTAAAACATGTGTAGAAAAATATTTTTCTTATAAAATTCTGAGATATGAGGGTTGAACTACTGGAATTTCCAAAACTTGGATAATAAAATTTTGTGTTCATTTGTGGTGTGTCAATAAATTTTGTTTACTTACATTTGTTTATTTCTTTAAATTCTTTCCATTCATAAACTCCAAAATTTTCATTTTGTAGTGATCTATTTGCCTTTTATCTCTTTTTATGTTTACGAGATGAAGGGAAATGGAAAACTCATGTTTTGATTTAAGAAAAAATTATACATCTAAAATGGAAATGCACAATGCACAAATTTAGAGAGAGATAATTCCAAAAACTGTTTGTACTTTTTAGGGATTGTAAACTCTTTTCAGTTTTTATATATCAGGTTTTGCAATCGTCTGGAAAAGGGGGAGGCGGGGGATTTTTAACTAGGTTTTGACTCCTAATCCATAAGTCATTACGTACAAAAATGTAGCCCGTTACGCATGATAAAACACATTACAATCTTCTATGATCATTAGGTCAACTTTTTGTAAATGGGAAAAATAATGGCTTGTTTGACTCGGGTAAATATCCCACTACACGTTCACTTGATAATTTAATGTTATTCTCTTTAAAAGGTTTGGATCCATAGGTCATTTGCATCTTTAACATGTTTCAAGCATGCATTTCCATTTTTTAAAACTTGTGTAAAAAAATCACTTTCTTAAAAAATTCCGAACTATTAGGGATGAACTCGTGGAATTTCTCAAACTTGGATAACATAAATTTTGTGTTCATTTGTGATGGGTGAATAAATTTTCTATGCTTACATTTTTTTTATTGCATTAAATTCTTTCCATACATAAACTCTAAAATTTTTATTTTGTTGTGATCTATTTGCCTTTTATCTTTTTTTTTTAACGAGATGAAGGTAAAGTGAAAACTCAAGTTTTGATTTAAGAAAAAAGTATACATCGAAAATGGAAATGAACAATGCACAAATGTAGTGCGAGATAATTCCAAAAAGTTTATGTAATTTTTAAGGATTGTAAACTCCATTTAGTTTTTATATATCAGGTTCTGCAATTGTCGGGAAAAAGGGCGAGGTAGGGGATTTTTAACTTTGTGTTGACTCCCAATCTATAACTCATTACTTAAAAAAATATAGCCCATTACGCATGATAAAAAAATTTACAATAATTTATGATCGTTAGGTTAGCTTTTTGTAAATGGGCAAAATAATGGCTTGTTTGACTTGGTTAAATATCCCACCGCACGTTCATTTGAGTTTAATGTTATTCTCTTTAAAATATTTGGATCCATAGGTCATTTGAATCTTTAACAACTTTCAAGCATGCATATCCATTTTTTAAAACATGTGTAGAAAAATATCTTTCTTATAAAATTCTGAGCTATTTGGATCAAGCTAGTGGAATTTCCCAAACTTGGATAACAAAACTTTTGTCTTAATTTGTGGTGTGTGAATAGATTTTCTTTACTTACATTTGTTTATTTCTTTGAATTGTTTCCATTCATAAACTCTAAAATTTTCATTTTGTTATGATCTATTTGCCTTTGATCTTTTTTTTTTTTGTTTACAAGATGAAGGGAAAGTGAAAACTGAAGCTTTGAATAAAGAAAAAAGTATACATCTAAAATGGAAATGTACAGTGAAAAAATATAGAGAGATAATTCCAAAAAGTGTCTACAATTGTTAGGGATTGTAAACTCTTTTAAGTTTTTATATATCAGGTTCTTCAATCGTCGGGAAAAGGGGGAGGAGGGGGATTTTTAACTGAGTATTGACTCCCAATCCATAAGTCATTCCTTAAAAAAATATAGCCCATTACACATGATAAATCACTTTACAATCATCTATGATCATTTGGTTAGATTTTTGTAAATGGGCAAAATAATGGCTTGTTTGACTCGGGTAAATATCCCTCCGCACGTTCACTTGAGAATTTAATGTTATTCTCTTTAACAAGTTTAGATCCATAGGTCATTTGCATCTTTAACATGTTTGAAGCATGCATATCCATTTTTTAAAATGTGTGTAGAAAAATCTCTTTCTGATAAAATTCCGAGCTATTAGGGTTGAACTAGTGGAATTTCTCAAAATTGGATGACAAAACTTGTGTTAATTTGTGGGGTGTTGATAAATTTTCTTTACTTACATTTGTATATTTCTTTAAATTCTTTCTATATATAAACTCTTAAATTTTCATTTTGTTGTGATCTATTTCCCTTTTATCTCTTTTTTTATTTACGAGATGAAGTGAAGGTGAAAACTCAAGTTTTGATTTAAGAAAAACAGTATACATCTAAAATGGAAATGCACATTGCACAAATATAGAGAGAGATAATTCCAAATAGTGTCTGTAATATTTAGGGATTGCAAACTCTTTTTATTTTTTATTTATCAGATTCTGCAATCATTGGGAAAAGGGGAAGGTGGGGGATTTTTTACTTAGTGTAGACTCCCAATCCATAAGTCATTCCTTAGAAAAATATAGCCCGTTATGCACGCTAAATCACTTTTCAATCATCTATAATCGTTAGGTCAGCTTTTTTTATATGGGCAAAATAATGGCATGTTTGACTCTAGTAAATATCCCACCGCACATTCTCTAGAGAATTTAATATTATTCTCTTTAAAAGGTTTGGATCCATAGGTCATTTGCATCTTTAACATCTTTCAAGTATGCATATCCATTTTTTAAAACATGTGTAGAAATATTTCTTTCTTATAAAATTTCGAGCTATTTGGGTTGAACTAGTGGAATTTCTCAAACTTGGATAACAAAACTTTTGTGTTTATTTGTGGTGTGCGAATAAATTTTCTCTACTTGCATTTGTTTATTGCTTTGAATTTTTTTTATACATAAAGTCTAAAATTTTCATTTTGTTGTGATCTATATGACTGTTATCTCTTTTTTTGTTTACGAGATGAACGGAAAGTGAAAACTCAAGCATTGATTTAAGAAAAAATTATACATCTAAAATGGAAATGCACAATGCATAAATGTTGAGAGAGATAATTCCAAAAAGTGTGTGTAATTTTTAGCGATTATAAACTCTTTTTAGTTGTGATAAATCAGGTTCTTCAATCGCCGGGAAAAGGGGGAGGCGGGGGATTTGGGGGATTTTTAACTAAGTATTGAATCCCTATCCATAAGTCATTCCTTACAAAAATATAGCCCATTACGCATGATAAATCACTTTACAATCATCTCTGATCGTTAGGTCAGGTTTTTTCTAAATGGGCAAAATAATGGCTTGTTTGACTCGTATAAATATCCTACAACACGTTCACTTGAGACTTTAATATTATTCTCTTTAAAAGGTTTGGATCCATAGGTCATTTGCATCTTGAACATGTTTCAAGCATGCATATCATTTTTTTAAACATGTGTAGAAAAATATGTTTCTTATAAAAGTACGAGCTATTAGGGTTGAACAAGTGGAGTTTCCCAGACTTGGACAACAAAACTTTGGTGTTCATTTTTGGTGTGTGAATAAATTTTATTTACTTAGATTTTTTTATTGTTTTAAATTCTTTCCATATATAAATTCTAAAATTTTCATTTTGTTGTGATCTATTTGCCTTTTATCTCTTTTTTTGTTTACATGATGAAGGGAATGTGAAAATTGAAGTATTGTTTAAGAAAAAAGTTGACATCTAAAATGGAAATTCACAATGCAAAAATGTAGAGAGATAGTTCCAAAAAGTGGTTGTAATATTTAGGGATTGTAAACTCTTTTTACTCTTTATATATCAGGTTCTGCAATCGTCGGGAAAAGAGGGAGGCGGGGGATTTTTAACTGAGTGTTGACTCCCAATCCATAAGTCATTCCTTACAAAAATATAGCCCGTTACGCATGATTAATTACTTTACAATCATCTATGATCATTAGGTCAACTTTTTGTAAAAGGGCAAAATAATGGCATTTTGACTCGGGTAAATATCCCACCGCACGTTCACTTGAGAATTTAATGTTTTTCTCTTAAAAAGGTTTGGATCCTTAAGTCATTTGAATCTTTAACATGTTTCAAGCATGCATATCAATTTTTAAAACATGTGTAGAAAAATCTATTTCTTATAAAAGTCCGAGCTATTAGGGTTGAACTAGCGGAATTTCCCAAACTTGTATAACAAAACTTTTGTGATCATTTGTGGTGTTTGAATAAACTTTCTTTACTTACATTTGTTTATTGCTTTGAATTCTTTCCATACATAAACTCTAAAATTTTCATTTTGTTGTTATCTATTTCCCTTTTATCTCTTCTTTTGTTTACGAAATGAAGGGAAAGTGAAAACTCATGCTTTGATTTAAGAAAAAGTATACATCTAAAATGGAAATGCACAATGCACAAATAAAGAGATAGATAATTCCAAAAAGTGTTTGTAATATTTAGGGATTGTAAACTCTTTTTAATTTTTATTTATTAGGTTCTGCAATTTTCGGGAAAAGGGGGAGGTGGTGGATTTTTAACTGAGTGCGGATTCCCAATCCATAAGTCATTCCTTACAAAAATGTAGCCCGTTATACATGATAAATCACTTTACTATGATCTATGATCGTTAGGTCAGCATTTTGTAAATGGGCAAAATAATGGCTTGTTTGACTCAGGTAAATGTCCCACTGCACGTTCACTTGATAATTTAATTTTATTCTCTTTAAAAGGTTTGGATCCATAGGTCATTTTCATCATTAATATGTTTCAAGCATCCATATCTATTTTTTCAAATATGTGTAGAAAAATCTCTTTCTTATAAAATTCAGAGCTATTATGGTTGAACTAGTGGAATTTCCCAAACTTGGATAACCTAACTTTTGTGTTCCTTTGTGGTGTGTGAATTAATTTTCTTTACTTACATTTGTTTATTTCTTTGAATTATTTCCATACATAAACTCTAAAATTTACATTTTGTTATGATCTATTGACCTTTTATCTCTTTTTTTGTTTACCAGATAAAGGGCAACTGAAAACTCAAGCTTTGATTTAAGAAAAAATTATACATCTAAAATGGAAATGCACAATGCACAAATATAGAGAGAGATAATTCCAAAATGTGTTTGTAATTTTTAGGGATTGTAAACTTCTTTTAGTTTTAATATATCAGGTTCAACAATCGATGGGAAAAGAGGGAGGCTAGGGATTTTTAACTTAGTCTTGACTCCCAATCCATTAGTCATTCCTAAATAAAAAATAGCCTGCTACCCATGATAAATCGCTTTACAATGATCTATGATTGTTAGGTCAACTTTTTGTAAATGGCAAAATAATGGCTTGTTTGACTCAGGTAAATATCCCACCGCACGTTCACTTGATAATTTAATGTTATTCTCTTTAAAAGGTTTGGATCCATAGGTCATTTGCATCGTTAATATGTTTCAAGCATCCATATCTATTTTTTCAAATATGTGTAGAAAAATCTCTTTCTTATAAAATTCAGAGCTATTATGGTTGAACTAGTGGAATTTCCAAAACTTGGATAACCTAACTTTTGTGTTCCTTTGTGGTGTGTGAATTAATTTTCTTTACTTACATTTGTTTATTTCTTTGAATTATTTCCATACATAAACACTAAAATTTTCATTTTGTTGTGATCTATTTGACCTTTTATCTCTTTTTTTGTTTACGAGATGAAGGGAAACTGAAAATTCAAGCTTTGATTTAAGATAAAATTATACATCTAAAATGGAAATGCACAATGTACAAATATAGAGAGAGATAATTTCAAAATGTGTTTGTAATTTTTAGGGATTGTAAACTTTTTAGTTTTAATATATCAGGGTCAACAATCGATGGGAAAAGAGGGAGGCTGGGGATTTTTAACTCACTCTTAACTCCCAATCCAATAGTCATTCCTAAATAAAAAATAGCCTGCCACCCATGATAAATCGTTTTACAATCATCTATGATCGTTAGGTCAGCTTTTTGTAAATGGGCAAAATAATGGCTTGTTTGACTCGGGTAAATATCCAACCGCACATGCACATGAGAATTTAATATTATTCTCTTTAAAAGGCTTTTATCCATTGGTCATTTGTATCTTTAACATGTTTCTAGCATGCATATCCATTTTTTCAAATATGTGTAGAAAACTCTCTTTCTTATAAAATTCTGAGCTATTAGAGTCGAACTAGTGGAATTTCCTTAACTTGGATAAAAAAACTTTTGTGTTCATTTGTGATGTCTGAATAAATTTTATTTACTTACATTTGTTTATTGCTTTGAATTCTTTCCATACATAAAGTCTAAAATTTTCATTTTGTTGAGATCTATTTCCTTTTTATCTCTTTTTTTGCTTACGAGATGAAGGGAAAATGAAAACTCAAGCTTGGATTTAAGAAAAGAGTATACATCTAAAATGGAAATGCAATATGCACAAATATACAAAGAGATAATTCCAAAAAATTTCTATAATATTTAGGGATTTTGAACACTTTTTAGTTTTTATTTATCAGGTTCTGCAATCATCGGGAAAAGGGAGAGGTATGGGATTTTTAACTGAGTGTGGACTCTCAATCCATAAATCATTCCTTACAAAAATGTAGCCCATTACGCATGATAAATCACTTTACAATAATCTATGATCATTAGGTCAGCTTTTAGTAAATGGGCAAAAGAATGGCTTGTTTGACTCGGGTTAATATCCACCGCATGTTCTCTTGAGAATTTATTGTTATTCTCTTTAAAAGTTTTTGATCCATAGGTCACTGGCATCTTTAACATCTTTCAAGCATGCATATCTATTTTTTAAAACATGTGTACAAAAAACTCTTTCTTATAAAATTCTGAGTGATTAGGGTTGAACTAGCGGAATTTCTAAAACTTGGATGACAAAAAAATTTTGTTCATTTGTGGTGTGTGCATAAATTTTCTTTACTTACATTTTTTTATTGCTTTATATTCTTTCTATTCATAAACTCTAAAATTTTCAATTTTTAGTGATCTATTTGCCTTTTATCTCTTTTTTTGTTTTCGAGACGAAGGGAAAGTAAAAACTACAGTTTTGATTTAAGGAAAAAGTACACATCCAAAATGGAAATGCACAATGCATAAATAAAGAGATAGATAATTCTAAAAAGTGTCTGTAATATTTAGGGATTGTAAACTCTTTTTAGTTTTTATTTATTAGGTTCTGTAACTTTCGGGAAAAGGGGGAGGCGGAGGATTTTTAACTTGGTGTTGACTCCCAATCCATAAGTCAATCCTTAAAAAAATATAGCCGGTTACACATGATAAATCAATTTGCAATCATCAACGACCGGTAGGTCAGGTTTTTGTAAATGGGAAAAATAATGGCTTATTTGACCCAGGTAAATATCCCACCGCACGTTCACTTGATAATTTAATGTTATTCTCTTTAAAAGATTTGGATCCATAGGTCATTTGCATCGTTAATATGTTTCAAGCATCCATATCTATTTTTTCAAATATGTGTGGAAAAATCTCTTTCTTATAAAATTCAGAGTTATTATGGTTGAACTAGTGGAATTTCCCAAACTTGGATAACCTAACTTTTGTGTTCCTTTGTGGTGTGTGAATTAATTTTCTTTACTTACATTTGTTTATTTCTTTGAATTATTTCCATACATAAACACTAAAATTTTCATTTTGTTGTGATCTATTTGACCTTTTATCTCTTTTTTTGTTTACGAGATGAAGGGAAACTGAAAATTCAAGCTTTGATTTAAGATAAAATTATACATCTAAAATGGAAATGCACAATGTACAAATATAGAGAGAGATAATTTCAAAATGTGTTTGTAATTTTTAGGGATTGTAAACTTTTTAGTTTTAATATATCAGGGTCAACAATCGATGGGAAAAGAGGGAGGCTGGGGATTTTTAACTCAGTGTTGACTCCCAATCCATTAGTCATTCCCAAATAAAAAATAGCCTATTACCCATGATAAATCGCTTTACAATCATCTATGATCGTTAGGTCAGCTTTTTGTAAATGGGCAAAATAATGGCTTGTTTGACTCGGGTAAATATCCAACCGCACATGCACATGAGAATTTAATATTATTCTCTTTAAAAGGTTTTGATCCATAGGTCATTTGTATCTTTAACATGTTTCTAGCATGCGTATCCATTTTTTCAAACATGTGTAGAAAACTCTCTTTCTTATAAAATTCTGAGCTATTAGGGTTGAACTAGTGGAATTTCCTTAACTTGGATAAAAAAAACTTTTGTGTTCATTTGTGATGTGTGAATAAATTTTCTTTACTTACATTTGTTTATTGCTTTGAATTCTTTCCATACGTAAACTCTAAAATTTTTATTTTGTTGAGATCTATTTCCCTTTTATCTCTTTTTTTGCTTACGAGATGAAGGGAAAATGAAAACTCAAGCTTTGATTTAAGAAAAGAGTATACATCTAAAATGGAAATGCAATATGTACAAATATACAGAGAGATAATTCCAAAAATTTTCTGTAATATTTAGGGATTGTAAACTCTTTTTAGTTTTTATTTATCAGGTTCTGCAATCGTCGGGAAAAGGGAGAGATATGGGATTTTTAACTAAGTGTGGACTCCCAATCCATAAGTCATTCCTTACAAAAATGTAGCCCATTACGCATGATAAATCACTTTACAATAATCTATGATCATTTGGTCAGCTTTTGGTAAATGGGCAAAATAATGTCTTGTTTGACTCGGGTAAATATCCCACCGCACATTCTCTTGAGAATTTAATGTTATTCTTTTTAAAAGTTTTTGATCCACAGGTCATTGGCATCTTTAACATCTATCAAGCATGCATATCCATTTTTTAAAACATGTGTACAAAAATCTCATTCTTATAAAATTCCGAGCGATTAGGGTTGATCTAGTGGAATTTCTAAAACTTGGATGATAACACTTTTTTGTTCATTTGTGGTATATGAATAAATTTTCTTTACTTACATTTTTTTTATTGCTTTATATTCTTTCTATTTATAAACTCTAAAATTTTCATTTTTTAGTGATCTATTTGCCTTTTATCTCTTTTTTTGTTTACGAGACGAAGGGAAAGTAAAAACTACAATTTTGATTTAAGGAAAAAGTACACATCAAAATGGAAATGCACATTGCACAAATGTAGAGAGAGATAATTCCAAAAATTCTTTGTAATTTTTAGGGATTGTAAACTCTTTCCAGTTTTTATATATTAGGTTCTGCAATCGCCGGGAAAAGGGGGAGGCGGAGGATTTTTAACTAGGTGTTGACTCCCAATCGATAAGTCAATCCTTAAAAAAATATAGCCGGTTACACATGATAAATCAATTTACAATCATCTATGACCGTTAGGTCAGCTTTTTGTAAATGGGAAAAATAATGGCTTATTTGACTCTGGTAAATATCCCACCGCACGTTCACTTGATAATTTTATGTTATTTTCTTTAAAAGGTTTGGATTCATAGGTCATTTGCAACTTTAACTTGTTTCAAGCCTGCATACCCAATTTTTAAAACATGTGTTAAAATATCCCTTTCTTATAAAATTCAGAGCTATTAGTGTTGAACTAGTGGAATTTCCATATCTTGGATAACAAAACTTTTGTGTTCATTTGTGGTGTGTGAATAAATTTTCATTACTTACATTTGTTTATTGGTTTAAATTCTTTCCATTCATAAACTCTAAAATTTTCATTTTGTTGTGATCTATTTGCCTTTTTTCTATTTTTTTGGTTGACGAGATGAAGGGAAAGTGAAAACTCAAGCTTTGATTTAAGAAAAAAGTATACGTCTAAAATGGAAATGCACAATGCAGAAATGTAGAGAGAGATAATTCCAAAAAGCTTCTGTAATTTTTAGGGATTGTAAACTCTTTTTAGTTTTTATATATCAGGTTCTACAATCGTCGTGAAAAGGGGGAGGCGGGGGATTATTAATTGAGTGTTGACTCCCAATCTATGAGTCATTCCTTACAAAAATATAGCCCGTTACATATGATAAATTACTTTACAATCGTCTATGATCCTTAGGTCAGCTTTTTGTAAATGGGCAAAATAATGGCTTGTTTGACTCGGGTAAATATCCCACCACACGTTCACATGAGAATTTAATATTATTCTCTATAAAAGGTTTGGACCCATAGGTCATTTGCATCTTTAACATGTTTCAAGCATGCATATCCATTTTTAAAAACATGTGTAGAAAACTCTCTTTCTTATAAAATTCCGAGCTATTAGGGTTGAACTAGTGGAATTTCCCAAACGTGGATGACAAAAATTTTGTGTTCATATGTGGTTGTGAATAAATTTTCTTTACTTACATTTTTTTATTTCTTTGAATTCTTTCCTCACATAAACTCTAAAATTTTCCTTTTGTTGTGTTTTATTTACCTTTTATCTCTTTTTATGTTTACGAGATGTAGGGAAAATGAAAATTTGAAATTTGATTTATGAAAAAAGTACACATCTAAAATGGAAATGAACAATGCACAAATGTAGAAAAATATAATTCCTAAACGTTTCTATAATTTTTAGGGATTGTAAACTTTTTTTAGCTTTTTTAAATCAAGTTCTGTAACCATCGGGAAAAGTGGGAGTCGGGGGATTTTTAACAGAGTGTTGACTCCCACTCCATAAGTCATTCCTTACAAAAATATAGCCCGTTAGGCATGATAAATCACTTTACAATCATCTATGATCGTTAGGTTAGCTTTTTGTAAATGAGCAAAATAATGGCTTGTTCGACTTGGGTAAATATCCCACCGCACGTTCATATGAGAATTTAATGTTATTGTCTATAAAAGGTTTGGATCCATAGGTCATTTGAGTAGTTAACATGTTTCAAGCATGCATATCCATTTTTTAAAACATGTGTAGAAAAATCACTTTCTTATAAAATTCCGAGCTATTAGGGTTGAACTAGTGGAATTTCCCAAACTTGGATAACAAAACTTTTGTGTTCATTTTGGTGTTTCAATAAATTTTCTTTACTAACATTTGTTTATTGCTTTAAATTCTTTCCATACATAAACTCAAGAATTTTCATTTTGTTGTGATCTATTTGCCTTTAATCTCTTTTTTGTTTACGCGAAGAAGGGGGAGGGAAAGTGAAAACTCAAGTTTTGATTTAAGAAAAAAATATACATCTACAATGGAAATGCACATTGCACAAATGTAGAGAGAGATAATTCCAAAAAGTGTTGGTAATTTTTAGGGATTGTAAAATCTTTTTAGTTTTTATAAATTAGATTCTGCAATCATCAGGAAAAGGGGGAGGCGGCGGATTTTTAACTGAGTGTTGACTCCCAATTCATGAGTCTTTTCTTAAAAAAATAAAGCCTGTTACGCATGATAAATCACTTTACAATCATCTATGATCGTTAGGTTAACTTTTTGTAAATGGGCAAAATAATGACTTGTTTGACTCGGGTAAATATCCCACCGGACGTTCACATGAAAATTTAATGTTATTCTCTTGAAAAGGTTTGGATCCATAGGTCATTTGCATCTTTAACATGTTTCAAGCATGTTTATCCATTTTTTAAAACATGTGTAGAAAAATCTCTTTCTTATAAAATTCTGAGGTATTAGGGATGAACTAGAGGGATTTCCTAAACTTGGATAACATAACTTTTTTGTTCATTTCTGGTGTGTGAATAAGTTTTCTTTGCTAACATTTTTTTATTTCTTTAAATTCTTTCCATACATAAACTCTAAAATTTTCATTTTGTTGTTATCTATTTGCCTTTTATCTTTTTTTTTTGGTTTGTGAGATGAAGGGAAGCTTTGATTTCAGAAAAAAGTATACATCAAAAATGGAAATGAACAATGCACAAATGTAGAGAGAGATAATTCCAAAAAGTATCTATAATTTTTAGGGATTTTAAACTCTATTTAGTTTTTATATATCAAGTTCTGCAATCGTCGGGAAAAGGGGGAGGCATGGGATTTTTAACTGAGTTTTGACTCCCAATCTATAAGTCATTCCTTACAAAAATATAGCCCGTAACGCATGATAAATCACTTGAAAATCATTTATGATCGTTGGGTCAGCTTTTTTGGAAATGAACAAAATAATGGCTTGTTTGACTCGGTTAAATATTCCACCTCACGTTCACTTGAGAATTTAAAGTTATTCTCTTTTAAAGATTTGGATCGATAGGTAATTTGCATCTTTAACATGTTTCGAGCATACATATCCATTTTTTAAAATATGTGTAGAAAATTCTCTTTCTTATAAAATTTCAAGCAATTAGGTTTGAACTAGTGAAATTTCCCAAACTTGGATAACAAAACTTTTGTGTTCATTAGTCGTGTGTGAATAAATTCTCTTTACTTACATTTGTTTATTGCTTTGAATTCTTTCCATACATAAACTCTAAAATTTTCATTTTGTTGTGAACTATTTGCCTTTTATCTCTTTTTTTTTGTTTACGAGAAGAAGGGAAAGTGAAAACTCAAGCTTTGATTTAAGAAAAAAAGTATACATCTAAAATGGAAATGCACAATGTAAAAATGTAGAGAGAGATAATTTCAAAAAGTGTCTATAATTTTTAGGGATTTTAAACTCTTTTTAGTTTTTATATATCAGGTTCTGCAATCATCGAGAAAAGGGGGAGGCGGGGGATTTTAAACTGAGTGTTGACTCTCATCCATAAGTCATTCCTTACAAAAATATAGCCTGTCACACATGATAAAGCACTTTACAATCATTAATGATAGTTAGGTCAGCTTTTTTTAAATGGGCAAAATAATAGCTTGTTTGACTCGGGTAAATATCCCACAGCACGTTCACATGAGAATTTAATGTTATTCTTTTCAAACAGGTTTGGATCCATAGGTCATTTGCATCTTTAACTTGTTTCAAGCATGCATATCCATTTTTTAAAACATGTGTACAAGAATCTCTTTCTTATAAAATTCCGAGCGATTATGGTTGAACTAGTGGAATTTCCCAAACTTGGATAACAAAACTTTTGTGTTCATTTCTGGTGTGTGAATAAATTATCTTTACTTAAATTCTTTCCAAATATAAACTCTAAAATTTGCATTTCATTCTGATCTATTTGCCTTTTATCTCTTTTTTTGTTTACGAGATGAAGGGAAAGTGAAAACTCAAGCTTTGATTTAAGAAAAAAGTATACATCTAAAAGAGAAATGCACAATGCACAAATGTACAGAGAGATAATTCCATAAAGTGTCGGTAATATTTATGGGTTGTAAACTCTTTTCGATTTTTATTTATCAGGTCAGCAATCATTGGGAAAAGGGGGAGGCGGGGGACTTTTAACAGAGTGTTAACTCCCAATCCATAAGTCATTATTTACTAAAATATAGCCCGTTACGCATGATAAAGCACTTTACAATCGTCTATGATCGTTAGGTGATCTTTTTGAAAATGGACAAAATAATGGCTTGTTTTACTTGGGTAAATATCCCACCACACTTTCACTTGAGAATTTAATGTTATTCTCTTTAAAAGGTTTGGATCCAAAGATCATTTGCATCTTTAACATCTTTCAAGCATGCATAGCCATTTTTTAAAAGGGAAAGTGAAAACTCAAGCTTTGATTTAAGAAAAAAGTGTACTTCTAAAATGGAAATGCACAATGCACAAATGTAGAGAGAAATAATTCCTAAAAGTGTCTGTAATATTGAGGGATTATAAACTCTTTTTAGTTTTTATTTATCAGGTTCTGCAATCATCGGGAAAAGGGGGAGGCGGGGGATTTTTAACTGAGTGTTGAATCCCAATCGATAAGTCATTCCTAAAAAAAATATAGCCTGTTACGCATGATAAATCACTTTACAATAATCTATGATCGTTAGGTCAGTTTTTGTAAATGGGCAAAATATTGGCTTGGTTGACTCGGGTAAATATCCCACTCTAGAGAATTTATTGTTATTCTCGTGAAAACGTTTTGATCCATAGGTAATTTGTATCTTTAACTTGTTTTAAGCATGCATATCCATTTTTTAAAACATGTGTAGAAAAATCGCTTCCTTATAAATTTCCAATCTATTAGGGTTGAACTAGTGGAATTTTCCAAACTTGGATAACAAAAATTTTGTGTTCATTTGTCGTGTGTGAATAAATTTTCTTTACATACATTTGTTTATTGCTTTGAATTCTTTCCAAACGTAAACTCTATAATTTTCATTTTGTTATGACCTATTTGCCTTTTATCTCTTTTATTGTTTACGAGATGATGGGAAAGTGAAAACTCAAGCTTTGATTTAAGAAAATGGTATACATCTAAAATGGAAATGCACAATGCAAAAATGTAAAGAGAGATAATTCCAAAAAGTGTATGTAATTTTTAGGGATTGTAAACTCGTTTTAGTTTTTATATATCAGGTTCTGCATTAGTGTTGAAAAAGGGGGAGGCGGGGGATTTTTAATTGAGTGTTGACTCCAAATCCATAAGTCATTCCTAACAAAAATAGAGCCTATTTCGCATGATAAATTGCTTTACGATCATTTATGATCGTTAGGTCAGCTTTTTGTAAATGGGCAAAATAATGGCTTGTTTGACACAGGTAAATATCCAACTGCACGTTCACTCTAGAATATAATGTTATTTTCTTTAAAAAGTTTTTATCCATAGGTCATTTGTATCTTTATCATGTTTCAAGCTCGCATATCCATTTTTTAAAACATGTGTACAAAAATCTCTTTCTTATAAAAGTACAAGCTATTAGGGTTGAACTAGTGGAATTTGCCAAACTTGAATAACAAAACTTTTGTGTTAATTTATGGTGTAGGAATAAATTTTCTTTACTTACATTTGTTTATTGTTTTGAATTCTTTCCATACATAAACTCTGAAATTTTCATTTTGCTGAGATCTTATTGCCTTTTATCTCTTTTTTTGTTTACACGATGAAGGCAAAGTGATAACTCAAGCTTTGATTTAAGAAAAAAGTATACATCTAAAATGGAAATACACAATGCACAAATGTAGAGAGAGATAATTCCAAAAAAAGTCTGTAATTTTTTGGGATTCTGAACTTCTTTTAATTTTTATATATCAGGTTTTGTAATCGTGGGGAAAAGAGGGTGGCGGGGGATTTTTAACGAAGTGTTGACTCCCAATCCATAATTCATTCTTTAAAAAAATATAGCCCATTATGCATGATAAATCGTTTTACAATCATCTATGATCATTAGGTCAGCTTTTTGTAAATAGGCAAAATAATGGCTTGTTTAACTCGAGTAAATTTCCCACCGCATGTTCACTTGAGAATTTAATGTTATTCTCTTTAAAATATTTGGATCCATAGGCCAGTTGCATCTGTAATATGTTTCAAGCATGCATATCCATTTTTTAAAAACATGTGTCGAAAAATCTCTTGCTTATAAAATTCTGAGCTATTAAAGGTTAACAAGTGGAATTTCCCAAACTTAGATAACAAAACTTTAGTGTATGTTTGTGTGTGTGAATAAAGTTTCTTTATGTACATTTTTTTTTCTTTAAATTCTTTCCATATATAAACTCTAAATTTTTCATTTTGTTGTGATTTATTTGCCTTTTATCTCTTTTTTTGTTTACGAGATGAAGGGAAAGTAAACACTCAACCTTTGATTTAAGAAAAAAGTTTACATCTAAAATGGAAATGCACAATGGACAAATGTAGAGAGAGATAATTCCAAAATGTGTCTATAATATTTAGGGATTGTAAACTCATTATAGTTTTTATGTATCAGGTTCTGCAATCGTCGGGAAAATGGGGAGGCGGGGGATTTTTACCTAAGTGTTGACTCCCAATCCATAAGTCATTCCTTACAATAAAATTGCTTGTTACACATGATAAATCACTTTAAAATCATCTATGATCAGTAGGTCAGCTTTTTGTAAATAGGCAAAATAATGGCTTATTTGACTTGGGCAAATATTCCACCGCACGTTCTCTTGAGAATTTAATGTTTTCTCTTTAAAAGGGTTGCATCCATAGGTCATTTGCATTTTTAACATGTTTCAAGCATGCATATTCATTTTTTAAAACATGTGTAGAAAAATCATTTTCTTATAAAATTCTGAGCTATTAGAGTTGAACAAGTGGAATTTCCCAAACTTAAATAACAAAACTTTTGTGTTCATTTGTGGTCTGTGAATACATTTTCTTTACTTACATTTGTTTATTGCTTTGAATTCTTTCCATACATAAACTCCAAAATTTTCATTTTCTTGTGATCTATTTGCCTTTTATCTCTTTTCTTGTTTTCGAGACGAAGGGAAAGTGAAAACTCAAGCTTTAATTTAAGAAAAAAGTATACCACTAAAATTCAAATGCACAATGCACAAATGTAGAGAGAGATAATTCCAAAAAGTGTCTGTAATTTTTAGGGATTGTAAACTCTTTGTAGTTTTTGTATATTAGGTTCTGCAAGGGGGAGGCAGGGGATTTTAACTGAGTGTTGACTCCGAATCCATAAGTCATTCCTTACAAAAAAATATAACCCGTTACGCAAGATAAATCACTTTACAATCATCTATGATCATTAGGTCAGGTTTTTGTAAAAGGGCAAAGTAATGGCATGTGTGACTAAGGTAAATATCCCACCGCACGTTCACTTGAGAAATTTATGTTATTCTCTTTAAAAGGTTTGGATCCATAGGTCATTTGCATCTTTAACATGTTTCAAGCATGCATATCCATTTTTTAAAACATGTGTAGAAAAATCTCTTTCTTATAAAATTTCGAGCTATTAGGGTTGAACTAGTGGAATTTCCCAAACTTGGAGGAAAAAACTTTTGTGCTCATTTGTGGTGTGTGGATAAATTTTTTTTACTTAGATTTGTTTATTGTTTGAAATTTTTTCCATATATAAACTCTAAAGTTTTCATTTTGTTGTGATCTATTTGCCTTTTATCTCCTTTTTTTGTTTACGAGATGAAGGGAATGTGAAAACTGAAGTATTGATTTAAGAAAAAAATATACATCTAAAATGGAAATGCACATTGCACAAATGTAGAGAGATACTTCCAAAAAGTGTTTGTTATATTTAGGAATTGTAAACTCTTTTTAGTTTTTATATATCAGGTTCTGCAATCGTTGGGAAAAGGGGGAGGTGGGGGATTTTTAACTGAGTGTTGACTCCCAATCCATAAGTCAGTCCTTACAAAAATATAGCCCGTTACACATGATAAATCACTTTACAATCATCTATGATCATTAGGTTAGCTTTTTGTAAATGGGCAAAAAAATGGCTTGTTTGACTCTGTTATCCCACCGCTCGTTCACTCTAGAATTTAATGTTATTCCCTTTAAAAGGTTTTGATCCATAGGTCATTTGCATCTTTAACATGTTTCAAGCATGCATATCCATTTTTTAAAACATGAGTAGAAAAATCACTTTCTTATAAGATTTCGAGCTATCAGGGTTGAACTTGTGGAATTTACCAAACTTGGATAACAAAAATTTTGTGTTCATTTGTGGTGTGTGAATAAATTTTCTTTACTTACATTTGTTTATTACTTTATATTCTTTCCATATATAAACTCTAAATTTTTCATTTTGTTGTGATCTATTTGCCTTTTATCTCTTTTATTGTTTACGAGATGAAGTGAAAGTGAAAACACAAGGTTTGATTTACGAAAAAAGTATACATCTAAAATGGAAATGCACAATGCACAAATGTAGAGAGAGATAATTCCAAAAAGTGTCTGTAATATTTAGGGATTCAAATCCCTTTTTAGTTTTTATATATCAGGTTCTGCAATCGTTGGGAAAAGGGGGAGGTGGGTGATTTTTGACTGAGTGTTGACTCCCTATCCATAAGTCATTCCTTAAAAAAATATAGTTTGTTACGTATGATAAATCACTTTACAATCATCTATGATAGTTAGGTCAGCTTTTGTAAATGGGGAAAATAATGGCTGGTTTGCCTCAGGTAAATATCGCACCGCATGTTTACTCTAGAATTTACTGTTATTCTCTTTACAAGGTTTTAATACATAGGTCATTTGTATCTTTAACATGTTTCAAGCATGCATATCCATTTTTTTAAACTTCTGTAGAATAATCTCTTTCTTATAAAATTCTGAGCTATTTGGGTTCAACTAGTGGAATTTCCCAAACTTGGAAAACAAAACTTTTGTGTTCATTTGTGGTGTGTGAATAAATTTTATTTACATACATTTGTTTATTGCTTTAAATTTTTTCCACATATAAACTGAAAAATTTTCATTTTGTTGTGATCTATTTGCCTTTTTTCTCTTTTTTTGTTTACGAGATGAAGGGAAAGTGAAAACTCAAGCTTTGATTTAAGAAAAAAGTATACATCTAAAATGGAAATGCACAATGCACAAATGTAGAGAGAGATAATTGATAAAAGTGTTTGTAATTTTTAGGGATTATATAGACATTTTAGTTTTTATATATCAGGCTCTGCAATCATCGGGAAAAGGGGGAGGCAAGGGATTTTTAACTGAGTGTTGACTACCAATCCATATGTCATTCCTTACAAAAATATAGCCCGTTACGTATGCTAAATCACTTTACAATCATTTATGATCTTTAGGTTAGCTTTTGTAAATAGACAAAATAATGGCTTGTTTGACTCGGGTACATATCGCACCGCACATTCACATGAGACTTTAATGTTATTCTCTATAAAATGTTTGGATCCATAGGTCATTTGCATCTTTATAATCTTTCAAGCAAGCATATCCATTTTTTTAAACATATGTAGATAAATCTCTTTCTTATAAAATTCAGAGCTATTAGGGTTGAACTAGTGGAATTTCCCAAACATAGATTACAAAACGTTTGTGTTCATTTGTGGTGTGTGAATAAATTTTCTTTACTTACATTTGTTTTTTTCTTTGAATTCTTTCAATATATAAACTCTAAAACTTTCATTCATTGTGATCTATTTGCCTTTTATCTCTTTTTTTGTTTTCGAGATGAAGGGAAAGTGAAAACTCAAGTTTTTATTTAACAAAAATGTATACTTCTAAAATGGAAAATGCACAATGCACAAATGTATAGAGAGATAATACCAAAAAGTGTCTGTAATATTTAGGGATTGTAAACTCTTTTTAGGTTTTATATATCAGGTTCTGCAATCGTTGGAAAAAGGGGGAGGCAGGGGAAATTTAACTAAGTGTTGACTTCGAATCCATTTGTCTTTCCTAACACAAATATAGCTCGTTATGCATGATAAATCACTTTACAATCATCTATAATCGTTAGGTTAACATTTTGTAAATAGGCAAAATAATAGCTTGTTTTATACGGGTAAATATCCCATCACACGTTCACTTGAGAATTTAATTTTATTCTGTTTAAAAGGTTTTGGCCCATAGGTCATTTGTATCTTTAACATGTTTCAAGCATGCATACCCATTTTCTAAAACATGTGTAGAAAAATCACTTTCTTATAAAATTCCAAGCTATTAGGGTTGAACTAGTGGAATTTCCAAAACTCCGATAACAAAAATTTTGGGTTCATTTGTGATGTGTGAATAAATTTTATTTACTTAAATTTGTTTATTGCTTTGAATTCTTTCCATACATAAACTCTAAAATTTTCATTTTGTTGTGATCAATTTGCCTTTTATCTCTTTTTTTTTTTACGAGATTATGGGAAAGTGAAAACACAAGCTTTGATTTAAGAAAAAAGTATACATCTAAAATGGAAATGCACAATGCACAAATGTAGAGAGAGATAATTGATAAAATTGTCTGTAATTTTTAGGGATTGTATAGACATTTTATTTTTTATATATCAGGCTCTGCAATCATCGAGAAAAAGGGGGAGACAAGGGGATTTTTAACTCAGTGTTGACTACCAATCCATATGTAATTCCTTACAAAAATATAGCCCGTTACGCATGATAAATCACTTTACAATCATTTATGATCTTAAGGTTAGCTTTTGTAAATGGACAAAATAATGGCTTGTTTGACTCGGGTACATATCGTACCGCACGTTCACATGAGACTTTAATGTTATTCTCTATAAAATGTTTGGATCCATAGGTCATTTGCATCTTTAAAATCTTTCAAGCAAGCATATCCATTTTTTTATACATGTGTAGATAAATCTCTTTCTTATAAAATTCAGAGCTTTTAGGGTTGAACTAGTGGAATTTCCCAAACCTAGATTACAAAACGTTTGTGTTCATTTGTGGTGTGTGAATAAATTTTCTTTACTTACATTTGTCTATTGCTTTGAATTCTTCCCATACATAAACTCTAAAATTTTCATTTTGTTGTGATGTATTTTCCTTTTATCTATTTTTTTATTTACAAGATGAAGGGAAAATGAAAACTCAAGCTTTGATTTAAGAAAAAAGAATACATCTAAAATGGAAATGCACAATGCACAAATGTACAGAGAGAAAATCTAAAAAAAGTGTCTGTAATTTTTTTGGATTGTAAACTCTTTTTAGTTTTTATTTATTTGGTTTTGCAATCGTCGAGAAAAGGGGGAAGCGGGGGATTTTTAATTGAGTGTTGACTCACAATCCATAAGTCATTGCTTACAAAAATATAGCCCATAACACATGATAAATCAATTTAAAATCATTTATGATTGTTAAATCTGCTTTTTGTCAATGGGCAAAATAATGGCTTGTTATACTCGGGTAAATATCCTATCGCACGTTCACTTGAGAATTTAATTTTATTCTCTTTATAAGGTTTGGATCTATAGCTTATTTGCATCTTTAACTTGTTTGAAGCATGCTTATCCATTTTTTAAAACATGCGTAGAAAAATCTCTTTCTTATAAAATTCCGAGCTATTAGGGTTGAGCTAGTGGAATTTCCAAAACTTGGATAACAAAACTTTTGTGTTCATTTGTGGTGTGTAAATAAATTTTCTTTGCTTACATTTGTTTATTGCTTTGAATTCTTTCCATACATGAACTCTAAAATTTTCTTTTTGTTGTGATCTATTTGCCTTTTATCTCTATTTTCTTACGAGATAAAGGGAAAGTGAAAACTTAAGGTTTGATTTAAGAAAAAAATATACATTGAAAATGGAAATGCACATTGCACAAATGTACAGAGAGATAATTCCAAAAAGTGTCAGTAATATTTAGGGATTGTAAACTCTTTTTTGTCTTTATATATCAGGTTCTGCAATCGTTGGGAAAAGGGGGTGGCGGCGGAATTTTACTTGAGTGTTGACTCCCAATCCATAAGTCATTCCTAACAAAAATATAGCCCGTTATGCCTGATAAATCACTTTACAATCATCTATGATCGTTAGATCAACTTTTTGTATATGGGCAAAATAATAGCTTGTTTGATTCGGGTAAATATCCCACCGCACATTCACTTGAGAATTTAAAGTTATTCTCTTTAAAGGTTTTGATCCATAGGTCATTTGTATCTTTAACATATTTCAAGCATACATATCCATTTTGTAAAACTTATGTAGAAAAATCTCTTTCTTATAAAATTCCAAGTTATTTGGGTTGAATTAGTGGAATTTCCAATACTTGGATAACAAAAATTTTATGTTCATTTGTGATGTGTGAATAAATATTTTTACTTACATTTGTTTATTGCTTTGAATTCTTTCCATATATAAACTCTAAAATTTTCATTTTGTTGTGATCGATTTGCCTTTTAACTCTTTTTTTGTTTACGAGATTATGGGAAAGTGAAAACACATGCTTTGATTTAAGAAAAAAAGTATACATCTAAAATGGAAATGCACAATGCACAAATTTAGAGAGAGATAATTATTAAAAGCGTCTGTAATTTTTAAGGATTGTAAACATATTTTAGTTTTTATATATCAGGTTCTTCAATCGTCGGGAAAAGGGGGAGGCAGGGGATTTTTAACTGAGTCGTGACTACCAATCCATATGTCATTCCTTAAAAAAATATAGCCCGTTACGCAAGATAATTCACTTTACAATCATCTATGATCGTTAGGTTAGCTTTTTGTAAATGGACAAAATAATGGCTCTTTTGACTCGGGTAAATATCTCACCGCACATTCACTTGGGACATTAATGTTATTCTCTATAAAATGTTTGGATCCATAGGTCATATGCATCTTTATCATCTTTGAAGCATGCATATCCATTTTTTATAAACTTGTGTAGAAAAATCTCTTTCTTATAAAATTCTGAGCTATTAGGGTTGAACTAGTGGAATTTCCCAAACATGGATAACAAAACATTTGTGTTCATTTGTGGTGTGTGAATAAATTTTCTTTACTTACATTTGCTTATTGCGTTGAATTCTTTCCATACATAAACTCTAAAATTTTCATTTTCTTGTGATCTATTTTCCTGTTATCTCTTTTTTTTATTACGAGAAGAAGGGAAAGTGAAAACTCAAGCTTTGATTTAACAAAAAATTATACATCTACAATGGAAAAGCAAAAATCACAAATGTAGAGAGATAATTCCAGAAAGTTTTTGTGATTTTTAGGGATTGTAAACTCTTTTTAGTTTTTATATATCATGTTCTTCATTCGTCGGGAAAAGAGGGAGGCAGGGCATTTTTGATTGAGTGTTGACTCCCAATCCATAAGTCATTCCTTACAAAAATATAGCCCATTACGCATCATAAATCACTTTACAATCATCTATGATCGTTAGGTCAGCTTTTTCTAAATGGGCAAAATAATGGCTTGTTTGACTGGGGTAAATATCCCACCGCACGTTCACTTGAGAATTTAAAGTTATTCTCTTTAAAAGGTTTGGATCCATAGGTAATTTGCATCTTTAACATGTTTCAAGCATGCATATCTATTTTTTAAAACATGTGTAGAAACATCTCTTTCTTATAAAATTCCGAGCTGTTAGGGTTGAACTAGTGAAATTTCCCAAACTTGAACAAAAAAACTTTTGTGTTCCTTTGTGGTGTGTAAATAAAATTTCTTTACTTACATTTTTTTATTGCTTTGAATTCTTTCCATACATAAACTCTAAAATTTCATTTTGTTGTGATCTATTTGCCTTTTATCTCTATTTTCTTATGAGATGAAGGGAAAATTAAAACTCAAGCTTCGATTTACGAAAAAGGTATACAACTAAAATGGAAATGACAAATGCAGAATTGTAGACAGAGAAAATTCCAAAAAGTGTCTGTAACTTTTCTGGATTGTAAACTCTTTTTAGTTTTTATTTATCTAGTTTTGGTATCGCCGGGAAAAGGGTGAAGCGGGGGATTTTTAACTGAGTATTGACTCACAATCCATAAGTCATTGCTTACAAAAATATAGCCCGTTATGCAAGATAAATCACTTTACAATCATCTATGATCGTTAAGTCTGTTTTTTGTCAATGGGCAAAATAAGGGCTTGTTTGACTCGTGTAAATATCCTACCGCATGTTCACATGAGAATCTAATGTTATTCTCTTTAAAAGGTTTGGATCCATCGGTCATTTGCATCTTTAACATGTTTTAAGCATGCATATCCATTTTTTAAAACATGTGTAGAAATATCTCCTTCTTATAAAATTCCGAGCTATTTGGAATTTAAAAAACTTGGATAATAAAACTTTTGTGTTCATTTGTGGTGTGTGAATAAATTTTATTTGCTTACATTTGTTTATTTATTTAAATTATTTCCATATATAAACTCTAAAACTTTCATTTTTTTTTATCTATTTGCGTTTTATATCTCTTTTTGTTTATGAGATGATGGGAAAATGAAAACTTAAGCTTTGATTTAAGAAAGTATACATCAAAAATGGAAATGCACAATGCACAAATGTACAGAGAGATAATTCCAAAAACAGTTTGTAATATTTAGGGATTGTAAACTCTTTTTAGTCTTTATATATCAGGTTCTGCAATCGTTGGGAAAAGGGAGTGGCGGGGGAATTTTAACTGAGTGTTGACTCCCAATCCATAAGTCATTCCTAACAAAAATATAGCCCGTTATGCATGATAAATAACTTTACAATCATCTATGATCGTTAGGTCAGCTTTTTGTGAATGGGCAAAATAATAGCTTGTTTGATTCGGGTAAATATCCCACTGCACGTTCACTTGAGAATTTAATGTTATTCGCTTTAAAAGGTTTTGATCCATAGGTCATTTGTATTTTTAACATATTTCAAGCATGCATATCCATTTTGTAAAACATCTGGAGAAAAATCTATTCCTTACAAAATTCTAAGCTATTAGGGTTGAACTAGTGGAATTTGAAAACCTTGGATAAAAAAAAATTTGTCTTCATTTGTGATGTGTGAATAAATTTTCTTTACTTACATTTGTTTATTGCTTTGAATTCTTTCCATACATAAACTCTAAAATTTTCATTTTGTTGTGATCGATTTGCCTTTTATCTCTTTTTTTTTTTTTATGAGATTATGGGAAAGTGAAAACACAAGTTTTGATTTAAGAAAAAAGTATACATCTAAAAAGGAAATGCACAATGCACAAAATGTAAAGAGAGATAATTCATAAAAGTGTCTATAATTTTTAAGGATTGTAAACACATTTTAGTTTTTATATTTCAGGTTCTACAATCGTCGGGAAAAAGGGGAGGCAGGGGATTTTTAACTGAGTGTTGACTACCAATCCATATGTGATTCCTTACAAAAATATAGCCCGTTACACATGATAAATCAATTTACAATCATCTATAATCGTTAGGTTAGCTTTTTTTGAAAGAACAAAATAATGGCTTGTTTGACTCGGATAAATATCCCACCACACGTTCACATGAGACTTTAAAGTTATTCTCTATAAAATGTTTGGATCCATAGGTCATTTGCATCTTTATCATCTTTCAAGTATGCATATCCATTTTTTTAAACATGTGTATAAAAATCTCTCTCTTATAAAATTCTGAGCTATTAGGGTTGAACTAGTGGAATTTCCCAAACATGGATAACAAAACGCTTGTGTTCATTTGTGGTGTGTGAACAAATTTTCTTTACTTACATTTTTTTATTGCATTGAATTCTTTCCATACATAAACTCTAAAACTTTCATTTTGTTGTGATATATTTTCCTTTTATCTCTTTTTTTGTTTACGAGATGAAGGGAAAGTGAAAATTGAAGCTTTGATTTAAGAAAAAATTATACATATAAAATGGAAATGCAAAATGCACAAATGTAGAGAGAGATAATTCCAAAAAAAATTCTGTGATTTTTAGGGATTGTAAACTCTTTTTAGTTTTTATATATCAGGTTCTTCATTCGTTGGGAAAAGGGGGAGGCAGGGGATTTTTGACTGAGTATTGACTCCCAATCCATAAATCATTCATTACAAAAATATAGCCCATTACGCATCATAAATCACTTTACAATCATCTATGATCGTTAGGTCAGCTTTTTCTAAATGGGAAAAATAATGGAATGTATGACACTGGTAAATATCCCTCCGCACGTTCACTTGAGAATTTAAAGTTATTCTCTTTAAATGTTTTGGATCCATAGGTAGTTTGCATCTTTAACATGTTTCAAGCCTGTATATCCAATTTTTAAAACATGTGTAGAAAAATCTCTTTCTTATAAAATTCCGAGCTATTAGGGTTGAACTAGTGCCCAAACCTAGACAAATAAACTTTTGTGTTCATTTGTGGAGTGTTAATAAATTTTCTTTACTTACATTTGTTTATTGCTATGAATTCTTTCCATACATAAACTCTAAAATTTTCATTTTGTTGTGATCTATTTGCCTCTTATCTCTATTTTCTTACGAGATGAAGGGAAAATGAAACTCAAGCTTCGATTTAAGAAAAAAGTATATATCGAAAAAGGAAATGCACAATGCACAAATGTAGAGAGAGAAAATTCGAAAAAGTGTCTATAATTTTTTGGGATTGTAAACACTTTTTAGTTTTTATTTATCTTGTTTTGCAAATGTTGGGAAAGGGGGAGGCGATGGATTTTTAACTGAGTGTTTACTAACAATCCATAAGTCATTGCTTACAAAAATATAGCCCATTACGCATGATAAATCACTTTACAATCGTCTATGTTCGTAAAGTCTGCTTTTTATCAATGGACAAAATAATGGCTTATTTGACTCGGATAAATATCCTACCACACGTTCACTTGAGAATTTAATTTTACTCTCTTTAAAAGGTTAGGATCCATAGGTCATTTGCATCTTTAACATGTTTTAAGCATGCATATCCATTTTTTAAAACATGTGTAGAAATATCTCTTTCTTATAAAATTCTGAGCTATTAGGGTTGAACTAGTGGAATTTCCCAAACTCTGATAACAAAACTTTTGTGTTCATTTGTGGTGTGTAAAAAAATTTTCTTTACTTACATTTTTTATTTATTTAATTATTTCCATATATAAACTCTTAAACTTTCCTTTTTTTGTAATCTATTTGCCTTTTATCACTTTTTTTTTTTATGAGATGAAGGGAAAGTGAAAACTCAAGCTCTTATTTAAGAAAAAAGTATACATTTAAAATGTAAATGCACAGTGCACAAATGTACAGAGAGATAATTCCAAAAAGTGTCTTTAATATTTTGGGATTTTAACTCTTTTTAGTCTTTATATATCAGGTTCTTCAATTGTTGGGAAAAGGGGGTGGCGGGGGAATTTTAACTGTGTGTTGACTCCCAATCTATAAGTCATTCCTAACAAAAATATAGCCCGTTATGCATGATAAATCACTTTACAATCATCTGTGATCATTAGGTCAGCTTTTTCTAAATGGGCAAAATAATAGCTTGTTTGATTCGGGTAAATATCCCTCCGCACATTCACTTGAGAATTTAATGTTATTCTCTTTAAAAGGTTTTGATCCATAGGTCATTTGTATCTTCAACATATTTCAAACATGCATATCCATTTTGTAAAACATGTGCAGAAAAATCTCTTTCTTATAAAATTCCAAGCTATTAGGGTTGCACTAGTGGAATTTCCAAAACTTGGATAACAAAACTTTTGTGTTAATTTGTGATGTGTGAATAAATTTTCTTTAATTACATTTTTTTATTGCTTCTAATTCTTTCCACACATAAACTCTAAAATTTTCATTTTGTTGTGATCGATTTGCCTTTTATCTCTTATTTTGTTTACGAGATTATGGGAAAGTGATAACACAAGCTTTGATTTAAGAAAAAAGTATACATCTAAAATAGAAACGCACAATGCACAAATGTAGAGAGAGATAATTCATAAAAGTGTCTATAATTTTTAAGGATTATAAACACATTTTAGTTTTATATATCAGGTTCTGCAATCATCAAGAAAAGGGGGAGGCAGGGGATTTTTAACTGAGTTTTGACTACCAATCCATATGTCATTCTTTACCAAAATATAGCACGTTACGCGTGATAAATCACTTTAAAATCATCTATAATCATTAGGTTAGCTTTTTGTAAATGGACAAAATAATGGTTTGTTTGACTTGGATAAATATCCCACCGCACGTTCACATGAGTCTTTATTGTTATTCTCTATAAAATGTTTGGATCCATAGGTCATTTGCTTCTTTATCATCTTTCAAGTATGTATACCCATTTTTTTAAACATGTGTAGAAAAATCACTTTCTTATAAAATTTTGAGCTATTAGGGTTGAACTAGTGGAATTTCCCAAACATGGATAACAAAACGTTTGTGTTCATTTGTGGTGTGTGAATAAATTTTCTTTACTTACATTTGTTTATTGCGTTCAATTCTTTCCATAAACTCTAAAATTTTCATTTTGTTGTGATCTATTTTCCTTTTATCTCTTGTTTTGTTTACAAGATGAAGGGAAAGTGAAAACTCAAGCTTTGATTTAAGAAAAAATTATACATCTAAAATGGAAATGCACAATGAACAAATGTAGAGAGAGATAATTCCAAAAAGTTTCTGTGATTTTTGGGGATTGTAAACTCTTTTTAGTTTTTATATATCGGGTTCTTCATTTGTAGGGAAAAGGGGGAGGCAAAAGATTTTTGACTGAGTATTGACTCCCAATCCATAAATCATTCCTTAAAAAAATATAGCCCATTACGCATCATAAATCACTTTACAATCATCTATGATCGTTAGGTCAACTTTTTGTAAATGGGCAAAATAATTGATTGTTTGACTCTGGTAAATATCCCACCGCATGTTCACTTGAGAATTTAAAGTTATTCTCTTTAAAAGGTTTTGAACCATAGGTAATTTGCATCTTTAACTTGTTTCAAGCATGCATATCCATTTTTTAAAACATGTGTAAAAAAATATCTTTCTTATAAAATTCCGAGCTATTAGGGTTGAACTAGTGCCCAAACTTGGACAAAAAACTTTTGTATTCATTTGTGCTGTGTAAATAAATTTTCTTTACTTACATTTGTTTATTGCTTTGAATTCTTTCCATACATAAACTCTAAAATTTTCATTTTGTTGTGATCTATTAGCCTTTTATCTCTATTTTCTTACGTGATGAAGGGAAAATGAAAACTCAAGCTTCATTTTAAGAAAAAAATATACATCGAAAATGGAAATGCACAATGCACAAAAGTAGAGAGAGAAAATTTAAAAAATGTCTATAATTTTTAGGGATTTAAACTCTTTTTAGTTTTAATTTATCTGGTTTTATAATCGTTGGGAAAAGGGGGAGGTAGGGGCTTTTTAACTGAGTGTTGAATCACAATCCATAAGTCATTGCTTGCAAAAATATAGCCCGTTACACATGATAAATCACTTTACAATCATCTATGATCATTAGGTCAGCTTTTTGTAAATGGGCAAAATAATAGCTTGTTTGATTCGGGTAAATATCCCTCTGCACGTTCACTTGAAAATTTAATGTTATTCTCTTTAAAAGGTTTTGATCCATAGGTCATTTGTATCTTTAACATATTTCAAGCATGCATATCCATTTTTTAAAACATGTGTTGAAATATCTCTTTCTTATAAAATTCTGAGCTATTAGGGTTGAACTAGTGGATTTTCCCAAACTTGGATAACAAAACTTTTGTGTTCATTTGTGGTGTGTCAATAAATTTTCTTTACTTAAATTTGTATATTTATTTAATTATTTTCATATCTAAACTCTTAAACTTTCATTTTTTTGTAATCTATTTGCCTTTTTGCACTTTTTTTTACGAGATGACGGGAAAGTGAAAACTCAAGCTTTGATTTAAGATAAAAATATACATCGAAAATGGAAATGCACAATGCACAAATGTAAAGAGAGATAATTCCAAAAAAGTGTCTTTAATATTTAGGGATTTTAACTCTTTTTAGTCTTTATATATCAGGTTCTGCAATTGTTGGGAAAAGGGGGTGGCGGGGGAATTTTAACTGAGTGTTGACTCCCAATCCATAAGTCATTCCTAACAAAAATATAGCCCACTACACATGATAAATCACTTTACAATCATATATGATCATTAGGTCAGCTTTTTGCAAATGGGCAAAATAATAGCGTGTTTGATTCGGGTAAATATCCCTCCGCACGTTCACTTGAGAATTTAATGTTATTCTCTTTAAAAGGTTTTGATCCATAGGTCATTTGTATCTTTAACATATTTAAAGAATGCATATCCAATTTTTTAAACATGTTTAGAAAAATCTCGTACTTATAAAATTTTGAGCTATTAGGGTTGAACTAGTGGAATTTCTCAATCATGGATAACAAAACGTTTGACTTCATTTGTGGTGTGTGAATAAATTTTATTTACTTACATTTGTTTATTGCGTTGAATTCTTTCCACAAATAAACTCTAAATTTTTCATTTTGTTGTGATCTATTTTCCTTTTATCTCTTTGAAAACTCAAGCTTTGATTTAAGAAAAATTATACATCTAAAATGGAAATGCTCAATGCACAAATGTAGAGTTAGACAATTCCAAAAAGTGTCTATGATTTTTAGGGATTGTAAACTCTTTTTAGTTTTTATATATCAGGTTCTTCATTCGTCGGGAAAAGGGGGAGGTAGGGGATTTTTGATTGAATGTTGACTCCAATCCATAAGTCATTTCTTACAAAAATATAGCCCATTACGCATCATAAATCACTTTACAATCATCTATGATCGTTAGGTCAGCTTTTTCTAAATGGGCAAAGTAATGGCTTGTTTGACTCGGGTAAATATCCCACCGCACATTCAGTTGAGAATTTAATTTTATCTCTTTAAAAAGTTTGGATCCAAAGGTAATTTTCATCTTTAAAATGTTTCAAGCATGCATATCCATTTTTTAAAACATGTGTAGAAAAATCTCTTTCTTATAAAATTCCGAGCTATTAGGGTTGAACTAGTGGAATTTCCAAATCTTGGGAAAAAAAAATTTTGTGTTCATTTGTGGTGTTTAATAAATTTTATTTACTTACATTTGTATATTGCTTTGAATTCTTTCCATACATAAACTCTAAAAGTTTCATTTTGTTGTGATCTATTTTCCTTTTATCCTTTTTTTCTTACTAGATGAAGTGAAAATGAGAACTCAAGCTTTGATTGAAGAAAAAAGTATACATCTAAAATGGAAATGCACAATGCACAAATGTAGACAGAGAAAATTCCAAAAAGTGTCTGTAATTTTTTGGGATTGTAAACTCTTTTTAGTTTTTATTTATCTGGTTTTGCAATCGTTGGGAAAAGGGGAAGGCGGGGGATTTTTAACTGAGTGTTGACTCACAATCCATAAGTCATTGCTTTCAAAAATATATCCCATTACGCATGATAAATCACTTTACAATCATCTATGATTGTTAATTCTGCTTTTTGTCAATGGTCAAAATAATGGCTTATTTGACTCGGGTAAATATCCCACCGTACGTTCACTTGAGAATTTAAAGTTATTCTCTTTAAAAGGTTTGGATCTATAGGTCATATGCGTCTTTAACATGTTTCAAGAATGCATATCCATTTTTTAAAACATGTGTAGAACAATACCTTTCTTATAAAATTCCAAGCTATTCGGGTTGAAGTAGTGAAATTTCCCAAACTTGGATAACAAAACTTTTGTGTTGATTTGTGGTGTGGAATAAATTTTCTTTACTTACATTTATTTATTGCTTTAAATTCTTTCCATATATAAACTCTAAACTTTTCATTTTGTTGTGATTTATTTGCCTTCAATCTCTTTTTTTGTTTACGAGATGAAAGGATTGTGAAAACTGAAGTATTCATTTAAGAAAAAACTATATATCAAAAAATGGAAATGCACAATGCACAAATGTAAAGAGAGATAATTACAAAAAGTGTCTATAATATTTAGGGATAGTAAACTCTTTTTAATTTTTATATATCAGGTTTTGCAATCGTCGAGAAAAGGGGGAGGTGGGGGATTTTTAACTGAGTGTTGACTCCCAATCTATAAGTCATTCCTTACAAAAACTTAGCCCGTTACGCATGATAAATCACTTCACAATCATCATTGATAGTTAGGTCTACTTTTGGTAAATGAGTAAAATAATGGCTTGTTTGACTCAGGTAAATACCCCACCACACGTTCACTTGATAATTTAATGTTATTCTCTTTAAAAGGTTTGGATCCCTAGGTCATTTGCATCTTTAACTTGTTTCAAGCATGCATATCCATTTTTTAAAACATGTGTAGCAAAATCTCTTTCTTATAAAATTCTGAGCTATTAGGGTTGAACTAGTGGAATTTCCCAAACTTGGATAACAAAATTTTTGTGTTCATTTGAGGTGTGTGAATCAATTTTCTTTACTTACATTTGTTTATTGCTTTAAATTCTTTCCATACATAAACTCTAAAATTTTCATTTTGTTGTGATCCTCTTGCCTTTTATCGCTTTTTTTTTACGAGATGAAGGGATAGTGAAAATTCAAGCTTTGATTTAAGAAAAATGTATACATCTAAAATGGAAATGCACAATGCCAAAATGTAGAGAGAGATAACTTCTAAAAGTGTCGGTAATTTTTAGGGATTCTAAACTCCTTTTAGTTTTTATTTATCAGGATCTGCAATTGTCGATAAAAGGGGGAGGCTGGGGATTTTTATCTCAGTGTTGACTCCCAATCTATGAGTAATTCCTTAACAAAATATAGCCCATTACGCATGATAAATCACTTTAAATCATCTATGATAGCTACGCCAGCTTTTTGTAAATGGGAAAAATAATGGCTTGTTTGACTCGAGTAAAGATCCCACCACATGTTCACATGAGAATTTAATGTTATTCTCTTTAAAAGGTTTGGATCCATAGGTCATTTGCATCTTTATCATGTTTCAAGCATACATATCCATTTTTTAAAACATGTGTAGAATAATCTCTTTCTTATAAAATTCTGAGCTATTAGGGTTGAACTAATGGAATTTTCCAAACTTGGATAACAAAACTTTTGTGTTCATTTGTGGTGAGTGAATAAATTTTATTTACTTGCATTTTTTTTATTGCTTTGAATTTTTTCCATACCTGAACTCTAAAATTTTCATTTTGTTGTGATCCTTTTGCCTTTTATCTCTTTTTTTGTTTACGAGATGAAGGGAAAGTGAAAACTCAAGGTTTGATTTAAGAAAAAAATATACATCGAAAATGGAAATGCACATTGCACAAATGTACAGAGAGATAATTCCAAAAAGTGTCAGTAATATTTAGGGATTGTAAACTCTTTTTTGTCTTTATATATCAGGTTCTGCAATCGTTGGGAAAAGGGGGTGGCGGCGGAATTTTACTTGAGTGTTGACTCCCAATCCATAAGTCCTTCCTTGCAAAAATATAGCCAGTTACACATGATAAATCACTTTATAATCATCTATGATCGTTAGGTCAACTTTTTGTAAAGGGGAAAAATAAGGGCTAGTTTGACTCGAGTAAATATCCCACCTCACCGTCAGTTGAGAATTTAATGTTATTCTCTTTAAAAGGTTTTGATCCATAGGTCATGTGCCTCTTTAACATATTTCAAGCATGCATATCCATTTTTTAAAACATGTGTAGAAAAATCTCTTTCTTTTAAAATTCAGAGCAATTAGGGTTGAACAAGTGGAATTTCCCAAACTTGGGTAACAAAACTTATGTGTTCTTTTGTAGTGAGTGAATAAATTTTCTTTATTTTCATTTGTTTATTTCTTTGAATTCTTTCCACACATAAACTCTTAAATTTTCATTTTGTTGTGATCTATTTGCCTTTTATCTTTTGTTTTGTTTACGAGATGAAGGGAAAGTGAAAACTCAAGTTTTGATTTAAGAAAAAAGTCTACATCTAAAATGGAAATGCACAATGCACAAATGTAGAGAGAGATAATTCAAAAAAGTGTCTACAATTTTTAGGGATTGTAAACTCTTTTTTGTATTTCTTTATCAGGTTTTGCAAATGTCAGGAAAAGGTGGAGGTGGGGGATTTTTAACTGACTGCTGACTCCCAATCCTTAAGTCATTCCTTACAAAAATATAGCCCATTACGCATGATAAATCATTTTAGAATAATTTATGATCGTTAGGTCATCTTTTTGTAAATGGGCAAAATAATGGCTTGTTTGACTCGGGTAAATATCCCATCGCGCGTTCAATAGAGAATTTAATGTTATTCTCTTTAAAAGGTTTGGCTCCATAGGTCATTTGCATATTTAACATGTTTCAAGCATGCATATCCATTTTTTAAAACATGTGTAGAAAAATCTCTTTCTTATAAAATTCCGAGCTATTAGGGTTTATCTTGTGGAATTTCCCAAACTTGGATAATAAAACTTTTGTGTTCATTTGTGGTGTGTGAATAAATTTTATTTACATACATTTTTTATTTCTTTAAAAATCATTTCCATACATAAAATCTAAAATTTTTGTTTTTTTGTGATTTATTTTTCCCTTTTATCTCTTTTTTTGTTTACAAGATGAAGAAGGGAAAGTGAAAACTCACGTTTTGATTGAATAAAAAAGTATACATCTAAAATGGAAATTCACAATAGACAAATGTAGAGAGAGATAATTCCTAAAAGTGTCTGTAATTTTTAGGGATTGTAAACTCCTTTTAGTTTTAATATATCAGGTTTTACAATTGCCAGGAAAAGGGGGAGGCGGGGGATTCTTAACTGAGTGTGGACTCCCAATCCATAAGTCATTCCTTACAAAATATAGCCCGTTATGCATGATCAATCACTTTACAATCATCTATGACCGTTAGGTCAGCTTTTTGTAAATGGGCGAAATAATGTCTTGTTCGACTCAGGTAAATATCCCACCGCATGTTCACTTGAGAATCTAATGTTATTTTCTTTAAAAGGTTTTGATCCATAGGTCATTTTCATCTTTAACATTTTTCAAGCATGCATATCCACTTTTTAAAACATGTGTAGAAAGATCTCTTTCTTATAAAATTCCAAGTAGTTAGGGTTGAACTATTGGAATTTCCCAAACTTGGATAACAAAACTTTTGTGTTCAATCGTGGTGTGTGAATAAATTTTCTTTACTTACATTTGTTATTGCTTTAAATTCTTTCCATACATAAACTCTAAAATTTTCATTTTGTTGTGATCTATTTTTCCCTTTTATCTCTTTTCATGTTTACGAAGTGAAGGGAAAGTGAAAACTCAAGTTTTGATTTAAGAAAAAAGTATACATATAAAATTGAAATGCACAATGCACACATGCAGAGAGACATAATTCCAAAAAATATTTGTAATTTTTTGGGATTATAAACTCTTTTTAGTTTTTATATATCAGGTTTTGCAATCGTCGGGAAAAGGGGGAGCCGGGGAATTTTTACCTGAGTGTTGACTCCCAATCCATAATTCATTCCTTGCAAAAATATTGCCCGTTAAGCATGATAAATGACATTACAATCATCTATGATCGTTCGGTCAACTTTTTTAAAATGGGCAAAATAATTGCTTGTTTTACTCGGGTAAATATCCCACCTCATGTTCACTTTAGAATCTAATGTTAATCTCTTTAAAAATTTTGGATCCTTAGGTCATTTGCATCTTTAACTTGTTTCAAGTATGCATATCCATTTTTTAAAACCAGTGTAGAAAAATCTGTCTTATAAAATTCCAAGCTATTAGGGTTGAACTAGTGCAATTTCCCAAATTTGGATAACTAAACTTTTGTGTTCATTTGTGATGTGAAAATAAATTTTATTTACTTAAATTTTTAATTGGTTTAAATTGTTTCCATACTTAAACTCTAAAATTTTCATTTTGGTGTGATCTATTTTTGCCTGTTATCTCTTGTTTGTTTTACGGATGAAGGGAAAGTGAAAACTCAAGTTTTGATTTAAGAAAAAAGTATATATCTAAAAAGGAAATGCACAATGCAAAAATTTAGAGAGAGATAAATCATAAAAGTGTATATAATTTTTAAGGATTGTAAAATTGTTTTTGTTTTTACAAATCAGGTTTTGTAATTGTCGGGAAAAGGGGGAGACGGGGGATTTTTAACTGAGTGTTGACTATCAATCCATAAGTCATTTATTAAAAAATATAGCCCGTTATGCATGATAAATCACTTTACAATCATCTATGGTCGTTAGGTGAGCTTTTTGTAAATCGGCAAAATAATGGATTGCTTGACTCGGGTAAATATCCCATCGCACGTTCATATGAGAATCTAATGTTATCCTCTTTAAAAGGTTTGGATCCATAGGCCATTTGCATCTTTAACATGTTTCAAGCATGCATATCCACTTTTTAAAACATGTGTAGAAAAATCTCTTTCTTATAAAATTCCAAGCTATAAGGGTTGAACTAGTGGAATTTCCCAAAATTGGATAACAAAACTTTTGTGTTCATTTCTGGTGTGTGAAGAAATTTTATTTACTTACATTTGTTATTGCTTTAAATTTTTTCCATACATCAACTCTAAAATTTTCATTTTGTTGTGATCCATTTGCCTTTTATCTCTTTTTTTGTTTACGAGTTGAAGGGAAAGTGAAAACTCAACTTTTGACTTAAGAAAAAAGTATACATCTAAAATGGAAATGCACAATGCACAAATGTAGAGAGAGATAATTCTAAAAAGTGCCTATAATTTTTAGGGATTTTAAACTCTTTTTTGTTTTTAGATATCAAGTTTTGCAATCGTCGGGAAAAAGGGGATGCGGGGGATTTTTAAGTAAGTGTTGACTACGAATCTATAAGTCATTCCTTACAAAACTATAGCCCGTTACGCATGATAAATCACTTTACAATCATCTATGATCATTAGGTCAGCTTTTTGTAAATGGGAAAAATAATGGCTTGTTTGACACGGGAAAATAAGCCACCGCACGTTTACTTGAGAATCTAATGTTATTTTCTTTAAAAGGTTTGGATCCATAGGTCATTTGCATCTTGAACATGTTTCAAGCATGCATATCCCTTATTTAAAACATGTGTAGAAAAATCTCTTTCTTATAATATTCCAAGCTATTAGGGTTGAACTAGTGGAATTTCCCAAACTTGGATAAAAGAACTTTTGTGTTCATTTCTGGTGTGTGAAGAAATTTTCTTTACTTAAATTTTTTTTTGCTTTAAATTATTTCCCTATATAAACTTAAAATTTTCATTTTGTAGTGATCTATTTGCCTTTTATCTCTTTTTTTGTTTACGAGTTGAAGGGAAAGTGAAAACTCAATTTTTGATTTAAGAAAAAAGTATACATCTAAAATGGAAATGCACAATGCACAAATGTAGAAAGAGATAATTCCAAAAAGTGTCTATAATTTTAAGGGATTGTAAACTCTTTTTTATTTTTTTATATTTGGTTTTCCAATCGTCGAGAAAAGGGGGAGGCGGGGGATCTTTAACTGAGTGTTGACTCTCAATCCATAAGACATTCCATAAAAAAATATAGCCCGTTACTCATGGTAAATCACTTGACAATCATCTATGATCGTTAAGTCAACTTTTTGTAAATAGGCAAAATAATTGCTTGTTTGACTCGGGTAAATATCCCACCACACGTTCACTTGAGAGTCTAATGTTATTCTCTTTAAAAGGTTTGGATCCATAGGACATTTTCAACTTTAACATGTTTCAATCTTGCATATCTATTTTTAAAACATGTGTTGAAAAATCTCTTACTTATAAAATTCTGAGCTAATAGGGTTGAACTAGTGGAATTTGCCAAACTTGGAAAACAAACCATTTGTGTTCATTTGTGGTGTGTGAATAAATTTTCTTTACTTACATTCCTTGTTTCTTTAAATTCTTTCCGGACACAAACTCTAAAATTTCATTTTGGTGTGATCTATTTGCCTTTTATCTCTTTTTTTGTTTGCGAGAAGATGGGAAAGCGAAAACTCAAGTTTTGATTGAAGAAAAAAGAAGACATATAAAATGTAATTGCACAATGCACAAATGTAGAGAGAGATAATTCCAAAAAGTGTCTATAATTTTTAGGGATTTTAAACTCTTTTTAGTTTTTAAATATCACGTCCTGCAATCGTCGAGAAAAGGGGGAGGTGGGGATTTTGACTCCCAATCCTTAAGTCATTCCTTAAAAAAGTATAGCCCGTTCTCTATATAAATCACTTTACAATCATCTATGATCGTTAGGTCAGCTTTTTGTAAATGTGAAAGTAATGGTATGTTTGACTCGGGTAAATATCCCACCGCACGTTCACTTTGGAATTTAATGTTATTCTCTTTAAAAGGTTTGGATCAATAAGACATTTTCATCTTTAACATATTTCAAGCATGCATATCTATTTTTTAAGACGTGTGGAAAAATCTCTTTCTTAGAAAATTCCGAGCCTTTAGGGTTGAAATAGTGGAATTTCCCAAACTTGGATAACAAAAATTTTGTGTTCATTTATGGGGTATGAATAAATTTTCCTTACTTACATTTGTTATTGCTTTAAATTCTTTCCATATATAAACTCTAAATATTTCATTTTGTTGTGATCTATTTCCCTTTTATCTCTTTTTTTGTTAACGAGATGAAGGGAAAGTGAAAACTCAAGTTTTGATTTAAGAAAAAAGTATACATCTAAAATAAAAATGTACAGTGCACAAATGTAGAGAGAGATAATTCCAAACAGTGTCTGTAATTTTTAGGGATTGTAAACTGTTTTTAGTTTTTATATATCAAATTCTGCAATCGTCAGGAAAAGGGGGAGGCGGGGGATTTTTAACTGAGTGTTGACTCCCAATCCATCAATTTATTCCTTACAAAAATATAGCCCATTATACATGATAAATCACTTTACACTCATCTATGCTCGTTAGGTAAGCTTTTTGTAACTGGGCAAAATAATGGCTTGTTTGACTCGGGTAAATATCCCACCACATGTTCACTTGGGTATTTAATGTTATTCTCTTTAACAGGTTTGGATCGATAGGTCATTTGCATCTTTAACATGTTTCAGGCATGCATATCCACTTTTTAAAACACGTGTGGAAAAGTCTCTTTTTTATAAAATTCCGTGCTATTAGGGTTGAACTAGTGGAATTTCCCCAACTTTGATAAAAAAAATTTGTGTTCATTTGTGGTATGTGAAAATTTTGTTTACTTACATTTGTTTTTGCTTTAAATTCTTTCCATACAAAAACTCTATAATTTTCATTGTGTTGTGATCTATTTGCCTTTTATCTCTTTTTCTATTTACGAGATGAAGGGAAAGTTAAAACGCAAGTTTTGATTTAAGAAAAAAAGTATACATCTAAAATGGAAATGCACAGTGCACAAATGTAGAGAGAGATAATTCCAAACAGTGTCTGTAAGTTTTTATGGATTGTAAACTGTTTTTAGTTTTGATATATCAAGTTCTGCAATCGTCAGGAAAAGGGGGAGGCGGGGGATTTTTAACTGAGTGTTGACTCTAAATCCGTAAGTCATTCTTGACAAAAATATAGCCCGTTACGCATTATAAATCATTTTACAGTCATCAACGATCGGTAGGTCAGCTTTTTGTAAATGGGCAAAATAATGGTTTGATTGACTCACGTAAATATCCCACCGCACGTTCACTTGGGAATTTAATGTTATTGTTTTTAAAAGGTTATGATCCATAGGTCATTTTCAACTTTAATATGTTTCAAGCATATCCATTTTTTTAAAAATGTGTAGAAAAATCTGCTTATTAGAAAATTCCGAGCTATTAAGGTTGAACTAGTGGAATTTCCCAAACATGGATTACAAAAATTTTGTGTTCATTTGTGGTGTGTGAATAAAATTTCTTTACTTACGTTTGTTATTTCTTCAAATTCTTCCCATACATTAACTCTAAAATTTTTATTTTGTTGGGATCTATTTGCCTTTTATCTCTTTTTTTTTTACGAGAAGAAGGGAAAGTGAAACGTCAAGTTTTGATTTAAGAAAATATTATACATCTAAAATGGAAAAGCACAATACACAAATGTAGAGAGAGATAATTCAAAAAAGTGTCTGTAATTTTTAGAAATTGTAAAGTCTTTTTGGTTTTTATATATGAGGTTCTGCAATCGACAGGAAAAGGTGGATCGAGGGATTTTTAACTGCGTGTTGACTCCAAATACAAGAGTCATTACTTACAAAAATATAGCCCGCTACACAAGCTTTGATTTAAGAAAAAAGTATACATCTAAAAAGTATTGATTTAAAATGGATATGCCCAATGCACAAAAGTAGAGAGAGATAATTCCAAAAAGTGTCTGTACTTTTTACGGATTGTAAGGTCTTTTTAGTTTTTATGTATGAGGTTATGCAATCGTCGAGAAAAGGGGGAGGCGGAGGATTTTTAATTGAGTGTTGACTCCTAATCCATAAGTCATTCCTTACAAAATTATAGCCCGTTACGCATGATAAATCACTTTACAATCATCTATGATCGCTAGGTCAGCTTTTTGTAAATGGGAAAAATAATGGATTGTTTGCTTTGAGTAAATATCCCACCGCATGTTCACTTGGAAATTTAATGTTATTCTCTTTAAAAGGTTTGGATCCATAGGTCATTTGCAACTTTAACATGTTTCAAGCATGCATATCCATTTTTTAAAACATGTGTAGAAAAATCTCTTTCTCATAAAATTCTAAGCTGTTAGGGATGAACTAGAGGAATTTACAAAACTAGGATAACAAAACTTTTGTGTTCATTTGTGGTGTGTGAAAAATTTTTCTTTACTTACATTTTTTATTGCTTTTCATTCTTTCCGTACATAAACTCTAAAAATTTCAGTTTGTTGTGATCTATTTGCCTTTAATATCTTTTTTTGCTTACGAGATGAAGAAGAAGTGAAAACTCAAGTTTTGATTTAAGAAAAAAGTATACATCTACAATGGAAATGCACAATGCACAAATGTAGAGAGAGATAATTCCAGAAAGTGTCTCTAATTTTTAGGGATTGTAAACTCTTTTTTGTTTTTATATATCCGATTCTACAATCGTCGGGAAAAGGGGGAGGCGTGGGATTTTGAACAGAGTGTTGACACCCAATCCATAAGTCATTCCTTACAAAAATATAACCCGCTACGCATTATAAATCACTTTACACTCATCTATGATCATTTGGTCAGGTTTTTGTAAATGGGCAAATAATGACCTGTTTGACTTGGGTAAATATTCCACCGCACGTTCACTTGGGAATTTTACGTTATTCTCTTTAAAAGGTTCGGATATATAGGTCATGTCCATCTTTAACATGTTTCAAGCATGCATATCCATTTTATAAAACTTGTGTAGAAAAATCACTTTTTTATAAAATTTTGAGCTATTTGGGTTGAACTAGTGGAATTTCCCAAATTTGCATCACAAAACTTTTGTGTTCATTTGTGGTGTGTGAATTAATTTTCTTTACATACATTTTTTATTGCTTTAAATTCTTTCCCCACATAAACTCTAAAATTTTCATTTTGTTGTGATCTATTTGCCTTTTATCTTTTTTTTGTTTACGAGATGAAGGGAAAGTAAAAACTCAAGTTTTGATTTAAGAAAAAAGTATATATCTAAAATGGAAATGCAAAATCCACAAATGTAGAGAGAGATAATTAAAAAAAGTGTCTGTAATTTCATGGATTGTAAACTTTGTTTATTTTTTATATACCAGGTTCTGCAATCAACGGGAAAAAGGGGATGAGGGGGACTTTAAACTGCGTGTTGATCCCATCCATAAGTTATTCCTTATTAAAATATGGCCTGTTACACATGATAAATCACTTTGCAATCATCTATGATCGTTTGGTCAGCTTTTTGTAAATGGGCAAAATAATGGAATGTTTGACTCGGGTAAATATCCCACCACACGTTCACTTGGGAATTTAATGTTATTCTCTTTAAAAGGTTTGGATCCATAGGTCATTTTCATATTTAACATGTTTCAAGCATTGTTATTGATTTTGTAAAACATGTGTAGAAAAATCTTTTTCTTATAAAATTCCGAGCAATTTGGGTTGAACTAGTGGAATTTCCAAAACTTGGATAACAAAACTTTTGTGTTCATTTGTGGTGTGTGAATAAATTTTCTTTACTTACATTTTTTATTTCTTTAAATTCTTTCCTTACATAAACTCTAAAATTTACATTTTGTTATGATCTATTTGCCTTTTATATCTTTTTTTTGTTTACGAGATGAAGGGAAGTGAATACTCAAGTTTTGATTTAAGAAAAAAGCATACATCTAAAATGGAAACACAATGCACAAATGTAGAGAGAGATAATTCCAAAAAGTGTTTTTAATTTTTAGGGATTGTAAACTCTTTTTAGTTTTTATATATCAGGTTCTGCAATCGTCAGGAATAGGGGGGAGGCGGGGATTTTTGACTGAGTGTTGACTCTCAGTCCATAAGTCCTTCCTTACAAAAATATAGCCCTCTATGCATGATAAATCACTTTACAATCCTCTATGATCGTAGTGTCTACGTTTTGTAAATGGGCAAAATAATGGCTGGTTTGACTCAGGTAAATATCCCACCACATGTACACTAGGGAATTTAATGTTATTCTCTTTAAAATGTTTGGATCCATAGGACAGTTGCATCTTTAACGTGTTTCAAGCATGCATATCCATTTTTTTAAACATGTGTAGAAAAATCTTTCTTATAAAATTCCGAGCTATCAAAGTGGAACTAGTGGAAATTTCCAAACTTGGATAACAAAACTTTTGTGTTCATTCTTTGTGTGTGAATAAATTTTCTTTACTTACATTTTTTTGGCTTTAAATTCTTTCCATACATAAACTCTAAAATTTTCATTTTGTTGTGAGCTATTTGCCTTTTATCTCTTTTTTTGTTTTCGAGATGAAGGGAAAGTGAAAACTCAAATTTTGATTTAAGTAAAAAGTATACATCTAAAATGGAAATGCACAATGCAAAAATGTAGAGAGAGATAATTCCTAAAAGTGTGTGTAATTTTTAGAAATTGTAAACTCTTTTAAGTTTTTTTATATATCAGGTTCTGCAATCGTCAGGAAAAGGGGGAGGTAGGGGATTTTTAACTGAGTGTTGACTCCCAATCCATAAGTCATTCCTTACAAAAATATAGCCCATTAGACATTATAAATCACTTTGCAATCATCTATGATGGTTAGGTCAGCTTTTTGCAAATGGGCAAAATAATGGCTTGTTTGACTCAGGTAAATATCCCACCGCATGTTCATTTGGGAATTTAATGTTATTCTCTTTAAAAGGTTTGGATCCATAGTCATTTGCATATTTAACATGTTTCAAAGATGCATATCCATTTTTTAAAACATGTGTAGAAAAATCTTTTTCTTATAAAATTCCGAGCTATTAGGGTTGAACTAGTGGAATTTCCCAAACTTGGATAACAAAACTTTTGTGTTCATTTTTGGAGTGTGAATAAATTTTCTTTACTTACATTTGTTATTGCTTTAAATTCTTTCCATACATAAATCGGAAAATTTTTATTTTGTTGTGATCTATTTTCCCTTTATCTCTTTTTTTGTTTACGAGATGAAGGGAAAGTAGAAACTCAAGTTTTGATTTAAGAAAAAAATATACATCTAAAATGGAAATGCACAATGCCCAAATGTAGAGAGCGATAATTCCAAAAAGTGTCTATAATTTTTAGGGATTGTAAACTCTTTTTAGTTTTTATATATCAGATTCTCCAAACATTAAGAAAAGTTGGAGGCGGGGAATTTTTAACTGAGTGTTGACTCCCAATCCATAAGTCATTCCTTAAAAAAAATATATCCCTTTACACATGATAAATCACTTTACAATCATCTATGATCGTTAGGTCAGCTATTTGTAAATGGAAAAATAATTGCTTGTTTGACTCGGGTAAATATCCCGCTGCACGTTTACTTGGGAATTTAATGTTATTCTCTTTAAAAGGTTTAGATCCATAGGTCATTTGCATCTTTAACATGTTTCAAGCATGCATATCCATTTTTTAAAACATGTGTAGAAAAATCTCGTTCTTATAAAATTCCGAGCTATTATGGTTGAACTAGTGGAATTTCCCAAACTAGGATAACAAAACTTTTGTGTTCATTTCTGGTGTGTGAATAAATTTTCTTTACTTACTTTCATTATAACCTTAAATTCTTTCCGAACATAAACTTCTAAATTTTCATTTTGTGGTGATCTATTTGCCTTTGATGTCTTTTTTTGTTTACGAGATTAAGGGATTGTGAAAACTCAAGTTTTGATTTAAGAAAAAAGAATACATCTGAAATGTAAATGCACAATGCACAAATGTAGAGAGAGATCATTCCAAAAAGTTTTTGTAATTTTTAGGGATTGTAAACTCTTTTTAGTTTTTATATATCTGGTTCTGCAATCGTCGGGAATAGGGGGAGGTGGGGGATTTTTAACTGAGTGTTGACTCCCAATCCATTAGTCATTCCTCACAAAAAATATACCACATTACGCATGATAAATCACTTTACAATCATCTATGATCGATAGGTCAGTTTTTTATAAATGGGCAATGTAATGACTTGTTTCACTCTCGTAAAAATCCCATCACACGTTCACTTGGGAATTTAATGTTATTCTCTTTTAAGGTCATCTATTAATAAATAAACAGTCTATATAAATAGACTAATACACAACTGAAAGCAACACTAAAAATAGGCACTATCCAACATGTAAAACAAACTCTATTTAACTAAGTAAACTGAACTTACTGACACTCTTAAAGATTAGGACAACTCAAATGTATAAATTTGTAATTTCCTCAACAATCCCTCCCTTAAACTGATGTTCCAAACATAACATTCAGTTTAATAAGAGTCAAACTTTGAAGCGCCATCCCTCAAATTGAATCATTTGAAATGCAAACACCAAGTAGCTTCTTGAGCTTCTGAAATGCATGAACTTGAGAGGCTTGGTTAGAATATCAGCAATCTGGTCTTCACTTCTGTAGTAAATAAAATTAATGACTCCATCATTTGTGAGATCCTTCAAGAAATGATACTTCACATCTATATGTTTGTTTCGACCATGTCAAACTGGATTTCTTGAAAGCTTTATTGCTGAATTGTTGTCACAATAAATCTGAGTAGGTCCATCCTCCTTGAAATGCAGGTTTTTAAGGATTTTCTTTAACCACATAGCTTGACAAACACAAGTTGTTGTAGCAACAAATTCAGCTTTAGTGGATGTTAATGTGACAATAAGTTGCTTCTTTGATGACCATGAAACAACTCATGTCCCCATCATGAAAACATACCCATATGTGCTTTTTCGATCATCTGAATCTCCTACATAATCATTATATGTAAAGCCAAATAGATTTGACTTTTCTCCATTAGTATAGAACAACCCAAACTCCTTAGTACCTTGCAAGTAACAAAAAATTCTTTTTGCAGCCAAGAGATGAATCTTTGTAAGACATTCCATGTACCTGCTAACCACACTTACAACATGCATTATATCAGGTCTTGTTGATGTCAAATACATTAAACTCCCCACTATTTGTTTGTAAAGAGTGTCAGCAACCTTCTTTCTTCCATTATCTTTGTTTAGCTTCATACCAAACTCAGATGGAGTATTTATAGGATTACAATCCTTCATCTGAAACCTGTCCAAGATTTCTCGCACATACTTCTTTTGAAAAATAAAAATTCCAGTAGAAGACTACACCACTTCTATGCCAAGAAAATAATGCATCGAGCCAAGTTCAGACATCTCAAATTCAATCATCATGGGTTTCTTAAAACTACCAAACATGGTTGTATTATTTCCAATGTAGATTAAATCATTTACATATAAGCAAACAATGAGCATCTTTCCTCCATCTTCAATTTTTATAAAAAGTGTATATTCATAAAGACATTTTTGAAATTCTTCCTTCAAAAAATAAGTTTCTATACGATTATACCAAGCCCGTGGAGCTTGTTTTAATCCATATTGAGCTTTCTTTAACTTATACACTTTATGCTCATTGCCAAGTTTTATATAATAAGGAGATTGATTGATAAATACTTCTTATTTCAAATCTCCGTGGAGGAAAGTTGATTTCACGTCCAACTAGAAGATAGGCCATGAGTTTTGAGTTGCCATAGCAATCACCAATCTGATTGTATCATGCCTTGCAATCAGAGCAAAAACTTCTTTATAATCAATACCAAACTCCTACTTGTAGCCCTTAGCTACCAAGCGTGCCTTGTGCTTGTCCACTTCACCATTCTCCTTCAGCTTTGTCTTGTAAACCCACTTCACACCAATTGTCTTTTGCCCTTTTGGAAGATCACATAGCTCCCATGTATCAATGTTTTCAATTGCTGTAATTTCAGCATCTATAGCCTTTTTCCATTTTGATTTTTTGACAACGACTTAAAAAATGATAAGATCACAATCTCAAAGCAGAGCAAAATGTGTAAGTGGGTCATCACCTTGGTCAACTCCAATTACTTCATAATCAGTCATCTATGCTGGTCTTCTTCGAACTCGTTGAGGCCATTGTGATTCAGTTGCAAGTGGGATTTGATCAGTTGGAACATTTTGAGTGACTTCCTCTTTTTGTTCATTCTCCATAGGTTGCTGCCCTTTCTCATCATCATCAAAATCTGCTGGAATACTTTCTTTAACACCATTTTGATTTCATGACCAGGTGTCTTTTTCATCAAATACCACATTACGGCTGATGACAATTTTCATGGTGCTAGGATTATATAGTTTATAGGTTTTTGACTTATCACTAACACCAAGAAAAATACATTTTCTCCCTTTTTATCTAGTTTCCTCCTCTTCTCATCTGAAATATGGGCATAGGCAATACACCCAAAAATCCAAAAATGATCTACAGTAGGTTTCCTTCCGCTCCATGTTTCCTCTGGTGTCATATTTTGAACAGCAAGTCTGGGACTTCTGTTCAATATATGGATGCTCCAATTAACTGCTTCAGGCCAGAAATTTTTTGAAATGCCACTTGTAGTCAAAAGGTTTCTCACTATATTCATAATAATACGATTCTTCCTCTCACATTCACCATTCTATTGGGGTGTATAATCTGTTTTAAGTTGTCTCTTGATTCCATGGTTCTCACAAAAATTTACAAATTCATGTGAGTTATATTCTCCACTACAATCTGTGCAAAGAACTTTTATTGGGTTGCCAACTTATTTTTAAAAAAACGCTTTATAACTTTTAAAAACTACAAGGGTTTCAGATTTTTTTTGCAAAAAATAAACTCATATCTTACGACTATAATCATCAATGAAGGTAATTATATATCTTTTACCTCCATTAGAATGTGGTGTTATTTGCCCACAAATGTTGGCATAAACAAGCTCCAATACTTTCTTCGCTCTCCTAGATTTTCCTTGTGGGAATTGACTATGGTGTTGTTCGTTAACAACACATTCTTCACAAACTTGAAAAGAAGCTGTAATTTGAAGAAACCCCATCACCATGTTATTTTGTTGTAGTGTTTTCAATCCGCCAAAATTCAGATGCCCATAGCGAAAGTGCCACAGTCATACCTCATCTTTTAATTTTGCTGAGAAACACGAATGAGTTGTGTTGTGGAGATAAAGTGGGAACATACGATTCATCGTATGTTAACTTGAGCAATTAAGCCCAACTTTGCATCTTGAATCTAACATACTTCATCTTTGATAAAAATTTCGCACCATTTTCTTGTAACTGACCCACACTAAGCAAGTTGGTCTTTAAATCTGGCACAAAAAGAACATTAGCGATAGTGTAGGTGGAATTTCCTTTGGTTTGGATTGTTACCTTTCCTTTTCCCATAACAGAAATTGTGGAGTTGTCACCAAACTTAATTGAGCTTCGAAAGGATTCATTCAAGTCAGAAAATGTCTCATTCTCTCCACACATGTGATTGCTGCTGCCAGTGTCTAAATACCACATGTTTGGTTGAGTTTCATCCTTCATGTGACACACCATCAAAAGAGACACCTCTTCTTCCTTTTCTAAAAAGTTAGTTTGATATCCACTTTGTTTATTCAAATCAGTTTGACATTCTGATTTATAATGGCCATACCTATGACATCTGAAACATTCAACATTGGACTTGTCTGTCGACTTTGATCAAGTTGTTGAGTGGTGGACTCCACGTCCTTTGCCTCTTCCTTGAAATTGACTCTCTTGGTGATGAAGATTTTGTTGTTAGTTCCCACGATCATTGTTGTTTCTGCCTCCTCTACCTCAACCTTTGCCTCTTCCTTGTCCTCTATCAGCTCTACTGGGTGTAGAGTGATTTTCTAATAAGGCCTTCAATGTTTGTTCTTCTTTGTCCTGCAGGTTAATTTTTCGCTCATGAACCAACAAAGAACTTTCTAATTCATCAATTGACAGTAAATCAACATCATTAGCTTCTTCTATAGTACAAACGACAAAATTAAAATTTTGTGTCAAGGATCAAAGAATTTTCTCTGCAATGAGAACATCCTCTGTCTTATCGCTATGGATCAACATCTTGTTAACGATTGCCATCGTTCTTGAAAAATAGTCTGTAACTGATTCTCCTGATTTCATTTGAAGCATTTCGAACTTTGAACGAAGCGCTTGAAGTTGCTGCCTCTTAGCCCTTGTTGTACCTTGGTACTTCTTTTTCATGGAATCCCAAATATGATTGGTTGTGTCTTTGCAAAGAATGGTTTCCAAGATTGAGTGATCAATAACTTGAAATAGATAATTCTTTGCTTTAAGATCCTTTAACTTCAGTCCTTCAAGCTCTGTGTTTTGTGCATCTGTCAGTAAAACACCTACTACTGGTTCTGTTACTCCAGAAACAATAACTGTTCAATATTCTTTGGACATCAAGAACTTCTCCATGAGCATGCTCCAATGGTCATAGTAACCAACAAAGTGTGGAATGGCAGGTTGTAAAAAGTGTGAAGCCATCAATTTCACTGAACTTAGGTCGCTCTCGGGGTTCTGCCGAAACGACACGGGGGAAAAAGGATCTGGGCCCAAGTCAAGTCGTAATCAACTCCGTTGTCCACCCACTGTTGTGAGGTAATAGTTGTTCTCTGAACTAGCCACGTGTTGTGCCCTCCAACCAACTTTGTTAAAATTGTGCGAACTATTCGACCCATACCATGCTCATCAAAAGAGACAGAGAGGAGGGAGAGAAAAAATACCAAATTTCTGTTGGAATTTTGGGGAATCTTGATGGGCTACGCTAATCTCGGCGAGTCGGAATCGTGTCGGAGATGGGTGACTCGGCGGGTGACAATTCACGGACCGACGCTTTGAATCCTCGATCTAGCAAATGAGTTGCAAGATTCAACTTCTTCTCTGCTCTTGAAGATTTGGACTGAAGAGAAGGCTATATGCAAGCGGGCGTTAGCGCTTAAAATACCAGGTACTGGCGGCAGCAATGGCAGCGGCGAAGAAGGTCTACGGCGACGATGCTGACGGCAAGATTTCGGGATTTTCTTCCCAAACGGAGATTTGCGGCTCTGATTTCGGGATTTTCTTCCTGTACAAAATTTTATTTTCCAGAGGGGTCTCACTCTCCCTCTCTGCAAAAAAAAAATATTCTTGATGACCTCTCTCCTTTCTCTTTCTACGGTTGCGGCGTAGGAAAGACAAGGGATCGCTGAATGAAATTATCTTCTCGGAGTCGCTAATCCAGCTCTGATACCACTGATAAAAACAAAATACAAAACAATGTTGCAGAGGATATATTTTCTATCTTCTATTGATAAACAAAAAATATATATAAATAGGTTAATACACAACTGAAAGTAACACTAAAAATAGGCACTAGCCAACGTGCAAAACAAACTCCTACTTAACTAAGTAAGACACTCCTAAATACTAGGACAACTCAAATGTAGAAATTACTAATTTCCTCAACACGGGAGTGGCGTCTGGCCATCTGAGAGCCTCACCCTCCCGCACCAAACTGGGTCTGTCAGGAACCCCTTCTCTGCGCTTGTTGGGTTTCATGCCTCCCCATTAATGGAGAAGGAAAATATGAGATTCTGAGTCATTGCAAGATGAGAATTACTCCAGGGAATTGAACGTGGCTGTTTGAGTGGTTCAGATGATGTGCGAGCTCCAACAACTTCGATTATTTCCTGAAGGTTAAGAGTCACTTCTGACTCTAATTGTACAGTTAGCATTTGTTTTGTAGCCTCTGAGTTTAGGCTTCCATGATCGGCCTATTCAATGTGTTGAAGTTCTTCATATGTTTGCTTGACTAAGACTGGCTCATTGATGGATTATGAAGAGGATGACTTATAGCAATGAAACTTGGGATTTTCAAAGACTAGTGTTACATAGAATTTAAAAAATCATTGAACTTCTCTTGTCTGACTATTTTTTATCTCTTTCATTGACTGTCCTAAACACATAAACCCACTGGACTTTTGTGACGACCCTATGAAGAGCTTGAGTAACTATACATGTACAAAGAGAGGGGTAATTTTTTCCACATCATTGAGAATGTGCCATGTTCGTAAGGGCCTGTTAGTGCGCTCAGTAAGTGAAGTGTATTTCACTTACACTAGAGAAAGTGGGCCGAAACCCGTTAGTGCGCTCAGTAAGTGATGGGGGAAAGTGAAATACAGTTGTATTTCACTTTCCCTCGTTTCAGGCTTAAAACGATGGTAAGTGAAATCCGAGCTCGAACCCTCGCTGTCGGGGAGGAGCGTCTGTCGAACGAGGGTTTAGGAGAAATAAACAATTTCTCCCTCGCTCGCTTGTCTTCGGCGATTTCAATAGCCCCGCGACCTTATCTCCGATGCTCCTCTCGCCATCCCCAGCTTCGACAACCTTCGGTGAGAGGACTCCCCTCTCTCTGCAACCTCTCTGACTCCTTCCTCGCTCGCGATTGTCGGTGATTTCAATCGCCCCCTTTGCGACCTCTCCCCGACGCTTGATTCTCTTCCTCTTGTTGTCCCCAGCACCGACGATCGTTGCCGAACCAGTCTTCCCTCTCTGCAACCTCTCCGGCTCGATTCAAGGTATTTATGAAGTTATTTGCATTCGTTTTTTCTATTTTTTTTCTTTTTTGTTTATATTGAAGTATTGAAGTTTTATCTCAGAAATCTCACATCAGAAATATTTCGTGTTGGTTAACAATGTCATGCTCTGCATTCAAAAAAATTTCGTGTTTGAGCGTCAGAGGAAGAATAATAATATGATTCCCCACAGGAGTTGAGAGGCAAGAAAAAAACATGGGCCTAGAAGAGGGGCATTTTGCTCCTTTTTTTCATTGTTCGAGTTCAGACATTGTTTTTCAGTTCCTATTTTGGACAGAAAAGGAGAGGGAGTAGATGTTGATGCAAAGCCACCTGATAATAAACGAAGTTATCAATTGGATTTTTGGATTTGTTCATAAATTAGGTTCCCATTAGAATAAATTCAATCCTCGGGCCATAGATGTGTATCTTCCTAGGGTCTCCATTGGACAAGACTTTTTTTTTAAACACATATTGCCTGCTGACTTCTGTTAAAATTGATTCAGAAAAAATAAATTGTTAAAATTGATTCAGAAAAAATAAATTGATAAGTGCACAAACCAGTCTATCTAGTCAATTAGTTCCGCTAGGAAAGTAAAATTTTTTTGACCTTGGCAACTAGTGTGAGTTCATATCACCAATTATATTAAAAAGAAAAAAATGGCTTATTAAGGACATATGGCTCCAACAACTATGTTGTGTGAATCAGTGATGCTCTTCTGGTAAGTTTCTTATCCTTTTATGTATGAAGGTTTTAACTTTGTATATGAACTGTTTGCTTGTGACTTCATTTCTACATGGACTTTGTTTGTCCTTGGGAAGTTTGGACATTGGAAAATAAAAATAACAAGGTAATGGAAATTGTTATGATGTGTGAAGTTTCTGGCTCTTTCGTAAGCTCTATGTTTCATTGTCTACTTGTTATGAGTTTTAGATGGCTGGAAGGAAGAAAGGTAAAGACATTATGGATAGCACTACAAAGAGGTCATACGACACATGGACATCTGACGAAGATTGTAAAATGCTTGATTTTCTCATTAAGCAAATCAATATGGGTAACAAATTACCCAATGGAGTTTGGAAACACGAAGTTTTCAACGATTGTGTCAGCATGTTCAATATGGACGCAGTGAACCAAAAAATAGTAGAACAGTTGAAAAACCGTGTGAGGACTTGGAAAAAAACGTATATGATTGTGAGTACATGCCTAAACACTAGCGGTTTTGGGTGGGATCCAACAACCCAGAAAGTCACTGCTAGTAAGACGGTGTGGCAAGACTACATAAAGGTTTGTAATTGTAACATGGAATGTTATGTTTCTTGCTTTATTAATCATGCTTTTTAGTATTTTAAACGATAAATTTTCATGCAGATGCATAGAGAAGCCAAAAAATATAGACGAGAAGGTTGTCCGCTCTATGACAAATTGGCTATTGTGGTTGGAAACAGTATGGCCACAGGGAAAGCGAGTCACACAAGCGTGGAGTCAGATGATAACCTTTTGACTTTTGTAGAAGGGACTATGATTGATGACATTGATGAAGATGATGCAGTCAGGGAGATCCCAACACCCAACATTATTGAGTCTCCAAGTGATGCTCCTCTGAAAAGCAAAGCAGCAAGCAATGATGGGGATAAAACTTCTTCTACTCGGTGTAGAAAGAGATCCGAACCATTAGTTGAAAATGCTAACAGTATCATTAAGGCTATTAACAATATGTCATCAACCCTTAGAGACATCTTTACTCCCCCCATAGAACCTCCATGGTTCGAAGTACTCGAGGCATTACCTAACTTGCCCATAGAAGTCAAATATTATGCCATGGAATTACTCGACACCAAAGCTAAGAAGGATATGTATATGAAGATGGAACTAGAAGATCAGTATAAATGGTTGATGGCTAAATTCAATGCAATATAATAGACTTATACAGATGTTGACAATTTTAACCTATATTTACGAGACACATTTGGTTTTGTATGAATGACGTTGATTATTGAGTATTTTTGTTCAATTGAATGTGTATTAGTGAATGTGTTTGAACCATGTTTTCATTATTCAATGTCTAGTATTACAGGTACCCATGGATATTCTACCAGGGAGAAAATATGTATTTGTATTGCAACTTATACAATTATATTTGACCTTGTCCATTCATACTTAAACGATTGTAATAGGCAAGTACAACGTTCTTATCATATGGGTAGTCCACGAAATTTAAAGAAAGCATTAGAAAGATCACCTATTAAATTTTGAAAAGTGTATAAGATGAATCAAACTATTTTTCTCAAGTTAGCTGGAATCTTGAAAAGTAGAGGACTTTTATCTGATACAAGGACAATATCTGTGGAAGAACAACTTGCTTATTTTTGTATCATTATTGGTCAACAACAATCTTACAGTGTCACCTCAGAGATGTTTGAAAGATCAAATTGGACAATTAGTAAGTATTTTAACAAGGTTTTAAAAGCTATTATCATACTACAATCTGATTACATCAAGCGACCTTACTCACTCAAAGATCTTGAACAGTGATATCTATTATCCATATTTTAAGGTAAATATAAAGTCATTTGATGAATAATTTTCAGTTACTATAAAATATATGTTTGTATTAATGATTTTTTTATTAGGATTGTATTGGTGTCATCGATTGTACTCATATTAAAGCACATATCCCATTTGATCAACAAGCAAGATTCTGGAACAGGAAGGGTTTTCTCTCACAAAACGTAATGGCAACATGTACATTTGACATGCAATTCACATATATACTTGTTGGATGGGAGGGATCAGCAGCAGATTCACGTGTATTGAAGTCAGCATTAACCAAACGAGACAAACTTTATGTTCCTGAAGGTAAATATCGTTTCTCTCTATATAGTCTATTTAAATATATATATATATTTTTAGATTATAATAAATATATATGATGCTGGATATGCAAATCTTCCTGTGTTCTTGGCTCCCTATCGAGGTACTCGTTATCACTTGCAAGAGTTTTGGAATAATACTCCTACGGATGAAAGAGAATTATTTAACCGAAGACACTCATCTTTATGGAACACTATCGAGCGTACATTTGGGGCTTTAAAAGCTCTTTTCAAGATATTAAAAGATGCTCCTCCTTTTGATTTTGATGTCTACGTTAACATTGGAATTGCCTGTTGTGAATTGCATAATTATATACGCATGGAAGATCACATGGATTTATTTGAAGATGAAGAAGATGATTCTAGTGGAGAAGATTGGGAAGATAACAATGAAAGTGATGTTGAAGACAGTGATAGTAGTGATGATGTTGAGGATGATGTGGATATTCAAAGAAGTACTCAGAAGGAGTCTGCAGTACAATCTGCAAGAGCATCATATTATCGAGATGTTTTAGCAATTCAAATATGGCAAAATTATTGAATATTATGTTGTACTTTTGTATGAACAGATATATTTCTTTGTGTTGTACTTTTGTATGAATAGATATATTTCTTTGTGTTGGACTTTTGTATGAACAGATATATTTCTTTTATATTAAAAAGATGATTGAGTTATATTTGTATTATTTTTATTTTTATTATTACGATATTTGTGTAGTACGCTATGTAGTGCGATATTTGTATAATTATTTAATATTTAAATATTAAAAAATTAAAATTTGATTACAATTTTAATAATATAAAAGCAAGCATTTGTTTAATTATTATATTTAATATATTATAGTCAGATATAATATTAATATTAATTTACTAATATTAATTTAATTTTTTGATAGTCGAATATATCAAAATATTTTATTTAATAAATAATCTATATTCACTTTACACCACACTTTCCATTGTGCACACTAACACAAACAAGTACTTTACACTGTACTTTCCATTGTGCACACTAACACAAACAAGTACTTTACACTGCACTTTTCATTGCGCACACTAACACAAGCAAGTATTTTACATTCCATCTCACTTTCCCCAGGGAAAATACTTTTCATAGTATTTCATTTCCCTCTGAACTGACATTGTGCACTAACCCCCCTAAGGGGGGGTTAGTCCACAATGAAGTGGAATGAATTCCCCCTCGCATTACTTAGTTCATCCCACTTATGGCGTTAGTCCAGAATGACTTGAATTGAAGTGAGATAACACCATTTCATTCGCTCAGGCAAAAACGGGGGAAAGCTATTTCCTACCTATTTTGCGAATCATCAGCTTTCCACGCGCGACGCGCGTTGCTTCTTCCCTCCCCCCCCCCCCCCAGCTATTCTGCTCTCCCTCTCATCATCCTCTCCAGACGATCTCTGCTCCCTCCCCGATCGTTCAGCAAAGTATTTTTTCCTCCCTTTGCCCCCACCTTTGTCGTAGAGCCCCTCGGCCTCCCTCTCTTCCCCCCCCCCCCCCTCCGCGATCGTTCAGCAAAGTATTTTTTCCTCCCTCTGCCCCCACCTCCGTCGCAAAGCACGGGAGGCTCTGTCGCAGAGCCCCTCGGCCTCCCTCTCTTCCCGCCCCCGTTGGCCTTCCTTCCTCCCTCTCTCGACCTTCGTCGCAGAGCACGGGAGGCCTCCCTCTATTTCTTATATTATTACAGAATAATTTATTTATTTATTTATTATATTCACTTATGTTATTTTTAACTTTTTTATTTATTTTAAATAATTTATTCTAGTCACACGTAATTAGTATATTAGTTTATAATAAACTATAATCATTAATTGGTTTAATTATCCAATTTTTATAATTAATTAAACCATAATTATTGTTTTAATTTATAATAAATTATAATCATTAAGTAATATAATATAATTTTTCATTAATTAGGATATTAATATATTCTAATATTACACGTTAAATCACTTATAAGTGTAGTAACCACGCTTATTTTTGTTGATTATATGTTTAGGTATATGTTCTATTTAAGTATATTATAAAATGTTACTTATTCTCTTTTTTATATTATATTTTTCATTTGGGGGTACTAACACTGGAATCTGTTTTCCAGCCACTTGAACTCGTCTATACTAACACCCAAACATGAGTTGAAGTGGAAGCAATTCATCTCACTTCAATTCAATTTTCCACTTCATTTCCACTTCATTGTGGACTAACCCCTCCTAAGTAAAACCTAATTTTCTTATCTCCTTTTTCATGTATCTTAGTCATGCTAGGGTTACAGTCACTCCCTTTTTGTACTTTTGTACAATCGTTACCCCTCTTTCCTCTTTAGCTCCTTTGCTTCTTTTTTATTCTCTCTTTGTTTCATCTTCTCCTTCTTCTTTCTTCTACTCTCTGATCTTTGATGGCATATACCAGGTAGTAGCACCAACTTTTGGTCCGAGCTCGGGGAGAGGTGCCCGCCCTGCTACCCCTTTATTTCACTGAAGGTCTCTCCACTCTCTCATCTGGATGCGAAAAAGAGGGGAAGCCATGTTTGCATAGTCAAAGAGGGGAGAGGGAAAGCGGCTAATCCAGCCCCTTTTTGTACAGGTTAGGGGCTTGGTCCGATCCCATCTTCGTCCATAAATATGATATTGATCATGCAAGAGGTACTGGCGCAGTACGTAATAGTGAATATTCGGCGGGTTATTGATGCTAATTAGCTGGAAAAAAAAATATAGTATATGCATCTGAAACTGGGAGCACTGGTTTATTTATCCAGGACCTGCTAAAGGTGCAACTATTTGATAAAAGTGGAGATGGGAACAATTCATTGGACAAGAAAGCGATGAGAATCAGAAAAACCATACCTTCCCTTTGTATAATTTGCTCTAATGAACTTCTTTCAGAGTTAAATAAAAGAAAGGATAGCACTCTGAATAGGCGGCATTTACTTGGTAATAAAAGCGCGAACCTCTCTCCAGATTCGGGGTGAGATATTTGATCGCGATTGTGCTGCATGAACCAACCTCCTCTCTCTATCTCATGAGATAGGATTTGATGTTCCCCAAATCAAAAGTAGGCAACCCCTTTTTCCGTTCATATCTGTTGGGGCGTAGTCGGCATTCATGCTTCAACCGAACCAGACTAGCAGGGAACTGAGATTTGCTGAAAAGAAAAAAAAAAAGGGGCATAGTAGGGAGAGCAGGAGATCCTCTCCTATGGCAGAAAGAGGCAGTTGCTCTACCCCTCCGATGGGGAAATAATCCCGTATTATAATTTTTTTTACGTGTAACTAGTTATATAAATTTATCTGGACTAAGAGCTATCGATCGAGTAATTGACTTTTGGTTAGTGCAAGAAAGACTGGATATGTTGGACAAAGAGTGGGTGATCACTGATCACGTTTGCTCTTCTGCAGTGCACAGATCCCCGACCTCACGTCGTGGAACAATACCCTTTCTCTCTCATGCGAAGGCTTAAATAAATGCTCCGGTTTGATCTCCAAATATCTCTTCCAAAAATTTGAACTCTCGTATGGATTTTGAAAGCAAATGAATCGAATTCGTCACTAATTCTAAACTGACAGCCAGTACAGGCGGAGGACCCCTACCACTGCTTTTGCTGTCTGTTACTATAAAGATCACAATACAATACCAGTGAAAAAACCTTTAGCTATTCCACTGCCTGCCTTGCCGTGCCATGCCGTCCCTTCAGATTTCACCACTGCAGTCCCTTACTCCTAACAGTCGTTTTACAATGAGAGGCGTGCTTTGAAGCTGTTTTTTATGTTGAAGAGTGTCTTTGTCTGCTGCTGCAACCTAGACAGCGCAGATGCACTGTGATCCTTTACTTGTTACCTTCTTTAATCGTCCGTATGGTACACGTTTACGCCCGCAAAAATGGAATTCTGAAAGCGAGTGGAAGGGACGACTGAGAGGTCCGCCATTAAGTTTTGTCGGCCTACCCTTTTCCCCTTCGCCCCCGTTTGTCAAGTGGACTTTCCCGCTCAGGATCCTATCCCGTTCCGCTATTTGGATAACCTTGCAATTTCGGAAACAAGAGATGACATTTTCGCTTCTGAATCAAGACCGGAGAGTTGCTGGGAAAAGTGGGCAAAACATGAAATCGCTGGATTTCCTGTCCACAGTCGTGAAATTATCTAAATCCATTGGCAGCAACAGTAAGATGAAAGCAAATAACCTGTCTTGTTTTATGAATGCTTTCGCGGTTTCTCTTGGTGTAAGACACTTGGATTCGATTCTGTTTTGTTGGTCAAAATTACAAGGCATAAAACCAGTTCTATACCAAAGAATCTATTGGTGCATTCGGCTTTTGCCACTCGTCGTTCCCTGCTGCTAATGCAATTCAATTCAGTTGGCCGTCCCCCAATTTCTCAGTAGTGGAGAGATCTTTCTGAACAGTTAACTGAAACCATTCAATTCAGTGAAATCGAAAAGAACCCATGATCTTATCTACGTAGAATAAACGAAACATCTTCATTATCGTTGTGCCAACTGCTAAGGAATTAGCGGTTGGTCGGTTCCTCCCCACTTTCTTCCTGCTCGCCTCCTGCGCACCATGCAAAGGCCATTCCATCCCCACAACTGATTTATTAATGAAGCTGTTTCCATTCCATCCCCATCCACATCAACATATTAGAATTAATTCACCTTCTTTCAGAAGTAACTTATCAAGAATCCATGTTACTGCACTATATTTATGCACTGTACGATACTGTACTCGACCTTGTTGAGGCTTCCAGGAGTAGAGATGAATTGGGTATTGTATGAGTGTGCAAGTGTCTGCAACACAAGGCAAGGCATCATGGGGCGAAGGGAAGAGAAAGTAAAGAAAGGGAAGGCGAGCAATAATTGCCTTTGACCTAATAGCCTGAGCTCTCAACTGCCCTCTACCTCATCTCCCTTTAGTGCCTTTTCCCTGTCACGCGTGTTTATAAAAAGCCAATCCTCTCTGCTCCCTCATCCTCACAGCTATCCACATGGCTTCTTCTTCATTCGAACACCTGAAATCGGACATGACCCCAGCAACTCGCTTTCTCCTTCTCACCCTTGCGCTCCTTGCGGCGGTTTCAGCCTCCGCCGCGGCTCGCACGGATCCCGACGAGGCCTTCCCCGCCGACCAGAAGAAATCCTCCAAGGGAAGCGGCGGAGGGGGCGGTGGCTTCTTCGGCCCGGGCAACTTCAACGTGCCCAACTTCGGCATCCCGGATTTCGGGAACGGAATCATTGGCGGCGGTTACGGAGGAGGCTACGGCGGGCCCTCCGGCGGTCACTCAAAAGGAGGGATCTTTCGGCCGACGGTGGTCTGTAAAGAGAAGGGACCCTGTTACAAGAAGAAGCTCACCTGTCCTGCAAAGTGCTTCAATTCTTACAGTCGCTCCGGCAAGAATTTCGGCGGTGGAGGAGGGGGTGGGGGTTGCTCCATGGATTGCAAGAAGAGATGTGTCGCTTACTGCTGAACAGAACGCCATGGGTGATGCATTTCAGCTTCTGTACCCCGCAGCAAATCGTAAAACACATATCCTGATCCTTCTTGCTCCTCTTTCCACAAAATTTTCCTCAGTTACTAGCTTTATATGAAAGCGTGTCGTAGTATGAATTTATATCTATGAGATTATGACTACGTATTTTCTGTAACTAGATGATAGTTAGAGAGAGAGAGAGAGAGAGAGAGAGAGAGAGACTTGTATCTATCCCAAGTATGACGACGATGTGATGAATAAAAGAGGAATGTTTCTAGTAGTAGTATGACATGATACGCTAACAACAGCTTTCTGTCAAATTGTTTATATCTTTTGATCAAAGAGCTAAACTTGCCTGCTGGTCTCTGAAGATCTTCTTTTCCTTTATTATTTTATCAATTGGAGAAAGAACAGAAGAAAGGTCTTGGAAGAGATCTTTGCAGTGAAATGCAGAGGTCTGGTGATCCAATGAAGTTTGAGTCTGTGTTCATGGGTTGTTAATATAATTGATGACTCAACAGTGTATGTGTCATTCTGGCAAACATTTAAGTTGTAAAAAGCTGCTGTATGTATACTTGGTCGAGATTTGACAATGGCTGATGGAGTGATCGGCCTTGTCGAGATCTTGGGAGTCTGGGATTAGACAAAAATAAATAGAGAATAGAAGGGGAGATGTGATGAAGTACAAAATGTCTCCGATTCGATCCTTTTTCAGAGCACAAGACTCGTAGTTAAGGCGAACCGAGAAAAGATCATTGATGGCTTTAAAAGTTGAAAATGATAAGATTCCTCCTGTTTTTTTATTTTTAATTTCTAATCCAAATATTTGCCATAAACAAGGAAAGACAATGCAAGGATTCTGGAATGAAACACATAAATACTTGGCTTGGTGGCACGCGGACATCCCATTAATTATCTTCAACCATTACCTCTCATGTTGGGAAGGTGATGATGTAATACTACTCAGTTCAATCTTGAACCGCATTGATTAGACACGCCATCGCCAATACTTGTTTATTTGGTTATTTGGATTTTGCTGGCTTATCAGTCTTTGTTACAGTTGCGCTGCCCACCGCTCTGATTTCGTTACCATCTGATTACCCAGACCAACCCACCGCAAATTCTGATAAAGAAAGACGCGCGATTGTTACTTATTACGTGATTTCCATTCCATCTCGTTAAGTTTTAACATATCATCCCAGCAATAGACACAATTGGCCAGGATCGAAAATTACAGAGACATCTGTATTTTTTCTAGACGTTCGGATTCGGCCTCTGAGATATCACGTCCCTTAAAGCAAGACGTCTGCGAGACTCACCCCCTAAAAAGAATCATTCTAAGCTGGACTAGGGAGCCTCCTGAAATAATGCATGACATGATCGGATAAAAAAACGTTGCGCCATATCATGTGTCACCTCGCCTTCCTCGTAGCGACCTCTAGTAAAGATGTTTCATAAACTCAGTCTGGAGCTAAAATAAACCAAAGAAACTATACCTTTCCAATACAAAATTACACAGCACTACTAGTACAATAGAAACGAACAAAAAAGGGGGAAAAAATCAGAAAGGCCAAGATATGACATATGTGTGAAAAAACCCGAGTTGAAATACAAGGGATTGTCTTGCCCGTCAGGGGCACGTTCTGGCTATCTGTTCAAAATTATGTAAATCATAATGCTGCCCTCATGGCACCCCGGGCAGCCTCACGCTTCATTTCAGCTGCTTTTCCGCTCCCTCTGAAGTACATGTAGACTTGCTGAAGAGGAACAAAAAAAAAAAAAAAAAAAAAAAACGAAAACACAAACAATCAACAAATAAACATAGCGTGAGCAAGGAAATTGATGATGAGCAAGCATGCATTTAAGTTAAAAACAATGAGAAGCAGACCTGAATAACCCACACACTGAGCAATGATTCGAGGCAGAACAATCCAAACCCAATAAAGTAAAAGACCTATGAAACACAAGAAACAATTAGTTAGGTGAAGGCATGCTTACAAACAGAGTTGTTAAGCCATGGTAGCCTCATCTACTAGAAGTAAGAGATTTTTTTTAATTATGAAGTTCCTCTAATAACAAGAAGAGATCGTGAAGTCATTCAAAACCCCCTATACATTTAACATGTTCCACAATCTATTCTCAGCATCTGCCCTAAAATCAAAAGAAAAAAAAAAAACAATGCAGAAAATGAAATACCCTCTTATGTTCCTAGTTCACTATAAGAAATTAAATCAAAAGCAGGGTGTTCAAGGGACCGACCGTTCTTAACTCTTGATAAGAGAAGCATAGAAAAAAATTATTGTATTATTTGATACTTAAAAATTTGATGTACTGCTTTTATCTTTAGTTGGTTTGGGATCAGATCTGTCAATGGCAAAACAGACAATAGTTGTTTACACTGCAAATGGTGATAATCAAGGTTTCTAACCTGGGTTCTTCAAAACTCAGGTCAAGTCACTCCAAGTCCAGAGCTGGACACGGTAAAGCGGGGAGGGGACTTGCCCTAAATAGAAGGGGCAACTCAACTCACCCCCATGAAAAACCAAATCAAACTTGTCAAGTTGCAGGTCGACTTTAGGGTTTGGAAACGATGGGTGATAATTCAACCATTGTTTTGGGCTGAGATGCTAAGATTACCATACCAACTATTGCGCATCTATATCTAAGAAAAATGCACTTTTTGGGCTATTAAAAAATGCAGATATTTTAAATAAAATTCACTGCTAATATAAAATAAAGAAGGCAAAAAGTAGGAGTAAAACTAGCAAGGTATTTTGCAACATACCCCGATCAGAAGGTGGTCACCAATAACATCTATTGCTGGCAAGATACCCCTGTCCATTTTTTAAAATACAAGAGAAACATCAGCTGAATTTGCTAAAAGTAACCAAGTTTCATGAGAATTGAAAAAGATGAAGAACTAACTCAGAAAACTACCATGAAATCAATTTCCAGGCTCTTTCTTTTCACAGTTTTTTTAGATGGCAACGGCATTTCTGAGGACACCTAATCCACTAAGATCATAAAGATAGGAATGACAACAAAATTCAGCAGTTACTTGAGTTTGCACACATTTTTTGTTTTTTTCATGTATATGTTTGGGTGGTCATAAATAAAACAGTCTTCATGTGAACCAGGAGGTGGAGAGAGAGAGAGAGAGAGAGAGAATACATGAAAACTTTTCTTGCTAATCCCATAAAACAGTGTTCTAGTGAATGGGAGAGGGGTCAAGAGAGAGATTTAGTACATCAAAAGTTGCTAATCCCAATAAATTACAATCTCAACTTTTTCAACAGTTCAGTACCATTGCAAATCAAATTCCAGTGGATTACTGTTTACATCTTCCATGTTGAAATAATTGTGCCACCACCCCTTTCTTCAGAACATTACTACAACAATAAAGTTTGTATCACTCAAAACCACAGATATACCTTTCGAAAAACAACTTTTCTAGCAGAACATATTACTTACGTCAAAGATTTTCCTTTGAAAATAATAGGAGGACCAACAGCAGCAAAGATGCAGAATCCAATATGGAGCTGTAACATAAGAGAAGCAAAAAGTGAGGTTATCACCACCAGTTTTTTTTAGCAGAAACAATGAAAATATAATAATAAAATGTTGATTAATGAACAAAAAATTATACACTAAAGAAAACCCTATCAATGCCAAAGGTGAAAGGACAGCAGTTTACCAGATAAAAGAAGAAAAACCACCCAAACTTCAGAGCACTCTCAGTTCTGAAATGGCAACAGAATCCAGTAAAATCATAAATACATGTAAAGAGGTAAGCTTGAGTCTGCATCTTGTAAGAGGCTAAAAGAAGTTTTAACAAAGACAACTTATGTATCTGTACCTCATAGCACGGTAGAGAGGGCGATACCATAACACATATGCTCCTGGACACCCAGATATGAAGTAGATAATGGCCAGGAACCAGATTTTTACACCTAAATAATCATAGAGAAAAGCCATAGGTTTCAACGTTATAGTCCATATGCAAAAATCAGTTAAATTAAAATAAGAAAAAAATATTTATTAAATGACATATGCTTTAATTTCTAGGCTTACCTTCCCCTTTTATCCAGGCTGCTGTAACTGCTATTACATTCCATAGAAGACACGCTACCAAGCCTATACAACAACCCCAGCTCAATTAGAAAATAGTTTTGTTTAACAACCAACTATAAACAAACATGTTTACATAGATCATTTGTAAGCAAACTACTGGAATATAAATAAAAAGCACTGAAAAAGACAACACAAGTCAACCAAGCAAGTATTTGTTCAATATTTGACAGAAAAATTGTGTCACCGACTAAGAAGTGTGCCGTTTTTAATTGACACGGTTAATGAATATAAAACCACTTTTCATAAAATAAATAAAATCTAAAAATTCACTAATTTGATCATTTAAAAAATGATTAAAATTAACGTGGAGGGAAGTTCTATCCACGTGCAGTATGATTTTTTCGAAGTGACAGAACAACTCATTATGATAATTGATAATATAGTTGTTGTAACTACACTAAAAATGAGAGGCTACACTGAATGCTACAATTGGACAATATGCTAGAACATTGAAACAAAGATAAAGACTTTTATTATATGCAACAACAAAAAAATGTATTATAAAATTTCAACAAAAGCAACAGACCTTTAAAAGCTGAACAAAACAAACACAGATTGTACGGGAATTTAAAAAAAAAAAAAAAAACATACCTAACAATGTTGCAAATGCAAAATACTGCATCCGTTGAAGGTGGATTGGAATATCTTTAGCAATATCATTGTAAATAATGGGAAAAAACGGTGGCCAGTTTTTCTCTTCTATGACAATTCCAGCTGGAAAAAGGAGAAGTAGAACCATAACAAAAGAAGCTTTCCAAACTACTTTAGCATGTAACTATTTTTAATTGCAAAGAGAATATACCTCTTGATGCAGCTTCTTCCCTCCTTTTCAGTTCCTGTTTATGATCCACATTAGTAACACAATAATTAATTAACATGTTCCACATTCTTACAGGAAAAAGCTTAACATGCTAAATGGGAAAGAAGATTGATATAATATGAAGCAACGATAAACAGTAGCAAGTGCTTCTGCAATGAATTGCAGCAATGATTGAGCATTCAAATGAGCCCTCAAATATAACATGACTGAACATTCATGACCAAAAAGAAAGAGCTTACATGATCTTTTTCCAGCCAGAATATAAACTAATCATTTATACTTGTATAAAGTTTCAGAGGTAAGGAAACCGGATATATTTGGTAAACAACATCTTAAAAATTATTTAGGTGTTGGACTCCAAGCACTTTAAGAAAAAAGAATGCTTATCATGAACATTTCAAATTAGCATATCACTCCAGCAAAGAAAATCCAAAGCTCCTTATCTCTCAACGGGGTTGGTTGTGTATCACTGAACATAGTGTTTGCAAGAAGATGGGAATATAGAAATATGCAAACTATATTCAGGACTCCCATGTGAGTCAAAAGTAATATATAGAAGGGGACTCTCCACTTGTCATTAATTGGGCAAGCAGGAAGAAAAACTTTCCAGTCACTTCATAATGTATTTTGCAGAAATTGAAGACCTTTGTAAAAACTTGAATTTCACTTGGCAGCACACCCCAATTAGGGCTAATGGCTTAGCCGATACTTTTGCTAGGGAAGGGGTCCTCAGGCAGCACCTTGCTATGGGATCTTCTCTTTCCCTTTGACCTTTATTCGCAATTTGTTTTGCACTGTTTTTGCTCATTTCTTGTACTCTTTGCTCCCTGGTGAGTTTCTTCGATGAATAATAACAAAACTTTTGTGTTCATTTGTGTGTGTGAATAAATTTTTTTTACTTACATTTTTTATTGCTTTATATTCTTTCCACACATAAACTCTAAAATTTTCATTTTGTTATGATCTACTTGCCTTTTATCTCTTTTTTTTGTGTATGAGGTGAAGCGCAAGTGAAAACTCAAGTTTTGATTTATGAAATATGTATATATCTAAAATGGAAATGCACAATGCACAAATTTAGAGAGAGATAATTCCAAAGAGTGTTTGTAAATTTTAGGGAATGTAAACTCTATTAAGTTTTTATATATCAGGTTCAGCAATCGTCGGGAAAAGGGGGAGGCAGGGATTTTTAATTGAGTGTTGACTCCCAATCCATAAGTCATTTCTTACAAAAATATAGCCCATTACACATGATAAATCACTTTACATTCATCTATGATCGTTAGGTCAGCTTTTTGTAATTGGGCAAAATAATGGTTTGTATAAGTCAAGTAAATTTCCAACTGCATGTTCACTTTCGAATTTAATATTATTCTCTTTAAAAGGTTTGCAATCATAGGTCATTTGAATCTTTAACATGTTTCAAGCATTCATATCCATTTTTTAAAACAAGTGTTGAAAAATACCTTTCTTATAAAATTTCGAGCTATAAGGGTTGAACTAGTGGAATTTCCCAAACTTGGATAACAAAAATTTTGTGTTCATTTGTGGTGTGTGAATAAATTTTATTTACTTACATTTGTTATTTCTTTAAATTCTTTCCATACATAAACTCTAAAATTTTCATTTTGTCGTGCTCTTTTTGCCTTTTACCACTTTTTTTTGTTTACGAGATTAAGGGAAAGTGAAAACTCAAGTTTTGATTTAAGAAAAAAGAATAAATCTAAAATAGAAATGCACAATGCACAAATGTAGAGAGATATAATTCTAAACAATGTCTATAATTTTTAGGGATTGTAAACTCTTTTTAGTTTTTATATATCTAGTTCTACAATCGTCGGGAAAAAGGGGAGGCGGGGGATTTTTAACTATGTGTTGACTCCCAATCCATAAGTCAGTCCTAACAAAATATAGCCCATTACGCATGATATATCACTTTACAATCATCTATGATCGCAATGTTAGCTTTTTGTAAATGGGCAAAATATTGGCTTGTTTGACTCGGGTAAATATCCCACAGCACGTTCACTTCGGAATTTAATTTTATTCTCTTTAAAAGGTTTGGATCCATAGGTCATTTGCATCTTTAACATGTTTCAAGCATGCATATCCATTTTTTAAAACATGTGTAGAAAAATCTCTTTCTTATAAAATTCAAAGCTATTTGGGTTGAACTAGTGGAATTTCCCAAACTTGGATAACAAAACTCTTGTGATCATTTGTGGTGTGTGGATAAATTTTCTTTACTTACATTTTTACAGATTTAAATTCTTTACTTACATTAACTCTAAATTTGACATTTTTTTGTGATTTATTTGCCTTTAATCTCTTTTTTTGTTTACGTGATAAAGGGAAAGTGAAAACTCAAGTTTTGATTTAAGAAAAAAATATACATCTAAAATGGAAATGTACAATGTACAAATGTAGGGAGAGAAAATTCTAAAAAGTACTTGCAATCTTTGAGGGATTGTAAAGTATTTTTAGTTTTTATATATCAGGTTCAGCAAACGTCGAGAAAAGGGGGAGTCGGGGATTTTTTAACAGAGTGTTGACTCCCAATCCATAAGTCATTCCTACAAAAAATATAGCCCATTACACATGATAAATCACTTTCCAATCATCTATGATCGTTAGCTCAGCTTTTTATAAATTGGCAAAATAAAGGCTTGTTTGACTTGGGTAAATATCCCACCGCACATTCACTTCGGAATTTAATGTTATTCTCTTCAAAAGGTTTGGATCCATAGGTCATTTGCATCTTTAACATGTTTCAAGCATGCATATCCATTTTTTAAAACATGCGTAGAAAAATCTTTTTCTTTTAAAATTCCGAGTTTTTAGGGTCGAACTAGTGGAATTTCCCAAACTTGGATAACAAAACTTTTGTGTTCATTTGTGGTGTGTGAATAAATTTTCTTTACTTACATTTGTTATTGCTTTAAATTCTTTCCATACATAAACTCTAAAATTTTCATTTTGTTGGGATCTATTTGCCTTTTATCACTTTTTATGTTTACAAGGTGAAGGGAAAGTGAAAACTCAAGTATTGATTTAAGAAAAAAGTATACATCTAAAATGGAAATGCACAATGCAAAAATGTAGAGAGAGATAATTCAGAAAAGTGTCTGTAATTTTTAGGCATTGTAAACTCTCTTAAGTTGTTAATATATTAGGTTCTGCAATCGTCGAGAAAAGGGGGAGGCGGGGGATTTTTAATTGAGTGTTGACTCCCAATCCTTAAGTTATTCCTTCCAAACATATAGCCGTCGCATATGATAAAACAAATTACAATCATCTATGAACGTTAGGTTAGCTTTTTGTAAATGGGCAAAAGAATGGCTTGTTTGACTCGGGTAAATATCCCACAACTCGTTCACTTGGGAATTTAATGTTATTCTCTTTAGAAGTTTTGGATCCATAGGTTATGTTATTCTTTAACATGTTTCAAGCATGCATATCCTTTTTTTAAAACATGTGTAGAAAAATCTCTTTCTTATGAAATTCCGAGCTATTAGGGTTGAACTAGTGGAATTTCCCAAACTTGGATGACAAAACTTTTGTGTTCATTTGTGTGTGTGAATAAATTTTCTTTACTTACATTTTTTATTGCTTTATATTCTTTCCATACACAAACTCTAAAATTTTTATTTTGTTATGATCTATTTGCCTTTTATCTCTTTTTTTGTGTACGAGGTGAAGGGAAAAAGAAAACTCAAGTTTTGATTTATGAAAAAAGTATATATATAAAATGGAAATGCACAATGCAAAAATTTAGAGAGAGATAATTCAAAAAAGTGTCTATAAATTTTAGGGATTGTAAACACTATTTAGTTTTTATATATGAGGTTCAGCAATCATCGGGAAAAGGGGAGGTGGGGGATTTTTAACTAAGTATTGACTCCCAATCCATAAGTTATTCCATACAAAAATATACCCCGTTATGCATTATAAATCACTTTACAATCATCTATGATCATTAGGTCAGCTTTTTGTAAATGGGCAAAATAATGGTTTGTTTAACTCGGGCAATTATCCCACCTCACATTCACTTGGGAATTTAATGTTATTCTCTTTCAAAGGTTTTGATCCATTGGTCATTTTCATCTTTAACATGTTTCAAGCATAAATATCTATTTTTTAAAACATGCATAGAAAAATCTCTTTCTTTTAATCTTTTGAGCTATTAAGGTTGAACTAGTAGAATTTCCGAAACTTCAATAACAAAAATTTCGTGTTCTTTTGTGGTATGTGAAAAATTTTTCTATACTTAAATTTGTTATTGGTTTAAATTCTTTCCATACATAAACTCTAAAATTTTCATTTTATTGTGATCTTTTTGACTTTTATCTCATGTTTTGTTTACGAGATGAAGGGAAAGTGAAAACTCAAGTTTTGATTTAAGAAAAAAGTATAAATCTCAAATGGAAATGCACAACGCACAAATTTAGAGAAAGATAATTCCAAAAAGTGTCTGTAATTATTTTTTGAATTATATATCAGGTTCTGCAATTGTCGGGACAAGGAGGAGGGGGGGAGGGATTTTTAACTGAGTGTTGACTCCAAATCCATTAGTCATTCCTTACAAAAATATATCCCATTACGCATGATAAATTACTTTACAATCATTTATGATTGTTAGGTAAGCTTTTTGTAAATAGGCAAAATAATGGCTTGTTTGAGATGGGTAAATATCCCACCGCACGTTCACTTAGGAAGTTAATGTTATTCTCTTTAAAAGGTTTGGAATCATAGGTCATTTGCTTCTTTAACATGTTTCGAACATGCATATCCATTTTTTAAAATATGTCTAGAAAAATCTATTTTTTATTAAATTCTGAGCTATTAGGGTTGAACTAGTGAAATTTCCCATACTTGGATAACAAAAATTTTGTGTTCATTTGTGGTGTGGGAATAAATTTTCTTTACTTACATTTATTATTGCTTTAAATTATTTCCACACATTAACTCTAAAATTTTCATTTTGTTATGATCTAATTGCCTTTTATATCTTTTTTTGTTTACGAGATGAAGGGAAAGTGAAAATTCAAGTTTTGATTTGAGAAAAAAAGTATATATCTAAAATGGAAATGCTCAATGCACAAATTTTGAGAGATATAATTCCAAAAAGTGTATTTAATCTTTAGGGATTGTAAAATGTTTTTAGTTTTTTACATATCAGGTTCTACAATCATCGGGAAAAGAGGGAGGCAGGGGATTATTAACTGAGTGTTGACTCCCAATCCATAAGTCATTCCTTACCAAAATATAGCCCGTTATGCATGATATATCACTTTAAAATTATCTATGATCGCAAGGTCAACTTTTTAAAAATGGGCAAAATAATGGCTTGTTTGACTCGGGTAATTATCCCACCGCATGTTCACTTGGGAATTTATTGTTATTCTCTTTAAAAAGTTTTGATCCATAGGCCGTTTGCAACTTTAACATGTTTCACACATGCATATCCATTTTTTAAAACATGCGTAGAAAAATATTTTTCTTTTAAAATTCCGAGCTATTAGGGTTGATCTAGTGGAATTTTCCAAACTTCGATAACAAAAATTTCGTATTCATTTGTGGCATGAAGTTTTTTTTCTTTAGTTACGTTTGTTATTGCTTTAAATTCTTTCCATACATAAACTCTAAAATTTTCATTTTGTTGTGATCTATTTGCCTTTTATCTCTTTTTTTGTTTACCAAATGAAACGAAAGTGAAAACTCAAGTTTTGATTTAAGAAAAAAGTATACATCTAAAATAGAAATGCACAATGCACAAATGTAGAGAGAGATAATTCCAAAAAGTGTCTCTAATTTTTAGGGATTGTAAAGTCTTTTTAGGTTTTATATATCAGGTTCTGCAATCGTCGAGAAAAGGAGGAGGCGGGGGCTTTTTAACTGAGTGTTGACTCCCAATCCATAAGTCATTCCTTACAAAAATAAAGCCCGTTATGCATGATAAATCAATTACCAATCATATATGATCGCTACGTCAGCTTTTTATAAATGGGAAAAATAAAGGCTTGTTTGACTCGAGTAAATATCCAATCGCACGTTCACTTGGGAATTTTATGTTATTCTCTTTAAAATGTTTGGATCCACACGTCCTTTGCATCTGTAACATGTTTCAAGCATGCAGATCCATTTTTGAAAACATGTGTAGAAAAATCTCTTTCTTATAAAATTCCGAGCTATTTGGGTTGATCTAGTGGAACTTCGCAAACTTGGATAACAAAACTTTCGTGTTCATTTGTGGTGTGTGAATAAATTTTCTTTACTTACATTTTTTATGGCTTCAAATTCTTTCCATACATAAACTATAAAATTTTCGTTTTGTTGTGATCTAGTTGCCTCTTATCTCTTTTTTTGTTACATGATGAAGGGAAAGTGATAACTCAAGTGTTGATTTAAAAAAAAAAGTATACATTTAACATGAAAATGCACAATGCACAAATGTAGAGAGAGATAATTCCAAAAAGTGTCTATAATTTTTTGGAATTGTAAACTCTTTTAAGTTTTGTATATATCAGTTTCTGCAATCGTCGAGAAAAGGGGGAGGCAGGGGATTTTTGATTGAGTGTTGACTCCCAATCCATAACTCATTCCTTACAAACATATAGCCAGTTATGCATGATATATCATGTTACAATCATCTATGATCGCAGGGTCAAGTTTTTGTTAATGGGCAAAATAATGGCTTGTTTGACTCGAGAAAATATCCCACCGCATGATCAATTTGGAATTTAATGTTATTCTATTTAAAAGGTTTGGATCCATAGGTAATTTGCATCTTTAACAAGTTTTAAGCATGCATATCCATGTTTTAAAACATGTGTAGAAAAATCCCTTTCTTTTAAAATTCCTACTTATTAGAGTTGAACTAGAGGAATTTCCCAAACTTCGATTACAAAAATTTCGTATTCATTTGTGGTGTGTGAATAAATTTTCTTTACTTAGGTTTGTAATTGCATTAAATTCTTTCTATTCATAAACTCTAAATTTTCATTTTGTTGTGATCTATTTGCCTTTTATCTCTTTTTTGTTTACGAGATGAAGGGAAAGTGAAAAATCAAAATTTGATTTAAGAAAAAAGTACAATGCACAAATGTAGAGAAAGATGAATCCAAAAAGTGTTTGTAATTTTTATGGATTTTAAATTCATTTTAGTTTTTATATATCAGGTTATGCAATTGTCGGGAAAAGAGGGAGGTGGGGGAATTTTAACTGAGTGTTGACTCCCAATTCATATGTCATTCCTGAAAAAAATATAGTCCGTTATACATGATAAATCACTTTACAATCATCTATGATGGTTAGGTCAGGTTTTTTTAAATGGGCAAAATAATGGCTTGTTTGACTCGGGAAAATATCCCACCGCACGTTCAGTTGGGAATTTAATGTTATTCTCTTTGAAAGGTTTGGATCCATAGGTCTTTTGCATATTTAACATGTTTCAAGCATGCACATCCTTTTTTAAAACATGTGTAGAAAAATCACTTTCTTATAAAATTCCGAGCTATTAGTGCTGAACTAGTGGAATTTCCCAAACTTGTATAGCAAAAATTTTGTGTTCATTTGTGGAGTGTGAATATATTTTCTTTACTTATATTTTTTATTGCTTTAAATTCTTTCCATACGTTAACTCTAAAATTTTCATTTTGTTTTGATTTATTAGCCTGTTATATCTTTTTTTTGTTTACGAGATGAAGGGAAAATGAAAACTCAAGTTTTGATTTAAGGAAAAAGTATACATCTAAAATGAAAATGCACAATGCACAAATGTAGAGAGAGGTAATTCCAAAAAGTGCCTGTAATTTTTAGGGATTGTAAACTCTTTTTAGTTTTTATATATCAGGTTCTGCAATCGTTAGGAAAAAGGGAAGCGGGGGATTTTTAACTGAGTATTGACTCCCAATCCATAAGTCATTCCATACAAAAATATAGCCCGTTGTGCATGTTAAATCACTTTAAAATCATCTATGATTGTTAGGTCAGTTTTTTGTAAATGGGCAAAATAATGGCTTGTTTGACTCAGGTAAAGTGATTTAATGTTATTATCTTTAAAATGTTTGGATTCATAGGTCATTCGAATCTTTAACATGTTTAAAGCATGCATAACCATTTTTTAAAACAAGTGCAGAAAAATCTCTTTGTTATAAAATTCTGAGCTAATAGGGTTGAACTAGTGGAATTTCCTAATCTTGGATAACAAAACCTTTGTGTTCATTTGTGGTGTGTGAATAAATATTCTTTACTTACATTTGTTATTGGTTTAAATTCTTTCCATACATAAACTCTAAAAATTTTATTGTGTTGTGATCTATTTGCTTTTTATCTCTTTTTTGGTTTACTTGAAGAAGTGAAAGTGAAAATGAAGGTTTTGATTTAAGACAAAAGTATACATCTAAACTAGAAAGGCACAATACACAAATGTTGAGAGAGATAATTCAAAAAAGTGTTTGTAATTTTTAGGGATTGTAAACTCTTTTTAATTTTTATATATCAGGATCTGCAATCGTCGGAAAAAGGGGGAGGCAGGGGATTTTTAATTGAGTGTTGGCACCAAATCCAAAAGCCATACCTTAAAAAAATATAGCTTGTTATGCATGATAAATCACTTTATAATCATCTTTATCGTTAGGTCAGCTTTTTGTAAATTGGCAAAATAATGGCTCCTTTGACTAGGATAAATATCCCATCGAACTTTCACTTGGGAATTTAATATCATTCTCTTTGAAAGGTTTGGATCCATATGTCATTTGCATCTTTCACATGTTTCAAGCATGCAAATCCATTTTTTAATACATGTGTAGAAAAATTTGTTTCTTATAAAATTTCGAGCTATTAGGGTTGAACTATTGGAATTTTCCCAAACCTGGGATAACAAAACTTTAGTGTTCATTTGTAGTGTGTGAATAAATTTTATTTACTCACATTTGTTATTGCTTTAAATTTTTTCCATACATAAACTCAAAAATTTTCATTTAGTTGTGAGCTGCCTTTTATCTCTTTTTTTTTTTTACGAGAAGAAAGGAAAGTAAAAACTCATGTTTTGATTTAAGAAAAAAAGTATACATCTAAAATGGAAATGCACAATGCACAAATGTAGAGAGAGATAATTCCAAAAAAGTGACAGTAGTTTTTAAGGATTGTAAACTCTTTTTCGTTTTTATCTATCATTCTCTAATCGTCATGAAAAGGAGGAGGCGGCGAATTTTTAACTGAGTGTTGACTCCCAAATCCATAAGTCATTCCATTCAAAAATATAACCCGTTAAGCATGATAAATCACTTTACAATCATCTATGATCGTTAGGAAAGCTTTTTGTAAATGGGCAAAATAATGGCTTGTTTGATTCAGGTAAATATCCCACCAAACGTTTTTGGGAATGTAATGTTATTATCTTTAAAACGTTTGGATCCATAGGTCATTTGCATCTTTAACATGTTTCGAGCATGCATATCCATTTTTTAAAACATGCGTAGAAAAATTTATTTCTTATGAAATTTCGAGCTATAAGGGTTGAACTAGTGGAATTTCCCAAACTTGGATAACAAAACTTTTTGTTCAATTGTGGTGTGTGAATAAATTTTTTTTACTTACATTTGTTATTGCTTTGAATTCTTTCCCTACATAATATCTAAAATTTTCATTTCTTTGTGATCTATTTGCCTTTTATCTCTTTCTTTTGTTTACGAGATGAAGTGAAAGTGAAAACTCTAGTTTTGATTTAAGAAAAAAGTATACATCTAAAATAGAAATGCACAATGCAGAAATTTAGAGAGAGATAATTCCAAATAGTGTCTATAAATTTTAGGGATTATAAACTCTTTTTAGTTTCTATATATCAAGTTCTACAATCGTCGGGAAAACGGGGAGGCGGGGGATTTTTAACTGAGTGTTGACTCCCATTCCACAAGTCATTCCTTACAAAAAGATAGCCCTTTAAGCATGATAAATCACTTTACAATCATCTATGATCGTTAGGTCTGCTTTTTGTAAATATCCCACTGCACGTTCACTTGGTAATTTAATGTTATTATCTTTAAAAGGTTTGGATCCATATGTCATTTGCATCTTTAATATGTTGCAAGCATGCATATCCTTTTTTAAAAACATGTGTAGAAAAATCTTTTTCTTATAAAATTCCGACCTATTAGGGTTGAACTAGTGGAATTTCCCAAACTTGGATAACAAAACTTTTGTGTTCATTTGTGGTGTGTGAATAAATTTTCTTTACTTACAGTTGTTATTGCTTTAAATTCTTTCCATATATAAACTCTAAAATTTTCAATTTGTTGTGTTCTATTTGCCTTTTAACTCTTTTTTTTACAAAGATAAATGGAAAGTCAAAACTCAAGTTTTTAATTAAGAAAAAAGTATACATCTAAAATGGAAATGAAAAATGCACAAATGTAGAGTCAGATAATTTCAAAAAGTTTCTGTATTTTTTAGGGATTGTAAAATATTTTTAGTTTTCATATATGAGGTTTTGCAATCATCGGGAAAAGGGGTAGGCGGAGGATTTTTAACTGAATGATGACTCCCAATCCATTAGTCATTCCTTACAAAAATATAGCCCCCGTTATGCATTATAAATCACTTTAAAATTATTTATGATCGTTAAGTCAGCTTTCTGTAAACGGGTAAAATTATGGGTTGTCTGACTCAGATAAATATCCCTCCGCACGTTCACTTGGGAATATAATGTTATTTTCTTTAAAAGGTTCAGATCCATAGGTCATTTGCATCCTTAACATGTTTCAAGCGTGCATATCTATTTTTTAAAAACATGTGTTGAAAAATCTCTTTCTTATAAAATTCCGAGCTATTATGGTTGAAATAGTGAAATTTTCCAAAACTTGGAGAACAAAAATTTTGTGTTCATTTCTGGTGTGTGAATAAATTTTCTTTACTTATATTTGTGGTTGCTTTAAATTCTTTCCATACACAAACTCTAAAATTTTCATTTTGTTGTGATCTATTTGCCTTTTTTCGATTTTTTGTTAACGAGCCGAAGGGAAAGTGAAAACTCAAGTTTTGTTTTAAGAAAAAAGAATATATCTAAAATGGAAATGCACAATGAAAAAATGTAGAGAGAGATAATTCCAAAAAGTGTCTGTAATTTTTAAAGATTGTAATCTCTTTTTAGTTTTTATATATCAGGTTCTGTAATCAAAAGGAAAAGGAGGAAACGGGGGTTTTTCAACTGAGTAATAATCCATAGGTCATTCCTTACAAAAATATAGCCCGTTACGCATGATAAATCACTTTAGAATAATCTATGATCGTTAGCTCAGGTTTTTGTAAATGGGCAAAAAAATGGCTTGTTTGAATCGGGTAAATATCCAACCGTACGTTCACTTGGGAATATTATGTTATTCTTTTTAAATTTTTTTGATCCATAGGTCATTTTAATTTTTAACTTGTTTCAAGCATGCATATCCGGTTTTTAAAACATGCGTAGAAAAATCTTTCTTACAAAATTCCGAGCCATTAGGGTTGAACTAGTGGAATTTTCCCAAAGTTGGATAACAAAACTTTTGTGTTCATTTGTGGTGTGTGAATAAATTTTCTTTAGTTAAATTTTTTATTGCTTTAAATTCTTTCAATACATAAACTCTAAAATTTTCATTTTGTTTTGATCTATTTGCCTTTTTTATATTATTTGTTGACGAGATGAAGGGAAAGTGAAAACTCAAGTTTTGTTTTAAGAAAAAAGAATATATCTAAAATGGAAATGCACAATTCAAAAATGTAGAGAGAGATAATTCCAAAAATTATATGTAATTTTTAAAGATTGTAAACTCTTTTTAGTTTTTATATATAAGGTACTGTAATCGTTAGAAAAAGGAGGAAACAAGGGTTTTTTAACTGAGTGCTGACTCATAATCCATAGCTCATTCCTTAAAAAAATATAGCCCATTACACATGATAAATCACTTTATAATAATCTATGATCGTTAGCTCTACTTTATGTAAATGGGCAAAAAAATGACTTGTCTGACTCGGGTAAATATCCAACCGCACGTTCACTTGGGAATATAATGTTATTGTTTTTAAAAGTTTTTTATCCATAGGTCATTTTAATCTTTAACATGTTTCAAGCATGCATATCCAAAACATGTGTAGAAAAATTTATTTCTTATAAAATTCCGAGCTATTAGGGTTGAACTAGCGGAATTTTCCCAAAGTTGGATAACAAAACTTTTGTGTTCATTTGAGATGTGTGAATAGTTTTTTTTTACTTAAATTTTTTATTGCTTTAAATTCTTTCAATACATAAACTCTAAAATTTTCATTTTGTTGTGATCTATTTGCCATTTTTCTATTATTTGTTGACGAGATGAAGGAAAGGAAAAGTGAAAAGTCAAGTTTTCTTTTAAGAAAAAAGTATACATCTAAAATGGAAATGCACAATGCAAAATGAAGACAGAGATAATTCCAAAAAGTGTGTAATTTTTAGGGATTGTAAACTCTTTTTAGTTTTTATATATCAAGTTCTGTAATCGTCAAGAAAAGGAGGAAACAGGGGTTTTTTAACTGAGTGTTGACTCATAATCCATTAGTCATTCCTTACAAAAAATATAGCCAGTTATGCATGATAAATCACTTCAGAATAATCTATGATCATTAGGTCAGCTTTTTGTAAATGGGCAAAATAATTGCTTGTTTGACTCGGGTAAATATCCCACCGCACGTTCACTTGGGAATTTAATGTTATTCTCTTTAAAGGTTTGGATCCATAGGTCATTTGAATCTTTAACATGTTTCAAGCATGCATATCCATTTTTTTAAACATGTGTAGAAAAAACTCTTTCTTATAAAATAACGAGCATTTAGGGTTGAACTAGTGGTATTTTCCCAGACTTGGATAACAAAACTTTTGTGTTCATTTTTGGTGTGTGAATAAATTTTCTTTACTTACATTTTTTATTTCTTTAAATTCTTTCCATACATAAAATCTAAAATTTTCATTTTGTTGTCATCTATTTGCCTTTTATCTGTTTTTTTGTTTACGAGATGAAGGGAAAGTGAAAACTCAAGTTTTGTTTAATAAAAAGGTACACATATAAAATGAAAAGGCACAATGCACAAATGTAGAGAGAGATAGTTCCGAAAAGTGTGTATAATTTCCAGAGATTCTAAACTCTTTTTATTTTTTATATATCAGGTTCTGCAATCGTCAGGAAAAGGGCGAGGCGGGGAATTTTAACTGTGTGTTGACCCTCAACCCATTAGTCATTCCTTACAAAAATATAGCTCGTTTTGCATGATAAATTATATTACAATCATCTATGATCGTTAGGTCTGCATTTTGTAAATGGGCGAAATAATGGCTTGATTGATTCAGGTAAATATCCCATCGAACGTTCACTAGAGAATTTATTGTCATTATCTTTAAAAGGTTTGGATCCATAGGTAATTAGCATCTTTAGCATGTTTCAAGCATGCATATCCATTTTTTAAAACATGTGTAAAAAAATCTCTTTCTTATACAATTCCGAGCATTAAAGGTTCAACTAGTGGAATTTTCCCTGACTTGGATAACGAAACTTTTGTGTTCAATTTTGGTGTGTGAATAAATTTTCTTTACTTACATTTGTTATTGCTTTAAATTCTTTCCATACATAAAATCTAAAATTTTCATTTTGTTGCGATCTATTTGCCTTTTATCTCTTTTTTTTGTTTACAAGATGAAGGGAAAGTGAAAACTCAAGTTTTGATTTGAGAAAAAAGTATAGATCTAAAATGGAAATGCAAAATGCACAAATGTAGAGGGAGATAATTCCAAAAAATGTCTGTAAGTTTTAGGGATTGTAAACACTCTTTAGTTTTTATATATCAAGTTATGCAGAAGTCGAGAAAAGTGGGAGGAGGGGGATTTTTAACTGAGTGTTGACTCCCAATCCATAAGTCATTCCTTACAAAAATATGGCTCGTTTCGCATGATAAATCACTTTACAATCATCTATGATCGTTAGTTCAGCTTTTTGTAAATTGGCAAAATAAATGCTTGTTTCACTCGAATAAATATCCCACCGCACATTCACTTGGGAATTTAAAGTTATTATCTTTAAAAGGTTTGGATCCATAGGTAATTTGCATCTTTAACATGTTTCAAACATGCATATCCATTTTTTAAAACATATGTAGAAAAATCACTTTCTTATAAAATTCCGAGCTATTAGGGTTGAACTAGTGGAATTTCCCAAACTTGAATAACAAAACTTTTGTGTTCATTTGTGGTGTGTGAATAAATTTTATTTACGTACATTTGTTATTGCTTTAAATTCTTTCCCCACATAAACTCTAAAATTTTCATTTTGTTGTCATCTATTTGCCTTTTATCTCTCTTTTTTTGTTTACAAGATGAAGTGAAAGTGAAAACTCAAGTTTTCATTTAAGAAAATAGTATACATCTATAATGGGAATGCACAATGCACAAATGTTGAGAGAGATAATTCAGAAAAGTGTATGCAATTTTTAGGGATTGTAAAGTCTTTTTAGTTTTAATATCTCTGGTTCTGCAATCGTCAGGAAAAGAGGGAGGCGGGGGATTTTTAACTGAGTGTTGACACCCAATCGATAAGTCATTCCTTACAAAAATATAGCCAGTTATGCGTGATAAATCACTTTACAATCATCTATGATCGTTATGTCAGTTTTTTGTAAATAGGCAAAATAATGGCTTGTTTGACTCGGGTAAATATCCCACCGAACTTTCATTTGGGAATTTATTGTTATTATCTTTAAAAGGTTTGGATACATAAGTAATTTGAAACTTGAACATGTTTCAAGCATGCATATCCCTTTTTTTAAAAATGTGTAGAAAAATCTCTTTCTTATAAAATTCTGAGCTATTAGGGTTGAACTAGTATTATTTCCCAAACTTGGATAACAAAAATTTTGTGTTCATTTGTGGTGTGTGAATAAATTTTCTCTACTTACATTTGTGATTACATTAAACTCTTTCCATACATAAACTCTAAAATTTTCATTTTGTTGTGATCTATTTGCCTTTTATCTCCTTTTTTGTTTACGAGATAAAGGGAAAGTGAAAACTCAAGTTTTGAATTAAGAAAAAAGTATACATCTAAAATGGAAATGCACAATGCACAAATGTAGAAAGAGATAATTCCAAAAAGTGTCTGTAATTTTTGGGATTATAAACTTGTTTTAGTTTTTCTATTTCAAGTTCTGCAATAGTCGGGAAAAGAGGGAGGCGGGGGATGTTTAACTAAGTGCTGACTCCCAATCCATAAGTCACTCATTAAAAAAATATAGCCCGTTATGCATGATAAATCACTGTACAATCATATATGATCGTTAGGTCAGGTTTTTTTAAATGGGTAAAATATTGCCTTGTTTGAATTGGGTAAATATCCCACTTCACGTTCACCTGGGAATTTAATGCTACTATCTTTAAAATTTTTAGATCCATAGGTCATTTGCATCTTTAACATGTTTCAAGCATGCGTATCTATTTTTTAAAACATGTGTAGAAAAATCTATTTCTTTTAAAATTCCGAGCTATCAGGGTTGAACTAGTGAAATTTTCCCAAAGTTGGATAACAAAACTTTCGTGTTCATTTGTGGTGTGTGAATAAATTTTATTTACTTAAATTTGTTTTAGCTTTAAATTCTTTGAATACAAAAACTCTAAAATTTTCATTTTGTTGTGATCTATTTGCCTTGTTTCTATTATTTGTTGACGAGATGAAGGGAAAGTGAAAACTCAAGTTTTCTTTTAAGAAAAAAGTAGACATCTAAAATGGAAATGCACAATGAAAAAATGAAGACAGAGATAATTCCAAAAAGTATCTGTAATTTTTAGGGATTGTAAACTCCTTTTAGTTTTTATATATCAGGTTCTGTAATCGTCAAGAAAAGGAGGAAACCGGGGTTTTTTTACTGAGTGTTGACTCATAATCCATAAGTCATTCCTTACAAAAATATAGCCCGTTACACATGATAAATCACTTCAGATTAATCTATGATCGTTAGGTCAGCTTTTTGCAAATGTGCAAAATAATTGATTGTTTGACTATGGTAAATATCCCACCACACGTTCAGTTGGGAATTTAATGTTGTTTTCATAAAAAGGTTTGGATCCATAGGTCATTTACATTTTTAACATGTTTCAGGCATGCATATCCATTTTTTAAAACATGTGTTGAAAAAACTCTTTCTAATAAAATAACGAGCAGTTAGGGTTGAACTAGTGGAATTTTCCCAGACTTGGATAACAAAACTTTTGTGTTCATTTTTGGTGTGTGAATAAATTTTCTTTACTTACATTTGTTATTGCATTAAATTCTTTCCATACATAAACTCTAAAATTTTAATTTTGTTGTGATCTATTTTCCTTTTATCTCTTTTTTTGTTTACGAGATGAAGGGAAAGTGAAAAATCAAGTTTTGTTTAAGAAAAAAGTATACATCTAAAATGGAAATGCACAATGCAAAAATTTAGAGAGAGATAATTCCAAAAAGTGTCTATAATTTTTAGGGATTCTAAACTCTTTTTATTTTTTATATATCAGGTATTGTAATCGTCAGGAAAAGGGGGAGGCGGGGAGTTTTAATTGAGTGTTCACCCTCAATCCATCAGTCATTCCTTACAAAAATATAGCCCGTTATGCATGATAAATCACATTACAATCATCTATGATCGTTAGGTCAGCTTTTTGTAAATGGGCAAAATAATGACTTGATTGATTCGGGTAAATATCCCACCGAACGTTCACTTGAGAATTTATTGTCATTATCTTTAAAAGGTTTGGATCCATAGGTCATTAGCATCTTAAACATGTTTCAAGCATGCATATCCATTTTTTAAAACATGTGTAGAAAAATCTTTTTCTTATACAATTCTGAGCATTAAGGGTTGAACTAGTGGAATTTTCCCAGACTTGGATAACAAAACTTTTGTGTTCAATTTTGGTGTGTGAATAAATTTTCTTTACTTACATTTGTTATCGCTTTTAATTCTTTCCGTACATAAAATCTAAAATTTTCATTTTGTTGTGTTCTATTTGCCTTTTACCTCTTTTTTTTGTTTACGAGATGATGGGAAAGTGAAAACTCAAGTTTTGATTTGAGAAAAAAGTATAGATCTAAAATGGAAATGCAGAATGCACAAATGTAGAGAGAGATAATTCCAAAAAGTGTCTATAAGTTTTAGGGATTGTAGACTCTTTTTAGTTTTTATATATCAGGTTATGTAGAAGTCGAGAAAAGGGGGAGGCGGGAGTTTTAACTCAGTGTTGACTCCCAATCCATAAGTCAATCCTTTTAAAAATATAGCCCGTTACGCATAATAAACCACATTACAATCATCTATGATCATTAGTTCAGCTTTTTGTAAATTGGCAAAATAATGGCTTGATTCACTCGGGTAAATATCCCACCGCATGTTCAGTTGTGGTGTGTGAATAAATTTTCTTTACGTAGATTTTTTATTGCTTTAAATTATTTCCACATATAAACTCTTAAAATTTTCATTTTGTTGTGATCTATTTGTCTTTTATCTCTCTTTTTTTGTTGACGAGATGAAGTAAAAGTGAAAACTCAAGTTTTGATTTAAGAAAAAAGTATACATCTAAAATGGGAATGCACAATGCACAAATGTTGAGAGAGATAATTCAAAAAAGTGTCTACAATTTTTAGGGATTGTAAACTCTTTTTAGCTTTTATATCTCAGGTTCTGCAATCGTCGGAAATAGGGGGAGGCGGGGGATTTTTTACTGAGTGTTGACACCAGATCCATAAGTCATTCCTTACAAATATATAGCCCATTATGCATGATAAATCACTTTCCAAACATCTATGATCGTTATGTCAGCTTTTTGTAAATAGGCGAAATAATGGCTTGTTTGACTCAGATAAATGTCCCACCGAACGTTCACTTTGAAATTTATTGTCATTATCTTTAAAAGGTTTGGATCCATAGGTCATTTGCATCTTTAACATGTTTCAAGCATGCATATCCATTTTTTAAAAAATGTGTAGAAAAATCTATTTCTTATAAAATTCCGATCTTTTAGGGTTGAACTCGTATTATTTCCCAAACTTGGATAACAAAAATTTTGTGTTCATTTGTGGAGTGTGAATAAATTTTCATTACTTACATTTGTGATTGCATTAAATTCTTTCGATACATAAACTCTAAAATTTTCATTTTGTTGTGATCTGTTTGCCTTTTATCTCCTTTTTTGTTTACGAGATGAGGGAAAGTGAAAACTCAAGTTTTGAATTAAGAAAAAAGTATACATCTAAAATGGAAATGCACAATGCACAAATGTAGAAAGAGATAATTCCAAAAAGTGTCTGTAATTTTTGGGATTATAAACCCTTTTTAGTTTTTATATTTCATGTTCTGCAATCGTCGGGAAAAGAGGGAGGCGGGGCATTTTTAACTAAGTACTGAATCCCAATCCATAAGTCGTTCGTTACAAAAATATAGCCCGTTATGCATGATAAATCACTGTACAATCATATATGATCGTTAGGTCCTCTTTTCGTAAATGGGTAAAATATTGGCTTGTTTGAATTGGGTAAATATCCCACCGCAAGTTCACTTGGGAATTTAATGTTACTATCTTTAAAAGGTTTGGATCCATAGGTCATTTGCATCTTTAACATATTTCAACCATGCATATCCATTTTTTAAAACATGTATAGAAAAATCTCTTTCTTCTAAAATTCCGAGCTATTAGGGTTGAACAAGAGGAATTGCATAAACTTGGATAACAAAACTTTTCTGTTCATTTGTGGTGTGTTAATAAATTTTCTTTACTTACATTTGTTATTGCTTTAAATTCTTTACACACATAAAGTCTAAAATTTTCATTTTGTTGTGATCTATTTGCCTTTTATCTCTTTTTTTGTTTACAAGATGAAGGGAAAGTGAAAACTCAAGTTTTGATTTAAGAAAAAAGTATACATCTAAAATGGAAATGCACAATGCACAAATGTAGTGAGATGTAATTCCAAAAAGTGACTGTAATTTTTCGGGATTGTAAACTCTTTTTAGTTTTTATATCCGGTTCTACAATCGTTTGGAAAAGGGGGAAGCGGGGGATTTTTAACTGAGTGTTGACTCTCAATTCTTATGTCATTCGTAAAAAAAATATAGCCTGTTACGCAAGATAAATCACTTTACAATCATCTATGATCATTAGGTCAGCCATTGTAAATGGGCAAAATAATTGCTTGATTGATTCATGTAAATATCCCACCGAACGTTCACTTGAAAATTTAATGTTATTATCTTTAAATGGTTTGGATCCATAGGTCATTTGCATCTTTAACATGTTTCAAGCATGCATATCCATTCTTTAAAACATGTGTAGAAAAATCTCTTTCCTATAAAATTCCGAGCCATTAGGGTTGAACTAGTGGAATTTCCCAAACTTGTATAAAAATTTTTTGTGTTCATTTGTGGTGTATGAATAATTTTTTTTATGTACATTTTTTATTGCTTTAAATTCTTTCCACACATAAACTCTAAAATTTTCATTTTGTTGTGATCTATTTGCCTTTTATCTCTTTATTTGGTTATGAGTTGAAGTATCAGTGAAAAATCAAGTTTTAATTTAAGAAAAATTTATACATCTAAAATGGAAATTCACAATGCACAAATGTTCAGAGAGATTATTCCAAAAAGTGTCTGGAATTTTTAGGGATTGCAAACTCTTTTTAGTTTTTATATCTCAGGTTCTGCAATCGTCGGGAATAGGGAGAGGCGGGGGATTTTTAACTGAATGTTGACCCCCAATCCATAAGTTATTCCTTACAAAAATAGAGCCAAATATGCATGATAAATCACTTTACACTCATCTATGATCGTTAGGTCTGTTTTTTGTAAATGGGCAAAATAATGGCTTATTTGACTCGGGTAAATATCCCATCGAACGTTCACTTGAGAATTTATTGTCATTATCTTTAAAAGGTTTGGATCCATATGTCATTAGCATCTTAAACATGTTTCAAGCATGCATATCCATTTTTTAAAACATGTGTAGAGAAATCTATTTCTTATACAATTCTGAGCATTAAGGGTTGAACTAGTGGAATTTTCCCAGACTTGGGTAACAAAACTTTGTGTTCAATTTTGGTGTGTGAATAAATTTTCTTTACTTACATTTGTTATTGCTTTAAATTCTTTCCATAGATAAAATCTAAAATTTTCATTTTGTTGTAATCTATTTGCCTTTTATCTCTTTTTTTGTTTACAAGATGAAGGGAAAGTGAAAACTCAAGTTTTGATTTCAGAAAGAAGTATAGATCTAAAATGGAAATGCAGAATGCACAAATGTAGAGAGAGATAATTCCAAAAAGTGTCAGTAAGTTTTAGGGATTCTAAACTCTTTTTAGTTCTTATATATCATGTTATGTAGAAGTCGAGAAAAGGGGGAGGCGGGGGATTTTTAACTGAGTGTTGACTCCCAATCCATAAGTCATTTCTTACAAAAATATAGCCCGTTACGCATGATAAATCACTTTACAATCATCTATGATCATTAGTTCAGCTTTTTGTAAATTGGCAAAATAATGGCTTGTTGCACTCGGGTAAATTTCCCACCGCATGTTCACTTGGGAATTTAAAGTTATTATATTTAAAAGGTTTAGATCCATAGATCATTTTCATCTTTAACATGTATCAGGCATGCATATGCATTTTTTAAAACCTGTGTAGAAGAATCGCTTTTTTATAAAATTCTGAGCTATTAGGGTTGAACTAGTGGAATTTACGAAACTTGGATAACAAAACTTTTCTTTTCATTTGTGGTGTGTGAATAAATTTTCTTTACATACATTTGTTATTGCTTTAAATTCTTTCCACACATAAACTCTAAAATTGTCATTTTGTTGTGATCTATTTGCCTTTTATCTCTCTTTTTTTGTTTACGAGATGAAGTGAAAGTGAAAACTCAAATTTTGATTTAAGAAAAATGTATACATCTAAAATGGGAATGCACAATGCACAAATGTTGAGAGAGATAATTCAGAAAAGTGTCTGCAATTTTTAGGGATTGTAAACTATTTTTAGTTTTTATATCTCAGGTTCTGCAATCGTCGGGAATAGAGGGAGGTGGAGGATTTTTAACTGAGTATTGACACCCAATCCATAAGTCATTCCTTACTAAAATATAGCTCGTTATGCATGATAAATCACTTTAAAATCATCTATGATCGATATGTCAGTTTTTTGTAAATAGGCAAAATAATGGCTTGTTTGACTCGGGTAAATATCCCACCGAACGTTCACTTGGGAATTTATTGTCATTATCTTTAAAAGGTTTGGATCCAGAGGTCATTTGCATCTTTAACATGTTTCAAGCATGCATATCCATTTTTTAAAAAATGTGTAGAAAAATCTCTTTCTTATAAAATTCCGAGCTATTAGAGTTGAAATAGTATTATTTCTCAAACTTGGATAACAAAAATTTTGAGTTCATTTGTGGTGTTTGAATAAATTTTTTTTACTTACATTTGTGATTGCATTAAATTCTTTCCATACATAAACTCTAAAATTTTCATTTTGTAGTGATCTATTTGCCTTTTATCTCTTTTTTTGTTTACGAGATGACGGGAAAACTCAAGTTTTGAATTAAGAAAAAAGTATACATCTAATGGAAATGCACAATGCACAAATGTAGAGAGATAATTCCAAAAAGTGTCTATAATTTTTGGGATTATAAACTCTTTTTAGTTTTTATATTTCATGTTCTGCAATCGTCGGGAAAAGAGGGAGGCGGGGCATTTTTAACTAAGTGCTGACTCCCAATCCATAAGTCATTCGTTACAGAAATACAGCCCGTTATGCACGATAAATCACTGTACAATCATGTATAATCATTAGGTCAGCTTTTTATAAATGGGTAAAATAATGGTTGTTAGAATTGTGTAAATATCCCACCGCATATTCACTTGGGAATTTAAGTTTACTATCCTTAAAAGGTTTGGATCCATAGGTCATTTGCATCTTTAACATGTTTCAACCATGCATATCCATTTTTTAAAACATGTGTAGAAAAATCTCTTTCTTCTAAAATTCCGAGCTATTAGGGTTGAACAAGAGGAATTGCCCAAACTTGGATAACAAAACTTTTCTGTTCATTAGTGGTGTGTGAATAAATTTTCTTTACCTACATTTGTTATTGCTTTAAATTCTTTCCATACATAAACTCTAAAATTTTCATTCGTGATCTATTTGCCTTTTATCTCTTTTTTTGTTTACAAGATGAAAGGAAACTGAAAACTCAAGTTTTGATTTAAGAAAAAAGTATACATGTAAAATGGAAATGCACAATGCACAAATGTAGAGAGATATAATTCCAAAAAGTGACTGTAATTTTTAGGGATTGTAAACTCTTTTTAGTTTTTATATATCCGGTTCTGCAATCGTCAGGAAAAGGGGGAAGTGAGGGATTTTTAACTGAGTGTTGACTCTCAATCCTTATGTCATTCCATAAAAAAATATAGCCCATTATGCATGATAAATCACTTTACAATCATATATGATCGTTAGGTCAACTTTTTTTAAATGGGCAAAATATTGGCTTGTTTGACTCAGGTAAATATCCCACCGAACGTTCACTTGGAAATTTAATGTTATTATCTTTAAAAGGTTTGGATCCATAGATCATTTTCATCTTTAATATATTTCAAGCATGCATATCCATTTTTAAAACATGTGTAGAAAAATCTATTTCTTATAAATTCCGAGCTATTAGGGTTGAACTAGAGCAATTTCCAAAACTTGGATAACAAAAATTTTGTGTTCATTTGTGGTCTATGAATAAACTTTCTTTACTTACATTTGTTATTGCTTTAAATTCTTTGCTTACATAAACTCAAAAAATTTCAGTTTGTTGTGATCTATTTGCCTTTTATCTCTTTTTTTGTTTACGAGATGAAGTGAAAGTGAAAACTCAAGTTTTGATATTAGAAAAAAGTACACATCTAAAATGGAAATGCACAATGCACAAATGTAGAGAGAGATAATTCCAAAAAGTATCTGTAATTTTTAGGGATTGTAAACTCTTTGTAGTTTTTACATATCAAGTTCTGCATTCATTGGGAAAAGAGGGTAGCGGGGTATTTTTAACTATGTGTTGACTCCCAATCCAAAAGTCATTCCTTCCAAAAATATAGCCCGTTACGCATGATAAATGACTTTACAATCATCTATGATCGTTGTGTCAGCTTTTTGTAAATGGCAAAAAAATGGCTTGTTTGACTCAGGTAAATATCCCAACACACGTTCACTTGGGAATTTAATGTTATTATCTTTACAAGGTTTGTATCCATATGTCATTTGTATCTTTAACATGTTTCAAGCTTGCTTATCCATTTTTTAAAACATGTGTAGAAAAATCTCTTTCTTCTAAAATTCCTAGCTGTTAGGGTTGAACATGTGGAATTTCCCAAACTTGGATAACAAAACTTTTCTGTTCATTTGTGGTGTGTGAATAAATTTTCTTTACTTACATTTTTTATTTTCATTAAATTCTTTCCATACTTAAACTCTAAAATTTTCATTTTGTTGTGATCTATTTGCCTTTTATCTCTTTTTTTGTTTACGAGATGAAGGGAAAGTGAAAACTCAAGTTTTGATTTAAGAAAAAACTATACATCTAATATGGGAAGGAACAATGCACAAATGTAGAGAGAGATAATTCCAAAAAGTGTCTGTAATTTTTAGGGATTGTAAACTCTTTTTAGTTTTTATATATTAGGTTCTGTAATCGTCGGGAAAAGGGGGAGGCGGGGGATTTTTAACTGAGTTCTGAATCCCAATCCATAAATCATTCCTTACAAAAATTAAGCCCATTACACATGATAAATCACTTTACAATGATCTATGATCGTTAGGGCAGCTTTTTGTAAATGGGCAAAATAAAGGCTTGTTTGACTCGGGTAAATATCCCACCGCCCGTTCACTTGGGAATTTAATGTTATTCTCTTTAAAAGGTTTGGATCCATAGGTTAGTTGCATCTTTAACATGTTTCAAGCATTCATATCCATTTTTTAAAACATGTGTAGAAAAATCTATTTCTTATAAAATTTCGAGCTATTAAGGTTGAACAAGTGGAATTTTCCCAAACTCTAATATCAAAACTTTAATGTTGAATTGTGGTGTATGGAAAAAATTTCTTTACTTACATTTGTTATTGCTTTAAATTCTTTCCATACATAAACTCTAAAATTTTTATTTTGTTGTGATCTATTTGCTTTTTTTCGCTTTTTTTGTTTACGAGATGAAGGGAAACTGTAAACTCAACTTTTGATTTAAGAAAAAACTATACATCTAAAATAGACATGCATAATGCACAAATGTAGAGCGAGATAATTCCAAAAGTGTCTGTAATTTTTAGGGATTGTAAACTATTTTTTGTTTTTATAACAGGTTCTGCAACCGTATGGAAAAGGGGAAGGTGGGAGTTTTTTAACAGAGTGTTGACTCCCAATCCATAACTCATTCCTTACAAAAAAATAGCCCATTACGCATGATAAATCTCTTTATAATCATCTATGATCATTAGGTCACCTTTTTGTAAATGGGCAAAATAATGGCTTGTCTGACTTGGGTAAATATCCCACCGCACGTTCACTTGGGAATTTAATGTTATTGTCTTTAAAAATTTTGGATCCATAGTTCATTAGCATCTTTAACATGTTTCAAGCATGCATATCCATTTTTTTAAAACATGCGTAGAAAAATCTCTTTCTTATAAAATTCCGAGCTATTAGGGTTGAACTAGTGGAATTTCCCAAACTTGGATAAAAATACTTTTATGTTCATTTGTTGTCTGTGAATAAATTTTCTTTACTCATATTTGTTGTTGCTTTAAATTCTTTCCAAAAATAAACTCTAAAATTTTAATTTTGTTGTGATCTATTTGCCTTTTATCTCTTTTTTTGTTTACGAGATGAAGTGAAAGTCAAAATTCAAGTTTTGATATAAGAAAAAAGTATACATGTAAAATGGAAATGCACGATGCACAAATGTAGAGAGAGATACTTCCCAAAAAGTGCTTGTAATTTTTAGGGATTCTAAACTCTTTTGGCATTTATATATCAGGTTTGGCAATCGTCAGGAAAAGGGGGAGGCAAGGACTTTTAACTGAGTGTTGACTCCCAATCGATAAGTCATTCCTTAAAAAAATAAAGCCCGTTATGCATGATAGATCACTTTACAATCATCTATGATCGTTAGGTCAGCATTTTGTAAATGGGCAAAGTAATGGCTTATCTGACTCGGGTAAATATCCCACCACAGGTTCACTTGGGAATTTAATGTTGTTCTCTTTAAAAAGTTTGCATCCATAGGTCATTTGCATCTTTAACATGTTTCAAGCATGCATATTCATTTTTTAAAACATGTGTCAAAAAATCTCTTTCTTATAAAATTCGGAGGTATCAGGGTTGAACTAGTGGAATTTTCCCAAACTTGGATAACAAAAATTTTGTGTTCATTTGTGGTGTGTGAATAAATTTTCTTTACTTACATTTTTTATTGCTTTAAATTATTTCCATACATATACTCTAAAATTTTCATTTTGTTGTGGTCTATTTGCCTTTTATCTCTTTTTTTGTTTACGAGATGAATGGAAAGTTAAAACTGAAGTTTTGATTTAAGAAAAAATTATACATCTAAAATTGAAATGCACAATGCAAAAACATAGAGAGAGACAATTCCAAAAAATGTCTGTAATTTTTGGGGATTGTCAACTCTTTTTAGTTTTTATATATCAGGTTCTGCAATAGTCGGGAAAAGGGGGAGGCGGGGGATTTTTTACTGAGTGTTGACTCACAATCCATATGTCATTCCTTACAAAAATATAGAATGTTACGATTGATAAATCACTTTAGAATCATCTATGATCGTTAGGTCAGCTTTTTGTAAATGGGCAAAATTATGGTTTGTTTCACTCGGGTAAATATCCCACCACATTTTCACTTGGGAACTTAATGTTATATTCTTTAAAAGGTTAGGATCCATAGGTAATTTTCATATTTAAATTGTTTCAAGCATGCATATCCATTTTTTAAAACATGCGTAGAAAAATCTCTTTCTTATAAAATTCCTAGCTATTAGGGTTGAACTAGTGGAATTTCCCCAAACTTGGATACCAAAAATTTAGAGTACATTTTTGGTGTGTGAATAAATTTTATTTACTTACAGTTGTTATTGCTTTAAATTCTTTCCATACATAAACTCTAAAATTTTCATTTTGTTGTGATCTATTTGCCTTTTTTCTCTTTTTTTTGTTTACGAGATGAAGGGAAAGTGAAAACTCAAGTTTTGATTTAAGAAAAAAGTATACAACTAAAACGGAAATGCACAATGTACAAATGTAGAGTCAGATAATTAAAAAAAGGTGTATGTAATTTTTAGGGATTGTAAACTCTATTTAGTTTTTATATATCAGGTTCTGCAATCGTCGAGAAAAGGGGGGGGCGGGGGATTTTTTACTGGATGTTGACTACCAATCCATAAGTCATTCCTTACAAAAATAAAGTCTGTTACGCATGATAAATCTCTCTACAATCATCTAAGATCGTTAGGTCTGCTTTTTGTAAATAGGCAAAATAATGGCTTATTTGACTCGGGTAAAAATCCCACCGCACGTTCACTTGGGAATTTAATTTTATTATTTTTAAAAGGTATGGATCCATAAGTCATTTGCTTGTTTTACATGTTTCAAGCATGCCTATCCATTTTTTGAAACATGTGTAGAAAAATCTCTTTCTTATAAGATTCCGAGCTATTAGGGTGTAGGGTTTAAATTCTATTCATTTTCCAAACTTCGATAACATAACTTTTCTGTTCATTTGTGGTGTGTGAATAAATTTTACTTTACTTAAATTTGTTGTTTTTTTAAATTCTTTCCATTCATAAACTCTAAAACTTTCATTTTGTTGTGATCTATTTTCCTTTTGTCTCTTTTTGTTTTTTACGAGATGAAGGGAAAATGAAAACTCAAGTTTTGATTTAAGAAAAACTATACATCTAAAATGGAAATGCACAATGAACAAATTTAGAGAGAGATAATTCTAAAAAGTGTCTGTAATGTTTAGGGATTGTAAACTATTTTTAGTTTTTATATATCGGGTTCTTCAATCTTCAGGATAAAGGGGAGGCGGGGGATTTTTAACTGAGTGTTGACTCCCAATCCATAAGTCATTCCTTACAAAAAACATAATCCGTTACGCATGATAAATCACTTCACAATCATCTATGATCGTTAAGTCACCTTTTTTGTAAATGGGCAAAATAATGGCTTGTCTGACTCGGGTAAATATCCAACCGCACGTTCACTTGGGAATTTAATGTTTTTCTCTTTAAAAGGTTTGGATCCATAGGTCCTTTTCATCTTTTACATATTTCAAGCATGCATATCCATTTTTTAAAAACATGTGTAGAAAATTCCCTTTCTGATAAAATTCCGATCTATTAGGGTTGAACAAGTGGAATTATCCCAAACTTGGATAAGAAAACTTTGTGTTCATTTGTGCTGTGTGAATAAACTTTCTTTACTTAAATTTGTTTTTACTTTAAATTCTTTCCATACATAAACTCTAAAATTTTCATTTTTTTGTGATCTATTAGCCTTTTATCTCTTTTTTTGTTTACGAGTTGAAGGGAAAGTGTAAACTCATGTTTTGATTTAAGAAAAATGTATACATCTAAAATGGAAATGCACAATGCGTAATTGTAGAGAGAGATAATTTCAAAAAGTGTTTTTAACTTTTTGGGATTGTAAACTCTTTTTAGTTTTTATTTATCAGGTTCTGTAATCGTCGGGAAAAGGGGGGGGGGGTGGATTTTTAACAGAGTGTTGACTCCCAATCCATAAGTCATTCCTTACAAAAATATAACCCTTTACACATGATAAATCACTTTACAATCATCGATGATCGTTAGGTCAGCTTTTTGTAAACGGGCAATATAATGGCTTGTTTGACTCAGGTAAATATCCCACCGTACGTTCACTTGGGTTTATAAATTTATTCTCTTTAAAAGGTTTGGATCCATAGGTCATTTGAATCTTTAACATGTTTCAAGAATGCATATCCATTTTTTAAACCATGTGTAGAAAAATTTCTTTCTTATAAAATTTCGACCTATTAGGGTTCAACAAATTTAATTTTCCCAAACTTCGATAACAAAACTTTAGTTTTCATTTGTGGTGTGTCAATAAATTTTCTTTACTTACATTTGTTATTGCTTTAAATTCTTTCCATACATAAACTCTAAAATTTTCATTTTGTTGTGATCTATTTGCCTTTTTTCTCTTTTTTCGTTTACAAGATGAAGGGAAAGTGAAAACTCAAAGTGTTGATTTAAAAAAAAAGTATATATCTAAAATGGAAATGCACAATTAAAAAATGTACGTTGACATAATTCCAAAAAGTGTCTGTAATTTTTAGGGATTGTAAATTATTTTTAGTTTTTATATATCAGGTTCAGCAGTCGTAAGGGAAAGGGGGAGGCGGGGGATTATTAACGGAGTGTTGACTCCCAATCCATAAGTCATTCCTTACAAAAATATAGCCCGTTACGCATGATAAATCACTTTACAATCATCTATGATCGTTAGGTCAGCTTTTTGTAAATGGGCAAAATATTGGCTTGTTTCACTCGGGTAAATATCCCACCGCACGTTCACTTTGGAATTTAATGTTATTCTCTTTAAAAAGTTTGGATCCATAGGTCATTTGCATCTTTAACATGTTTCATGCATTCATATCCATTTTTATAAACATGTGTAGAAAAATCTCTGTCTTAAAAAATTCCGACTTATTAGGGTTGAACTAGTTGAATTTTCCCAAACTTGGATAACAAAACTTTAGTGTTCATTTGTGGTGTGTGAATAAATTTTCTTTACTTCCACTTGTTATTGCTTTAAATTCATTCCATACATAAACTCTAAAATTTTCATTTTGATGTGAACTATTTACCTTCTATTTTTTTCTTTACGAGATGAAGGGAAAAAGAAAACTCAAGTTTTGATTTAAGAAAAAAGTATACATCTAAAATTGAAATGCACAATGCACAAATGTCGAGAGAGATAATTCCAAAAAGTGTCAGTAATTTTTATGGATTGTAAACTCCTTTTAATTTTTATATATAAGGTTTTGCAATCGTCGGGAAAAGGGGAGGCGGGGGATTTTTAACTGAGTGTTGACTCCCAATCCGTAAGTCATTCCTTAAAAAAATATAGCCTGTTAAGCCTAACACTTTACAATTATCTATGATCGTTACGTCAACTTTTTATAAATGGGCAAAATAATGGCTTGTTTCACTCAGGTAAATATCCCACCGCACGTTCACTTGGGAATTTAATGTTATAATCTTTAAAAGGTTTGGATCCATAGGTCATTTGCATATTTAACATGTTTCAAGCATGCATATCCATTGTTTAAAACATGTGTAGAAAAATCATTTTCTTAAAAAATTTCGAGCTATAAGGCTTGAACTAGTGGAATTTCCCAAACTTGGATAACAAAACTTTTTTGTTCGTTTGTGGTGTGTGAATAAATTTTCTTTACTTACATTTGCTATTGTTTTAAATTCATTCCATACAAAAAATCTAAACTTTTCATTTTGTTGTGATCTATTTGCCTTTTATTTCTTTCTTTATTACGAGATGAAGGGCAAGTGAAAACTCAAGTTTTGATTTAAGAAAAAAGTACAAATCTAAAATGGAAATGCACAATGCACTAATTTATAGTGAGATAATTCAAGAAAGTGTCTGTAACTTTAAGGGATTGTAATCTATCTTAGTTTCTATATATCAAGTTTTGCAATCATAGGGAAAAGGGGAGGTGGGGGATTTTTAATTGAGTGTTGACTCCCAATCAAAAAGGCATTCCTTAAGAAAATATAGCCCATTACACCTGATAAATATAGCCCGTTATGCCCGAGCTATTAGGGTTGAACTAGTGGAATTTTCCCAAACTTTATGTTCATTTGTGGTGTGTGAATAAATTTTGTTTACTTACATTTGTTATTTCTTTAGATTCTTTCCACACATAAACTCTAAATTTTTCATTTTGTTGTGATCTAATTGCCTTTTTTCTCTTTTTTTTTTGTTTACAAGATGAAGGGAAAGTAAAAACTCAAGTTTTTATTTAAGAAAAAAGTATACATCTAAAATAGAATTACACAATGCACAAATGTAGAGAGAAATAATACCCAAAAAGTGCCTGTAATTTTTTGGGATTCTAAACTCTTTTTAGCATTTATATATCTGGTTTGGCAATCGTCAAGAAATGGGGGAGGCAGGGGACTTTTAACTGAGTGTTGACTCCCAATCCGTAAGTCATTCTAACAAAAATAAAGCCCGTTACGCATGATAAATCACTTTACAAACATCTATGATCGTGAGGTCAGCGTTTTGTAAATGGGCAAAATAATGGATTGTTTGACTCGGGTAAATATTCCACCGCACATTCACTAGGGAATTTAATGTTATTCTCTTTTAAAGGTTTGGATCCATAGGTCATTTGCATCTTTAACATGCTTCAAGCATGCATATCCATTTTTTTAAACATGTGTAGAAAATCTCTTTCTTATAAAAATCCGAGCTATTAGGGTTGAACTAGTGGAATTTTCACAAACTTGGATAACAAAAATTTTGTGTTCATTTGTGGTGTGTGAATAAATTTTCTTTACTTACATTTTTTACTGCTTTAAATTCTTTCCAAACATAAACTCTAAAATTTAAATTTTGTAGTGATCTTTTTGCCTTTTTTCTATTTTTTTGTTTACGAGATGAAGGGAAGGTGAAAAATCAAGTTTTGATTTAAGAAAAAATTATACTTATAAAAATGAAATGCACAATGCACAAATTTAAAAAGAGATAATTCCAAAAATTGTCTATAATTTTTAGGGATTGTAAAATCTTTTTAGTTTTTATATAAACGGTTCAGCAATAGTTGGGAAAAGGGGGAGGCAGGGGTTTTTTAACAGAGTATTGACTCCCAATCCATAAGTCATTCCTTTTAAAAAGTTAGCCCATTACGCATGATAAATCACTTTACAATCATTTATGAACGTTAGGTCAGCTTTTTGTAAATGGGAAAAATAATGGCTTGTTTGACTCGAGTAAATATCCCACCACACATTCTCTTGGGAATTTAATGTTATTCTCTTTAAAAGGTTTGGATCCATAGGTCATTTGCATCTTTAACATGTTTCATGCATGGATATCCATTTTTTAACACATGTGTAGAAAAATCTCTTTCTTATACAATTTCGAGCTAATAGGGTTGAACTTGTGGAATTTCCCAAACTTGGATAAGAAAACTTTTGTGTTCATTTGCGGAGTGTGAATAAATTTTATTTTCTTACATTTGCTAATGCTTTAACTTCTTTCCATACGTAAACTCTAAAATGGAAATTCACAATGCACAAATGTAGAGAGAGATAATTCCAAAAAGTGTCTGTTTTAGGCATTGTAACCTCTTTTTAAATTTTATATATCAGGTTCTGCAATCGTTGGTAAAAGGGGGAGGCAAGGGATTTTTAACTGAGTGTTGAATCCCAATCCATAAGTCATTCCTTAAAAAAATATAACCCGTTACACATGATAAATCACTTTACAATCATCTATGATCGTTAGGTTATCTTTTTGTAAATGGGCAAAATAATGGCTTGTTTCACTCGGGTAAATATCCCACTGAACGTTCACTTGGGAATTTAATGTTATTATCTTTAAAAGGTTTGGATCCATAGGTCATTTGCATCTTTAACATGTTTCAAACATGCATATCCATTTTTAAAAACATGTGGAGAAAAATCTTTCTTATAAAATTCTGAGCTATTAGGGTTGAACTAGTCGAATTTCCCAAACTGGGATAAGAAAACTTTTGTGTTCATTTGTGGTGTGTGAATAAATTTTTGTTTCTTACATTTTTTATTGTTTTAAATTATTTCCATTTATAAACTCTAAAATTTTCATTTTGTTGTGTTATATTTGCATTTTATCTCTTTTTTTGTTTACGAGATGAAGGGAAACTGCAAACACAAGTTTTGATTAAAGAAAAAAGTATAAATCTAAAATGGAAATGCCCAATGCACAGATGTAGAGAGGGATAATTCAAAAAAGTGTCTATAATTTTTAGGAACTCTAAACTCTTTTTAGTTTTTATATATCAATTTCTGCAATCGTCGGGAAAAGGGGGAGGGGGGGGGGGGGGGGGGGGGGGGGTATTTTTAACTAAGTGTCGACTCCCAATCCATAAGTCATTCCTTACAAAAATATAGCCCATTACACAAAAAAATCACTTTAGAATTATCTATGATCGTTAGGTCAGCTTTTTGTAAATGGGAAAAATATAGCATGTTAGACTCAGGTAAAAATCTCACCCCGCATTCACTTGGGAATTTAATGTTATTTTCTTTAAAAGGTTTGGATCCAGAGGTCATTTGCATCATTAACATGTTTCAAGCATGCTTATCCATTTTTTAAAACATGTGTAGAAAAATATCTTTCTTATAAAATTCCGAGCTATTAGGGTTGAACAAGTTGAATTTTCCCAAACTTGGATGACAAAACTTTAGTGTTCATTTGTGGTGTGTGAATAAATTTTCTTTATTTACATTTTTTATTTCTTTAAATTCTTTCCATTAATAAACTCTAAAATTTCCATTTTGTTGTGATCTATTTGCGTTTTTTCTCTCTTTTTTGTTTCCGAGATGAAGGGAAAGTGAAAACTCAAGTTTTGATTTAAGAAAAAATTATATGTCTAAAATGAAAATGCACAATTCAAAAATGTAGAAAGAGATATTTCCAAAAAGTGTTTGTAATTTTTTTGGATTTTAAACTATTTGTAGTTTTTATATATCAGGTTCAGTAATCGTAGGGAAAAGGGGGAGGCGGGGGATAATTAACAGTGTTGACTCCCAATCCATAAGTCATTCCTTACAAAAAAATAGCCCGTTAAGCATGATAAATCACTTTACAATCATCTATGATCATTAGGTCATTTTTTTGTAAATGGGCAAAATAATGGCTTGTCTGACTCAGGTAAATATCCCACTGCACGTTCACTTGGGAATTTAATGTTATTCTCTTTAAAAGGTTTGGTTCCATAGGAAATTTGCATCTTTAACATGTTTCAAGCATGCATATCCATTTTTTAAAACATGTGTAGAAAAATCTCTTTCTTATAAAATTCCAAGCTATTAGAGTTGAACTAGGGGAATTTTCCCAAACTTGCATAAAAAAACTTTTGTGTTCATTTGTGGTGTGTGAATAAATTTTCTTTACTTACATTTGTTATTGTTTTACATTCTTTCCATACAAAAACTTTAAAATTTTCATTTTATTGTGATATATTTGCCTTTTCTCTCTTTTTTTTTACGAGATAAATGGAAAGTTAAAACACAAGTTTTGATTTAACAAAAAAGTATACACCTAAAATGTAAATGCACAATGCACAAATTTAGAGAGAGATAATTCCAAAAATTGTCTATAATTTTTAGGGATTGAAAACTCTTTTCAGTTTTTATGTATCAGGTTCTGCAATCTTTAGGAAAAGGGGGAGGCGGGGGATTTTTAACTGAGAGTTGACTCCCAATCCATAAGTCATTCCTTACCAGAATATAGCCCGTTACGCATGATGAATCACTATACAATCATCTCTGATCGTTAGTTTAGCTTTTTGTGAATGTGCAAAATAATGGCTTGTTTCACTTGAGTAAATATCCCACTGCATGTTCACTTGGGAATTTAATGTTATTCTCTTTAAAATGTTTGGATCCATAGGTCATTTGCATCTTTAACATGTTTCAAGAATGCATATCCAATTTTTAAAACATGTATAGAAAAATCTCTTTTTTATAAAATTTTGAGCTATTAGGGTTGAACTAGTGGAATTTCCCAAACTTGGAAAACAAAACTTTTGTGTTCATTTGAGGTGTTTGAATAAATTTTCTTTACTTACATTTGTTATTGCTTTAAATTCTTTCCATACATAAACTCTAAAATTTTCATTTTGTTGTGATCTATTTGTCTTTTATCTCTTTTGTTGTTTACGAAATGAAGGGAAAGTGAAAACTCAAGTTTTGATTTAAGAAAAAAGTATACATCTAAAATGGAAATGCACAATGCACAAATGTAGAGAAAGATAATTCCAAAAAGTTTCTATAATTTTTAGGGATTGTAAAACCTTTTTAGTTTTTTATATATTAGGTTCTGCAATCGTCGGGAAAAGGGAGAGGCGGGGAATTTTTAACTGAGTATTGACTCCGAATCCATAAGTCATTCCTTACAAAAATATAGCCCATTTCATTTGATAAATACTATACAATCATCTATGATCGTTTGGTCAGCTTTTAGTCAATGGGTAAAATAATGGCTCATTTGACTCAGGTATATATGCCACCGCACCTTCACTTAGGAATTTAATGTTATTCTATTTAAAAGGTTTGGATCTATAGGTCATTTTCCTCTTTAGCATGTTTCCAACATGCATATCCGTTTTTTAAAACATGAGTAGAAAAATCTCTTCCTAATAAAATTCAGAGCTATTAGGGTTGAACTAGTGGAATTTCCCAAACTTGGATAACACAACTTTTGTGTTCATTTGTGGTGTGTGAATAAATTTAATTTCCTTACATTTTTTATTACTTTAAATTATTTCCTTAAGAAACTCTAAAATTTTCATTTTGTTGTGATCTATTTTCCTTTTATCTCTTTATTTTTTTACGAGATGAAGGGAAAGTAAAACTCAAGTTTTGATTTAAGAAAAAAGTATACATCTAAAATGAAAATGCAAAATGCACAAAAGTGGAGAGAGATAATTCCAAAAAGTGTTTGTAATTTCTAGGGGGATTTTTAACTGAGTGTTGACTCCCAATCCATAAGTCATTCCTTAAAAAAATATAGCCCGTTACGCATGATATATCACTTTACAATCATCTATTATCGTTAGGTCAGCTGTTTATAAATGGGCAAAATAATGGCTAGTTTGACTCGGGTAAATATCCCACCGCACGTTCACTTGAGAATTTAATGTTATTTTCTTTAAAAGGTTTGGATCCATAGGTCATTTTCAACTTTAACATGTTTCAAGCATGCATATCAATTTTTTCAAACATGTATTGAAAAATCTCTTTCTTATGAAATTCCGAGCTATTAGGGTTGAACAAGTGGAATTTCCCAAACTTGGATAACAAAACTTTTGTGTTCATTTTCAGTATGTGAATTAATTTTATTTACTTAAATTTGTTATTTCCATAAATTATTTCCATACATAAACTCTAAATTTTTCATTTTGTTGTGATCTATTTGCGTTTTATCTCTTTTTTTTTGTTTACGAGATGAAGGGTAAGTGAAAATTCAAGTTTTGATTTACGAAAAAAGTATACATCTAAAATGGAAATGCACATTGTACCAATGTAGAGAGAGATAATTCCAAAAAGTGTCTGTAATTTTGAAGGATTGTAAGCTCTTTTTAGTTTTTTTATATATCAGGTTCTGCAATCATCGGGAAAAGGGGGAGGGGTGGATTTTTTCCTGAGTGTTGACTCCCAATCCATAAGTCATTCCTTAAAAAAATATAGCTCGTTACGCATGATAAATCACTTTAAAATCATCTGTGATCGTTAGGTCAACTTTTTGTAAATGGGCAAAATAATGGCTAGTTTGACTCGGATAAATATCCCACCGCACATTCACATTGGAATTTAATGTTATTCTCTTTAAAAGGTTTGGATCCATAGGTCATTTTCGTCTTTAACATGTTTCAAGCTTTCATATCCATTTTTTAAAACATGTGTGGAAAACTCTTTTTCTTATAAAATTCCGAGCTATTAGGGTTGAAATAGTGGAATTTCCCAAACTTGGATAACAAAACTTTTTTGTTCATTTGTGTTGTGTGAATAAATTTTCTTTACTTACGTTTGTTATTGCTTTAAATTATTTCCATACTTAAACTCTTGAATTTTGATATTGTTGTGATCTATTTGGCTTTTAATCATTTTTTTTATTTACGAGATTAAGGGAAAGATAAAACTCAAGTTATGATTTAAGAAAAAAGTATACATCTAAAATGGAAATGCATAATGCACAAATGTAGAGAGAGATAATTCCAAAAAGTGACTGTAATATTAAGGGATTGTAAAGTCTTGTTAGTTTTTTATATATGAGGTTTTGCAATCGTCAGGAAAAGGGGGAGGCAGGGGATTTTTAACTGAGTGTCGACTCCCAATCCATAAGTCATTCCTTACAAAAATATAGTCCATTACACATGATAAATATTTTTTCAATCATGTATGATCGTTAGGTCAGCTTTTTGGAAATGGGCAAAATAATGGCTTGTTTGACTCAAGTAAATATCCAACCGCACGTTCACTTGGGAATTTAATGTTATTCTCTTTAAAAGGTTTTGATCCATTGGTCATTTACATCGTTAACATATTTCAAGCATGCATATATATTTTTTATAACATGTGTAGAAAAATCTCTTTCTTATAAAATTCCGAGCTATTAGGGCTGAACTAGTGGCATTTCTCAAACTTGGATAACATAACTTGTGTGTTCATTTGTGGTGTGTGAGTAAATTTTATTTTCTTACATTTTTTATTTCTTTAAATTCATTCCTTACATAAACTCTAAAATTTTCATTTTGTATTCATCTATTTGACTTTTATCTCTTTTTTTTTTTACGAGATGAATGGAAAGTGAAAACTCAAGTTTTGATTTACGAAAAAGAGTATACATATAAAATGGAAATGCACAATGCACAAATGTAGAGAGAGATAATTCAAAAAAGTGTTTGTTATTTAAGGATTGTAAACTCTTTTTAGTTTTTTATATATCAGGTTCTGCAATTATCGGGAACAGGGGGAGGCGGGGGATTTTTATTTGAGTGTTGGCTCCCAATCCATAATTTATTCCTTAAAAAAATATAGCCAGTTACACATGATAAATCACTTTAAAATCATCTATGATCGTTTCATCAGCTTTTGTAAATGGGAAAAATAATGGCTTGGTTGACTCGGGTAAATATCCCACAACTCGTTCACTTCGAAATTTAAAGTTATTCCCTTTTTAAAGGTTTCGATCCATAGGTCATTTGCAACTTAACATGTTTCAAGCCTGCTTATCAATTTTTTAAAACATGTGTAGAAAAATCTCGTTCTTATAAAATTCTTAACTATTAGGGTTGTACTAGTGGAATTTCCCAATCTTGCATAACAAAATTTTTGTGTTCGTTTGTGGTGTGTGAATAAATTTTCTTTACTTACTTTTTTTATTGCTTTAAATTCTTTCCATTAATAAACTCTAATATTTTCATTTTGTTGTGATCTATTTGCCATTTATCTCTTTTTTTTGTTTACGAGAGGAAGGGAAAGTGGAAACTCTAGTTTTAATTTAAGAAAAAAGTATCCATCTAAAATGGAAATGCATAATGCACAAATGTAGAGAGAGAAAATTCCAAAAAGTGTATGTAATTTTTAGGCATTGTAAACTCATTTTAGTTTTTTATATATCAGGTTCTGCAATCGTGGGGAAAAGGGGGAGGCAGGGGATTTTAACTGAGTCTTGACTCCCAATCCATAAGTCATTTCTTGCAAAAATATAGCTAGTTACGCATGATAAATCACTTTACAATCATCTATGATCGTTAGGTCAACTTTTTGTAAATGGTCAAAATAATGGCTTGTTTGACTCTGGTAAATATCACACCGCACGTTCACTTGGGAATTTAAAATTATTCTCTTTTAAAAGGTTTGGATCCATAAGTCATTTGCATCACTAACATGTTTCAAGCATGCATATCCATTTTTTTAAACATGTGTAGAAAAATCACTTTCTTATAAAATTCCGAGCTATTAGGGTTGAACTAGTGGAATTTTCCCAAACTTGGATAACAAAATTTTATGTGTTCATCTGTGGTGTGTGAATATATTTTTTTTACTTACATTTGTTATTGCTTTAAATTCTTTCCAGACATAAACTCTAAAATTTTCATTTTGCTATTTTTATTTGCCTTTTTTCTATTTTTTTTCTTTACGAGATGAAGGGAAAGTGAAAACTCAAGTTTTGATTTTAGAAAAAAGTATACATCTAAAATGGAAATGCACAATGTACAAATGTAGAGAGAGATAATTTCAAAAAGTTTCTGTAATTTTGAGTGATTGTAAACTCTTTTTAGTTTTTATATATCAGTTTCTGCAATCGTCGAGAAAAGGGGGAGTCGGGGGATTTTTAACTGAGTGTTGACTCCCAATCCATAAGTCATTCCTTACAAAAATAAAGCCCATTATGCATGATAAATCACTTTACAATTATCTATGATCGTTAGGTCAGATTATTATAAATGGGCAAAATAATGGCTTGTTTCACTCAAGTAAATATCTCATCGCACGTTCACTTGGGAATTTAATGTTATTATCTTTAAAAGTTTTGGATCCACAGGTCATTTTCATCTTTAACATGTTTCAAGCATGCATATCGATTTTTTAAAACATGTGTAGAAAAATCTCTTTCTTATAAAATTTAGAACTATTAGGGTTGAACTAGTGGAATTTCCCAAACTTGGATAACTAAACTTTATGTTCATTTGTGGTGTGTAAATAAATTATCTTTACTTACTGTTGTTAATGCTTTAAATTCTTTCCATACATTTACTCTAAAATTTTCATTTTGTTGTGATCGATTTTCGTTTTATCTCTTTTCTTGTTTTACGAGAAGAAGGGAAAGTGAAAAACTCAAGTTTTGATTTAAGAAAAAAGTATACATATAAAATGGAAATGCACAATGCACAAATGTAGAGAGAGATTATTCCAAAAATGTCTGTAATTTTTAGGGATTGTAAAATCTTTCCAGTTTTAGAATCGTTGAGAAATGGGGAGGCGAGGGATTTTTAACTGGGTGTTGATTCCCAATCGTTAGGTAAGCTTTTAGTAAATGGGTAAAATAATGGCTTGTTTGACTCGGGTAAATATCACATCGCACGTTCAGTTGGGAATGTAATGTTATTCTTTTTAAAAGGATTTGATCCATAGGTCATTTGCATCTTTAACATGTTTCAAAAATGCATATCCATTTTTTAAAACATGTGTGGAAAACTCTCTTTCTTATAAAATTCTGCGCTATTAGGGTTGAACTAGTGGAATTTCCCAACTTGGATAACAAAAATTTTGTGTTCATTTGTGGTGTGTGATAAAATTTTATTTACTTATATTTTTTATAGCCAAAAATTCTTTCCATAAATAAACTGTAAAATTTTCCTTTTGTTGTGAACTATTTGCCTTTTTCTTTTTTTTTTTTGTTTACGAGATGAAGGGAAAGTGAAAACTCAAGTTTTTATTTAAGAAAAAAGTATACATAAAAAATGGAAATGCACAATGCACAAATGTAGAGAGAGATAATTCCACAAAGGTTCTATAATTTTTAGGGATTGTAAACTCTTTTTTGTTTTTTATATATCAGGTTCTGCAATCGTCGGGAAAAGGGGGAGGCGGGGGAATTTTAACTGAGTGTTGACTCCCAATCCATAAGTCATTCCTTACAAAAATATAGCCCGTCATGCATGATAAATCACTTTACAATCATCTGTGATCGTTAAGTCAGCTTTTTTGTAAATGGGCAAAATAATGACTTGTTTGACTTGGGTAAATATCCCAGCCCACGCTCACTTGGGAATTTAATGTTATTCTTTTAAAAAGGTTTGGTTCCATAGGTCATGTAAATCTTTAACATGTTTCAAGAATGCATATCCATTTTTTTTAAAACATGTGTAGAAACATCTCTTTCTTATAAAATTCTGAGCTGTTAGGGTTGAACTAGTGGAATTTCCCATACTTAGATAACAAAACTTTTGTGTTCATTTGTGGTGTGCGAATAAATTTTCTTACTTATATTTGTTATTGATTTAAATTCTTTCCATACATAAATTGTAAAATTTTCATTTCGTTGTGATATATTTGCCTTTCATCTCTTTTTTTGTTTACGAGATGAAGGGAAAGTGAAAACACCAGTTTTGATTTGAGAAAAAAGATATAAAATGGAAATGCACAATGCACAAATGTAGAGAGAGATAATTCAAAAAAGTGTCTGTCATTTTTAGTGATTGTAAACTCTTTTTTGTTTTTATATAGCAGGTTTTGCAATTGTCGGGAGAAGGGGGAGGCGGGGGATTTTTAACTGAGTGTTGACTCCCATTCCATAAGTCATTCCTTAGAACAATATAGTTCGTTACGCTTGATAAATCACTTCACAGTCATCTTTGATTGTTAGGTCATCCTTTTGTAAATGGGCAAAATAATGACTTGTTTGGCCGAGTAAATATCCCACCGCTCGTTCACTAGGGAATTTAATGTTATTCTCTTTAAAAGGATTGGATCCATAGGTCATTTGAATCTTTAACATGTTTTAAGCATGCCTATCCATTTTTTAAAACATGTGTAGAAAAATCACTTTCTTCTAAAATTCTGAGCTATTAGGGTTTAACTAGTGGAATTTCCCAAACATGGATAACAAAACTTTTGTGTTTATTTGTGGTGTGTGAATAAATTTTCCTTACTTACATTTGTTACTGCTTTAAATTCTTTCCATACATAAACTTTAAAATTTTAATTTTGTTGTAAATTATTTGCCTTTTATCTCTTTTTTTGTTTAGGAGATGAAGGGCAAGTGAAAACTCCAGTTTTGAATTAAGAAAAAATTATACATCTTAAAATGAAATGCACAATTCAAAAATATAGAGAAAGATAATTCTAAATAGTTTCTATAATTTTTAGGTTAGATTTTTGTAAATGGGCAAAATAATTGCTTTTTTGACTCAGGTAAATATCCCACCACACGTTCACTTGGAAATTTAATATTATTCTCTTTAAATGGTTAGGATCCATTGGTCATTTGCATATTTAACACATTTCAAGCATGCATATCCATTTTTTAAATCATTTGTAGAAAATTATTTTTTTTATAAAATTTCGAGCTATTAGGGTTGAACTAGTGGAATTTCCCAAACTTGGATAACAAAACTTTTGTGTTCATTTGTGGTGTGTGAATAAATTCACTTTACTTTCATTTGTTATTGTTTTAAATTCTTTCCACACATCAACTCTAAAATTTTCATTTTGTTGTGATCTATTTGCCTTTTTCACTTTTTTTGTTCACAAGATGAAGGGAAAGTGAAAACACAAGTTTTGATTTAAGAAAAAAGTATACATCTACAATTGAAATGTAAAATGCACAAAAGTAGAGAGAGATAATTCCAAAAAGTGTCTGTAATTTTTAGGGATTATAAACTCTTTTTAGTTTTTATATATAAGGTTCTGCAATCATCGGGAACAGGGGGAAGGGGGAGGGGATTTTAAACAGAGTGTTGACTCCCAATCCATAAGTCATTCCTTAAAAAAAATATAGCCTCTTATGCATGCTAAATCACTTTACAGTCACCTATGATCGTTATGTCTGTTTTTTCTAAAAGGGAAAAATAATGGCTTCCTGAACTCCAGTAAATATCCCACCGCACATTCACTTGGGAATTTAATGTTATTCTCTTTAAAAGGTTTGGATCCATAGGTCATTTGCATCTTTAACATGTTTCAAGCATGCATATCCATTTTTTAAAACATGTGAAGAAAAATCTCTTTCTTATAAAATTTCGTGCGATTAGGGTTGAACTAGAGGAATTTCCCAAACTTCGATAACAATACTTTTGTGTTCATTTGTGGTTTGCGAATAAATTTTCTTTACTTACATTTGTTATTGCTTTAAATTATTTCCATAATTAAACTCTAAAAGTTTCATTTTGTTGTGATCTATTTGCCTTTTATCTCTTTGTTTGTTTACGAGATGAAGGGCAAGTGAAAACTCAAGTTTTGATATAAGAAAAAAGATACATAAAAAATGGAAATGCACAATGTAAAACTATACAGAGAGATAATTCCAAAAAGTGTTTGTAATTTTTAGGGATTGTAAACTCTATTTAGTTTTTATATATCGAGTTCTTCGATCGTTGAGAAAAGGGGGAGGTGGGAGATTTTTAACTGAGTGTTGACTCCTAATCCATAAGTCATTCCTTACAAAAATATAGCCCGTTACGCATGATAAACCACTTTAAAATCATCTATGATCGTTAGGTCAACTTTTTGTAAATGGGCAAAATAATGGCTTGTTTGACTCAGGTAAATATCCCACCGAAAATTTACTTGGGAATTTAATGTTATTCTCTTTAAAAGGATTGGATCCATAGGTCATTTGTATCTTTAACATGTTTCAAGAAAGCATATCCATTTTTTAAAGCATGTGTAGAAAAATCTCTTTCTGATAAAATTTCGAGCTATTAGGGTTGTACTAGTGGAATTTCCCAAACTTGGATAACAAAACTATTGTGTTCATTTGTGGTGTGTGAATAAATTTTCTTTACTTACTTTTCTTATTGCTTTAAATTCTTTCCATACAAAAACTCTAAAATTTTCATTTTTTTGTGATCTATTTGCCTTTTATCTTTTTTTTTTGTTTACGAGATGAAGGGCAAATGAAAACTCAAGTTTTGATTTAAGAAAAAAGTCTGCATTTAAAATGGAAATGCACAATGCAAAAATATATAGAGAGATAATTCCAAAATGTTTCTGTAATTTTTTGGGATTGTAAAGTCTTTTTAGTTTTTATATATCAAGTTCTGCAATCGTCAGGACAAGGGGGAGGCAGGGGATTTTTAACTGAGTGTTGACTCCAACCCATAAGTAATTTATTACAAAAGTATAGCCCGTTACTCATGACAAATCACTTTACAATTATCTCTGATCGTTAGGTCAACTTTTTGTAATTGGGCAAAATAATGGCTTGTTCGATTCGGGTAAATATCCCACCACACATTCACTTAGGAATTTAATGTTATTCTCTTTAAAATGTTTTGATCCATAGGTCATTTGCATCTTTAACATGTTTCAATCATGCATATCACTTTTTATAACAAGTGTAGAAAATCTCTTTCTTATTAATTTCCTACTATTAGGGTTGAACTAGTATACATCTAAAATGGAAATACACAATGCACAAATGTAGGGAGAGATAATTCCAAAACGTTTATGTAGTTTTTAGGGATTGTAAGCTTTTTTTAATTTTTTATATATATCAGCATCTGCAATCGTCGGGAAAAGGAGTGGCTGGGGATTTTTAACTAAGTGTTGGCTCCCAATCCATAAGTCATTCCTTACAAAAATATATCCCGTTACGCATGATAAATCACTTTACAATCATCTATTATCTTTAGTAAGATTTTTTTAAATGGGATAAATAATGGCTTGTTTGACTCGGGTAAATATCCCACCGCACTTTCACTTGGGAATTTAATGTTATTCTCTTGAAACGCTTTGGATCCATATGTCATTTGCATCTTTAACATGTTTCAAGCATGCATATCAGTTTTTTAAAACATGTGTAGAAAATTATTTCTTATAAAATTCCGAGCTATTAGGGTTGAACTACTGGAATTTCCAAAACTTGGTAACAAAACTTTTGTATACATTTGTAATGTGTGAATAACTTTTCTTTACTTGCATTTGTTACTTCTCTAAATTCTTTCCATACATAAACTCTAAAATATTTATTTTGTTGTGATCTATTTGTCTTTTATCTCTTTTTTTGTTTACGAGATGAAGGGAAAGTGAAAACTCAAGTTAGATTTAAGAAAAAAGTATACATCTAAAATCGAAATGCACAATGCACAAATGTAGAGAGAGATAATTCCAAAAAGTGTCTCCAATTTTTAGGGATTGTATGCTCTTTTCTGTCTTTATATATTTGGTTCTGCAATCGTCGGGCAAAGAGGGAGGAGGGGATTTTTAACTGAGTGTTGACTCCCAATCCATAAGTCATTCCTTAAAAAATATAGCCCGTTATGCATGATAAATCACTTTATAGTCATCTATGATCGTCAGGTCAGATTTTTGTAAATTGGTAAAATAATGGCTTGTTTGACTCGGGTAAATATCCCACCGCACTTTCACTTGAGAATTTAATTTTATTATCTTTAAATTGTTTGGATGCATAGGTCATTTCCATCTTTACCATGTTTTAAGCATGCATATCCATATTTCAAAACATGTGTAGAAAAATCTCTTTCTTTTAAAATTCTGTGCTACAAGGGATGAACTAGTCGATTTTCCCTAACTTGGGTAACAAAACTTTTGTGTTCATTTGTGGTGTGTGAATAAATTTTCTTTACTTAATTTCCATACATAAACTCTAAAATTTTCATTTTTTGGTAATCTATTTGCCTTTTATCTCTATTTTTGTTTACAAGATGAAGGGAAAGTAAAAACTCAAGTTTTGATATAAGAAAAAAGTATACATCTAAAATGTAAATGCACAATGCACAAATGTAGAGAGAGATAATTCCAAAACCTATCTGTAATTTTTAGGGAATGTAAACTCTATTTAGTTTTTAATATATCAGGTTCTGCATTTGTCGGGAAAAGGGGAGGCGGGGGATTTTTAACTGAGGGTTGACTCCCAATCCATAAGTCATTCCTTAAAAAATTATAGGCCGTTACGCATGATAAATCATTTTACAATCATACATGATCGTTAGGTCTGCTTTTTGTCGATGGGCAAAATAATGGCTTGTTTGACTCAGGTAAATATCCCACCGCATGTTAACTTGGGAGTTTAATGTTATTCTCTTCAAAAGGTTTTGATCCATAGGTCATTTGTATCTTTAACATGTTTCAAGCATGCTTATCCATTTTTTAAAACATGTGTAGAAAAATCTCTTTCTTATTAAATTCCGAGCTATTAGGGTTGAACTAGTGGAATTTCCCAAACTTGGATAACAAAACTTTTGTGTTCTTTTGTGGAATGTGAATAAATTTTCTTTACTTACATTTGTTATTTCTTTAAATTCTTTCCATAAATAAACTCTAAAATTTTCATTTTGTTGTGATCTATTTGCCTTTTATCTCTTTTTGTGTTTACGAGATGAAGGGAAAGTGATAACTCAAGTTTTAATTTAAGAAAAAAGTATACATCTAAAATGGATATGCACAATACACAAATGTAGAGAGAGATAATTCCAAAAAGTTTCTTTAATTTTTAGAGATTTTAAACTCTTTTTAGTTTGTTATATATATCCGGTTCTGCAATCATCAGAAAAAGGGGCAGGCAAGGGATTTTTAACTGAGTGTTGACTCCCAATCCATAAGTCATTCCTTACAAAAATATAGCCTGTTACGCATGATAATTCACTTTAAAATCATCTATGATCATTAGGTCAGCTTTTTGTAAATGGGCAAATAATGGCTTCTTTGACTCGAGTAAATATCCCTCTACACGTTTACTTGGGAATTTAATGTTATTCTCTTTAAAAGGTTTGAATCCCTAGGTCATTTGCATCTTTAACATGTTTCAAGCATGGACATCCATTTTTTGAAACGTGTGTAGAAAAATTTCTTTCTTATAAAATTCCGAGCAATCAAGGTAGAAGTAGTGGAATTTCCAAAACTAGGATAATAAAACTTTTGTGTTCATTTCTGGTGTGAGAATAAATTTTCTTTACTTACAGTTGTTATTGCTTTAAATTCTTTCTATAAATAAACTCTAAAAGTTTCATTTTGTTGTGATCTATTTGCCTTTTATCCTATATTTTGTTTACGAGCTAAAGGGAAAGTGAAAACTCAAGTTTTGATTTAAGAAAAAAGTATACATCTAAAATGGAAATGCACAATGCACAAATTTAGAGAGAGGTAATTGCAAAATTTGACTGTAATTTTTAGGGATTGTAAACTCTTTTTAGTTTTTTCTATACCAAGTTCTGCAATCGTCGGGAAATGGGAGAGGCGAGGGATTTTTAACTGAGTGTTGACTCCGAATCCATAAGTCATTCCTTACATAAATATAGCCCATTACGCATGATAAATCACTTTATAATCATCTATGACCGTTAAGTCAGCTTTTTGTAAATGGACAAAATAATGGCTTGTTTGACTCCGGTAAATATCCCACAGTACGTTTACTTGAGAATTTAATGTTATTCTCTTTAAAAGGATTAGATCCAAAGGTCATTTTCATCTTTAACATATTTCGAGCATGCATATCCATTTTTTAAAACATGTGTGGAAAATTCTCTCTCTAATAAAATTCCGAGCTATTAGGGTTGGGCTAGTGCAATTTCCCAAATTTAGATAACAAAACTTTTATGTTCATTTGTGGTGCGTGAATAAATTTTCTTTACTTACATTTTTTATTGCTTTAAATTATTTCCATATATAAACTCTAAATTTTTTATTTTGTTGTGATCTGTTTGCCTTTTATCTCTTTTTTTGTTTGCGACATGAAGGGAAAGTGAAAACTCAAGTTTTGATTTAAGAAAAAAGTATACATCTAAAATGGCAATGCACAATGTAGAAATGTAGTGAGAGATAATTCCAAAAAGTGTCTGTAATTTTTAGGGATTGTAAACTCTTTTTAGTTTTTAATATATCATGTTTTGCAATCGTCGGGAAACGGGGGATGTGGGCGATTTTTAACTGAGTGTTGTCTCCCAATCCATAAGTCATTCCTTATAAAAATATAGCCCATAACGCATGATAAATCACTTTACAATCATCTATGATCGTTAGGTCAGCTTTTTGTAAATGGGCAAAAAATGGCTTGTCTGACTCGAGTAAATATCCCACCGCACGTTCACTTCGGAATTTAATGTTACTATCTTTAAAAGGTTTGGATCCATAGGTCATTTGCTTCTTTCGCATGTTTCAAGTATGCATATCCATTTTTTAAAACAAGTGTAAAAAAATCTCTTTCTTATAAAATTTCGAGCTAATAGGGTTGGGCTAGTGGAATTTCCCAAACTTGGACAAAAAAACTTTTGTGTTCATTTGTGGTGTGTGAATAAATTTTATTTACTTACATTTGTTATTGCTTTAAATTATTTCCATACATAAACTCTAAAACTTTCATTTTTTTGTGATCTATTTGCCTGTTATCTTTTTTTTGTTTGTGAGATGAAGGGAAAGTGAAAACTCAAGTTTTGATTTAAGAAAAAAGTATACATCTAAAATGTAAATGCACAATGCACAAATATAGAGAGAGATAATTCCAAAAACTATTGGCAATTTTTAGGGATTGTAAACTCTATTTAGTTTTTTATATATCATGTTCTTCAATTGTCGGAAAAAGGAGGATGAGGGGGATTTAAACTTAGTGTTGACTCGCAATCCATAAGTCATTCCTTACAAAAATATTGCCCGTCACGCATGCTAAATCACTTTACAATCATGTATGATCGTTAGGTCAGCTTTTTGTAAATGGGATAATTAATGGCTTGTCTGACTCGGGTAAATATCCCACCGCACGTTCACTTGGGAATTTAATGTTATTATGTTTAAACGGTTTGGATCCATATGTCATTTGAATCTTTAACAAGTTTCAAGCATGCATATCCTTTTTTAAAACATGTGTATAAAAATCTCTTTCTTATCAAATTCTTAGCTATTAATGTTGAACTAGTGGAATTTTCCCAAACTTGGATAACAAAACTTTTATGTTCATTTGTGGTGTGTGAATAAATTTTCTTTACTAATATTTTTTAATGCTTTAAATTCTTTCCATACATAAACTCTAAAATTTTCATTTTGTGGTGATCTATTTGCCTTTTTTCTATTTGTTTGTTTACGAGATGAAGGGAAAGTGAAAACTCAAGTTTTGATTTAAGAAAAAAGTTTATTTCTAAAATGGAAATGCACAATGCACAAAAGTAGAGAGATAATTCCAAAAAGCTATTGTAATTTTTAGGGATTGTAAACTCTTTTTATTTTTTATATATCAAGTTTTACAAACGTCGGGGAAAAGGGAAGGCGGGGGATTTTTAACTGAGTGTTGACTCCCAATCCATAGGTCATTCCTTACAAAAATATAGCCAGTTTACATTCATCTATGATCGGCAGGTCAGCCTTTTTTAAATGGGCAAAATAATGGCTTGTTTGACTCGGGTAAATATCCCACTGAACGTTCACTTATTGTCTTTAAAAGGTTTGGATCCATAGGTCATTTGCATCTTTAACATGTTTCAAGCTTGCATATCCATTTTTTAAAACATGTGTAGAAAAATCTCTTTCCTATAGAATTTCGAGCTATTAGGGTTGAACTAGTGGAAATTTTCAAACTTGGATAACAAAACTTTAGTGTTCATTTGTGGTGTGTGAATAAATTTTATTTACAAACATTTGTTATTGCTTTAAACTCTTTCCATACACAAACTCTAAAATTTTCATTTTGTTGTGATCTATTTGCCTTTTATCTCTTTTTTTGAATACGAGATGAAGGGAAAGTGAAAACTCAACTTTTGATTTAAGAAAAAAGTTTATTTCTAAAATGGAAATGCACAATGCACAAAAGTAGAGAGAGATAATTCCAAAAAGCGACTGTAATTTTTAGGGATTGTAAAATCTTTTTATTTTTTATATATCAAGTTTTGCAATCATCAAGAAAAGGAGGAGGTGGGGGATTTTTAACTGAGTGTTGACTCCCAATCCATAGGTCATTCCTTACAAAAATATAGCTAGTTTGTATTCATCTGTGATCGGTAGGTCAGCCTTTTGTAAATGGGCAAAAAAATGGCTTGTTTGACTCGGGTAAATATCCCACCGAACGTTCACTTATTGTCTTTAAAAGGTTTGGATCCATAGGTCATTTGCATCTTTAACATGTTTTAAACTTGCATATCCATTTTTTAAAACATGTGTAGTAAAATCTCTTTCCTAAAAAATTCCGAGCTATGAGGGTTGAACTAGTGGAATTTTCCAAACTAGTATAACAAAACTTTAGTGTTCATTTGTGGTGTGTGAATAAATTTTCTTTACAAACATTTGTTATTGCTTTAAACTCTTTCCATGCATAAACTCTAAAATTTTCATTTTGTTGTGAACTATTTGCCTTTTATCTCTTTTTTTGTATACGAGATGAAGTGAAAGTGAAAACTCAAGTTTTGATTTAAGAAAAAAGTATATATCTAAAAATGAAATTCACAATGCACAAATTTAGAGAGAGATAATTCCAAAAAATGTCTGTAGATTTCAGGGATTGTAAACTATTATTAGTTTTTATATAACAAGTTCTGCAATCGTCGGGAAAATGGGGAGGTGAGGGATTTTTAACTAAGGTGGCAATCCATAAGTCATTCCTTAAAAAAATATAGCCCATTACGTTTCATAAATCACTTTATAATCATCTATGATCGTTAGGTCAACTTTTTGTAAATGGGTAAAATAATGGGTTATTTGACTTGGGTAAATATCCTACCGCACGTTCACTTGGGAATTTAATGTTATTATCTTTAAACGGTTTGGATCCATAGATCATTTGCATCTTTAACACATTTCAAGCATGCATATCCATTTTTTTAAACTTGTGTAGAAAATTCTCTTTCTTATAAAATTTCGAGCTATTAGGTTTGAACAAGTGGAATTTCCCCAACTTGGATAACTTCTGTTCATTTGTGGTGTGTGAATAAATTTTCTTTACTTAAATTTTTTATTGCTTTAAATTCTTTCCATACATAAACTCTAAAATTTTCATTTTTTGTGATCTATTTGCCTTTTTTCTCTTTTTTTTTTTACGAGATGAAGGGAAAGTGAAAATTCAAGTTTTGATTTAGGGCAAAGTAATGGCTAGTTTGATTTAGGTAAATATCCCACTGAATGTTCACTTGGGAATTTAATGTTATTATCTTTAAAAATTTTGGATCAATAGGTCATTTGCATCTTTAAAATGTTTCTAGCATGCATATCCATTTTTTAAAACATGTATAGAAAAATCTCTATCTTTTAAAATTCTGAGCTATTAGGGTTGAACTAGTGGAATTTCCAAAATTTGGATAACAAAACTCTTGTGTTCATTTGTTGTGTGAGAATAAATTTTCTTTCTAAAATTTGTTATTTCTTTAAATTCTTTCCATACATAAACTCTAAAATTTTCATTTTGTTGTGATCTATTTGCCTTTTTTCTCTTTTTTTGTCTACGAGATGAAGGGAAAGTGAAAACTCAAGTTTTGATTTAAGAAAAAAGTATACATCTAAAAGGGAAATGCACAAATGGAGAGAGATATAATTCCAAAAAGTGTCTGTAATTTTTAGGGATTGTAAACTCTTTTTAATTTTTATGTATCAGTTTTTGCAACCGTCGAAAAAAGGGGGAGGCGGGAGATTTTTAACTGAGTGTTGACTCCCAGTCCATAAGTTGTTTCTTACAAAAATATAGCCCGTTACACATGATAAATCATTTTACAATCATCTATGATCGTTAGGTCAGATTTTTGTAATTTGGCAAAATAATGGCTTGTTTGACTCGGGTAAATACCCCACCATACGTTCACTTGGGAATTTTAATGTTATACTCTTCCAAAGGTTTGGATCCATAGGTCATTTTCATCTTTAACATGTTTCAAGCATGCATATCCATTTTTTAAAACATGTGTATAAAAATCTCTTTCTTATAAAATTCAGAGCTATTAGGTTTGACCAGTGGAATTTCCCAAACTAGGATAACAAAACTTTTGTGTTTATTTGTGGTGTGTGAATAAATTTTCTTTACATACATTTGTTATTTTTTAAAATTATTTGCATACATAAACTCTAAAATTTTAATTTTTTTGTTATCTATTTGCCTTTTATCACTTTTTTTTGTTTATGAGATGAAGGGAAAGTGAAAAGTCAAATTTTGATTTAAAAAAAAATTTAACATCTAAAGTGAAAATGCACAATGCACAATTTTAGAGAGAGATAATTCCAAAAAGTGTTTGTAATTTTTAGGGATTGTAAACACTTTTTAGTTTTTTATATATCAGGCTCTGCAATCATTGGGAAAACGGGGAGGTGGGGGATTTTTAACTGAGTGTTGACTCCCAATTCATAAGTCATTCCTTACAAAAATATAACCTGTTATGCAAGATAAATTACTTTACAATCATCTATGATCGTAAGTCAGCTTTTTGTAAATGGGCAAACTAATGGCATGTTTGACTCGAGTAAATTTCCCACTGCACATTCACTTGGGAATTTAATGTTATTCTCTTTAAAATGTTTGGATCCATAGTTCATTTTTATCTTTAACATGTTTCAAGCATGCATATCAATTTTTTAAAACATGTGTACAAAAATCTTTTTCTTATAAAATTCCGAGCAATTAGGGTTGAACTAATGGAACTTCCAAACTTGGATAACAAAACTTTTTGTATCATTTTTAGTGTATGAATAAATTTTCTTTAATTAATTTTTTTATTTCTTTAAATTCTTTCCATAGATAAACTCTAAAATTTTCATTTTGTAATGATCTATTTGCCTTTTATCTCTTTTTTAGTTTGCGAGATGAAGGGAAAGTGAAAACTCAAGTTTTTATTTAAGAAAAAAGTATACAACTAAAATGGAAATGCACAATGCACAAATGTAGAGAGAGATAATTCCATAACATTTCTCTTATTTTTACGGATTGTAAACCCTTTTTAGTTTTTTTATATATCATGTTCTGCAATAGTCGAGAAAAGGGGAATGCATGGGATTTTTAACTGAGTGTTGACTCCCAATACATAAGTGATTCCTTACAAAAATATAGCCCGTTACGCATGATAAATCACTATACAATCATCTATGATCGTTACGTCAATTTTTTTTAAAAGGCAAAATAATGGCTTGTTTGACTCGGGTAAATATCCCACCGAACGTTCACTTAGGAATTTAATGTTATTATCTTTAAAATGTTTGGATCCATAGGTCTTTTGCATCTTTAATATGTTTCAAGCATGCATATCCTTTTTTAAAAAACGTGTAGAAAAATCTCTTTCTAATAAAATTCCGAGCAATTAGGGTTGAACTAGAGGAATTTCCCAAACTTGGATAACAAAAATTTATGTTCGTTTGTGGTGTGTGAATAAATTTTCTTTACTTAAATTTGTTATTGATTTAAATTCTTTCCATACATAAAATCTAAAATTTTCCTTTTGTTGTGATCTATTAGCCTTTTATCTCTTTTTTTGTTTACGAGATGAAGGGAAAGGCAAAACTCAAGTTTTTATTTCAGAAAAAAGTATTCATCTAAAATGGAGATGCACAATGCACAAATGTAGAGAGAGATAATTCCAAAAAATGCTTGTAATTTTTAGGGATTGTAAACTCATTTTAGTTTTTATATATCAAGTTCAGCAATCATGGGAAAAAGGGGGAGGCGGGGATTTTTAATTGAGTGTTGACTCCCAATCCATAAGTCATTCCTTACAAAAATATAGCCCGTTATGCATGATAAATCACTTTACAATCATCTATGATTGTTAGGTCAGTTTTTTGTAAAAGGGCAAAATAATTGGCTTGTTTGACTCGGGTAAATATCCCACCATACGTTAACTTGGGAATTTAATGTTATTATCTCTAAAAGGTTTGGATCCATAGGTCATTTGCATCTTTAACATGTTTCAAGCATGCATATCCATTTTTTAAAACATGTGTAGAAGAATCTCTTTCTTATAAAATTCCGAACTGTTAGGGTTGAACAAGTGGACTTTTCCAAACTTGGATAACAAAAATTTTATGTTCATTTTTTGTGTGAGAATAAATTTTATTTACTTATGTTTTTTATTACTTTAAATTATTTATATATATAAACTCTAAAATTTTCATTTTGTTGTGATATATCTGCCTTTTATCTCTTCTTTTTTTTCACGAGATGAAGGACAACTGAAAAATCTTGTTTTGATTTAAGAAAAAAGTATACATCTAAAATGGAAATGCATAGTGCACAAATGTAGAGAGAGATAATTCCAAAAAGTATCTTTAATTTTTAAGGATTTTAAACTCTTTCTAGTTTTTATATATCAGGTTCTGCAATCGTCGGGAAAAGGGTGAGGCGGGGGATTTTTAACTGAGTGTTGACAGCCAATACATCGGACATTCCTTACCAAAATATAGCCCATAACGCATGATAAATCACTTTATAATCATCTATGATAGTTAGGTCAACTTTTTGTAAATGGGCAAAATAATGGCTAGTTTGACTCGAGTAACTATCCCACCGCACGTTCACTTGGGAATTTAATGTTATTATCTTTAAAAGGTTTGGATCCATAGGTCATTTGAATATTTAACATGTATCAAGCAAGCATATCCATTTTTTAAACCAATTGTAGAAAATAACTTTCTTATAAAATTCCTAGCTATTATGGTTAAACTAGTGGAATTTCCTAAACTTGGATAACAAAACTTTTTTGTTCATTTGTGGTGTGAGAATAAATTTTCTTTACTTACATTTCTTATCGCTTTAAATTCTTTCTATACATAAACTCTAAAATTTTCTTTTTGTTGTGATCTATTTGCCTTTTATCTCTTCTTTTTTTTTACGAGATGAAGGGAAAGTGAAAACTCAAGTTTTGATTTAAAAAAAAATTATACATCTAAAATGGAAATGCTCAGGGCAAAAATGTAGAGAGTGACAATTCCAAAAAGTGTCTGTAATTTTTAGGGATGGTAAACTCATTTTAGTTTTTATATATCAAGTTCTACAAACGTCAGGAAAAGGGGGGAGGCAGGGAATTTTTAACTGAGTGTTGACTCCCAATCCATAAGTCATTCCTTAAAAAAATATAGACCGTTATGCTTGATAAATCACTTTACAATCATCTATGATCGTTAGGTTAACTTTTTGTGAATGGGCAAAATAATGGCTTGTTTGACTCGGGTAAATATCCCACCGAACGTTCACTTGGGAAGTTAATTTTATTATCTTTAAAAGGTTTGGATCCAAAGGTCATTTGCATCCATAACATTTTTCAAGCATGCATATCCTTTTTTAAAAACAGGTGTAGAAAAATCTCTTTCTTATAAAATTCCAAGCTATTATGGTTGAAGTGTGGAATTTTCCCACACTTGGATAACTAAAATTTTGTGTTCATTTTTGGTGTGTTAATAAATTTTCTTTACTTAACTTTATTATTTCTTTAAATTATTTCCATACATAAACTCTAAAATTTTCATTTTGTTGTGATCTATTTGCCTTTTATCATTTTTTTTTATACAAGATGAAGGGAAAGTTAAAACTCATGTTTTGATTTAAGAAAAAAGTATATTTCTAAGAAGGAAATACACAATGCGAAAATGCAAAGAGAGATAATTCGAAAGAGTGTCTGTAATTTTTAGGGTTGTAAACTCTTTTTAGTTTTTATATATCAAGTTCTGCAATCGTCGGGAAAAGGGGCAGGCGGGGGATTTTTAACTGACTGTTGACTCCCAATCCATAAGTCATTCCATACAAAAAATATAGCCCATTACGCATGATAAATCACTTTACAATCTTCTGTGATCGTTAGGTCAGCTTTTTGTAAATGGTCAAAATAATGGCTTGTTTGACTCGGGAAAATATCTTACCGCACGTGCATTTGGGAATTTTAAGTTATTCTCTTTAAAAGGATTGGATCCGTAGGGCATTTGAATCTTTAACATGTTTCAAGCTTGCATATCCATTTTTTAAAACATGTGTAGAAAAAATTTTCTTATTAAATTTTGAGCTATTAGGGTTGAACTAGTGGAATTTCCCAAACTTGGTTAACAAAACTTTTGTGTTACTTTGTGGTGTGTGAATAAATTTTCTTTACTTACATTTGTTATTGCTTTCAATTCTTTCCATACATACTTTGAAATTTTCATTTTGTTGTGATCTATTTCCCTTTTGTCTATTTTTTTGTTTACGTGATGAAGGGAAAGTGAAAAATCAAGTTTTGATTTAAGAAAAAAGAATACATCTTAAATGGAAATGCACAATGCATAAATTTAGAGTGAGATAATTCCAAAAAGTGTCTGTTATTTTTAGGGACTGTAAACTCTTTTTAGTTTTTATATATCAGGTTTTGCAATCGTTTGGAAAAGGGGGAGGCGGGGGATTTTTAACCGAGTGTTGACTCCCAAATATAGCCCATTACGCTTGATAAATCTCTTTACAATCATCTATGATCGTTAGGTCAGTTTTTTGTAATTGGGCAAAATAATGGCATGTTTCAGTCGGGTACATATCCCTCCGAACATTCACTTGGGAATTTAATGTTATTATCTTTAAATGGTTTGGATCCATAGGTCATTTTAATCTTCAACATGTTTCAAACATGCATATCCATTTTTTGAAACATGTGTAGAAAATTTTTTTCTTATAAAATTTTGAGCTTTTAGTGTTGAACTAGTGGAATTTCCCAAACATGGATAACAAAACTTTTGTGTTCATTTGTGGTGTGTGAATAAATTTTCTTTGCTTAAATTTTTTATTGCTTTAAATTCTTTCCATAGAAAAACCCTAAAATTTTCATTTTGTTGTGATCTATATGCCTTTTTTCTCTTTTTTTGTTTACGAGAGGAAGGGAAAGTGAAAATTCAAGTTTTGATTTAAGAAAAAAGTATACATCTAAAATGGAAATGCACAGTGCACAAATATAGAGAGAGATAATTTCAAAAAGTTTCTGTAATTTTTAGGGATTGTAAATTCTTTTATGTTTTTATATATCTGGTTCAGCAATTGTTGGGAAAAGCGGGAGGCGGGGGATTTTTAACAGAGTGTTGACCCCCAATCCATAAGTCATTCCTTACAAAAATAGTGCCCGTTACACATGATTAATCGTTAAGTTAGTTTTTTGTAAATGGGCAAAATAATGGCTTGTTGGACTCGGGTAAATATCCCACCACACTTTCACTTGGGAAATTAATGTTATTGTCTTTAAAATGTCTGGATCCATAGGTCATTTGCATCTTTAACATGTTTCAAGCATGCATATCCAATTTTTAAAACATGTGTAGAAAAATCTCTTTCTTATAAAATTCCGAGTTATAAGGGTTGAACCAGTGGAATTTTCCCAAACATGGAAAAAAAAACTTTGTGTTCATTTGAGGTGTGTGAATAAATTTTATTTATTTACATTTTTTTATTTCTTTAAATTCTTTCCATAAATAAAATCTAAAATTTTCATTTTGTTGTGATCTATTTGCCTTTTATCTCTTTTTTTGTTTACGAGATAAAGGGAAAGTGAAAACTCAAATTTTAATTTAAGAAAAAAGTATACATCTAAAATGGAAACGCACAATGCAAAAATGTAGAAAGAGATAATTCCAAAAACTGTTTGTAATTTTTAGGGATTGTGAACTCTTTTCTGTTTTTATATATCAGGTTCTGCAATCGTTCGGAAAAGGGGGAGACGAGGGATTTTTAACTGCACAATCCATAAGTCATTCCTTAAAAAAATAGCCCGTTACGCATGGTAAATCACTTTACAATCATCTATGATCGTTAGGTCAGCTTTTTGTAAATGGGCAAAATAATGGCTTGTTTGAGTCGGGTAAATATCCCACCGCACGTTCTATTAGGAATTTAAAGTTATTCTTTTAAAAGGTTTGGATCCATAGGTCATTTGAATCTTTAACATGTTTCAGGCATGCATATCTAATTTTTAAAACATGTGTAGAAAAATCTCTTTCTTATAAAATTCCGAGTTAAAAGGGTTGAACTAGTGAAATTTCCCAAACGTGGTTAACAAAAATTTTGTGTTCATTTTTGGTGTGTGAATAAATTTTGTTTTCTTACATTTTTTATTGTTTAAATTCTTTCCATACATAAGCTCTAAAATTTTTTTTTGTTGTGATCTATTTGCCTTTTATATCTTTTTTTTGTTTACGAGGTGAAGTGAAAATGGAAACTCAAGTTTTGATTGAAGAAAAAAGTATACACCTAAAATGGAAATGCACATTTGAAAAAATGTAGAGAGAGTTAATTCCAAAAAGTGTCTGTAATTTTACGGATTGTAAACTTTTTTTAGTTTTTTATATATCATGTTCTGCAATCGTCGAAAAAGGGGGATGCGAGGGATTATTAACTGAGTGTTGACTCCCAATCCATAAGTCTTTTCTTACAAAAATGTAGCCCGTTATGCATGATAAATCACTTTACAATCATCTATGATCGTTTGCTCACATTTTTGTAAATGGACAAAATAAAGGCTTGTCTGACCCAGGAAAATATCTCACCTCACGTGCATTTGTTATTGCTTTAAATTCTTTCTGTACATAAAATCTAAAATTTTCATTTTGTTGTGATCTATTTGCCTTTTGTGTATTTTTTTGTTTACGATATGAAGGGAAATTAAAAAAATCAAGTTTTGATTTAAGTAAAAAGTATACATCTTAAATGTAAATGCACAATGCACAAATTAACCGAGAGATAATTCCAAAATGTGTCTGTAATTTTTAAGGACAGTAAACTCTTTCTATCTTTTATATATCAGGTTCAGCAATCAACGGGAAAAGGGGGAGGCAGAGGATTTTTATCTGAGTGTTGACTCCCAGTCCATAAGTTGTTCCTTACAAAAATATAGCCCGTTACGCTTGATAAATCACTTTACAATCATCTATGATTGTTAGGTCAGCTTTTTGTAATTGGGCAAAATAATGGCTTGTTTGACTCGGGTAAATATCCCACCATACCTTCACTTGGGAATTTTAATGTTATACTCTTCTAAAGGTTTGGATCCATAGGTCATTTTCATCTTTAACATGTTTCAAGCATGCATATCCGGTTTTTAAAACATGTGTATAAAAATCTCTTTCTTATAAAATTTCGAGCTATTAGGTTTGAACCAATGGAATTTCCCAAACTAGGATAGCAAAACTTTTGTGTTTATTTGTGGTGTGTGAATAAATTTTCTTTACTCACATTTTTTATTGCTTTAAATTATTTGCATACATAAACTCTAAAATTTTCATTTTTTTGTTATCTATTTGCCTTTTATCTCTTTTTTTGTTTATGAGATGAAGGGAAAGTGAAAACTCAAATTTTGAATTAAGAAAAAGGTTTACATCTAAAGTGAAAATGCATAATGCACAATTGTAGAGAGAGAGAATTCCAAAAAGTGTTTGTAATTTTTAGGGATTGTAAACACTTTTTAGTTTTTTATATATCAGGCTCTGCAATCGTCGGGAAAGCGGGGAGGCGTGGGATTTTTCACTGAGTGTTGACTCCCAATCCATAAGGCATTCCTTACAAAAATATAGCCCGTTATGCTTCATTAATCACTTTACAATCATCTTTGATCATTAGGTCAACTTTTTGTAAATGGGCAAAATAATCGCTTGTTTGACTTGGGTAAATATCCCACTGCACGTTCACTTGGGAATTTAATGTTATTATCTTAAAAATGTTTGGATCCATAGGTTATTTGCATCCTTAACATGTTTCAAGCATGCATATCCGTTTTTTAAAACATGTGTAGAAAATCCCTTTTTTATTAAATTCTGAGCTATTAGGGTTGAACTAGTGGAATTTTCCTAAACTTGGATAACTAAACTTTTGTGTTCATTTGTGGTGTGTGAATAAATTTTCTTTACTTACATTTTTTATTGCTTTAAATTCTTTCCATACATAAAATCTAAATTTTTTAATTTGTTGAGATCTATTTGCCTTTTATATCTTTTTTTGTTTACGACATGAAGGGAAAGTGAAAACTCAAGTTTTAATATAAGAGAAAAGTATACATCTAAAATGGAAACGCATAATGCAAAAACTATAGAGAGAGATAATTCCAAAAAATATCTGTAATTTTTAGGGATTGTAAAGTATTTTGTGTTTTTATATATCAAGTCCTACAATCGCCGGGAGAAGGGGGAGGCGACGAATTTTTAACTGACTATTGACTCACAATCCATAAGTCATTCCTTACAAAATTATTGCCGTTACACATGATAAATCACTGTACAATCATCTATGATCGTTAGGTCAGCTTTTTGTAAATGGGCAAAATAATGGCTTGTTTGACTATGGTAATTATCCCACCGCACGTTCTCTTAGGAATTCAAAGTTATTCTCTTTAAAAGGTTTGGATCCATAGGTCATTTGAATCTTTAACATGTTTCAAGCATGCATATCCATTTTTTTAAAATCTCTTTCTTATAAAATTCCGAACTAAAAAGGTTGAACTAGTGGAATATCCCAAACTTGGTTAACAAAACTTTTGTGTTCATTTGTGGTGTGTAAATAAATTTTCTTTTCTTACATTTGTTATTGCTTTAATTTATTTCAATACATAAACTGTAAAATTTTCATTTTGTTGTGGTCTATTTGACTTTTATATCTTTTTTTGTTTACGAGATGAAGTGAAAGTGAAAACTCAAGTTTTGATTTAAGAAAAAAGTATACACCTTAAATGGAAATGCACATTGCAAAAATATAAAGAGAGATAATTCCAAAAAGTGTCAGGAATTTTTAGGGATTGTAAACTCTTTTTATTTTTCATTTGTCATGTTCTGCAATCATCGGGAAAAGGGGGAGGCGAGAGATTTTTAACTGAGTGTTGACTCCCAATCCATAACTAATTCCTTACAAAAATATCGCCCCTTTCACTCGGGTAAATATCCCACCGAACGTTCACTTAGGAATTTAATTTATTATCTTTAAGTGGTTAGGATCCATAGGTCATTTGCATCTTCAACATGACTCAAGCATGCATATCAATTTTTTAAAACATGTGTTGAAAAATCTCTTTCTTAAAAAATTCCGAGCTACTTGGGTTGAACAAGTGGAATTTCCCAAACTCGGATGACAAAACTTTTGTGTTCATTTGTGGTGTGTGTATAAATTTTCTTTACTTACATTTGTTATTGCTTTAAATTATTTCCATACATAAATTATAAAATTTTCATTTTGTTGAGATCTATTTGCCTTTTATCTCCTTTTTTGTTTACGAGATGAAGGAAAAGTGAAAACTCTAAGTTTTGATTTAAGAAAAAAGTATACATCTAAAATGGAAATGCACAATGCACAAATGTAGAGAGAGATAATTCCAAAAGTGTCTATAATTTTTAGGGTTTGTAAACTCTTTTTTGTTTTTATATATCTCATTTAGCAATCGACGGGAAAAGGGGGAAGCGGGGGATTTTTAACTGAGTGTTGACTCCCAATCCATAAGGCATTCCTTACAAAAATATAGCCCGTGACGCTTGATTAATCACTTTTCAATCATCATTGATCATTAGGTCAACTTTTTGTAAATGGGCAAAAATAATCGCTTGTTTGACTCGGGTAAATATGCCACCGCACGTTCACTTGGAAATTTAATGTTATTATCTTTAAAATATTTGGATCCATAGGTTATTTGCATCCTTAACATGCTTAAAGCATGCATATCCATTTTTTAAAACTTGTGTAGAAAATCTTTTTTTTATTAAATTCCGAGCTATTAGGGTCGAACTAGTGGAACTTTCCCAAACTTGGATAACTAAACTTTTGTGTTCATTTGTGGTGTGTGAATAAATTTTCATTACTTACATTTTTTATTGCTTTAAATTATTTCCATACATAAAATCTAAAATTTTTAATTTGTTTAGATCAATTTGCCTTTTATCTCTTTTTTTGTTTACGACATGAAGGGAAAGTGAAAACTCAAGTTTTAATATAAGAGAAAAGTATACATCTAAAATGGAAACGCACAATGCAAAAATGTAGAGAGAGATAATTCCAGAAAGTATCTATAATTTCTAGGGATTTTAAACTCTTTTTTGTTTTTATATATCAGGTTCTGCAATCGTCGGGAAAAGGGGGAGGCGAGGAATTTTTAACTGAGTGTTGACTCGCAATCCATAAGTCATTCCTTACAAAAATATAGCCCGTTATGCATGATAAATCACTTTACAATCATTTATGATCATTTGGTCAGCTTTTTGTAAATGGGCAAAATAATGGCTTGTTTGACTAGGGTAATTATCCCACCACACGTTCTCTTAGGAATTTAAAGTTATTCACTTTAAAAGGTTTGGATCCATAGGTCATTTGAATCTTTAACATGTTTCAAGCATGCATATCCATTTTTTAAAACATCTGTAGAAAAATCTCTTTCTTATAAAATTCCGAACTAAAAAGGTTGAACTAGTGGAATATCCCAAACTTGGTTAACAAAACTTTTGTGTTCATTTGTGGTGTGTGAATAAATTTAATTTACTTATATTTTTTATCGCATTAAATTTTTTCCTTATATCAACTCTAAAATTTTCATTTTGTTGTGATCTATTTGCCGTTTATCTCTTTTTTTGTTTATGATGTGAAGGGAAAGTGAAAACTCAAGTTTTGGTTTAGGAAAAAAGTATACATCTAAAATTGAAATACACAATGGTCAAATGTAGAGAGAGATAATTGAAAAAAGTGTCTGCAATTTTTAGGGATTGTAAACTATTTTTAATTTTTATATATCAAGTTCTGCAATCGTCGGGAATATGGGGAGGTGGGGGATTTTTAACTTAGTGTTCACTCCCAATCCATAAATCATTCCTTACAAAAATATAGCCCGTTACACATGATAAGTCACTTTACAATCATCTATGATCGTTGGGACTGCTATTTGTAAATGGGCATAATAATGGCTTGTTTGACTTGGAAATATCCCACTGCACGTTCACTTGAAAATTTAATGTTGTTACCTTTAAAAGGTTTGGATCCATAGCTCATTTCCATCTTTAACATGTTTCAAGCATGCATTGCCATTTTTTAAAACTTGTGTAGCAAAATCTCTTTCTTAAAAAATTTCGAGCTATAAGGGTTGAACAAGTGGAATTTCCCAAACTTGGATAACAAAACTTTTCTGTTCATTTGTGGTGTGTGAATAAATTTTTTTTACTTACATTTTTTATTTATTTAAATTCTTTCCATACACAAACTCTAAAATTTTCATGTTGTTGTGATCTATTTGCCATTTATCTCTTTTTTTGTTTACGAGATTAAGGGAAAGTGAAAGCTCAAGTTTTGATTTAAGAAAAAAGTATACATCTAAAATGGAAATGCACAATGCACAAATGTAGAGAGAGATAAATCCAAAAAGTGTCTATAATTTTTAGGGATTGTAAAATATTTTTAGTTATTATATATCAGGTTTTGCAATCGTCGGGAAAAGGGGGATTCGGTGGATTTTTAACTGAGTGTTGATGCCCAATCCATCAGTCATTCCTTAAAAAAATATAGACCGTTACACATGATAAGTCACTTTACAATCATCTATGATCGTTAGGTAAGTTTTTTGTAAATGGGCAAAATAGTGGCTTGTTTGACACTGGTAAATATCCCACCGCACTTTCACTTGGGAATTTAATGCTATTCTCTTCAAAAGGTTTGGATCCATAGGTCATTTGCATCTTTAACATGTTTCAAACATGCATATCCATTTTTTAAAACATGTGTAGAAAAATCTCTTTCTTAAAAAATTCCGAGATATTAGGGTTGAACTAGTGGAATTTTCCAAGCTTGGATAACAAAACTTTTGTGTTCATTTGTGGTGTGTGAATAAATTTTATTGATGTACATTTGTTATTTCTTTAAATTATTTCCATTATTGAACTCTAAAATTTTCATTTTGTTGCGATCTTTTTTGCCTTTTATCTCATGTTTTGTTTACAAGATGAAGGGAAAGTGAAAACTCAAAGTTTGGATTTAAGAAAAAAGTACACATCTAAAATGGAAATGCACAATGCAGAAATGTAGAGAGAGATAATTCCAAAATGTGTCTATAATTTTTAGGGCTTGTAAACTCTTTGTAGTTTTAATATATCAGATTCTGCAATCGTCGGGAAATTGGGGAGGCTAGGGATTTTTAACTGAGTGTTTACTCCCTATCCATAAGTCATTCCTTACAAAATATTGCCGGTTACGCATGATAAATCACTTTACAATCATCTATGATAGTTAGGTCAGCTTTTTGTAAATGAGCAAAATAATGGCTTGTTTGACTCAGGTAAATATCCTACAGCACATTCACTTGGGGATTTAATGTTATTCTCATTAAAACGTTTGGATCCATTGGTCATTTGCATCTTTAATATGTTTCAAGCAGGCATATCCATTTTTTAAAACATGTGTAGAAAAATTTATTTCTCTTAAAATTCAATGCTTTTAGTTTTGAACGAGTGGAATTTTCCCAAACTTGGATAACAAAACATTTGTGTGCATTTGTGGTGTGTGAATATATTTTCTTTTCTGATGTTTGTTATTGCGTTAAATTCATTCCATACATAAACTCTAAAATTTTCATTTTGTTGTGATCTATTTGCCTTTTATCTCTTTTTTTGTTTAAGAGATGAAGGAAAACTGAAAACTCAAGTTTTGATTTAAGAAAAAAGTATACATCTAAAATGGAAATGCACAATGCACAAATGGAGAGAGAGATAATTCCAAAAAGTATCTGTAAATTTCAGGGATTGTAAACTCTTTTCTTTTTTTATATATCAGGTTCTGTAAACGTCGAAAAAAGGGGGAGGCGGGGGATTTTTAACTTAGTGTTGACTCCCAATCCATAAGTCATTCCTTACAAAAATATAGCCCGTTACACATGATAAATCACATTAACAATCATCTATGATTGTTAGGTCAGAATTTTGTAAATGGGCAAAATAATGGCTTGTTTCACTCGGGCAAATATCCCACCACACGATCACTTGAGAATTTAATGTTATTCTCTTTAAACAGTTTGGATCCATAGGTCATTTGCATCTTTAACATGTTTAGAGCATGCATATCCATTTTTAAAAACATGTGTAGAAAAATCTCTTTCTTATAAAATTCCGAGCTATTAGGGTTGAACTAGTGGAATTTCCCAAACTTGGTTAACAAAACTTTAGCGTTCATTTGTGGTGTGTGAATAAATTTTCTTTACTAACATTTGTTATTGCTTTAAATTCTTTCCATACATAAACTCTAAGATTTTCATTTTGTTGTGATTTTTTTGCCTTTAATCTCTTTTTTTGTTTACGAGATGAAGGGAAAGTGAAAACACAAGTTTTGATTTAGGAAAAAGGATACATCTAAAATGGAAATGCACAATGCACAAATATAGAGAGATATAATTCCAAAAAAGTGTCGATAATTTTTAGGGATTGTAAACTCTTTTTAGTTTTTATATAATAGGTTCTGCAATCGTCAGGAAAAGGGCGACGAGGGGAATTTTTAACTGAGTGTTGACTCCCAATTCGTAAGTCATTCCTTACAAAAATATAGATTGTTATGCATGATAAATCACTTTACAATCATCTATAATCGTTATGTCAGCTTTTTGTAAATGGGCAAAATAATGGCTTGTTTGACTCGGGGAAATATCCCACCGAACGTTCACTTGGAAATTTAATGTTATTATATTTAAAAGGTTTGGATCCATAGGTCATTTGAATCTTTAAAATGTTTCAAGCATGCATATCCATTTTTAAAAACTTGTAAAAAAATCTCTTTCTGATAAAATTCCAAGCTATTAGGGTTGAACTAGTGGAATTTCCCAAACTTGGTTAACAAAACTTTTGTGTTCATTTGTGGTGTGTGAATAAATTTTCTTTACTTACATTTGTTATTGCTTTAAATTCTTTCCATACATAAACTATAAAATTTTCATTTTGTTGTGATCTATTTGTCATTTATCTCTTTTTTTGTTTACGAGATGAAGGGAAAGTGAAAATTCAGTTTTAGATTTAAGAAAAAAGTATACATCTAAACTTGAAATGCTCAATGCACAAATGTAGAGAGATAATTCCATAAAGCGTCTGTAATTTTTAGCGATTGTAAACTCTTTTTAATTTTTATTTATCAAGTTCAGCATTTGTCGGGAAAAGGGGCAGGTGGAGGATTTTTAACTGAGTGTTGACTCCCAATCCATAAATCGTTCATTAAAAAAATATTGCCCATTACATGATAAATCACTTTACAATCATCTATGATCGTTAGGTCAGCTATTAGTAAATGGGCAAAATAATGGCTTGTTTGGCTTGGGTAAATATCCTACCACACATTCACTTGGGAATTTAATGTTATTATCTTCAAAAGGTTTGGTTCCATAGGTCAATGGCATCTTTAACATGTTTCAGGCATGTATAGCCATTTTTAAAAACATGTGTAGAAAAATCTCTTTCTTAGAAAATTTCGAGCTATAATGGTTGACGAAATGGAATTTCCCAAACATGGATAACAAAAATTGTGTTAATTTGTGGTGTGTGAATAATTTTTTTTTGCTTAGATTTGTTATTGCTTTAAATTCTTTCCAATCATAAACTCTATAATTTTCATTTTGTTGTGATCTATTTGCCTTTTATCTCTTTTTTTTCTTTACAAGATAAAGGGAAAGTGAAAACTCAAGTTTTGATTAAAGAAAAAAGTGTACATCTAAAATGGAAATGCACAATGCCCAAATGTAGAGTGAGATAATACCAAAATATTTCTGTAATTTTTAGGGATTGTAAACTATTTTTAGTTTTTATATATCGGGTTTTGCAATCGTCGGGAAAAGGGGGAGTCGTGGGATTTTTAACAGAGTGTGGACGCCCAATCCGTAACTAATTCCATACAAAAATATAGCTCGGTACACATGATAAATAACTTTACAATCATCTATGATCGTTAGGTCCGCTTTTCGTAAATGGGCAAAATAATGGCTTGTCTGACTCAGGTAAATATCCCACCGCACCTTCACTTTGGGAATTTAATGTTATTCTCTTTAAAAGTTTGGATCCATAGGTCATTTGCATCTATAACATGTTTCAAGAATGCATATCCATTTTTTTAAAACATGTCTAGAGAAATCTTTTTCTTAAAAAATTCTGAGCTTTTAGGGTTGAACTAATGGAATTTCCCAAGCTTTGTTCACAAAACTCTTGTGTTCATTTGTGGTGTGTGAATAAATTTTATTTACTTACATTTGTTATTGCCTTAAATTCTTTCCATACAGAAACTCCAAAATTTACATTTTGTTGTGATTTATTTGGCTTTTATGTCTTTTTTTGTTTACGAGATGAAGGGAAAGTGAAAACTCATGTTTTAATTTAAGAAAAAAGTATACATCTAAATTGGAAATGCACAATGCACAAATTTTGAAAGAGATAATTTCATAAAGTGTTTGAAATTTTAAGGGATTGTAAACTATTTTTAGTTTTTTTATATCAGGTTCTGCAATTGTCGGGAAAAGAGGTAGGCGTGAGATTTTTAACTGAGTGTTAAATCCCAATCCATTATTCATTCCTTACAAAAATATAGCCCGTTACGCATGATAAATCACTTTACAATCATCTATGATCATTTGGTTAGATTTTTATAAATGGGCAAAATAGTGTCTTGTTTCACTAGGGTAAATATCCCATCGCATGTTCACTTGGGAATTTCATGATATTCTCTTTAAAAGGTTTCGATCCATAGGTCATTTCCATATTTAACTATTTTAAAGCATGTATATCCATTTTTTTAAACGTGTGTAGAAAAATCTCTTTCTTATAAAATTCCGAGCTATTAGGGTTGAACAAGTGGAATTTTCCCAAACTTGGATAACAAAACTTTAGTGTTCATTTGTGGTGTGTGAATAAATTTTCTTTACTTACATTTGTTATCGCTTTAAATTCTTTCCATACATAAACTCTAAAATTTTCATTTTGTTGTGATCTATTTGCCTTTTATATATTTTTTTGTTTACGAGTAGAAGGGAAAGAGAAAACTCAAGTTTTGATTTAACAAAAAAGTATACATCTAAAATGAAAATGTACAATGCACAAATGTAGAGAGAGATAATTCCAGAAAGTGTCAGTAAGTTTTAGGGATTGTAAAGTCTTTTTAGTTTTTATATATCAGGTTCTGTAATCATCGGGAAAAGGTGGAGGCAGGGGATTTTCAACTGAGTCTTGACTCCCAATCCATAAGTCATTCCTTACAAAAATATAGCTCATTACGCTTGATAAATCACTTACAATCATCTATGATCGTTAGGTCAACTTTTTTCAAATGGGAAAAATAATGGCTTGTTTGACTCAAGTAAATATCCCTCCGCACGTTCATTTGGGAATTTAATTTTATTCTATCTAAAAGGTATGGATCCATAGGTCATTGGCATGTTTAACATGTTTCGATCATTCATATCCATTTTTTAAAACATGTGTAGAAAAATATCTTTCTTATAAAATTCCGAGCTATTAGGGTTGAACTAGTGGAATTTCCCAAACTTGGATAACAAATTTTTTTTGTTCATTTGTGATGTGTGAATAAATTTTCTTTACTTACATTTTTTATTGCTTTAAATTCATTCCGTACATAAACTTTAAAATTTTCATTTTGTTGTGATCTATTTGCCTTTTCTCTTTTTTTTTTTACGAGATGAAGGGAAAGTGAAAGCTGAAGTTTTTATTTAAGAAAAAAGTATATCTAAAATGGAAATGCCAAATGCAAAAATGTAGAGAGAGATAATTCTAAAAAGTTTCAATAATTTTTACGGATTGTAAACTCTTTTTAGTTTTTTTATATCAGGTTCTGCAATGGTTGGGAAAAGGGGAAGGCGGGGGATTTTTTATTGAGTGTTGACTCCCAATCCACAAGTCATTCCTTACCAAAATAAAGCTCGTTACGCATGATAAATCACTTTTAAAATCATCTATAATCGTTAGGTCAGCTTTCGTAAATAGGAAAAATAATGGCTTATTCTACTCGGGTAAGTATCCCACCGCACGGTCACTTGGGAATTTAATATTATTCTCTTTAAAAGGTTTGGATCCATCGATCATTTGCATCCTTAATATGTTTCAAGCTTGCATATCCATTTTTTAAAACATGTATAGAAAAAGCTCTTTCTTATAAAATTTCGAGCTATTAGGGTTGAAATAGTGGAATTTCCAAAACTGGATAAGAAAAATTTGTGTTCATTTGTGGTGAGTGAATAAATTTTCTTTACTTACATTTGTGATTGCTTCCAATTATTTCCATACATAAACTCTAAAATTTTTATTTTGTTGCGATCTATTTGCCTTTTATGTCTTTTTTTGTTTACGAGATGAAGGCAAAGTGAGAACTCAATTTTTTATTTAAGAAAAAAGTATACATCTAAAATGGAAATGCACAATGCACAAACGTAGAGAGAGATAATTCCAAAAAGTGTCTGTAATTTTTTGGGATTATAAACACTTTTTAGTTTTTATATATCAGGTTCTGCAATCGTTCGGACAAGGGGGAGGCTAGGGATTTTTAACTGAGTGTTGACTCCAAATCCATAAGTCATTCCTTACAAAAATATAGCCCTTTATGCATGATAAATCACTTTACAATCATCTATGATTGTTAGGTCAGCTTTTTGTAAATGGGCAAAATAATGGCTTGTTTGACTCGAGGAAATATCCCACCGCACGTTGACTTTGGAATTTAATGTTATTCTCTTTTAAAGGTTTGGATCCATAGGTCATTTGCATCTTTAGCATGTTTCAAGCATGCATATCCATTTTTTGAATCATATCTAGAAAATTCTTTTCCTTATAAATATCTAAGCTGTTAGGGTTGAACAAGTGGCATTTCCCAAACTTGGATAACAAAACTTTTGGGTTCATTTGTGGTGTGTGAATAAATTTTATTTACTTAAATTTGTTATTGCTTTAAATTCTTTCCATACATAAAATCTAAAATTTTCATTTTGTTGTGATCTATTTTCCTTTAATCTCTTTTTTTTTTACGAGATGAAGGGAAAGTGAAAACTCAAATTTTAAATTAAGAAAAAAGTATACATCTCAAATAGAAATGCACAATGCAAAAATGTAGAGAGAGATAATTCCAAAAAGTGTCTGTAATTTTTAGGGATTGTAAACTCTTTTTAGTTTTTATATATTAGGTTCAACAATCGTCGGAGAAGGGGGAGGTGGGGGAATTTTAACTGAGTGTTGAATCTCAATCCATAAGTCATTCCTTACAAAAATATAGTCTGTTATGTATGATAAATCACTTTACAATCCTCTATGATAGTTATTTCAGCTTTTTGTAAATGGGCAAAATAATGTCTTGTTTGACTCGAGTAAATATCCCATCGTACGTTCACCTGGGAATTTAATATTATTCACTTTAAATGATTTGGATCAATAGGTCATTTTCATATTAAACATGTTTCAAGCATGCATATCCATTTTTTAAAACATGAGAAGAAAAATATCTTTCTTATAAAATTCTGAGCTATTAGAGTTGAACATATGGAATATCCAAAACTTGGATAACAAAACTTTTTTGTTTATTTGTGGTGTGTCAATAAATTTTCTTTACTTGCATTTTCTATCGCTTTAAATTCATTCCATACATGAACTCTAAAATTTTCATTTTCTTGTGATCTATTTACCATTTATATCCTTTTTTTTGTTTACGAGATGAACGAAAAGTGAGAACTCAAGTTTTTATTTAAGAAAAAAGTATACATCTAAAATGGAAATGTACAATGCACAAATGTAGAGAGAGATCATTCCAAAAAGTGACTATAATTTTTAGGAATTTTAAACTCTTTTTAATGTTCATCTATTAGGTTCTGCAATCGTCGGGAAAAGGGGGAGGCGAGGGATTTTTAACTGAGTGTTGACTCCCAATCTTTAAGTCATTCCTTAAAAAAATGTAGCCCGTTACGCATGATAAATCACTTTACAATCACCAATGATCGTTAGGTCAGCTTTTTGTAAATGGGCAAAATAATGGTTTGTTTGACTTGGGTAAATATCCCACCGCACGTTTGCTTGGGAATTTAATGTTATTCTCTTTAAAAGGTTTGGATCCATAGTGATTTGCATGTTTAACATGTTTCAAGCATGCATATCCATTTTTTAAAACTTGTGAAGAAAAATTGTTATAAAATTCCGAGCTATTAGGGTTGAACTAGTGGAATTTCCCAAACCTGGACAACAAAACTTTCGTGTTCAGTTGTGGTGTGTGAATAAATTTTCTTTACTTACATTTGTTATCGATTTAAATTCTTTCCATAGAAAAACTCTAAAATTTTCATTTTGTTGTGATCTATTTGCCTTTTATATCTTTTTTTTTTTATTAGATGAAGGGAAAGTGAAAACTCATGTTTTGATTTAAGAAAAAAGTATAGATCTAAAATGGCAATTCACAATGCACAAATGTTGAGAGATATAATTCCATAAAGTGTCTGTAATTTTTAGGGATTGTAAACTCTTTTTAGTTTTTATATATCTAGTTCTGCAATCGTCGGGAAAAGGGGGAGGTAGGGAATTTTTAACTGAGTGTTGACTCCCAATCCATAAGTCATTCCTTACAAAAATATAGCCCGTTACGCATGATAAATCACTTTAAAATCATTTATGATCGTTAGGTCTGCTTTTTGTAAACGGGCCAAATAATGGCTTGTTGGACTCAGGTAAATATCCCACCGCACGTTCACTTGGGAATTTAATGTTATTTGCTTTAAGGTTTGGATCCATAGGTCATTTGTATTTTTTAACCTGTTCAAGCATGCATATCCATTTTTTAAAACATGTGTAGAAAAATCTCTTCCTTAAAAAATTTCGAGCTATTAGGGTTGAACTAGTGGAATTTCCCAAGCTTGGATAACAAAAATTTTGTGTTCATTTGTGGTGTGTGAATAAATTTCTTTACTTACATTTGTTATTGCTTTAAATTATTTCTGTACATAAATCTAAAACTTTCATTTTGTTGTAATCTATTTGCCTTTTATCTCTTTTTTTGTTTACGAGATGATAGGAAAGTGAAAGCACAAGTTTTGATTTATTAAAAAAATATACATCTAGAATGGAAATGCTCAATGCACAAATTTAGAGAGAGATAATTCCAAAAAGTGTATGTAATTTTTAGGGATTGAAAACTCTTTTCATTTTTATATCAGGTTTTTCAATCGTAAGGTAAATGGGGAGGCTGGGCATTTTTAACTGAGTGTTGACTCCCGATCCATAAGACAATCCTCACAAAAATATAGCCCATAACGCATGATAAATCACTTTACAATCATCTATGATCGTTAGGTCAGCTTTTTGTAAATGAGCAAAAGAATGGCGTGTTTGACTCGGGTAAATATCCCACCGCACGTTCACTTGGGGATTTAATTTTATTCACATTAAAATGTTTGGATGCATAGGTCATTTGCATGTTTAACATGTTTCAAGCATGCATATCCATTTTTTAAAACATGTGTAGAAAAATCTCTTTGTTATAAAATTTCGAGCTATTAGGGTTCAACTAGTGGAATTTCCCATACTTGGAGAATAAAATTTTTGTGTTCATTTGTGGGGTGTGATTAAATTTTCTTTACGTACATTTGTTATTGCTTTATATTCTTTCCATACATAAACTCTAAAATTTTCATTTTGTTGTGATCTATTTACCTTTTATCTTTTTTTTTGTTTACGAGATGATGGGAGTGTGAAAACTCAAGTTTTGATTTAATAAAAAACTATACATCTAAAATGGAATTTCCCAATGCACAAATTTAGAGAGAGATAATTCCAAAAAGTGTTAGTAATTTTTAGGGATTTTAAATTATTTTTAGTTCTTATATATAAGATTTTTCAATAGTTGGGAAAAGGGGGAGGCGGAGGATTTTTTACTGAGTGTTGAGTCCCAATCCATAAGACAATCCTTACAAAAATATAGCCCATTACACATGATAAATCACTTTACAATCATCTATGATCGTTAGGTTAGCTTTTTTTAAATGAGCAATAGAATGGCTTGTTTGACTCGGGTAAATATCCCACCGCATGTTCACTTGGGGATTTAATGTTATTCTCATTAAAAGGTTTGGATCCATAGATCATTTTCAGGTTTAACATGTTTCAAGCATGCATATCTATTTTTTAAGAAATGTGTAGAAAAATCTCTTTCTTATAAAATTCCGAGCTATTAGGGTTGAACGAGTGGAATTTCCCAAACTTGGATTACAAAAATTTTGTGTTCATTTGTGGTGTGTGAATAAATTTTCTTTACTTGCATTTGTTATCGCTTAAAATTCTTTCCATACAAGAACTCTAAAATTTTCCTTTTTTCGTGATCTATTTGCCTTTTATATTTTTTTTGTTTACGAGATGAACGGAAAGTGAAATCTCAAGTTTGGATTTAAGAAAAAAGTATACATCTAAAATGGAAAAGTACAATGCACAAATGTAGAGAGATAATTCCAAAAAGTGTCTATAATTTTTAAGGATTTTAAACTCTTTTTAGTTTTTATATATCATGTTCTGCATTCGTCGGGAAAAGGGGGAGGCAGGGGATTTTTAACTAAGTATTGACTCCCAATCCATCAGTCATTCCTTATAAAAATATAGCCTGTTACGCCTGATAAATCTCTTTAAAATTCTCTTTGATCATTAGGTCAACTTTTTGTAAGTGGGCAAAACATGGGCTTGTTTGACTCGGGTAAATATCCCACAACACGTTTTCTTGGGAATTTAATGTTTTTCACTTTAAAAGGTTTGGATCCATAGGTCATTCGCATCTTTCACATGTTTCTAACATGCATATCTATTTTTTAAAACATGTTTTTAAAAATCTCTTTTTTTATAAAATTCCGAGCAATTAAGGTTGAACTAGTGGAATATCCCAAGCTTGGATAGCAAAAATTTTGTGTTCATTTGTGGTGTGTGAATAAATTTTCTTTTCTAACATTTTTTATTGCTTTAAATTCTTTCCATACATAAACTCTAAAATTTTCTTTTTGTTGTGATCTATTTGCCTTTTCTCTTTTTTTTTTTACGAGATGAAAGTAAAGTGACAACTCAAGTTTTTATTTAAGAAAAAGTTCACATCTTAAATGGAAATTCACAATGCACAAATGTAGAGAGAGATAATTCCAAAAAAGTGACTATAATTTTTAGGGATTGTGAACTCTTTTTAGTTTTTATGTATCAGGTTCTGCAATCATCGGGAAAAGGGGGAGGCGGGGATTTTTAACTGAGTGTTCACTCCTAATCCAAAAGTCATTCCTTACAAAAATATAGCCTGTTACACATGATATATCACTTACAATCATCTATGATCGTTAGGTCAACTATTTGTAAATGGGAAAAATAATGGCTTGTTTGACTCAGGTAAATATCCCACCGCACGTTCACATGGGAATTTAATGTTATTCCCTTTAAAAGGTTTGGATCCATAGGACATTTGAATCTTTAACATGTTCCAAGCATGCATATCCAGTTTTTAAAACATGTGTAGAAAAATATCTTTCTGATAAAATTCCGAGCTATTAGGGTTGAACTAGTGGAATTTCCCAAACTTGGATAACAAAAATTGTGTGTTCATTTTAGGTTTGTGAATAAATTTTCTTTACTTACATTTGTTAAAGCTTTAAATTCTTTCCATACATAAACTCTAAAATTTTCATTTTGTTGTGATCTATTTAACTTTTCTCTTTTTTTTTTTACCAGATGTAGGGAAAGTGAAAACTCATGTTTTGATTTACAAAAAAAGTATACATCTAAAATAGAAATGCATAATGCACAAATGTAGAGAGAGATAATTCCAAAAACTGTCAGTATTTTTTAGGGATTGAAAACTCTTTTTAGTTTTTTTATATCTGGTTCTGCAATCATCGGGAAAAGGGAGAGGTGGGGGATATTTAACTGAGTGTTGACTCCCAATCTATAAGTCATTCCATACAAAAGTATAGCTCGTTACGCATGAAAAATCACTTTTCAATCATCTTTGATCGTTTTTTCAACTTTTTGTAAATGGAAAAAATAATGGCTTGTTTCACTCGGGTAAATATCCCACCGCACGTTCACTAGGGAATTTAACGTTATTCTTTCTATAAGTTTTGGATCCTTAGGTCATTTGCATCTTAAACATATTTCAAGAATGCATATCCATTTTTTAAAACATGTGTAGAAAAATCTCTTTCTTCTAAAATTCCGAGCTATTAGGGTCGAACTAGTGGAGTTTCCCAAAGCTGCATAACAATAATTTTTTATTCATTTGTGGTGTGTGAATAAATTTTCTTTACTTACATTTGTTATTGCTATAAATTCTTTCCTTACATAAACTCTAAAATTTTTATTTTGTCTTGATCTATTTGCCTTTTCTCTCTTTTCTTTTACGAGATGAAGGGAAAGTGAAAACTCAAGTTTTTATTTAAGAAAAAAGTATATATCTAAAATGGAAATTCCCAATGCACAAATGTAGAGAGAGATAATTCTAAAAAGTGTCCGTAATTTTGAGGGATTGTAAACTCTTTTTAGTTTTTTTTTATATGAGGTTTTGCAATCTTCAGGAAAAGGGGGAGGCGGGGGATTTTTAACTGACTGTTGGCACCAGATAAATTAGTCATTCCTTAAAAAATATAGCCCGTTATGCATGATAAATCACTTTATAATCATCTATGATCGTTACGTTATCTTTTTGTAAATGGGCAAGATAATGGTTTGTTTGACTCGGGTAAATATCCCACCGCACATGCACTTGCGAATTTATTATTATTCTCTTTAAAAGGTTTGGATCCATAGGTCATTTTCATGTTTAACATGTTTCCAGCATGCATATCCATTTTTTAAAACATGTGTTGAAAAATCTCTTTCTTATAAAATTCCGAGCTATTAGGGTTGAACTAGTGGAATTTCCCAAACTTGGATAACAAAACTTTTGTGTTCATTTGTGGTGTGTGAATAAATTTTCTTTATTTACATTTGTTATCGTTTTAAATTCTTTTCATACATATACTCTAAAATTTTAATTTTTTTGTGATCTATTTTCATATTATATCTTTTTTTGTATACGAGATAAAGTGAAAGTAAAAACACAAGTTTTGATTTAAGAAAAAAGTATATATCTAAAATGGAAATACACAATACAAAAAGGTAGAAAGAGATAATTCCTAAAAGTGTCTGTAATTTTCAGGGATTGTAAACTCGTTTTAGTTTTTTATATTTTACGTTCTTGAATCGTCGGGAAAAGGGGGAGGCGGGGGATTTTTAACTGAGTGTTGACTCCCAGTCCATAAGTCTTCCTTACAAAAATATAGCCCGTTATGCATGATAAATCACTTTAAGATCATCTATGAACGTTAGGTCAGCTTTCTGTAAATGGGCAAAATAATGGCTTGTTTGACTCGGCTAAATATCCCACCGCACATTCACTTGGGAATTTAATGTTATTCTATTTCAAAGGTTTGGATCCATAGGTCATTTGCATCTTTAACATGTTTAAAGGATGCATAACTATTTTTTAAAACATGTGTAGAAAGATATCATTCTTAAAAAATTCCAATCTGTTAGGGTTGAATTAGTGGAATTTTCAAAACTGGATAACAAAACTTTTGTGTTCATTTGTGGTGAGTGAATAAATTTTCTTTACTTACATTTTTTATTGCTTTAAATTATTTCCATACATAAACTCTAAAATTTTCATTTTGATGTGATCTATTTGCCTTTTATCTCTTTTTTTTTTACGAGATGAAGGGAAAGTGAAAACTCAAGTTTTGATTTAAGAAAAAAGTATACATCAAAAATGGAAATCCACAATGCATAAAAGTAAAGAGAGATAATTCCAAAAAGTGTCTGTAATTTTTAGGGATAGCAAACCCTTTTATTTTTATATATTAGGTTCTGCAATCGTTGGCAAAAGGGGGAGGCAGGGGATTTTTAACTGAGTGTTGACTCCCAATCCATAAGTCATTCATTAAAAAAATATAGCCCGTTATGCATGATAAATCACTTTACAATCATCTATGATCTTTAGGTCAGCTTTTTGTAAATAGGCAAAATAATGGCTTGTTTGACTGGGGTAAATATCTCATCGCACGTTCACTTGGGAATTTATTGTTATTATCTTTAAAACATTTGGATCCATAGTTCATTTGCATCTTTAACATGTTTCAAGCATGCATATCCATTTTTTAAAACATGTGTAGAATAATCTCTTTCTGATAAAATTCCAAGCTATTATGGTTGAACTAGTGGAATTTCCCAAACTTGGATAACAAGACTTTTGAATTCATTTGCGGTGTGTTCATTAATTTTCTTTACTTACATTTGGTATTGTTTTAAATTCTTTAGATACATAAACTCTAAAAATTTTATTTTGTTGTGATCTATTTGCCTTTTATCTCTTTTTTTTACGAGATGAAGGGAAATTGAAAACTCAAGTTTTTATTTATGAAAAAAGTATACATCTAAAATGGAAATACCCAATGCACAAATGTAGAGAGAGATAACTCAAAAAAGTATTTGTAATTTTTATGGATTGTAAACTCTTTTAAGTTTTTTTATATCCGGTTATGCAATCGACGGGAAAAGGGGGAGACGGGGGATTTTTAACTGAGTGTTGACACCCAATCCATCAACCATTCCTTAAATAAATATAGCCTGTTACGCATGATAAATTACAATCATCTATGATCGTTATGTCATATTTTTGTAAATGGGAAAAATAATGGCTTGTTTGACTCGGGTAAATATCCCACCGCATGTTCACTTGGGAATTTAATGTTATTCTCTTTAAAAGGTTTGGATCCGAAGGTAATTTTCATGTTTAAAAATTTTCCAGCATGCATATCCATTTTTTTAAACATGTGTAGAAAATCACTTCCGTATAAAATTCTGAGCTATTACGGTTGAATTAGTGGAATTTTCCCAAACTTGGATTACAAAACTTTTGTGTTCATTTGTGGTGTGTGAATAAATTATCTTTACTTGCATTCTTTAAATTCTTTCCATACATAAACTCTCAAATTTTCATTTTGTTATTATCTATTTGCCTTTTATATCTTTTTTTGTTTACGAGATGAACGGAAAGTGAAAACTCAAGTTTTGATTTAAGAAAAAAGTATATATCTAAAATGAAAAAGCACAATACACAAACGTAGAGAGAGATAATTCCAAAAAGTGTCTGTATTTTTTAGGGATTGTAAACTGTTTTTAGTTTTTATATTTCAATTACTGCAACATTCGGGAAAAGGGGGAGGCGGAGGATTTTTAACTGAGTGTTGACTCCCAATCTATAAATCATTCCTAACAAAAATATAGCCCATTACGAATGATAAATCACTTTAAAATCATATATGATCGTTAGGTCAGCTTTTTGTAAATGGGCAAAATAATGGCATGTTTCACTCAAATAAATATCCAACCACACGTTCACTTGGGAATTTAATGTTATTCTCATTAAAAGGTTTGGATCCATAGGTCGTTTGAATCTTTAACATGTTTCAAGCATGCATATCCATTTTTTAAAACAAGTGTACAAAAATCTCTTTGTTATAAAATTCCGAGCTATAAGGGTTGAACTAGTGGAATTTTCTTAAACTTAGATAACAAAACTTTTGTGCACATTTGTGGTGTGGGAATAAATTTTCTTTACTTACATTTGTAATTTCTTTAAATTCTTTCCACACATCAACTCTAAAATTTTGATTTTGTTGTGATCTATTCGCCTTTTATCACTTTTTTGGTTTACAATATAAAGATAAACTGAAAACTATAGTTTTGATTTAAGAAAAAGGTATACAACAAAAATGGAAATTCACAATGCCCAAATGTAGAGAGAGATAATTTTTAAAAGTGTCTATAATTTTAAGGACAATTTTAATTTTAATTTTATAGTTTTAATTTTTAGGGATTGTAATTTATTAGGTTCTGCAATCGTCGGGAAAAGGGTGTGGCGGGGGAAATTTAACTGAGTGTTATCTCCCAATCATTAAGTCATTCCTTAATAAAATGTACCCCGTTACGAAAGATAAATCACTTTACAATATTCTATGATAGTTAGGACAATTTTTGAAATTGGGAAAAATAATGGCTTGTTTGACTCAGGCAAATATCCCACTGCACGTGCACTTAGGAATTTAACGTTATTATCTTTAAAAGGTTTGGATCCATAGGTCATTTACATCTTTAACATGTTTCAAACATGCATATCCATTTTTTAAAACATGCGGAGAAAAGACTCTTGCTTATAAAATTTCGAGCTATTAGGGTTGAACTAGTGGAGTTTTCCAAACTTGGATAACAAAACTTTTGTGTTCATTTGTGGTGTGTGAATAAATTTTCTTTACTTAAATTTTTTTTTGCTTTAAATTCTTTCCATACATAAACTCTAAAATTTTCAATTTGTTGTGATCTATTTGCCTTTTATCACTTTTTTTGTTTACGGGATGAAGGGAAAATGAAAACTCAGTTTTGATTTAAGAAAAAAGTACAGATCTAAAAAGGAAATGCAAAATGCACAAATGTAGAGAGAGATAATTCCAAAAAGTGTCTATAATTTTTAGGGATTGTAAACTCTTTTTAGTTTTTAGATATTTTGTTCAGTAATCGTCGGGAAAAGGGGGAGGCGGGGGATTTTTAACTGAGTGTTGACTCCCAATCCATAAGTCATTCCTTAAAAAAATATAGCCCTTTACACATGATCAATCACTTAACAATCTTCTATGATCGTTTGGTCAGTTTTTTGTAAATGGGCAAAATAATGCCTTGTTTGACTCGTGTAAATATCCTACCGCACGTTCACTTGGGGATTTAATGTTATTCTCTTTAAAAGATTTGGATCCATACGTCCTTTACATCTTTAACATGTTTCGAGCATGCATATCGATTTTTTAAAACATGTGTAGAAAAATCTCTCTCTTATAAAATTTCGAGCTATTAGGGTTGAACTAGTGGAATTTCCCAAGCTTGGATAACAAAACTTTTGTGTTCATTCGTGGTGTGGGAATAAATTTTCTTTACTTACATTTGTTATTGCTTTAAATTCTTTCCATACATAAACTCTAAAATTTTCATTTTGTTGTGATCTATTTGCCTTGTTTCTCTTTTTTAGTTAACAAGATGAAGGGAAAAGGAAAACACAAGTTTTGATTTAAGAAAAATGTATACATCTAAAATGGAATTGCACAATGCAAATATCTAGAGAGAGATAATTCCAAAAAGTGTCTGTAATTTTTAGGGAATATAAACTATTTTTAGTTTTTATATATCAGGTTATGCAATCGTGAGGAAAAAGGGGAGGCATGGATTTTTAACTGAGTGTTGACACCCAATCCATAAGTCATTCCTTACAAAAATATAGCCCGTTACAGATGATAAATCATATTACAATTATCTATGATCGTTTGGTCAGCTTTGTGTAAATGGGCAAAATAATGGCTTGTTTGACTCTTGTAGATATCCCACTGCACATTCACTTGGGAATTTAATGTTATTCTCTTTGAAAGATTTGGATCCATTGTTCATTTGCATCTTTAACATGTTTCTAACATGAAAATTTATTTTTTAAAACATGTGTAGAAAAACCTCTTTTTCTTATAAAATTCCGAGCTATTAGGGTTGAACTAGTGGAATATCACAAGCTTGGATAACAAAAATTTTGTGTTCATTTGTGGTGTGCAAATAAATTTGCTTTACTAACATTTCTTATTGCTTTAAATTATTTCCATACATAAACTAGAAAATTTTCATTTTGTTGTGAACTATTTGCCTTTTCTCTCTCTTTTTTTTTTACGAAATGAAGGGAAAGTGAAAACTCAAGTTTTTATTTAAGAAAAAGTACACATCTTAAAAGGAAATGCACATTGCACAAATGTAGAGAGAGATAATTCCAAAAAGTGTCTGTAATTTTTAGGGATTGTAAACTCTTTTTATTTTTTATATATCAAACTCTGCAATGGTCGGGAAAAGAGGGAGGCAGGGGATTTTTAACTGAGTGTTGACTCCCAATCCATAAGTCATTTGTTACAAAAATATGGCACATTACGCATGATAAATCACTTACAATCATCTATGATGGTTAGGTCAACTTTTTGTAATTGAGAAAAATAATGGCTTGTTTGACTCAGGTTCACTTGGGAATTTAATGTTATTCTCTTTAAAAGGTTTGGACCCAAAGGTCATTTGCAGCTTTAACATGTTTCAAGCATGCATATCCTTTTTTTTAAACATGTGTAGAGAAATCTCTTTCTTATCAAATTTCGAGCTATTAGGGTTGAACTAGTGGAATTTTCCAAACTTGGATAAAAAAAATTGTGTGTTCATTTTAGGTTTGTGAATAAATTTTCTTTACTTACTTTTGTCAATGCCTTAAATTTTTCCATACATTAACTCTAAAATTTTCATTTTGTTGTGATCTGTTTGCCTTTTCTCTCTTTTTTTCCACGAGATGAAGGGAAAGTGAAAACTCAAGTTTTTATTTAAGAAAAATGTATATATCTAAAATGGAAATGCCCAATTCACAAATTTAGAGAGAGATAATTCTAAAAAGTTTTCGTAATTTTTAGGGATTTTAAACTCTTTTAAGTTTTTTATATCAGGTTCTGCAATCGTCAAGAAAAGGGGGGAGGCAGGGGATTTTTTACTGAGAGTTCACACCCAATCCAATAGTCATTCCTTACAAAAATATAGGCCATTATACATGATAAATCACTTTACAATCATCTACGATCGTTATGTCATCTTATTGTAAATGGGCAAAATAATGGATTGTTTGACTCAGGTAAATATCCTACCGCAAGTGCACTTGTGAATTTAAAGTTATTCTCTTTAAAAGGTTTGGATCCATTGGTTATTTTCATGTTTAACATGTTTCCAGCATGCAAATCCATTTTTTAAAACATGTGTTGAAAAATCTCTTTCTTATCAAATTCCGAGCAATTAGGGTAGAACTAGTAGAATTTCCCAAACTTAGATAATAAAACTTTGTGTTCATTTATTATTGCTTTAAATTTTTTCTATACATAAACTCTAAAATTTTCATTGTGTTGTGATCTATTTGCCTTTTATATCTAGTTTTGTTTACGAGATGAAGGGAAAGTGAAAACTCAAGTTTTGATTTAAGAAAAAAGTATACACCTAAAACGGAAATGCACAATACACAAAAGTTGAGAGAGATAATTCCAACAAGTGTCTGTAATTTTTAGGGATTTTAAACTCTTTTTAGTTTTTATATTTCAGGTACTGCAATCGTCGGGAAAATGGGGAGGCGGAGGATTTTTAACTGAGTGTTGAGTCCTAGTCCATAAGTCATTCCTTACAAAAATATAGCCTGTTGCGTATGATAAATCACTTTAAGATCCTCTATGATCGTTAGGTCAACTTTTTGAAAATGGGCAAACTACTGGCTTGTTTGACTAGGGTAAATATCCCACCGCACGTTCACTTGGGAATTTAATGTTATTCTCTTTAAAAGGGTTGGATCCATAGGTCATTTGCATCTTTATCATGTTTCAAGCATGCATATCCATTTTTTAAAACATGTGTAGAAAAATCTCTTTCTTATAAAATTCAGATCTATTAGGGTTGAACTAGTGGAATTTCCAAAACTGGATAACAAAACTTTTGTGTTCATTTTTGGTGAGTGAATAAATTTTCTTTACTTACGTTTGTTATTGCTTTAAATTATTTCATTACATAAACTCTAAAATTTTCATTTTATTGTGATCGATTTGCTTTTTTTCTCTTTTTTATTTTACGAGATAAAGGGAAAGTGAAAACTCAAGTTTTGATTTTAGAAAAAAGTATACATCAAAAATGGAAATTCACAATGTACAAAAGTTGAGAAAGATAATTCCAAAAAGGGTCTGTAATTTTTAGGGATTGCAAACTCTTTTTGTCTTTATACATTCGGTTCTACAATCGGTTGCAAAAGTTGGAGGCATGGGATTTTTTATTGAGTGTTGACTCCAAATCCATAAGTCATTCTTGGCAAAAATATAGCCCATTACACATGATAAATCAGTTTACAATCATCTATGATCGTTAGGTCAGCTCTTTGTAAATGGGAAAAATAATGGCTTGTTTAACTCGGGTAAATATCCCACTGCATAGGTCATTTTCATGTTTAACAAGTTTCCAGCATGCATATCCATTTTTTAAAACATGTGTAGAAAAATCTCTTTCTTATAAAATTCTGAGCTATTAAGGTAAAGTAGTGGAATTTCCAAAACTTGGATTAATAAACTTTTGTGTTCATTTGTGGTGTGTGAATAAATTATCTTTACTTACATTTGTTATCGCTTTAAATTTTTTCCATACATAAACTCTAAAATTTTCATTTTGTTATTATCTATTAGCCATTTAAATCTTTTTTTGTTTACGAGATGAATGGAAAGTGAAAACTCAAGTTCTGATTTAAGAAAAAAGTATACATCTAAAATGGAAATGCACAATACACAAATGTAGAGAGAGATATTCCAAAAAAAGTGTCTGTAATTTTTAAGGATTTTAAACTCTTTTTAGTTTTTATATTTCAAGTATTGCAATCATCGGGAAAAGGGGGAGGCGGAGAATTTTGAACTGAGTGTTGACTCCCAATCAATAAGTCATTTCTTACAAAAAAAATAGCCCGTTACGCAAGATAAATCATTTTAAAATCATTTATGATCGTTAGGTTAACTTTTTGTAAACGGGCGAAATAATGGTATGGTTTACTCGGGTAAATATCCCATCGCACGTTCACTTGGGAATTTAATGTTGTTCTCTTTAAAAGGTTCGGATCCATAGGTCATTTGAATCTTTAACATGTTTCAAGCATGCATATCCATTTTTTAAAACATGTGTAGAAAAATCTCTTTCTAATAAAATTCCGAGCTATTTGGATTTAACTAGTGGAATTTCCCAAAATTGGATAACAAAACTTTTGTGTTAATTAAAATTTTCTTTACTTACATTTGTTATTGCTTTAAATTCTTTCCATACATAAACTCTAAAATTTTTATTTTGTTGTGATTTATATGCCTTTTATCTCTTTTTTTGTTTACGAGATGAAGGGAAAGTGAAAACTCAAGTTTTTATTAAAGAAAAAAGTATACATCTAAAATGGAAATGCACAATGCCCAAATGTTGAGAGAAATAATTCCGAAAAGTGTCTTTAATTTTTAGTGATTGTGAACTCTTTTTAGTTTTTATATATAAGGTTCTGAAAACGTCGGGAAAAAGCGAAGTGGGGGATTTTTAACTGAGTGTTGACTCCCAATCCATAAGTCATTCCTTAACATAATATAGCCCGTTATGCATGATAAATCACTTTACAATCATCTATGATCGTTAGGTCCACTTTTTGAAAATGGGAAAAATAATCACTTGTTTGACTCAGAAAATTATCCAACCGCACGTTCACTTGGGATTTTAATGTTATTCTCATTAAAAGGTTTGGATCCATAGGTCATTTGCATCTTTAACATGTTTCAAGCATGCATATCCATTTTTTAAAACATGTGTAGAAAAATCTCTTTCTTATAAAATTCCAAGCTATAACGGTTGAACTAGTGGAATTTTCCTAAACTTAGATAACAAAACTTTTGTGTACATTTGTGGTATGTGAATAAATTTTCTTTTCTTACATTTTTCATTTCTTTAAATTCATTCAACACATCAACTCTAAAATTTTCATTTTGTTGTGATCTATTTGCCTTTTATCTCTTTTTTGTTTTACGATATAAAGGTAAACTGAAAAATCTAGTTTGATTTAAGAAAAAAGTATACATCCAAAATGGAAATGCACAATGAACAAATGTAGAGAGCGATAATTCCAATAAGTGTCTATAATTTTTAGAGATTGTAAAATTTTTTTTTTATATATCAGTTTATGCGATCGTCAAGAAAAGGGGGTGGCAGGGGATTTTTAACTAAGTATTGACTCCCAATCCATATGTCATTCCTTAAAAAAAATGGACCTTTACGCATTATAATTTACTTTACAATCATCTATGATCGTTAGGTCAGCTTTTGTAAATGGGCAAAATAGTGGCTTGTTTGACTCAGGTAAATATCCGATCGCAAAGTCCCTTCGGAATTTCATGTTATTTTGTTTAAAAGGTTTGGATCCAAAGGTCATTTGCATCTTTAACATGTTTCAAGAATGCATATCCATTTTTTAAAACATGTGTAGAAAAATCTCTTTCTTATAACATTCCAAGCTATTAGAGTTGAACTAGTGGAATTTAGGGTGTAGGGTTTAGGGTCGATCAATTTTTGTGTTCATTTGTGGTGTGTCAATAAATTTTCGTTACTTACATTTTTATTGCATTAAATTCTTTCCATACATAAACTCTAAAATTTTAATTTTGTTGAGATCTATTTGCCTTTTATCTCTTTTTTTGTTTACAAGATGATGGGCAAGAGAAAACTCAAGTTTTGATTTAAGAAAAAAGTATTCAGCTAAAATTAAAATGGAGAATGCGCAAATGTAGAGAGATAATTCAAAAAGTGTCCGTAATTTTTGGAGATTGTAAACTCTTTTTAGTTTTTATATATCAAGTTCTACAATGGTCAGGAAAATGGGGAGGCAGGGAATTTTTAACTAAGTGTTGACTCCCAATCCATAAGTCATTCCTTACAAAAATATAGCCCATTACACATGATAAATCACTTTACAATCGTCTAAGATCGTTATGTCAACTTTTTGTAAATGGGCAAAATAATGGCTTGTTTGACTTCGGTAAATATCACACTGCACGTTCACTTGGGAATTTAATGTTATTCTCTTTAAAATGTTTGGATCCATAGGTCATTTGCATTTTTAACATGTTTCAAGCATGCATATCCATTTTTTAAAACATGCGTAGAAAAATTTCTTTCTTATAAAGTTCCGAGCTATTAGGGTTGAACTAGTGGAATTTCCCTAACTTGGATAAAAAACCTTTTGTGTAAATTGTTGGTGTGTGAATAAATTTTCTTTACATACATTAGTTATTGCTTTAAATTCTTTCTACACATAAACTCTAAATTTTTATTTTGTTGTGATCTATTTGCCTTTTATCTCTTTTTTTGTTTATGAGATGAAGCGAAAGTGAAAGCACATGTTTTGATTTTAAAAAAAAGTATACATCAATGCACAGTGCACAAATGAAGAGAGAGATAATTCCAAAAAGTGTCTCTAATTTTTAGGGATTGTAAACTCCTTCTAGTTTTTATTTATCAGGTTCTGCAATTGTCGGGAAAAGGGTGAGGCTGGGGAATTTTAACTGAGTTTTGACTCCCAATCATTAAGTCATTCCTTAAAAGAATATACCCCGTTACGCAAGATAAATCACTTTACAATATTCTATGATTGTTAGGACAAGTTTTGTAAATGGGAAAAATACTGGCTTGTTTGACGTGGGTAAATATCCCACCGCACGTTCACTTGGGAATTTAACGTTATTCACTTTAAAAGATTTGGATCCATAGGTCATTTACATCTTTAACATGTTTCAAGCATGCATATCCATTTTTCAAAACATGTGGAGAAAAGACTCTTTCTTATAAAATTTCGAGCTTTTAGGATTGAACTAGTGGAATTTCCCAAACTTGGACAACAAAACTTATGTGTTCATTTGTGGTGTGTGAATAAATTTTCTTTACTTAAATTTGTTATTGCTTTAAATTCTTTCCATACATAAACTCTAAAATTTTCATTTTGTTGTGATCTATTTGCCTTTTATCTCTTTTTTTCTTTTTTACAAGATGAAGGGAAAGTGAAAACTCAAGTTTTTATTTAAAAAAAAGTATACATCTAAAATGGAAATTAACAATGCACAAAAGTAGAGAGAGATAATTCCAAAAAGTGATTGTAATTTTTAGGGATTGCAAATTTTTTTTGTTTTTATATATTAGGTTCTATAATTGACGGGAAAAGGGGTGACGGGGGATTTTTAACTGAGTGTGGACTCCCAATCCATAAGTCATTCCTTACAAAAATATAGCCCGTTACGCATGATAAATCACTTTACAACCATCTATGATCGTTAGTTCAACTTTTTTTAAATGGGCAAAATAATGGGTTGTTTGACTAGGCTAAATATCCCTCCACACGTTCACTTGGGAATTTAATGTTATTCTCTTTAAAAGGTTTGAAATCATAGTTAATTTGCATCTTTAACAAGTTTCAAGCATGGATATCCATTTTTTAAAACATGCGTTGAAAATTCTCTTTCTAATAAAATTTTGAGCTATTAGGGTTGAACTAGTGGAATTTCCCAAACTTGGTTAGCAAAACTTTCGTGTTCATTTGTGGTGTGTGAATAAATTTTCTTTACTTACATTTGTTATTGCTTTAAATTCTTCCCATACATAAACTCTAAAATTGTCATTTTGTTGTGATCTATTTGCCTTTTGTTTACGAGATGATGGGAAAGTGAAAAGTCAAGTTTTGATTTAAGAAAATAGTATCCATCTAAAATGGAAATGCACAATGCACAAATGTAGTGAGAGATAATTCCAAAAAGTGTCTATAATTTTTAGGGATTATAAAGTCTTTTTAGTTTTTATATATTTGGTTCTGCAATCGTCGAGAAAAGGGGCAGGCGGGGGATTTTTAACTAAGTGTTGACTCCCAATACATAAGTCATTCCTTACAAAAATATTGCCCATTACGCATGATAAATCACTTTACAATCATTTACGATCGTTTGGTCATCTTTTTGTAAATGGGCAAAATAAAGGCTTGTTTGACTAGCTAAATATCCCACTGGACCATCACATGAGAATTTAAGTTATTCTCTTTAAAAGGTTTGGATCCATAGGACATTTGCATCTTTAACATCTTACAAGCATGCATATCCATTTTTTAAAACATGCGTATGTAAATCTATTTCTTATAAAATTCCGAGCTATTAGGGGGTAGCTTGTGGAATTTCCAAAACTTGGACAACAAAACTTTTGTGTTTATTTGTGGTGTGTGAATAAATTATCTTTACTTACATTTTTTATTGCTTTAAATTCTTTCCATACATAAACTCTAAAAATTTAATTTTGTTGTGATCTATTTGTTTTTTCTCTCTTTTGTTTTTTGTTTACGAGGTGAAGGGAAAATGAAAGCACAAGTTTTGATTTAACGAAAATTTTTGCATCTAAAATGGAAGTGCACAAGGCACAAATGTAGAGAGAGATAATTCAAAAAAATGTCTATAATTTTTAGGGATTTTAAATTCATTTTAGTTTTTAAATTTTAGGTTCTGCAATCGTCGGGAAAAGGGGGAGGTGGGAGATTTTTAACTGAGTGTTGACTCCCAATCCATAAGTCATTCTTTAAAAAAATATAGCCCATCTTGCATGATAAATCACTTGACAATCATCTATGATCGTTAGGTCAGCTTTTTGTAAATGGGCAAAATAATGGCTAGTTTGACTCGGGTAAATATCTCACCGCACGTTCACTTGGGAATTTAATGTTAATCACTTTAAAAGGTTTGGATCCATAGGTCATTTGCATCTTTAACATGTTCCAAGCATGTATATCCATTTTTTAAAACATGCGTAAAAAAATATCATTCTGATAAAATTCTGGGCTACTACGGTTGAACTAGTAGAATTTCCCAAACTTCTATAACAAAACTTTTGTGTTCATTTGTGGTGTGTGAATAAATTTTCTTTAGATACATTTTTGTTGCTTGATATTCTTTCCTAACTTAAACTAAAATTTTCTTTTTGTTGTAACCTATTTGCCTTTTATCAATTTTTTTGGTTACGAGATGAAGGGAAAGTGAAAACTCAAGTTTTGATTTAAGAAAAAAATAAACATCTAAAATGGAAATGCATAATGCACAAATGTAGAGAGAGATAATTCGAAAAAGTGTCTGTAATTTTTAGGGATTGTTAAATTTTTTTAGTTTTTATATATAAGGTTCTGCAATATGGGGAAAAGGGGGAGGTGGGGGATTTTTAACTCAGTGTTGACTTCCAATGCATAAGTCATTCCTTACAAAAATCTTGCCTGTTATGCATGATAAATCACTTTACAATCATCTATGATCGTTAGGTTAGCTTTTTGTAAATGGGCAAAATAATGGCTTGTTTGACTCGGGTAAATATCCCACCGCACGTTCACTTGGGAATTTAATATTATTCTCTTTAAAAGGTTTGGATAAATAGGTCATTTGAATCTTTAACACATTCCAAGCATGCATATCCATTTTTTAAAACATGCATAAAAAAATTTCTTTCTTATAAAATTCTGAGCTATTAGGGTGAAACTAGTGGAATTTCCCAAACTTGGATAACAACCATTGTGTTCCTTTGTAGTGTGTGAATAAATTTTATTTACTTACCTTTGTTATTGCTTTAAATTCTTTCCATAGATAAACTCTAAAATTTTCATTTTGTTGTGATCTATTTGCCTTTTATCTCTTTTTTTGTTTACGAGATGAAGAGAAAGTGAAAACTCAAGTTTTGATTTGAGAAAACATTTTACAGCTAAAATGGAAATGCACAATGCAAAAAATTTAGAGAGAGATAATTCAAAAAAGTGTCTATAATTTTTAGGGATTGTATACTCTTTTTAGTTTTTATATATCAGGTTCTGTAATCGTCGTGAAAAGGGGGAGGCGGGGATTTTTAAATGAGTTTTGACTCCCAATCCATATTTCATTCCTTAGAAAAATATAGCCCATTACGCGTGGTAAATCACTTTACAATCATCTAATATCGGTAGGTTAGCTTTTTGTAAATGGGATAAATAATGGCTTGTTCGACTCGGGTAAATATCCCACTGCACCTTCACTTGGGAATTTATTGTTATTCTCTTTAAAAGGTTTGGATCCATAGGTAATTTTCATATTTAACATGTTTCAAGCATGCGTATCCATTTTTTAAAACTAACGTAGGAAAATCTCTTTCTTATAAAATTCCGAGCTATTAGAGTTGAACTAGTGGAATTTCCCAAACTTGGATAACGAAACTTTTGAGTTTATTTGTGGTGTGTGAATAAATTTTCTTTACTTACATTTGTTATTGCTTTAAATTCTTTCCATACATAACTCTAAAATTTTCATTTTGTTGTGATCTATTTGCCTTTTATCTCTTTTTTTGGTTTCGAGATTAAGGGAAAGTGAAAACTCAAGTTTTGATTTAAGAAAAAAGTATACATCTTAAATGGAAATGCACGTTGCAGAAATGTAGAGAGATATAATTCCAAAAAGTGTTTGTAATTTTTAGGGATTGTAAACTCTTTTTAGTTTTTATATATCAGGTTCTGCAATCGCCAGGAAATGGGGGAGGCGGGTGATTTTAAACTGAGTGTTGACTCCAAATCCATAAGTCATTCCTTACAAAAATATAGCTGTTACACATGATAAATCACTTACAATCATCTATGATCATTAGGTCATCTTTTTGTAAATGGGCAAAATAATGGCTTGTTTAACTCGGGTAAATATCCCACTGCACGTTCACTTGGGAATTTAATGTTATTCTCTTTAAAAGGTTTGGATCCATAGGTCATTTGCATCATTAACATGTTTCAAGCATCCATATCCATTTTTTAAAACATGTATAGAAAAATCTCTTTCTTATAAAATTCCGAGCTATTAGGGCTGAACTAGTGAAATTTCCCAAACTTGGATAACAAAACTTTTGTGTTCATATGTGGTGTGTCAATAAATTTTCTTTACTTACATTTGTTATTGCTTTAAATTCTTTCCAAACATAAACTGAAAATTTTTCATTTGGTTGTTATCTTTTTGCCTTTTATCTCTTTTTTTTATTGATGAGATGAAGGGAAAGCAAAAACTCAATCCTAAAAAAAATATAGCCCGTTACGCATGATAAATCACTTTACAATAATCTATGATCGTTAGGTCAGCTTTTTCTAAATGGGCAAAATAATGGCTTGTTCGACTCAAGTAAATATCCCACCACTCGTTCACTTGGGAATTTAATGTGATTCTCTTTAAAAGGTTTGGATCCATAAGTCATTTGCATCTTTAATATATTTCAAACATGCATATCCATTTTTTTAAACTTGCATAGAAAAATCTCTATCTTATAAAATTCCGAGCTATTAGGGTTGAACTAGTGAAATTTCCCAAACTTGGATAACAACACTTATGTGTTAATTTTTCGTGTGAATAAATTTTGTTTACATACATTAGTTATTGCTTTAAATTATTTCCACACATAAACTCTAAATTTTCATTTATTTGTTATCTATTGCCTTTTATCTCTTTTTTTGTTTACTTGATGAAGTGAAAGTGAAAGCACATGTTTTGATTTGAGAAAAAAGTATAGATCTAAAATGGAAATGCATAATGAACAAATGTAGAGAGAGATAATTCCAAAAATTGTTTGTAATTTTTGGGGATTGTAAATTCTTTTTATTTTTTATATATAAGGTTCTGCAATCATGCAGAAAAGGGGGAGGCAGGGGATTTTTAACTCAGTGTTGACTTCCAAACCATTAGTCATTCCTTAAAAAAATATAGCCTGTTACGCATGATAAATCACTTTACAATCATCTATGATCGTTACGTCAGCTTTTCGAAAATGAGCAAAATAATGGCTGCTTTGACTCGGGTAAATATCCCACCGCACTTTCACTTGGGAATTTAATGTTATTTTCTTTAAAAGGTTTGGATCCATAGGTCATTTGCATCTTTCACATGTTCCAAGCATCCATATCCATTTTTAGAAAAAAGTGTGAATAAATTTTATTTTCTTAAATTTGTGAATGCTTTAAATTATATCCATACATAAACTCTAAAATTTTCATTTTGTTGTGATCTATTTGCGTTTTATCTCTTTTTTTGTGTACGAGATGAAGGAAAAGTGAAAACTCAAGTTTTGGTGTAGGAGAAAAGTATATATCTAAAATGGAAAGGCACAATGCACAAATTTGGAGAGAGATAATTCCAAAAAGTGTCTGTAATTTTAGCGATTGTAAACTCTTTTAAGTTTTAATATATCAGGTTCTGCAATTGTCGGGAAAAGAGGGAGGGGGGGATTATTAACTGAGTGTTGACTCCCAATTCATAAGTCATTCCTAACGAAAATATAGCCTGTTACACATGATAAATCATTTTACAATCATCTGTGATCGTTAGGTCAGCTTTTCTAAATGGGGAAAATAATGGCTTGTTTGACTCGAGTAAATATCCCACCGCACGTTCACTTGGGAATTTAATCTTATTCTCTTTAAAAGTTTTGGATCCTTGGGTCATTTCCTTCTTTAACATGTATCAAGCATGAATATCCATTTTTTAAAACGTGCATAGAAAAATCTCTTTCTTATAAAAATCCGAGCTATTAGGGTTGAACAAGTGGAATTTTCCAAACTTGGATAACAACACTTTTGTGTTCATTTGTGGTGTGTGAATAAATTTTTTTTCTTACATTTTTTATTTCTTTAAATTCTTTCCATACATAAACTCTAAAACTTTCATTTTGTTGTGATCTATTTGCCTTTTATCTCTTTTTTTGTTTACGAGATGAAGGGAAAGTGAAAACTCAAGTTTTAATTTATGAAAAAAGTATACATCTAAAATGGAAATGCACAATGCACAAATGTAGAGAGTAATAATTCCAAAAAGTGCCTGTAATTTTAAGGGATATTAAACTCTTTTAGTTTTTATATATCTTGTTCTGCAATCGTTGAGAAAAAGGGGGGAGGCAGGGGATTTTTAACTGAGTGTTGACTCCCAATCCATAAGTCATTCCTTACAAAAATATAGCCCGTTACGGATGATAAATCACTTTACAATCATTTAAGATCGTTAGGTCAGCTTTTTGTAAATGGGTAAAACAATGGCTTGTTTGACTCAGGTAAATATCCCACCTCACGTTCACTTGGGAATTTAAGTTCTTCTCTTTAAAAGGTATGGATCCATAGGACAATTGCATTTTAATATGTTACAAGCATGCATGTCCTTTTTTTAAAACATGCGTAGGACATTTGCATCTTTAACATGTTACAAACATGTATATCCTTATTTTCTTACATTTGTTATTGCTTTAAATTCTTTCCATACATAAACTCTAAAATTTTCATTTTGCTGTGATCTATTTGCCTTTTATCTCTTTTTCTGTTTAAGAGATGAAGGGAAAGTGAAAACTCAAGTGTTTATTTAAGAAAAAAGTATACATCAAAAATGGAAATGCACAATGCAAAAATGTAGAGAGATATAATTCCAAAAAGTGTCTGTAATTTTTAGGGATTGTAAACTCCTTTTAGTTTTTATATATCAGGTTCTGCAATCGTCGGGAAAAGGGGGAGGTGGGGGATTTTTAACTGAGTGTTGACTCTCAATCCATAAGTCATTCCTTACAAAAATATAGCCCATTACGCATGATAAATCACTTTACAATCATCTATGATCGTTAGGTCAGCTTTTTCTAAATGAGCAAAATAAAGGCTTGTTTGACTCGGGTAAATATACCACCACATGTTCACTTGGGAATTTAATGTTATTCTCTTTAAAAGGTATGGATCCATAGGTCATTTGTATCTTTAACATGTTTCAAGCATGCATATCCATTCGTAGCAATTAGGGTTGAACTAGTGGAATTTCCCTAACTTGGATAACAACACTTTTGTGTTCATTTGAGGTGTGTGAATAAATTTTGTTTACTTACATTTGTGTTTGCTTTAAATTCTTTGCAAACATTAAACTCTTAAATTTTCATTTTGTTGTGATCTATTTGCTTGTTACCTTTTTTTTATTTACGAGATGATGGGAAAGTGAAAAATCAGGTTTATATTTAATAAAAAAAAGTATAGATCTAAAATGGAAATGCACAATGCACAAATTTAGAGAATGATAATTCCAAAAAGTGTTTGTAATTTTTTGGGATTGTAAACTCTTTTTAGTTTTTATATATCAGGTTCTGCAATCTTTGGGAAAAGGGGGAGGCTGTGGATTTTTAACTGAGTGTTTATTCCAAATCCATAAGTCTTTCCTTACAAGGATATAGCCCATTACGCATGAAAATCACGTTACAATCATCTATAATCGCTAGCTTAGCCTTTTGTAAACGAGTGAAATAATGGCTTGTTTGACTCGGGTCAATATCCCATAGCAAGTTCACTTGGGAATTTAATGTTATTCTCTTTAAAAGGTTTGGATCCACAGGTCATTTGAATATTTAACTTTTTTCAAGCATGCATATCCATTTTTTAAAACATGTGTAGAAAAATCTCTTTCTTATAAAATTCCATGCTATTAGGGTTGAACTGGTGGAATTTTCCCAAACTTAGATAACAAAACTTTTGTGTACATATGTGGTGTGTGAATAAATTTTCTTTACTTACATTTGTTATTTCTTTAAATTCTTTCCATACATAAACTCTGAAATTGTCATTTTGTTGTGATCTATTTGCCTTTTATCTCTTTTTTTGTTTACGAGATGAAGGGAAAGTGAAAACTCAAGTTTTGATTAAAGAAAAAAGTATACATGTAAAATTGAAATGAAAAATGGAAAAATGTGGAGAGAGATAATTCCAAAATGTGTCTGTAAGTTTTAGGGATTGTAAACTCTTTTTAGTTTTTATATATCAGGTTCTGCGATTGTCGAGAAAAGGGGGAGGCAAGGGATTTTTAATTGAGTGTTGACTCCCAATCCATAAGTTATTCCTTACAAAAATATTGCCAGTTACACATGATAAATCACATTACAATCATCTATGATCGTAAGGTCAGCTTTTAGTAAATGGACAAAATAATGGCTTGTTAGACTCAGGTAAAAATCCTACCGAACGTTCACTTAGGAATTCAATGTTATTATTCTCTTTGAAAGGTTTGGATCCATAGGTCATTTGCCTCTTTAACATGCAAGCATGCATATCCCTTTTTTAAAATATTTGTAGAAAAATCTCTTTCTTATAAAATTCCGAGCTATTAGGGTTGAACTAGTGGCATAACTTGGATAAAAAAACTTTTGTGTTCATTTAAATTTTCTTTACTTACATTTGTTATTGCTTTAAATTCGTTCCATACATAAACTCTAAAATTTTCATTTCTTTGTGATCTATTTTCCTTTTATCTCTCTTTTTGTTCTACGAGATGAAGCGAAAGTGAAAACTCAAGTTTCTATTTAAGAAAAAAGTATACATCTTAAATGGAAATTCACAATGAACAAATGTAGAGAGAAATAATTCCAAAAAGTGTATGTAATTTTTAGGGATTGTAAACTCTTTTTAGTTTTTATATATCAGGTTCTGAACTCGTCTGGAAAAGGGGGAGGCGGGGGATTTTTTACTGAATGTTGACTCCCATTCCATAAGTTATCCCTTACAAAAATATAGCCCGTTATGCATGATAAATCATTTTACAATCATCTATGATCGTTAGGTCAGCTTTTTGTAAATGGGCAAAATAATCGCTTGTTTGACTCGAATAAATATTCAACTGCACGTTCACTTGGGAATTAAATGTTATTCTCTTTAAAAACTTTTTGGATCCATATGTCATTTGCATCTTTAACATGTTTAAAGAATGCATATCCATTTTTTAAAACTTGTGTAGAAAAATCTCTTTCTTATAAAATTCTGAGCTGTAAGGGTTGAACTAGTGGAATTTTCCCAAACTTAGATAACAAAACTTTTGTGTAAATTTGTGGTGTGTGAATAAATTTTCTTTACTTACATTTTTTATTTCTTTAAATTCTTTCCACACATAAACTCTAAAATTTTCATTTGTTGTGATCTATTTGCCTTTCATCTCTTTTTTTGTTTACGATAATGAAGGGAAACTGAAAACTCAAGTTTTGATTTAAGAAAAAAGTATACATCTAAAATGAAAATGCACAATGCACAAATATAGAGAGATATAATTCCAAAAAGTTACTATAATTTTTACGGATAGTAAAATCTTTCTAGTTTTTATATATTAGGTTATGCGATCGTCAGGAAAAGTGGCAGGGGATTTTTCATTGGGTCTTGACTCCCATACTAGTAGTCATTCCTTACAAAAATATAGCCCGTTAGGCATTATAAATCACTTTACAATCATCTATGTTCGTTAGGTCAACTTTTGTAAATGGGCAAAATAATGGCTTGTTTGACTAAGGTAAATATCCCACTGCACGTTCACTTGGGAATTTAATTTTAATCTCTTTAAAAGGTTTGGATCCAAAGGTCATTTGCATCTTTAACAACTTTCAAGCATGCATATCAATTTTTTAAAACTTGAGTAGAAAAATCTCTCTCTCATAAAATTCCGAGCTATTCGGGTTCAACTAGAAGAATTTCCCAAACTTGGATAACAAAATTTTTGAGTTCATTTGTGGTGTGTGAATAAATTTTCTTTACTTACATTTTCTATTGCTTTAAATTCTTTCCATACATAAACTCTAAAATTTTCATTTAGGGGTGATCTATTTGCCTTTTATCTCATTTTTTTTATGAGATGAAGGTAAAGTGAAAACTCTAGTTTTGGTTTAAGAAAAAAGTATCCATCTAAAATGGAAACGCACAATGCATAAATGTAGAGAGAGATATTTCCAAAAAGTGTTTGTAATTTTTAGGGATTGTAAACACTTTTTAGCTTTTATATATCAGGTTATGCAATCTTCGGAAAAAGGGGGAGGTGGGGGATTTTTAACTGAGTGTTGACTCCAAATCCATAAGTCATTCCATAAAGAAATATAGCCTATCATGCTAGATAAAAAACTTTACAATCATCTATGATCGTTAGGTCAGCTTTTTGTAAATGGGCAAAATAATGTCTTTTTTAACTCGGGTAAATATCCCACCGCACGTTCACTTGGGAATTTAATGTTATTCTCTTTAAAAGGTTTGGATCCATAGGTCATTTGCATCATTAACATGTTTCAAGCATGCATATCCATTTTTTAAAACATGTATAGAAAAATCTCTTTCTTATAAAATTCCGAGCTATTAGGGTTGAACAAGGGGAATTTCCCAAACTAGGATAACAAATATTTTGTGGTCATTTGTGGTCTGTGAATAAATTTTATTTACTTAAATTTATTATTGCTTTAAATTCTTTCCATACATAAACTCTAAAATTTTAATTTTGTTGTGATCTATTTATATCTTTTTTTGTTTACGAGAAAGAGGGAAAGTGAAAACTCAAGTTTTGATTTAAGAAAAAAGTATACATCTAAAATGGAAATGCACAATGCACAAATGTAGAGAGTGATAATTCATAAAAGTGTCTGTACTTTTTAGGGATTGTCAGCTCTTTTTAGTTTTTATATACCAGGTTGTGCAATCGTCGGGAAAAGGCGGAGGACTCCGAATCGATAAGTCATTCCTATAAAAAATACAGCCCATTACCCATGATAAATCACTTTACAATCATCTATGATCATTAGGTCTGCTTTTTGTAAATGGGAAAAATAATGGTTTGTTTGACTCGAGTAAATATCCCACCGCATGTTCACTTGGGAATTTAAGGTTATTATCTTTAGAAGGTTTGGACCCAAAAATTATTTGCATCTTTAACATGTTTCAAGCTTGCATATCCATTTTTTAAAACATGCTTAGAAAATCTCCGTCTTATAAAATTCCTAGCTATTAGCGTCGAACTGGTGGCATTTCCCAAACTTGGATTACAAAACTTTTGTGTTCATTTGGGGTCTGTGAATAAATTTTCTTTACTTACATTTGTTATTTCTTTAAATTCTTTCCATAATTAAACTCTAAAATTTTCATTTTGTTGTGATTTATTTGCCATTTATCGCTTTTTTTGCTTACGAGATGAAGGGAAATTGAAAACTCAAGTTTTGATTTAAGAAAAAAGTATACTTCTAAAATGGAAATGCACATTGCACAAATGTAGAGAGAGATAATTCCATAAAGTGTCTGTAATTTTTAGGGATTGTAAACCCTTTTTAGATTTTATATATCAGGTTCTGCAATCGTCGGGAAAAGGGGGAGGCGAGGGATTTTTAACTGAGTGTTGACTCCCAGTCCATAAGTCAATCCTTACAAAAATATAGCCCTTTACGCATGTTAAATCATTTTCCAATCATCAATTCCTTACAAAAATATAGGCCGTTACGCAGGATAATGGCTTGTTAGTTTTTTGTAAATGGGCAAAATAATGGCTGTTTTTACTCGGGTAAATATCCCAATGCATGTTCACTTGGGAATTTAATGTTATTCTCTTTAAAATGTTTGGATCCATTGGTCATTTCTATCTTTAACGTGTTTCAAGCATGCATATCCATTTTTTAAAAATGAGTAGAAAAATCTCTTTCTAGTAAAATTCCGAGCTATTAGGGTTCAACTAGTGGAATTTCCCAAACTTGGATAACAAATTTTTTGTGTTCATTTGTGGTGTGTGAATAAATTTTATTTACTTACATTTGTTATTGCTTTAAATTATTTCCATACATAAACTCTAAAATTTTCATTTAGTGGTGATCTATTTGCCTTTTATGTCTTTTTTTTTTTACAAGATGAAGGGAAAGTGAAAACCCAAGTTTTGATTTAAGAAAAAAGTATACATCTAAAATAGAAATGCACAAACTGAAAATGTATACAGAGATAATTCCAAAAAAGTGTCTGTAATTTTTTGGTATTCTAAACTATTTTTAGTTTTTTTATATCAGGTTCTGCAATCGTCGAGAAAAGGGGGAGGCGGGGATTTTTAATTGAGTGTCGACTCCCAGTCCATAAGTCATTCCTTTAAAAAATATAGCCCATTACGCATGATAAATCACTTTACAACATCTATGATCGTTAGGTCAGCTTTTTGTAAATGAGCAAAATAATGGCTTGTTTGACTCAGGTAAATATCCCATCGCACGTTCACTTGGGAATTTAAAGTTATTCTCTTTAAATAGTTTGGATCCATAGGTCATTTGCATCTTTAACATGTTTCAAGCATGCATATCCATTTTTAAAAGCATGTGTAGAAAAATCTCTTTCTTATAAAATTCCGAGCAATTAGGGGTGAACTAGTGGAATTTTCCAAACCTGGATAACAAAACTTTTGTGTTCATTTGTGGTTTGTGGATAAATTTTCTTTACTTAAATTTTTTATTACTCTAAATTCTTGCCATACATAAACTCTGAAATTTTCATTTTGTTGTGATCTATTTGCCTTTTATCTCTTTTTTTGATTACGAGATGACGGGAAAGTGAAAACTCGAGTTTTGATTTAAAAAAAAAAGTACACATCTAAAATGGAAATGCACAATGCAAAAATGTAGAGAGAGTTAATTCCAAAAAGTGTCTGTAATTTTTAGAGATTGCAAAATCTTTTTATTTTTTATATATCATGTTCTACAATCGTAGGGAAAAGGGGGAGGCGGGGAATTTTCAATTGAGTGTTGACTCCCAATGCATAATTCATTCCTTACAAAAATATAGCCAGTTATGCTTGATAAATCACTTTACAGTCATCTATGATCGTTAGGTCAGTTTTTTGTAAATTGCCAAAATAATGGCTTTGTTTGACTCGAGTAAATATCCCACAAAATGTTCACTTGGGAATTTAATGTTATTCTCTTTAAAAGGTTTGGATCCATAGGTCATTTGCATCTTTAACATGTTTCAAGGTTGCATATCGATTTTTTTAAAACATTGGTAGAAAAATCTCTTTTTTATAAAATTCCGAGTTATTAGGGTTGAAGTAGAAGAATTTCCTAAACTTGGATAACAAAACTGTTCTGTTCATTTGTGGTATGTGATTAAATTTTCTTTACTTAAATTTGTTATTGCTTTAAATTCTTTCCATACATAAACTCTAAAATTTTCATTTTGTTGTGATCTATTTGCCTTTTATCTCTTTTTTCTTTTACGAGGTGAAAACTCAAGTTTTGATTTAAGAAAAAAGTATACATCTAAAATGGAAATACACAATGCACAAATGTAGAGAAAGATCTTTCCAAAAAGCAATAACAAATCTAAGTAAAGAAAATTTATTCACACACCACAAATGAACACAAAGTATTGTTATCCAAGTTTGGGAAATTCCTCTAGTTCAACCCATATAGCATGGAATTTTATAAGAAAGAACTTTTTCTAGACATGTTCTAAAAAATGGATATGCATGCTTGAAACATGTTAAAGATGAAAATCACCTATGGATCCAAACCTTCTAAAGAGAATAACATTAAATTCTCAAGTGAATGTGCGGTGGGATATTTACCCAAGTCAAAGGAGCCATTATTTCTCCCATTTACAAAAAGCTGACGAAACGATCATAGATGATTTTAAAGTGATTTATCATGCGTAACGGGTTATATTTTTTTAAGGGATGACTTATGGATTTGGAGTCAACACTCAGTTAAAAATCCCCCACCTCCCTCTTTTCCCGACGATTGCAAAACCTGATATAAAAAAAATAAAAAGAGTTTGTAATACCTAAAAATTATAGACACTTTTTTGAATTATCTCTCTCTACATTTGTGCAATGTGCATTTCAATTTTAGATGTACACCATTTTATTAAATCTAAACTTGAGTTTTCACTTTCCCTTCATCTCTCGTAAACAAAAAAAGAGATAAAAGGCAAATAGATAAGAACAAAATGGAAATTTTAGAGTTTATGTATGGAAAGAATACAAAGCAATAACAAATGTAAGTAAAGAAAATTTATTCACACACCACAAATGAACACAACAGTTTTGTTATCCAAGTTTGGGAAATTCCACTAGTTCAACCTTAATAGCTTGGAATTTTATAAGAATGAGATTTTTCTACACATGTTTTAAAAAGGGATATGCATGCTTGAAACATGTTAAAGATGCAAATGACCTATGGATCAAAACCTTTTACAGAGAATAGCATTATTTTCTCGAGTGAACATGCGGTGGGATATTTAACCGAATGAAACAAGCCATTATTTTGCCCTTTTATAAAAAGCTGACTTAACGATCATAGATGATTGTAAAGTGATTTATCATGGGTAACGGGTTCTATTTTTGAAGGAATGACTCATGGATTGGGAGTCAACACTCAGTTAAAAATCCCCGCTACCCCCTTTTCCCAACGATTGCAAAACCTTATATATAAAAACAGAAAAGAGTTTACAATCCCTAAAATTACAGACACTTTTTGGAATTATCTCTCTCTATATTTATGCATTGTGCATTTCTATCTTATATGTATACTTTTTTCTTAAATTAAAACTTGATTTTTCACTTTCCCTTCATCTCGTAAACAAAAACATAGATAAAAGGCAAAAATAGATCACAACAAAACAAAAAATTTTAGAGTTTATATATGGAAAAAAAAAATTTAAGTAATAAAAAATGTAAGTAAAGAAAATTTATTCACAGACCACAACTGAACACAAAAATTTTGTTATCCAAGTTTGCTAAATTCCACTAGTTCAACCCTTCTAGCTTGGAATTTTATAAGAAAGAGAGTTTTCTACACATCTTTTATAAAATGGATATGCATGCTTGAAACATGTAAAAGAGGCAAATGGCCAATGGATCCAAAAATTTTAAAGAGAATAACATTAAATTCTCAAGTGAACGTGCAGTGGGATATTTACCTGAGTCAAACAAGCCATTTTTTTGCCCGTTTACTAAAACCTGACCTAATGATCATAGATGATTGTAAAGAGATTTATCTTTTGTAACGGGCTATAATTTTTTAAGGAATGAATTTGGCTTGCGAGTCAACACTAAGTTAAACATCCCCCACCTCCCTCTTTTCCCGACGATTGCAAAACTTGATATATAAAAACTAAAAACAGTTGACGATCCCAAAAAATTACTGACCCTTTTTGGAATTATCTCTCTCTAAATTTGTACATTGTGCATTTCCACTTTAGATATATACTTTTTTCTTAAATCAAAACTTGAGTTTTCACTTTCCCTTCATCTCGAAAACAAAAAAAAAGATAAAAAGCAAATACATCACAACAAAATGATAATTTTAGAGTTTATGTATATAAATAATTTAAAGCAAAAAAAATTTAAATAAAGAAAATTTATTAACACACCACAAATGAACAAAAGTTTTTTTAAGCAAGTTTGGGAAATTCCACTAGTTCAACCGTAATGGCTTGGAATTTTAAAAGAAAGATATTTTTCTACACATGTTATAAAAAATGGATAGGCATGCTTGAAACATGTTAAAGATGAAAATGACCTATGGATCCAAACCTTTGTAAGAAAATAACATTGAATTCTCAAGTGAACGCGCGGTGGGATATTTACCCGAGTCAAACAAGCCATTATTTGGCCCATATAAAAGAACATGCCCTAGCGATCATAGATGATTGTAAAGTGATTTATCATACGTACCAGGCTATATTCTTTTAAGTAATGACTTATGGATTAGGAACCAACACTCAGTTAAAAATCCCCTACCTCCCCCTTTTCCCGACGATGGCAAAATCAGATATATAAAAACAAAAAAAAGTTTAAAATTAGTAAAAATTACAAACACTTTTCGGAATTATGTCTCTCCACATTTTTGCGTTGTGAATTTCTATTTTAGATGTTAACTTTTTTCTTAAATCAAAATTGGAGTTTTCACTTTCCCTTCATCTCGTAAATAAAAAAAGAGATAAAGTCAAATAGACCAATACAAAATGAAAATTTTAGAGTTTATGTATGGAAAGAATTTAAACCAAAAAAAAATGTAAGTAAATAAAATTTATACACACACCACAAAGGAACAAAATAGTTTTGTTATCCAAATTTGGGAAATTCCACTAGTTCAACCGTAATAGCTTGGAATTTTATAAGAAAGAGATTTTTCTACAAATGTTTTAAAAAATGGATATGCATGCTTGAAACATGATAAAGATGCAAATGACCTATGGATCCAAACCTTTTAGAGTGATTAACATTAAATTCTCAAGTGAACATGCGGTGGGATATTTACCTGAGTCAAACAAACCATATTTTTGCCCTTTTATAAATACCTGACTAACGATCTATTTTTTGAATTATCTCTCTCTACATTTGAGGATTATACATTTCAATTTTAGATGTATACTTTTTTCGTAAATCAAAACTTGAGTTTTCACTTTCCCTTCATGTCATAAACAAAAAAAGAGATATAAGGCAAATAGATCACAACAAAATAAAAAATTTAGAGTTTATGTATGGGAAGAATTTAAAACAATAAAAAATGTAAGTAAAGAAATTCTTTTCACAAACTACAAATGAACAAAAAAGTTTTGTTATCCAAGTTTGGGAAATTCCTCTAGTTTAACCCTAATGGTTTGGAATTTTATAAGAAAGAGATTTTTCTACACATGGTTGAAAAAATGGATATGCATGCTTGAAACATGTTAAAGATGCGAATGACCTATGGATCCAAACCTTTTAATGAGAATAACATTAAATTCTCAAGTAAACGTGCGGTGGAATATTTACCTGAGTCAAACAAGCCATTATTTTGTCCATTTAAAAATAGCTGACCCAACGATCTTAGATGATTGTAAATTTATTTATCATGTGTAACAGGTATCTTTTTCTAAGTAATGATTTATTAATTGGGATTCAACACTCAGTTAAAAATCCCTTGCCTCCTCCTTTTCCCGACGATTGCAAAACATGCTATATAAAAACTAAAAAGAGTTTACAATCCCTAAAAATTATAAACACTTTTTGGAATTATCTCTCTCTACATTTGTGCATTGTGCATTCCATTTTAGATGTATATTTTTTCCTAAAATCAAAACTTGAGGTTTTCACTTTCCCTTTATCTCGTAAACAAAAAAAGAGATAAAAGGCAAATAGATCATGCAAAATTTAATATTTTAGAGTTTATGAATGGAAAGAATTTAAAGTAATAACAAATTTAAGTAAAGAGAATTTATTCCCACACCAGAAATGAACACAAAAGTTTTGTTATCCAAGTTTGAGAAATTCCACTAGTTCAACCCAAATGGCTTGGAATTTTTTTAGAAAGAGATTTTTCTACACATGTTTTAAAAAATGATATGCGTGGTTGAAACATGTTTAAGATGCAAATGACCTATGGATCCAAACCTTTTAAAGAGAATAACATTAAATTGTCAAGTGAACGTGCGGTGGGATATTTACCCGAGTCAAACAAACCACTATTTTGCCCATTTAAAAAAGGTTGATCTGACGATCATAGATGATTGTAAAGTGATTTATCTTGTGTAAGGGGATATATTTTTTAAAGGAATGACTTATGGATTGGGAGTCAACACTCTGTTAAAAATCCCCCGCCTCGCCCTTTTCCCGACAATTGCAAAACCTGATATATAAAAACAGAAAAGAGTTTGCAATCCCTAAAAATTAAAGACACTTTTTTGAACTCTCTCACTCTATAGTTGTGCATTGTGCATTTAAATTTTATATGTACACTTTTTTCTTAAATCGAAACTCTAGTTTTCACTTTCCCGTCATCTCGTAAACAAAAAAAGAGATAAAACGCAAATAGATCACAACAAAATAAATTTTTTAGAGTTTTTGTATGGAAAGAATTTAAAGCAATAACAAATGTAAGTAAAGAAAATTTATTCACACACCACAAATGAACACAAAAGTTTTGTTATCCAAGTTTGGGAAATTCCACTAGTTCAACCCAAATGGCTTGGAATTTTATAAGAAAGAGATTTTTCTACAAATATTTTAAAAAATGGATTTGCATGCTTGAAACATCTTAAAGATGCAAATGACCTATGGATCCAAACCTTTTAAAGTGATTAACATTAAATTCTCCAGTGAACGTGCGGTGGGATATTTACCTGATTCAAACAACCCATTATTTTGCCCTTTTATAAATTGCTGACCTAACGATCATAGATGATTGTAAAGTGATTTATCATGCGTAACAGGCTATATTTTTGTTAGGAATGACTTATTGATTGGGATTCAACACTCAGGTAAAAATCCCTCGCCTCCCCCTTTTCCCGACGATTGCAAAACAAGCTACACAAAAAGTAAAAAGAGTTCACAATCCGTAAAAATTACAGACACGTTTTGGAATTATCTCTCTCTACATTTGTGCATTGTGCATTTAAATTTTATATGTATACTTTTTCCTTAAATCAAAACTTGAGGTTTCACTTTCCCATCATCTTGTAAAAAAAAAAGAGATAAAATTCAAATAAGTAACAACATAATGAAAATTTTAGAGTTTATGTAAAGTGATTTATCATGCGTAAGGGGCTATATTTATGAAAGGAATGACAAATAGATTGGCAGTCAACACTCTGTTAGAAATCATCCACCTCCCCTTTTTCACGATGATTGCAAAACCTGATATATAAAAACTAAAAGAGTTTGCAATCCCTAAAAATTACAGACACTTTTTTGAATTATCTCTCTCTACATTTGAGCATTGTGCATTTCATTTTTAAAAGTACACTTATTTATTAAATCGAAACATGAGTTTTCATTTTCCCTTCATCTCGTAAACAAAAAAAGAGATTAAAGGCAAATTGATCACAACAAAATGAAAATTTTGGAGTTTATGTATGGAAAGAATTTAAACCAATAACAAATGTAAGTAAAGAAAATTTATTCACACACCAGAAATGAACACAAAAGTTTTGTTATCCAAGTTAGGGGAATTCCTCTAGTTCAACCCATAGAGCATGGAATTTTATAAGAAAGAAATTTTTCTAGACATGTTATAAAAAATGGATATGCTTGCTTGAAACATGCCAAAGATGAAAATCACCAATAGATCCAAACCTTTGAAAGAGAATAACATTAAATTCTCAAGTGAACGTGCGGTGGGATATTTACCCAAGTCTAAGAAGCAGTTATTTTTCCTATTTATAAAAAGCTGACCTAACGATCATAGATGATTGTGAATTGATTTATCATGCAGAACGGGCTATATGTTTGTATGGAATGACTTATGGATTTGGAGTCAATACTCAGTTAAAAATCCCCCACCTCCCCCTTTTCCCGATAAAAAATAAAAAGAGTTTGTAATCCCTAAAAATTATAGACACTTTTTTGAATTATCTCTGTCTACATTTGTGCATTGTGTATTTCAATTTTAGATGTACAACTTTATCTTAAATTGAAACTTGAGTTTTCACTTTCCCTTCATCTCGTAAACAAAAAAAGAGATAACAGGCAAATAGATCACAACAAAATGAAAATTTTAGAGTTTATGTATGGAAAGAATTTAAAGCAATAACAAATGTTAGTAAAGAAAATTTATTCACACACCACAAATGAAGACAAAAGTTTTGTTATGAAAGTTTGGGAAATTCCACAAGTTCAACCCTAACTGCTTGGAATTTTATAAGAAATTGATTTTTCAGCACATGTTTTAAAAAATGGATATGCATGCATGAAACATGTTAAACATTCAAATGATCTATGGATCCAAACCTTTTAATGAGAATAACATTAAATTCTCAAGTGAACATGCGGTGGGATATTTACCCGAGTCAAACAAGCCATTATTTTGCCCATTTACAAAAAGTTGAGCTAATGATCATAGATGATTGTAAAGTGATTTATCATGCATAACAGGCTATAATTTTGTAAGGAATGACTTATGGGTTTTGAGTCAACATTCAGTTAAAAAACCCCCGCCTCTCCCTTTTCCTGACGATTGCAAAACCTAATATATAAATACTAAAAAGAGTTTCCAAACCATAAAAATTAATGATAGTTTTTTGAATTATCTCTCTCTACATTTGTGCATTGTGCAATTCCATTTTATATGTATACTTTTTTTTTAAATCAAAATTTGAGTTTTCAATTTCGCTGCATCTTGTAAACAAAAAAAGAGATAAAAGGCAAATAGATCATTACAAAATGAAAATTTTAGAGTTTATTTATGGAAAGAATTTACAGCAATAAAAAATTTAAGTAAATAAAAATTATTCACTCAATACAAATGAACACAAAAGTTTAGTTATCCAAGTTTGAGAAATTCCACTAGTTCAACCCTAATAGCTTGGAATTTTATAAAAAAGAGATTTTTCTATACATGTTTTCAAAAAAGGATATTCATGCTTGAAACATGTTAAAGATTTAAGTGACATATGGATCCAAATCTATTAAAGCGAATAACATTAAATTCACAAGTGAACGTGTGGTGGGATATTTACCCGAGTCAAACAAGCCATTTTTTTGCCCTATTACAAAATGTTGACCTAATAATCATAGATGACTGTAAAATGATTTATCATGTGTAACGGGCTATATTTTTTTAAGGAATGACTTATGGATTGGGAGTCAACACTCTGTTAAAAATTCCCCACCTCTCCCTTTTCCCGACGATTGCAAAACCTGATATATAAAACTAAAAAGAGTTTGCAATCCCTAAAAATTACAAACACTTTTTTGAATTCTCTCACTCTATATTTGTGCATTGTGCATTTCAATTTTAGATGTACACTTTTTTCTTAAATCGAAACTTGTGTTTTCAGTTTCCCTTCATCTCGTAATCAAAAAAAGAGATAAAAGGCAAATAGATCACAACAAAATAAAAAATTTAGAGTTTATGCGTTGAAAGATTTTAAAGCAATTACAAATGTAAGTAATGAAAATTTATTCACACACCACAAATGAACACAAAATTTTTGTTATCCAAGATTGGGAAATTCCACTAGTTCAACCCTAATAGCTTGGAATTTATAAGAAAGAGATTTTTCTACACATGTTTTAAAAAATGGATATGCATGCTTGAAACATGTTAAAGATTTAAATCACCTACGGATCTAAACCTTGTAAAGAGAATAACATTAAATTCTCCAGTGAACGTGCGGTGGGATATTTACCCGAGTCAAACAAGCCAATATTTTGCCCACTAACAAAAAGCAGACCTAACGATCATAGATGATTATGAAGTGATTTATCATGCGTAAATGGCTATATTTTTGTAAGGAATGACTTATGCATTGCGAGTCAACACTCAATTAAAAATCCACTGCCTCCCCCTTTTCCCAACCATTGCAAATCATGATATATAAAAACTAAACAGAGTTTACAATCGCTAAAAATTATAGACACTTTTTGGTATTATCTCTCTCTACATTTGTGCATTGTGCATTTCCTTTTTAGATGTATAAGTTTTTCTTAAATCAACACTCTAGTTTTCACTTTCCCTTCATCTCGTAAACAAAAAGAGAGATAAAAGGCAAATAGATCACAACAGAATAAAAATTTTAGAGTTTTTGTATGGAAAGAATTTAAAGCAATAACAAATGTAATTAAAGAAAATTTATTCACACACCACAAATGAACACAAAAATTTAGGTATCCAAGCTTGGGAAATTCCACAACTTCAACCCTAATGGCTTGGAATTTTATAAGAAAGAGATTTTTCTACAAATGTTTTTAAAAATGGATATGCATACTTGAAACATGTTAAAAAATTAAATGACCTCTTGATCCAAACCTTTAAAAGTGATTAACATTAAATTCTCAGTGAACGTTCGGTGGGATATTTACCTGAGTCAAACAAGCCATTATTTTTCCCTTTTATAAATAGTTGACCTAATGATCATAGATGATTGTAAAGTGTGTATCATGCATAAGGGGCTATATTTTTGTAAGGACTGACTTATTGATTGGGATTCAACACTTAGTTAAAAATTCCCTGCCTCCCCCTTTTCCCCATCATTGCAAAACATGCTATAAAAAGGTAAAAAGAGTTTACAATCCCTAAAACTTACAGACACATTTTGGAATTCTCTCTCTCTACCTTTGCGCATTGTGCATTTCCATTTTAGATGTATACTTTTTCCTTAAATCAAAACTTGACTTTTCACTTTCCCTTCATCTTGTAAACAAAAATAAGAGATAAAAGGTAAATAACTAACAACAAAATGAAAATTTTAGAGTTTATGTATGGAAAGAAAATAAAGCAATAACAATTGTAAGTAAAGAAAATTAATTGATACATCACAAATGAACACAAAAGTTTTGTTATCAAAGTTTGGGAAATTCCACCAGTTCAACCCTAATAGCTTGGAATTTTATTGGAAAGAGATTTTTCTACACATGTTTTAAATAATGGATATGTATGCTTGAAACATGTTAAAGATCAAATGACCTATGGATCCAAGACTTTTAAAGAGAATAACTTTAAATTCTCAACCGAACGTGTGGTGGGATATTTACCCTAGTCAAACAAGCCATTATTTTGCCCATTTTCAAAAAGTTGACCTACCAATGATAGATGATTGTAAAGTGATTTATCATACGTAAGCGGCTATATTTATGTAAGGAATGACTTATGGATTGGCGGTCAACACTCAGTTAGAAATCCTCCGCCTCCCCCTTTTAACGATGATTGCAAAACCTGGTATATAAAAACTAAAAGAGTTTGCAATCCCTAAAAATTACAGACACTTTTTTGAATTATCTCTCTCTACATTTGAGCAATGTGCATTTCATTTTTAGAAGTACACTTTTTTCTTAAATCGAAACTTGAGTTTTCACTTTCCCTTCATCTCTTAAACAAAAAAAGAGATTAAAGGCAAATTGATCACAACAAATTGAAAATTTTGGAGTTTATGTATGGAAAGAATTTAAAGCAATAAAAAACGTAAGTAAATAAAATTTATTCACATACGAAAAATGAACACAAAAGGTTTTCTATCCGAGTTTGAGAAATTCCTCTAATTCAGAACATATAACATGGACTTTTATAAGAAAGAAATTTTTTTAGACATGTTCTAAAAAATTATTGACACTTTTTTGAATTATCTCTCTCTACATTTGTGCGTTGTGCATTTCAATTTTAGATGTACACCTTTTTATTAAATCGAAACATGAGTTTTCACTTTCCCTTCATCTCTCGTAAACAAAAAATGAGATAAAGGGCAAGTAGATAAGAACAAAATGAAAATTTTACAGTTTATGTATGAAAACAATACAAAGCAATAAAAAATGTAAGTAAAGAAAATTTATTCACACACAACAAATGAACACAAAAGTTTTGTTATCCAAGATTGGGAAATTCCACTAGTTCAACCCTAATAGCTTGGAATTTTATAAGAAAGAGATTTTTCTACACGTGTTTTAAAAATGGATATGAATGATTGAAACATATTACAGATGCAAATGACCTATGGATCCAAACCTTTTGAAGAGTATAACATTAAATTCTCGAGTGAACGTCCAGTGGGATATTTAACCGAGTCAAACAGGCCATTATTTTTCCCATTTATAAAAAGCTGACTTAACGATCATAGATGATTGTAAAGTGATTTATCATGCCTAACGGGTTCTATTTATGAAGGAATGACTTATGGATTGGGATTCAACACTCAGTTAAAAATCCCCCGCCACCCCTTTTTCCTAACGATTGCAAAACTGATATATAAAAACTAAAAAGAGTTTACAATCCCTACAAATTACAGACACTTTTTGGAATTATCTCTCTCTATATTTGTGCATTGTGCATTTATATTTTATATGTATACGTTTTTCTTAAATCAAAACTCGATTTTTCACTTTCCCTTCATCTAATAAACAAAAAAAGAGATAAAAGGCAAAAATTGGTCACAACAAAACGAAAATTTTTGAGTTTATGTATGGAAAATAAATTTGAAGCAATAAAAAATGTAGGTAAAGAAAATTTATTCTCTCACCACAAATAAACACAAAAGTTTTGTTATCCAAGTTTGGCAAATTCCACTAGTTTAACCCTTCTAGTGTGGAATTTTATAAGAAAGAGAGTTTTCTGCACATGTTTTAAAAAATGGATATGCATGCTTGAAACATGTTAAAGATGGAAATCACCAATGGACCTAAACATTTTAAAGAGAATAAAATTAAATTCTGAAGTGAACGTGCGGTGGGATATTTACCCGAGTCAAACAAGCCATTTTTTTGCCATTTTACTAAAAGCTGACGTAATGATCATAGATGATTGTAAAGAGATTTATCTTTTGTAATGGGCTATATTTTTGTAAGGAATAAATTTGGATTGGGTTTCAAAAATCAGTTAAAAATCCCCCACTCCCCCTTTTCCCGACAATTGCAAAACCTCATATATAAAAACTAAAAATAGTTTACGATCCCAAAAAATTACTAACCATTTTTGGAATCATCTCTCTCTACATTTGTGCATTGTGCATTTCCATTTTAGATATATAATTTTTTCTTAAATCAAAACTGGAGTTTTCACTTTCCCTTCATCTCGTAAAAAAAAAAAGAGATAAAAAGCAATTACATCACAACAAAACGAAAATTTTTGAGTTTATGTATATAAATCATTCAAAGCAATAAAAAATTTAAATAAAAATAATTTATTCACACACCGCCAATGAACACAAAAGTTTTTTTATGCAAGTTTGGGAAATTCCACTAGTTCAACCCTAATGGCTTGGAATTTTAAAAGCAAGATATTTTTCTACACATGTTTTAAAAAATAGTTAGGCATGCTTGAAACATGTTAAAGATGCAAATGACCTATGGATCCAAACCTTTGTAAGAAAATAACATTGAATTCTCAAGTGAACGTGCGGTGGGATATTTATCCGAGTCAAACAAGCCTTTATTTCGTCCCATATACAAAAGGTTGCCTTAACGATCATAGATGATTGTAAAGTGATTTATCATGCGTAACGGGCTATATTTTTTAAGGAATGACTTATGGATTGGGAGTCAACACTCAGTTAAAAATCTCCCGCCTCCCCCTTTTCCTGTCAATTACAAAATCAGATATATAAAAACAAAAATTTTTTTACTATCCATACAAATTACAGACACTTGTCGGAATGATCTCTCTCTACTTTTGTGCGTAGTGCATTTCCATTTTAGTTGTTAACTATTTTCTTAAATCAAAACTTGAGTTTTCACTTTCCCTTCATCTCGTAAACAAAAAAAGAGTTAAAAGGCAAATAGACCAATACAAAATGAAAATTTTAGAGTTTATGTATTGAAAGAATTTAAAACAATAAAAAATATAAGTATAGAAAATTTACTCACACACCACAAAGGAACACAATAGTTTTGTTATCCAAGTTTGGGAAATTCCACTAGTTCAACCCTAATAGCTTGGAATTTTATAAGAAAGAGATTTTTCTACAAATGTTTTAAAAAATGGATGAGCATGCTTGAAACATGTTAAAGATACAATTGATCTATGGATCCAAACTTTTTAAAGTGATTAACGATAAATACTCAAGTGAACGTGTGGTGGGATATTTACCTAAGTCAAAGAAGCCATTATTTTGCCCTTTCATAAATAACTGACCTAACGATCATAGATGATTGTAAAGTTATTTATCATGCGTAACAGGCTATATTTTTTGTAAGGAATGACTTATTGATTGGGATTCAACACTTAGTTAAAAATCCCCCACCTCCCCTTTTTCCCGACGATTGAAAAACATGTTATACAAAAAGTGAAAAGAGTTTACAATCCTAAAAATTATAGACACGTTTTGGAATTATCTCTCTATACATTTGTGCATTGTGCATTTCAATTTTAGATGTGTACTTTTTCCTTAAATCAAAACTTGAGTTTTCACTTGCCCTTCATCTCGTAAACAAAAAAAGAGATAAAAGGCAAATAAGTAACAACAAAATGAAAATTTTAGAGGTTAAGTGTGGAAAGAAAATAAAGCAATAACAAATGTAAGTAAAGAAAATTTATTCACACACCACAAATGAACACAAAAGTCTTGTTATCCACGTTTGGGAAATTCAACTAGTTCAACCCTAATAACTTGGAATTTTATTGGAAAGAGATTTTTCTACACATGTTTTAAAAAATGGATATGCATGCTTGAAACATGTTAAAGATGAAAATGACCAATGGATCCAAACCTTTTAAAGTGATTAACATTAAATTCTCAAGTGAATGTGCGGTGGGATATTTACCTGAGTCAAACAAGCCATTATTTTGCCCTTTTATAAATAGCAAACCTAACGATCATAGATGATTGTAAAGTGATTTATCATGCGTAACGGGCTATATTTTTTTAAGGAATGACTTATTGATTGGGATTCAACACTTAGTTAAAAATCTCCCGCCTCCCCCTTTTCCCGACGATTGCAAAACATGCTAATCAAAAAATAAAAAGAGTTTAAAATCCCTAAAAATTACATACACGTTTTGGAATTATCTCTCTCTACATTTGTGCATTGTGCATTTCCATTTTAGATGTATACTTTTTCCTTAAATCAAAACTTGAGTTTTCACTTTCCCTTCATCTTGTAAACAAAAAAAGAGATAAAAGGCAAATAAGTAACAACAAAATGAAAATTTTAGAGTTTATGTATGGAAAGAAAATAAAGCAATAAAAAATGTAAGCAAAGAAAATTTATTCACACACCACAAATGAACACAAAAGTCTTATTATCCACGTTTGGGAAATTCCACTAGTTCAACCCTAATAACTTGGAATTTTATTGGAAAGAGATTTTTCTACACATGTTTTAAAAAATGGATATGCATGCTTGAAACATGTTAAAGATGAAAATGACCAATGGATCCAAACCTTTTAAAGTGATTAACATTAAATTCTCAAGTGAGTGTGCGGTGGGATATTTACCTGAGTCAAACAAGCCATTATTTTGCCCTTTTATAAATAGCTAACCTAACGATCATAGATGATTGTAAAGTGATTTACCATGCGTAACGGGCTATATTTTTGTAAGGAATGACTTATTGATTGGGATTCAACACTTAGTTAAAAATCTCCCGCCTCCCCCTTTTCCCGACGATTGCAAAACATGCTAATCAAAAAATAAAAAGAGTTTAAAATCCCTAAAAATTACCGAAACGTTTTGGAATTATCTCTCTCTACATTTGTGCATTGTGCATTTCCATTTTAGATGTATACTTTTACCTTAAATCAAAACTTGAGTTTTCATTTTCACTTCATCTTGTAAACAAAAAAAGAGATAAAAGGCAAATAAGTAACAACAAAATGAAAATTTTAGAGTTTATGTATGGAAAGAAAATAAAGCAATAAAAAATGTAAGTAAAGAAAATTTATTCACACACCACAAATGAACACCAAAGTTTTGTTATTCAAGTTTGGGAAATTCCACTAGTTCAACCCGAATAGCTTGAAATTTTATTGGAAAGAGATTTTTCTACACATGTTTTAAAAAATGGATATGCATGCTTGAAACATGTTAAAGATGTAAATGACCTATGGATCCAAACCTTTTAAAGAGAATAACTTTAAATTCTCAACTGAACGTGCGGTGGGATATTTACCCGAGTCAAACAAGCCATTATTTTACTCATTTTCAAAAAGTTGACCTACCGATGATAGATGATTGTATAGTGATTTATCATGCGTAAGGGTCTATATTTATGTAAGGAATGACTTATGGATTGGCAGTCAACACTCAGTTAGCAATCCTTCGCCTCACCCTTTTCACAACAATTGCAAACCCTGATATATAAAAACTAAAAGAGTTTGCAATCCCGAAAAATTACAGACACTTTTTTGAATTATCTCTCTCTAATTTTGAGCATTGTGCATTTCATTTTTAGAAGTACACTTTTTTCTTAAATCGAAACTTGAGGTTTCACTTTCCCTTCATCTCGTAAAAGAAAAAAAAAAGAGGTTAAAGGCAAATTGATCACAACAAAATGAAAAATTTTTTGGTTATGAATGGAAAGAATTTAAAAAAATAAAAAATATAAGTAAATAAAATTTATTCACACACCACAAATTAACACAAAGTTTTGTTATCCGACTTTTGGAAATTCCTCTAGTTCAACCCATATAGCATGGAATTTTATAAGAAAGAAATTTTTCTAGACAGGTTCTAAAAAATGGATATGCATGTTTGAAACATGTTAAAGATGAAAATCACCTGTGGATCCAAACCGTTTAAAGAGAATAACATTAAATTCTCAAGTGAACGTGCGGTGCGATATTTACCCGAGTCAAAGAAGCCATTATTTTTCGTATTTACAAAAAGCTGACCTAACGATCATAGATGATTGTAAAGTGATTTATCATGCGTAATGGGCTATATCTTTGTAAGAAATGACTTATGGATTTGTAGTCAACACTCAGTTAAAACTCCCCCGCCTCCCCCTTTTCCCGACAATTGCAAAACCTGATATATAAAAAATCAAAAGAGTATATAATCCCTAAAAATTACAGACAATTTTTTGAATTATCTCTCTCTACATTTGTGCATTGTGCATTTCAATTTTAGACGTACACCTTTTTATTAAATAGAAACTTGAGTTCTCACTTTCCTTTCATCTCTCGTAAACCAAAAATGAGATAAAAGGCAAATAGATAAGAACAAAATGAAAATTTGAGAGTTTATGTATGGAAAGAATACCAATCAATAACAAATGTAAGTGAAGAAAATTTATTCACACACCACAAATGAACACAAAAGTTTTGTTATCCAAGTTTGGGAAATTCCACTAGTTCAACCCTAATAGATTGGATTTTATCAGAAAGAGATTTTTCTAGACATGTTTTAAAAAATCGAAATGCATGCTTGAAACAAGTTATGCAATGACCTATGGATCCAAACATTTTAAAGAGAATAACATTAAATTCTCGAGTACACGTGCGGTGGGATATTTAAACAATTCAAACATGCCATTATTTTGCCCATTTATAAAAAGCAGACTTAACGATCATAGATAATTGTAAAGTGATTTACCAAGCATAACGGGTTCTATTTTTGAAGGAATAACTTATGCATTGGGAGTCAACACTCAGTTAAAAATCCCCCGCTACCCCCTTTTCCCAACGATTGCAAAACCTAAGATATAAAAACTAAAAAAAGTTTACAATCCCGAAAAATTACAGACACTTTTTTGAATTATCTCTCTCTACATTTGTGCATTGTGCATTTCCATTTTAGATGTATACTTTTTTCTTAAATCAAAACTTGATTTTTCACTTTCGTTCCATCTCATGAGCTAAAAAAGAGATAAAAGGAACAAATTGATCACAACAAAACAAAAATTTTAGAGTTTATGTATGGAAAAAATATTTAAAGCAATAACAAATGTAAGTAAAGAAAATTTATTCACACACCATAAATGAACACAAAATATTTTTTATCCAAGTTTGGCAAATTCAACTAGTTCAACCCTTCTAGCTTGGAATTTTATAAGAAAAAGAGTTTTCTACACATGTTTTAAAAAATGGATATGCATGCTTGAAACATGTTAAAGATGCAAATGACCAATGGATCCAATCATTTTAAAGAGAATAACATTCAATTCTCAGGTGAACGTGCAGTGGGATATTTACCCGAGTCAAAGAAGCCATTTTTTTGCCCTTTTACTAAAAGTTGTCCTAATGATCATAGATGATTGTAAAGAGTTTTATCTTTCGTAACGGGCTATATTTTTGTAAGTAATGATTTGGATTGGGAGTCAACACTGAGTTAAAAATCCCCCACCTCCCCCTTTTCCCGACGATTGTAAAATTTGATATATAAAATCTAAAAATAGTTTACGACCCCGAAAAGTTACTGACCCTTTTTGGAATTATCTCTCTCTACATTTGTGCATTGTGCATTTCCATTTTAGGTATATACTTTTTTCTTAAATCAAAACTTGAGTTTTCACTTTCCCTTCATCTCGTAAGCCAAAAAAGAGATAAAAAGCAAATACATCACAACAAAATGAAACTTTTAGAGTTTAAGTATATAAATAATTTAAAGCAATAAAAAAATTTAAATAAAGAAAATTTATTCACACACCACAAATGAACACAAACGTTTTTTATTCAAGTATGGAAGATTCCACTACTTCAACCCCAATGGCTTGGAATGTTAAAAGAAACATATTTTTTTACACATGTTTTAAAAAATAGATATGCATGGTTGAAACATGTTAAAGATGCAAATGACCTAAGGATCCAAACCATTGTTAGAAAATAACATTGAATACTTGAGTGAACATGCGGTGGGATATTTACCTGAGTCAAACAAACCATTATTTGGCCCATATACAAAAAGCAGCCCTAACGATCATAGATGACTGTAAAGTGATTTATCATGCGTAGTGGGCTATGTTTTTTTAATGAATGACTTATGGATTGGGAGTCAACACACAGTTAAAAATCCCCCCCCCCCCCCTTTTCCGAAGGATTGCAAAATCAGATATATAAAAACAAAAAATAGTTTACAATCCATAAAAATTACAGACACCTTTCAGAATTATCTCTCTCTACATTTGTCTGTTGTGCATTTCCATTTTAGATATTAACTTTTTTCTTAAATAAAAACTTGAGTTTTCACTTTCCCTTCATCTCATACACAAAAAAAGAGATAATAGGCAAATAGACCCATACAAAATGAAAATTTTAGAGTTTATGTATGGAAAGAATTTAAACCAATAAAAAATGTAAGTAAAGAAAATTTATTCACACACGACAAAGGAACACAATAGTTTTGTTATCCAAGTTGGGAAATTCCACTAGTTCAACCCTAATAGCATGGAATTTTATAAGAAAGAGATTTTTCTACAAATGTTTTAAAAAATGGATATGCATGCTTGAAACATGTTAAAGATGCAAAGGGCCTATGGATCCAAACCTTTAAAGATATTTACATTAAATTCTCAAGTGAACGTGCAGTGGGATATTTAACTGAGTCAAACAAGCCATTATTTTGCCCTTTTATAAATAGCTGACCTAACGATCATAGATGATTGTAAAGTAATTTATCATGCGTAACGGGCTATATTTTTGTACAGAATGACTTATTGATTGGGATTCAACACTTAGTTAAAAATCCCCGGCCTCCCCTTTTCCTGACAATTGCAAAACATGCTATACAAAAAGTAAAAAGAGTTTACAATCCCTAAAAATTACAGACACGTTTTGGAATTATCTCTCTCTACATTTGTTCATTGTGCATTTCTATTTTAGATGTATATTTTTTCCTTAAATCAAAACTTGAGTTTTTACTTTCCCTTCATCTCGTAAAAAAAAAAAAGTGATAAAAGGCAAATAAGTAACAACAAAATGAAAATTTTAGAGTTTATGTATGGAAAGAAAACAAAGCATTAACAAATGTAACTAAAGAAAATTTATTCACACACCACAAATGAACACAAAAGTTTTTTTATCCAAGTTTGGGAAATTCCACTAGTTAACCCCTAATAGCTTGGAATTTTATTGGAAAGAGATTTTTCTACACATGTTTTACAAAATGGATATGCATGCTTGAAACATGATAAAGATGCAAATGACCTATGGATCCAAACCTTTTAAAAAGAATAACATTAAATTCTCTACTGATGTGCGGTGGGATATTGATTGATGCTATATTCTGACATGAGAACTAAGTTAATTATAATAGAATAACCTTTATAATTGTGTTATAGGTGGTTATTTATCGGTTTTCAAATGAAATGAGCATTTATTGAATTTGGCATTAATCACTATCGATATTGCATATTTTTCTCTCCTTAATTATATTTCATTTTTTTTAAGGTTTATTTCTTCCTGAAATGCTTTTTATAGATTTAATTATGGAATTTCAGGAGAATTATGGTGGAGAAGGAGATATTTACCAAAATGCCCTTAGTGAAATGGAGATGATTTTTAGGTCAAATCGTTTTAAAATAAATAAGATGGTATTTAAAGCAAAAGGGGGGCGTCGAAAGAGGAGGTCGAAAGGGGACCCGAGGGGAGAGACCCGGGAGGGAAAACCCGAGAGGGGAGACCCGAGAGGGGAAGGCAGCGTGAAGAGAAACAGAAACGGAGACCAAAACAGGGGTTTTTTGACCGAAAACAGGGGAGGACCCGAGAGGAGTTCCCCACCATCGTTCGCCGGGCCAATACCTTCCGCCGCGCTACCGTCGTCCACCGCCGTCCACTGCCGTCCAGCAACCGAGAACAAACCAGAGGAGAGCTCGAGAGAGTCTCCATCGAGGTGAGTTCGACAGTCGTCGCTCGCCAGACCGAGAAGTGATCCGAGAGGGCTTCTCCGGTGCAACTTCCGCTTTCCGACCATTCTCCGGCGTCGGTTACGTATTTCCGACCATTCCCGGAGCTATTCCAACTCCAACCGAGACTCGAGAGAGCCGGTTAGAGAACGTCAGCTCTGTTTCGTTCTTCGCCGGACGTTCCCTCCATCCGTCGGCTTCCAATCTTCGTCGCCGGCATCGTCTCTACCTCCGGCGACTCACTCTTGCCAACCCGAAGCCATTGATTTTGGGAAATTGCAGCACCCGTGAGAACGAGTTGCTGCCCGAGCGAGAGGAAGAAGAAGGGGAGTAATTCGTCATTATTGGATTTAATTTTTTATTTAGTTTGAACTTAGGTTTTGATGTTAATTGAATCTAATTTGATAATTAATGTTTATTTAAGATTTTTTATCTGGATATTTGACTAAATTAGCTAATTAGGGTAGGATTATAATTGAGGTTGGATTTTGGTATTTTAATCCGATTTCTGTCTTTCACTCTATGCGCCCGAGAGGGGCTAGACGCAAGGATTGAGAAATCGGATTCGTGATTATGTGGCGCTCGAGAGAGGCACGAATCACGGTAAAATCTAGAGTTGATAATTTTAGCATCATCACAATAGGAAATTGATTCTTTGCATTCTATTGTAATCCGCTCTTTGTCATTAACTCTAGGCGCCCGAGAGGGGCTAGACGCAAGGATTGAGAATCCGGATTCGTGGTTTCATGGCGCTCGAGAGAGGCACGAATCACGGTAAAATCTAGAGTTGACGTTTCCTGTTGTGCAAGTAGTTAATTAGATTATTGCTTGATAATGTAGGATATAATTAGTGTTTAGTTCAGATTAATTCATCATATTTGGTTAGGCTAGTTGACTGAAGAATACACAAAATTCAATCCTTCCTGTGGATATGACCCTCGCTTACTGCTAGATTACATGAACGATTCGTACGCTTGCGTGGTATTAAAGCCGATGTAACTAAAATTATACATCAGATATTTACCTGAGTCAAACAAGCCATTGTTTTGCCCATTTTCAAAAAGTTGACCTACCGATGATAGATGATTGTAAAGTGATTTATCATGCGTAAGGGGCTATATTTATGTGAGGAATGACTTATGTATTTGTAATCAACACTCAGTTAGAAATCCTCCGCCTCCCCCTTTTCACGACGATTGCAAAACCTTATATATAAAAACTAAAAAAAGTTTGCAATCCCTAAAAATTACAGACACTTTTTTGAATTATCTCTCTCTACATTTGAGCATTGTGCATTTGATTTTTAGAAGTACACTTTTTCTTAAATCGAAACTTGATTTTTCACTTTCCCTTCATCTCATAAACAAAAAAAGAGATTAAAGGCAAATTGATCACAATAAAATGAAAATTTTGGAGTTTATGTTTGGAAAGAATTTAAAGCTATAACAAATGTAAGTAAAGAAAATTTATTCACACACCATAAATGAACACAAAAGTTTTGTTATCCAAGTTTTGGAAATTCCTCTAGTTTAACCCATATAGCATGGAATTTTATAAGAAAGAAATTTTTCTAGACATGTTCTAAAAATTGGATATGCAAGCTTGAAACATGTTATAGATGAAAATCACCTATGCATCCAAACCTTTTAAAGAGAATAAGATTAAATTCTCAAGTGAGCGCGCGGTGGGATATTTACCCGAGTCAAAGAAGCCATTATTTTTCCCATTTACAAAAAGCTGACCTAATGATCATAGATGATTATAAAGTGATTTATCATGTGTAGCGATCTATTTGTATGTATGGAATGACTTATGGATTTGGAGTCAACACTCTATTAAAAAATCCCCCGCCTCCCCCTTTTCCCGACGATTGCAAAACTTGATATATAAAAAATAAAAAGAGTTTGTAATCCCCAAAAATAACAAACACTTTTTTGAATTATCTCTCTCTACATTTGTGCATTGTACATTTCAATTTAAGATGTACACCATTTTCTTAAATCAAAACTTGAGTTTTCACTTTCCCTTCATCTCGTAAACAAAAATAGAGATAAAAGACAAATAGATCACAAGAAAATGAAAATTTTACAGTTTATGTAAGGAAAGAAGTTAAAGCAATAAAAAATGTTAGTAAAGAAATTTCATTCACACGCCACAAATGAAGACAAAAATTTTGTTATGAAACTTTGGGAAATTCGACTAGTTCAACCCGAACAGCTTGGAATTTTATAAGAAATAGATTTTTCTACATATGTTTTAAAAACTTGGATATAAATTCTTGAAACAAGTTAAAGAAGTGAATGACCTATGGATCCAAACCTTTTAAAGAGAATAAAATTAAATTCTCAAGTGAACGTGCAATGGGATATTTATCCGAGTCAAACAAGCCATTATTTTGCCCATTTACAAAAAGGTGTGCTAATGTTCATAGATGTTTGTAAAGTGATTTATCATGCATAATGGGCTATATTTTTGCAAGGAATTACTTATGGATTTGGAGTCAACATTCCGTTAAAAATCCCCCGCCTCCCCCTTTTCCCGAGTATTGCAAAACCTTATATATAAATACTAAAAAGAGTTTACAAACCCTAAAAATTAAAGACACTTTTTCGAAGTATCTCTCTCTACATTTGTACGTTGTGCATTTTAATTTTAGATGTATACTTTTTTCTTAAATCAAAATTTGAGTTTTAAATTTCGCTTCTTCTTGTAAACAAAAAAAGAGATAAAAGGCAAATAGATCATAATAAAAGGACAATTTTACAGTTTATGTATGGAAAGAATTTAAAGTAATAACAAATTTAAGTAAAGAAAATTTATTTACTCGCTACAAATGAACACAAAAGTTTTGTTATCCAATTTTGAGAAATTCCACTAGTTCAACCCCCAATAGCTTGGAATTTTATAAAAAAATAGATTTTTCTACGCATGTTTTAAAAAATGGATATGCATGCTTGAAACATGTTAAAGATTTAAATAACATATGGATCCAAATCTATTGAAGAATAACATTAAATTTCCAAGTGAACGTGAGATGGGATATTTACCCGAGTCAAACAAGCCATTTTTTTGCCCAATTACCAAAAATTGACCTAACGATCATAGATGATTGTAAAATGATTTATAATGCGTAACGGGCTATATTTTTGAAAGGAATGACTTATGGATTGGGAGTCAATACTCAGTTAAAAATCCCCCGCTTCTCCCTTTTCCCGATGATTGTAAAACCTGATATATAAAAACTAAAAAGAGTTTACAATCCCTAAAAATTACAGACACTTTTTTGAATTATCTTTCTCTACATTTGTGGATTATACATTTCAAATTTTGATGTATACTTTTTTCATATATCGAAACTTGAGTTTTCACTTTCCCTTCATGTCATAAACAAATAAAGAGATAAAAGGAAAATAGATCACAACAAAATAAAAATTTTAGAGTTTGTGTATGGAAAGAATTTAAAGCAATAACAAATGTAAGAAAGAAGTTTTTTTCACAAACCACAAATGAACAAAAAAGTTTTGTTACCCAAGTTTGGGAAATTCCACTTGTTCAACCCTAATGGTTTGGAATTTTATAAGAAAGAGATTTTTCTACACATGGTTTAAAAAATGGATATGCATGCTTGAAACATGTTAAAGATGCAAATGACCTATGAATCCAAACCTTTGAAAGAGAGTAAGATTAAATTCTCAAGTAAACGTGTGGTGGAATATTTACTTGAGTCAAACAAGCCATTATTTTTTCCATTTACAAATAGCTGACCTAACGATCATAGATGATTGTAAAGTTATTTAACGGGTATCTTTTTGTTAGAAATGACATATTGATTGGGATTCAACACTTATTTAAAAATCCCATGCCTCCTCCTTTTCCTGACGATTGCAAAATAAGCTATATAAAAACTAAAAAGAGTTTACAATCCCTAAAAATTACAAACACTTTTAGGAATTATCTCTCTCTACATTTGTGTATTGTGCATTTCCATTTTAGATGTATACTTTTTCCTAAAATCAAAACTTGGGATTTTCACTTTCCTTTCATCTCGTAAACTAAAAAAGAGATAAAAGACAAATAGATCATGAAAAAATGAATATTTTAGAGTTTATGTATGGAAAGAATTTAAATCAATAACAAATGTAAGTAAAGAAAATTTATTTACACACCACAAATGAACAAAAAAGTTTTATTATCCAAGTTTGGGAAATTTCACTAGTTCAACCCAAATGGCTTGGAATTTTATAAGAAAGAGATTTTTCTACACATTGTTTTAAAAAATGATATGCATGCTGAAACATGTTTAAGATGCAAATGACCTATGGATCCAAACCTTTTAAAGAGAATAACATTAAATTGTCAAGTGAATGTCTAGTGGGATATTTACCCGAATCGAACAAGCCACTATTTTGCCCATTTTCAAAAAGTTGATCTAACGATCATAGATGATTGTAAAGTGATTTATCTTGTGTAACGGGCTATATTTTTTTAAGGAATGACTTATGGATTGGGGATCAACACTCCACTAAAAATCCCCTGCCTCGCTCTTTTCCCGACGATTGCAAAACCTGATATGTAAATACTAAAAAGAGTTTGTAATCCCTAAAAATTACAGACACTTTTTTGAATTCTCTCACTCTATATTTGTGCATTGTTCATTTCAATTTTAGATGTACACTTTTTTCTTAAATCGAAACTTGAGTATTCAGTTTCCCTTCATTACGTAAACAAAAAAAGAGATAAAAGGCAAATAGATCTCAAGCAAATAAAAATTTTAGAGTTTATGAATTGAAAGATTTTAAAGCAATAACAAATGTAAGTATTTAAAATTTATTCACACACCACAAATGAACACAAAAGTTTTGTTATCCAAGTTTGGAAAATTCCACTAGTTCAACCCTAATAGCTTGGAATTTATAAGAAAGTGATTTTTCTACACATGTTTTAAAAAATAGATATGCATGCTTGAAACATGTTAAAGATTTAAATCACCTACGGATCAAAACATTTGTAAGATAATAACATTGAATTCTCAAGTGAACGTGCGGTGGGATATGTACCCGAGTCAAACAAGCCATTATTTGGCCCATATACAAAAAGTTGCCCTAACGATCATAGATGATTGTAAAGTGATTTATCATGCGTAACGGGCTATATTTTTTTCAGGAATGACTTATGGATTGGGAGTCAACACTCAGTTAAAAATCCCCTGGCCACCCTTTTCCAGATGATTGCAAAATCTGATATATAAAAACAAAAAAAGTTTACAATCCATAAAAATTACAGACACTTTTCAGAATTATCTCTCTCTACATTTGTCCATTGTGCATTTCCATTTTATATGTTAATTTTTTTTAAATCAAAACTTGAGTTTTCACTTACCCTTCATCTCGTAAACAAAAAAAGAGATAAAAGGTAAATAGACCAATACAAAATGAAAATTTTAGAGTTTATGTATGGAAAGAATTTAAACCAATAGAAAATTTAAGTAAAGAAAATTTATTCACGCACCGCAAAAGAACACAATAGTTTTGTTTTCCAAGTTTGGGAAATCCCACTAGTTCAACACTAATGGCTTGGAATTTTATAAGAAAGAGATTTTTCTGCAAATGTTTTAAAAAATGGATATGCATGCTTGAAACATGTTAAAGATACAAATGACCTATGGATCCAAACATTTTAAAGTGATTAACATTAAATTCTCAAGTGAACGTGCAGTGGGATATTTACCTTAGTCAAACAAGCCTTTATTTTTCCCTTTTTAAATAGCTGACCTAACAATCATAGATGATTGTAAAGTGTTTTATCATGCATAACGGGCTATATTTTTGTAAGGAATAACTTATTGATTGGGATTCAACACTTAGTTAAAAATCCTCTACCTCCCCCTTTTCCCGATGATTGCAAAACATGCTATACAAAAAGTAAAAAGAGTTTAAAATTCCTAAAAATTACAGACACATTTTGGAATTATCTCTCTCTACATTTGTGCATTGTGCATTTCTATTTTAGATGTATACTTTTTCCGAAATCAAAACTTGAGTTTTCACTTTCCCTTCATCTCGTAAACAAAAACAGAGATAAAAGACAAATAAGTTACAACAAAATGAAAATTTTAGAGTTTATGTATGGAAAGAAAACAAAGCAATAACAAATGTAAGTGAAGAAAATTTATTCACACACCACAAATGAACACAAAATACTTGTTATCCAAGTTTGGGAAATTCCACTAGTTCAACCCTAATAGCTTGGAATTTTATTGGAAAAAGATTTTTCTACACATGTTTTAAAAAATGGATATGCATGCTTGAAATATGTTAAAGATGCAAATGACCTATGGATCCAAACCTTTTAAAGAGAATAACATTAAATTTTAAACTGAACATGCACTGGGATATATACCCAAATCAAACAAGCCATTATTTTTCCCATTTTCAAAAAGTTGAGCTTCCGATGATAGATGATTGTAAAGTGATTTATCATGCGCAAGGTGCTATATTTATGTAAGGAATGACTTATGGATTGGTGGTAAACACTCAGTTAGAAATCCTCCGCCTCCCCCTTTTCACAGCGATTGCAAAACCTAATATATAAAAACTAAAAAGAGTTTGCAATCCCTAAAAATTACAGACACTTTTTTTAATTATCTCTCTCTACATTTGAGCATTGTGCATTTCAATTTTAGAAGTACACTTTTTTCTTAAATTGAAACTTGAGTTTTCACTTTCCCTTCATCTCGCAAACAAAAAAAGAGATTAAAGGCAAATTGGTCACCACAAAATGAAAATTTTGGAGTTTATGTATGGAAAGAATTTAAAGCAATAACAAATGTAAGTAAAGAAAATTTATTCACACACCACAAATGAACACAAAAGTTTTGTTATCATAGTTTGGGAAATTCCTCTAGTTCAATCCATATAGCATGGAATTTTATAAGAAAGAAAATTTTCTGGGCATGTTCTAAAAAATGGATATGCATGCTTGAAACATGTTAAATATGAAAATAACTTATGGATCCAAACCTTCTAAAGAGAATAACATTAAATACTCAAGTGAACGTGCGGGGGATATTTACCCGACTCAAAGGAGCCATTATTTCTCCCATTTACAAAAAGCTGACCAAACGATCATAGATGAGTGTAAAGTGATTTATCATGCATCATGGGTTATATGTTTTTAAGGAATGACTAATGGATTTGGAGTCAACACTCAGTTAAAAATCCCCCGCCTCCCCCTTTTCCCGATGATTGCAAAACCTGATATATAAAAAATAAAAAGAGTTTGTAATCCCTAAAAATTATAGACACTTTTTTGAATTATCTCTCTCTACATTTTCGCATTGTGCATTTCAATTTTAGATGTACACCTTTTTCTTAATTCGAAACTTGAGTTTTCACCTTCCCTTCATCTCGTAAACAAAAGAAGAGATAAAAGGCAAATAGATCACTACAAAACAAAAATTTTAGAGTTTAAGTATGGAAAGAATTTAAAGGAATAACAAATGTTAGTAAAGAAAATTTATTCACACACCACAAATGAACACAAAAGTTTTGTTATCCAAGTTTGGGAAATTCCACTAATTCAACCTTAACAGCTTGGAATTTTATAAGAAATAGATTTTTCTACACATGTTTTAGAAAATGGATATGCATGCTTGAAACATGTTAAAAATTAAAATGACCTATGGATCCATACCTTTTAAAGAGAATAACTTTAAATTCTCATGTGAACGTGCGGTGGGATATTTACCCGAGTCAAACAAGCCATTATTTTGCCCATTTACAAAAAGTTGAGCTAATGATCATAGATGATTGTAAAGTGATTTATCATGCATAACGAGCTATACTTTTGTAAGGAATTACTTTTGGATTTGGATTCAACATTCAGTTAAAAATCCCCTGCATCCCCCTTTTCCCGACGATTGCAAAACCTGATATATCAATACTAAAAAGAGTTTACAATCCCTAAAAATTATAGAAACTTTTTGGAATTATCTCTCTCTATATTTGTGCATTGTGTATTTCTATTTTATATGAATACTTTTTTCTTAAATTAAAACTTTATTTTTCACTTTCCCTTCATCTTGCAAACAAAAAAAGTGATAAAAGGCAAAAATAGATCACAACAAAACGAAAATTTTAGAGTTTATATATGGAAAAAAAATTTAAAGCAATAGCAAATGTAAGTAAAGAAAATTTATTCACACACCACAAATGAACACAAAAGTTTTGTTATCCAAGTTTGTATAATTCAACTAGTTCAACCCTTCTAGCTTGGAATTTTATAAGAAAGAGAGTTTTCTACACATGTTTTAAAAAATGGATATGCATGCTTGAAACATGTTAAAGATGCAAATGACCAAAGGATCCAAACATTTTAAAGAGAATAACATTAAATTCCCAAGTGAACGTTCGGTGGGATATTTACCTGAGTCAAACAAGCCATTTTTTTGCCCATTTAATAAAAGTTGACCTAATGATCATAGATTATTGTGAAGAGATTTATCTTTCATAACGGGCTATATTTTTGTAAGGTATGAATTTGGATTGGGAGTCAACACTCAGTTAAAAATGCCCCACCTCCCCCTTTTCCCGACGATTGCGAAACCTAATATATAAAAACTAAAAACAGTTTACGATCCCGAAAATTTATTGACCCTTTTTGGAATTATCTCTCTCTACATTTGTGCATTGTGCATTTCCATTTTAGTTATATACTTTTTTCCGAAATCAAAACTTGACTTTTCACTTTCCCTTCATCTCGTAAACAAAAAAAGAGATAAAAACAAATACATCACAACAAAATGAAAATTTTAGAGTTTATGTATATAAATAATTTAAAGCAATAAAAAATTTTAATAAAGAAAATTTATTCACTCACCAGAAATGAACACAAATTTTTGTTTATGCAAGTTTGGGAAATTCTACTAGTTCAACCCTAATGGCTTGGAATTTTAAAAGAAAGATATTTTTCTACACATGTTTTAAAAAATGGATAGGCATGCTTGATACATGTTAAAGATGCGAATGACCTATGGATCCAAACCTTTTTAAGAAAATAACATTGAATTCTCAAGTGAACATGCGGTGGGATATTTACCTGAGTCAAACAAGCCATTAATTGGCCCACATACAAAAAGCTGCCCTAACGATCATAGATGGTTGTAAAGTGATTTATCATGTGTAACGGGCTATATTTTTTTAAGGAATCACTTATGGATTGGGAGTCAACACTCAGTTAAAAATCCCCTGCCTCCCCCTTTTTCCGATGATTGTAAAATCAGATATATAAAAACAAAAAAAGTTTACAATGCATAAAAATTACTAACACTTTTCGGAATTATCTCCCTCGCATTTGTGCGTTGTGCATTTCAATTTTAGATGTTAACTTTTTTCTTAAATCAAAACTTGAGTTTTCACTTTCCCTTCATCTCGTAAACAAAAAAAGAGATAAAAGGCAAATAGACCAATACAAAATTAAAATTTTAGAGTTTATGTATGGAAAAAAATTTTAAAGCAATAACAAATGTAAATAAAGAAAATTTGTTCAAACACCACAAATGAACACAAAAGTTTTGTTATCCAAGTTTGGGAAATTCCACTAGTTCAACCCTAATAGCTTGGAATTTTATATGAAAGAAAGTTTTCTACACATGTTTTAAAAAATGAATATGCCTGCTTGAAACATGTTAAAGATGCAAATGATTTATGGATTCAAACCTTTTAAAGAGAATAACATTAAATTCTCAAGTGAACGTGCGGTGGGATATTTACCCGAGTCGAACAAGCCATTATTTTGCCCTTTTTCCTGACGATTGGAAAACTTGATATATAAAAAATAAAAAGACTTTACAATCCCTAAAAATTACATAAATTTTTTGTAATTATCTCCCTCTACATTTGTGCACTGTGCATTTCCATGTTAGATGTGTACTTTTTTCTTAAATCAAAACTTGAGTTTTCACTTTCCCATCATCTCGAAAGCACAAAAAGAGATAAAAGGCAAATAGATCACAACAAAATGAAAATTTTATAGTTTATGTATGGAATGAATTTAAAAGCAATAAAAAATTTAAGTAAAGAAAATTTATTCACACACCACAAATGAACGCAAAAGTTTTGCTATCGAAGTTTGAGAAATTCCAATAGTTCAACCCTAATAGCTTGGAATTTTTTAAGAAAGAGATTTTTCTACACATGTTTTAAAAAATGGATATGCAAGATTGAAACATGTTAAAGATGCAAATGACCAATGGATCCAAACCTTTGAAAGTGATTAATATTAAATTCTCAAGTGAACGTGCGGTGGGATATTTACCCGAGTCAAACAAGCCATTATTTTTCCCATAGACAAAAAACTGACCTAACGATCATATATGATTGTAAAGTGATTTATCAAGCGTAACGGGGTATATTTTTGTAAGGAATGACTATGGATTGGGAGTCAACACTCAGTTTAAAATCTCCTGCCTCCCCCTTTTCCTGGCGATTGTAAAGCCTGATATATAAAAACTAAAAAAAGTTTAAAATCCCTAAAAATTACACAAACTTTTTGGAATTATCTCTCTCTACATTTGTCTAGTGCGCATTACCATTTTAGATGTATACTTTTTTCTTAAACAAAAACTTGTGTTTTCTCTTTCCCTTCATCTCGTAAACAAAAAAAGAGATTTGGGATATGCCATTAGTTCAATCCTAATAGCTTAGAATTTTATAAGAAAGAGATTTTTATACACATGTTTTAAAAAATGGATATGCATGCTTGAAACATGTTAAAGATGCAAATGACCTATGGATAGAAACCTTTAGAAGAGAATAACATTAAATTCTCTAGTGAACGTGCAGTACGATATTTACCCGTGTCAAACAAGCCATTATTTTGCCTATTTACAAAAAGTTGACCGAATGATCATAGATGATTGTAAAGTGATTTATCATGTCTAACAGGCTTTATTTTTTAATGGAATGACTTAAGGATTGGGACTCAACACTCAGTAAAAAATCCCCCACCTCCCCTTCTCCCGAGGATTACAAAACCAGATATAAAAACTAAAAAGCGTTAACATTCCCTAAAAAATACAGACACTTTTTGGAATTATCTCTCTCTACATTTGTGCATTGTGCATTTCGATTTTATATGTATACTTTTTTCTTAATTCAAAACTTGAGTTTTCACTTTCCCTTCATCTCGTAGACAAAAAAAGAGATAAAAGGCAAAACTAGATCACAACAAAAGGAAAATTATAGAGTTTATGTATCGAAAGAATTTAAAGCAATAAAAAATGTAAGTAAAGAAAATTTATTCACATACCACAAATGAACGCAAAATTTTTGTTATCCAAGTTTGGGAAATTCCAATAGTTTAACCCTAATAGATTGGCATTTTATAAGAAAGATATTTTTCTTCACATGTTTTAAAAAATAGATAAGCATGGTTGAAACATGTTAAAGATGCAAATGACCTATGGATCCAAACCTTTTAAAGAGAATAACATTAAATTCTCAAGTGAACGTGTGGATGGATATTTACCCGAGTCAAGCAAGCCTTATTTTGCCCATTTACAAAAAGCTAACCTAACAATCATCGATGATTGTAAAGTGATTTATCAAGCGTAACAGGCTATATTTTTTTCAGGAATGACTTATGGATTGGGAGTCAACACTCAAGGTAAAATCTCCCGCCTCCCCCTTTTCCCGACAATAACAAAACCTGTTATTTAAAAACTAAAATTAGTTTAAAATCCCTATAAATTACAGACACTTTTTGGAATTATTACTCTCAACATTTGTGAAATGTGCATTTCCATATTAGATGTATACTTTTTTCTTAAATCAAAACTTGAGTTTTCACTTTCCCTTCATTTCGTAAACAAAAAAAGAGAAAAAAGGCAAATAGATCACAACAAAATGAAAATTTTAGAGTTTATGTATAGAAAGAATTTAAAGATATAACAAATGTAAGTAAAGAAAATTTATTCACACACCACAAATGAACACAAAAGTTTTGTTATCCAAGTTTGGGAAATTCACTTGTTCAACCCTAATAGCTTGGAATTTTATAAGTAAGAGTTTTTTCTATACATGTTTTAAAAAATGGATATGCATGCTTGAAACATGTCAATGATTCAAATGACCTATGGATCCAAATGTTTTAAAGATAATAATATTAAATTCTCAAGAGAATGTGTTGTGGAATATTTTTCTGAGTCAAACAAGCCTTTATTTTGCGCATTTACAAAAATCTGACCTAACAATCATAGATGATTTTAAAGTGATATTTAATGCATAACAGGCTAAATATTTGTAGGGAATGACTTATGGATCAGTCAACACTTAGTTAAAAATCCCCCGCCTCCCCCTTTTCACAACGATAGAAAAAACTGATATATAAAAACTAAAAAGAGTTTACAATCCCTAAAAATTACAGACACATTTAAGAATTATCTCTCTCTACATTTGTGCATTGTGCATTTCCATTTTACATGTATTCTATTTTATTAAATCAAAATTTGAGTTTTCACTTTCCCTTCTTCTCATAAAAAAAAAGAGAAAAAAGGCAAAAATAGATCACAACAAAATGAAAAATTTTAGAGTTGATGTATGGAAATAATTTAAAAAAATATCAAATGTAAGTAAATAAAATTTATTCACACATCACAAATGAACACAAGTTTTGTTATCCAAGTTTGGGAAATTCCACTAGTTCAACCCTAATAGCTTGGAATTTTATAAGAAGGAGATTTTTCTACACATGTTTTAAAAAATGGATATGCATGCTTGAAACATGTTAAAGATGCAAATAACCTATGGATCCAAACCTTTTAAAGAGAATAACATTAAATTCTCTAGTGAACGTGCGATGGATATTTACCCGAGTCAAACAAGCCATTATTTTGCCCATTTACAAAAAACTGACTAGACGCGCATAGATTATTGTAAAGTGATTTATCATGCATAACGGGCTATATTTTTTCAAGGAATGACTTATTGATTGGTAGTCAACACTCAGTTAAAAATCCCCCGCCTCCCCCATTTCCGACGATTGAAAAACCTGATATATAAAAAGTAAAAAGAGTTTACAATCCCTAAAAATTACAGACACTTTTTGAAGTTATCTCTCTCCACATTTGACCATTGTGCATTTCCATTTTATATGTATATGTTTTCTGAAATCAAAACTTGAATTTTCACTTACCCTTCATCTCGTAAACAAAAAAAGAGATAAAAGGTAAAAAAAGATCACAAAAAAAAATTTTTAGAGTTTATGAATCGAAAAAAAATTTAAAGCAATAACAAATGTTAGTAAAGAAATTTTATTCACAAATGAGCACAAAAGTTTTGTTATCCAAGTTTGGGAAATTCCACTAGTTCAACCCTATTAGCTTGGAATTTTATAAGAAAGTGTTTTTACTACACATGTTTTAAAAAATGGATATGCATGCTTGAAACATGTCAAAGATGCAAATGACCTACGGATCCAAATCTTTTTAAGAGAATATCATTAAATTCTCAAGTGAACGTGTAGAGGGATATTTACCCGAGTCAAACAAGCCATTATTTTGCCCATTTACATAAAGCTAACCTAACGATCATAGATGATTGCAAGGTGATTTATCATGCGTAATGGGCTATATTTTTGTAAGGAATGACTTATGGATTGGGAGTCAACACTCTATTAAAAATTCTAGGCCTCCCCCATTTCCCGTCGATTGCAAAACCAGATATATAAAAACTAAAAAGAGTTTACAATCCCAAAAAATTATAGGCAGTTTCTAGAATTATCTCTTTCTACATATGTGCATTGTGCTTTTCCATTTTAGATGTATTCTTTTATCTTAAATCAAAACTTGAGTTTTCACTTTCCCTTCATCTCATAAACAAAAAAAGAGATAAAATGCAAAAAAAGATCACAAAAAAAAACAAAAATTTTAGCGTTTAATGTAAGGAAAACAGATTTAAAGCAATAACAAATGTTAGTAAAGAAAATTTATTCAGACACCACAAATGAACACAAAAGTTTTGTTATCCATGTTTTCGAAATTCTACTAGTTCCACCCTAATAGCTTGGAATTTTATAAGAAAGAGTTTTTACTACAAAAAATGGATATGCATGTTTGAAACATGTCAAAGATGCAAATGACCAATGGATCCAAACCTTTTAAAGAGAATAACATTAAATTATCAAATGAACGTGCAGTGGGTTATTTACGCGAGTCAAACAAGCCTTTATTATGTGCATTTACAAAAATCTCACCTTAAGATCATAGATGATTGTAAAGTGATATATCAAGCCTAACAGGCTATATTTTTGTAGGGAATGACTAATGGATTGGGAGTCAACACTCAGTTAAAAATCCCTCGCCTCCCCCTTTTCCTATAGATTGGAAAATCTGATATATAAAAACTAAAAAGAGTTTACAATCCCTTAAAATTACAAACACTTTTAGGAATTATCTCTCTCTACATTTGTACACTGTGAATTTCCATTTTACATGTATTTTTTTTCTTAAATCAGAACTTAAGTTTTCACTTTCTATTCATCTCTTAAAGTAAAAAAAGAGATAAAAGGCAAAAATAGATCACCACAAAATGAAAATTTTAGAGTTGATGTTTGGAAAGAATTTAAAGAAATAAGAAATGTAAGTAAAGAAAATTTATTCACATACCACAAATGATCACAAAAGTTTTGTTATCCAAGTTTGGGAAATTCAACTAGTTCAATCGTAATAGCTAGGAATTTTATAAGAGAGAGATATTTTCTACACATGCTTTAAAAATTGGATATGCATGCCTGAAACAATTTGAAGATGCAAATGACCTATGGATCCAAACCTTTTAGAGAGAATAACATTAAATTCTCAAGTGAACGTGTGTTGGGATATTTACTAGAGTCAAACAAGCCATTATTTTGCTCATTTAAAAAAAGCTGACCTAACGATCATAGATGATTGTAGAGTGATTTATCAAGTGTAACGGGCTATATTTTTGTAAGGAACGACTTATGGATTGGGAGTCAACACTCAGTTAGAAATCCCCCGCCTCCTCTTTTTCCTGACGATTGCAAAACCTGATATATAAAAACTAAAAAGAGTTTACAATCCCTAAAAATTACACACGTTTTGGAATTATCTCTCTCTAAATTTGTGCATTGTGCATTTACTTTTTAGATATATAATTTTTTCTTCTATCGAAACTTGAGTTTTCACTTTCCTTACATCTCGTAAACAAAAAAAGAGATAAAAGGCAAATAGATCACAACAAAATGAAAATTTTAGAGTTTATGCATCGAAAGAATTTAAAGCAATAACTAATGTAAGTAAAGAAAATTTATTCACACACCACAAATGAACAAAAAAGTTTTGTTATTAAAGTTTGGGAAATTCCATTAGTTCAACCCTAATGGCAAGGAATTTTATAAGAAAGAGATTTTTCTACACATGTTTTAAAAAAAGGATAGGCATGCTTAAAACATGTTAAAGATGCAAATGATCTATGGATCCAAACCTTTTAAAGAGAATAGCATTAAATTCTCAAATGAACGTGCGGTACGATATTTACCTAAGTCAAACAAACTATTATTTTGCCCATTTTCAAAAAGCTGACCTAAAGATCATATATGATTGTAAAGTGATTTATCATATGTAACGTGCTATATTTTTGTTCGGAATGACTTATGGATTGGGAGTCAACACTCAGTTAAAAATCCCCCGCCTCCCCCTTTTCTCGACGATTGCAAAACCTGATATATAAAAACTAAAAAGAGTTTAGAATCCCTAAAAAGTACAGACACTTCTTGGAATTATCTCTCTGTACATTTTTGCATTGATACATTTCCATTTTACTTGTATACTTATTTCTTAAAGCAAAACTTGAGTTTTCACTTTCCCTCATGTTAAAGATGCAAATGACCTACGGATCCAAACCTTTTAAAGAGAATTACAATCAATTCTCAAGTAAACGTGCGGTGGGATATTTACCCGAGTCAAACAAGCCATTATTTTGCCTATTTACAAAAAGCTGATCTGACGATTATAGATGATAGTAAAGTGATTTATCATGAGTAACGGCCTATATTTTTTTAAGAAATGACTTATGGATTGGGAGTCAACACTCACTTAAAAATCCCCCGCCTTTTCCTTTTCCCGATGATTGGATAACCTGATATATAAAAACTAAAAAGAGTTTATAATCCCTAAAAATTACAGACACTTTTAGGAATTATCTCTCTCTACATTTCATAAATCAGAACTTGAGTTTTGACTTTTCCTTCATCTCATGAAGTAAAAAAACAGATCAAAGGCAAAAGTACATCACAACAAAAAGAAAATTTTAGAGTTGTTGTTTGGAAAGAATTTAAAATAACAACAAATTTAAGTAAAGAAAATTGATTCACACACCACAAATGAACTCAAAAGTTTTGTTATCCAAGTTTGAGAAATTCCACTAGTTCAACCCTAATTGCTTGAAATTTTATAAGAAAGAGATATTTCTACACATATTTTAAAAAATGGATTTGCATGCTTGAAACATGTTAAAGATGCAAATGACCTATGGATCCAAACCTTTTAAAGAGATTAACATTAAATTCTCAAGTGAACGTGCGGTGGGATATTTAACCGTGACAAACAATCCACTATTTTTTCCATTTACAAAAAGTTGACCTAAAGATCATAGATGATTGTAAAGTGATTTATCATGCGTAACAAGCTATATTTTTTTTAAGGAATGACTTCTAGATTGGGTGTCAACACTCTGTTAAAAATCCCACCCCCCCCCCCCCCCCCCCCCCTCGTCCTTTTCTCGACAATTGCAAAACCTGATATATAAAAAACAAAAAGAGTTTAAAATCCATCTCAAAATTTGTGCATTGTGCATTCCCATTTTAGATGTATACTTTTTTCTTAGATCAAAACTTGAGTTTTCGCTTTCCCTTCATCTCGTAAACAAAAAAAGAGATAAAAGGCAAATTAGATCACAAAAAAAAGAAAATTTTAGAGTTTATCTATGGAAAGAATTTAAATCACTAAAAAATGTATTTAAAAAAATTTATTCACACACCAAAATGAAAACAAAAGTTTTGTTATCCAAGTTTGAGAAATTCCACTAGTTCAATCCTAATAGCTTGGAATTTTATAACAAAGAGATTTTTCTACACTTGGTTTAAAAAATGGATATGCATGCTTGAAACATGTTAATGATGGAAATGACATAAGGATCCAAACCTTTTAAAGAGAATAACATTAAATTCTCAAGTGAACGTGCAGTGGGATATTTACTCGAGTCAAACAAGTCATTATTTTGCCCATTTAAAAAAAGCTGACCTAATGATCATAGATGATTGTAAAGTGATTTATCTTGCGTAACGGGCTATATTCTTGTAAGGAATTACTTATGGATTGGGACTCAACACTCAGTTAAAAATCCCTCGCCTCCCCCTTTTCCCGATGATTGTAAAACCTGATATAGAATAACTAAAAATAGTTTACAATTCCTAAAAATTATAGACACTTTTTGGTATTAGCTCTCTCTACATTTGTGCATTGTGCATTTCCATTTTAGATGAATACTTGTTTCTTAAATCAAAACTTGAGTTTTCACTTTCCCTTCACCTTGTAAAAAAAAAAAGAGAAAAAAGGCAAATAGATCACAACAAAATGAAATTTTTAGAGTTTATGTATGGGAATAATTTAAAGAAATAACAAATGTAAGTAAAGAAAATTTATTCACACACCACAAATGAACACAAAATTTTTGTTTCCAAGTTTGCGAAATTCCTCTTGTTCAACCCTAATAGCATGTAATATTATAAGAAGGAGATTTTTCTACACATGTTTAAAAAAAAGGGTATGTACACATGAAATATGTTAAAGATGCAAATCACCTATGGATCCAAACCTTTTAAAGAGAATAACATTAAATTCTCAAGTGAATGTGCGGTGGGATATTTACCCGAGTCAAACAAGCCGTTATTTTGCCCATTTACAGAAAGCTTACCTAACAATGATAGATGAGTGTAAAGTGATTTATCATGCGAAACGGGCTATATTTTTGTAAGGAATGACTGATGGATTGGGATTCAACACTCAGTTTAAAATCCCTGGCCTCCCCCTTTTCCCGACGATTGCAAAACCAGATAAATAAAAACTAAAAAGAGTTTACAATCCCTAAAAATTACAGAAACTTTTTGGAATTATCTCATATAAATTTCTGCATTGTGCATTTCCATGTTTGATATATACTTTTTTCTTAAATCAAAACTTGAGTTTTCACTTTCCCTTCGTCTCGTAAACACAAAAAGAAATAAAAGGCAAATAGATCAACACAACAAGAAAATTTTAGAGTTTATGTATGGAATGAATTTGAAGCAATAAGAAAAGTAAGTAAAGAAAATTTTCACACACCAAAAATAAACACAAAAATTGTGTTATCCATGTTTGAGAAATTCCACTAGTTCAACCCTAATTCCTTGGAATTTTATAAGAAAGAGATTTGTCTAGACATGTTTTAAAAAATGGATATGCATGCTTGAAACATGTTAAAGATGCAAATGACCTATGGATCCAAACCTTTTAAAGAGAATAAGATTAAATTCTCTGGTGAACGTGCAGTGGGATATTTACCCGAGTCAAACATGCCCTTATTTTGCCCATTTACATAAAACTGACCTAACAATCAGAGATGATTGTAAAGTGATTTATCATGTGTAACAGGCTATATTTTTGTAAGGAATGACTTATGGATTGGGAGTCCACACTCAGTTAAAAATCCCCTGCCTCCCCCTTTTCCCGACAATAGCAAAACCTGATATATAAAAACTATCAAAAGTTTACTATCCCTAAAAATTACAGACACTTTTAGGAATTATCTCTCTCAAAATTTGTGCATTGTGCATTCCCATTTTAGATGTATACTTTTTTCTTAAATAAAAACATGAGTTTTCACTTTCCCTTCATCTCGTAAACAAAAAAAGAGATAAAAGGCAAATAGATCACAACAAAATGAATATTTTAGAGTTTATGTATGGAAAGAATTTAAAGCAATAAAAAATGTAAGTAAAAAAATTTATTCACACACCACAAATGAATACAAAAGTTTTGTTATCCAAGTTTGGGAAATTCTAGTAGTTCAATCCTAATAGCTAGGAATTTTATAAGAAAGAGATTTTTCTGCACATGTTTAAAAAAATGGATTTGCATGATTGAAACATGTTAAAGATGCAAATGACCTATGGATCCAAAATTTTTAAGGAGAATAACATTAAAGTCTCAAGTGAACATGTGGTGGGATATTACCCAAGTCAAACAAGCCATTATTTTGCCCATTTATAAAAAGCTGATCTAACGATTATAGATCATTGTAAAGTGATTTATCATGCGTAACAGGCTATATTTTTGTAAGGAATCACTAATGGATTGGGGGACAACACAGAGTTAAAAATCCCTTGCCTCCCCCTTTTCCCGACGATTGCAAAACCTGATATATAAAAACTAAAAAGAGTTTACAATCCCTAAAAATTATACACACTTTTTGGAATTATATCACTCTATATTAATGCATTGAGCATTTATATTTTAAATGTATACTTTTTTCTTAAATCAAAACTTGAGTTTTTACTTCTCCTTCATCTTGTAAACAAAAAAAAAAAGAGATAAAAGGCAAATAGATCCCTACAAAATGAAAATTTTAGAATTTTTTAAGGAAAGAATTTAAAGAAATAACAAATGTAAGTAAAGAAAATTTATTCACACACCACAAATGAACTCAAAAGTTTTGTTATCCAAGTTTGAGAAATTCCACTTGTTCAACCCTAATTGCTTGGAATTTTATAAGAAAGAGATATTTCTACACATGTTTTAAAAAATGGATATGCATGCTTGAAACATGTTAAAGATGCAAATGACCTATGGATCCAAACCTTTTAAAGAGAATAACATTAAATTCTCAAGTGAACATGTGTTGGGATATTTACTAGAGTCAAACAAGCCATTATTTTGCCCATATACCAAAAGTTGACCTAACGATCATAGATGATTGTAAAGTGATTTATCATGTGTAAAGGGCTATATTTTTGTATGGAATGACTTATGGATTGGGAGTCTTCACTCAGTTAGAAATACCCCACCTCCCCCTTTTCTCGACGATTGAAAAAAATGATATATAAATACAAAAAAGAGTTTACAGTCCCTAAAAATTACAGACAGTTCTTTGGAATTATCACTCACTACATTTTTGCATCGTGCATTTCCATTTTACATGTATTCTTATTTCTAAAATCAAAACATGACTTTTCACTTTCCCATCATCTCGTAAACAAAAAAAGAGATAAAAGGCTAATAGATCACATCAAAATGAAAATGTTAGAGTTAATGCATGGAAAGAATTTAAAGCAATAACTAATGTAAGTAAAGAAAATTTATTCACACACCACAAATGAACACAAAAGTTTTGTTATCCAAGTTTGGGAAATTCCACTAGTTCAATCCTAATAGCTTGGAATTTTATAAGAAAAATATTTTTCTACTCAAGTTTTAAAAAATGGATATGCATGCTTGAAACATGTTAAAGATGCAAATGACCTATGGATCCAAACCTTTTAAAGAGAATAACATTAAATTCTAAAGTGAACATGCGGTGGTATATTTACGCGAGTCAAACAAGCCATTATTTTGCCCATTTACAAAAATATGACCTAATGATCATAGATGATTGTAAAGTAATTTATCATGCTTAACGGGCTATAATTTTCTGAGGAATGACTTATGGATTGGGAGTCAACACTCAGTTAAAAATCCCCTGCCTCCCCATTTTCCCGTCGATTGGAAAACCTGATATATAAAAACTACAAAGTGTTTATAATCCCTAAAAATTGCAAAAAAAATTTTGAATTATCACTCTCTAAATTTTTGCATTGTGCATTTCCATTTTAGATGTATACTATTTTTCTTAAATCAGAACTTGAGTTTTAACTTCCCTTTATCTTGTAAACAAAAAAAGAGATAAAAGGTAAATAGATCACAACAAAATAAAATTTTAGAGTTGATGTATGGAATTAATTTAAAGCAAAAATAAATGTAAGAAAATAAAATTTATTCACACACCACAAATGAACACAAAAGTTTTGTTATCCAAATTTGAGAAATTCCACCAGATCAACCCTAATTGCTTGGAATTTAATAAGAAAGAGATATTTCTACACATGTTATAAAAAATGGATAGGCATGCTTAAAATGTGCTAAAGATGCAAATGACCTATGGATCCAAACCTTTTAAAGAGAATAACATTTAATTCTCATATGAACGTGGGTTGGGAAATTTACCAAAGTCAAACAAGCCATTATTTTGCCCCTTTACAAAAAGCTAACCTAACGATCATAGATGATTGTAAAGTGATTTATCATGCCTAACGTGCTATATTTTTGTAAGGAATAACTTATGGATTGGGAGTCAACACTCAGTTAAAAATCCCCCGCATCCCCCTTTTCCCGATGATTGCAAAACCTGATATATAAAAACTAAAATGAGTTTACAATCCCTAAAAATGACAGAAACTTTTTGGAATTATCTCTCTCTAATTTGTGCATTGTGCATTTCCTTTTTAGATATATAATTTTTTCTTAAATCAAAACTTGAGTTTTCCATTTCCCTTCATCTCGTAAACAAAAAATAGAGATAAAAGCCAAATTGATCACAACAAAATGAAAATTTTAGAGTTAATGTAAGGAAAGAATTTAAAGCAGTAACAAATTTAAGTAAAGAAAATTTATTCACACACCACAAATGAACACTAAATTTTTGTTATCCAAGTTTGGGAAATTCCACTAGTTCAACCCTAATGGCTTGGAATTTTATAAGAAAGAAATTTTTCTACACATGTTTTAAAAAATGGATATGCATGCTTGAAACTTGTTAAAGGTGCAAATGACCTATGGATCCAAACCTCGTAAAGAGAATAACATTAAATTCTCAAGTGAATGTGCGATGAGATATTTAACCGAGTCAAATAAGCCATTATTTTGCCCATTTAGAAAATACAGACATAACAATCATAGATGATTGTAAAGGAATTTATCATGCGTAATGGGCTATATTTTTTTAAGGAATGACTTATGAAGTGGGAGTCAACACTCAGTTAAAAATCCCCTACCACCCCCTTTTCCCAACAATTGTAAAACCAGATATATAAAAACTAAGAAGAGTTTACATTCCCTAAAAATTGTAGACACTTTCAAGAATTATCTCTCTCTACATTTGTGCATTGTGCATTTCCATTTTTGATATATAACTTTTTCTTAAATCAAATCTTGATTTTTCACTTTCCCTTCATCTCGTAAACAAAAAGCAGAGATAAAAGGCAAATAGATCACAACAAAATGAAAATTTTAGAGTTTATGTACGGAAGGAATTTCAATCAATAAAAAATGTAAGTAAAGAAAATTTATCCACACACCACAAATGAACACAAAAGTTTTTTATCCAAGTTTGGGAAATTCCACTAGTTCAACCCTAATGGCTTTGAATTTAACAGGAAAGAGATTTTTCAACACATGTTTTAAAAAATGGATAGTCATGCTTGAAACTTGGTAAAGATGGAAATGAACTATGGATCCATACGTTTTAAAGAGAATAACATTAAATTCTCAAGTGAACGTGCGATGGGATAGTTACCCAAGTCAAACAAGCCATTATTTTGCCCATTTACAAAAAGCTGCTCTAAAATTCATAGATGATTGTAAAGTGATTTATCATGAATAACAGGTAATATTTTATTAAGTAATGACTTACGGATTGGAAGTCAACAAACAATTAAAAATCTCCCGCCTCCCCCTTTTCCCGACATTGCAAAACCTGATATAAAAAACTACAAAGTGTTTATAATCCCTAAAAATTGCTAACAGTTTTTTGAATTATCTCTCTCTAAATTTGTGAGTTGTGTATTTCCATTTTAGATGTATACTTTTTTCAAAAATCAAAAGTTTAATTTTAACTTCCCTTCATCCTGTAAACAAAAAGAGAGATTAAAGGCAAACAGAGCACAACAATATCAAAATTTTAGAGCTTATGTATTGAATGAATATAAAGAAATAACAAATAAAAGTAAAGAAAATTTATTCACACACCACAAATGAACACAAAAATTTTGTTATCCAAGTTTGGGAAATTCCACTAGTTCAACCCTATTGGCTTGGAATTTTATAAGAAAAAGATTTTTCAACACATGTTTTAAAAAATAGATATGCATGCTTGAAACATGTTAAAGATGCAAATACCCAATGGATCCAAACCTTTTAAAGAGAATAGCTTAAAATTCTCAAGTGAACGTGCGGTGGGATATTTACCCAAGTCAAACAAGCCATTATTTTGCCCATTTAAAAAAAGCTGACCAAACAATCATATATGATTGTAATGTGATTTGTCATGCGTAATGGGCAATATTTTTTTAAGGAATGACTTATGGATTGGGAGTCAACACTCAGTTAAAAATCCCCCTCCTTCCCCTTATCTCGACGATTGCAAAACCTCATATATAAAAACTACAAAGTGTTTATAATCCCTAAAAATTTAAGACACGTTTTTTAATTATCTCTGTCAAAATTTGTGCCTTGTGCATTTCCATTTTAGATGTATACACTTTTCTTAAATCAAAACTTGAGGTTTAACTTCCCTTCATCTTTTAAACAAAAAAAAAAAAAGATAAAAGGAAAATAGCTCACAAAAAAATGAAAAATTTAGAGTTCATGAATGGAAACAATTAAAACAATAAAAAATGTAAGTAAAGAAAATTTATTCACACACCACAAATGAACACAAAAGTTTTGTTATCCAAGTTTGAAATATTCCACTAGTTCAATCCCAATAGAAGGGAATTTTATAAGAAATAAATTTTTCTACTCAAGTTTTAAAAAATGGATATGCATGCTTGAAACATGTTAAAGATGCAAATGACCTATGGATCCAAACCTTGTAAAGAGAATACCATTAAATTCTCAAGTGAAAGTCCGGTGGGATATTTACCTGAGTCAAACATGCCATTATTTTGCGCATTTACAAAAAGTTGACCTAACGATCATAGATGATCGTAAAGTGATTTATCATTCGTAATGGGCTATATTTTTGTAGGGGATGATTTATGGATTGGAAGTCAACACTCAAATAAAAATCCCACGCCTCCCCCTTTTCCCGACGATTGCAAAACCCGACATATAAAAACAAAAAAGAGTTTACAATCCCTAAAAATTACAGACACTTTTTGGAATAATCTTTCTCAACCTTTGTGCATTGTGCATTTCAAATTTAGATATATACTTTTTTCTTAAATCAAAACTTTAGTTTTCACTTTCCCTTCATCTTGTAAACAAAAAAAGAGATAAAAGTCAAATTGATCACGACAAAATAAAAATTTTAGAGTTTATGTAAGGAAATAAATTAAAGCAAAAAAAAATGTAAGTAAATAAAATTTATTCGCACACCACAAAAGATAACAAAAGTTTTGTTATCTAAGTTTGAGAAATTCAACTTGTACAACCCTAATAGTTTGCAATTTTATAAGAAAGAGATTTCTCTACACATGTTTTAAAATATGGATATGCATGCTTGAAACATGTTAAAGATGCAAATGACCTATGGATCCAAACCTTTTAAAGAGAATAACATTAAATTCTCAAGTGAACGTGCGATGGGATATTTACCAGAGTCAAACATGCCATTATTTTGCCCATTTAAAAAAAGCTGACCTAACGATCATAGATGATTGTAAAGTGATTTATCATGCATAACGGGCTATGTTTTTTAAAAGAATGACTTATGGATTGGGAGTTAACACTCAGTTCAAAATCCCCTGCCTCCCCCTTTTCCCGACGATTGCAAAACCGATATATAAAAACTAAAAAGAGTTTACAATCCCTAAAAATTATAGACACTTTCAGGAATTATCTCTCTCTACAGTTGTGCATTGTGCATTTCCATTTTAGATATATAACTTTTTCTTAAATCGAAACTTGAGTTTTCACTTTCCCTTCATCTCGTAAACAAAAAAAGAGATAAAAGGCAAATAGATCACAACAAAATGTTAATTTTAGAGTTTATGTATGGAATGAATTTAAAGCAGTAACAAATGTAAGGAATGAAAATTTATTCACGCACCAAAAATGAACACAAAAGTTTTGTTATCCAAGCTTAGGAATTTCCACTAGTTCATCCCTAGTGCCCTGGAATTTTACAAGAAAGAGATTTTTCAACACATGTTTTAAAAAATGGATATGCATGCTTGAAACGTGTTAAATATGAAAATAACCTATGGATCCAAACCTTTTAAAGAGAATAACATTATATTCTCAAGTGAATGTTCGGTGGGATATTTACCCAAGTCAAACAAACCATTATTTTGCCCATTTACAAAAAGCTGACCTAACAATCATAGATGATTGTAAAGTGATTTGACATGCATAATGGGCTATATTTTTGTAAGAAATGACTTATGGATTGGGAGGCAACACTCAGTTAAAAATCCCCTGCTTCCCCCTTTTCCTAACGATTGCAAAACCTGTTATATAAAACTACAAAGTGTTTATAATCCCTAAAAATTGTACACACTTTTTTTAATTATCTCTCTCTAAATTTGTGCATTGTGCATTTCCATTTTAGCTATATATTTTTTTCTTAAATCAAAACTTTAGTTTTGACTTCCCTTCATCTTGTACACAAAAAAAGAAGATAAAATGCAAATAGATCACAATAAAATGAAAATTTTAGAGCTTATGTATGGAATGAATTTAAAGCAATAACAAATGTAAATAAATAAATTTTAATCACACACCACAAATGAACACAAAACATTGTTCTCCAAGTTTGGGAAATGCCACTAGTTCAACCCTAATGGCTTGGAATTTTATAAGAAAGAGATTTTTCAACACATGTTTTAAAAAATGGATATGCATTCTTGAAACATGTTAAAGATGCAAATGACCAATGGATCCAAACCTTTTAAAGAGAATAGCATTAACTTCTGAAGTAAACATGCGGTGGGATATTTTGCCAAGTCAAACAAGCCATTATTTTGCCCATTTACAAAAAGCTGACCAAACAAACATAGATGATTGTAAAGTGATTTGTCATGTGTAACGGGCTTTATTTTTGTCAGGAAAGACTTATGGATTGGGAGTCAACACTAAGTTAAAAATCCCCTCGCTTCCCTTTTTCTCGACGATTGCAAAACCTGATATATAAAAACTACAAAGTGTTTATAATCCCTAAAAATTGCAGACACTTTTTTGAATTATCTCTCTCTAAATTTGTGCATTGTGCATTTCCACTTTAGATGTATATTTTTTTATTAAATAAAAACTTTAGTTTTAACTTCCCTTCATCTTGAAAAAAAAAAAAGAGATAAAAGGCAAATAGATCACAACAAAATGAAAATTTTAGAGCTTATGTATGGAATGAATTTAAAGCAATAACAAATGTAAGTAAATAAAATTTATTCACACACCACAAATGAACACAAAACTTTTGTTATCCAAGTTTGAGAAATTCCACTAGTTCAACCCTAATGGCTTGGAATTTTAAAAGAAAGAGATTTTTCAAGACATGTTTAAAACAATGGATATGCATGCTTGAAATATGTTAAGATGCAAATGACCAATGGCTATATACCCTAGTCAAACAAACCATTATTTTTCACATTTACAAAAAGTTAACCTAACGATCATAGATGATTGTAAAGTGATTTATCATGCGTAATGGGCTATATTTTTGTGGGGAATGACTTATGGATTGGGAGTCAACACTCAGTTAAAAATCCCACGCATCCCCCTTTTCCCGATAATTGCAAAACCTGACATATAAAAACAAAAAAGAGTTTACAATCCATAAAAATTATAGAAACTTTTTGGAATTATATTTCTCTACATTTGTGCATTGTGCATTTCATTTTTAGATGTATACTTTTTTCTTAAATCAAAACTAGAGTTTGCACTTTCCCTTCATCTTGTAAACAAAAAAAGAGATAAATGGAAAATTGATCACAACAAAATAAAAAATTTAGTGTTTATGTATGGAAAGAATTTAAAGCAATAACAAATGTAAATAAATAAAATTTATTCACACACCACAAAAGATAACAAAAGTTTTGTAATATAAGTTTGAGAAATTCCACTAGTTCAACCCTAATAGCTTGGAATTTTAGAAGATAGAGATTTTTCTACACATGTTTGAAAATATGGATATGCATGATTGAAACAAGTAAAAGGTGAAAATTACCTATGGATCCAAACCTTTTAAAAAGAATAACATTAAATTCTCTAGTGAAAGTGCGGTGGGATATTTACCCGAGTCAAACAAGCCATTATTTTGCCCATTTACAAAAAGCTGACCTAACAATCATTGATGATCGTAAAGTAATTTATCACGCGTAATGGGCTATATTTTTGTAAGGAATGACTTATGGAGTGGGAGTCAACGCTCAGTTAAAAATCCTCCGCCTCCCCCTTTTCCCTACGATTGCAAAACCTGATATTTAAAAACTAAAAAGTGTTTGCAATCCCTAAAAATTATAGACACATTTTTGAATTATCTCTCTCTACATTTGTGCATTAGGCATTTCAAATTTAGATGTATACTTTTTTATTAAATCAAAACTTAAGTTTTCACTTTCCCTTTACCTCGTAAGCAAAAAAATGGATAAAAGGCAAATAGATCACAACAAAATTAAAATTTTAGAGTTTATGTATGGAAAAAATTTAAGCAATAACAAATGTAAGTAAATAAAATCTATTCACACACCACAAATGAACACAAAATTTTTGTTATCCAACTTTTGGAAATTTCACAAATTCAACCCTAATGTCTTGGAACTTTATAAGAAAGAGATTTTTCAACACATGTTTTAAAAAATGGATATGCTTGCTTGAAAGATGTTAAAGATGAAAATTACTTATGAATCCAAACCTTTAAAAGAGAATAACATTAAATTCTCAAGTGAACGTGCGTTGGGATTTTTACCCAAGTCAAACAATCCATTATTTTGCCAATTTACAAAAATCCAACCTAACGATCATAGATGATTGTAAAGTGATTGATCATGCATAACGGGCTATATTTTTGTAAGGAACGACTTATGGATTCGGAGTCATCACTCAGTTAAAAATCCCCCGCCTTCCCCTTTTCCCGACGATTGAAAACCTAATATATAAAACCTAAAAAGTGTTTACAATCAATAAATATTACAGAAACTTTTTGGAATTATATCTCTCTAAATTTGGGCATTGTGCATTTCCTTTTTAGATATATAATTTTTTCTTAAATCGAAACTTGAGTTTTCACTTTCCCTTCATCTCGTAAACAAAAAAAGAGATAAAAGGCAAATAGATTACAACAAAGTGAAAATTTTAGAGTTTATGTAAGGAAAGAATTTAAACCAATAAAAAATTTAAATACATAAAATCTATTAAAACACCACAAATGAACACAAAATTTTTGTTATCCGAGTTTGGTAAATTCCACTAGTTCAACCCTAATGGCTTGGAATTTTATAAGAAAGAGATTTTTCTACACATGTTTTAAAAAATAGATAGGCATGCTTGAAATAGGTTAAAGATGAAAATGACCTATAGATCTAAACCTTTTAAAGAGAATGACATTAAATTCTCAAGTGAACGTGTGGTGGGATATTTACACAAGTGAAAAAAAACCATTATTTTGCCAATTTACTAATAGTTGACCTAACAATCTTAGATGATTGTATGGTTATTTATCATGTGTACCGGGCAATATTTTTGTAAGGAATGACTTATGGATTGGCAGTCAACACTCAGTAAAAAATCCCCCGCTTCCCCCTTTTCCCAATGATTGCAAAACCTGATATATAAAAACTAAAAATAGTTTACAATCCCTAAAAATTACAGTCACTTTTTCGAATTATCTCTCTCTACATTTTTGCACTATGCATTTCCATTTTACAAGTATACTTATTTCTAAAATCAAAACTTGAGATTTCACTTTCCCTTCATCTCGTAAACAAAAAAAGAGATAAAAGGCTAATAGATCACAACAAAATGAAACTTTTGGAGTTTATGTTTGGAAATAATTTAAAGCAATAACAAATGTACGTAAAAAAAATTTAATCACACACCACAAATGAACACAAAATTTTTGTTATCCAAGTTTGTGAAATTCCACTAGTTCAACCCTATTGGCTTGGAATTTTATAAGAAAGAGATTTATCTACACATGTTTTAAAAAAAGGATATGCATGCTTGAAACATGTTAAAGATGCAAATGACCTATGGATCCAAACCTTTTAAAGAGAATAACATTAAATTCTCATATGAACATGCGGTGGGATATTTACGGGAGTCAAACAAGCCATTATTTTGCCCATTTATAAAAAACTGACCTAACGATCAAAAATGATTGTCAAGTGATTTATCATGCATACCGGGCTATATTTTTGTAAGGAATGACTTATGGATTGGGTGTCAACACTCAGTTAAAAATTCCCTGCCTCTCGATTTTCCCAATGATTGCCAAACTTGTTATATAAAATAACATTATTATTTTAGTTGTTTTATCAATTTACTTTATTTTATTTCAGTTTTAGGCCATAGGGGTATTTTTGGAATTATTTATTAATAGGGATATTTTTGGAATATTTTATTCATAGGGATATTTCTGTAATATTTTATTAAAACCTAACAGGGTGAACCCTATTTAAGGGGTAAGACTAATGAGAAAATAAAGCATTGAAGTATTAAGAATTAGGTTAAATCTAGCGTAGAGAGGCTTAGAGTTCTCCTCAACAAGCTCTAAGGTTATCAAGCTTCCCTTAGGCTTGATCTTTCGTTTTCGTCTTCTCCATATCTTCCTACTACCCCTACGATAATGCCTGGAAGACCCGTAACGCATGGTAGACCCCAGATCCTCCCAAAGAATCCTTGTGTCAGATCCAGGACCGTACCAACTGGTATTAGAGCGGGAACTCAATGGGTTATTCTATATCCCAAGAAAGATGGATTGCTATGGGTAAGGAATTGAAGGAAATACGAGCACGGTTAGATGCTTCCATTGGACGTTATGGAAGGGAGAAACTCGTTGCTGCAGCAAAATAGGTCATACAACCTCAAATCTCTATCTCGGATGGGCAGAACTGCCCATGGCCAGAAAAATCAATAATTTCATCTCGAGAGGCGGACGGGGCAACAGGCCACGGGCCGGAAAAATCAAAAATTTCGTCATCGTTACCAAAAAAAATCCATGTAGAAGAGGCGGACGCTGATTTTTTAACAAAAAGGGCGTCGATTTTGACCTCCACATTTTTGAAATCACACCTACGAAATCACAGCCGATTTTGGCCTCCACATTTCCAAATCTCCCGGCAGGACCTCAATTTTTAGGATCTCGGAAGGGTATTATGCCTCGCTCCCGTCGGTAATCAAGGGTGGGGGTTCCACCTCCCAAAACCCCTCCCCACGTCTAGCCCAGTGTCTTCCGGTGATTCTTCTGATAGGGGTGTGTTTCCAAGAGCCCTCGCTCTCGAAAAATTACCAGGCGGCGATGCCCAAAACGGCTGCTCTTCACCACCGGACACAAAGGCGATTTCGTCGGCGCTGTCATACACAACTCCGGTGGGATTCGATTTCTGACCACAACCTCCCACACTGAATCCACCTCTCAGCAGAACAGAGCAAACCATTGTTCCAAATTGGGGGGGGGGGGGGGGGGGGGACAGTGTATCGGAATTTATTTTTTTTGAGGGGCTTTGTGTTTCTGTGGATGAGCACAATACCTATGCGGATGTGGATCTTCGAATTGCAGCTGTGGGATTTAATTTTCTGGATTCCCTGTATGCTGTTCGACCACGAACTTTCCACCCTGTTCGGTGCTATGTGGATGGAAGACGACCGTCGCCCGCCTTCATCGGCGCCCTGAGGGAAGGAGCAGCTGTCGACAAGGTTTCGGCACTTACCGACGGCCACTATGCTCGGGATCGGCAGGAGGATAACGTCGGATTTCGATTTCCGAAGAATCGTCGATGAAATTTCCGCAGAAGGAGGAAGAAGATGGTTCATTTCAAATTTTCCTAAGTTAAGAAAATTTCATCAGCGCACGAAGCTGAGTCGTGCGCTGGACTAGGTTCCTGAACCGAGTCAACCCAAGTTAACTCGGACCAGGCCAAAAAAAAAATAAAAAAAATCGTGTCCAGAAGGTGGGTCGTGCGCCGGACCGGGTTGCTGAACCAAGTCAACCCAGGTTAACTCAGATCGGGCCAAAAAAAAAAAAATTTTGGTGTCCTGAAGGGGGGTCATAGCTATCGTAGATGCTACTTCGGCACCGGTGGAGACGTCGGCATACAGACACTACTTCCGAGCTTGAGGACAAGCTTGTCTTCCAAGGGGGGTGTAATGTTATGCACGCAATAACATTATTATTTTAGTTGTTTTATTAATTTACTTTATTTTATTTCAATTTCAGGCCATGGGGGTATTTTTAGAATTATTTATTAATAGGGATATTTTTGGAATATTTTATTCATAGGGATATTTCTGTAAAATTTAATTAAACCCTAACAGGGTGAACCCTATTTAAGGGGTAAGAGTAATGAGAAAAGACAGCATTGAAGAATTAAGAATTAGGTTAAATATAGTGTAGAGAGGCTTAGAGTTTTCCTCAACGAGCTCTAAGGTTATCAAGCTTCCCTTAGGCTTGATATTTCATTTTTGTCTTCCCCATGTCTTCCTACTACCCCTACGGTAATGCCTGGAAGACCCATAACCCGTGGCAGACCCCAGATCCTCCCAAAGAATCCTTGTGTCAGATTCGGGACCGTACCATTGTCCAAGTTTGGGAAATTCCACTAGTTCAACCCTACTAGCTTGAAATCTTATAAAAAAGTGATTTTTCTACACATGTTTTAAAAAATGGATATGCATGATTGAAACATGTTAAAGATGCAAATGACCTAGGGATCCAAACCTTTTAAAGGGAATAACATTAAATTTTCAAGTTAACGTGCGATGGGATATTTACTTAAGTCAAACAAGCCATTAATTTGCCCATTTACAAAAAGTTGACCTAACGATCATTGATGATTGTAAAGTGATTTAACATGCTTAAATGGCAATATTTTTTTAAGGAATGACTTATAGATTCGGCGTCAACACTGAGTAAGAAATCCCCCGCCTCCCCCCTTTCCCGACGTTTGCAAAACCTGATATATAGTAACTAAAAGAGTTTACAATCCCTAAAAATTATAGACATTTTTTGGTGTTATCACTCTCAACATTTGTGCATTATGCATTTCCATTTTAGATATATAACTTTATCTTAACTCAAAACTTGTGTTTTCACTTTCCCATCATCTTGTAAACAAAAAAAAAAAATATATGGCAAATTGATCACAAAAAAAAAATTAGAGTTTATGTATGGAAATAATTTAAAGCAATAAAAAATGTAAGTAAATAAAATTAATTCACACACCACAAATGAACACAAAAGTTTTGTTATCCAAGTTTGGGAAATTCCACTAGTTCAACCTAATGACATGGAATTTTATAAGAAGGAGATTTTTCTACAAATGTTTTAAAAAATGGATATGCAAGCTTGACACATGTTAAAGATGCAAATGACCTATGGATACAAACCTTTTAAAGAGAATAACAGTAAATTCTCAAGTGAACCTGCGGTGGGATATTTACCCAAGTCAAAAGAGCCATTATTTTGCCCATTTACAAAAAGCTGACATAACAATCATAGATGATTTTAATGTGATTTATCATGCATAACGGGCCATATTTTTGTAAGGAATGACTTATGGAATGGGAGTCAACACTCACTTAAAAATCCCCCGCGTCCCCCTTTTCCCGACTATTGCAAAATCTGATTTATAAAATCTACAAAGTGTTTATAATCCCTAAAAATTGCATACACGTTTTTCAATTATCTCTCTCTAAATTTGTGCATTGTGCATTTCAATTTTAGATGAATACTTTTTTCTTAAATCAAAACTTGAGTTTTAACTTCCCTTCATCTTGTAAACAAAAAAAAAGAGATAAAAGGCAAATAGATCACATCAAAATAAAATTTTTAGAGTTTATGTATGGAATGAATTGAAAGGAATAACAAATGTAAGTAAAGAAAATTTATTCACACACCACAAATGAACACAAAATCTTTGTTATCCAAGGTTCTAATAGCTTGGAATTTTATAAGAAAGAGACTTTTCTACACATGTTTTAAAAAAAGGATATGCATGCTTGAAACATGTTAAAGATGCAAATGACCTATGGATTCAAACCTTTTAAAGAGAATAACATTAAATTCTCAAGTGAGCGTGCGGTGGGATATTTACCCAAGTCAAACAAACTATTATTTTGCCCATTTACAAAAAGCTGACCTAACGATGATAGATGATTTTAAAGTGATTTATCATGCATAACGGGCTATTTTTTTTGGTAAGGAATGACTAATGGATTTGGAGTACACACTCAGTTAAAAATCCTCCGCCTACTTTTTTTCCTGACAATTGCATAACCTGATATATAAAAACTAAAAAGAGTTTACAGCCCTAAAAATTACAGACACTTTTTGGAATTATCTCTCTCTACTTTTGTGCATAGTGAATTTCCATTTTAGAAGCTTACTTTTTTCCAAAATCAAAACTTGAGTTTTCCCATTCCCTACTTCTCCTAAACAAAAAAAGAGATAAAAGGCAAATAGATCACAAAAAAATGAATATTTGAGAGTTTATGTATGGAAACAATTTAAAGCAATAAAAATGTAAGTAAAGAAAATTTATTCACACACCACAAATGAACACAAATGTTTTGTTATCCAAGTTTGAGAAATTCCACTAGCTCAGCCCTAATGGATATGAATTTCATAAGAAAAAGATTTTTGTACACATGTTATAAAAAATGGATATGCATGCTTGAAACATAATAAAGATGCAAATGACCTATAACATCTAAATTCTCAAGTGAACGTGCAAAGGGATATTTACCCAAGTCAAATAAGCCATTATTTTTCCCATTTATAAAAAGTTGACCTAACGATCATAGATGATTGTAAAGTGATTTATCATGTGTAACGGGCTATATTTTTGTAAGGAATGACTTATGGATTGGGAGTCAACACTCAGTTAAAAATCCTCCGCGTCCCCCTTTTCTCGAGGATTGCAAAACCTGATAGATAAAAACTAAAAAGAGTTTGCAATCCCTAAAAATTACAGACACTTTTTTGAATTATCTCTCTCTATATTTGTGCATTGTGCATTTCAATTTTAGATGTATACTTGTTTCTTAAATCGAAACTTCAGTTTTCACTTTCCCTTCATCTAATAAGTAAAAAAAGAGATAAAAGGCAAAAAGATCAGAACAAAATGAAAATTTTGAGTTTAGGTATGGAAAGAATTTAAAGTAATAACAAATTTAAGTAAATAAAATTTATTCACACACCACAAATGAACACAAATGTTTTTTTATCCAATTTTTGGAAATTTCACTAGTTCAACTCTAATGGCTTGGAATTTTATAAAAAAGAGATTTTTCTACACATGTTTTAAAAAATGGATATGCATGCTTGAAACATGTTAAAGATGCAAATGAACTATGTATCCAAACCCTTTAAAAAGAATAACATTAAATTCTCAAGTGAACGTGCGTTGGGATATTTACCAGATTCAAACAAGCCATTATTGTTCTTATGGTCCCGGATCTGACACGTGAGGAAGACGATGACGATGAATAGGAATGTGATGATTGACCTGGATCTGAAAGGGAGAATCCGTCCTGTTTACTCTAAGCTTACTCTAAATTAACTTCAAAACTCAATGCTTGTGTTTCTCACTACTCTTACCCCTTAAATAGGGTTCACCCGGTTTGGGTTTACAATAAAATATTCTAAAAATACCCCTATAAATAAAATATTCCTAAAATACCCCTATAACCTAAAACTGAAATAAAATAAAGTAAATTAAAGAAAACAACTAAAATAATAATGCTATGCCATGCATAACATTTAATGTTATTATGTGCATAACATTACATAACCCCTGGAAGACGAGCTTGTCCCCAAGCTCGGAACCAGTGTCTGTTCAAGTGTCAACTGCGGTATCGGAGAGCCTCAAGCCAGTGAATAACTTCTTTCTTTTTTTCGAGTTGACCCGGTTTGAGTTGGCCTGGGTTGACTCGGTTCTGGAAACCCAGTCTTGCACACGACTCAGCTTCCTGCGCTGATCAAATTTTCCTAACTTAGGAAAATTTGAATCGGGAGTCATCTTCCTCCTTCGGTGGAAATTTCTCCAATGGGTCTTTTGGGGAAATCAGAAATTTTCCTCATCCTCATGCCGAACCCAAACAGAGCGGCCGTCGGACATTGCAGGAACCTCAGCTCCTTCCCTCACGGCACCGACTAAGGAAGGCGATGGTCGTATGCCATCCTCATGACACCGTACTGTGCAAATATTTTGCCGACTGAGTCTCCTACTGCTCCGGCGGTGAACAACAGCCCTTGGAGGCTTTGCCGCTTGGAAATTTGCCAAGACAGTGTGCTCGCGGAAATTTTTCTAGGTCGGAATGGCTGGAAAATTTTCCCTCTCCCATTTGGAACGGAGTGTGGTTTGCCGTGAGCAGTCGAGGTTTGATTTCAGGATTTCAGAAATCTCTTCCGAAAGGGCGAGCTTTAGGACTTGAGGGGGGACCTGGAAACGGTCTTTTGTGGGTGTCGCCAAAGGGATTTCATGATATCCTTCCGATTTGGGAGATGTTGAGTCCCCAATTTTGGAGGTCGCCATCGCGGAATCGACGCCGGTGGTCGGCGCTGGTGGATGGTGGTGCTGAAGTGTTTGGGGTGAATCTGGATTTGAGGTTTCCCCCAAATCCTCCACAGGAGTCTCTACCGGAAGAGGAACGAAGCCGAAGCCTCGGCATTACCCTTTTTCCCGTCAAAGACAGTTTTTCCATGGGATGTCTCTGTATACCTCTTCATTCGCCATAATTTAACTCCGTCAGAGATATCTTCACGAGGAATGCCTCTCTGTACTCCGTCGTCAGCCAATATTGCACCCAACCAGCATGCCAGATCTGTATTCTTTTCGGCGTGTCACCATCTTCAGCGATTTCATGGACTTGTCTGTGCATCGCCAAATATGGGTCTTCGATGGGCATCGTGTTCCTACTCTGATACCAGTTGTTACGGTTCCGAATTTGACACGTGAGGAAGACGATGATGATGAATAGGAACGTGATGATTGACCTGGATCTCAAAGAGAGAATCCGACCTATTTACTCTAAGCTTACTCTAAATTGACTTCAATACTCAATGCTTGTGTTTCTCATTACTCTTACCCCTTAAATAGGGTTCACCCGGTTAGGGTTTCCAATAAAATATTTTAAAAATACCACTATAAATAAAATATTAAAAAACATACCCTTATAAATAAAATATTCCTAAAAACCAATGTAACCTGAAAATGAAATAAAATAAAGTAAATTAAAGAAAACAAATAAAATAATAATGTTATGCCATGCATTGAGCCAGGTCAATCTTCCTTCAAAGCTCAATCATCCCATTCTTATTCATCGTCATCATCTTCCTCACGTGTCAGATCTGGGACCGTAACAACTGGTATCAGAGCGGGAACACAATGGGTTATTTTATATCCCAAGAAAGATGGATTGCTATGGGAACAGAATTTGAGGAATTACGAGCACGGTTAGATGCTTCCATTAAACATTATACAAAGGAGGCTGCAGCAAAACAAGTTACACGACCTCAAATCTCTGACCACATATGCACACAAGAGGTAGTAGAAGCTATCTCGGACGGGCAGAACGGCCCATGGCCGGAAAAATCAAAAAATTTGTCTCTAGAGCCGGACATAGAAAAGGAAAAGGGGTTATCTACCACGATGTTGAAATCAGTCCTTCCCTACTCATGGCAAGCCACTATTATGCATGCAGCCACACTCCGTTCCGCATGGGAGGGGAAAATTTTCCCGGCCATTCCTTTCGGGAAATATTTCCGAGAGACTGTCACGAAAAAATTCTAATCGGCGAAGCCTCCAAGGGGTCCTAGTCATCGCAGGAGCAGCACGAGACTCCATCGGCGAAAATTTTTCCCTGTTCGGTGACATTCCAACAGAAGAACCGTCGGCGACATTCCAACAGAAGATCGTTGGCGACATTTCTGCAGAAGACCGTCTGCGACAATTCAGCAAAACACTCGTTGGCGACATTCCAGCAGAACCATCAGCGACATTCCGAGAGCCCTCTGTCTCAGCAACTCTCCCAGCGGTGAAGCGAAGCCCCAACGGGCTGCTCTTCACCACCGGAGAAGCAGGAGATTCCGTCGGTGACATTTCCGCAGAAGACCGTCAACGACAATTCAGAAGAAGATCGGTTGTCGACAATTCAGCAGAAGACCTGTCGACGACATTCCAACAGAAGAACCGTTGGCGACATTCCAGCAGAAGAACCGTTGGCGACATTCCAGCAGAAGACTGTCAGCAAAATTTCTGCAGAAGACCGTCAGCAACATTCCAGCGGAGAAGACCCGTCAGCGACATTCCAGTAGACGACCAATTGGCAACGCTTCCGCAATTACCGGCTCCCGCCCTGTTCAGGATTTGCTGTAGGAGGGAGAAGGGGTCCAATTAAATTTTCCTAACTTAGGAAAATTTTATCGGCACTATCCATTGAGTCGCACGTCGGCCCAGGGTTCCTGAACCGAGTCAACCCAGGTTAACTCAGACCGGCCCAAAAACAATTTGGGCAAATAGGGGGGGATCATAGCTATCGCGGATGCTACTTCGGCACCGATGGAGACGTCGGGATACAGACACTATTTTTGAGCTTGAGGACAAGCTCGTCTTCCAAGGGGAGTGTAACTTTATGCACGCAATAACATTATTATTTTAGTGTTTTCTTTAATTTACCTTATTTATTTCAGTTTTAGGCCACATGGGTATTTTTGGAATATTTATTTATAGGGGTATTTTTGTAATATTTTATCTTACACCCTAACAGGGTGAACCCTATTTAAGGGGTATGAGTAATGAGAAACACAAGCATTGAAGTATTAAGAATTAGGTTAAATCTAGTGTAAAGAGGTGAGATCCGAGGTTAGGGTTTTCCTTAAAAACCCACATATTTTTCATCCTCCATTGATCTTCGTCTACCCCATGTCTTCCTACTATCCCTATAGTAATGCCTGGAAGACCCATAACCCGTAGGAGATCCCAGATCCTCCCAAAGAATCTTTGTGTCAGATCCGGGACTGTAACAATTTTTCCCGTTAATAAAAAGCTGACCTAACAATCATAGATGATTGTAAAGTGATTTATCATGCGTAATGGGCTATATTTTTGTAAGGAATGACTTATGGATTGGAAGTCAACACTTAGTTAAAAATCCCAACAGAAGATCGTTAGCGACATTTCTGCAGAAGACCGTCTGCGACAATTCAGCAAAAGACCCGTTGGCGACATTCCAGCAGAACCGTCAGTGACATTCTGAGAGCCCTCTGTCTCAACAACTCTCCCAGCGGTGAAGCGAAGCCCCAACGGGCTGCTCTTCACCACCGGAGAAGCAGGAGATTCCGTCGGTGACATTTCCGCAGAAGACCGTCAACAACAATTCAGAAGAAGATCGGTTGTCGACAATTCAGCAGAAGACCTGTCGACGACATTCCAATAGAAGAACCGTTGGCGACATTCCAGCAGAAGAACCGTTGGCGACATTCCAGCAGAAGACTGTCAGCAAAATTTCCGCAGAAGACCGTCAGCAACATTCCAGCGGAGAAGACTCGTCAGCGACATTCCAGTAGACGACCAATTGGCAACGCTTCCGCAATTACCGGCTCCCGCCCTGTTCAGGATTTGCTGTAGGAGGGAGAAGGGGTCCAATTAAATTTTCCTAACTTAGGAAAATTTTATCGGCACTATCCATTGAGTCGCACGTCGGCCCAGGGTTCCTGAACCGAGTCAACCCAGGTTAACTCAGACCGGTCCAAAAAAAATTTGGGCAAATAGGGGGGGATCATAGCTATCGCGGATGCTACTTCGGCACTGATGGAGACGTCGGGATATAGACACTATTTTTGAGCTTGAGGACAAGCTCGTCTTCCAAGGGGAGTGTAACTTTATGCACGCAATAACATTATTATTTTAGTGTTTTCTTTAATTTACCTTATTTATTTCAGTTTTAGGCCACATGGGTATTTTTGGAATATTTATTTATAGGGGTATTTTTGTAATATTTTATCTTACACCCTAACAGGGTGAACCCTATTTAAGGGGTATGAGTAATGAGAAACACAAGCATTGAAGTATTAAGAATTAGGTTAAATCTAGTGTAAAGAGGTGAGATCCGAGGTTAGGGTTTTCCTTAAAAACCCACATATTTTTCATCCTCCATTGATCTTCGTCTACCCCATGTCTTCCTACTATCCCTATAGTAATGCCTGGAGGACCCATAACCTGTAGCAGATCCCAGATCCTCCCAAAGAATCTTTGTGTCAGATCCGGGACTGTAACAATTTTTCCCGTTAATAAAAAGCTGACCTAACAATCATAGATGATTGTAAAGTGATTTATCATGCGTAATGGGCTATATTTTTGTAAGGAATGACTTATGGATTGGAAGTCAACACTTAGTTAAAAATCCCCCCCCTTTTCCCGACAATTGCAAAACCAGATATATGAAAACTAAAAAGAGTTTACAATCCCTAAAAGTTACAAACACTTTTTGGAATTATCTCTCTCTAAATTTGTGCATTGTGCATTTCCTTTTTAGATATATAATTTTTTCTTAAATCGAAACTAGAGTTTTCACTTTCCTTTCATCTCGTAAACAAAAAAAGAGATAAAAGGCAAATAGATCACAACAGAATAAAATTTTAAGAATTTATGTAAGGAAATAATTTAAGTCAATGACAAATGTAAGTAAAGAAAATTTATTCACACACCACAAATGAACACAAAATTTTTTTTATCCAAGTTTGGGAAATTCCACTAGTCCAACCCTAATGGCTTGGAATTATATAAGAAAGAGATTTTTCTACACATGTTTTAAAAAAATGGATAGGCATGCTTGAAACATGTTAAAGATGCAAATGACCTATGGATCCAAACCTTTTAAAGAGAATAACATTAAATTCTCAAGTGAACGTGTGGTGGGATTTTTACCCAAGTCAAACAAACCATTATTTTGCCCATTTACAAAAAGCTGACCTAATGATAATAAAACATTGTAAAGTGATTTATCATGCGTAACAATGAATATTTTTTTAAGTAATGACTTATGGATTGGGAGTCAACACTCTGATAAAAATCTCTTGCCTCCCCCCTTTTCCCAACAATTGCAAAACATGATATATAAAAACTAAAAAGAGTTTAAAATCCCTTAAAATTACAGACACATTTTCTCCTATAGTTTTGAATTGTGCATTTTAGTTTTACATGTATATTTATTTCTTAAATCAAAACATGAGTTTTCACTTTACCTTCATCTCGTAGACAAAAAAAAAGAGATAAAAGGCAAAATATATCACAACAAAATGAAACTTTTAGAGTTTATGTATGAAAATAATTTAAACCAATAACAAATATATGTAAAGAAAATTTATTCACACACCACAATTGAACACAAAAGTTTTGTTATCCAAGTTTGGGAAATTCCACTAGTTCAACCCTATTGGCTTGGAATTTTATAAGAAAGAGATTTTTATACACATGTTTTAAAAAAAGGATATGCATGCTTCAAACATGTTAAAAATGAAAATGACCCATGAATCCAAAAATTTTAAAGAGAATAGCATTAAATTATCAAGTGAACGTGTGTGGGATATTTATCCGAGTCAAACAAACCATTATTTTGCCCATTAACAAAAACTTGACCTAATGATCATAGATGATTTTAAAGTGATTTATCATGCGTAACAGGCTATATTTTTGTAAGGAAAGATTTATGGATTGGGAGTCAACACTCAGTTAAAATTCCCCCGCCTCCCCTTTTTCCCAACAATTGCAAAATCTGATATATAAAAACTACAAAGTGTTTATAATCCCTAAAAATTGCAGATACTTTTTTGAATTATCTCTCTCTACATTTGTCCATAGTGCATTTCCATTTTAGATTAATTTTTTCTTAAATCAAAACTTGAATTTTCACTTTCCCTTCATCACGTAAGCAAAAAAAGAGATAAAAGGCAAATAGATCACAACAAAATGAAAATTTTGGAGTTTAGGTATGGAAAGAATTTAAATCAATAACAAATGTATGTAAAGAAAATTTATTTAGACACCACAAATGAACACAAAAGTTTAGTTATCCAAGTTTGGGAAATTCCACTAGTTCAACCCTTCTAGCTTGGAATTTTGTAAGAAAGAGATTTTTCTACACATGTTTCAAAAAATAGATATGGATGCTTGAAACATGTTAAAGATGAAAATGACCGTTGGATCCAAACCTTTTAAAGAGAATAACATTAAATTCTTAAGTGAACGTGCGATGGGATATTTACCCGAGTCAAACAAGCCATTATTTTGCCCATTTACAAAAAGCTGACCTAACGATCATAGATGATTGGAAAGTGATTTATCATGCGTAACGAGGTATATTTTTGTAAGGAATGACTTATGGATTGGGAGTCAACACTCAATTGAAAATCCCCCGCCTCCCTCTTTTTCAGACGATTGCAAAACCAAATATATAAAAACTAAAAAGAGTTTACAATTCCTAAAAATTAAAGACACTTTGGGGAATTATTTCTCTCTGCATTTGTGCATTGAGCATTTCCATTTTAGATATTTAACTTTTTCTTAAATCAAAATTTGACTTTTCACTTTCCCTTAATCTCATAAACGAAAAAAGAGATAAACGGCAAAAATAGATCACAACAAAATTAAAATTTTAGAGTTTATGTAAGGAAAAAATTTATAGCAATAACAAATGTAAGTAAATAAAATTCATTCACACACCACAAATGAACACAAAAGTTTTGTTATCCAACTTTTGGGAAATTCCACTTGTTCAACCCTAATTGCTCTGAATTTTATAAGAAAGAGATATTTCTACACATGTTTTAGAAAATGGATATGCATGCTTGAAACTTGTTAAAGATGTAAATGATTTATAGATCCAAACCTTTTAAAGAGAATAACATTAAATTCTCAAGTGAACATGCGGTGGGATATTTACCCAAGTCAAACAAGCCACTATTTTGCCCATTAAAAAAAAGCAGACCTAAAAATCATAGATGATAGTAAAGTTATTTATCATGCGTAACGGGCTATATTTTTGTAACGAATGACTTGTGGCTTGCGAGTCAACACTCAGTTAAAAATCACCAGCCTCCCCTTTTTCCTGATGATTGCAAAACTTGATATATAGAAACTTAAAAGTGTTTACAATCCCTAAAAATTATAGACACTTTTTGGAATTATCTCTCTGTACATTTGTACATTGTGCATTTCCTTTTTAGATGTATACTTTTTTCTTAAATCAAAACTTTAGTTTCTTCTTTCCCTTCATCTTGTAAAAAAAAAAAGAGATAAAATGTAAAAATAGATCACAACAAAATGAAAATTTTAGAGTTTATGTATGGATAGAATTTAAAGTAATAACAAATGTATGTATATAAAATTTATTCACACACCACAAATGAACACAAAAGTTTTGTTATCCAAGTTTGGGAAATTCCACTAGTTCAATCCTAATAGCTTGCAATTTTATAAGCAAGAGATTTTTCTACTCATGTTTTAAAAAATGAATACGCATGCTTGAAACATGTTAAAGATGCAAATGACCTATGGATCCAAACCTTTTAAAGAGAATAACATTAAATTCTCAAGTGAACGTGCGGTGAGATATTTACCCTGGTCAAACAGGCCATTGTTTTGCGCATTTACAAAAACCTAACCTAACGATAATAAATGATTGTAAAGTGATTTATCATGCATAACGGGCTATATTTTTGTAAGGAATGACTTATGGATTGGTAGTCAACACTCAGTTAAAAAACCCCTTTCTCCCCTTTTCCTGACTATTGCAGAACCTTATATATAAAAACTAAAAAAAGTTTAAAATCCCTAAAAATTACAGACACTTTTTGGAATTATCTCTCTCTACATTTATGCATTGTGCATTTCCATTTTAGATGTATACTTTTTTATTAAATCAAAACTTGACTTTTCACTTTCCCTTCATCACGTAAACAAAAAAAGAGATAAAAGGCAAATAGATCGCAATAAAATAAAAATTTTAGAGTTTATGTATGGAAAGAATTTAAAGCAATAACAAATACAAGTAAAGAAAATTTATTCACACACCACAAATGAACACAAAAGTGTTGTTATCCAACTTTGGGAAATTCCACTAGTTCAACCCTAATGGCTTGGAATTTTATAAGAAAGTGATTTTTGTACACATGTTTTAAAAAATGGATATGCAAGCTTGAAACATGTTAAAGATTCAAATGACCAATGGATCCAAACCTTTTAAAGAGAACAACATTAAATTTCCAAGTGAACGTGCGGTGTGATATTTACCCGAGTCAAGCAAGCCATTATTTTGCCCATTTACAAAAAGCTGACCTAACGATCATAGATCATTGTAAAGTGATTTATCATGCGTAACAGGCTATATTTTTGTAAGGAATGACTGATGGATTGGGAGTCAACATTCAATTAAAAATCACCAATCTTCCCCTTTTCCCGACAATTGCAAAACATGACATAAGAAAACTAAAGAGAGTTTACAATACCTAAAAATTACAGACACTTTTGGAATTATCTCTTTCTACATTTTAGCATTGTGCATTTCCAATTTAGATATATATTTTTTTCTTAAATTCACACTTGAGTTTTCACTTTCCCTTCATATCGTAAACAAAAAAAGAGATAAAGGGCAAATAGATCACAACAAAATGAAAATTTTAGAGTTTAAGTATGGAAAGAATTTAAATCAATAACAAATGTAAGGAAGGAAAATTTATTCACACACCACAAATGAACACAAAAGTTTTGTTATCCAAGTTTAGGAAATTCCACTAGCTTAACCCTATTAGCTTGGAATTTTACAAGAAAGATATTTTTCTACACTTGTTTTAAAAAATTCATATGCATGCTTGAAACATGTTAAAGATGCAAATGACTTATTGATCCAAAACTATTTAAAGAGAATAACATCAAATTCTCAAGTGAACCCGTTTAAAAAAAGTTGACCAAATGATCATATATGATTAACGGGTTATATTTTTATTTGGAATGACTTACAGATTGGGAGTCAACACTCAATTAAAAATCCCTCGCCTCCCCCTTTTGCCATCAATAGCAAAACCTGATACATAAAAACTAAAAAAAGTTTACAATCCCTAAAAATTACAGACACTTTTTGGAATTATCTCTCTCCACATTTTTCCATTTTTCATTTCAATTTTAGATGTATACTTTTTTCTTTAATCAAAACTAGAGTTTTCACATTCCCTTCATCTCGTAAACAAAAAAAGAGATAAAAGGCAAAAATAGATCACAACAAAATGAAAATTTTAGAGTTTATGTATAGAATGAATTTAAAGCAATAAAAAATGTAAGTAAAGAAAATTTATTCACACACCACAAATGAACCCAAAAATTTTTGTTATCCAAATTTGTGAAATTCCACTAGTTCAACCCTACTAGCTTGGAATTTTATAAGAAAGAGATTTTTCAACACATGTTTTAAAAAATGGATATGCATGCATGAAAAAAGTTAAAGATGCAAATGACCTATGGATCCAAACCTTTTAAAGAGAATAACAATAAATTCTCAAGTGAACGTGCGGTGGGATATTTACCCGAGTCAAACAAGACATTATTTTTGCCAATTTAAAAAAAGTTGACCTAACGATCATAGATGATTTTAAAGTGATTTATCTTGTGTAACGGGCTATATTTTTGTAAGGAATGACTTATGGATTGGGAGTCAACACTCAGTTAAAAATCCCCCACCTCTCCCTTTTCCTGACGATTGCAAAACCTGCTATATAAAAACTAAAAAGAGTTTACAATCCCTAACAATTATAGACACTTTTTGGAATTATCTATCTCTAAATTTGTGCATTGTGCATTTCCATTTTAGAAGTATATTTTTTTCTTAAATCAAAACAGGATTTTTCTTTTACCCTTAATCTCGTAACCAAAAAAAGAGAAAGGTAAATAGATCACAACAAAATGAAAATTTTAGAGTTTATGTATGGAAAGAATTTAAAGCAATAAAAAATAAAAGTAAAGAAAAATTATTCACACATCGCAAATGAACACAAAATTTTGGTTATCCAAGTTTGGGAAACTCCACTAGTTCAACCCTAATAGCTTTGAAATTTATAAGAAAGAGATTTTTCTACAGATGTGTTAAAAAATGGATATGCTTGCTTGAAACATGTTAAAGATGCAAATGACCTATGGATCCAATCCTTATAAAGAGAATAACATTAGATTCTCAAGTGAACGTGCGGTGGGATAGTTACCAGAGTCAAACAAGCCATTATTTTGCCCTTTTCCAAAAAGTTGACCGAACGATCATAGATGATTGTAAAGTGATTTATCATAGGTAACAGGCTATATTTTTGTAAGGAATGACTTATGGATTGGGTGTCAATAGTCAGTTAAATCCCCCGCCTCCCCCTTTTCCTAACGATTGCAAAACCAGATATATAAAAACTAAAAAGAGTTTACAATCCCTAAAAATTGCAGACACTTTTTGGAATTATCTCTCTCTACATTTGTGCATTGTGCATTTTAATTTTAGATGTATAATTTTTTATTAAATCAAAACTTGAGTTTTTACTTTCCCTTCATATTCTAAAAAAAAAAAAATAGAGATAAAAGGCAAATAGACCACTACAAAATGCAAATTTTAGAGTTTATGTATAGAAAGAATTTAAGCAATAACAAATGTAAGTAAAGAAAATTTATTCACACACCACAAATGAACACAAAAGTTTAGTTATCCAAATTTGAGAAATTCCACTAGTTCAACCCTAATAGCTTGGAATTTTAAAAGAGAGAGATTTTTGTACACATATTTTAAAAAATGGATATGCATGCTTGAAATAAGTTAAAGATGCAAATGACCTATAGATCCAAACCTTTTAAAGAGAATAACATTAAATTCTCAAGTGAACGTGCGGTGGGATATTTACCCGAGTCAAACAAGCCATTATTTTGGCAGTTTACAAAAAGCTGACCTAACGATCATAGATGATTCTAAAGTGATTTATCATGCGTAACGGGCTATATTTTTGTAAGGAATAACTTATGGACTAGGAGTCAACACACTGTTAAAAATCCCCGACCTCCCCCTTTTCCTGACGATTGCAAAACCTAATATATAAAAATTATATACACTTTTTTGAAGTATCCCCCTCTACATTTGTCCATTGTGCATTTCCATTTTAGATGTATACTTTTTTTTTAAATCAAAACTTGAGTTTTTACTTTCCCATCATCTCGTAAACAAAAAAAAAGAGATAAAAGGCAAATAAATCACAACAAAATGAAAATTATAGAGTTTTTTCCTAAATCAAAACTTTAGTTGTCTCTTTCCCTTCATCTTATAAACAAAAAAAGAGATAAAAGGCAAAAATAGGTAACAACAAATTGAAAATTTTAGAGTTTATGTATGGACAGTATTTAAAGCAATAAAAAATGTAAGAAAAGAAAATTTATTCACACTCTACAAATGAACACAATTGTTTTTTACCCAAGTTTTGGAAATTCCACTAGTTCAACCCTAATGGCTTGGAAATTTATTAGAAAGAGATTTTTCTACACATGTTTTAAAAAATGGATATGAATGCTCGAACCAAGTTAAAGATGCAAATGACCTATGGATCCAAACCTTTTAAATAGATTAACATTAAATTCACAAGTGAACGTGCGGTGGGATATTTACCCGATTCAAATAAGCCATTATTTTGCCCATTTACAAAATGTAGACCTAACGATCATATATGATTGTAAAGTGATTTACCATGCGGAACGGACTACATTTTGGTAAGGAATGACTTATGGATTTGGAGTCAACACTCAGTTAAAAATCTCCCGCCTCCCCCTTTTCCGGACGATTGCAAAACCTAACATACAAAGACTAAAAAGAGTTTACAAACCATAAAAATTACAGACACTTTTTTGAATTATCTCTCTCTACATTTGTGCATAGTGCATTTCCATTTTAGATGTATACTTTTTTCTTAAAACAAAACTTGAATTTTAACTTTTCCTTCATCTTGTAAATAAAAAAAGAGATAAAAGGCAAAAATAGATCTCAACAAAATGAAAATTTTAGAGTTTATATATGGAAAGAATTTAAAGCAATAACAAATGTAAGTAAATAAAATTTATTCACGCACTACAAATGAACACAAGTTTTGTTATCCAAGTTTGGGAAATTTCACTAGTTCAACCCTAATGGCTTGGAATTTTATAAGAAAGAGATTTTTCGACACATGTTTTAAAAAATGGATATGCATGATTGCAACATGTTAAAGATGCAAATGACCTAAGTATCCAAACCTTTTAAAGAGAATAACATTAAATTCTCAAGTGAACGTGCGGTGGGATATTTACCCTAGTCAAACAAGCCATTATTTTGCCCATTTGGAAAAAAGTTGACCTAACAATCATAGATGATTGTAACGGGCTATATTTTAGTAAGGATTGACTTATGGATTGGGAGTCAACACTCAGTTAAATACCCCGCCTCCCCCTTTTTTCGTCGATTGCAAAACCTGATATATAAAAACTAAAAAGAGTTTAAATTACCTAATAATTACTGACACTTTTTTGAATTTTCTCTCTCTACATTTGTGCATAGTGCATTTCCATTTTAGACATATATTTTTTTCTTAAATCAAAACTTGAGTTTTCTCTTTCCCTTCATCTTGTAAACTAAAAAAGAGTTAAAAGGCAAAAATAGATCACAACAAAATGAGAATTTTAGAGTTTATGAATGGAAATAATTTAAAGCAAAATACCAAATGTAAGTAAAGAAAATTTATTCACACACCACAAATGAACACAAAACTTTTGATATCCGAGTTTGGGAAATTCCACTTGTTCAACCCTAATGCGTTGAAATTTTATAAGAAAGTGATTTTTCTACACATGTTTTAAAAAATGGATATGAATTCTTGAAACATGTTAATGATGCAAGTGACCTCTGGATCCTAACCTTTTAAAGAGAATAACATTAAATTCTTAAGTGAACGTGTGGGGGGATAGTTACCCGAGTCAAACAAGCCAATATTATGCCAATTTACAAAAAGCTGACCTAACGAGCATAGAATATTGTTAAGTGATTTATCATGCGGAACGGGCTATATTTTTTTAAGGAATGACTTATTCATTGGGAGTCAATACTCAGTTAAAAATCCCCCTCCTCCCCATTTTCCCACGTTTGCAAAACATGATATATAAAAACTAAAAAGAGTTCAAAATCCCTAAAAATTATAGACACTTTTCTGAATTATCTCTCTCTACATTTGTTCATTGTGCATTTCCATTTAGATGTATACTTTTTTATTAAATCAACACTTGATTTTTCACTTTCCCTTCATGTCATAAACAAAAACAGAGATAAAAGGCCAAAATAGATCACAACAAGATTAAAATTTTAGAGTTTATGTACGGAAAGGATTTAAAGCAATAAAAAATCTAAGTAAAGAAAATTTATTCACACACCACAAATGAACACAAAAGTTTTGTTATCCAAGTTAGGAAATTTCCACTAGTTCAACCCTAATATCTTGGTATTTTATAAGAAAGAGATTTTTCTACACATATTTTAAAAAATAGATATGCATGCTTGAAACTTGTTAATGATGCAAATAACCTATGGATCCAAACCATTTATAGAGAATGACATTAGATTCTCAAAGGAACGTGCGGTGGGATAGTTACCCGAGTCAAACAAGCCAATATTTTGCCCATTTACAAAAACGCTGACATAATGAGCATAGAACATTATAAAGTCATTTATCATGCGGAACGGGCTATATTTTTGTAAAGAATGACTTATTGATTCGGAATCAACACTCAGTTAAAAATCCCCCTCCTCCCCCTTTTCCCGAAGTTTGCAAAACATGATATATAAAAACTAAAAAGAGTTCACAATCCCTAAAAATTACAATACACTTTTCTGAACTATCTCTCTCTACATTTGTGCATTGTGCATTTCCATTTTAGATGTAGACTTTTTTCATAAATCAACACTTGTGTTTTAACTTTCCCTTCATCTCGTAAACAACAAAAGAGATAAAAGGCAAATATAGATCACAACAAAATGAAAACTTTAGAGTTTATGTATGGAAAGGATTTAAAGCAATAAAAATGTAAGTAAAGAAAATTTATTCACACGTCACAAATGAACACAAAAGTTTAGTTATCCAAGTTTGGGAAATTCCACTAGTTCAACCCTAATATCTCAGTATTTTATAAGAAAGATATTTTTCTACACATATTTTAAAAAATGGATATGCATGCTTGAAACTTGTAAAAGATGCAAATGACCTATGGATCCAAACCTTTTAAAGAGAATAACATTAGATTCTCGTGTGAATATGCGGCGGGATATATACTCGAGTCAAACAAGCCATTATTTTGTTCGTTTAAAAAATTTTTACCTAATGATCATAGATGATTGTAAAGTGTTTTATCAAGCGTAACGGGCTATATTTATGTAAGGAATGACTTATAGATTTGGAGTCAACACTCAGTTAAATATCCTCCACCTCCCCCTTTTCACGACGATTGGAAAACCTGATATATAAAAACTAAAAAGAGTTTACAATCGCTAAAAATTACAGAAAAGTTTTGGAATTATCTCTCTCTCAATTTGTGCATTGAGCATTTACATTTTAGATGTATACTTTTTTCTTATCAAAACTTGAGTTTTCACTTTCCCTTCATCTCGTTAATAAAAAAAGTGATAAACGGCAAAAAAGATCACAACAAAATGAAAATTTTAGAGGTTATTTATGGAAAGAATTTAAAGAAATAACAAATTTAAGTTAATAAAATTTATTCACACGCCACAAATGAACACAAAAGTTTTGTTATCCAAGTTTGGGAAATTGTACTAGTTCAACCCTAATTGCTTGGAATTTTATAAGAAAGTGATTTTTCTACACATGTTTTAAAAAATGGATATGCATGCTTGAAACTTGTTATAGATGCAAATGACCTATGGATCCAAACCTTTTAAAGAGAATAACATTAAACTCTCAAGTGAACGTGTGGTGAGATGTTTACCCGAGTCAAACATGCCATTTTTTTTCCCATTTATAAAAAGTTGACCTAACGATCATAGATTAATGTAAAGTGATTTGTCTTGCGTAATAGGCTATATATTTGTAAGGAATGACTTATTGATTGGGAGTCAACACTCAGTTAAAAATCCCCTGCCTCCCCCTTTTTCGGACTATTGCAAAACCTGATATATAAAAACTAAAAATATTTTACAATCCCTATAAATTACAGACACTTTTTTGAATCTGTCTCTACATTTGTGCATTGTGCATTTCCATTTTTGATGTATACTTTTTTCTTAAATCAAAACTTGAGTTTTCACTTTCCCTTCATCTCGTAAACAAACAAAAGAGATGAAAGGCAAAAATAGATTACAACAAAATGAAAATTTTAGAGTTTATGTATGGAAAGAATTTAAAGCAAAAAGAAATGTGAGTAAAGAAAATTTATTCACACACCACAAATGTTTGGGAAATTCCACTAGTTCAACCCTAACATCTTCGAATTTTATAAGAAAGAGATTTTTCTACACATGTTTTAAAAAATGGATATGCATGCTTGAAACATGTGAAAGATGCAAATGACATATAGATCCAAACCTTTTAAAGAGAATAACATTAGATTCTCAAGTGAATGTGCGGTGGGATATTTACCCGAGTCATACAAGCCATTATTTTGCCCATTTAAAAAAAGTTGACCTAATGATCATAGATGATTGTAAACTATTTTATGAGGCATAACAGGCTATATTTTTGTAAGGAATGACTTATGGTTTGGGAGTCAACACTCAGTTAAATATACCACGCCTCCCCCTTTTCCCGACGATTGCAAAACATGATATATAAAAACTAAAAAGAGTTTACAATTCCTAAAAATTACAGACACTTTTCTGAATTATCTCTCTCTGCATTTGTGTTTTGTGCATTTTCATTTTAGATGTATACTTTTTTCTTAAATCAAAACATGAGTTTTGACTTTCCCTTAATCTCGTAAATAAAAAACGAGATAAAAGGCAAAAATAGATTACAAAAAACTGAAAATTTTAGAGTTGATGTATGGAAAGAATTTAAAGCAACAACAAATGTAAGTAAATAAAATTTATTCACACACCACAAATTAACACAAAAGTTTTGTTCTCCAAGTTTGGGAAAATTCACTAGTTCAACCCTAATAGCTTGGAATTTTGTAAGAAAGCGATTTTTCTACACATGTTTTAAAAAATGGATATGCATGCTTGAAACATGTTAAATATTCAAATGACCTATGGATCCAAACCTTTTAAAGAGAATAACATTAAATTCCCAAGTGAACGTGCGGTGGGATATTTACCCGAGTGAAACAAGCCATTTTTTTGCCCATTTACAAATGGCTGACCTAACGATCATAGATGATTGTAAAGTGATTTATCATGCATAACGGGCTAAAATTTTGTAAGGAATGACTTAATGATTGGGAGTCAACATTCAGTTAAAAATCCCCCGCCCCCCCCTTTTCCCGACGTTTACAAAACATGATATATAAAAACTAAAAAGAGTTTACAATCGTTAAAAATTATAGACACTTTTCTGAATTATCTCTCTCTACATTTGTGCATTGTGCATTTCCATTTTGGATGTATACTTTTTTATTAAATCAAAACTTGAGTTTTCACTTTCCATTCTTCTCGTAAACAAAAAAAGAGATAAAAGGCAAAAATGGATCACAACAAAATGAAAATTTTATAATTTATGTATGGAAAGAATTTAATGCAATAACAAATCTAAATAAAGAAAAATTATTCACACACCACAAATGAACACAAAAGTTTTGTTATCCAAGTTTGGGAAATTCCACTAGTTCAACCCTAATGGCTAGGAATTTTATAATAAAGAGATTTTTCTACACATGTTTTAAAAAATGGATATGTATGCTTGAAACATGTTAAAGATGCAAATCACCTACGGATCCAAACCTTTTAAGGAGAATAATATTAAATTCTCAAGTGAACGTGCAGTGGGATATTTACCCGAGTCAAACAAGCCATTATTTGCCCATTTACAAAAAGCTAACTTAACGATCATAGATGATTGTAAAGAGTTTTATCTTTCACAACGGGCTATATTTTTGTAAGGAATAACTTACGGATATGGAGTCAACACTCAGTTAAAAGTTCAACGCCTCCCCCTTTTCCCGATGATGGCATAACCTGACTTATAAAAACTTAAAAAACTTTACTATCCCTCTACATTTTTGCATTGTGCATTTCCATTTTTCATGAATAATTTTTTTGCAAACAAAAAAAGAGATTGCATGCAAATAGATCGCAACAAAATGAAAATTTTAGAGTTTATGTATGTGAAGAATTTAAAGCAATAAAAACTGTAAGTAAGCAAAATTTATTCACAAACCACATATGAACACAAAAGTTTAGTTATCCAAGTTTGGGAAATTCCACTAGTTCATCCCTAATAGCTAGGAATTTTAAAAAAAGAGAATTTTCTACACATGTTTTTAAAAATGGATATGCATGAATGAAACATGTTAAAGCTGCAAATGACCAATGGATCCATACCTTTTAAAGAGAATAACATTCAATTCTCAAGTGAACGTGCGGTGGAATATTTACCAGAGTCAAACAAGCTATTATTTTGCCCATTTACAAAAAGCTAACCTAACGGTCATAGATGATTTTAAAGTTATTTATCATGCGTAACGGGCTATAATTTTTTAATGTATGACTTATGGTTTGGGAGTCAACACTCAATTAAAAATCCCCCGCCTCCCCCTTTTCCTGACGATTGCAAAACTTGATATATAAAAATTAAAAAAAAGTTTACAATCCCTAAAAATTACAGAAATTTTTTGGAATTATCTCTCTCAATATTTGTGCATTGTGCTTTTGCATTTTAGATGTATAAAATTTTTTAAATCAAAACTCGAGTTTTCACTTTCCCTTCATCTCGTAAGCAAAAAAAGAGAAAAAAGGAAAAAATAGATCACAACAAAATGAAAATTTTAGAGTTTATGTATGGAAAGAATTTAAAGAAATAACAAATGTAAGTAAAGAAAGTTTATTCACACACCAAAAATGAACACAAAAGTTTTTTAATCCAAGTTTTGGAAATTCCACTAATTCAACCCTAATTGCATGTAATTTTATAAGAAAGAGATTTTTCTACCCATGTTTGAAAAAATGGATACGAATGCTTGAAACATGTTAAAGATGCAAATGACCTATGGATCCAAACCTTTTAAAGAGAATAACATTAAATTCTCAAGTGAACGTGCAGGGGGATATTTACCCGAGTCAAACCAGCCATTATATTGCCCATTTACAAAAAGGTGACCAAACGATCGTAGATGATTGTAAAGTTATTTAACATGCATAACGGGCTATATTTTTGTATGGAATGACTTAAGGATTGGGAGTCAACACTCAGTCAAAAATCAACCGCCTCCCCCTTTTCTCGACGATTACAAAACGTCATATAAAAACTAAAAAGAGTTAACAATCCCTAAAAATTATAGACACTTTTTTGAATTATCTCTCTCTACATTTGTGCATTGTGCATTTCCTTTTTAGATGTATACTTTTTCCTAAAATCAAAATTTGAGTTTCACTTTCTCTTCATCTTGTAAACAAAAAAAGAGATAAAAGGCAAATAGATCACAAAAAAATGAAAATTTTAGAGTTTATGTATGAAAAGAATTTAATGCAATAACAAATTTAAGTATAAAAAATTTATCCACACACCACAAATGAACACAAAAGTTTTGTTATCCAAGTTGAGGAAATTCCACTCGTTCCACCCTAATAGCTTGGAATTTTATAAGAAAGAGATTTTTCTATACAAGTTTAAAAAATGGATATGCATGCTTGAAACAAGTTAAAGGTGCAAATGACCTATGGATCCAAACCTTTTAAAGAGAATAACATTAAATTCTCAAGTAAACGTGCGGTGAGATATTTACCCGAGTTAAACAAGCCATTATTTTGCCCATTTACAAAAAAATGACCTAACGATCATAAATGATTGTAAAGTGATTTATCATCCGTAACTGTCTGAATTTTTGTATGGAATGACTTATTGATTAGGAGTCAACACTCAGTTAAAAATCCCCCGCCACCGACTTTTCCCGACGTTTGCAAAACATGATATAAAAAAACTAAAAAGAGTTTACAATCCCTAATATTACAGACACTTTTCAGAATTATCTCTCTCTATATTTTTGCATTGTGCATTTCCATTTTAGATGTATACTTTTTTCTTAAATCAACACTTGAGTTTTCACTTTCCCTTCATTTCGTATACAAAAAAAGAGATAAAAGGAAAATAGATCACAACAAAATGAAAATTCTAGACTTTATGTATGGAAAGAATGTAAAGCAATAACAAATATAAATAACCAAAATTTATTCACCCACCACAAATGAACACAAAAGTTTTGTTATCCAAGTTTGGGAAATTCTAGTAGTTCAACCCTAATTGCTTGAAATTTTATAAGAAAGTGATTTTTCTGCACGTTTTAAAAAATGGATATGCTTGCTTGAAACATGCTATAGATGAAAATAACCTACTAATCCAAACCTTTTAAAGAGAATAACATTAAACTCTCAAGCGAATGTGCGATGGGATATTTATCCGAGTCATACAGGCCATTATTTTTCCCATTTGAAAAAATTGACGTAACGATCTTAGATTATTGTCAAGTGATTTATCATGAGTAACAGGCTATACTTTTTTAAGGAATAACTTAATGATTGGTAGTCAACACTCAGTTAAAAATTCCCCACCTCCCCTTTTCCCGACGATAGCTAATCCTAACATATAAAAACTAAAAAGATTTTACAATTCCTATAAATTATAGACACTTTTTTGAATTATCTCTCTCTGCATTTGTGCATTGTGCATTTCTATTTTAGATTTATACTTTTTTCTTTAATCAAAACTTGAGTTTTCACTTTGCCTTCATCTCGTAAACAAAAAAAAAAAAAGATAAAAGACAAAAATAGATCACAACAAAATAAAAATTTTAGAGTTTATGTATGGAAATAATTTAAAGCAATAAAAAATTTAAGTAAATAAAATTTATTCAGACACCACAAATGTACACAAAAGTTTTGTATCCAAGTTTGGGAAAATCCACTAGTTCAACCCTAATAGCTTGGAATTTTATAAGAAAACAATTTTTCTACACATGTTTTAAAAAAGGGATATGCATGCTTGAAACATGTTAAAGATGCAAATGACCTAATGCTCAAAATCTTTTAAAGAGAATAACATTAAATTCTCAAGTGAACGTGTGGTGGGATATTTACCTGAGTCAAACAAGTAATTATTTTGCCCATTTACGAAAATCTGACCTAACGATCATAGATTTGTAAAGTGATTTATCATGCATAATTGGGTAAATTTTTGTAAGGAATGGCTTATTGATTGGGAGACAACATTCAGTTAAAAATCCCCCGCCTCCACCTTTTCCCAACGTTTACAAAACATGATATATAAAAACTAAAAATAGTTTACAATCCTTACAAATTACAGACACATTTCTCACTTATCCATCTCTACATTTGTGCATTGTGCATTTCCATTTTAGATGTATACTTTTTTCTTAAATCAAAACTTGAGTTTTCACTTTCTCTTCATCTCGTAAACAAAAAAAGAGATAAAAGGCAAATAGATCACAACAAAATGAAAACTTTAGAGTTTATGTATGGAAAGAATTGAAAGCAATAACAAATGTAAGTAAGGAAAATTTATTCACACACAAAAAATGAACACAAAAGTTTACTAATACAAGTTTTGAAAATTCTACTGGTTCAACCCTAATAGCTTAGAATTTTATAAGAAAGAGATTTTTCTACACATTTTTTAAAAAATGGATATGCATGGTTGAAACATGTTAAAGATGCAAATGATCTATAGATCCAAACCTTTTAAAGAGAATAACATTAAATTCTCAATTGAACGTGCGGTGGGATATTTACCTGAGTCAAACAAGCCATTATTTTACCCATTTAAAAAATTTGACCTAATGATCATAGATGATTGTAAAGTGTTTTATCATGTGGAACGGGCTGTGTTTTTGTAAGGAATGACTTATGGATTGGGAGTCAACACTCAGTTAAAAATCCCCCACCTCCACCTTTTCTCGACATTTGCTAAACATCATATATAAAAAACTAAAATGAGTTTAAAATCCCTAAAAATTAGAGACACTTTTCTCAATTATCTCTCTCTACTTTTGTGCATTGTGCATTTCCATTTTAGATGTATACTTTTTTCTTAAATCAACACTTGAGTTTTCACTTTCCCTTCATCTCATATACAAAAAGAGAGATAAAAGGTAAATAAATCATAACAAAATGAAAATTTTAGACTTTATGTATGGAAAGAATGTAAAGCAATAACAAATGTAAGTAAGAAAAATTTATTCACACACCACAAATGACCACAATTGCTTGGAATTTTATAAGAAAGTGATTTTTTTACGCATGTTTTAAAAAATAGATATGGATGCTTGAAACATGTTCAAGATGCAAATCACCTACGGATCCAAACCTTTTAAAGAGAATAACATTAATTTCTCAAGTGAACGTGCGGTGGGATATTTACCCGAGTCAAACAAGCCATTATTTTGCCCACTTACAAAAAGTTGACTTAACGATCATTGATGACTGTAAAGAGATTTATCTTTCGTAATGAGCTATATTTTTGTAAGGAATGACTTATGGATTGGGAGTCAACACTCAGTTAAAAATTCAACGCCTCCCCCTTTTCCCGATGATTGCATAACCTGACATATAAAAACTAAAAACTATTTACAATCCCTCTACCTTTTTGCATTGTGCATTTCCATTTTACATGTATACTTTTTTCTTAAATCAAAACTTGAGATTTCACATTCCCTTCATCTCGTAAACAAAAAAAGAGATTAAATGCAAATAGATCACAACAAAATGAAAATTTTAGAGTTTATGTATGTAAAGAATATAATGCAATAAAAACGGTAAGTAAGCAAAATTTATTCACACACCACATATGAACACAAAAGTTTTGTTATCCAAGTTTGGGAAATTCCACTAGTTCAACTCTAATAGCTTGGAATTTTAAAAGAAAGAGATTTTTCTGCACATGTTTTAAAAACTGGATATGCATGAATGAAACTTGTTAAAGATGCAAATCACCTATGGATCCAAACCTTTTGAAGACAATAACATTCAATTCTCAAGTGAACATGTAGTGGGATATTTACCAGAGTCAAACAAGCCATTATTTTGCCCATTTACAAAAAGCAGACTTAACGATCATAGATGATTGTAAAGTTATTTATCATGCGTAACGGGCTATATTTTTTTAAAGAATGACTTATGGTTTTGGAGTCAACACTCAATTAAAAATCCCCCGCCTCCCCCTTTTCCCAACGATTGCAAAACCTGATATATAAAAACTAAAAAGAGTTTACAATCCCTAAAATTTACAGAAAGTTTTTGGAATTATCTCTCTCTACATTTGTGCATTGTGCATTTGCATTTTAGATGTATACTTTTTTTTAAAAATCGAAATATGAGTTTTCACTTTCCCTTCATCTCGTAACCAAAAAAAAAGAGAAAAAAGGCAAAAAAAATCACAAAAAAATGAAAATTTTAGAGTTTATGTACGGAAAGAATTTAAAGCAATAACAAATGTAAGTGAAGAAAGTTTATTCACACACCACAAATGAACACAAAACTTTTGTTACGCAAGTTATGGAAATTCCACTAGTTCAACCCTAATTGCTTGGAATTTTAAAAGAAAGAGATTTTTCTACACTTGTTTGAAAAACTGGATATGAATGCTTGAAAGATGTTAAAAATGCAAATGACCTATGGATCCAAAACTTTTAAAGAGAATAACATTAAATTCTTAAGTGAATGTGCAGTGGGATATTTACCAAGTCAAACAAACCATTATATTGCACATTTACAAAAAGCTGACCTAACGATCATAGATGATTGTAAAGTGATTTATCATGAATAACGGGCTACATTTTTTTAAGGAATGACTTATGGATTGGGAGTCAACACTCAATTAAAATTCACCCACCTCCCCCTTTTCCCGACGATTACAAAACCTCATATAAAAACTAAAAAGGGTTAACAATCCTTAACAATTACATTCACTTTTTCGAATTATCTCTCTCTACATTGGTGCATTGTGCATTTCCTTTTTAGATGTATACTTTTTTCTTAAATCAAAACTTGTGTTTTCACTTTCCCTTCATCTTGTAAACGAAAAAAGATATAAAATGCAAATAGATCATAACAAAATGAAAATTTTAGAGTTTATGTATGAAAAGAATTTAATGCAATAACAAATTTAAGTAAAGAAAATTTATCCACACTCCACAAATGAAGAAAAAAGTTTTTTTATCCAAGTTTAGGAAATTCTACTAGTTCAACCCTAATAGCTTGGAATTTTAAAAGAAAGAGATTTTTCTACACATGTTTTAAAAAATGGATATGCATGCTTGAAACATGTTCAAGATGCAAATGACATATGGATCCAAACATTTTAAAGTGAATAACTTTAAATTCTCAAGTGAACGTCCGGTGGGATATTTACCCGAGTCAAACAAACCATTATTTTGCCCACTTACAAAAAGTTGAGGTAACGGTCATAGATGATTGTAAAGTTGAGGTAACGGGCTATATTTTGGTAAGGAATGACTTATGGATTTGGAGTCAACACTCAATTAAAAATCCCCTACCTCCCCCTTTTCCCGAAGATTGCGATACCTGATATATAAAAACTATAAAGAGTTTGCAATCCCTAAAAATTAAAGACACTTTTTTGAATTATCCTTCTCTACATTTGTGCATTGTGCATTTCAATTTCAGAGAAATACCTTTTTCTGAAATCGAAACTTGTGTTTTCACTTTCCCTACATCTCATAAAAAAAAAAAGAGATAAAAGGCACATAGATCACAACAAAACGAAAATTTAGAGTTTATGAATGGAAAGAATTTAAAGCAAGAACAAATGTAAGTAAAGAAAATTTATTCACACACCACAAATGATCACAAAAGTTTTGTTATCCAAATTTGGGAAATTCCACAAGTTCAACCCTAATATCTTGGAATTTTATAAGAAAAAGATTTTTCTACACATGTTTTAAAAATGGCTATGCATGTTAAAGATGGAAATGACCTATGGATCCAAAGCTTTTAAAGAGAATAACATTAAATTCTGCAGTGAGCATGCGGTGGGATATTTGCCCGAGTCAAACAAGCTATTATTTTACCTTTTTACAAAAAGCTGACCTAACAATCATAGATGATTGTAAAGTGATCTATCATGCATAACGGTTTGAATTTTTGTAGGGAATGACTTATTGATTGGGAGTCAACACTTAGTTAAAAATCCCCCACCTCCCCCATTTCCGACGTTTGTAAAACATGATATATAAAAACTAAAAAGAGTTTACAATCCATGTAAATTACAGACACTTTTCTGAATTATCTCTCTCTACATTTGTGCATTGTGAATTTCCATTTTAGATGTATACTTTTTTCTTAAATCAACACTTGAGTTTTCACTTTCCCTTCATCTCGTATACAAAAAAAGAGATAAAAGGCAAATAGATGACAACAAAATGAAAATTTTAGACTTTATGTAAGTAAAGATTGTAAATAAAAAACAAATGTAAGTAAGCAAATTTATTCACACACCACAAATGTACACAAAAGTTATGTTATCCAAGTTTTGGAAATTCCACGAGTTCAACTCTAATTGCTTGGAATTTTATAAGAAAGTGATTTTTCTACACATGTTTTAAAAAATGGATACGCATGCTTGAAACATGTTATACATGGAAATGACCTATGGATCCAAACCTTTTAAAGAGAATAACATTGAACTCTCAAGTTAACGTGCGGTGGGATATTTACCCGAGTCAAACATGCCATTATTTTGCCCATTTAAAAAAAGTTGACCTAACGATCATAGATGATTGTAATGTAATTTATCATGTGTAAAGGGCTATATTTTTGTAAGGAATGACTTATTGATTGGGAGTCAACACTCAATTAAAAATCCGCCGCCTCCCCCTTTTCCCGTGGAATGCAAAACCTGATATATAAAAACTAAAAAGATTTTACAATCCCTATAAATTAAAGACACCTTTTTGAATTATCTCTCTCTACATTTGTGCATTGTGCATTTCCAGTTTAGATGTATACTTTTTCTTAAATCAAAACTTGATTTTTCACTTGCCCTTCATCTCGTAAACAAAAAAAGGGATAAAAGGCAAAAATAGATCGCAACAAAATGAAAATTTTTGAGTTTATGAATGGAAAGAATTTCAAGCAATAATAAATGTAAGTAAAGAAAATTTATTCACACACCACAAATGAACACAAAAGTTTTGTTATCCAAGTTTGGGAAATTTCACTAGTTCAACCCTAATATTTTGGAATTTTATAAGAAAGCGATTTTTCTACACATGTTTTAAAAAATGGATATGCATGCTTGAAACATGTTAAAGATGGAAATGACCTATGGATCCAAACCTTTTAAAGAGAATAACATTAAATTCTCAAGTGAATGTGCGGTGGGATATTTACATGTTTCAGGTAAATATCCCCCGCCTCCCCCAATTCTCTTAAAAAGGTTTGGATCCATAGGTCATTTCCATCTTTAACATGTTTCAAGAATGCATATCCTTTTTTAAAAGATGAGTAGAAAAATCTCTTTCTTTTAAAATTCTAAGCGATTAGGGTTGAACTAGTGGAATTTCCCAAACTTTGAAAACAAAACTTTTTTTGTTCATTTTTGGTGTGTGAACAAATTTTCTTTACTTACATTTGTTATTGCTTTAAATTCTTGCCATACATAAACTCTAAATTTTTATTTTGTTGTGATTTGCCTTTTATCTCTTTTTTTGTCTACGAGATGAAGGGAAAGTGAAAACTCAAGTTTTGATTTAAGAAAAAAGTGTTCATCTAAAATGGAAATGCACAATGCACAAATATAGAGAGATATAATTCCAAAAAGTGTCTGTAATTTTTAGGGATTGTAAACTCTTTTTAGTTTTTATATATCAGGTTTTACAATCGTCAGAAAAGGGGGATTTTTACCTAAGTGTTGACTCCCAATCCATAAGTCATTCTTTACAAAATTATAGCCCGTTACGCATGATAAATCAATTTATAATCTTCTATGATCGTTAGGTCAGTTTTTTTAAAATGAGCAAAATAATGGCTTGTTTGACTCGGGTAAATATCCCACCGCTCCATCACTTGAGAATTTATTGTTATTCTCTTTAAAAGGTTTGGATCCATAGGTCATTTGCATATTTAAAATGTGTCAAGCATGCATATCCATTTTTTAAAACAAGTGTAGAAAAATCTCTTTCTTATAAAATTAAAACCAAATAGTGTTGAACTATTGGAATTTCCCAAACTTGTATAACAAAACTTTGTTATTGCTTTAAATTTTTTCCATACCTAAACTCTAAAATTTTCTTTTTGTTGTGATCTTTTTTCCTTTTATCTCTTTTTTTGTTTATGAGATGAAGGGAAAGTGAAAATTCAAGTTTTTATTTAAGAAAAAAAGGTACACATCTAAAAGGGAAATGCACAACGCACAAATTTAGAGAGTGATAATTCCAAAAAGTGTCTATAATTTTTAGGGATTGTAAACTCTTTTTAGTTTTTATAGATAAGGCTTTGCAATTGTCGGGAAAAGGGGGAAGGGGGGATTTTTAACCAAGTGTTGACGCCCAATCCATAAGTCATTCCATACAAAAATATAGACCGTTACGCATGATAAATCACTTTACAATCATCTACGATCGTTTAGTTAGCTTTTTGTAATTGGGCTAAATAATGTCTTGTTTGACTCGGATAAATATCACTGCATGTTCACTTGAGAATTTAATGTTATTTTCTTTAAAAGGTTTGGATCCATAGGTCATTTGCATCTTTAACAAGTTTCAAGCATGCATATCCATTTTTTAAAACATGTGTAGAAAAATCACTTTCTTATAAAATTCCAAGCTATTAGGGTTGAACAAGTGGAATTTCCCAAACTTGGATAACAAAACTTGTGTTCATTTGTGGTGTGTGAAAAATTTTTATTTACTTACATTTGTTATTGCTTTAAATTTTTTCCATACCTAAACTCTAAAATTTTCTTTTTGTTGTGATCTATTTTCCGTTTATCTCTTTTTTTTTTTTTTACGAGATGAAGGGAAAGTGAAAACTCAAGTTTTGATTTAAGAAAAAAAAGTACACATCTAAAATGGAAATGCACAATGCACAAATGTAGAAAGCGATAATTCCAAAAAGTGTCTGTAATTTTTAGTGATTGTAAACTCTTTTTAGTTTTTATCTATCAAGTTTTGCAATCGTGGGGAAGAAGGGGTGGCGGGGGATTTTTAACCGAGTGTTGACTCCCAATCCAAAAGTCATTCCTTACAAAAATATATCCCATTACGCATGATAAATCACATTAAAATCATCTACGAACGTTAAGTCAGATTTTTGTAAATGGCCAAAATAATGGCTTGTTTGACTCTGGTAAATATCCCACCGCACGTTCACTTGAGAATTTAATGTTATTCTCTTTAAATTGTTTGGACCCATAGGTCATTTGTATCTTTAACATGTTTCAAGCATGCATTTCCATTTTTTAAAACATGTGTAGAAAAATCTCTTTCTTATAAAATTCCAATGTATTAGGGTTCAACTAGTGGAATTTCCCAAACTAGGATAACAAAACTTTTCTGTTCATTTGTGGTGTGTCAATTAATTTTCTTTACTTACATTTTTTACTGCTTAAAACTTTTTCCATCCATAAACTCTAAAATTTTCATTTTGTTGTGATCAATTTTCCTTTTATCACTTTTTTTGTTTACGAGATGAAGGGAAAGTTAAAACTCAATTTTTGATTTAAGAAAGAAAAGTATGCACCTAAAACAGAAAAGCACAATGCACAAATGTACAGAGTGATAATTCCAAAAAGTGTCTATAATTTTTAGGGATTGTAAACTCTTGTTAGTTTTTATATATCAGGTTTTGCAATCATCGGGAAAAGGGGAAGGGGGGGATTTTTAACCAAGTATTGACTCCCAATCCATAGGTCATTCATTACAAAAATATAGGTCGTTAAGCATGATAAATCACTTTACAATCCTCTATGACCTTTTGGTCTATTTTTGTAAATGGGCAAAATTATGGCTTGTTTGACTCGGGTAAATATGCCACCACACGTTCACTTGAGAATTTAATGATATTCTCTTTAAAAGGCTTGGATCCATAGGACATTTGCATCTTTAACCTGTTTCAAGCATGCATTTCCATTTTTTTAAACATGTGTAGAAAAATCTATTTCTTATAAAACTCCAAGCTATTAGGGTTGAACTAGTGGAATTTCCATAACTTGGATAACAAAACTTTTGTGTTCATTTGTGGTGTGTGAATAAATTTTCATTACTTACATTTGTTATTACTTTAAATTTTTTCCATACATAAACTCTAAAATTTTCATTTTGTTGTGATCTATTTGGCTTTTATCTTTTTTTTTTCTTTACAAGATGAAGGGAAAGTGAAAACTCTAGTTTTGATTTAAGAAAAAAAAAACATCTAAAATGGAAATGAATGATGCACAAATTTAAAGAGCGATAATTCCAAAAAAGGTCTGTAATTTTTAGGGATTGTAAACTCTTTTTAGTTTTTATATATCAGGTTTTGCAATCGAATGGAAAAGGGGGAGGCTGGGGATTTTTAACCGAGTGTTGACTCCCAATCCATAGTCTTTCCTTAAAAAAATATAGCTCATTACGCATGATAAATCACTTTATAATCATCTACGATCATTAGGTCTGCTTTTGTAAATGGGCAAAATAATGGCTTGTTTGACTCGGGTAAATATCCAACCGCACGTTCACTTGAAAATTTAATGCTATTCTCTATAAAAGGTTTGGATCCATAGGTCATTTACATATTTAACATGTTTCAAGCATGCATTTCCTTTTTTTAAAACATGTGTAGAAAAAAAGTCTCTTTCTTATAAAATTCCAAGCTATTACGGTTGATTTAGTGGAATTTCCCAAACTAGGATAACAAAACTTTTGTGTTCATTTGTGATGTGTCAATAAATTTTCTTTACTTACATTTTTTATTGCTTTAAATTTTTTCCATACATAAACTCTAAAATTTTCATTTTGTTGTGATCTATTTGGCTTTTATCTTTTTTTTTTCTTTACAAGATGAAGGGAAAGTGAAAACTCAAGTTTTGATTTAATAAAAAAAAAGTACACATCTAAAATGGAAATGCACGATGCACAAATGTAGAGAGTGATAATTCAAAAAAGCGTCTGTAATTTTTTGGTATTGTAAACTCTTTTTAGTTCTTATATATCAGATTTTGCCATCGTCGAGAAAAGGGGGTGCCAAGGGATTTTTTATTGACTATTGACTCCCAATCCATAAGTCATTCCTTACAAAAATGTAGCCCTTTATGCATGATAAATCTATTTACATTCATCTATTATCGTTAGCTCAACTTTTTGTAAATTGGCAAAACAATGGCTTGTTTGACTCGGGTAAATATCCTACCACACGTTCACTGGAGAATTTAATGTTATTCTCTTTAAAAGTTTTTGATCCATAGGTCATTTGCATCTTTAACATGTTTCAACCATGGATATCCATTTTTAAAAAAAATTGTAGAAAAATCACTTTCCTATAAAATTCCAAGCTTTTAGGGTTGAACTAGTGGAATTTCCCAAACATGGATAACAAAACTTTTGTGTTCATTTTTGGTGTGTGAATAAATTTTCTTTACTTACATTTGTTATTGCTTTAAATGTTTTCCATACATAACCTGTAAAATTTTCATTTTGTTGTGATCTATTTGCCTTTTATCTCTTTTTTTGTTTAATGAGATGAAGGGAAAGTGAAAACTCAAGTTTTGATTTAAGAAAAAAGAGTACACATCTAACATGGAAATGCACAATGCACAAATGTAGAGTGTCGTAATGCCAAAAAGAATCTGTAAGTTTTAGGGATTGTAAACTCTTTTTAGTTTTTATACATCAGGTTTTACGATCGTCAGGAAAAGGGGGAGGCGGGGGATTTTTAACCGAGTGTTGACTCCAAATCCATCAGTCATTCCTTCAAAAATATATCCCATTAAGCATGATAAATCACTTTACAATCATCAATGATCGTTTGGTTAGATTTTTGTAAATGGACAAAATAATGACTTCTTTGACTCGAGTAAATATCCCACAGCACGTTCACTTGAGAATTTAATGTTATTCGCTATAAAAGGTTTGGGTCCATAGGTCATTTGCAGCTTTAACCTGTTTCAAGCATGCATTTCCATTTTTTAAACATGTGTAGAAAATCTCTTTCTTATAAAATTTTAAGTTATTAGGGTTAAAGTAGTGGAATTTCCCAAACTTTGATAACAAAACATTTGTGTTCATTTGTGGTATGTGAATAAATTTTCATTACTTACATTTGTTATTGGTTTAAATTTTTTCGATACCTAAACTCTAAAATTTTCTTTTTGTTGTGATCTATTTGCCTTTTATCTGTTTTTTTTTTTTTTGTGTTTATGAGATGAAGGGAAAGTGAAAACTCAAGTTTTGATTTAAGAAATAAGTATACATCTAAAATGGAAATGCATGATCCACAAATGTAGAGAGTGATAATTCCAAAAAGTGTATGTAATATTTAGGGATAGTAAACTCTTTTTAGTTTTTATATATTAGGTTTCACAATCGAAGGGAAAAGGCGGAGGCAGGGGATTTTTAACCTAGTGTTGACTCCCAATCCGTAAGTCATTCCTTATAAAAACATAGCCTGTTACACACGGTAAATCACTTTACAATTATCTATGATCGTTTGGTCAGCTTTTTGTAAATAGGAAAAATAATGGCTTTTTTTTACTCAGGTAAATATCCAACCGCACGTTCACTTGAGAATTAAATATTATTCTCTTTAAAAGGTTTGGATCCACAGGACAATTGCATCTTTAACATGTTTCGAGCATGAATATCCTTTTTTAAAAACATGTGTAGAAAAGTCTCTTTCTTATAAAATTCAAGCTATTAGGGTTGAACTAGTGGACTTTCCCAAACTTAGATAACAAAACTTTTGTAATCATTTGTGGTGTGTAAATAAATTTTCTTTACATACATCTGTTATTGCTTTAAATTTTTTCCATACATAAACACTAAAATTTTCATTTTGTTGTGATATATTTGCCTTTTATCTCTTTTTTATTTGATGAGATGAAGGGAAAGTGAAACCACAAGTTTTGATTTAAGAAAAAAAAGTAAACATCTAAAATGGAAATACACAACGCACAAATGTAGGGAGTGATAATTCCAAAAACTGTTTGTAATTTTTAGGGATTGTAAACTCTTTTTAGTTTTGAGTTTTTATATATTAGGATTTGCAATCGTCGGGAAAAAGGGGAGGTGGGTGATTTTTAACCTAGTGTTGACTCCCTTTACTTAATCATTCCTTAAAAAAATATATCCCGTTACGCATGATTAATCACTTTACAATCATCTATGATCGTTTGGTCAGCTTTTGTAAATGGGCAAAATAATGGTTTGTTTGACTCGGGTAAATATCCCACCGCACGTTCACTTAAGAATTTAATGTTATTCTCTTTAAAAGGTTTGAATCCATAAGCCATTTGCATCTTTAACCTGTTTCAAGCATGCATATCCATATTTTAAAACATGTGTAGAAAATCTCTCTCTTATAAAATTCCAAGCTATTAGGGTTGAACTAGTGGAATTTCCGAAACTTGGATAAAATTTTTTTTTGTTCATTTGTGGTGTGTGAATAAATTTTCATTACTTACATTTTTTATTGGTTTAAATTTTTTCCATACCTAAACTGTAAAATTTTCTTTTTGTTGTGATCTATTTGCGTTTTATCTCTTTTTTTTTTTGTTTACAAGATGAAGGGAAAGTGAAAACTCAAGTTCTGATTTAAGAAAAAAGTATACATCTAAAATGGAAATGCACGATGGACAAATGTAGAGAGTGATAATTCCAAAATCTAGTCTGTAATTTTTAGGGATTGTAAACTCTTTTTAGTTTTTATATGTCAGCTTTTGCAATCAAAGGGAAAAGGGCGAGGCGGGGGATTTTTAACCGAGTGTTGACTCCCTATCCATAAGTCGTTCTTCATAAAATATAGCCGGTTACACATGATAAATCACTTTATAATAATCTATGATCGTTAGGTCTACTTTTTGTAAATGGGCAAAATAATCGCTTGTTTGACTCGGGTAAATATCCGACTGCACGTTCAGTTGAAATTTAATGTTAGTCTGTTTAAAAGGTTTGGATCCATTGGTCATTTGCATCTTTAACATGTTTCAAGCATGCATTTTCATTTTTTAAAACATGTGTAGAAAAATTTCTTTCTTATAAAATTCCAAACTATTAGGGTTGAACTAGTGGAATTTCCCAAACTAGGATAACAAAACTTTTTTGTTCATTTGTGATGTGTCAATAAATTTTATTTACTTACATTTTTTATTGCTTTAAATTTTTTCCATACATAAACTCTAAAATTTTCATTTTGTTGTGATCTATTTGCCTTTTATCTCTTTTTTTGTTTACTAGATGAAGGGAAAGTGAAAACTCAAGTTTCAATTTAACAAAAAAAGTACACATCTAAAATGCACGATGCACAAATCTAGAGAGTGATAATTCCAAAAAGTGTCTATAATTTTTAGGGATTGTAAACTCTTTTTAGTGTTTATATATCAGTTTTTACAATCATCGGGAAAAGGGGGAGGCAGGGGATTTTTAACCGAGTGTTGACTCCCAATCCATAGGTCAATCCTTACAAAAATATAGCCCATTACACATGATAAATCACTTTACAATCATCTATGATCGTTACGTCAGCCTTTTGTAAAGGGGTAAAATAATGGCTTGTTTGACTATGGTAAATATCCCACCACATGTTCACTTAAGAATTTAATGTTATTCTCTTTAAATGGTTTGGATCCATAGGTCATTTGCATCTTTAACATGTTTCAAGCATGCATTTCCATTTTTTAAAACATGTGTAGAAAAATCTTTTTCTTATAAAATTCGAAGCTATTAGGGTTGAACTAGTGGAATTTCAAAAAATATAATAAAAAACCTTTAGTGTTCATTTGTGGTGTGTCAATAAATTTTCTTTACATACATTTGTTATTGCTTTAAGTTTTTTCCATACATAAACTCTAAAATTTTCATTTTGTTGTGATCTATTTGCCTTTTATCTCTTTTTTTGTTTATGAGATGAAGGGAACTTGAAAACTCAAGTTTTGATTTAACAAAAAAAGTACAAATCTAAAATGCAAATGCACAACGCACAAATGTAGGAAGTGATAATTCCAAAAAGAGTCTATAATTTTCAGGGATTGTAAACTCTTTATAGTTTTTAAATATTAGGTTTTGCAATCATTAGGAAAAATGGGAGGCAAGGGATTTTTAACCGAGTGTTGACTCCCAATCCATAAGTCATTCCTTACAAAAATATAGCCCTTTACGCATGATAAATCACTTTATAATCATCTATGATTGTTAGTTCAACTTTTTTGCAAATAGCCAAAATAATGGCTTGTTTGACTCGGGTAAATAGCACATGTTCTCTTTAGAATTTAATGTTATTCTCTTTAAAAGGTTTGGATCCATAGGTCATTTTCATCTTTTACATGTTTCATGCATGCATATCCATTTTTTTAAACATGTGTAGAAAAATCTCTTTCTTATAAAATCCCAAGCTGTTAGGGTTTAACTAGTGGAATTTTCCAAACATGGATAACAAAACTTTTGTGTTCATTTTTGGTGTGTGAATAAATTTTCTTTACTTACATTTGTTATTAATTTAAATTTTTTCCATACATAAACTCTAAAATTTTCATTTTGTTGTGATCTATTTGCCTTTTATCTCTTTTTTTGTTTACGAGATGAATGGAAAGTGAAAACTCAAGTTTTGATTTAAGAAAAAAGGTACTCATAAAAAATACAAATACACAACGCACAAATGTAGAGAGTGATAATTCCAAAAAGTGTTAGTAATTTTTAGGGATTGTAAACTCTTTTTAGTTTTTATATATCAGGTTTTGCAATCGTCGGGAAAAGGGGGTGGCGGGGGATTTTTAACTGAGTGTTGACTCCCAAACCATTGGTCATTCCTTACAAAAATATAGACCATTGTGCAAGGTAAATCAATTTAGAATAATCTATGATCGTTAGGTCAGCCTTTTGTAAATGGGCAAAATAATGGCTTGTTTGATTCTGGTAAATATCCCACCGCACGTTCTCTTGAGAATTTAATGTTATTCTCTTTAAAAGTTTTGGATCCATAGGTCATTGGCATCTTTAACATGTTTCAAGCATGCATATCCAATTTTTAAAACATGTGTAGAAAAATATCTTTCTTATAAAATTCCAAGCTATTAGGGTTGAACTAGTGGAATTTCCCAAACTTGGATAACAAAACTTTTGTGTTCATTTGTGGTGTGTGAATAAATTTTCTTTACTAATATTTGTTATTGCTTTAAATTTTTTCCATACATAAAGTCTAAAATTTTCATTTTGTTGTGATCTATTTCCCTTTTATCTCTTTTTTTTTTACGAGATCAAGGGAAAGTGAAAACTCAAGTTTTGATATAAGAAAAAAATGTACTCATCTAAATGGAAATGCACAATGCACAAATGTCGAGAATGATAATTCCAAAAAATTTCTATAATTTTTAGGGATTTTAAACTCCTTTTAGTTTTAATATATCAGGTTTTGCAATCGTCGGGAAAAGGGAGAGGTGGGGGATTTTTAACCAAGTGTTGACTCCCAATCCATAGGACATTTCTTACAAAAATATAGCCCGTTACACATGATAAATCGCTTTAGAATCATCTATGATCGTAAGGTCAGCTTTTTTTAAAGGGAAAAATAATGGCTTGTTTGAATATGGTAAATATCCCACCGCACGTTCACTTGAGAATTTAATGTTATTCTCTTTATATGGTTTGGATCCATAAGTCATTTGCATCTTTAACATGTTTCCAGCCTGCATTTCAATTTTTTAAAACATGTCTAGAAAATTCTCTTTCTTATAAAATTCAAAGCTATTAGGGTTGAACTAGTGGAATTTCCCAAACTATGATAACAAAACTCTTGTGTTGATTTGTGGTGTGTCAATAAATTTTCTTTGCTTATATTTGTTATTCCTTGAAATTTTTTCCATACATAAACTTGAAAATTTTCATTTTGTTGAGATCTATTTGCCTTTTATCTCTTTTTTTTTTATGAGATGAAGGGAAAGTGAAAACTCAAGTTTTGATATAAGAAAAAAAAGTATACATCTAAAATGGAAATGCACAACGCCCAAATGTAGAGAGTGACAATTCGAAAAAGTGTCTGTAATTATTAGGCATTGTAAAACTTTTTAGTTCTTATATATAGATTTTTCCAATCGTAGGGAAAAGGGGGAGGCGAGGGATTTTTAACAGACTGTTAACTCCCAATCCATAAGTCATTCCGTAAAAAAATTTAGCACATTTTGCAAGATAAATCTTTTTATAATCATCTATGATCGTAAGGTTAGCTTTTTGTAAATGGGAAAATAATGGCTTTTTTCACTCAAGTAAATATTCGACCACACGTTCACTTGAGAATTTAATGTTATTCACTTTAAAAGGTTTGGATCGAAAGGTCATTTGCATCTTTAACCTGTTTCAAGCATGCATTTTCATTTTTTAAAGCATTTGTAGAAAAATCGCTTTCCCAAACTTGGATAACAAAAATATTGTGTTCATTTGTGGTATGTGAATAAATTTTCATTACTTACATTTGTTATTGGTTTAAATTTTTTCCATTCCTAAACACTAAAATTTTCTTTGTGTTGTGATCTATTTGCCTTTTATCTCTTTTTTTTTATTAGATGAAGGGAAAGTGAAAACTCTAGTTTTGATTTAAGAAAAAAAAGTACACATCTAAAATGGAAATACATGATGCACAAGTGTAGAGAGTGATAATTCCAAAAAGTGTCAGTATTTTTTAGGGATTGTAAACTCTTTTTAGTTTTTATATATCAGGTTTTGCAATCGAAGGGAAAAGGGGGAGGAGGGGGATTTTTAACCAAGTGTTGACTCCCAATCCATAAGTCATTCCTAAAAAAAATATAGCCCATTATGCTTGATAAATCACTTTATAATCATCTATGATCGTTAGGTCTACTTTTTCTAAATGGGCAAAATAATGGCTTGTTTGACTCGGGTAAATATCCGACCGCACGTTCACTTGATAATTTAATGATATTCTCTTTAAAAGGTTTGGATCCATAGGTCATTTCCATCTTTAACAAGTTTCAAGCTTGCATATCCATTTTTTAAAGCATGTGTAGAAATATCTCTTTCATATAAAATTCAAAGCTATTAGGGTTGAACTAGTGGAATTTCCCAAACTTGGATAAAAAAACTTTTGTAATCATTTGTGGTGTATGAATAAATTTTCTTTACTTACATTTGTTATTGTTTTAAACTTTTTCCATACATAAACTCTAAAATTTTCATTTTTTTGTGATCTATTTGCCTTTTATCTCTATTTTTGTTTTTGAGATGAAGGGAAAGTGAAAACTCAAGTTTTGATCTAAGAAAAAAAAGTACACATCTAAAATGGAAATGTACAATGCACAAATATTGAGAGTGATAATTCCAAACAGTGTCTGTAATTTTTAGGTATTGTAAACTCTTTTTAGTTTTTAAATATTAGGTTTTGCAATCGTAGGAAAAAGGGGGAGGTAGGGGATTTTTAACCTAGTGTTGACTCCCAATCCATAAGTCATTCCTTATAAAAATATAGCCCGGTGTGCATGATAAATAACTTTAAAGTCATCTATGATCATTAGGTCAGCTTTTTGTAAATAGGCAAAATAAAGGCTTGTTTGACTCGGGTAAATATCCCGCTGCACGTTCACTTGAAAATTTAATGTTATTCTCTTCAAAAGGTTTGGATCCATAGGTCATTTTCATCTTTAACATGTTTTTAGCATGCATATCCAGTTTTTAAAACATGTGTTGAAAAAAAAATTCTAATAAAATTCAAAGCTATTAGGGTGTAACTTGTGGAATTTCCCAAACTTGGATAACAAATATTTTGTGTTCATTTGTAGTGTGTGAATAAATTTTCTTTACTTTTGTTATTGCTTTAAATTTTTTCCATAAATAAACTTTAAAATTTTCATTTTGTTGTGATCTATTTTCCTTTTATCTCTTTTTTTATTTACGAGATGAAGGGAAAATGAAAACTCAAGTTTTTATTTAAGAAAAAAAAGTACACGTCTAAACGGGAAATGCACAACGCACAAATGTAGAGAGTGATAATTCCAAAAAGTGTATGTAATTTTTAGGGATTGTAAACTCTTTTTACTTTTTATATATCAAGTTTTGGAATCGTCGGGAAAAGGGGGAGGCGGGGGATTTTTAACCGAGTGTTGACTCCCCATCCATAAGTCATTCCTTACAAAAATATAGCCCGTTACGCATGATAAATAACTTTACAATCATCCATGATCTTTTGGTCAGCTTTTTGTAAATGGGCAAAATAATGGCTTGTTTGACTCAGGTAAATATCCCAACGCACGTTCACTTGAGAATTTAATGTTATTCTCTTTAAAATGTTTGGATCCATAGGTCATTTGAATCTTTAACATGTTTCAAGAAATCATTTTCATTTTCTAAAACAAGTGTAGAAAAATCTCTTTCTTATAAAATTCCAAGCTATTAGGGTTGAACTAGTGGAATTTCCCAAACTTGGATAACAAAACTTTTGTGTTCATTTGTGGTGTGTGAATAAATTTTCTTTATTTACATATTTTATTGCTTTAAATTTTTTCCATACCTAAACTCTAAAAATTTTTTTTGTCGTGATCAATTTGCCTTTTATCGTTTTTTTTTTTTTTTGTTTACGAGATGAAGACTAAGTGAAAACTCATGTTTTGATTTAAGAAAAAAAGTACACATCTAAAATGGTAATGCACAATGCACAAATGTAGAGAGTGATAATTCCAAAAAGTGTCTGTAATTTTTAGGGATTGTAAATGCTTTTTACTTTTTATGTATCAGGTTTTGCAATCGTCAGGAAAAGGGGGAGGCGGGGAATTTTTAACGGAGTGTTGACTCCCAATACATAAATCATTTCATACAAAAAATAGACCCCATTATGCATGATAAATCATTTTACAATCATCTATGATCGTTAGGTCAGTTTTTAGAAAATGGGGAAAATAAAGGCTTGTTTGACTTTGGTAAATATCCCACCAAACGTTCACTTGACAATTTAATGTTATTCTTTTTAAAATGTTTTGATCCATAGGTCATTTGCATCTTTAACATGTTTCAAGCATGCATATGCCTTTTTAAAAACATGTGTAGAAAAGTCTCTTTCTTAAAAAATTCCGAGCTATAACGGCTGAACTAGTGGAATTTCCAAAACTTGGATAACAAAACTTTTGTGTTCATTTGTGGTGTGTGAATAAATTTTCTTTACTTAAATTTGTTATTGGATTAAATTTTTTCCATACATAAAGTCTAAAATTTTCATTTTGTTGTGATCTATTTGCCTTTTATCTCTTTTTTTTTGTTTACGAGATGACGGAAAAGTAATAACTCAAGTTTTGATTTAAGTAAAGAAAATACTCATCTAAAATGGAAATGCAAGACACACAATGTAGAGAGTGATTATTCCAAAAAAGTGTCTGTAATTTTTAGGGATTGTAAACTCTTTTTAGTTTTTATCTATCCAGTTTTGCAATCATTGGGAAAAGGGGGAGGCAGGGATTTTTAACCGAGTGTTGATTCCCAATCCATAGGTCACTCCTTAACAAAATATAGCCTGTTACAAATGATAAATCACTTTACAATCATCTATGAACGTTAGGTCAGCCTTTTGTAAAGGGGCAAAATAATATCTTGATTGACTCGGGTAATTATCCCACCGCACGTTCACTTGAGAATTTAATGTTATTCTCTTTAAATGGTTTGGATCCATAGGTCATTTCCATCTTTAACATGTTTCTAGCATGCATTTCCAATTTTTAAAACATGTGTAGAAAAATCTCTTTCTTATAAAATTCCAAGCTATTAGGGTTGAACTAGTGGAATTTCCCAAACTTCTATAACAAAACTTGTGTTCATTTGTGGTGCATCAATAAATTTTTTTTACTTACATTTGTTATTGCTTTAAATTTATTCCATACATAAACTCTAAAATATTCATCTTGTTATGATCTATTTGGCTTTTATCTTTGTTTTTTGTTCACGAGATGAAGGGAAAGTGACAACTGAAGTTTTGATTTAAGAAAAAAAAAAGTACACAACTATAATGGAAATACACAACACACAAATGTAGAGAGTGATAATTTGAAAAAGTGTCAGTAATTTTTAGGGATTGTAAACTCTTTTTAGTTCCCATATCAGGCTTTGCAATCGTCGGGAAAAGGGGGAGGCGGGGGATTTTTAACCGAGTATTGACTCCCAATCCATAAGTCAACCTTACAAAAATAAAGCCCGTGATGCATGATAAATCACTGTACAATCATCTATGAATGTTAGGTCAATTTTTGTAAATATGCAAAATAATGGCTTGTTTGACTCGGGTAAATATCCCACCGCACATTCACTTGTGAATTTAATGTTATTCTCTTTAAAAGGTTTGGATCCATAGGCATTTGCATCTTTAACATGTTTCAAGCATGCATATCCATTTTTTAAAACATGTATAGAAAAATATCTTTCTTATAAAATTCCAACCTATTAAGGTGTAACTAGAGGAATTTCCCAAAATTGGAAAAAAAATTTGGGTACATTAGTGGTGTGTGAATAAATTTTCTTTACTTACATTTTTTATTGCTTTAAATTTTTTCTTTCCTAAAATCAAAAATTTTCTTTTTGTTGTGATCTATTTGCCTTTTTCCTTTTTTTTTTGTTAACAAGATGAAGGGAAAGTGAAAACTCAAGTTTTTATTTAAGAAGAAAAAAGTTCACATCCAAAATGGAAATTCACAATGCACAATTGTAGAGAGTGATAATTCCAAAATGTTACTGTAATTTTTAGGGATTGTAAACTTATTTTTGTTTTAATATATCAGGTTTTTTAATCGTCGGGAAAAGGGGGAGGTGGGGAATTTTTAACCAAGTGTTGACTCCCAATCCATAAGTCATTCCTTACAAAAATATAGCCCGTTACACATGATAAATCACTTTACAATCATCTATGATCGTTTGGTCAGCTTTTTGTAAATGGGCAAAATAATGGCTAGTTTGACTCGGGTAAATATCCCATCGTACGTCACCTGAGAATTTAATGTTATTCTCTTTAAAAGGTTTGGATCCATAGGTCATTTGCATCTTTAACATGTTTCAAGGATTCATTTCCAATTTTTAAAACATGTGTGGAAAAATCTCTTTCTTATAAAATTCGAAGCTACTAGGGTTGAGCTAGTGGAATTTCCAAAACTTGGATAACAAAATTTTGTGTTCACTTGTGGTGTGTGAATAAATTTTCTTTACTTACATTTGTTGTTGCTTTAAATTTTTCCAATACATAAACTCTAAAATTTTCATTTTGTTGTGATCTGTTTGCCTTTTATCTCTTTTTTTGTTTACGAGATAAGAGGAAAGTGAACACTCAAGTTTGGATTTTAGTAAAAAAAGTACACATCTTAAATGGAAATGCACTATGCACAAATGTAGAAAGTGATAATTCCAAAAAGTGTCTGTAATTTTTAGGGATTATAAACTCTTTTTTGTTTTTATATATCCGTCAGGAAAATGGGGAGGCGGGGGATTTTTAACCGAGTGTTGACTTCCAATCCATAAGTCATTCCATACAAAAATATAGCCCGATACGCTTGATAAATCACTTTACAACCATCTATGATCGTTTTGTCAGCTTTTTGTAAATGGGCAAAATAATGGCTTGTTTGACTCGGGTAAATATCCGACCGCACGTTCACTTGAGAATTTAATGTTATTCACTTTAAAAGGTTTGGATCGAAAGGTCATTTGCATCTTTAACCTGTTTCAAGCATGCATTTCCATTTTTTAGAACAAGTGTAGAAAAATCTCCTTCTGATAAAATTCGAAGCTTTTAGGGTTGAACTAGTGGAATTTCCCAAACTTGCATAACAAAAATTTTGTGTTCATTTGTGGTGTGTGAATAAATTTTCATTATTTACATTTGTTATTGGTTTAATTTTTTCCATACCTAAACACTAAAATTTTCTTTTTGTTGTGATCTATTTGCCTTTTATCTCTTTTTTATTTTTTACGAAATGAAGGGAAAGTGAAAACTATAGGTTAAGAAAAAAAGTACACATCTCAAATGGAATGCACAATGCACAAATGTAGAGAGTGATAATTCCAAAAAGTGTCTGTAATTTTTAGGGTTTGTAAACTCTTTTTAGTTTTTATATATCAGGTTTTGCAATCGAAGGGAAAAGGGGGAGGAGGGGGATTTTTAACCGAGTTTTGGCTCCCAATCCATAAGTCATTCCTAACAAAAATATAGCCTGTTATGCTTGATAAATCACTTTATAATCATCTATGATCGTTTGGTCAATTTTTTTTAAATAGGAAAAATAATGGCTCTTTTGACTCGGGTAAATAATATACCGCACGTTCAATTGAGAATTTAATGTTATTCTCTTTAAAAGGTTTGGATCCATAAGACATTTGCATCTTTAACATGTTTCAAGCATGCATTTCCAATTTTGAAAACTTGTGTAGAAAAATCTCTTTCTTATAAAATTCGAAGCTATGGGGGGTTGAACTTGTGGAATGTCCAAAACTTGGATAACAAAACTTTTGTGTTCATTTGTGGTGTGTGAATAAATTTTCTTTACTTACATTTGTTGTTGCTTTAAATTTTTTCCATACATAAACTCTAAAATTTTCATTTTGTTGTGATCTGTTTGCCTTTTTCTCATTTTTTGTTTACGAGATAAAGGGAAAGTGAACACTCAAGTTTGGATTTAAGAAAAAAAAGTACACATCTTAAATGGAAATGCACAATGCACAAATGTAGAGAGTGATAATTCCAAAAAGAGTCTATAATTTTTAGGGATTCTAAACTCTTTTTTGTTCTTATATATTTGGTTTTGCAATCGTTGGGAAAGTGGGGAGGTGGGGGAATTTTAACCGAGTGTTGACTTCCAATCCATAACTCATTCCTTACAAAAATATAGCCCGTGACGCATGATAAATCACTTTACAATCAGCTATGATCGTTTAGTCAGCTTTTTTTAAATGGGCAAAATAAGGGCTAGTTTGACACGGGTAAATATCCCACCGCACTTTCACTTGAGAATTTAATGTTATTCACTTTAAAACGTTTGGATCCGTAGGTCATTTTCATCTTTAACATGTTTCCAGCATGCACTTCCGTTTATTAAAACATGTGTAGAAAAATCTCTTTCTTATAAAATTCCAAGCTATTAGGATTGAACTAGTGGAATTTCCAAAATTTGGATAACTAAACTGTTGTGTTCATTTGTGGTGTGTAAATAAACTTTTTTACTTACATATGTTATTGCTTTAAATTTTTTCCATACATAATGTCTAAAATTTTCATTTTGTTCTAATCTATTTGTCTTTTGTCTCTTTTTTTTTACGAGGTTAAGGGAAAGTGAAAATTCAAGTTTTGAGTTAAGAAAAACAGTACACATCTAAAATGGAAATGTACAATGCACAAAATTAGAGAGTGATAATTCCAAAAAGTGTCTGTACTTTTTATGAATTGTAAACATTTTTTTAGTTTTTATATATCAGGTTTTGCAATCGTTGAGAAAAGGGGGAGGTAGAGTATTTTAACCGAGTGTTGACTCTGAATCCATAACTCATTCCTCACAAAAATATAGCCAGTTACGCATGATAAATCACTTTACAATCATCTATGATCGTTTGGTCAGCTTTTTGTAAATGGGGAAAATAATGGCTAGTTTGACTCGGGTAAATATCCCACTGCACCTTCACTTGAGAATTTAATATTATTCTCTTTAAAAGGTTTGGATCCATTGGCCATTTGCATCTTTAACATGTTCCATGCATGCATTTCCATTTTTTAAAACATGTGTAGAAAAATCTCATTCTTATAAAATTAGAAGCTATTAGGGTTGAACAAGGGGCATTTCCAAAACTTGGATAACAAAACTTTTGTTTTCATTTTCATTTTGTTGTGATCTGTATGCCTTTTATCTCTTTTTTTGTATACAAGATAAAGGGAAAGTGAACATTCTTGTTTTGATTTAAGAAAAAAAAGTACACTTCTTAAATGAAAATGCACAATGCACAAATGTAGAGAGTGATAATTCCAAAAAGTGTCTGTAATTTTTAGGGATTGTAAAGTCTTTTTTGTTTTTATATATTTGGTTTTGCAATCGTCGGGAAAAGGGGGAGGCGGGGGATTTTTAACCGCGTGTTTATTCTCAATCCATGAATCATTCCTATAAAAAATATAGCCCGTTAAGCATGATAAATCACTTTACAATCATCTATGATCGTTAGGTCAGCTTTTTGTCAATGGGCAAAATAATGGCTTGTTTGACTTGGGTAAATATTCAACCGCATGTTCACTTGAGAATTTAATGTTATTCACTTTAAAAGGTTTGGATCGAAAGTCATTTGCATCTTTAACCTATTTCAAGCATGCATTTCCATTTTTTAAAACATGTGTAGAAAAATCTATTTCTGATAAAATTCCTTGAACTAGTGGAATTTTCCAAATTTGGATAACAAAAATTTTGTGTTCATTTGTGGTGTGTGAATAAATTTTCATTACTTACATTTGTTATTGGTTTAAATTTTTTCCATACCTAAACACTAAAATTTTCTTTGTGTTGGGATCTATTTGCCTTTTATCTCTTTTTTTCTTTTTTATGAGAAGAAGGGAAGTGAAAACTCTAGTTTTTATTTAAGAAAAAAAAGTACACATCTAAAATGGAAATACCGATGCACAAATGTAGAGTGTGATAATTCCAAAAAGTGTCAGTAATTTTTAGGGATTATAAACTCTTTTTAGTTTTTATATATCAGGTTTTGCAATCGAAGGGAAAAGGGGGAGGAGGGGGATTTTTAACCGAGTGTTGACTCCCAATCCATAAGTCATTCCTAACAAAAATATAGCCCGTTATGCTTGATAAATCACTATATAATCATCTATGATCGTTAGGTCTGCTTTCTCTAAATGGGAAAAAAATGGCATGTTTGACTCGGGTAAATATCCGACCGCACATTCACTTGATAATTTAATGTTATTCTCTTTAAAAGGTTTGGATCCATTGGTCATTTGCATCTTTAACAAGTTTCAAGCTTGCATATCCATTTTTTAAAACATGTGTAGAAAAGTCTATTTCTCATAAAATTCAAAGCTATTAGGGATGAACTAGTGGAATTTCCCAAATTTGGATAAAAAAACTTTTGTAATCGTTTGTGGTGTGTGAATAAATTTTCTTTACTTATATTTGTTATTGTTTTAAATTTTTTCCACCCATAAACTCTAAAACTTTCATTTTTTTGTGATCTATTTGCCTTTATCTTTGTTTTTGTTTTTGAGATGAAGGGAAAGTCAAAACTCAAGTTTTGATTTAAGAAAAAAAAGTACACATCTAAAATGGAAATGTACAATGCACAAATATTGGGAGTGATAATTCCAAAAAGTGTCTGTATTTTTTAGGTAATGTAAACTGTTTTTAGTTTTTAAATAATAGGTTTTGCAATCGTCGGGAAAAGGGGGAGGCGGGGGATTTTTAACCGAGTGTTGAATCCCAATCCATAAGTCATTCCTTATAAAAATATAGCTCGTTATGCATGATAAATAACTTTACAATCATCTATGATCGTTAGGTCAGCTTTTTGTAACTGGCAAAATAAAGGCTTGTTTGACTCGGGTAAATATCCCGCTGCACGTTCACTTAAGAATTTAATGTTATTCTCTTTAAAAGGTTTCTATCCATAGGTCATTTGCATCTTTAACATGTGTTTAGCAATCATATCCATTTTTTAAAACATGTGTCGAAAAACTTTTTCTTATAAAATTCCAAGCTAATAGGGTGTAACTAGTGGAATTTTCCAAACTTGGATAACAAATCTTTTGTGTTCATTTGTGGTGTGTGAATAAATTTTCTTTACTTACTTTTGTTATTGCTTTAAATTTTTTCCATACATAAACTTGAAAATTTTCATTTTGTTGTGATCTATTTGCCTTTTATGTCTTTTTTTTATGAGATGAAGGGAAATTGAAAACTCAAGTTTTGATATAAGAAAAAAAAGTACGTATCTAAAATGGAAATGCACAACGCACAAATGTAGAGAGTGATAATTCCAAAAAGTGTATGTAATTTTTAGGGATTGAAAACTCTTTTTAGTTTTTATATATCAAGTTTTGGAATCTTCGGGAAAAGGGGGAGGCGGGGGATTTTTAACCGAGTGTTGACTCTGCATCCATAAGTCATTCCTTACAAAAATATAGCCCGTTACGCATGATAAATAACATTACAATCATCCATGATCTTTTGGTTAGCTTTTTGTAAATGGGCAAAATAACAACTTGTTTGACTCAAGTAAATATCCCAACGCACGTTCACTTGAGAATTTAACGTTATTCTCTTTAAAATGTTTGGATCCATAGGTCATTTCCATCTTTAACATGTTTGAAGAAATCATTTCCATTTTTTAAAACAAGTGCAGAAAAATCTCTTTCTTATAAAATTCCAAGCTATTAGGGTTGAACTAGTGGAATTTCCAAAATTTTGATAACAAAACTTTTGTGTTCATTTTTGGTGTGTGAATAAATTTTCTTTATATACATACGTTATTGTTTTAAATTTTTTCCATACCTAAACTCTAAAATTTTTTTTTGTCGTGATCTATTTGCCTTTTATTTTTATTTTTTTGTTTACGAGATGAAGAGAAAGTGAAAACTCATGTTTTGATTTAAGAAAAAAAGTACACATTTAAAATGGTAATGCACAATGCACAAATGTATAGAGTGATAATTCCAAAAAGTGTCTGTAATTTTTAGTGATTGTAAACACTTTTACTTTTTATATATAAGGTTTTCCAATCGTCGGGAAAAGGGGCAGGCGGGGGATTTTTAACGGAATGTTGATTCCCAATACATAAATCATTCCTTAAAAAAAAATAGACCCCATTACGCATGATAAATCATTTTACAATCATCTATGATCGTTAGGTCAGCTTTTAGAAAATGGGGAAAATAAAGGCTTGTTTGACTCAGGTAAATATCCCACCGAACGTTCTCTTGAGAATTTAATGTTATTCTCTTTAAAAGGTTTCGATCCATAGGTCATTTGAATCTTTAACATGTTTCAAGCATGCATATGCCTTTTTTAAAACATGTGTAGAAAAGTCTCTTTCTTAAAACATTTCGAGCAATAAGAGCTAAACTGGTGGAATTTCCAAAACTTGGATAACAAAACTTTTGTGTTCATTTGTGGTGTGTGAATAAATTTTATTTACTTACATTTGTTATTGGATTAAATTTTTCCATACATAAACTCTAAAATTTTCATTTTGTTGTGATCTATTTGCCTTTTATCTCTTTTTTTTGTTTACGAGATGAAGGAAAAGTAATAACTCAAGTTTTGATTTAAGTAAAGAAAATACTCATCTAAAATGGAAGTGCAAGACACACAAATGTAGAGAGTGATTATTCCAAAAAAGTGTTTGTAATTTTTAGGGATTGTAAACTCTTTTTAGTTTTTATCTATCCATTTTTGCAATCGTTGGGAAAAGGGGGAGGCAGGGGATTTTTAACCGAGTGTTGACTCCTAATCCATAGGTCATTCCTTAACAAAATATAGCCTGTTACACATGATAAATCACTTTACAATCATCTATGATCGTTAGGTCAGCCTTTTGTACAGGGGCAAAATAATATCTTGTTTGACTCGGGTAATTATCCCACCGCACATTCACTTGAGAATATAATGTTATTCTCTTTAAATGGTTTGGATCCATAGGTCATTTCCTTCTTTAACATGTTTCTAGCATGCATTTCCAATTTTTAAAACATGAGTAGAAAAATCTCTTTCTTATAAAATTCCAAGCTATTAGGGTTGAAAAAGTGAAATTTCCAAAACTATGATAAAAAAACTTTTGTGTTCATTTGTGGTGCATCAATAAATTTTCTTTACTTACATTTGTCATTGCTTTAAATTTATTCCATACATAAACTCTAAAATATTCACTTTGTTGTGATCTATTTACCTTTTATCTTTGTTTTTTGTTTAGGAGATGAAGGGAAAGTGAAAACTCAAGTTTTGATTTAAGAAAAAAAAGTACACATCTAAAATGGAAATACACGACACACAAATGTAGAGAGTGATAATTCGAAAAAGTGTTAATAATTTTTAGGGATTGTAAACTCTTTTTAGTTCCTATATTGGGTTTTGCAATCGTCGGGAAAAGGGGGAGGCGGGGGATTTTTAACCGAGTGTTGACTGCCAATCCATAAGTCATTCCTTACAAAAATAAAGCTTGTGACGTATGATAAATCACTCTACAATCATCTATGAATGTTAGGTCAACTTTTTGTAAATCTGCAAAATAATGGCTTGTTTGACTCGGGTAAGTATCCCACCGCACGTTCACTTGTGAATTTAATGTTATTCTCTTTAAAAGGTTTGGATCCATAAGTCATTTGCATCTTTAACATGTTTCAAGCATGCATTTCCATTTTTTAAAACAAGTGTAGAAAAATATTTGTCTTATAAAATTCCAAGTTATTAGGGTATAACTAGAGGAATTTCCCTAAATTGGATAACAAAAATTTTGGGTACATTAGTGGTGTGTGAATAAATTTTCTTTACTTACATTTTATATTTTTTTAATTTTTTCGTTTGCTTAACTCAAAAATTTTCTTATTTGCCTTTTTCTCTTTTTTTTGTTAACGAGATGAAGGGAAAGTGAAAACTCAAGTTTTTATTTAAGAAAAAAAAAGTACACCACTAAAATGGAAATTCACAATGCACAATTGTGGAGAGTGATAATTCCAAAAAGTGACTGTAATTTTTAAGGATTGTAAACTTATTTTTATTTTAATATATCAGGTTTTGTAATCGTCAGGAAAAGGGGGAGGTGGGGAATTTTTAACCGAGTGTTGACTCATAATCCATAAGTCATTCCTTAAAAAAATAAAGCCCGTTATGCATGATAAATCACTTTACAAACATCTATGATCGTTAGGTCAACTTTTTGTAAATGGGCAAAATAATGGCTAGTTTGACTCGGGTAAATATCCCACCGTACGTCACTTGAGAATTTAATGTTATTCTCTTTAAAAGGTTTGGATCCATAGGTCATTTGCATCTTTAACATGTTTCAAGCATGCATTTCCAATTTTTAAAACATGTGTGGAAAAATCTCTTTCTTATAAAATTCGAAGCTAATAGGGTTGAACTAGTAGAATTTCCAAAACTTGGATAACAAAACTTTTGTGTTCATTTGTGGTGTGTAAATAAATTTTCTTTACTTACATTTGTTGTTGCTTTAAATTTTTCCCATACATAAAATCTAAAATTTTCATTTAGATCTGTTTGCCTTTTATCTCTTTTTTTGTTTACGAGATAAAGGGAAAGTGAACACTCAAGTTTGGATTTAAGAAAATGAAGTACACATCTTAAATAGAATTGCACAATGCACAAATGTAGAAAGTGATAATTCCAAAAAGTGTCTTTAATTTTTAGGGATTGTAAACTCTTTTTTGTTTTTATATATCTGGTTTTACATTTGTCGAGAAAATGGGGAGGCGGGGGATTTTTAACCGAGTGTTGACTTCCTATCCATAAGTCATTCCATACAAAAATATAGCCAGATATGCATGATAAATCACTTTTCAATCATCTATGATCGTTTGGTCAACTTTTTGTAAATGGGCAAAATAATGGCTTGTTTGACTCGGGTAAATATCTGACCGCACGTTCACTTGAGAATTTAATGTTATTCACTTTAAAAGGTTTGGATCGAAAGGTCATTTGCATCTTTAACCTGTTTCAAGCATGCATTTCCATTTTTTAAAACAAGAGTAGAAAAATCTCTTTCTGATAAAATTCGAAGCTATTAGGGTTTCACTAGTGGAATTTCCCAAACTTGGATAACAAATTTTTTTTGTTCATTTGTGGTGTGTGAATAAATTTTTATTACTTACATTTGTTATTTGTTTAATTTTTTCCATACCTAAACACTAAAATTTTCTTTGTGTTGTGATCTATTTGCCTTTTATCTCTTTTATTTTTTACAAGACGAAGGGAAAGTGAAAACTCTAGTTTTCACTTAAGAAAAAAAGTACACATCTAAAATGCAAATGCACGATACACAAATGTAGAGAGTGATAATTCCAAAAAGTGTCAGTAATTTTTAAGGATTGTAAACTCTTTTATGTTTTTATATATCTGGTTTTGCAATCGAAGGGAAATGGGAGAGGAGGGGAATTTTTAACCGAGTGTTGACTCCCAATCCATAAGTCATTCCTAAAAAAAATATAGCCCATTTTGCTTGATAAATCACTTTATAATCATCTATGATCGTTTGGTCAGCTTTTTGTAAATGGGCAAAATAATGGCTTGTTTGACTCGGGTAAATAATCCACCGCACGTTCACTTGAGAATTTAATGTTATTCTCTTTAAAAGGTTTTGATCCATAGGTCATTTGCATCTTTAACATGTTTCAAGCATGCATTTCCAATTTTGAAAACATGTGTAGAAAAATCTCTTACTTATAAAATTCGAAGCTATTAGGGTGAACTAGTGGAATGTCCAAAACTTGGATAACAAAACATTTGTGTTCATTTGTGGTGTGTGAATAAATTTTCTTTACTTACATTTTTTATTGCTTTAAATTTTTTTCATACATGAACTCTAAAATTTTCTTTTTGCTGTGATCTATTTGCCTTTTTTTCTCTTTTTTCGTTTACGAGATAAAGGGAAAGTGAACACTCAAGTTTGGATTTAAGAAAAAAAATTACACATCTTAAATGGAAATGCACAATGTACAAATGTAGAGAGTGATAATTCCAAAAAGTGTCTGTAATTTTTATGGATTGTAAACTTTTTTTAGTTTTTATATCAGGTTTTGCAATCGAAGGGAAAACGGAGAGGAGGGGGTTTTTTAACCGAGTGTTGACTCCCAATCCATGAGTCATTCCTTACAAAAATATAGCACGTGATGCAAGATAAATCACTTTACAATCATCTATGATCGTTTGGTCATCTTTTTTTAAATGGGCAAAATAATGGCTAGTTTGACACGGGTAAATGTCCCACCGCACGTTCACTTGAGAATTTAATGTTATTCACTTTAAAAGGTTTGGATCCATAGGTCATTTTCATCTTTAACATGTTTCCAGCATGCTTTTCTGTTTTTTAAACATGTGTAGAAAAATCTCTTTCTTATAAAATTCCAAGCTATTAGGGTTGAACTAGTGAAATTTCCAAGATTTGGATAACTAAAATTTTGTGCTGATTTGTGGTGTGTGAATAATTTTTTTTACTTACATATGTTATTGCTTTAAATTTTTTCCATACATAAAGTCTAAAATTTTCATTTTGTTGTGATCTATTTTTCTTTTGTCTCTCTTTTTTTTTTTTTACGAGGTTAAGGGATAGTGAAAATTCAAGTTTTGAGTTAAGAAAAATAGTACACATCTAAAATGGAAATGCACAATGAACAAATGTAGAGAGTGATAATTCCAAAAGTGTCTGTACTTTTTATGAATTGTATATGTTTTTTTAGTTTTTATATATCAGGTTTTGCAATCGTCGGGAAAAGGGGGAGGCAGGGTATTTTTAATCGAGTGTTGACTCCGAATCCATAACTCATTCCTCACAAAAATATAGCTAATTACGCATGATAAATCACTTTACAATCATCTATGATCGTTTGGTTAGCTTTTTGTAAATGGGGAAAATAATGGCTTGTTTGACTCGGGTAAATATCCCACCGTACGTTCACTTGAGAATTTAATATTATTCTCTTTAAAAGGTTTGGATCCATAGGTCATTTGCATCTTTAAACTATTCCAAGCATGCATTTCCCAATTTTAAAACATGTGTAGAAAAATCTCATTCTTTTAAAATTCGAAGCTAATAGGGTTGAACAAGTGGAATTTCCAAAATTTGGATAACAAAACTTTTGTTTTCATTTTCATTTTGCTTATCTCTTTTTTTGTATACAAGATAAAGGGAAAGTGAACATTCATGTTTTGATTTAAGAAAAAATAGTGCACATCTTAAATTGAAATGCACAATGCACAAATGTAGAGAGTGATAATTCCAAAAAGTGTCTGTAATTTTTAGGGATTGTAAAGTCTTTTTTGTTTTTATATATATCTGGTTTTGCAATCGTCGGGAAAAAGGAGAGGCAGAGAATTTTTAACCGCGTGGTTATTCTCAATCCATGAATCATTCCTTACAAAAATGTAGCCCGTTAAGCATGATAAATCACTTTACAATCATCTATGATTGTTAGGTCAGCTTTTTGTCAATGGGCAAAATAATGGCTTGTTTGACTCGGGTAAATATTCCACCGCACGTTCACTTGAGAATTTAATGTTATTCTCTTTAAAAGGTTTGGATCCATAGGTCATTTGCATCTGTAACATGTTTCAAGCATGCATTTTCGTTTTTTAAAACAAGTGTAGAAAAATCTCTTTCTTATAAAATTCCAAGCTATTAGGGTTGAACTAGTGGAATTTCAAAAATTTGGATAATAAAACTTTTGTGTTCATTTGTGGTGTTTGAATAAATTTTCTTTAACTACATACGTTATTGCTTTAAATTTTTTCCATACATAAAGTCTAAAATTTTCATTTTGTTGTGATCTATTTGCCTTTTGTCTCTTTTTTTTTTTATGAGATGAAAGGAAAGTGAAAATTCAAGCTTTGAGTTAAGAAAAAAAGTACACATCTAAAATGGAAGTGGACAACGCACAAATGTAGAGAGTGATAATTCAAAAAAGTATCTATAATTTTTATGGATTGTAAACTCTTTTTTAGTTTTTATATATCAGGTTTTGCAATCGACGGAAAAAGGGGGAGGCAGAGGATTTTTAACCGAGTGTTGACTCCCAATCCATAACTCATTCCTCAAAAAAGTATATCCCATTACACATGAGAAATCACTTTACTATCATCTATGATCGTTAGGTCAGCTTTTTGTAAATGGAAAAAATAATGGCTTGTTTGACTCGGGTAAATATCCCACCGCATGTTCACTTAAGAATTTAATGTTATTCTCCATAAAAAGTTTGGATCCATAGGTCATTTGCATCTTTAAAAAGTTTCAAACATGCCTATCCATTTTTTAAAACATGTGCAAATAAATCTCTTTCTTATAAAATTCCAGGCTATTAGGGTTGAACTAGAGGAATTTCCCAAACTTGGATAAAAAAGCTTTTGTGTTCATTAGTGGTGTGTGAATAAATTTTCCTTACTTACATTTTTATTGCTTTAAATTTTTTCCATACCTAAACTCTAAAATTTTCTGTTTGTTTACGAGATGAAAGGAAAGTGAAAACTCAAGTTTTGATTTAAGAAAAAAAAAGTACACATCTAAAATGGAAATTCACAATACACAAATGTAGAGAGTGATAGTTCCAAAAAGTGTCAGTAATTTTTAGGGAATGTAAACTCTTTCTAGTTTTTATATATCAGGTTTTGCAATCGTCGGGAAAAGGGGGAGGCGGGGGATTTTTAACCGAGTGTTGTCTCTGAATCCATAAGTCTTTCCTTACAAAAATATAGCCCGTTACTGATGATAAATCACTTTACAATCATCTATGTTCGGTAGGTCAGCTTTTTGTAAATGGGCAAAATAAGGGCTAGTTTGACTCGGGTAAAAATCCCACCACACGTTCACTTGAGAATTTAATGTTATTTTCATTAAAACGTTTGGATCCAAAGGTCATTTGCATCTTTAACATGTTTCAAGCATGCATTTCCAATTTTTAAAATTCGTGTAGAAAAATCTCTTTCTTATAAAATTCCGAGCTATTAGGGTTGAACTAGTGGAATTTCCCAAACTAGGATAACAAAACTTTTGTGTTCATTTGTGGTGTGTGAATAAATTTTCTTTACTAACATTTGTTATTGATTTAAATGTTTTCTATACATAAACTCTAAAATTTTCATTTTGTTGTGATCTGTTTGCCTTTTATCTCTTGTTTTGTTTACGAGATAAAGGGAAAGTGAACACTCAATTTTTTATTTAGGAAAAAAAATTACACATCTTAAATGGAAATGCACATTGCACAAATCTAGAGAGTGATAAATCTAAAAAGTGTCTATAATTTTTTCGGATAGTAAACTCTTTTTAGTTTTTATATATCTGGTTTCGCAATCGTCGGGGAAAAGGAGGAGGCGGTGAATTGTTAACCGAGTGTTTATTCTCAATCCATGAGCCATTCCTTACAAAAATATAGACCGTTATGCATGATAAATCACTTTACAATCATCTATGATCATCAGGTCAGCTTTTTGTTGATGGGCAAATTAATGGCTTGTTTGACTTGGGTAAATATCTCATCGCACGTTTACATGAGAATTTAATTTTATTCTCTTTGAAAGGTTTGGATCCATAGGTCATTTGCATCTTTAACATGTTTCAAGCATGCATTTCCGTTTTTTAAAACATGTGTAGAAAAATCTCTTTCTTATAAAATTCCAAGCAATTAGGGTTGAACTAGTGGAATTTCCGAAATTTGGATAAGAAAACTTTTGTGTTCATTTGTGGAGTGTGAATAAATTTTCTTTACTTACATATTTTATTGCTTTAAATTGTTTCCAAACATAAACTCAAAAATTTTCATTTTATTGTAATCTATTTGTCTTTTATCTCTTTTTTTGTTTACGAGATGAAGGGAAAGTGAAAATTCAAGTTTTGAATTAAGAAAAAAAGTACACATCTAAAATGGAAATGCAAAATGCACAAATGTAGAGAGTGATAATTCCAAAAAGTGCCTGTAATTTTTAGGGATTGTATACTCTTTTTTAGTTTTTACATATTTGGTTTTGCAATTGTCGAGAAAAGGGGGAGGTGGGGGATTTTTAACCAAGTGTTGAATCCCAATCGATAAGACATTCCTTACAAAAATATAGCTCGTTGCACATGATAAATCACTTTACAATCATCTATGATCGTTAGGCAACTTTTTGTAAATTGGCAAAATAATGGCTAGTTCGACTCAGGTAAATATCCCACCGCACGTTCACTTGAGAATTTAATGTTATTCTCTTTAAAAGGTTGGGATCCATATGCCATTTGCATCTTTAACATGTTTCAAGCATGCATTTCCATTTTTTAAAACATGTGTAGAAAAATCTCTTTCTTATAAAATTCCCAACTATTAGGGATGAACAAGTGGAATTTCCCAAATTTGGATAACAAAACTTTTGTGTTCATTTGTGGTGTGTGAATAAATTTTCTTTACTTACATATGTTATTGCTTTAAATTTTTTGCATACATAAACTCTAAAATTTTCATTTTGTTGTGATCTATTTGTCCTTTATTTCTTTTTTTGTTTACGTGATGAAAGGAAAGATAAAATTCAAGTTTTTATTTAAGAAAAAAAGTTCAAATCTAAAATGGAAATGCAGAATGCACAAATGTAGAGAGTGATAATTTTAAAAAGTGTATGTAATTATTAGGGATTGTAAACTCTTTTTTAGTTTTTATATATCAGGTTTTGCAATCGTTGGGAAAAGGGGGAGGCGGGGGATTTTTATCCGAGTGTTGACTCCCAATCCATATGTCATTCCTTACAGAAATATAGCCCGTTATCAATGATAAATGTGATCCATGGCAAGGGAAGAACCTAACAGATTCACGCCTTCCATCACGGCATACTAAAATTTATGTGCGTATTTCTACCAATGCTAAAAAAGTTGCACTTATTTCTCCCAATAGATTGAGTATGGCCAGATATTTTTCTCGGGATGAAGAATCACTCAATGTGTTCCCACTCTGATATCAAATGTTAAGCACCTAGTCAATACTTACCAAAAGACCGATCTATTTGGTAGCAGAAAGCCAAGTACTTAACCCCAGGATCATAACAATACTCCCACCATTATGAGCCAAAATCCTCAGTGGCCCACTCAAGCAACACTGGTCCGACCCACTTTTTGAGCCTACCAGTAATTTTAATCTGGCATCTAGGTCGCCCCCTCTGGGATTTGAACTTGCAACAACGGTTTATCTCTAATACAAAGTTGTTATGGTCCCTTGCTTTGGTAACTCGGTGTGGGATTGGTGAATCCAGAGTTGTAAGAGAGTTGCTGCTCTCGATTGGAAGGAAAAGAGCTTCCTTTTTGCAGATATGCTACTGTTCTTGGTAAGAGGTTGGGAAGCCCTTGCTGCTGTCGGGCAGGAGGGGAATGGCCCCTTGCTGCTCATGACTGATAGGGTTAGGACCCTTCCAGCTGCTGTCCGGGTTAGGGGATGAAAAGACTCTAACTTGGGCAGTCCACGGATGAGAGGTTAAGAGTCCCTAACCTTGCTGCTCTCTAGTTTAGTGGTTGAAGAACCTCTAGCCTTTGCTGCTCTCGGTATAGTGGCTAGAAAACCTCTATCTTGGCTCAAAAAGAGAGAGGGAGAGAGATCCTCTCCTGCTTTTGTGCACTGATTAGAGGCTAAAGGCCTCTTGTTGAGCTCGGAAAAGAGGAAGAAATCTCTCCTTGTTTTTGGTGAAGAGGAAGGTAAAACAAAAAATCAAAGAGAGAAGAAAGAAATTCATATTCAAGAGGGAACTTGATTCTAGAGCTCGACAAGGAGAACTCTGAACCCTGTTTAACCTAATTCAAGACTTGCCTTTTCTCATTCTCCTTCCCCTCTAAGTAGGGTTGAAGGCAACATAGTTTTAGGGTTTAATTTTAAAATTCTGCCCCTATGGCAAATTAACTTAAATAATGCATAAAAACGAATTTAAAACAATATGGAAATAAAGCAATTAACTCTGTGACTCAATGAGCCTCCTTTGGATGACTCGGTTAGTGTTAAAAAGGATAGTCCTACATACATTAGTGAGTATAAAGATCATGCATTTATTAGTTGACAGAAGAGGTTTCCTAAGTGGCTAGTCATTTTGGGATAAGGCCTTCGATCCAATTTAACATGGCATCAGAGCAAGGTTCTCATATGTGGGCATCCACCCAAATTATCCACGTGCCGCCACATGAGGGCCTCTACCCAAACTATCCATGTGCCTACACGCGAGGGGGAGAGTTCAAAAGGATAGTCCCACATACATTAGTGAATATAAAGATCTTGCATTTATTAGTTGGCAGAAGATGTTTCCTAAGTGGTTAGTCATTTTGGGATAGGGCATTCAACCCAATTTAACAGTTAGCTATTGAGTCCTCAACATTTTCTTGATGAAAATTCTTTCCAAGAAAAATTTTTGGTATAAATTTTTTTGTTGAAACTAATTACTTTCTACAATCATAAGGCTTTGTTAGTGCATTTTTTCAAAAAACACTAGGAATTATTTCTTGTAAAAATATATCTCCAGGGTCCATTAGTGCCTTATTTATCTCTCAAACACTTTTACAATTGAGAATTTTTACCAGGAAAATTTTGAGGAAAGGGAATTTTTGCTGAAATTACTTTCTACAACTATAAGGCCTTCTTTGTGCATCTTATGAGGAAACATTGGAAAAATATTTCTGGGAAAAGTTTTTACTAGATAGTGTATGTTTACAGAAAATGTGAAAATTTTCTGGATACACTTTTTAAGTTGAAAATTTTACTAGGAAAATTTTACTGAAATAAATCACTTTCTACAACAATCAGGTCTTGTTAGTGCATGTTTTACAGAAAATTTTGAAAAATATTTCTTGTTAAAATATATCTAGCTGAAAATTCTTACCAAGAAAACTTTTTGGTTAGGCAATTTTTGTCGAAACAAATTAGTTTCTACAACTATAAGTCCTTGTTAGTGCATTTCTAGGAATTTTTGTTAAAGTATTTCAAGTAAAAATACGTCTCCGAGGAACATTAGTCCCTAATGTTTCCTAGAAACACTTTTCAAGCCGAAAATTCTTACTAGGAAAATTTTGTGGTAAAGCAATTTTTGCATAAACAAATTACATTTTACAACTATAAGGCCTTGTTAGTGCCTTTTTTTTCAAAAAAGGTTGGAAACATATTTCTTGTAAAAATTCATCTCGTGGGATCATTAGTGTTTCATGTTTCCTGGAAACATTTTCCAGCTAAAAATTCTTACCTAGAAAATATTGAGTTAAGGCAATTGTTGCTGAAACAAATTAATTTTTAGAAATGAAAGTTCTAGTTAGAACCTTTTTTTTAGGAAACATTGGAAATGTATTTCTCATAAAAATAGCTCTCCAAAGACCATTAGCGACTCATGTTTCTTGGAAACACTTTTCTAGCTTAAAATTCTTACCAGGTAAATTTTGAGTTAAGGTAATTTTTGTAGAAACAAATTACTTTGTATAACTATAAGGTCTTGTTTGTGCATTTTGTAGGAAACATTAGAAAATTATTTCTAGTAAAAATATGTCTCCAGTGACCGTAGTGTCTGAGGTTTCTAGGAAACACTTTTCTAGCAGAAATTTCTTACATGAAAAATTTTGAGGTAAGGGAATTTTTGCTTAAACAAAATACATTTTACAACTATATGGCCTTTTTATGCCTTTCTTCATGAAAATTTGGAAAAATATATCTAGTAAAAATACATATGTAAGGACCATTAGTGCATCATGTTTCCTAGAATAATTTTTCTTGAAGAAAATTCTTACAAGAAAACTTTTTTGCTTAGGCTTTTTTTTTAAACAAATTACTTTTTATAACCGTGATCCCTCATTAGTGACTTTTTTCAGGAAACATTGGAAATAGTATTTCTAGTAAAAATATGTCTCCAGGGACCTTTAGTGCCTCATGTTTCCTAGCATTTCTTACTTAGACAAATTACTTCTTAAAACTATAAGGTCTTGTAGGACCATTAGTGCCTCATGTTTCCTGGAAACACTTTTCAACCTAAAAATTCTTACCAGGAAAGCTTTGAGGTTAGGCAATATTTGTTGAAACAATCTACTTTCAACAACTATATGGTTTCATTAGTGCATTTTTTTAAGAAATTTTGGAAATTTATTTGTAGTACAAATATTTCTTTGGGCACCATTAATGTGTCATGTTTCTTAGAAATTCTTTTCAAACAAAAATTCTTACAAGAAAAATTTGTGATGAAAGAAATAACTTACTACAACTATATGGCCTTGTTAGGGAATGTTTTTAGGAAACGTTGCAAAAATATTTTTAGTACAAAATAAGTATCCAAGGACCATTAGTGCCTTATGATTCCTAGAAACACTTCTCTAGCTAAAAATACTTACAAAGAAAATTTTTAAGTTAGGCAATTTTTTGTGAAACGAATTAGTGTCTACAACTTTAACGTTTTCTTAGTGCAATTGATTAGGAATGTTGGAAAGTATTTATTGTAAAAATATGTCTCTAGGCACCATTAGAGCCTCATGATTCCAGAACACACTTTCCTAGCAAAAAGTTCTTACCTAGAAAATTTTGTGGTAAAGCTATTTTTGCTGAAACAAATTACATTTAACCACTATGAGGCATTGTTATTGCGCTTTTTCAGGAAATATTGGAGAAATATTTCTAGTAAAAATATATACCTTGGGACCATAGTGCTTCAGTTTTTTTTTAAATACTTTTCTAGCTGAAAATTCTTTACAAGGAATTTTTTTTGTTAAGGAATTTTTTTCAAAAAGAAATTACTTTCTACAACTGTAAGGCCTTGTTAGTGTTTATTTTCAAGAAACATTGGAACAATATTTTAATAACAATATATCTTTTGGGACCATTAGTGCCTCATGTTTCCTGAAAACACTTTTCTAGCTAAAAATTCTTATCAAGACAATATTATCGGAGCCAATATTGTCTGAAGCTAATTACTTTCTAGAACTATAAGGCCTTGTTAGTGCCTTTTTCAAGAAATGTTGGAAAAAAAAAATTCTTGTAAAAATATGTCTCCAAAGACCATTTGTGCCTCAAGTTCCCTGTAAACACATTTCTAGTTGAAAATTCTTACAAAGAAAATTTGGTGGTAAGGCAATTGTTGATGAAACAAATTACATTTTTCAACTATAAAGCCTTGTTAGTTTCTTTTTTTTCAGGTAATGTTGGAAAAGTATTTCTTATAAAAATACGTCTCCATGGACCATTAGTGCCTGATGTATCCTTGAAACACGTTTTCAGCTAAAACATCTGACCTAAAAATTTTTGTGATAAGGCATTTTTCGTTGAATCAAATTAAATTTTACAAATAAAAGGCCTTGTTAGTGGCTTTTTTTAGGAAAGTATTTCGTTAAAATACGTCTATAGGGAGCATTAGTGCCTCTTGTTTCCTAGAAACACTTTTCTAACAGAAAATTCTTATGAGGAATTTTTTGAGGTAAAGCAATTTTTGTTGAAACAAAATTGTTTCTAAAATAATAAGGCCTTGAAAGTGACTTTTTTTTTGGGAAACATTAGCAAAGTATTTCTAATAAAAATATGTTTCAAGGGACCATTAGTGCTTCATGTTTCTTGGAAACACTTTTATGGTAAGGCTTTTTTTTAAAGAAATTATATTCCACTACTAGAAGGCCTTATGTATGTATTTTTTAAGGAAATGTTGGAAAAGTATTTCTGGTAAAAATATATCGGTAGAGATAATTAGTGCCTCGAGTTACTTGGAAACACTTTTCCAGCAAAAAAGTATTATGAGGAAAATTTTCGAGTCAGACAATTTTTGCTTAAACCAATTACTTTCTACAACTATGAGGCCTTGTTAGTGCATTTTTTTCAAGAAATTTACAAAAAGTATTTCTAGTAAAAATACCACTCCAGGGACCATTAGTGTCTCATGTTTCTTGGAAACACTTTTCTAGCTGAAAATTCTTTCCTTGAAAATTTTGGGGTAAGACAATTTTTTTCTAAAATAACTTACCTTCTACAACTATAAGGCCTATCAGTGTCTATTTTTAGGAAAATTTGGCCAATATGTCTAGTAAAGAAACATCTATGGAGACCATTAGTGCCTCATGTTTCTTGGAAACACTTTTCTAGGTGAAAGTTCTTACCATGAAAATTTTGTGGTAAGGCATTTTTTTGCTGAATCAAATTACGTTCTTCAACTATAAGGCCATGTTAGTGATTTTTTTTCAAAAAATGTTGGACAAGTATTTATTTTAAAAATAAAAATACGTCTCAAGGACCATTAGTGCCTCATATTTCCTAGAAACAATTTTCTTGCAAAAACTTCTTACAAGAAAAGTTTTGTGGCATGCTAATGCCATTTTTTAGGAAATGTTGAAAACTATTTCTAGTAAAAAAATGTCTCCATGGACCATTACTGGCTCATGCTTTCTTAAAACACTTTTCTAGCTAAAAATTCTTACCAGGAAAATTTTTTGGTATGGCAATTTTTGTTGAAACAAATTACTTTCTAGAACTATAAGGCCTTGTTAGTGCATTTTTTGCAGGAAACGATGGAAAAGGGTCTCCAGTAAAAACATATAGCTAAAAACCATTAGTGCCTCTTTTTCTTGGAAACAATTTTCTAGCAAAAAATTTATACCAAGAAAATTTTGTGGTAAAGCAATTTTTGTTGAAACAAATTAATTTCTACAACTATCAGGCCTGCTAGTGCCTTTTTTACAAACATGTTGGAAATGTTTTTCTTGTAAAAATACATCTCTTGGGACTATTAGTGCCTCATATTTCTTGGAAACACTTTTCTAGCTGAACATTCTTACCTGTAAAATTTAGTGCTAGGGTATTTTTGCTAAAACAAATTACTTTCTACCACTATAAGGCCTGGTTCATGCATTTTTTAGGAATCTTTGGAAAATTATTTTGTATAAAAATACGTTTCCATGAACCATTAGTGCCTCAAGTTTCTTGGAAAAGCTTTTCGAGAAAAAAAGTCGTACCAAAAAGATTTTGTGGAAAAGCAATTTTTGGTGATACAAATTACTTTCTTCAACAATATAGCCTTGTTTTTGTATTTTTTTTAGGAAATGTTGGAAATGTATTTATAGTAAAAATACTTCTCCAGGGACAATTAGTGCCTCAAGTTTCTTGGAAACACTTTTCTAGCTGAAAAATTATTACTAAGAAAATTTTGTGGTGGGGCATTTTTTTCTAAAACAAATTACTTTCTACTACTATAAGGCCTTTCATTTTTCTAGGAAATGTTGGAAAGTTATTTCTCATAAAAAATACGTCTCTAAAGACTATTTTTGCATGATGTTTTATGCAAACACTTTTCTAGCTGAAAATTCTTACTCAAAAATTTTTGTGGTTCGGGATATTTTAGTGAAACAAATTCTTTCAACAACTATAAGGCCTTTTTAGTGCCATTTTTAGGAAATGTTGGAAAATTATTTCTAGTAAAAATACATCTCCAAGGATCATTAGTACTTCATTGTTCTTGGGAGCACTTTTCTAGTTGAAAATTCTTACCTGAAAAATTTTGTGGTCAAGCAATTTTTGATAAAATAAATTACTTTCTTAAAACTATAATGCCTTGTTAGTTGCTTTTTTTGAAATCATTGGCAAAATATTTCTAGTAGGAATATATGTCTCTAGGTACCATTAGTGCTTCATGTTTCCTGGAAACACTTTTCTAGTTGAACATTCTTACCAAGAAAATTTTGTGGTAAGACAATTTTTTAAACAAATTATTTTCTAAAACTATAATGCCATTTTATAGAATTTTTTCAGAAAATGTTGGAAATATTTTTCATGTAAAATACATCCCTAGGGACCATTAGTGCCTCATGTTTCCTCTGAACGCTTTTCGTTCTAAAAATTCATTCCAGGTAAATTTTATGGTCAGGCATTTTTTGTTGAACCAAATTGTTTTGTACAACTATAAGGCCTTATTTGTGCATTTTTAGGAAACGTTGGAAAAATATTTCTAGTAAAAATACATCTATTGAGACCATTAATGCCTCATGTTTCTTGGAAACATTTTTCTAACTAAAATTTCTTAGCGGGAAAATTTTGTGTTCAGGCAATTTTGCTGAAACAAATTACATTCTATGATCAGGAGTCATACAAATACGTCTCTAGGGACCATTAGTGCCTCCTGTTTCCTAGAAACACTTTTCTAGAAGAAAATTATTACCAAGAAAATTTTGTGGAATAGTAATTTTTCTTGAACCAAATTACTTTCTACCACTATAAGGCCTTGTTCGTGTATTTTTATGAAAAATATTGGAAAAGTATTTCTAGTAAAAATACATCTCAAGTGACCATTAGTGCCTCTTGTTTCCTAGAAACACTTTTCTCGCTGAAAATTCTTTCTAGGAAAATTTTGTGGTAAAGAAATTTTTGGTTCAACAACTTACTTTTACAATTGCGTAGTGCATTTTTTCAGGAAATAATGGAAAATTATTTCTTGTAAAAATACATCTGTAGGGACCATTAGTGCATCATGTTTCCTTGAAACACTATTCAAACTTAAAATTCTTACCAGGAAAACTTTGTGGTAAGGCAATTTTTGCTAAAACAAATTATTCTACAACTATAAGGCCTTGTTAGTGCATTTTTCGCTAAAAGTTTAAAATGTATTTGTGGTAAAAATAAGTCTGCAGGGATGATTAATGCCTCATGTTTTCTTGAAACAGTTTTCTAGTTGAAAATTCTTATAGGGAAAATTTAGTGGTAATGCAATTTTTGCTGAAACAAATTTCTTTCAAAAATATAAGGTTTTTTTAGTAAAACATTTCAAAAAAAGTTCACAATATATTTCTTGTAAAAATAAAACTACAGGGACCATTAGTGCTTCTTGTTACCTCAAACACTTTTCTTGTTAAAAATTCCCAATAAGAAATTTTTGTGGTAAGACAATTTTTGGTGAATGAAATAAATTTTTATAACTAAAAGGCCTTGTTAGTGCAGTTTTTCAGGAAACGTTGGAAAAGTATTTCTAGTCAAAATACATCTTTAGAGACCATTAGTGCCTCATGTTTCTTGGAAACATTTTTCTAGCTAAAAATTCCTACAAGGATATTTTTTTAGTAAGGCATTTTTTGTTGAAAAAAATTACTTTTTAATAATATAAGGCCAAGTTAGGGCATTTTTTAAGGAAAATTTGGAAAACTATTTCTTGTAAAAATGTGTCTCTAGGGACCATTAGTCCCCAATGTTTCATGGAAACACTTATCTAGCTTAAAATTCTTTTAAAGAAAATTTTGTGGTAAGGCATTTTTTTTTTAGGAACAAAGTACTTTCTACGTCTATTAGGCTTTGATAATCCATTTTTTTAGGAAACATTGGAAAATTATTTCCAGTAAAAATTCATCTTCTGGGACCATTAGTGCCACATGTAACCTAGAAACATTTTTTAACTTGAAAATTCTTACCGGGAAAAATTTGTGGCAAGGCTTTTTCTCTAAAACAAAATTACTTCTACATCTATAACATCTTGTTAGTGCATTTTTCAAGAAGCGTTGGAAAACTATTTGTAGTAAAAATTCGTCTCCAAAGACCATTAGTGCCTCAAGTTTTGAGGAAACACTTTTCAAGCTGAAAATTCTTACCAAGAAAATTTTGTGGTTAGGCAACTTTTAATGAAACAAATTACTTCTTACAACTATAAGGCATTGTTAGTATATTTCTTAGGGAAACATTAGAAAAGTATTTCTAGTGAAAATATGTCTTTAGGGACTATTAGTTTCTTTTTTCAAGAAACATTGTCAAAGAATTTCTTGATAAAATATGTCTCCAGGGACACTAGTGCCTCATGTTTCCTGGACACACTTTTCTAGTTGAAAATTCTTACCAAGAAATAATTGTGGAAATTTTTTTTTTCTGAAACAAATTACTTTCTATGACCATAAGGCCTTGTTTGTGCCTTTTATCGGGAAAATATGGAAATGTTTTTCTTGTAAAAATACGTCTCTAGGGACCCATAGACCTCATATTTCCCGGAAACACTTTTCGAACTGAAAATTATTACCTGGAAAATTTTGTGGTATGACAATATTTGTAGAAACAAATTACTTTCTACAACTATGAGGCCTTTTTTAGTTCTTTTTTTTTCCAACAAACGTTAGAAAAGTGTTTCTAGTAATAATACATATCCAAAGACCATTAGTGCTTCATGTTTCTTGGAACACTTTTCTAGTTGAAAATTCTTACAAGGACAACTTTGTGGAGAACCATATTTTGCAGAAACAAAATACATTCTACAATTAAATGGCCATGTTACTGCATTTTTTGGGAGACGTTGGAAAAGTATTTATAGTGAAAACACGTCTCCAGGGACTATTAGTGCCTCATGTTTCCTGGAAACATCTTTCTAGCTGAAAATTCTTACAAGGAAAATTTTATGGTGTGGCAATGTTTGCTGAAACATTTACTTGCTACAACTCTAAGGACTTTTTATTGCCTTTTTAAAGGAAATGTTTCAAAAGTATTTCTAGTTAAAATACAGCTCCAGGGACCATTAGTGTCTCAAGTTGTTGGGAAACTCTTTTCAAGAAAAATATTCTTACCAAAAAATTTTTATGGTGAGACATTTTTTGTTGAATCAAATAACTTTTGACAACTATAAAGCCTTGTTACTGCATTTTAGGAAATATTGGAAATGTATTATTAAAAATACATCTCCAAGGTCCATTAGTTCCCCATGTTTTTTGGAAACAATTTTCAAGCTGAAAATTTCATCCCACAAAAATTTTGTGTTAAGATATTTTTGCTGAATCAAATTACTTTCTACAACTATTTGGCTTTGCTAACGCATTGTTTTCTGAAATGTTGGAAAAGTATTTCTACTAACAATTAGTCTATAGAGACTATTAGTGCCTCTTGTTTCTAGGAAACATTTTATCGACCAAAAAAATCTTACAAGATATTTTTTTGAAGAGGCAATTTTGGGTGAAAGAAGTTACATTCTACTACTCTAAGTCCTAGTTACTACAATATTTCAGGAACCATTGGAAAAGTGTTTCTAGTAAAAATATGTCTCCAGGGACCATTAGTGCCTCATGTTTCCAAGAAACACTTTTGTCGTAGAAAATTCTTACCAAAAACTTTTTTGTGGAGAGGCTATTTTTGTTAAAACAAATTACATTCTGTTACTATAAGTCCTTGTTAGTGCAATATTTCAGGAACCATTGGAAAAGTATTTCAAGTAAAAATACGTCTCCAGGGACCATTAGTGCCTCTTGTTTATTGGAAACACTTTTCTCATTGAAATTTTTTTTCCAAAAAAATTGGTGGTAAGGCATTTTTGCTGAAACATATTACTTTCCTCAACTATATGACCTGTTAGTGCCTTTTTTTTTTTGGAAATACTGGTAATATATTTCTTTCAAAATATGTATCTAAAGATCATTTGTGCCTCAAGTTTCCCGAAAACACTTTTCAAGATTAAAAATGTTACTCGAAAAATTGTGGTAAGGCAATTTTTGCTAAAATAATTACTATCTACAACGATAAGACCTTGCTAGTGCAGTTTTCTGGAAACGTTGGAAAAGTATTTCTAGTAAATACACATCCATAGGGACCATTAGTTCCTCATGTTTCCTAGAAACAATTTTCAAGATAAAATTTCTTACAAAGATTTTTTTTTTAATGTGGCAATTTTTTTGCGTAACAAATTTCTTTCTACAACTACAAGGACTTGTTAGTAAATTTTTTTAAAAAATTTCAAAATTTATTCCTAGTAAAAATACATTTTTAGGAACCATTAGTGCCTCATGTTTCCTGGAAACACTTTTCTATAAGAAAATTCTTACCAGGAAAACTTTGTAGTAAGGCAATATTTGTTGAAACATATAGAGGCCTTGTTGATTCATTTTTTTTTTTTTTGGGGAAGTGTTAACAAAGTATTTGTAGTAAAAATGTATCTCCAGAGACCATTAGTGCCTCATGTTTCCTCGAAACATTTTTCTTGTTGAAAATTCATATCAGGAAAATTTGGTGGTAAGGCATTTCCAGAAAAATACATCTCCAGGGACCCATTAGTGCCACAAGTTTCTTGGAACCACTTTACAAGGTGTAAATGTTTTCTAGGAACTTTTTTTTGTAAGGCAATTTTTGATGAAGCAAATTACATTCTACAACAATAAGGTCGTGTTCTTGCAACAAATTTCTTTCTACAATTATAAGGCTTTGTTAGTGCATTTTTTCCAGGAAAACTATGGAAAAATATTTGTAGTAAAAATATGTCTCCAGGAACCATTAATGCCTTATCTTTGGTGGAAACACTTTTCAAGTTGAAAACTCTTATCATGAAAATTTTGTGGTGATGCAATTTTTGCTGAAACATATTACTTTATACAACTATAACAACTTGTTATTGCATTATTTTTTGGAAATGTTGGAAAAATATTTCCAGTAAAAATGCATCTCTTGGGATCTTTAATGCCTCATGTTTCCTAGAAACACTTTTCTAGCTGAAAATTCTTTGCAAGAAAATTTTGTGGTAAGGCAATTTTAGTTGAAACAAATTACTTTCTACAACTATAACACCATGTTAGTACCTTTTTTTAGGAAACATTGGAAATGTATTTCAAGTCAAAATATGTTGTGGTCCCTGACCATAGACCTCGTCACTAGATGAAGGGAAGGATCACCAAGGGGAACAGGGGATGAACCAGGCCTAACAGACTTACCTGGTCGACCTATGTTGCCGAGAATGGGAGGGAGTGAAGGAAGGATTGGAGATGTGGAGTCAGACTTGTCGAAGGGATGCCTGAACCTTGGGTTCGTCAAGGAGAACGCCGATCTAGGGTTCCTTACAGGAGAATCCCGATCCTGGTTAGGTTGAAATCATTCTTGCCTAATTTCATTTCGTGAGCTCCCTGAAAGCAATTCACGCTAAGGGCCCAATTGAATGTTTTTACAATCCTGCCATTGTGGCTTACATGCTAACGACTTATGAAATAAAACAGACATATACATGCTAACGACTTATGAAATAAAATAGACATATAATCCTATGGTACTTGGTTGTTCCATTGAGTCACCAACTCACCCGCATCGCCTATGGATGACTCATCCTGCTATAGAGTCCATAACATCACTCCCCCCTTGGAGAAAGAGCTTGTTCACAAGCTCGAACGTAGGGTAGACGTGCTAGAAAACATCTAGGTCTTCACAAGTGGCTTTTGTGGCATCTGTGTGTGTCCACTGGACAAGGACTTCTCTGCCCTCATGATTCAGTCGAGCACTTAATATTTTGGCAGGAGTGAGAGAAACTTTACCGTCTTCAATCGGTGGTAAGGTCGGAATAGATTGGGGGCTGGATGCTTGAGCGGCTTGAGTAAGGAGACATGAAAGACATTGTGTAGCTTGGACTTTGGAGGAATTTGTAGCTTATTTGCAACCTACCCAATACGGTGGATAATTTTGAAGGGGCCAAAATATTTTGGAGAAAGCTTGTGATGAGTGCCTGCAATAGAATTTTGACGATAAGGTTGATGGCGGAGCCATACAAAATCATCCAGATTGTACTGAATATCGCGGTGTCCTTGATCATAATAGTGCTTCATGCAGGCTTGAGTTGTTCAAAGGTGTTGGACAGCGAATTCCAACAATTGACCACGAGTTATAAGAGCTCGGTCCACTGCATCCACTCTGGTAGTCCCACGAGCATAGGAGAGCAAGCGAGGAGGATCCCTGCCATATAGTATATTGAATGGTGTTGCATGTAAAGTCTTGTGGAAAGAAGTGTTGTAGCAGTACTCCACCCAAGGAAGGCAATCTACCCACATTTTAGGACGGTCCCCCACAAAACACCGCAAGTACATCTCAATGGCGCGGTTGTCCAGCTCAGTCTGGCCGTCTGTCTGAGGGTGATATGTGGAGGAGTATTTGAGTTTGGTACCACAAAACTTGAAAATGTCCTTCCAAAAGATACTAGTAAAGACCACATCTCGATCACTGACGATGGATTCCAGAATACCGTGGAGGCAGACAATGTTGGCAAAGAAAACATGGGCTACAGTGGCTACTATATACGGATGCTCCATAGGGATAAAGTGTGCATATTTAGAAAAATGGTCTACCACCACCAAGAGAACAGATTTGCTCGAAGTTTTCGGAAGCCCTTCAATGAAATCCTTAGAAATGTCTACCCATACCTGTGGGGGAAGAATGAGTGGTTGTAAGACGCTAGCTAGACTCAAATGATCAGCTTTGTTCCATTGACACACCAGACACTCAGCCAAATACATTGCAATTGTGGATTTCATCCCAGGCCAATAAAAATCTTCTCGGATGCGCTAAAGAATTTTCTGCAGCCCTTCATGTGTGCTGTCATGATAAGAAGAGACAGCCAGTGCTACAAACGGTGAAGTGGATGCTAGATATACTGTTTATAGAGAATAATGTGGTCATGAATGGACCAATGGGCTGACTTAGTGCCTGCAGCAATCTGCTGTGACAACTCCTATAAATTTGGTGTGTGCTGGTGTTCCTCTCTGATGGAATCTAATAAGATAGAACTGGTGTGTCTGATGGCAGCCAAATGCAGTTGGTCTTCGATACGACAGGAGAGGGCATCAGTAGCTTTATTCAGAGTACCCGCTGTTGAAAGATAAACTCAAGCCCACACGACCAAGGAAGGCCCACATATCTAAGATTATTATAAGATGGGCCACATGACCAAGGAAGGCCTACAAGATGGGCCCAAGCCCATAAGAAGTAGGACCCACAATGATTACCATGATCTGGCATCCTTATCACATCAATTGCAAAAGTATCTTTATCTTAGGTTCATGACCAAGAAGAGTTTGAGTTTGAGTTATGTTTGTCTTTTATCAATATTGAGTTATTTAATTGTGTTAGGACTTATCTTTAAGTGTTAGAGTTTGGGTGTAATTGGGACAAGGGTAGTTTTATTTTAATTGGACTCTACTACCTTCCTCTATTATAAATAGAGGTTCATGTACTCTAATTACAACAAGTTATTGATGTCAATGAAGTATTTCACTTTTACATAAATTCAACATGGTATCAGAGCAGGTTCTATGATTTAATGTGATCCTTTTCTCTAAACCCTAAACCCAAAGTCTAGATTAATAGTTATTTTTTTCAGTCCCTATACCCATAGATTTCTTTGCGGTTTTTACCTCTATACGAAGTTTGTCATATTGCAAATTATATATTGATGGAAATATATTTGATTCTACTTTCTAAGGAAAAATGATTTGTTCCAATCGGAGTTATCTACAGAGAGATGTTGATATTTAAATGAGCGCAAGTCAGATTGCAAAAAGGTTCGAGCAACAACAGAAATCTTCAGATTCTGAGGTATTTTTTGCTATCAATAACTAGAATTTATATTGAGAATTATATATCAAAAGAAATATCAGTACATCTATTCTTTTAACCATTCAACAAATTTCTTATCTGAGTTATCTAAAAATAAAAATTGATATTTGAAACAGAAAAAGGTCTGATTGAAAATGAGGTTCGAGCGGCAATAGAAAGCTTCAAATTTTGAGGTATTTTATGCTATCAAGAAAGATAATTTATATGGAGAATTATATATCAAAAGAAATATCCATAAGTCTATTTTCTTACCTTCTCAACCAATCCTCGGTATGATCTTTTTATAAGGAGATATTTATCTTTGAAGAATCAATGGTCATTCTGGAAAAAAAAGTAGAAACAGTGCTTCATTCTTCCAAATGACAGGGACCAAAATATATCAGATTATTTATCTTCTTAAAATTATATTTTATGAAATGAAGTTATACTTGTATGAAATATATTTAATTCTAGGTTCAGACGAATAAAATTTCATGTCAATCTGATCTATATTTAAAGAAATATTCGCATTGGAAGAATCAAAGGTCATGCTGGTATTCTATTGTATTGAAAAATCCGAATTCGTGCCCATTGTTTTGCATCACTTTTTGAGTTGATATATCCGAAAAATATCTCACTTATCCCTGGTTTGAGGACTTATCTATGCATCTATGTTATATGGGCTTATTTTTACATCTATGATATTTGGTTCAGCTTGAGGGGGAGAAGTACAAGAAGTACAAGAAAGAGGTATTTTATTCCATATGTTGTGGATGAGTTTATGTGACAAAAATATTCAAGAAAGGGGGAGCACAAAAGATGAAGCTTGTGCATCTAAGAATAAATTTTTATATCGGATTATTTCATGGGTAGTTTTACAAAGTTTATTATTTCATTCGTGTTATATGTGTTGGAAGATGGTCGTGTTATATTCAGCTGCAACTATTATGTCTCTTTGGGGACATTATTATAGAAGAAGAGGTGGCCTCATTTCATCATTTATTTTACCCTGTCAAAAAGATGAAAATAATTAGTAGTTGGGAATCCATGACGGAGGAACTTCATCCCCATCAAAAAGATCAAAATTATTTGTGGTTGGAAGTCCATGACGGAGGAACTTATAATTACATCTATGTTATCCCTCACAGCCCCCCCCCCCCCCCCCTCCCATGTAATGGTTTTTATGTCTCCTACCACTTGAGAGTCGTTGTCCTATGGAGGGACATGGTGGTGGACACTTTAGAGCAATGCCGATAGACACACTACTGATAGAAGTGGAGTGTGTCCTACATCTAGCATTAGGACTGGAGTATGAAGCAATGGCTTACCGGCTAGGAGTGATTTACATAAGGCCTCAATAAAGGACGCAACAATGTGAGGGGGAGTATTGGAAGATGAAGGCATATTGGAAGATGTGCCATTTTATACAAAAATATTCTATACATCATTTGCAGCAAGTTAGGAGTCCATGTTGTTCTCTCACCCCCAGCTTGAGGGGGAGTGTTGAAAGATAAGCTCAAGCCTACACGACCAAAGAAGGCCCACAAAATGGGCCCAAGCTCATAAGAAGTAGGACCCACAATGATTACCATGAGCTGGCATCCTTATCACATCAGTTGGAAGATCAAGAAGGGCTCACAAAAGTATCTTTATCTTAGGGTCATGACCAAGAAGAGTTTTAGTTTGAGTTATGTTTGTCTTTGATCAATATTGAGTTATTTAATTGTGTTAGGACTTATCTTTAAGTGTTAGAGTTTGGGTGTAATTAAGACAAGGGTAGTTTTATTGTAATTGGACTCTACTACCTTCCTCTATTATAAATATAGGTTCATGTACTCTAATTACAACAAGTTATTGATGTCAATGAAGTATTTCACTTTTCCATAAATTCAACACCCGCTTTATGTTCCACCTGAAAATCAAAGCCCATTAACTAGCTAAGCCAGTGCTGTTGGGGAGAAGTTGATATGCGTTGATTCAACAGAAACTTCGAACTGTAGTGGTCTGTGCAGATAAGAAAAAAGCATCCCTATAAATAAGCACCACCACAATCCCTCCTCCTAAGGCATCACATTCTACTAGATCTTTGAAATCTGGTAACTGTTGTACCGGAGCTGATGCTAGAGCTTGCTTGAGTGCTTGGAATGATTTTCAGTGCTATCATTCCAGTGGAAGGTATTGCGGCGGAGAAGATTGGATAGAGGAGCAGCTAGTGGTGCATAGTTGTGGATAAACTTTCTGTAATACCCGGCTAAGCTCAGAAATCCTCTCAATGCTGAAATATGGTACGGTGGTGGCCAATGCACAATTGCTTCAATCTTTTCCGGATCCACTATTTCCCCTGTGGCTGTAATAAAATGACCAGATAGGCCACCTGATTGGTACCAAATGAGCTCTTGGAACGTTTTAATTATAAATGATGTGTCCGAAGAAGTTGGAACACCAGACGTAAGTCTCTTAAATGGTGAGTCCAAGACTTATTGTAGATCAAAATGTCATCAAAGAATACTAACACAAATTTTCGGAGATAGTCATTAAATACCTCGTTCATTAGTGCCAAAAATGTAGAAGGGGCGTTGGAGAGACTGAAAGGCATGACGATGAACTCAAAGTGACCTTGGTGAGTATGGAATGCGGTCTTCTCTATATCCAGGGGGTACATTCTGACTTGGTGATACCCCCAGCGCAAGTCTAACTTTGTGAAAAATTTTTCTCCAAGAAATTAGTCTAATAACTCATCCACAACTGGAATAGGGAACTTGTCCTTAATGGTCTTGGCATTTAACTCATGGTATTCCACACAAAAGCGCCTAGTACTGTCATTTTTCTTTACCAATAAAACTGGCGAGGAGAAAGGGGACTTACTCAGCCGGATGAGACCCATTTCAGCATGTTTCGGCATTGACGTTCAATTTCATCCTTTTGGAGGTGGGGGTACCTATATGGTCTCACAACCACCACTTCGGACCCAGCCTTCAAAGTGATCCAATGATGACAATGTCTCAATGGCGGTAGAGTAATAGGTTCCAAAAATAAGTCCTGGAAGTGATCCATCAAGTTGCCTAAATTGCTGTCCACCGGGGTGTGTTGCTGAAGTCCATGTAGATGTACTGGCACCTCAGTTTTACATCCTTGTAGTGTAACCTTGTAGTTGCCAACTTCAAAGCTCATCATCAATGCTGAAAAGTCCCACAAGATGGGCCCTAATGTTTGGAGCCATTTAACCCCCAAAACCATATCGAATCCTGCCAGTGGGATGATAAAAAACTCTGCAGAAAATTGATGATTATCAATAGTAAACCTGACTTCCTTGCTGATCCCATAACTAGGCACTTTTTCCCCATTTGCAGCAGAGACTGAAGCTACAGGCCATGTTTGAATTGAAAGCTTTAAAAACTTGGCAGCCATGAAACTCAATAAATTATGAGTGCTGCCGGAGTCCACAAGACTTAAAAAGGGGTTGCTCGTTGACTAAGGCACAAACTTGCATGGTTGTGGTAGACTGGAGGCCTGTGATCGTGTGCAAAGAAATGGCAGGCTCTTCAACCTCGAGCTGCTCTACTTCTGAATTTTCTGCTTCTTCCTCATCCTTCACTTCTAACCAGAATAGTTTCTTACATTGGTGGCTGAATGTGTACTGCTCATCACAATTATAACATAACCCTTCGATCTACGTTCTTCCATTTCAGACCGATTTAATTTCCAGATGAATGCTGGAGTGGATGGAGGAGGTTTAGGTGTTGTAGAAGTAGTGATAGCAGTATTACTTTGCCACGGTGGTGCTATGGTAGGCACTGCCGAGCTGTTCTTTCCCCCTTGCCAGACAGGTCTTCGAGTTTGAAATTTCTGTTTGGTTTCCAAGGCTCTAGCCAAATTCATTGCTCTGGTCAAATCCGTAGGCCCAAGTAGTTCCACTTCCAAATGGAGGGACTCAGTGGGAGGGACTCAGTGAGGCCAGCCGTGAACAAACTGACATGTTGGTCCACTTGTACCACTTTGCTGGCTCATGCTAATTTCTCTTGAAATTGCTTTTGGTACTAGGCAACATTACCCGTCTGTTATAATAGTACTAAATCGCCCAAAGGATTGCTTTGAGCAGGGGACCCAAACCGTATGGTGCACAATTCTTTAAATTCATCCCTTTCTATGCCAGGATGTTCCAACTCAAGTTGATGGCCCCACAGTTGCGCTTCATCAAGCATGTGGAATGCGCCCAACCCAACTTTGTCCATTTCAGCCGTTCGTTGATTGTAAAACAAAATTTCACAGTGATATAACCAAATTAAAGGGCCGTCAACCCCATTGTAAACCGGAAAATAGAGTTTAGTGTACCTTGGGACCGCCCAATTGCTTGGACTGAAATTTCCCCGATATCTAGTGTGTTATGTGCATCCAATGTGATGTACTCCTTGTCCATTTGTAGGTGCCCTCTCTCGAGGTTGGTTTTTTTCCTGAAATCATCTCGTATACTTGAGAGAGTCAACTATCCAGCAATGCTGCTAGTCGGCCCTCAGTCTCCTCCGGTCTGGTGTAAACCATTTCCGTGACTCTTACCAACAAATCCTCATCAGTCGAAGACTCCCCCACATTTACCTGCTCTGATACCAACGTGTTGTGGTCCCTGACCATAGACCTCGTCACTCGATGAAGGGAAGGATCGCCAAGGGCAACAGGGGATGAACCAGGCCTAACAGACTTACCTGGTTGACCTATGTTGCCGAGAATGGGAAGGAATGAAGGAAGGATTGGAGATGTAGAGTCAGACTCATCGAAGGGATGCCTGAACCTTGGGTTTGTCAAGGAGAATGCCAATCTTGGGGTCCTTAGAGGAGAACGCTGATCCTAGTTAGGTTGAAATCATTCTTGCCTCATTTCATTTCGTAAGCTCCCTTAAATCAATTCACGCCATGGGCCCAATTGAATGTTTTTACAATCCTACCATTGTGGCTTACATGCTAACAACTTATGAAATAAAATAGACATATAATACTACGGTGCTTGGTTGTTCCACTGAATTACCAACTCCTCCACGTCGCCTCTGGATGACTCGTCCTACTATGGATTCCATAACAAAATACATCTCCAGGGACCATTAGTGCCTCATGTTTCCTTGAACCATTTTCCAAAATTTAAATTCTTACCAAGAAAATTTTGTGGTTAGACAATGTTTAATGAATAAAAATTACTTTCTACAACTATAAGGCCTTGTTAATGCATTTTTCTGGAAACGTTGGAAAAATATTTTTAGTGAAAATACATCTCTAGGGAACATTAGTGCCTCATGTTTCTTGGAAACACTTTTCAAGCATAAAATTCTTACCAGGAAATTTTTCTGAAGAGACAATTTTTCATAATCAAATTACTTTTTTACAACTATAAGGTATTGTTAGAGGCATTTTTTAGGAAACATTTGAAAAGTATTTCTTATAAAAATACATCACATGTGAAAATTTGTGCCTCATGTTTCACTTAAACAATTTATAATAAAAAATCATTCTAGGAATATTGTTATGGTAAGGCAATTTTTTAAACAAATAAGGCCTTGGTGGTGCATTTATTAAGGAAAAATTGCAAAAGTATTTGCAGTAAAAATACGTCTCCAAAGACCATTAGTTTCTCCTGATTCCTGGAAACATTTTTCTTGATGAAAATTCTTACAAGGAAAATTTTGTGGTAAAGCAATATTTGCTGAAACCAATTACTTTCTACAACTATAAGACCTTGTTAGTGCCCTTTTTTAGGAAACATTGGAAAAATATTTCTAATAAAAATAAATAACAGGAGACTATTTGTGCCTCGTGTTTCTTGGAAACACTTTACAAACAAAAAAATCAATCTAGGAAAATTTTATTGTAGTGGTGTTTTTAAAAAAATTACTTTCTAAAACTATAAGGCCTTGCTAGTGCATTTGTTAAGGAAACATTGCAATAAGTATTTTTAGTAAAAATACTTCTCCAGAGTCCATTAGTGCCTCTTGTTTCATGGAAACACTGTTTAAGCTACCAGGAAAATTTTGTAGTTATGCAATTTTTGCTAAAATAAATTACTTTATACAACTATAATGTCTTGTTATGTAGGAAATGTATTTCTAGTAAAAATACATCTACAGGGACCATTAATGCCTTATGTTTGGTGGAAACATTTTTCAAGTTGAAAACTCTTATATGAAAAATTTTGTGGTGAGGCAATTTTTGCTGAAACATATTACTTTATACAACTATAACAACTTGTTAGTGCATTTTTTAAGGAAATTTTTGAAAAGTATTTCTAGTAAAAATGCATCTCTTGGGATCATTAATGCCTCATGTTTCCTAGAAACACTTTTCTTGCTGAAAATTCTTTGCAAGAAATTTTTGTGGTCAGGCAATTTTAGTTGAAATAAATTACTTTCTATAACTATAACGCCATGTTAGTGCCTTTTTTCAGGAAACATTGGAAATGTATTTCAAGTAAAAATAGATCTCTAGGGACCATTAGTGCCTCATGTTTCCTTGAACCACTTTCCAAAATATAAATTCTTACCAAGAAAATTTTGTGGTTTGCCAATGTTTAATGAAGAAACATTACTTTCTACAACTATAAGGCCTTGTTAATGCATTTTTCTAGAAACGTTGGAAAAGTATTTTTAGTAAAAATATGTCTCTGGAGAACATTAGTGGCTCACGTTTCCTAGAAACACTTTTCAAGCTGAAAATTCTTAAGAGGAAAATTTTTTTGGAAAGCAATTTTTGGTATAACAAATTACTTGCTACTACTATTTTGTCTTTTAACAAGAAACTTTGGAAAAAAATATTTCTAGTAAAAATACGTCTGCAGGGACCATTAGTGCCTCATGTTTCTTGGAAATACTATTCAAGCAAAAAATTCTTACTAGGAAAATTTTTTGAAGAGGCAATTTTTTTCAGAATCAAATTACAATTTACAACTATAAGGTATTGTTAGAGGCTTTTTTCAGGAAACATTGAAAAATTATTTCTAATAAAAATACGTCACATGTGACAATTTGTGCCTCATGTTTCCTATAAATAATGTAAAAGAAAAATATCATTCTAGGAATATTTTTATGGTAAGGAATTTTTTTAAAACAAATTACTTTCTACAACTATAAGGCCTTGGTGGTGCATTTGTTAAGGAAATGTTGCAAAGTATTTGTAGTAAAAATACGTCTCCAGAGTCCATTAGTGCCTCATGATTCCTAAAAACATTTTTCTTGCTGAAAATTCTTACAATGAAAATTTTGAGGTAAGGCAAAATTTGCTTAAACCTATTACTTTTTACAACTATAACACCTTGTTACTTCCTTTTTTTAGGAAATATTGGAAAATTATTTCTAATAAAAATACATCACATGAGACTATTTATACCTCTTGTTTCTTGGAAACACTTTCCTAGCAAAAAAATTATTCTAGGAAAATTTTATGGTAAGACATTTTTTTTAAAAAATTATTTTCTAAAACTTTAAGGACTTGCTAGTGCATTTGTTAAGGAAACATTGCAAAAAGTATTTTTAGTAAAAATACATCTCCAGAGTCCATTAGTTCCTCATGTTACCTGAAAACACTTTTTATGCTACGAGGAAAATTTTGTAGTTGTGCAATTTTTGCTAAAACAAATTACTTCATACAACTATAAGGCCTTGTCTGTGCATTTCTTTAGGAAATGAAGGAAATTTATTTCTAGTAAAAATACCTCTCTAGGGACCATTAGTGCCTCATGTTTCCCGGAAACACTTTTCTTGCTAAAAATTATTACAAGGAAAATTTTGAGGTAAGGTCTCAAAACAATTACTTTCTACAACAATAAGGACTTGTTAGTGCCTTTTTTTCAATAAACATTGGAAATGAATTTCTAGTAAAAATACATCTCTAGGGACCAATAGTGCCTCATGTTTCCTTAAACCACTTTTCAAGATGTAAATTGTTACTAGGAAAATTGTGGTAAGGAATTTTTTGTTGAAAGAAATTAATTTCTACAACTAAAAGGCCTTGTTAAGGCATTTTTTTAAGGAAAAGTGAGAAAAATATTTCTTGTAAAAATACATGTCTAGGCACCATTAGTAGCTAATGTTTCCAGGAAACAATTTTCAACCCGAAAATGCTTACGAGGAAAAACTTGTCGTAAGGAAATTTTTGCTTAAACAAATTACTTTCTACTACTATAAGGCCTTGTTAGTACCTTTTTAAAGGAAATGTAGGGAAAGTATTTCTTGTAAAATTACGTCTCAAGGGACCATTCGTGCCTCATTTTTGTTGCAAACACTTTTCTTGCTTAAAATTCTACAATGAAAATTTTGTGATGTGGCCTTTTTTTAAAACAAATTACTTTCTAAAACAATAAAGCATTATTAGTGTATTTTTTAGGAAATGCTGGAAAACTATTTCTAGAAAAAATACGTCTCCAAGGAAATTTAGTGCCTCGTGTTTCCTGGATACACTTTTCTAGCAGAAAATTCGTACTTGGAAAATTATATGGTGTAATAATTTTATCTAAAAAACTTACCTCCTACAACTATAAGGCCTTGATAGTGGATTTTTTCAAGAAAATAGTGGAAAACTATTTGTAGTAAAAATACATCTCCTGGGATCATATGTTTATTGGAAACACTTTTCAAGCTGAAAATTCTTTGTAGAAATTTTAGTTGGTAACACAATTTTTTTCTTAAACATATTACATTATACAACTATTAGTCTTGGTTAGTGCATTTTTTTCTGGAAACGTTGGAAAAGTATTTCTAATAAAAATATGTCTCCAGGGACCATTATTGCCTCATGTTTCATGGAAACACTTATCAAGAGGAAAATTCTTAGTTGTAAAATTTTGTGATGCCTTTTTTACAACATTAATTCCTTCTTAGAGCCTTTTTTATGAAACGTTGGAAATCTCCTCTTAGCCAATGCATTTATTTATAGCTTTACAGTGCCCTTAGGACTACAACATGATAAAAGAAGAGACATAAAAGGAACATGTATTTACATCTTTATGCCATCTTTATCGAAAGCATCCTATTTTACCCATATGCCACCACTTAGATGTGTGGACTTACTAGCCTTGATCTTGTGGACTTGAGCCCATCTTCCTACAAGGGACATTTGTTGATCAAATAGGCAGCGGTGCTAATAGCTTTAGACCAGAACATCTTTGGCAATCATGAATGTAATCTCATGCTCCTAGCACGCTCGTTTTGAGTTATGTTCATCCTCTCAGCCACACAATTCTTTTGAGGTTTTCCAGGAATGTTCTTCTTCATCTTGGTATCATTATCAGCACAATACCACTTGAAATCATCATCTATGTATTCTCCCCCATTATCTGACTGCAGACACTTCACCTTCAAATATATCTCATTCTCAACCATTGCTTTTAATCTCTTGAATGTATCAAAACCATCAGATTTATTTTTTAGGAAATAAACCCATGCCTTTCTGCTTGTATCATCAATAAATGTCACATAGTAGTTAGAATTACCAAGGGAAGTAACAGTTGAAGGCCCCCACACATCTATGTGAACCAACTTAAATTTTGCTGTCTTTTGCTCATTTCTAGCCTTAGAAATGTTAACCCTTTTCTGTTTGCTGAAAATACAACCTTCACAAATACTATTATTTATAGTTTTCAACCTTGGTAGTTTCCCTTGTGACTGAAGCACTTTCATTCTCTTATCACTCATGTGATCGAGCCTATAATGCCACAAGTTAGAATTAGCAAGAGCATTAGCAACTGCAACCATGTCTTTGCAACTGGAAGTGATGGCTCCCTTAGTGACTTTCCAGGTAACACCATTAAAAGTCACATTATGACCTTCATCGTCAAGCTGCCCTTACTGAAATCAAATTATGCATAGGTTTTGGCACATGTCTCACCTTGTGAATTTTCCACACTGTCCCATTTCACATCCTCAAACTGACATTACCAATACTGACAATATCCAAAGGTTCTCCATTAGCAAGATATAGCTTCCCATGATCTCCAACAACATAATTCTCCATGATCTCACAATGTGCAGTGGTGTGAAAAGAAACTCCTGAATCAAATACCCAAGAGTCAATAGGGCTATCAATCAACAAGAGTAAAACATCTTGTATTTATTTAGTTACCAAATTTGCAGCATTGTTTTTATTTTCATTTTCTTCGGTGCTCTGCAGTTTTTCTCTATGTGACTTGACTTTCTAAAATTCATGCACTCCACATTCCTTCCGAATGTGGACTTGCTTCTTCTATTCCTTGACTTCTCGCTACCATTGCCCTTGATGGAATTCCTCTTGAAGTTCCTGCCACTAGTATTGACACTTAAGGCAGAATTAGATGTCGACAATTCTCCAGAGTCCTTTCTACAAACTTCTGTTATGAAATCAATAGCAAGCTGACTCATGCAGGGATGCCATGGCTGAGTCAATTGCTTTGGCTGAGTCAGTTATTTAGTCATTAAGTTACTTAGTTGTTAATTTACTTAGTCAGTAAGTTAAGTCAATTACTTAGTCATTAATTTTATTTACTTTAAATGTTGTGGAGAGGAAAATCTATAATTTTCTCTTGAACCTTTTTTATGTGATCTCTATTTAGGGTGTAAGGAATGGAAAAGTGACAAGTCTGAATTTAGGTTAAACAAAGGGTTTTGAGTTCTCCTAAAGGAGCTAGGGTGTGTGTGTTCTCCTTAATAAACCTAGGGTTTTCAAGTTTCCCTTTGCCTTTATTTTATTTTCTTCTCTTCTTCTTCCCTACGAATCGTTATGTTAGATTCGGGATCTTAACAACATGGTATTAGAGCGGGAACACAATGAGCGATGCTTTGTCCCGAGAAAAATGGCTTGCCATACTCGATCTATTGGGAGAAATACACACAGGGGTTTCAACATTGTGGAATAAAATGTATGAGTCTTCCAGTATAATGTCTGAGACATTTCTAGAAATCGAGAAGCATCACGTTAAGGCCTCAGAGGGGAAGGTCACCGCTCTAGAAGATTAACAATTGTTGCCCATCGTTCGACCTCAAATCGCATCAGAACTGCCAAATTTGGGTTCGACCTCAAATCTCCCCTGTTCACGGAAACCTAACCTTCTTCCAGAAATTGAGACTGGAAATTTTTGAGCAGAGGAACCCCATGCTAAATTTTGGCTATGACTTGCTGCTACTCACCGAAACAGGCCAGGCTCTCCTTCGTCATGAGGCATAAAAATCTTCTCCCAGTAGTTTTGATTGTTCATCATTAGCAATTTATATGAATAGGAAGGTAAAACAAATCCAGAGATTTTCATTTCGAAGTGGAAATTTTTACCGTGGCGGAAGGAGAATCCGAAGCGAGCTTGAGAGCAAGAGCAGAGACGAAGAGCTTCGGGACTCGGGACTTTCCTTGGGGTCGATTGATTCTGTGATCCATAGAGACCGTAATGTCCTCAACGCCGGCACACCTAATTTTTTCAAAAAATACAAGCTCGGCAGGCTCATTGGCCAGGGACCCTTCGCCAAGGTTTATTACGCCAAGTCCGTCATTGATGGCACGACGTTCCCTGTCAAGGTCATCAGCAAGAAGATCCTGGATGAGATCACCATGGTTCCGAGAATCCTCTATGAGAGCTCCATCATTCAGGACTGGGACTTCAACTCTACTTTCCAAAATAATTAGAGATTGAAGTTCGAAAGCCCTATTAGCTTTAGGGGTACCTCATATTGTGACTTATATGAAGCAATAGCGAAGCTCCTTCCCAAACTTCTCAAATAGCCGACGGTTTCTCTTATTCTGGTTGACTGCAGAGCGGATAAAAAATTGGAAAAAAGGAAATGGCGACCACAATGGGAGAAATGGCATCGACAATAGGATGTGCAATCAGGAACAGAGAATTCCAAAAAATTGCATATTGCATTTGGGTTTCTGGCAGCGAATGTTTTCTCAAAGGTACAAGTTGTTTCAGTTATTGGCTATGTGTGGGTCTTTGGATTAGAATGTTGAGCACCTAGCCGATGCTACCCAAAAGACTGGCATGTTAGGAGCTGAAGGCATAGGTACTTAACCCACGACCATAACATCACACCCACCTTCATGAGCCGATGACCACGGCGGTCACACTCAAGAGACAACCCACTCTAGTTTTTTCTAGGTCGCCCCCTCCACTTAGGACTCACGCCGCGGGGATTCGAACTCGCGACGTAGCGCATGCTCTGATACCTAATGTTGAGCACCTAGCCAATACTACCCAAAAAACTGGCCTGCTAAGAGCAGAAGGCATAGGTACTTAACCCAAGACCATAACACAGGACTCCTGGGTGGCTTTCTATTTCAATTTTTTTTTTGACAATACAAGCTTCTCAAGAGACTGGGTTTTAGTGATGGAGAATATCCTTGGTTTTTCTCTATACCGAGGTCTATATGAGTTTGCACAGCATGCCTTTACTGGAAATTCTGTTGGAATTTCTGGAATGTGTTGGAGGGATCTGAATGACATTGATAATGGGATTAAAGAAGTTTTAACTATTATTTTTAATGAAATGTCTGAAAGAAATGTGGGTTCTTGGATTAGAAGGATTGCAGGGTATGCTTAGAAGGGGCAAAGAGGCTTATGGCCAGTTGATGGTGTTAACCTAGATGGGGTTGATGTTGTTTCAGTCCTCTCAGCTTGTTCTCAATTAAAGTTGTACATACAAGTTAATTGTTTCAAAGAGGCTACTGCTGTCAGCATTTTTGTCAACTTTAGCCTTGCTGCCTTGTATGGCATTGCAGTGGCAGCTCTTGGAATGCTGGACCACCATTGCTACTGGTGTGGCCATTGATGCATATGGTCCCATTAGTGATAACACTGGAGGTATTGCTGAGATGGTTGGCATGAGTCATAGGATATGCGAAATAACTATTGCTCTTGAGGCCGCTGGAACCATTACTGCTGCTATTGGAAGGGGGTTTGCCATTGGTTCAGCCGCCCTGGTGTCTTTGGCTCTCTTTGGTGCCTTTGTGAGCCGTGCTGAAATTTCCACAGTGGATGTTTTGACACCTTAAGTCTTCATTGCGTTGATTGTGGGTGCAATGCTTCCATACTGGTTCTCCGCTATGACCATGAAGAGTGTGGGAAATGCATTTCTTATTCTCTGGAATTTCACTTCCCTTTCTAAGACACTAGAGAAGCTACAGGAAAGAAGGAGAAGTGAGCTAAAACTAATAGCGTGTTGAAACCGTTGGGCTAAAAGGCTCGAACCTGTTAGTAAAGTAACCCCATGGATCTTATACAAGGACTGGCCCGGTCGTACAAACACAAATTCCAACACTCCCCCGCACGGGGAAAACCCGTGGACAAATTCACCAGAAAAACCCGGGACAAACTCCTGGAAAAACCCAGGACAAATTCACCAGAAATACCTGGGACAAAATTCGGTGGGAGCAGGACTCGAACTCGAGACCAACCTGCTCTGATACCATGTTGAAGTCAATGGGCTAAAAGGCTCGAACCTGTTAGGAAAGCAACCCCACGAATCTTATACATGGACTGGCCCGGTCGATACAAACAAAAATTCCAACACTCCCCCGCACGGGAGACGCCCACAACACGGGTATCAGAGTAGGTTGAATTTGGCCCCTGTCTTTAATATTCATGTTGCTCCTTCTCTACAAGGTCGATCTTTTAGAGCAATGGTTCTAATATGGTATCAGAGTAGGTTGGTCATGTGTTCGAATCCCGCTGCCCCCAATATCTATGTTGACAAATTTGGTCCCCCGCTGATGGGGGTGCCCGTGTTGTGGGAGTCGCACGTGCGAGGGAGTGTTGGAATTTGGCCCCTGTCTTTAATATTCACGTTGCTCCTTCTCTACAAGATCGATCTTTTAGAGCAATGGTTCTAATATGGCGTCCGAAGATTCTGTGCAGCAGAAATTGCAAGAGCTGCAGAGACAGCTTGGGAAGAAACAAACTTTTGAAGAAGTCGTGTCTTTGATCCAATCCATTCTTCTTGAAGCCTATTCTTCTGCTTCTTCGTAACTTCATAAATTCATTTATTCTGTAATTTGTCGGGCACCAACGATCTTGCAGACTAGATGTACACCAACGGGATTCTGGCATGCAGGTTTGAGGCTTTTTGAAGATGCAGAACGCATTGTTGTTGAGTCTTCACAAAAGGAGCACCTGGGAGCATGCATTGCTAGGGCTCTTGAACATTTAGATGAGGCAGAGAATGAACCCCAGGCCTCAGACTCCACACCAAATACTCTGCACAGAGATTATATATTTCTGTTTGAAGGACATTTAACAGTTGGACTTGAGCCCCGGCCACCTGGATGGCTCGTGGCACAGAATTTACTTACAACTCTTGCTACCACACAAGAGCAGGTTAGTGCTGCTGAGTCTTCTCAATCCCATGGGGAGAGTAATAGAACAAATGATTTTGGTCCCGATGCTACTTCTGCAATGTTGGAAGAGTTGGTAAAAACTATGCAAGAAATCAGTGGTTTGCAGGACATTCATTCTGTCATTGAAGCTTCACTACAGGAAATTGGTGTTAGACCAAAGAAGCCACCTCCAACCTCAAAAGAGATGGTTGCAAGGCTTCCAGTCATCACAGTCACACCTGAAATCCGGGTGATGCTAGGGAGAGAGACAGAATGTGCACTTTGCAAGGAGAACTTGGTTATAGATGACAAGATGCAGGAGTTGCCTTGCAAGAATTTATTTCCAATGGGTAGATGAGTATAATTCATGCCCGATCTGCAGGCATGAGCTACAAACAGAAAACCATGCATATGAGAGCTGCAAAGAACGTGAAATGAGGCTGAAGAAGAAAGGAAAGGAGCAAAAAATGCACTCCAAGGTGGAGAATATATGTTGAATACTATTGGTGCTTCTACCACAGTATAGTACTTGGATAAAAAAAAATTGTTAATTTTCATAGGGAACTTTCTGCCAACTGGGGGAACTAGTGGAGGGTTTCAAATACCACAATCTCTCTGTCTAGGGTGTTACATTGCAGCGCTTACACCACTTATGTCATCCTGTGGGTTGACGCGGATGCCACAGATGCTACTTGGGGAGATATGGCAACATTTTGGCAAGCATCCCGATCTTCAAGCTTGAGGACAAGCTCTTTCTCCAGGAGGGGTGTAATGTTATGAACTCAATAGCAGGCCGAATCATGCAGAGATATCATGGTTGAGTCAGTTTCTTAGTTATTAAGTTACTTACATGTTAAGTTAGTCAATAAGTTAAGTCAATTACTTAGTCATTAAGTTTATTTACTTTAAATTCCGCGGAGGGGCAATCTATAATTTTCTCTTGAACCTTGTTGATGTGATCCCTGTTTAGGGTTTAAAGGAATGGAAAAGAGACAAGTCTGAATTTAGATTAAACAGAGGGTTTTGAGTTCTCCTAAATGAGCTCGGGGGTATGCTTTCTCCTTAACGAACCTAGGGTTTTCAAACTTCTTTTTGGCTTGATATTCTTTCCTTCTCTACGAATCGTTGTGTTAGATCCGGGATCGTAACAGCTTCCCCTGCAAGAATGGTAACCCAAACATCATTAAAGATCAATTTTCCATTACTTGCATAGGGTCTGACCGCAACCCTCATAAGTTCCCAATAATTTGACAGAGATGCCAAAAGATTTAATGCATGAACCTTATCATCAAATTTAATTTGAACGGATGTCAATTGATTAACAATCATGCTAAACTCATTTAAATGTTATGCTACTGATGTTTTTTTCTATCATCTTTAAATTGAAGAGTTTTTTTCGTTATTGTACCTTATTATTTGTGGAAGGCTGCTCATACATTTTGGACATAATCTTCATCATCCCCTTTGTGGTTTTCTCCGATGCCATATTTAGAGCAATGTTCTTTGACAATTTTAATGGGACTACCCCCAACACTTGTCTATTGAGGAGATTCCATCGATCATCCTTCATACCTTCTGGTTGCATATCCAGAAGTGGTGCGTGCAGCTTTTTACTATAAAAATAACCTTTGATCTGCATCCTCTAGAATGCAAAATCCATACCATCGAACTTGTTGATTCCAAGTGTCAATCCTTCTCCGCCAGCCATTTCTTTCAATCACAAACCAAACCTCTGATACCACTTGTTAGGAATTAGATGCACTAATTCCAAACTAACGAGGGCAATAATAATAAACACAGAAGAAATAAAAGGAAACAATGAAAATTAAAAACAAGATTTATACAGGTTCTTCTCGAGGTGAGACTACATCTTGTCTTCCGCCGCTACAGTAATCAACTATGAAGATGAAATAGTTTACAAAGAGAAACCACACACACTTACATGTGAATTTCTCTAACCTCTCAAGCTACAATTCCATATGCTCCTCAAGATGATGATACTCATCAAAATGATAAAACCCTAACAACGACGACCCCATATATAAAAAGAAAATAGGGCAATTGGATTACAAGTGTGAAATTGCCACACTACCCTTAATGATACATCAGTTAATATATCGTGTCAGAGGGTAAGATTTAATTAGGCTCCACAACTTAACACGCATGGCATGAAATATTTTCCAAAATATAGGCCTAGAGATGACCCGAAGGAGTGGGAGCTTATATGTCTAATTTTTTTCCTTTTCAACTGTCGGAAGATGGGCACAAGCCCAGACGACCAAGGAAGGCCCACACATCCAAGAGATATGGAAGATTGGCTCAAGGCCCATAGACCAAGGAGAAGGCCCACATACCTATACAATGATGGAAGGATGGTAAATAAAGAGTCGTCTCAGAAAGATGGCACTAATGTAATTAGTTTAAGTACCAGGGGCATAATTGTAATATTGTAGGATTATTAATATGTAAATTGAGTTTTAGGGGAAGGGTTAGGAGACAAGTCCATAACCTCTTCTTCCTCCTATTTTCTCCCAATATGCGTCTCTCCTTTTTTCCTTGAGCTAAATTCATGGAGTCCTGAAAATCAACATGGTATCAAAGCATGATTTTTAGGACTATTGCTATTGTTTTTAGAATTCTCTTTTTTTTTGGGCGCATGATTCTACGTCTTCTCCTATTTTTTTATTTTAAAAGCTCTCAATCTCATTTACTCTATGGGGTTTTCCCCTTATGTGATTATTCAAAGTTTGTTGTTGTTTGTCTTTGCTGCTGATAATTCTCTGCTTCTGTCCTTGGCGAATTCTGATTCTGAATCTGGTGGTCTATCGCAAGTAGCAGCTATTTAGGCAAGGTTCATATTTTTCTTTGTGTGATTTAATATTGGATATCTCTAGGCTCCTTTCCATTGTTTGTTGTTGGTTACTGGTTGCTTGGTAACATATATAATTCTGAGTCTTTGTTAATCGACGTAACCACTTGAACTGCAAGCTAGAGAATTGTTGTGCTCCAATTTTGGGTGTCCACATGACACAGATAGGTTCTGGTTTCTGGTGCTTACTGGTTTGTTTCTATGACGTGGATATGGATTGCTGGTTTTTACGAATCCTTGGCAGTCGTTGTCTCTGATTATTGGTTCCTAAGAATCTTTACTGATTCTGGTGGCTGATTTTGTTACTCTGTGCAACGGTCTTTGGATAACAGTAGAGTAACAGAATATTTCTGCTGCAGTTAGTCTGCACGTATTCATCTACTGCTGATTATATTGAAAAATGCTTGTATGCATTAGAGTGTGCATGGTACTCGTTATTCATCAGTTGTTGTAGTCTTCATGTAACAAAGCAGAGGGAGCAATAATCTTGGTAGAGGGAGCAGTAATTTTTTTGCAGTCTGGTATGTGGTGGTCTTGTCGAATCTGTTATGGTCCCGAATCTGACACAAGGATTTGTTGTTAAGGTTCTGGTTTGGTCATGGGAAATTGTAGAACAACCTGGCAAAAATTTAGAGAGACATGGAGAGGAAGATGAAAATCAATCGAAAACCCTAGAGCTCGTTGAGGAGAGCTCTTAGTTTGTTTAACCTAAATTTAACCTAAAATCAATGCTTGCCTTTTTCATTACTCTTACCCCTTAAATAGGGTTCCCCCTGTTAGGGTTTAAGATAAAATATTACAAAAATACCTCTATAAATAAAATATTCCAAAAATACCCCTATAATTAAAATATTCCAAAAATACCCATGTGGCCTAAAATGAAATAAAATAATGTAAATTAAATAAAAACAATTAAATATTAATGTTATTGCATGCATAACATTACACCCCCCTCAGAAGAATGAGCTTGTCCTCAAGCTCGTAACTAGGGTCTATATGCCGACGTCTCCTCCTGGGCCCAAGTAGCATCCGTGATTGCTATGTCTGCCCTCTGGATGCCCAAAACTGGAGCACTCCCTCTAGCAACTTTCTTTTTTTTACGCTTGACTGTAGGGATGCATGCCGAATATCGTTACATCTCCCCAAACAGCATCTCTGCCCTTCCTCAGTCTTGGACTGGTGTGAAATAGGCCCTCATGGTGGCCCCCCATTGGCCAGGTTGCACTGCCTACACTTTGCCAGCCTGGCAGCAACAACATCAAGACCAACCCCTTGGGATGGAGAAGAATCAGCAGCACTAACCCCCTCCATTTGCTGCACCTTGAAAAACTCAAAGGCCGGAAACCATCACTGATAACAGGTTCAGCAGAAGCAATAGATTCAGCATCACCGGAATGATACAGCCCATGTCCAACACTCTGGGTTAGTGCCTTGATTGCATGCCAATAGCCCTCTGCATCCACAAGAAGCACCTCGGCTGGGCTGGCTAGCAGCAGTGTATGCTGGACTGTCACAGCAGCCTTGTTGGCTTGGCTGGCTGTTAGCAGAGTATGCTGGACTGCCACAGCACTCCACTGGGTTAAGAGAGCCTTTGCTAGGTGTAAAGAACTCCATGGAGTGGAACTTCCTCTCTGCCCATAAACACTGCCATACTGCTTGCCTAAATATGGACCGATTAGGTGTGTTGTTTCCCATTGGTGTTCACCGAACTAGACAGCATTAATCACTGCAGCATGTCCCTGAATCACATCGGCTATAGATGCACCCTGTGAGTCATTTCCATTTTGGTCTACATATTCCAGGTGTTGCTCATCTGCATCACTTCGAGCCGGTGTTATTTTTTCTGCTGACCCCATTGCTGCAGTGCCACCACAGTAGCAATTTGCAGGCCACTGTCCAAGTCAAGTGTGCATGAAGCTATGTCCCATTCATGGTTCTATCTCTGTACACAATATGGAACTGCATTATATTTTTCAGGTTGTCGTTGCTGCTGGGGTGCCCTTATCTGCACTACAATAACAGCAGCAACATGAGATAGCCTCTTCGGCTCCAACTCAAAGCTAGAGGTGAAGTCTACATAACTAGACTCCATTGTCACCAGATCAACGGTCTTTAGAACTTATGTGCCTGTTACAATATCACTAATGTCAACTACATCAACAATGGGAATCTGGGTAGCATCTTCCAGAACTTCCATCCCAAAGATAGACATGTCAAATCCATAGACATTTTCCCATAATGGAACGCTAGGTCCACCTCTCCCAACTCCAGGACCAAACATAGTTGTCATATCAGGGAGAATGGTCCCTGCTTTAGTAGCAAATAAAATCAGTATTCCAGTACCACAACCAACATCCAGAACTGTTGCATGGCTCATGAGAGAAGGATTATTCAGAATAGCTGCCCTATAAGAATCTGTCATCACCATCTCGCTGATCATCTCTCTGTGACTTCCAAAAGAACTGTACGCCCCAAAATAATTCTCGTTTACTTTCTTGACTTCTCTGGCAGCAACATTTGCAAAAGAACCCTTCAAACTTTTATCCTTCCTTTCCCATGCAGGAAATCTTCCAAGCTCACCCCCCGGCATGCCATTTCCAGCAATAACATTTTGGGCCTTGTAAGCAACAATTGGAAATTCATGAACATCTTCATGTACCTTCTTATAGGGTCCATGAACATAATCAAATTCAGATAAAACAGCATCAAGAACATTCTCATCCGCCAAGCAAATTCCAGAAAAATCTTTGACGGTGTCCACCTCCCTCATGAATTCCTCTCTGTCAACTGTTGGGGTACATTCATCTCGGTCATCTTCGTCCCCGCCAAAACTATGTAAAAATGCATCCTCCGACATGAATGGTTTCAGATCTAATGTCTTCCCTTCAGGGATAGAAGCACAAGCAGTGCCAATAGTGACAATATGGAAGGACACTTCTGCTGAATTGCCTCCAAATTCTCCAAATTCAAATACTGGGGCTGTGAAGAAAATTACCTCATAGTCTTTCTTGGTGAGCCACACAAGGAATGGAGATTTTTCCAACTGTTCCATATACTCCAGTTCATTTTTTTCTTTGTCATCCAACGTTAAGCTGGGCAATGTGGAAGTGTTGTTGGAAGCATATTCTGCATCATTAAACATATAACTGAATAACTCCATGCAGCTCCTCAAGCCAGGTAGTAAGTTCCTAGCTATGAGGCAACTATTTCTTCCAAAATTCTCAATTCCTTTCATGTATAACTCCTTCTCAATAGGAGACCAACTGTTTTCAGCAACATCTGCTTCTAATTCTCCCTTGCCTAAATAAAAACTTTGCAGTGTAATAGGAACTTCTATCCCAATGTTTGGGTGGACTCCTGATATACTTTCATCCATTTTTCCCTCCACAAGATCAGAAGATGCCTCTGGGCCGTCCACTGTTTTCTGTTTGTTAGTTATTGAAGAAATAGATGCTTCATTAGTGGCCAACACGCTATAGTTTATGGCATTAGGCTTCCCCATATTTTTAGGACTTGTTATCTCTTCAAATTTTGTAGTTACATCCTTTTCTATGGAAGCCATATTGCCTATCAACCCAAAGTGTTTGGACAAGGGCCTCAGCTACATAACGGCTAGTCTCCTCCAAAAAAACTTCAACTTGAACCCCACATCCAAAAATTTGAAGACTCACAGCGGCACAGATATTGTGCTCATCCACAGAAAAACAAAGCCCCTCAAAAAAAATTTCAGCATTCTCTATAAAATTATTTCTATGAATCCTGGCAGCCCCAGAAAAAATTACATGTCAAAATTCATACACCCAAAATTTCTCTGCTTCTTAGAACAGAAAGACACCAAGCCAAAATTTCGAATTGGAAGTTTGTGGCCGAACAGCATACATGGGATCCCAAAAATTAAACAGAAAACCCCTCTGTTTCGCAACAAAAAAAATTTCACAGAACAATTTCGATGCCATTGGGAAGGAATTATGTAAAATATAGATGGATTTCAGAAAAGAGAAGATGAAATTTTGGAAAATTCGTCACAGGAGTTTACCCCAGATTTTGTGGAAATTCGTTTGCCGCTATGCTGCCAAGACCGAGTTTGAGCGGAAATTTCGCCGACGGACCCGACGGAGTCTCCTGCTTCTCCGATGGCGAATCGTAGCCCGTTGGGGCTTCACCATCCTTGGAGTTTTAGGGTCCTCCGATTTCGGATTTTTAGGGTCCTTGGAGATTTTTGAGGTCCCCATATTCGGATTTGGGGTCGCACCAGTGTTGTCCACGACCGACGACGTCTTGGCAGAAAACCCTGCCGAGTGTCCCAAATCGTGGTCCCCGTTGTGCGGCTTTGGCTCTCCCTGGGCTGAAATTTTGAAGGTTTCCGAGACATGGCCTTTCTGTCCATCCGGATTTGTTGTTTCCCCCAAATCTTCCATAGGGCCTTCAGCTGGTAAATGGCACAAATTTTTTTATTTTTCTAGGCCGTGGCCTGTTGCTCCGTCCAAGACAACTTCTGCTGCTTTCCCTTCTCGTACATCCGGCTCGGGGATTTCAAGTCGTATGAATTTTTTGATGGCAAAGCCAGCAGAAAATACATTCTCTTGTTGTACGCAATTCTTTGTCAATTGCTCTACACCGTGCATGTCTTTCTTCCCATTGATCACGCATGGCAATCCTTTTTTCTCGAAACATAGATGGGCTCATTGTGTTCCCACACTAATACCAATTGTAATAGTCCCAGATCTGACACAAGGATTCGTTGTTAAGGTTCCGGTTCGGCCATGGGGAATTGTAGAACAACATGGCAAAATTGTAGAGAGACATGGAGAGGAAGATGAAAATCAATCGAAAACCCTAGAGCTCTTTAAGGAGAGCTCCAAGCCTATTTAACCTAAATTTAACCTAAAATCAATGCTTGTCTTTCTCATTACTCTTACCCCTTAAATAGGGTTCAACCTGTTAGGGTTTAAGATAAAATATTACAAAAATACCCCTATAAATAAAATATTTTAAAAATACCCCTATAATTATAATATTCCAAAAATACCCCTATGGCCTAACTGAAATAAAAATAATTAAATATTAATATTATTGCATGCATAACATAATCAGAGTAGACGAAGCATTGAATCACCATCGTTGAAGTCATTCCTTGCTACTGCAAAGGCAAGATGGAAGTGGCAAGCTCAGACACATCCGTTTCTAAGGAAACTTGCCCACATTGGTGAAGCAATTAGCGACCTATTCAGATTCCATATCACAATCTCTGGTCTGTATCATTGCTGCTGTTTAAGGGGCGTTACAACAGGAATTTCGGTTTGGAATTTCTATTTAAGGGGTGTTCCAAATTTCCCGCTAGTATTGTTGTTTGGACATCTCATTAACAGAAAATACACATCCTTTTAAGAAGCATAATTTTTGGTTTGGATTTTTGTTTGGATATCTGCATCTCATTAGCAAGAGATACATATCCCTTCAGCAACAGATCAAGGCTTTGTCAGATTTTTTTTTTTCAGCAACAGAGGCAGCTTCGTCTTCGTTGGTATGGCTTATACAAGCTGCTGATTTACCGATTGATTTCCATAAACTTATCTTGATCTTACTACTGATTTTATGGAAAATCCTCTAATCGGTACCTTGAATTTAATGTACTGGGAAGAGAGTATTTGTTTTTAATCGGAGTTCTCTGCTATCTTTTGAAGATAGAAACATATCTTCCTGCTGTCAAAATCTTCTAGCTGGTTTACTGAGCTGACTCTAATCCTGCTCTGCTTAGCAATCACCAGCACCACAGTGTTACCATTTCTGGCTGAAGATGCATCTTTTGATCCGAAGGTTTCTGCTTCGTATGAATCTGAGTTTATTTATGGAAGATATCTTGATTTTGTATTGTCACCTACTGCTGTTAATCTAAAGAAAATATTGTCGAGTTTCTGATTATAACTGTCACGTTCATTGTTGTTGCTTCATTGGCAGATCATACTGCTGTTTTTAGGAAACTTCTGATTCTTCTCAGAGCTGCTTCCTCAGGACCTCTTGCTCATCATTGACAGTCACAACGATACCTCTCTGCTCTCTCTGGTTTTCTGTTGTGTTCGGAAGTGGGGAAGTCGATAAATAAATTAAATTTCCAACTTAGGTGTGTTGGATGATATCGTGGACTGCCATTTTATATAGGAAAATCTTATACACCATTTGCAGCAAGCTGGGCATTCATGATGTTTTATCACCCTCAGCTTGAGGGGGAATATTAGAAGATGGACTTAAGCCCACATGACTAAGGAAGACCCACACACCCAAATGTTTTAAAATATGGGTTCAAGCCCATAAGACCAAGGAAGGCCCACACATCCAAGAGATGCGAAAGATGGGCTCATATAGTGATGGTAGGATGGTAAATAAAAAGTCATCTCATAGAGATTGCATTGATGTAATTAGATTAAGTTCCAGAGCATAATTTTAATATTGTAGTTTCATTAATCTATAAATTGAGCTTCAAGGGAAAGGTTAGGACACAAGTCCATAACCTCTTTCTTCTTCCTATTTTATCCCAATATATCATCTCTCCTTTTCTCCATGAGCTAAATGCATGGAGTTCTGAAAATTAACACGGTATCAGACCATTGATTTTCAGGACTCGTAGCTATGATTTTTAGGATCCCAAAAACCCTTTTATTTGTCATATTGATGGTTCATTTTTTATAGTTCTTTTTATGTCATCTCCTTCAGCTCTATGATTATTTTATCTCTTTGGCTTTCTTTGCATCATTCTTGAGAGTAGAGTCTCCACCATCTGAGTGTTGAATCCTTTGCCTTCTGACATCACTTGGCTCCAGTTCAGTCATCAGTCACTAGCCATATAGTGATAGTTTTATTACTAAAAAGAGTAGTACCAATGTCAAAAAATGAAGAGGTGTTTGTGATGCCGAGAAGACTAAAAAAACTTGTATTGTGGTCTTTATATCAGAGTCGTATATGGTATTAGTATTACACCTTTGGTCCCTATCGATGAGATGGAGTGCGAGCAGGCGATGAAGAAGGCAGAGAAGGAGATGCAAGTGCTATACAACTTTGGTCTCGGGCACTGATTCTACTTGAACAAAATTTACATCATCTCCATCCCCATCCAATCCACGTCCACATGCATTTTCTACCACTCTTGTCAATTCATCTAAACTAGAGTAACTGGCTCAGAAAAGGAGAAAGTAGAAAGCTTCGGATCCGATAAGTAGAAGCAGAGGAGTGCTACAACATCCACAACAACTGCGATTCAAGCGCCAGTGATGGAGCTAGTGAATAGCAGACAATATTATACTCTTCTAGTTGTTGTCTGGTTGCATGCTTTCCTCCTATAACCATTGCCTTTGTCATCGTATCACGACAACACCAGTTTGCAGCTGAATAGCTTTTCTTCACTAGATTATTTTTCTCTATCACAAAAAGAGGTTTATGCCAAGAATACATTTGCTCTTTCTGCTATTTCCTTTTTTGGAAAATTCCTTGGCTCATCTCCTTGCGTCAGGTCCATTACCATTTACAGAGACTCATTAGTTGTTGTTATATCTATTTTTCAGAATGTCTCGTGACTGTATCCCTTTGTGTTGCCAATTTTGGATGGCAACTCTAATTATTTCAGAATCTCCTTGTTGGTCCTCTACTGTTTAAGTAACTTCTAAAGATAGAGTTTTTTCTACTAGCCTTTCCTGCCCTAGCTAGATTGCCAGTTTGGGAGGACGAAGATGATAGCTAGATTGATTTCACCCACAAGTCTTGTAGCTGTCTCACCATTTGATATGCCGAGCTTCAATCACGGCTTGAAGATTTTCTAGGATATTTCTGGAAGATGACTACTCCATTGTGATGTTTAGGGATAATGACTTCTTGAAAAATTAAATGTTTATTAAGTTAGGAAACTTGTTTTCATCCAACACTAATTCAGCTTCGAGCCCAACTCAGACCAGACCTTGTCGGGTCAACCCACCGACCCGAGAATCATTGCGTGCCGCTTGGGTTAACCTAGTGGGTCAGGTCAACTCAGACTGAATCAACTCAGTTCAGATCAACCTGACTCAGCCACTTGTTTTCTTGCCTCGGTTATACAGGTCCGGGTCCTGAGTTTTATACCCATTTCTTCCATGACTCAACTACATTGGTCTACTACTTAACTCAGCTTGACACGGTCCCTTGGCTTCAACATGATATTATGTAGAATTAATTGACAACTTATTCCTTGATCAACATATTATTTGGTGCACAACCTTCTAATGATCTCTGAGCAGATTATTTTATGGGTCCTTGGATTTTCATTATTTGGTACGTGTTATTGGGCCCATGCCCATTTCATCTGCTACTATTGTGTCTCTTTGGCTGAGACATTATTATTGAAAGACTTGTCAGTTGCTGACTGTTGTCAGCATTGGTTATTTGATGACGTAGAAAGCATATGGTGGCCCCAAAATATTATCTTCCGGGTGATTACCTATTACACTCCTTAATTGGCATTTATTACTCTTGCCTATGGAGGGACACAATGATGGAGGAGTTTGATTACACTTGTAAGCAATTCCTATAGACCCACTACCTACAGAAGATAGGAGTTTGCCCAACATCCAACATGAGTTATTTGACTAGAGTATGGAGCGATGTCTTACGGCTAGGAGTGATTTTACTCTCACTTATATTATGCCAGTTGGGCCAATTAGAAGAGACCACCAGATTGAGGGGGAGTGTTGGAAGATATGTTGAACTACTATTTTATACAAGAAGATCCTATACGCCATTTGCAGCAAGCTAGGCATTCATGTTGTTCTCTCACCCCCAGCTTGAGGGGGAAAGTTGGAAGATGGGCCCATAAGACCAAGGAAGTCCCACCCATCCAAGAGATGTGGAAGATGAGCTCAAGGCTCCTAGACCAAGGAGAAGGTCCATAGGCCCATATAGTGATGGCAAGATGGTAAATAAATAGTCATCTCATAGAGATGGCATTGATGTAATTAGGTTAAGTTTCGGGGCATAATTGTAATACCATAGTTTCAATAATCTATAAATTGAGCTTCAGGGGAAGGTTTAGGACACAAGTCCATAACCTCTTTATTCCTCTAGTTTCTCCCAGTTTGTCATCTCTCCTTTTTTCCATGAGCTAAATCCATGGATTCCTAAAAATCAACAAGGTGTTGTAGAGATTTTATTCTGTCGAGTGACCCGAACCGGGTTTGTTCTGTTCCACATGGTAAACCCAACGGGCGAGCGCCAGACTCATTCTGTTCTGCTTGGGTTAACTCAGTGGGTTGGGTCAACTCAGTGGGTTGGGTCAACTAGGTCTGGGTCAACCCGACTATGCCCTCTTGTTTATTTTCCTATGTCATATGTGTTCGGGTCTTGAGTTCTCTATTGATTTCTCTTGCGACTAAGTAATATTGGTCTGATATTTGACTCGGCTCAACTTGGTTCCTTGTCTCTGGCTGGATTATTATTTTAAAGTTTTGGCAGCTTATTCCTTGGTCAGTATATTATTTTGTGCACAAACTTACAACAAATTATTTTAAGGATAATTTTTTTAGTATTTTTATTATTTGGTACGTGTTATTGGGCCCAAGCCCATTTTATTTGTTGTTAATATGTCTCTTTGGCTGAGACATTATTATTGAAGGACTTTTCACTTGATGATTTTTGTCAGCATTGGTTATTCTGATGAAAAAAAAGCACATGGTGGCCTCAGAATAATTTCATCTGGGTGATTACTCGTTACCCCTCCTTAATTGGTATTTTTAATTCCTAACATTTGAGAGTCGGTGTTTTGTGGAGGGATACAGTGATTGAGGAGTTTTATTACACTTCAGAGCAATGCCTATAGACCCACTACCTACAAAAGATAGGAGTGTGCCCAACAGGCAACATGAGTTATTTGACTCGAGTATGGAGCGATGTCTAATAGCTAGGAGTGATTTTGTTACAGTCCCAAATCTTACACGGTGATTCACAGGGGGAGAAGATGAAGGAAGAAGAAAATCAAGCCAAAGGGAAACTTGAGACCTGAGGTTTGTTGACCTGAACGCACATCCCTTAGCTCGTTTAGGAGAACTCAAAAATCCTTTCTTTAACCTAAAATCAAGACTTCACTTTTCCATTCCTTTCACCCCTTAAGTAGGGTTCAAGAGTACAAAATTACAAATATGCCCCTCCATGCCATTCAACTTGAAAAGTAAATAAACTTAATGACTTAACTTAATAACTAAATAACTTAACAACTAAGTAATTTAACGACTAAGTAATAGACTCAGCCACGTCGTCTTTGAATGACTCGGCTTGCTATTGACTCCATAACATTACTCCCCCCTGGAGAAAGAGCTTGTTCTCAAGTTCAAAGGCAGGGTAGGCTTGGCGGAGCGTCTCCATGTTCTCCCGTGGGCCAGTCGTGTCATCTGTGGCATCTGTTGGGAGATTTTGTTCCTCTTCTTGTTTGATGTTGTGAATATTATGATGTTTCTCGTCTACATACAGAAAGCACTGCTTGGGAAAACCAATTTTCACACACTTCCATGCTTGTTGGACTATGTGCTCCATCCAAAAAGAAAATGAGACCTCCAAATTTACAACTACCCTCACTTTGTGTAGTAGCATGTGGGTCAAGATTAGCCATGCACCAAAAGTGTGCGAACTTGGGACTGATATCAGATATAGTCAACATTTCATTAAAACACTTGTGGCCCTCTGATATTAATCCTGCATGAATATAAGCATAGAACAGACCAATAAAGGTAATTTTCGTGGTCAACACATTTTCTTTGATGTTGCCCTAGCACCCATTTTTTTTACTGAAACTTTGTCCCACCATTGCCACAAGACATCCATGAATATAGTGTCCCAACATCATTGTATTCCAACAATTTAAATTCCTCTGTGAGATTTGGTCAAAAACTCTTCTAGTATCATCCACCTGAAGTACCTTGACAAGCATGTCATGAAACTGGTTAGCAACATCATACACCCTAAATACCAGTGGTTGGGCAGTTTCAAATTGACACACAAATCCGATTTTTGAAATCCAAATAGGATTCAATTGATTCACAATTACTTCTATCCACCCCAGTTCTTTCAGTGTAGCATATCTTTTCTTTGCATAAACTATTGCCGTAGGATCCCCCAATTTCTAGTAACCATTAGTCAGTGCATTCCATGCTAGTAAAACTTTCTGGTCCATTCTATCAAGTACATAATGAACAATCTTGATTTCTCCACATTTGGCATACATGTAAATAAGACATGTTACAACAAACACCTCATATAACAAACCAGTCCATATAGTTCTTCCTGGAATTACCATTCCTTGTCGCATAGATCCTAAATGGGATAAAGCAGGGAGAAGGCTTATAATAGTACCCTGATCTACTAGTATGCCTTCAGACTTACCCAGAACATGGAAAGCTTAATTGCCCCATCAGCAAGCCCATTCTTTTCAAAACCAGTGAGGATAGTGTTCCATGACATCACATCTTTTTGGCAGAATCCTGCTCTCATGGTGTGCCAAAGTACCCACATCTAGAAAGGGCATTTCATCAATTGTTTGGTAAGCACCAGGAATATCCCCGAACTTGGAATACATATGCATCAAAGAAGTGACCACAAACACATCTCCACACCTTTCATAATCGTCCACAATAGCATTCCCACAACCCCCTCCTGGTCGAAGAATTTCAACGAATAAGTGTCCTAGCAGACACTACATCTCCGCAGGCTGAATACATGTGATCCAAAAAATCCCCATCGCAAATTTTTGACACTAGAGCCTGAACTCCTTCCAAATCACCAGTGGAAGCCAATATATCAACAAGCAACACATAACGTTGAAGCTTATGTGAGTAACCTTTCTGGTTCTCAACCCAACTGAACACCCTCAATACCATTGTAGAGTTTTTTCTTACAAAGTCTAGAGACTTGAGAATGGACAAGACAAAATTTGGAGAAAATCGGTTTTGAAACTTGCCACAAAATTCGGTCAAGTCGGTTTCCAGCTTGGACGCCGAGAGCAAGAGTGAGAGGCTGCAACTCGATGGTCATAATTTTAGATTGAAACCAACTAGTCTAGACTTCTCATCTTCCGCCAAGGCAACTATTTCCACTCCGAAATCAAAATTTTAAGATTTTTATGCCCCCAAATGAAGTTGAGCATGATCTGTTGCCGATGGCGAACAACTACAACATGGAGCTTCTCCGCTCGAAAATTTTTTGTCTCCAATTTTGGGAGAAGTTTAGGTTGCCTTGAACAGGGGAGATTTGAGGTTGAACCAAAATTTGGCTGTTCTGACGCGATTTGAGGTCGAATGATGGGCAACAACAGTTCATCTTTCGGAGCGGCGACCTTCCCCTCTAAGGCCTTAACGCGATGCTTCTCAATTTTGTCCAATCTCAAGTCTTCTACCCTTCAATCTAGAGGTGGATTTCTTCCAAACATCATACCCCACATCCTATTGATTTTTTGGTCGATTCTTTTCATTCGTTCCTCACTTTCTGCCCTCATTGTTGCAAATTGCACCTCTCTGGCAATTGTTCGAAGGTTGTAACTCCTAGACGAATCACCCATGTTCAAGTTCTTATACCAAGTTGTTACGGTTCCGGATCTCACATGATGATTCACAGGGGGAGAAGATGAAAGACGAAGAAAATCAAGCCAAAGGGAAGCTTGAGACCCTAGGCTCGTTGAGGAGAACGCACACGCCAGAGCTCATTTAGGAGAACTCAAAAATCCTTTGTTTAACCAAAAATCAAGACTTCACTTTCCCATTCCTTTCACCCCTTAAGTATGGTTCAAGAGTACAAAATTACAGATATGCCCCTCCACGACATTCAACTTGAAAAGTAAATAAAATTAATGAATTAACTTAATAACTAAGTAACTTAATGACTAAGTAACTGACTCAGCCAAATTAATTGACACAACCACGTCACCTCTGAATGACTCAAGCTACTATTGAATCCATAACAGATTTTACTCTCACTTATATTATGACAGTTGGACCTCTTGGAAGAAACCACCAGCTTGAGGGGAGTGTTGGAAAATATGGTGGACTGCCATTTTATACAAAAGATCCCATGCAACATTTGCAGCAAGTTGGGCTTTCATTATGTTCTATCACCCCCAACATGAGGGGGAGTGTTGGAAGATGAGCCCAAACCCACATGACCAAGGAAGGCCCACACATCCAAGAGATGTGGAAGATGGGCTCAAGGCCCGTAGACCAAGGAGAAGGCCCACAGCCCATACAATGATGGTAGGATGGTAAATAAAGAGTCATCTAATAGAGATGGCACTGATATAATTAGTTTAAGCACTAGGGGCATAATTATAATATTGTAGGTTTATTAATCTATAAGTTGAGCTTCAAGGGAAGGGTTAGGATACAAGTCCATAACCTCTTCTTCCTCATGTTTTCTCCAATATGTCATCTCTCCTTTTCTCCATGAGCTACATCTATGGAGTCCTAAAAATCAACATCAATAAACTGATGAAAACCAAAAAATTCTTCTAGCTTCTTTCCATCTAGATGGAGATATGTGTGTTGGTTCCAAGAAAACAACCACACCAGTTCTCTTATCACTTGGCATGTGTTTGTACAAGATCTATGCATATGATTTGGGCCAACCAATATCAAGATTTTGATTATCTTCTCATAAAGCTCAAGCAAAGTGGCTCAATCAAAGAGTACAAAACAAAGTTTAAATGCATAGTCAATTGAGTCAATTGGCTCAAGTTGGTAGCTTCATTGGAGGCCTTAAACAAGAAATACCGAGGTAAGGTTATACCATTCTAGAATCCCTATTGGAGAAATTTACTAAGCTCACATACAAAAAGAAAAATTACCCCTCCTATGTTTCAAACTTAAGTGTTCTGTTATGGACTCAATAGTAGGCCGAGTCATTCAAATGCACCGTGGCTGAGTCATTTAGTTATTCAGTTAGTTGCTTTTTTTAAATTTGCTTTTACTTCATTTTTATTTCAATTGCAGAGTTAATATGCCATAGGGGAATTATTTTAATTCTTTCTCTTGAACTCTTGTTGGCACCAAACCTACTTAGGGGGGAACGAGGAATGGGTAAAGACAATTCTAATTTTAGCCTAAATAGGGATTTAGAGTTCTCCTCAAAGAGCTCTAGGGTTGGAGTTATCCTCAGCGAACTCAAACGTCCAAGTTCCCTTTTGAATTTTACTTCTCTTTTCTCCTTTCTCTTTTCCATTTTCCAAAACCAAGATTGACCTTAGCCGTGCTGAACCCGTCCCCAAAACTTTGGATTACCCTTTCTATCACCGTCTTACAAGATCCATATCCCGGGACCATAACAACTTGTTATTAGATCAGTGTAACATGGGTGATATGTCTAGCAATGAAGAGCTGAGAGCCATGGTCAGAGGGATGCAGGACGCAAAGGCTGAACAAGAGGTGAGAATGACAAATTTTGGCCAGCAGCTAGAACAAATTCCAAGTATTATCCTACATGTGGAGATACTCTCAGGTATGGTTTCAGATCTTTTGGCTGCAAGAAACCCAACCCCAGACCGAAGGGGGGGGAGGACAACTCGCACAGTAGAAGGGGGAAGCATCATGCAAGGCGCACTGGTGTCCATGCACAGTAGGGTGGAGGTACAGTACCCAGGTATACAAAATTGTATTTTCCCACTTTTACTGGGCCCGACAACCCCTTAATTCGGTTGCATAGATGTGAGATTTTTTTTTTAATCAAGGGACACCTGAATTTGATAAGGTGGGACTGGCCACCTTCCACATGCTTGTTGAAGTGCAGTTATGGTTTCATCAAGTAGAATCTGAGAGATTGGTGCTAGATTGGGAGGAATTTAAAGAGTTATGTACTACAAGATTGAGCCCCCCAGCACACAGCAACCCCTTGAGGGATTTGGTCCTATTAAGACAAACCGGATCCATGGAACATTATCATAAAAAATTCCAAGAAAAATTGGCTCAAGCAAGCAGGAAGGTTAGAGTCGACCAACAAGTAAATTTGTTTACAGCAGGCCTTAATAAGTCTTTGAAGTTAGAGGTGGAACTCCATGCACTTGCTGATTTGGCACAAGCAATGAATTTAGCTCAAGCATTGGAAGCAAGACAGAAAGTTCAAAGTTGGATGACTGGTTGGCAAGGGGGAGGAACTACTCACCTTTGGTGACCTTGCCAACAATGCAGCCATCCAAAAATACTCAGACTAATAAAATGGCAGCAGATAAAAGGACAAACCACCACTGCAATATATACAAAAATTAACTGGTTTAGAAATGGCTAACCGCAGGGCAAAAAACCTATGTTATAACTGTGAAGAACCTTACAGAGCAGGCAACCAATGTAAAAGATTGTTCTGGTTGGAGTTAGATGCATTGGGATAAGAAAAACCGCATGAAGGTCCTCAAGAGGAGGACAAACCAGAAATTTCTTTGAATGCAATTACTAGAAAAAAATCAGCCAAAAGTATACAAGTACGGGCAAGGGTTTTAGACAAGGAACTTGTGGGGTTAGTGGACTCTGGAAGTACCCACAATTTCTTAAGCTAAACAGCTGCTAAACATCTTCAACTTGGGATCCAACCTCACCCAATTGCCATGGTTTTAGTTGCCAATGGTGAGAAAATCCCTAGCTATGGGGTCAACAAGGGCGGTAAAGTTTTCAATTGGTAACACTCATTTTACCACTGAATTTTTTGTCATACTATTAGTTGGATTTGATATGGTACTTGAAATCAAATGGTTGCAAACCTTGGGCCAAATTTTGTGGGATTTCTCTGCTATAACAATGAGTTTTGTATCGGAAGGAAGCCAAGTAATGCTAAAGGGCAGTCAAGCTGAAGCGGCACATCATATCCACCTACTACACAAACAGGAACCATTGGATAGCAAGTTAGAAAAGTGACTAGAAGAGTTCATAGACTTGTTTCAAGAGCTTTCAGGGCTGCCTCCATTGAGACACTGTGATCATAGAATTTGTTTAAAATCCGGATCAGATGTGGTGGTTATTAGACCATATAGGTATCCACACCTCCATAAAGATGAAATAGAATGGCAGTGCCAAGCCTTGCTGGAATAGGGCCTTATTTGCAGCAATTGTTCTCCATTCTCTTCACCAGTCCTTTTAGTTAAGAAACATGATGGCACATGGAGATTTTGTGTGGACTATAGGGCGCTAAATGTAAAAATAGTCAAAGACAAGTTTCCCATACCAGTAGTGGATACGCTATTGGATGAATTGCATGGTTTTCAAATTTTTAGCAAGTTAGATTTATGATCGGGTTGTCATCAAGTTAGAATGCATCCTTCCTGTTGGAAGATGGGCTCAAGCCATGAGCTCAAGACAAGAAGCCCACACATCAAAGGAGTGGCATATGTGTAAAATATGGTACTTTCCATAAAGATGGCATAGAAGTGTAAATAAGTGTTCCTTTTATGTCTTTTGTTTTATCAAGTTGTAGCCCTAAGGGCATTGTAGAACTACAAATAATAGCATTGGCTAAGAGGTAGGGCATTGAAGCACTCTTCTCTCTTCCACAAATTTGTCCAGCCCTCATTTTTCTTTTTGACGCAACCCTCTTTTCCCTTAATCCAAATTCTCTCCTTCCACGTCCTTCTTCTTCTTCTTCTTCTTTCTTGTTGATCTAAAGTTCCTTTCATGAGATCCTAAATTCTGCATGGTATTATAGCAAGGAGTTTAGGATCTCTTCATGGAGTTATTATGAAATCTGTTTAAGAAGTTGTAAAAGGAGTTCAATCATGAAGAGATAAGTTCATACTCTTCTTCTTTATGTTTTTTTTTTTTGTTTCCTTTTCTTATTTACATACTCCTTTTTACTTTTTTTCTTTACTTCTTGAATTTTGAGTCACATCAAGTCAAGATAAATCTTTATATGTTGTAAAGATTTATTTCTATGACTAAATTGATGTTATAATCTTGACTCCTTGTAAATCAATTACAAGAGTGATCAAGATCATTTGTTGTTTGCAGCTTATTAAGATTGATGGGTGAAATTAAATTACTTTTATGTAATTTGGATCCATCTCATTTGAGGTAGAATTCTAGCACATGTTGTTGTATCTTCTCCTACTTAAGGTTGCTCATGGGTTTGTGTTATGTTGTTGGATGCCCATTATATGTTTGATGAAATTCCAGTAGTCATTTACCCTTTGTAGTTCCGTTTTTTTTTTTAACTTCAACAATTGATTTTTTTTTTACGTTGAAGTCTCCCATGAGCTGAAGATAAATCTCTTCCAAGTGTCTTGGTTTGTCATTAAATCTTCTCTAAATTTTTGTCTATTACTCGTTTGTGTTGGAGTTTGGATTAAGGCCTAATCGGTTGCATCTACTTTCTTCTCTTTGTTCTTATGAATACAAGAAAAGTTGAGTAATGGCTGGATGTTATTATCACTTTCTAAAGGCACAAATTTGTTGATAATTTGGTGCTTGCCCTTGTGAAAGAAATTGGTTCTTGTTCTCTTTTGTTGGTGATTGATTTGGTCAACGGGTACATTGAATAATTGTTCTTTGAAGAAGATTTTTTTCCCTTGACCTCCATATTTTACTTGCCTCATCATGGAGATTGGATACAATAGTAATAAGAGTGATATACTCCGTATTACTACAAATCCACTTAGAGGTCTCTCCAATTACATGAGCTGGTCACAATCGATTCGGAGGGTTCTTATTACTCTTGACCTCTTGAGCCACGTTGTTAACTTTCCTCCTCCGATTGATGAAGAAGATGCGTCCTACTACAAGTGGGTTAAGGATGATAACATGGTGATAAGTTGGCTCATTAATATCATGGAAGACCAAGTGGCCAACAATGTGGTCCACTTGGAGACCGCCAAGAACATATGGGACACTTGTGCCAAGCTTTACTCAAGCACTGCTTCATTACAAAAAATATATGATGTATTACAAAACATGCTGCATACGAAACATGGAGATAATATTCACAAATTTTTGGCATGGTTTTGAGGTTTTCTTCAAGAATGGAAACTAGCTCAGCCATATTCTATTGATATTGTCATTCAAAAACGACAAAGAGAAGCTTTGGTAGCAGCCATTTTCTTATCGAATATTAAACCATACCTTGAGGTGGCCAAAACTCAGCCTCTAAGTTCTTCTACTCTTCCATCCTTTGATGATATTAGTGCTACATTACTTCGGATACCGGATTCATCCCCTCCTGCTCCTATTGAACCTCCATCGGCGATGTTCTCTGGCAATCGGGGCATCTTCCTCATCCCGAGGACAGGGCAGAAATATGAGAGGGGGTCAAACTATGAGAGGGGATGAAAATAGAGGTGGTAGAATGGGTCAGAATTTTTTCCGTACTGAGCCTCAACTTTGCACTTATTGTGGCCATCAGAACCACCTTGTGGCATCATGCTGGAAACTTCATGGCAAGCCTGATTGGGCTACAGCTAACCCAGTCTCGGTTAACGTTGAGAAAAATGAAGATAAGGCTGAATCATCATCCGAAAATGTGACTCTCACGACTGAGGACTATGCTGCATTTCAGAAAATGAAGTCCTTCAAGGAATCCTCTATTCCCTCATCATCTACTGATGCCACTACTATTGCCTCAGGTATGCTCTCTTCCTCTTCTTCCTCTTCCTCTTGGATCATCGACTTCGGGGCCTCCGAACATCTATCAAGAAACAAACTTGTTGCAGTCCTTATCTCCTTGTTATCCTCGTAAATTCGTTACTATTGTTGATGGTACCCAAACCAAGGTCCTTGGCAAAGGTTCCTCCTCTCTTACTTCATCTATTCCCCTTCAAGATGTTTTGTTTGTTCCTCAATTTCCTTTAAATTTTCTCTCGGTTAGCCAATTGACCAAACAATTAAATTGCTCTATCACCTTCTCACCATCTTCTTGTGTCTTTCAAGATCTCACTATGAAGCGGGTGATTGGTGGCGGCCATGAAAAGGGGGTTTTGTACTACTTCACTCTTCCACCATTAGTTGCATTTATCGTCCACTACATCTGAGGCCCAACTTTGGCACAACCGACTTGGTCATCCGTCTACCCCTTCACTTCATTCTTTGGTTCCATCTTTAAAAGGACTTTCTAATTTCAGTTGTGAGGTTTGTCAATTAAGTAAACATGTCAGGAGTACATATTCTCCTCGTCTTACAACTACAAGTACTGCTCCATTTGAGCTAATACATTCTGATGTATGGGGCCCTTTATGTGTCTCAAATATTTCCCAAGTTAAATATTTTGTTATTTTTTTTGATGATTTTACTCAAGTGACTTGGTTATATCTATTTAAAGAGCGTTCCGAAATTCCTCCTTTGTTTAAAATTTTTCATGCTATGGTCTTGACACAATTTGGGAAGAAAATTCAAACCCTTAGATCTGATAATGCTCAGGAATACATGTCTCATGACTTCAAATTATTTTGTGAGAGTAATGGGCTTATTCATCAAACATCATGTGCCTATACTCCTCAACAAAATGGTGTTGATGAAAGGAAGAATCATCATCTTCTTGACGTTGATCGGGGCCTCTTCTACTCCATGAAGGTACCCTATTTCTATTGGCCTCATACTATACTTACAACATGCTTTCTCATTAATAGGTTACCTTCATCAGTCCTTCATCATAAAACTCCTTCTCTATGTTATTTAATGGTGAAAATCCTTTTGCTCTTCCTTTGAAAGTGTTTGGATGTACGTGTTTTGTTCATGTTACATCTCCACATAAAAACAAACTTGATCCTCGATCTATGAAGTGCATTTTTTTGGGATACTCTCGCACCCAAAAAGGTTATGTCTATTACAATCATACTCTTCGGAGGATGTTTACCTCTAGGGATGTGACTTTCTTTGAGAATACTCCCTTCTACTCCTCCCATGATGCTCCTCCATGATGCTCCTCCATGATGGACTTGTCCTTCTACTACTCCTTGTCCGCTTGTGTCGTTCAATCTTGGAGTGGATCCATCCCCTGATGCACCGGCCATACCTTCACCTGTGGAGTTTTCGGATCCACCCGAGGTAAGTCCATCTCCTCCTATGTATGGGCCTGAATTTGATACTCGGTCTATTGCTTTAAGAAAATAACGTTGCTCTTGTACTACTTTGTATCCTATCTCAAATTTTATGTCTCACCATCGCTTGTCTTCCAAGTGTTTTTAGTTTCTTGCGTCCCTTTCTTCTACTTCCGTTCCGTAGTTGTATCAGGAGGCCCTTAGACATCCAAGATGGAAGGTGGCTATGGATGAAGAAATGCACGCCTTATACGAAAACCAAACCTGGTACTTAACATCACTCCTGAAAGGTAAAAGACTAGTTAGTTTTCGATGGGTTTTTTTGGTGAAACATAATCCGGATGGATCAGTTGCTCATCTTAAAGCTCGACTGGTTGCTAAGGGCTATACGCAGTGCTATGGGATAGATTATGAGGAGACCTTCTCTCCTGTTGCAAAATTAAATTCTGTACGCATCATTGTTATGCACGCAATAATATTTTCTTTAATTTACTTTATTTTATTTCAGTTTTAGGTCACAAGGGGTATTTTTGGAATTATTTATTAATAGGGATATTTTTGGAATATTTTATTTATAGGTTATTTTTGTAATATTTTATTAAACCCTAACAGGGTGAACCCTATTTAAGGGGTAAGAGTAATGAGAAAATGAAGCATTGAAGTATTAAGAATTAGGTTAAATCTAGTGTAAAGAGGCTTAGAGCTCTCCTCAATGAGCTCGAGGGTTTTCAAGCTTCCCTTAGGCTTGATCTTCGTTTTTGTCTTCCCCATGTCTTCCTACTACCCCTACGGTAATGCTTGGAATACCCGTAACCCGTGGCAGACCCCAGATCCTCCCAAAGAATCTACGTGTCAGATTCGGGACCATAACAACTGGTATAAGAGCGGGAACACAATGGGTTATTCTATATCCCAAGAAAGATGGATGGCTATGGGTAAGGAATTGGAAGAAATACAAGCACGGTTAGATGCTTCCATTGAAATTTATGCAAGTGAAGAACTCGTTGCTTCAGAAGAAATGGTCACACGACCTCAAATATCCGACCATGAAATATGCGCAAAAGAGGTAGTTGAAAATATCTCGGACGGGCACAACGGCCACCCAGAAAATTCAAAGATTTTATCTTCTTTTCCAGCCGAGGTCCCAGAAGAGCCAAACGTCCCTGTAGAAGAGGCAGACGCCAAGAAGGACCTTGGAAATAAAAAATCAGAGGGGTATACGACCACAAACCAGTCGGTAAGGGTTGATTTGGGTTCATCCTCAACAAACCCCTCCTCACGGCTAGTGATAGATGTCATATTCTGACATGAGAACTAAGTTAATTATAATAGAATAACCTTTATAATTGTGTTATAGGTGGTTATTTATCGGTTTTCAAATGAAATGAGCATTTATTGAATTTGGCATTAATCACTGTCGATATTGTATATTTTTCTCTCCTGAATTATATTTCATTGTTTTTAAGGTTTATTTCTTCCTGAAATGCTTTTTATAGATTTAATTATGGAATTTCAGGAGAATTTTGGTGGAGAAGGAGATATTTACCAAAATGCCCTTAGTGAAATGGAGATGATTTTTAGGTCAAATTGTTTTAAAATAAATAAGATGGTATTTAAAGCAAAAGGGTGGTGTGGAAAGGGGACCCGAGGGGGGGACCCGAGAGGGGAGACCCGAGCGGGAAGACAAAACAGAGCACGACCGTCGACCGAAACAGGGGAATACCCGAGAGGAGTTTCCCTCCGTCGTTCGCCGCGCCACCGTCGTCCACCGCCGTCAACCGCCGTCCAGCAACCGAGAACAAACCCGAGGAGAGCTCGAGAGAGTCTCCGTCGAGGTGAGTTCGACAGTTTCTGCTTGCCAGAACAGAGCACCGAAAACAGCGGAGACCCGAGAGGAGTTTCCCACCGTCGCTCGCCGGACCACTGTCTTCCGCCGCGCCACCGTCGTCCACCGCCGTCCACTGCCATCCAGCAACCGAGAACAAACTTGAGGAGAGCTCAAGAGAGTCTCCGTCGAGGTGAGTTCGACAGTCGTCGCTCGCCAGACCGAGAAGTGATCCGAGAGGGCTTCTCCGGTGCAACTTCCGCTTTCCAACCATCCTCCGGCGTCGGTTACGTATTTTCGACCATTCCCGGAGCTATTCCGACTCCAACCGAGACTCGAGAGAGCCGGTTAGAGAACGTCAGCTCTGTTTCGTTCTTCCCCGGACGTTCCCTCCATCTGTCGGCTTCCAACCTTCGTCGCCGGCGTCGTCTCTACCTCCGGCCACTCACTCTTGCCAACCCGAAGCCATTGATTTCGGGAAATTGCAGCACCCGTGAGAACGAGTTGCTGCCCGAGCGAGAGGAGGAAGAAGGGGGTTTGAACTTAGGTTTTGAATGTTAATTGAATCTGATTTGATAATTAAGGTTTATTTAAGATTTGTTTTCTTGATATTTGATTAAATCAGATAATTAGGGTAAGATTATAATTGAGGTTGGATTTTGGTATTTTAATCCGATTTCTGTCTTTAACTCTAGGCGCCCGAGAGGGGCTAGACGCAAGGATTGATAATTCGGATTCGTGGTTACGTGGTGCTCGAGAGGCACGAATCACGGTAAAATCCAGAGTTGATAATTTTAGCATCATCACAATAGGAAATTGATTCTCTGCATTCTATTGTAATCCGCTCTTGGTCATTAACTCTAAGCGCCCGAGAGGGGCTAGACGCAAGGATTGAGAATCCGGATTCGTGGTTACGTGGCGCTCGAGAGAGGCACGAATCACGGTAAAATCTAGAGTTGATAATTTTAGCATCATCACAATAGGAAATTAATTCTCTGCATTCTATTGTAATCCGATCTTTGTCATTAACTCTAGGCGCCCGAGAGGAGCAAGACGCAAGGATTGAGAATCCGGATTCGTGGTTACGTGGTGCTCGAGAGAGGCATGAATCACTGTAAAATCCAGATTTGACATTTTTTGTTGTGCAAGTAATTAATTAAATTATTGCTTGATAATTTAGGATATAATTAGTGTTTAGTTCATATTAATTTATCATATTTAGTTAGGCTAGTTGACTGAAGAATACACAAAATTCAATCCTCCCTGTGGATATGACCCTCGCTTACTGCTAGATTACATGAACGATTCGTACGCTTGCGAGGTATAAAAGTCGATGTAACTAAAATTCTACATCAGCCAGTAGAAGCAATTCGTCCGACAAGGAGGCGTTTCCGAGAGCCCTTGGTTGCGGAAAATAACCAAGAGGCGAAGCCCCAAAGGGCTGCCCTTTGCCACCGGACACGGAGGAGGCTCCATCAGCGCCGTCGTACACAACTCCGGTGGGATTGGATTTCCGGCCAACACATCCCACTCGCAATCTACTTCTCGGTAGACCAGTGCAAACCCAAATTCCAATTTGGGGGGGGGGGGGGGGGGGGTAAGCGTCTCGGCAAATTTTTTTTGAAGGAACTTTGTTTTTATGTTGATGCGGACAATACTTGTGTGTATGGTCATTGCCCAATTGAAATTGTGGGGCTGTTTATTCTTTCTGTTGATGAGACCACCAACAGGGTGGATTTCCCATATCGGTTTGTGCTTACTGGGATGCTCCTGTATGATAAGCAAGGTGAATTAGAGACTGCAGATGTTGCTATTGTAGACGTTGAGGGTGTGGTTGGGTATGTGTCTCAGAAATTGGAATCGAGTTTTCCTTCTTCTTTTCAATTGTGGTCCCTGACTAATTTGCCTGCTGGAATTCGTTGGAGAGATTTAAATGAGGTTGATCTTAGGATCAAAGCAGTTTTCACAATTTTGTTTGTGGATTGCATAGTCTTGCTTCCCTTTGCTTATTATCTGGACCAGGTTGCTTCATTAGGCAGTGGTATTAGAACACGTTCTCTATTTGTTTTGCAATCTGTGGGGAAGAAAGGGAAGATGTATGAGGCATTGCAGTCGTTTGATGAATTGCCCAAGAAAAATGTCGTGTACTGGTATGCAATGAATCGGGGACACTGTATTCATGGGGGTCCTGCAGATGGTCTTATTTTAGTTTCAGAAATGGTGGGACTAGGTTCCAGCACCAAACCCGGTGCCAAGCCAGCTTCAAAACATAAAAGGTTGACGGCCGAAGTTACACTACTACTCCAAAAAAAATTACAAGTTTCAGACAAAGTCAAACAAGATCCACCTTTTAGATTATCTCGAATCACGAACCAACGGCAAGGTGCTAAATTTATTTCTTTTGATCCTCCAAAGGGTGAATGGAGATTTTTTGTTTGCCATTTCTGTAGATTTGGACTGCATGATGAGCAGGTTGAGGTTGATATTATCATGGATGATACTCTGGTTTAGGAGCCACAGGGAACCACTGGGGTGGAAGAATTGGACGTTGATGATGAACCTCATGGGTCTTTTGCTTCTTCTTCTATGTATTTGTTGCACCAGGTCATGGGGTGGGAGTTGATCCAGGTTCTGTTTTCAGCATGGGAAATCAGTAGCCAATCTCAACCACAGCATGTAGATGCCGATGTGGATGAGGGGAGGGATATGATTGATGATGTCAAGGATGGTCCAAGGGACTTGCATCCTGAGGCCTACCCTCTTGTTCGCAGAGCTGAGTTCATTTATTGGGTGCAGGAGAGTGTTTGCCACCGTGTGCAAGAGGAGTATCGAGGGAGGTTCGAGAAAGGTGCTGTACTGGAGGTTATTTGTGCTAGTTTTGCCGCCGCGTGGTTCTTCCAGAAATCGTTTTGTGCTGCTGCTGTGGCTGCAGCCACCAGTGGCACAGCTGCAACCAGTGCTGTTTATTCATAAAGTAGTTGCAGCAGTGACATATGGCGCTCGCGCTGATGAGGCCAAGATGTTTCTGCTCTCTCCCTTTCCTGCTGCAATTGCAGTGATGATATGGGCACCCCAGTAGCAACCACACACTGCAACATATTAGGCAGCTCTATATGGTGTACAGAAACAGGTCCATGGTTTGGACATGGCATTGGATAAGAAATTGAGTGCTTCAGGCACACCTGCCCTGCAAAGTGGCCAGCAAGTATACATGGCTATGCCATTTAGCACTGTGAATTGTGCTGTTGGCACAATGCGAAGTCATGATGTGCCGGAAAGTTACCACAGGTATCGGCTACCTAAAGATACCATCCAGGTGCAGCTGACAGGATGTGCTGGAAATTCTGTTGGAATTTCCATGACTCAGTTGCTTGTTGGAATTTCTATTGGAATTTCTGGAGTGTCATGGAGGGACCTGCATGCCATTGATAATGGGATCAACACAGTTGTTCCTTTTCTGTTTGGGAAAGAGCTTAATTAGCACCGAGGGACTATGTGGGCTCCAAGTGGCATGTTGGTGGATATTATGAAGCATTTACCTCAACATCCATACATAGTGCGTTAGAGGGATACTTATGAGGATGATACTGCAGTGCATCTTGTGCTGGAATTGTGTGCAGGAGGTAACTTGTTTGATCGTATGGTTGCTCGGGGACATTTTATAGAAAGGACTGCTGCTGGGCTTACCAGAATCGTTGTGGCAGTAGTGCAGATGTGTCCTACACATGAGCTCATGCACCGAGATCTCAAGCCTGAGAACTTCTACTACTGGGCACCTGTATCTACTGCTAAGGATGCATTTGTGTTGTATGGTTCTGCTATTAGTGCAGTAACTACTGCTGGGTCTGCTGCTATTCCAATCAGCATTGGAATCGTGTTACATTTCTTGTGGTATGAACCTTCTAGTGAGAGAATCGACGATATGGCAGTAGTGCAAAGGGCAAGAGATTTTCATCTCTGCGGGTTTCTGGAACCAAACAGATTTGGTCACTACCCCAGCTCAATGGAACTAATGGTAGGAGAGTGGCTCCAACAACTCTTCTGGGTGAAATCAGATTGGAATAAAGATGAAAGAATGGCAGGTGCTTGGGTGCACACTTCTGGAAAATGGAGTGGTAATCCCACTGACAAAGGCATCCAAACCTCTCCAGCCTACGGAATTTTTGCTCTCTCTTCACAGTTTCCTCAGGTCTCAACCAAAGACAAGACCTTGGACTTTCAATTTTCTGTTAAACATGAGTAGCAGCTTGATTCTATCCCCATGAAGAGGAGCACCCTCCAGCAACTCAGGCAGGATATGACGTTGGCTTCACTACTTATTGATCAAATTACCTACCTTGATGATTGGGCTGTACGGGATAGAGAGCATTCACTGTCTTTGGCTGGGGCTACTGCAGCATTGGTAGCATGTCCTCTCCACCTTCCTATCACGGATGGGGCGAGGGCAGATGTACAACTGGTGAAGGATTCAATTAGTTCAGTTGTTCATGTTGTGCTAGCCATGGGTTTCTCAATGTATCATTTATTGTTAAGGGCAGAGGAGCTGAATTTTCTGGTGTCAGCACTTACTACCGTAGCAGCACTGGAGAGTGTCTTGCTTGACACATGTGGAGACGTTGGCATACAGATAGTACTTCCGAGCTTGAGGACAAGCTCGTCTTCCAAGGGGTGTGTAATATTACGCACACAATAATATTATTATTTTAATATTGTCTTTAATTTACTTTATTTTATTTCAGTTTTAGGTCACAGGGGTATTTTTGGAATTATTTATTAATAGGGATATTTTTGGAATATTTTATTCATAGGGTTATTTTTGTAATATTTTATTAAACCCTAACAGGGTGAACCCTATTTAAGGGGTAAGAGTAATGAGAAAAGGAAGCATTGAAGTATTAAGAATTAGGTTAAATCTAGCGTAAAGAGGCTTAGAGCTCTCCTCAACGAGCTCGAGGGTTTTCAAGCTTCCCTTAGGCTTGATCTTCGTTTTTGTCTTCCCCATGTCTTCCTACTACCCCTACGGTAATGCTTGGAATACCCGTAACCCGTGGCAGACCTCAGATCCTCCCAAAGAATCCACGTGTCAGATTCGGGACCGTAACAATCATCTTATCTATTGCTGCTAACTCCTCATGGCCCGTCTATCAGTTGGATGTTAAAAATGCTTTTTTAAATGGTGATATTAGTGAGAAAATTTATATGGTTCAACCACCTGGTTATGTGGTTGAGGGGGAGTCAGTATGCAGGTTAAAAAAGTCTTTATATGGGCTTAAGCAGTCCCCTCGGGCTTGGTTTGATAAATTTAGTCAAACACTCCTACGGTTTGATTTTCATCATTGCTCAGTTGATAATTCCGTATATTATAAAGATACGGTCAAAGGAAAAATATTATTGGCCGTATACATGGATGATATTATCTTAACCGGTGATGATGCTTTGAGCATACAAGAGGTGAAGCAGATGATATGTCAGGAATTCAAGTCTAAAGACCTTGGTATGCTTAAATATTTTTTAGGTATAGAAGTTCTTCAATCCAAACATGGGATAATATTGTCTCAAAGGAAATATGTCTTGGATGTCCTTGAAGAAACAGGATTGAAGGGTTGTAGACCAGTTGACACACCTATGGATACAAATGTAAAATTATGTGCCACAAATGAAGAAGATATTGATATTGGCAAATATCAAAGACTCATGGGAAAAATGATTTATCTCACTGGCAGACTTTAGAGATAATATTATGTTATCTAAAAGGAGCTCCAGGAAGAGGATTGCTGTATAAAAAACATGGGCACTTCAACATAGAAGGCTTCTCAGATGCAGATTGGGCTAGATCTCATGATGATAGAAAATCTACATCTGGATATTGTAATCTGGTTGAGGGAAACTTGGTTACATGAAAAAGTAAGAAGCAAAATATGGTTGCAAGATCTAGCGCCGAAGTAGAATATAGAGCTATGGCCCATACCGTTAGTGAATTTTTATGGATCAGGACCCTTCTTACCGAACTAGGTTTTTATAAAAAGGGGTCCATGAATCTGCATTGTGATAATCAAATAGCCATTCATATCACTTCAAATATAGTTTTTCATGAAAGAACTGAGCATATTGAGGTGGATTGTCATTTTATACGGGAGAAGTTTCAAGCAGGAATAATCTCTCTCAAACACATGTCATCTCAAGAGCAAGTAGCTGATATTCTCACTAAATCCGTTACATCTAAAATCCTATCTTTATATGTGGCAAGCTGGGGATTTATGATGTTTTTTCTCCTCCATCTTGAGTGGGAGTATTGGAAGATGGGCTCAAGCCCACGAGCTCAAGACAAGAAGCCCACACGTCAAAGGAGTGGCATATGTGTAAAATATGGTACTTTCCATAAAATGGCATAGAAGTGTAAATATGTGTTCCTTTTATGTCTTTTTTTATATCAAGTTGTAGCCCTAAGGGCATTGTAAAACTATAAATAAAGGCATTGGCTAAGAGGTAGGGCATTAAAGCACTCTCCTCTCTTTCCACAAATTCGTCCTGCCCTCATTTTTCTTTTTGACTCAACCCTCTTCTCCCTTAATCCAAACTCTCTCCTTCCACGTTCTTCTTCTTCTCTTCTCCTTCTCTCTTCTTCTTCTTCTTCTTTCTTGTTGATCTAAAGTTTCTTTCATGAGATCCTAAATTCTACACTTTTGATATTGAGAAAACATCATTCCGTACTCACCATGGACATTTCGAGTTCGTGGTGATGCCACTCGGGTTATCCAATGCACCTTCCACATTTCAAGCTTTGATGAATGAGGTATTCCATGGCTTTCACCAAAAGTTTGTGTTAGTCTTCTTTGGTGATATTTTGATTTACAACATATCAAGGGACAAGCATTTGGAAGACTTACAACTTGTTTTCCAACTTCTCCGAGCACATCACCTCTACTTGAAATGCTCTAAATATTCATTTGGGGAACCCCAAGTTCTTGGCCACAAAATCTCAATAAAGGGTGTAATAGTGGCCCTAGAAAAAATTACAGTAGTCACCAACTGCCCACAACTGCACAACATTTCAGCCTTAAGAGGATTTTTGGGGTTAGTGGGATATTATCAGAAGTTCATAAAAAAGTTATGGAACACTGGCCATTCCCTTGACCAGTCTTCTCAAACGCAATGCCTTCAATTGGAGTGATGCGGCTATAGACTCTTTCAATACACTCAAACAGGCTTGAGCTTCCACCCCAATCCTGCAATTACAATACTTTGAGGCCTTATTTTTGGTTGAGTGTGACGCTTCCGGGGGAGGTATTGGGGCGGTTCTACAACAAACTCAGCATCCCATTGCATATTTGGCCCCAAATTAGTGGCACATCACCAGAAGTTAATTGGTTTGGCCAAGGCTATTCAACATTGGTGGCCATACTTGTGGGGATGCACCTTCCTCGTCCGCACTGATCATTACAGCCTCAAAATTTTTACTGGAGCAATGCATCTCTACTTCTCTACAGCGGCATTAGAATAGAAAATTAATGGGATTTGACTTTATGATGAAATATAAGTCGGGAAAATAGAATAAGGTGGTTGACGCCTTATCCCGACGTCTGGACGAACAACACCAATTATATGCGATTAGTCAGCCAAAGTCTCTCCTTTTAGACTCCATTAAAGAGGACCATTAGACTACTCTAGAGGGCATGTTATCCTCTCTCTAGCCACAATTTTGCAAGCCTGACAAATTCATAATAGGTGGGAGGTTCTCATCCAGTGGGCTAACACATATGAAGCATTTGCAACATGGGAAGACCTGGAGACATTCTGCCAAGCCTACCTTACCTTTGAGCTTGAGGACAAGTTCTTTCTCCAAGGGGAGTAATGTTATGGACTCAATAGTAGGCCGAGTCATTCAAAAGCGCCACGGCTGAGCCATTTAGTTATTCAGTTAATTGCTTTTCTTTCAATTTTTTTTTACTTCATTTTTATTTTAATTGATGAATTAGTATGTTGTAGGGGCATTATTGTAATTATTTTTCTTGAACTTTTGTTGGCACAAGCCCTACTTAGGGGGGAAAGAGGAATGGGAAAACACAAGTCTGATTTTAGCCTAAATTGGGATTTTGAGTTCTCCTCAATGAGCTCTAGGGTTGGAGTTCTCCTCATCTAACCCAAAGGTCTAGATTCCCTTACGAATCTGATTTTCTTCACTTTTCTTCTTTCTCTTTTCCATTTTCCAAAACCAATAGTGACCTTAGAAGTGCAGAACTCATCCCCAAAACTCTAGATTACCCTTTCCAGTACCATGTTACAAGATCCATGACTCGGGACTGTAACAGTTTCTCAAATTACTTAAGTTGAGATCAGTCGGTTAAGAGATTCCTTATCACTAGAGATCTCTTAGGACATTTAGCTAAACCAGCTCCACCCATAGATGAAGCTGATAATTTCTATATTAAATGGCTCAAGAATGATACAATTGTCAGTAGTTGGCTAATTGACAACAAGGAGGAAACTATATGATGTGTTTAATAACATGTTTATTACTAAATAAGAAGAAAACTTGCATGAGTTCTTGGCTAGGTTTAGAGGGCTGATTAATGAGTGGGAAATTTTCTCAAACCTAGTCCATTGATATATCGGTTCAAGAAAAGCAATGGGAGGCCTTAGCAGTTGCTATTTATTTGTCAAATATCAAGCCATTTCTTGAAGTGAAAAAATCCCAACTCCTTAGCTCCTCCACATTTTCATCTTTTGATGACATAAGTGAAATATTACTTCAGATACGAGATCCTTCCTCCACCTCTCAAACTAATGTATCATCCGCTATGTACTCAGGAAATAGGGGTAAATCTTCTACCACCCGAGGGCACGGTAGAAATTATAGAGGAGGCCAAGCAAGAGGTGGTAGAAGTGGCTCAGGTCCTTCAAGGTTACACAAATGTGTCTGCACTCACTATGGTGGAGTAACCATTTGGTGGATACCTATTGGAAGCCTCATGGCAAACCAGACTAGGTCATTGCCAACCAAGCCTCGGTTCAAAATGAGAATAATTCTACCCAATCTAAGTCACAAAGAGGAAAGAAGACTATCACCGATGATGATTATGATATCTTATAAAGGATAAAAACTTTGATGGTATCCCCTCCATCTTTTTTTGCATCTTCAACTACTACTACTGCCACTGCTTTGGGTATAATTTCTCACACTTCATCCTCTTAATCTTGGATCATCGACTCAGGGGCCTCCGAGCATCTTATAGGTAATAAGAGTCTATTAAATTTCCTATAGCCATGTCTAACAAATAAGTTTTTTACCATGGTTAATGGATCCATAACCAAAGTTCTTGGGAAGGGATCCTCCTATGTTACACCATCCCTTCCGCTTACTTATGTCCTATTTGTCCCTCAATTTCCCTTAAATGTTTTTATTTGTTAGCCAGTAAACAAAATGTTTTAATTGCTCCATAACCTTCTCACCTTCTTCATGTGTTTTCCAGGATCTCACAACTAATCACATGATTGTGGCGGCCATGAACAAAGGAGCATTTATTACTTAAACTCTCTTCCACTCACTGCGATTGCCACTTCTTGGACAAAGGCAAGGTTGTGACACAACTGGTTTGGTCATCCATCAGTAGCATCGCTTCAGCACTTATTTTCATCTTTAAAAACTTTATCAAATTTCAATTGTTAAGTCTATCAATTGAGCAAACACCAGAGGACAACATATTCTCCTCGAAATAAACTTAAAAGTGTTACTCCCTTTTAATTAATTCATTCAGATGTATGGGGGCCCTTAAATGTCTCGAACATATCTCAAGTTAAATATTTTATCACCTTTGTTGATGACTTCACTAGAGTAACATGGCTATTTTTGTTTAAAGAACGATCTGAATTTTTTTCCATATTTAACTCCTTTCATGTTATGGTATCTTCACAATTTGGAAAACAAATACAATTGTTTCGATTGAATAATGCCAAAAGTACCTATCTAGCGAATTTCAATCCTTTTTGTCATGATAGTGGTATTATTCATCAAACTTTGTGCCTAAGCCCCTCAAAAAAATGGTGTAACTGAAAGAAAAAACTGAAAACTTCTTGAGGTAGCCCATGGCTTACTCTACTCTATGAAGGTGCTATACTATTACTAGCCTCATGCCATTCTTACAATCTACTTCTTTATTAATAGGCTACCTTCTTTAGTTCTTAGCCATAAATCCCTATACTCATTATTTTTTTTAGATGAAGACCCATACTCACTTTGTTTGAAGGTCTTTGGTTGCACATGCTTTGTTCATATCACATCCTCTCCAAAGAGTTAGCTTGAGCCTAAGTCTCTAAAGTGTATCTTTTCGGGCTACTCTCGTACCCAAAAAGGTTATGTCAATTATAATCCTTATCTTTAGAAGTTAATTGTCTCTAATAAGTTCACCTTTTTTGAGGACACATCTTTTTATATCTCAAAAGATGCACCTCCAGGTCTTTCATTAGTACAGGAAACTTTGAAGCCCGTTGTGGCACTTGGTGCAGATCTACTTCAGCCCCCTGAAGACTCAGCCAACACCACACTTGTGAAGTTTATAGATCCGTCTGAGGTAAGTCACTCTTCTCCTATTGTATTTGGCCACAATTTGATATTTGGCCCATAGCTCTGCGGAAGGAGCCTCAGACTTGCAGCAGGCCCTCCACTGTTAAGTTGTGGAGCTTAATCAATGCCTTACACTGAGTCGGTATGTGGACCACTAATCTTTCCCTCTTGTATTGCGGTGGCCCTAATTTTTCTTTTATATTTGATGGCACCACTATTAGGGTTTTATCATCATTGTGGAGAATCATATGTGGTGGCCTGAGAGATGTTAGATAAAAACACCTATGAGTGTGTGCAATTTCTCTTGTAAACAATTTCATCTTGATAGTGAATTACTACAGTGGTGAAAGACAAGACATAGTCTCACCTTGAGGTGAACCTGTGTAAATCTTGTTGTATTTTTTTGCTTGCTTATTTTTATTCTTTGATTATTATTGTTGCTCACGATAGTTTGGAATTAGGGCGTCTAATTTCTAACATCCACTTCTCATCCTATATCAAAACATTTTCTCACCATCAATTGTTTTCTTCATGCTATTAGTTTCTTGCATCTATTTCTTCATCTCTGTTCCACAGTCCTATCAGGAGGCTTTGAGACATCTAGGATGGAAGGTAGCCATGGAAGAAGAAATGCATGCCTTGTATGAAAATCAAACTTGGGTCCTTGTTCCCCTTCCTCTTGGAAAGAAACTAGTGGGCTATAAATGGGTTTTTACTATCAAACACATTCCAGATGGTTATGTTGCTTGTTCTATTGGAAGATGGGCCCAAGTCCACATGAACAAGGAAGACCCACATATCCAAGTTTGTTGGAAGATGGGCCCAAGCCCATAAGATATTGACTCACCATGATCACTTGAGGTGGCATAAGAAGTCTTACAGACCCAAAATTATTATGGAAGCAGATCTCATAGAAGAGTTTCAGTTTAAAGGTTATTTAGTCATGTTAGTCTTCTATTTATATTGAGTTATTTAATTATGCTAGGGCTTATATTTATCTTTAAGTGTTAAAGTTTGGGTGTAATTGGGACAAAAGTAGTTTAATTGTAATTGGACTCTATTACCTTCCTCTATCATAAATAGAGTTTCATGTACTCTGATTATAATAAGTCAATGAAGTATTTCTCTTTTCCATAAATTCAACATGGTATTGACTCAATCAACCCACAAAGATAATGAGATCCTTTTCTGATCTATTATCTCTAGCTATTTAGGTTCGTATTTATCTCTTTTTTTTTCTCTTTTCAATCCCTATACCATTTGTTTGCTTTGAATTTTTACCTTTATACTGAGCTTTTAATATTGCATATTATATATGGACAGAAAGATATTCGAGTCTAATTTCCAAGGAAAAGTTATTTTTTCCAATCAGAGTTATCTACAAATAGAAATCGATATTTGAAGCATCCAAGGTCGGGTTACAAAAGAGGTTCGAGCAGTAGCAGAAAGCTTCAACTTCTGAGCAATTTAATGCTATTAAGAATGAAACTTTATATGGATAATTACATATCAAAATAAATATCTCTAAGTCTATTTTCTTAACTATTAAACCAATTCTTTATCTGATTTTTTTATACGGAGATATTGATCTTGGAAGATTCAATGGTCATGTTGGAAAAAGGGGAAAGAGTACTTAGTTCAGCCAAATTACAAAGACCCAAATCTATCAGATTATATATATCAATATAAGTATATTTTATGAAGAAAAATTATACTTGGATGAAATTTATTTAAGTCTAGTTTCATAAGGAGAAATTTTCATGCCAATATGATCTATATTTAAAGATATATTCTCATTGGAAGAATCAAAGGTCATGCTGATATCCTGTTGCATTGAAAAATTCGAGTTTAAGCCGAATGTTTAGCATCAATTTTTGAGTTTCTATTATTGATTAACCAAATCACTGCCATACTACATCTATGTTATTTGGTTCAAGCTGGGATCACTGTCATTACCTCCCAGCTTGAGGGGGAGAAGTAGAAGTACAAGAAAGAGGTATTTTATTCCATATGTTGTGATAAGTATTATGTGATCAAAATATTCAAGAAAGGGAGAGCACAAAAAAACATTGAAGACCAAGAATCCTAACTTGCAATAATAATTGTATTAATTATTTGTGATATCTTAATTGGCTCGACTCGATTCTTTTTCTCCAGCTGGATTATTATTTTGAAGTATTGACAACATATATTCGGTGCAACTACTCGCATTGGATTATGTAATGGGTAATTTTACAATGATTTTTATTATTTTGGTTTGTGTTATATAGGCCCAGCCTATTTTAACTGCAACTATTCTGTCTCTTTGGATAAGACGTTATTATTGAAGAAGTGATGGCCTCAGCATCCTATCTTCCTCTTTACCCATTACCCATTGGTTATTTGGCAGCCTTTCTCCTACCAGCTGTTATTTGACTCTCACATACCTCTATGGGTCAATCTCCCACGTGTTGCTTTGGTTGGGAGTTAAGTCCATCATGGTTGGGTGTTTTAAGACCATTGAGACTTTATATATATATATATACCCATGGGTCTTTTGTTTTTGCCTCGTGAATGACAAACATTACCCACTTATGACGTCTTTTATTGCTATCGTGTGAATGATAGTCATTTATCATGTATCACACCTTTTATAGACGTCTTGTGAATAACAAGCATTTGTCATCCATTTCTACCTATGAGAGTTGGTGCCCGGGTTGGGACACTATGATGGAGGAGCTTATTACTACATATATGTTATCCCCCTTTATTGGCATTTATTAATCCTACCACTTGAGAGTCGTTGTCCTGTGGAGGGAAACGGTGATGCAGGAGTTTTATTACACTTCTGAGCATTGTGTATAGACAATGTCATACGGCTTGGAGTGATTTTAATCTCACTTATCTTATGCCAGCTCAACTTCATGGAAGAGACCACTAGCATGAGGGGGAGCATTGGAAGATATGGAGGACTGCCATTTTTACAAGTCGATCTTATACATAATTTTTAGCAAGCTGGGAGTTCATGATGTTCTCTCACCCCTACCTTGAGGGGAAGTTTTGGAAGATGGGCCAAAGCCCATAAGATATGGACCCACCATGATAACACAAGCTGGTGAGACCCACCGTGATCATGTGAGGTGGCATAAGAAGTCTTACACAATAAGAAGTCTTACAAACCCAGAATTATTATGGAAGTAGGTCTCACAAAAGAGTTTCAATTTAAAGGTTTTTTATTCATGTTAGTTTTTTTTTATATTGTGTTATTTAATTATGCTAGGACTTATCTTTAAGTGTTAGAGTTTGGGTGTAATTGGGATAAATATAGTTTAATTGTAATTGGACTTTACTTCCTTCATGTACTTTGATTATAATAAGTCAATAAAGTATTTCTCTTTCCATAAATTCAACACGCCTCAAAGACCAACTCATTTCCAAGACATACGCTCAATGTTATGGAGTGGTTTATGGGAAAAAAAATTCTCTAGTTCCAAAATTAATCTCGATACACATCTAATAATCTCTGGCTACTAATTCCACTTGGGCAATATTTCATATGTCAAAAAAAACAAATTTGAATGGGGACATAAAAGAAGAGATGTATATGCACCACCCATTTGGTTTTGTGGTTGAGGTAGAGTCGGTATACAAATTGAGAAAGTCTTTCAGTGGCCTTAAATAGTCTCCTCAGGCTTGGTTTGCAAAATTTTAGCCAAGCAATGTTATGGTATGGATTCAACCGGTGCTCAATAGATCATTTTGCCTTTATAAAAAATACCTCAAATGGAAAAGTATTACTAGTAGTTTATGTGGATGATATCGTCTTAACTGGTAGTGACGAGGACAACATCAAAGATGTCAAAGAAAGTATTTACCAAGAATTTTAAACGAAGGATCTTGGACTTCTAAAATATTTTCTAGAAATTGAGGTGTACCAATCAAAGCATGGGATCATATTATCTCAGAGAAAGTATATCATGGACCTACTAGAGGACACATGGATGGGGAGTCGACCTATTGACACTCCAATGGATACTAATGCAAAACTATGTGCAAGCTCTAGCGAAGATGTTGATATAGGTAAATATCAGAGGCTTGTGGGAAAGTTTATTTACCTCATAGTGACCAGACCAGTTATATCATATGCAGTAAGTGTGGTGAGTCAATATACAAATAAACCACAACTTACCCATTGTCAAGTCTTGGAGAGGATACAAAGATATTTCAAAGGAGCTCCAAGAAAAAGGGCTTCTCTATAAGAATCATGGCCATTTCAACATAGAAGGTTTCTCATCTGTAGATTGAGCTGGATCACCCAATGACAAGAAATCCACTTCAGGGTATTGTACCTTAGTTGGAGGTAATCTGGTTACATAGAGAAGCAAAAAGTAAAATGTTGTTGCAAGCTCTAGTGCAGAAGCAGAGTAAATAAGGCCCAAACAGAGCTTCTATGGATTAGATTTCTTCTAACTAAATCCTGATTCTATAAAGGAGCTTCTATAGAATTATATTACGACAACTAGGTAGTCATTCATATCACTTCAAATCATGTCTTCCAGGAGAGGATAAACCACATTGAGGTAGACTGCCACTTTATTCGGGAAACATTTCAGGCTGGAATCTTATATCTCAGATATGTTCCATCACAAGGGCATGTGGCAAACATTCTTACAAAATCAGTCACACTCAAGATCTCAACCATTATATGTGGCAAATTGGATATCAATGATGTTTTCTCTCCACTAGCTTGAGGGGGAGTGTTGGAAGGTACCTTGGATATCAATGATGTTTTCTCTCCACTAGCTTGAGGGGGAGTGTTGGAAGACACCTCAAAGTGCCTACGGTAAATACCTTCCCCACATCAAGGAGGTGGCACAATGTGTAATTTAATGATTAAGGGGCACAAGGTTGTAATTAATGAAGATGATATATGCAACTTATATCTTTTCCTTTTGAGAGATTGTATCCCTAAGGCCATTGTAGTCATTGTAACCTTCCTTCATAAACTATAAATAGAGGATCAAGGCAAGGGTTAGATCATTAAGTCTCCCCTCTTCTCTCTCAAATCCATCCACAGACTTTTCTCTCAAAGTCTCTCTCTCTTTCCCCCCTCCCCCTTTGTTCTCTTTTCATTCTTCCTCTCATTTTCTTCTCCTCTTCTTCCTATCTCCTCTCTCTTACCCTCTTGGTCGAGGACCTTATCATGGGATCCTAAATCCAACACAAAGAAACCAAACACTTTGAGGAAGAAGAGCAAGAATCTAGTGAAGATCATTTGACTGATCCACAATCATTTAAACAACCCATTCCAAAAAATTTGCAAATTAAGAATGAAGCTTCAATCTAAGAAAGATAGGTCTTCAAAATATGTAAATAACCTATCTATATTAGAAGCACGTTATTGCAAGAATTTTATGTTTTTCTTGAGAGATATATTTGAGATTCTATTGTGATTTTAAAAAGGACAAGGTCTCCCTTTCTATGTTTTATGACTCTATTTTTGAACATCAAGAACTCGTCTTTATGAGTTGACTTAAGCCTTGTTAAGGCAAGACCATACTCACCTCATCTGTATTAAGAGGGTCCAGTTTGGTTGAATAGGAAAGAACCATTAGGCCTTAGACGCTGTTGTGAACCATAAATCATTGTGAAAGCAAGCGGTACTGAAAATCCCTTGGTGGGTTTAGGCCTAGTGTGCCTATTGAGCTGTTGTTGCAAAATTCCATTGTGGGTCTAGGCAAGATTGCCTAGCAAGTTTCTGGAATATTCCTTTGTGGGTCTAGGTTGGATAATGTAATTGTTATTGTATTCCTTTATGAGGCTGAAGTTTTGTATGCCAGCTACTGTATTTAATTGATAAGTGTAAATCCTTGTGTGGACAACAATATAATTGTCTTAGAGACTATTTATTGTACGTACAATTAGACAACCCAAAACATAGTGAATTAACTTAAGGTGAAAATAACTTGTAAGTGGATTGGAAACTCTAGAATATGTTAAGATGTGAACCAATATAGATCATCATATGATCATCATGTGATTGTATGAATTTTTGTGGTTGAACTCTGATTTTAATTTTTACATTGCACAATTAAATTCTAGAAACTTTTAAAATACTTAAGGGATAAGCTAAAATTCTATTCACTCTCACTCTACATTTTTTTTTAATGGAACAAACAAATACATGCCAAATACGAAGAAATTATTCTTTATTTATTCAATTAAAATTTTATGATTAAATTGAAAATTGACCTAAGTTTATATAGACTTAGGTCCATACTCCTTTCTTCCTATTCATATAAAAACTCCAACCTATTATATAAGCCTATATTTTTTATTACTAATTAGGCTCATCACCCTTGACAAGGTGGGTTCTTGGTTAGCATCCTTACCCCCCCTTACACCCAATTTATGCTATTGGGATTTTTTTATCACAACTATAAACAAATAATACACAAATGAAATCAGGATTTTTTATGACAACCATAAATAAATAATAAGAAAATCTAAAAGATAGTTACATTGAATATTGTGGTTATTGGAAGACAAAATTTGTGGCTAAAATATTTAGCTTAGCTAGGGGAGGCAGAAGGGTTGTTCACATGAAGGTTAGTGTTTCATTTCATAAAATGGGCATGCTTGAGAGGAAAACATGAGAGGGGAAGAAGAGACATGAGAGGTAAAGGCACATTAAGGGAAAATAAACTAGGAGAGGAGATTAACATGCTTGTCTCCCTTCCTCTTTAGCACTCATATTAATAAAGAAAAAAACATTTCCTACTTACAAACTAACTGTACTGCCCAACATATCCAATGACACTCAAACTATAACTTGCTAAATTAAACATGAAAGAAATAATAAAAAAAAAAACTAGAAAACGTCTTCTTTTACTTGATTTTTTTCTTTTGACCTTGCTTCTCTTGTGAGACTTGTCTTGCATGAGATTCTTCTTAGACTCCCTTGTGAGAAATATTGTGCATGAAAATCGTCTTAGACTCTTTGATGTAGCTTCTTGAACAGTCCCCCTCAAGTTGGAGTTGGTAACTTCACCTTAACAATAAAAATTATTAGCAACTAAGAAAATTTCTTTGGTCTTTAATATTCAATTCTTCCTTCTTTTATACTTGGGTTTTGTCTCATATCCTTCCCCTTAATTGGATACTTTTGACACAACTCTTTGAATTCTTTATTACTGGTCACATAAAAATTTATTCATAGCAGGCTTCTAATCTTATTGTGGGTTGAATTCCCAAACTTGTTCTGACCTCATTTAACTATTTCCCTTTTCAAGCCCTGCCGCCCTACCTAATTGTCTTGCATTGTCGTACCTACCTCAAAAACTTTTCACAAAAAATGTGAAAACTCAATAAAGGCCCCATTTAAGAGAAATCAAGTGTTATCAATTTGGAGAAAATGCAATACTTGAAGAAAACAAGCAACATTCATGGGTGAAATCAATATAGAGTTGGGTATTAGTGGAAACAAAAAAAAAGTAAACTTTTGGTTAGGTAGGAATGGAAAATGTCGAATGATTTGAATCAAACAAATAAGAAAGCAAATCTAATTTTGACCGACAAAGAAAACCAAAAATTTCAAAACAAAAACCTTAAATTGAGAACCCAAAGCAAACCTCATGTTGATTTTTTACAAAGAAGAGAATCAGATGGAGATATCTTCTAATAACAAATATTTATTTTTTAAAGAGGTCATCAAAATCAAGCCATCAATGTTTTCTCTCTTGGCAATCAATTGAGGGTTTTTTGCATCTGAATTTTGTTATCATTTAAAAAATAGGTTATAATTATTCTTTATTCTACTTATCCTTCACATTTCTTTAAAATTCGAAAAGGTAACTAGGGTAAAGGAACACATTCTAACCTCAAACTAAACCAGATGGCGTCATCCTTGTCTTGTGATGATAAATGGCCATTGTACTATGACATTATATCTTGTTAACCCACCTTGTTGCCACCCCGAGCTTATCATCATTTGTCTTAACATTTCTAGCAAATGTAATCTATTATAAGGGTAAGTACTAGGTAAAGATCTCTGCAGAACTTCTGTTGTTGGTTTAGGATTTTAACTTAAGGTTGAGTTTGGGTCTAAAAATCTAAGCCAGGTTCTAAGCTAACTCAGTTCTGAATGGATTTTAGATGTATGTACCCCATAATGAATAGTCCTATTCGCATGCAATTTTTTTTTATACATCTTTATGATTTTTTACTATAAATATTTAGGGGGGTATTAATTAAGGTTAAGAAATTTAAAGTATATAAATCAAAACCCTAGGAATTCTTTTTCTTCCTTCTACATATCTTTCAAGTAGTCATATTACGCGGCGCATTGCTACGGAAGCACAAAAAGATTGCTTGAGCCAGATTTGAAATTTCGCACTTCTAGTCTTCCAAGTAAGAGTATTTCTGTTTTAGATCCTTAATGTTTATGTATGGTTGTATTCTTCTTTTTCTTCTTCTTCTTATTCTTCTTCTTCTTTTTTTAAGAATATTACTCTATAGTTTTCATCCTGAAATCTTCACCTCTCTAAATTGTGTTTTGTAGGTTTTATTGGTCTAAAGTCCTTGTCCATTTTTACCGTATTTTTTTTCATACCACAAGAAGTCTATCTCACTCCACATGAGAAATAGATTGATTAAATTGTGGTTTCTTAGTGCTATGATTTATATGAGGCTTTTATTACCCTCAAGCTAGGCTACAATTCAATAAGAACCGAGAAGCAAGACCTATGTTTGGGCTTTTTGAAACGATTACCAAATTAACCCATTGCAAATAGATATTTTACTAATATATATATATATATTAAAACAAAAAATTTCTTAGATAAAATTATTCATGTGTTAATAAAATTAATAAAATGTTTCTTAAATTTAACAATTGAATTTTGTATGGTTAGTTGAAGATATACAATTATTTTCTTTATAGCCCTTGCACATTATGAGTGTGCCTAGAGATATATATGTATAAATGATTATAAATGAAATTTCCAATAAGAGAAAATTTATAGGTATAAAATAATAATAGTCATTTTATATGAAGAAATCAAGAACATGGATTTAATCCGAGTAGTCATTTGCTATTCCATATTTAATTAGTTATTGGATTTCAATGAAATATCTTTTTTAAATTATTCATAGTTGATGACGTTTAAGTTTTTTTATTATAATATTTTTTAAAAATATTTCTAATATGAATTAAAAGTTTATGTTATTGAAGGATAAAATATAAAAAAACCTTTGTAGATGAAATGTGGTAGTCGGCAACCCAGTCGATATTATGAGTTTTACAAGCATGGGAAAAGGATGCATGTAACTAAACTTGGGAGAACACAAGTCCAACCTCCTTGTCTTTTGAATGTAATAAGAATTATTTTAGTAGTTTACAATTTAGAATTTTTTTGAACCTTTTGTTTTACTACTTTGGCAGACAAAAAACACTTAAGACACACAAAACTATGTTTAAATGTTATTTATAATTTTTTTAAACATGGCAATAACTTGTTCAGATTTTACAAAAAAAAAAAAAACGTTAGTGGTAAGATGTTAAAATATTAATTTCATTACTTTTTATATGGGTAGAATTCATTGTAGTATTTTTCAATTTGGTGACCTGTGGAGATAATATTATTTTTGGAAAAATATGAAACATAAATCAGCTACAAACGAATCATCCATTTGATGTTTTTTTTTTTTTAATTTTGTGATTTCCACATTATATAAAGGTAAGTTTGGAGAATATCGTTTGTTGATGAGAGACGATTGAAGATCCTGAAAATCTTTCATTCAAGGTTTTTACTCTTTTTAGATTCCATTGCTGATTAATTGGGGGAAAGTTGTAAGAGCCAACATATTGAGAATCCGAATTTTAGGGTATGTTTCCTATTAAATAGTGAAAAATTGCATCTGTCTTGAAACAACAAACAAACGAAACACAATCAAAGAAGAGACAATAGAGTAGAAGTGAGTTGATATATTATCATATCTATGTGTTTTTCTTTTTTCTTTTAAACTTTGTTATGTGTGGATGTGCATTTCTGTCTTACAAAAGATATAAAAAATTGAGTTTAGATATGCTAGCCCATTTTAGCATGGGGTTAGATCCATTGGAGTGAATAGGAACTGCTCTCCTTAGTCAATGAGTCTCATGCATCGTTCCATTCCCTACACCAAAGAAAATCTACAAAGGATGAAAGAATTCAAAAGTGTAACACAAATTTCAGCACTATAAGTAAAAAAGTTCATTATCAAAATGGCATTAGTTTTTCTCAAGCTGTACGGTCATAGCCAAACAACTATTCTTGCTCTGTTACACTTGCGCTAATATACAGTCCTCTGTTACAAGTTGCTAATGCTCTTTCAAAAATCATAAATAATCAAAGTACTTAGATTCACTTGCGCTCTATATCGTATCATAATACAGTTGTCAGATGCAAACTGTTGAAACAAAACTAGTTTCATGATTGTCGATTCTTCTTCTTTTACTGCACCCGTTTTGTTTGAGCTCTGCAATTGTTTGGTCTTGCAGTAATTCTTGCATAGAAGTGAATCGGAATGAGCTCAAGACTTGTTAAGTTTGATCTCAACTTGACTCCTGCCCAAAGGAAGCGGGGGACTAGCAGCCCAAGGAAACGTTTGGATGGAGAAACAAGTTCAGCTCCTCGTGAATCAGAGAAAAAAAGACGTCAAGAGACTGCACCTCAGAAAGACCCCACGGAGATCTGTTTAGGCTTTGTCAAAAAGAGAAATGAAGATAAGATGATTAGTGTCTATTCTCAGCCAATTGGGGATCCCATTTGGAGGTAAGTCTTACTCTCTTCAACAAATACAGTAAATTCCTATCTTAAAAGTAACGTTACCAATATTCTTGGCCAGTCCATCTTAAAAGTTGCTGCAGAAGTGATACTACTAATTGTACCACATAAAGAATGGTTGTAAAAAGTAAATAGGATGGAGGTTAAAAGAGCACACTTCTATGTCTTGTACAACATATGATTTTCTTTTTAGTTAGTACAATTCTTAGGCCATGTCACTGCCCTGGTTGAAAATCATGAGTATCCCAGGGAAAGCATTTCTTACAAAGTTTTTCATGATTACAGGTTTTCTAGAAATCTCTAATTTAAAATCTTATTATTTTCTTATTGATTTTTATGGTAGTTATTACTATGATTTCCAAGGAAAAGAAAGAAAACCATGTTTTTATCTATCAACGAGCCGACTCCAGTTTGGACTCGACAAATATAGGTTATCAATTTTTTTTTATCAAATTTAGACAAGGAAACTGTGATTAAGTGTGAGCTTAATCTGAGATTAATTACATAAGATTTTGAAAAAGAAGTAGGAAAGAAGGAAAGAGAGAAGTTGAATTGTTCAAAGGCTTGCCCCAAAAGATTAAGCTCATTAAAGTTCTCCATCAAGTTATAAAAGAGGAACACTGAAAATTATTAATAATACCCAATGAGCTATACAATAGATATTTTAAAAAAAAGTTATTTAAATTACACTCTTCCACCCTTATTTAAATACTAAAGTTTACAAACTATCTCCTTATATTCTAACACTCCCCTCAAGTTGGATAATAAAAATTAAACATTCCTGGCTTGGAAGCCAATTTAGTAAATTGAGCTCTTTGTAAAGCCTTGTTGGAGAGGTCTACTTGATCTTCATTTCTCACATGATATGTAATTATCTTTCCATTCATAACTTGGTCTCTAATATAGTGATAATCCACTTCCATGTGTTTAGTTCTTTCATAAAATACTAGATTATTCTGTTAATATAGTTGCTTGATTATCACATTTCATCACCATAGGAAGCTTAACTTCCGTATGATAGAACCCTCATTGGAAAGGTCCTACCCTTTTAGTCAAGCACAATGGAAGATTGAGATAGGGTGATTAAAAGGTTTGGAAGAGGGTGAAGGTAGATATAAAGTGTTGAAGAAAGCTATTACCAATTAATCCAAGGTGAGTCTCATGAAAAGGAGGTGTCACTAATAAAATAAAGTCAAAGAGGAAGAGAAGAAGAAGAATCTAAGTCGATCATATGTGAGAGGAAGATTTCCTCCGTATTCTCTTAGTTATAGTTTTCTTATTGCAAAGTATTGTGATTAGATTTAGTGAGAGATTATTGGGCGTAATTAGGAACTTTAAAAAAGTTTATTTTTAGCATAAGTCAGTACTCTATTATAAAAAGGACCATGCAAAAGAGCAATAAATACACCACTCTCACAATTTCCTCTTCATATCGATTCATGCACTCTTCTATTTCCTCTCTTTTCTCCTCTCTTACGTTTTCTCCTCTTCTCTTTGTCTACCATGCTTACTATTTGAAAGTTAACATGGTAGTGTTAAATTGTGGAGTCTAAATAACGCCTTAAGAAAAGTTGGTATGTGGATAGATCTTGTGTGTGTGGGTGCAATTTCTCTTGTAAACTGTTTTATCATCATAGTGAAGTGTTGTAGCGGCAAAAGATAGGACGTGGTCTCACCTTGAGGTGAACCTGTATAAATCTTGAGTTTTTCATGCTTGATTATTTCTTCTTCTGCGATTATTATTGCTCTCATTAGTATTGAACTAGGGTGTCTAATTCCTAACAAGTGGTATAAGAGCTTTGTTCGGGATTGAGAGCAATGACTAGCGGAGAAGGATCAACACTTGGAATCAACAAGTTTGATGGTATGAATTTTGCATTCTAGATGATGCAGATTGAAGATTATTTGTATAGTAAAAAGATGCACTCACCACTTTTAGATATGAAACCAGAAGGCATGAAAGATGATAGGATTTGGGAGTGATCCAGTTGACACTGTTGAAGAATGCCGCTCATAACGTGGCATTGGAGAAAATCACAACGAGAATGATGAAGATTGTTATCAACGCCCTATGCTGAGTCGGTATGTGGATTGGCCTTAGCAGTAAGATCGTCGTGGGGGTTGGAAGGGGGGCAGGAAGCCCCCCTCCCAGTCCATGATATATGAACTACTATTTCATTAAGGGTAGTTTGATAATTTAACTCTTGTATCGCTATTGCCCTTGTTTCCTCTTTATATTTGGGGTGTTGTTATTAGGATTTTATCATCTGATGTGCATCAGTTGTGATCAAGAGAGGTTAGAGAAAAACCACATGTAAGTGTGTGTAATTTCTCTTGTAAATAATTTCATCTTTATAGTGGATTACAACAACGATGAAAGACAAGATGTAGTCTCACCTTGATGCGAACTTGTATAAATCTTGTTTGTTATCGTGCTTGCTTTTCCTTCCTTCTGCGATTATTACTATTTCTCTCGTTAGTTTGGAATTAGGGCATCTAATTTGTATGTCTGATATGTATGAGAAGCCTTCTACAAATAATAAGGTACCTCTCATGAAAAAACTGTTCAATTTAGAAATAACAGAAAATACACCAGTGGCAACACATTTGAATGAGTTTTGTACGATTGTCAATCAATTGACCTCCTTTTAGATTAATTTGATAATAAGGTTCGTGCCTTAATTCTTTTGGCATCTCTGCCAAATAGTTGGGAGCCTATGAGGGTTGCGGTCAACAATTCTTTATGTAATGGGAAGTTGAACTTTAATGATGTTCGGGTTACTATTCTTGCTAAGAAAGTTTGTAGAAAGGACTCGAGAGAATCATCGACATCTAATTCTGCCCTAAATGTCGATACTAGGGGAAAGAAATTTGAGTGTAATTCCAACAAGGGCAATAGTAGATAGCAAGGAATGAAGAAGCAAGTCCAAATTTGGAAGGAATGTAGAATGGTGGAATTGTGGCAAATCTGGTCATATAAAGAAGAACTGCAGAGCACCAAAGAAGGATGCAAGAAAAAAGATGTTGCAAATGCGGTGACTAAAGAAGTACAAGATACTTTACTCTTGTCAATTGATAGCCCTATTGACTCTTGGCTATTAGATTTAGGAGCTTCCTTTGACACCACTATGCATCACAAGATCATGGAGAATTATGTTGATGAAAATCCCGAGAAGGTGTATCTTACTGATGGAGAACCATTGATATTGTCAGTTTGAGGATGTCAAATGGGTTAGGGTGAAAAATTGACAAAGAGAGACATGTGCAAAAATCGATGCGTAATTTAATCTTAGTAGGGCATCTTGATAGTGAAGGTCATAATGAGACTTTTAATGGTGTCACATGGAAATTCACTAAGGGAGCCATGGCTGTTGCATGAGGAGTTAAAGCTGGAACTCTTTACATCACTTCTAATTGTAGAAACACGGGTGCGATTGCGGTTGCTGTTATTAATTCTGATTTGTGGCATTATAGGCTCAGTTACGTGAGTGAAAAGGGAATGAAAGTGCTTTAGTCCAAAGGGAAGCTACCAGGGTTGAAATCTGTAAACAACAGTTTGTGTGAAGGCTGTATTTTTGGCAAACAGAAAAGGATTAGCTTTTCCAAGGCTGGAAAGTAGCAAAAGATAACAAAATTGGTGTTCGTTCATATAGATGTGTGGGGACCTTAAACTGTTACCTCCCTTGGTGGTTCTAATTACTAAATGACATTTATTGATGAAGCAAGCAGAACAATTTGATTTTATTTCCTAAGAAATAAATATGATGTTTTTCATACATTCAAGAGATGGATAGCAATGGTTGAGAATGAGACAGATTTGAAGGTGGAGTGCTTGTAGTAAGATAATGAGGGAGAATACATAGATGATGATTTCAAGTGGAATTATGTTGATAATGGAATCAAGATGAAGAAGACCGTTCCTGAAAAATATCAATAGAATGGTGTGGCTAAGAGGATGAATAGGACTTTAAACGAGCATGCTAGGAGCATGAGATTACATGTGGGATTTCCAATGATCTTTTGGCCTGAGGCTATTAGCACTGCTGCCTATTTGATAAAAAAAAGGTCCTTCAACACCATTGGATTGCAAAATACTATAAGAGGTTTGGAGTGGAAAATAGGTAAACCTTTCTTTCTTGAAAGTGTTTGGTTGTGTTTCATATATTCACATTGATTCTGCTATTAGATGTAAACTTGATGCCAAATCCAAGATATGTTTCTTTATTGGCTATGGTGGTACCGAGCTTGGATAACATTTTGGGATGACCAAAGTCTTAAGGTTATCTGGAGCAAAGATGTGATCTTCAAAGAAGGTACCCTTTATAAAGACATGTAGAGAACAGATTCTGAGAGCACAAGTAATGAAGCTAAGAACTTTGAAATGATTCAGTTGAGAGATCTTCCAATTATTGAGATGGTGAATATTTCTCAAGACCAGGAAAACATAGCCCCAAAAGTAAATCAGAACATTTCTGTGACTGAACTCATAAGATCTACTAGAACTAGAAGACCACCATAGAGATACTCCCTTGCATTGAATTATATTTTGTTTATTGATAAAGGTGAACCAGAGAGTTATGAGAAGTCGTGCAAGTTGATGAATCACCCAAGTGGGAGTTGGCCATGAGGGACGAGATGAATTCACTGTTATCCAATCAGACTTGGCAGTTTACTAAGTTACCAAAAGAGAAGAAGTCTTTGTAGAATAAATAGGTGTACTGAATAAAAGAGGAATATGATGGCAGCAAGCGGTACAAGGCAAGACTGGTTGTAAAAGGCTTTCAACAAAAAGAAGACATTGACTACACTGAGATTTTCTCTCTAGTAGTGAAATTGACTACTATTAGAATAGTGTTTGAACTAGTGACAAATGAAGACTTGCACTTAAAGCAATTGGATGTAAAAACAACGTTTCTTCATGGTGATTTGAAGGAAGAAATTTACATGATCCAACCACAAGGTTTCAAAGCACATGAAAGGAGAAAATGGTGTGAAAACTTCGGAAGTGCTTGTATGGTCTTAAACAAGCTCCAAGACAATGGTATAAGAAGTTTGACATCATCATCAGTAGTATTGGTTTCTTAAGGTTTTAGCGGATCATTGTTGTTGCGTAAAGAACCTTAATAACTCGTACATCATTCTAATGCTATATGTTGATGACATGTTGATTATAGGTACTTGCAAAAGGGAAATAGATAAGTTGAAAATGGAGTTGTCCAAGAAGTTTGCAATCAAGGATTTGGGTGCTGAAAAACAACTCCTTGGGATGAGGGTTAGTAGGGATATTGATGTTTTGAAACTGTCAGAAGAAGAATATGTGAAGAGGTGTTGAGCAAGTTCAACATGAATGATGCAAAACTAGCGAGTGACTTGAGGTGGATTCTCAGGTATTTGATGTTAGGAATTAGACACCCTAATTCCAAACTAATGAGAGCAATAACAATAAATGCGGAAGAAGGGAAAAACAAGCACAAAAAGCTAGGGCAACCACATTACAAGAGTAAAATTCCAAAACTACCCTTAATGAAACAACAGTTAATATATCCGCGACCAACTCAACGTAAGACATTAATTAGGCTCCACAACTTAACAATCTCCCACTTGGAGATTAATCTATCATCAATATCTCCTCTACAGCGGCAACAACTTCTCAATCCTCAGAAAGAAGTCCAAGTGAAGTTGCACACAACTTCAGTTTCTCGATCATAACAATTTTCGTCAACATATCAGTTGGATTCTGATTCCCTCGGATCTTCTCAAGTGCTAAGTGTTGAATTTAGGATCCCTTTACTGAAATCTCAAGCAAGGTGAGAGAGGGAGAAAATAAAAGAAGGAGAAAGAGGGTTCCCGGGTAGAGAGGAGAGAAGAGAAAAAAAAGGAAAGAAAAGAGTTTAGGCAAGAGAAGAAATCTTCACGAGAGAGAAGTTGAGAACTACTTCACTTTGATGATTTAAGTTCGAGTACAAGCACCTCTCTTATATTAGAGGAAAGTAGTAGAGTCCAAGTACAATTAAACTACCATTCTCCTAATTACATTCAAACTATAACACTTAAAGATAAGTTTATTATAATAAAATAACTCAACATAATTAGAAGACTAATATAACTCAAACTAAAATTCTTCTATGAGGATGTGACCATAGGATAAATATGCCAACTCGTGGTTATCTTTGTGGGTTCCACTTGTTCTTCCAACTCATGTGATAAGGATACCAACTCGTGGTATCTTTGTGGGTCCCACTTGATGCTCAAATATTTCAACTCATTCCAGCTCGTGCTTGTTATCTTCCAACTCCTGACAGCTCGTGTGATGACTCCTCTTGGCATCTCATGTTCTTATGGTGGTTCCCACTAGCTCGTGCAACAATGGTGGGTCCCACATTGTGACACTAAGACTTCATCCTCTAGAGCCGATCTGATGAAGTGTAATGTACATGTATGTGTTTTGTTCTGACATGATCTTGGCATCTCATGTTCTTATGGTGGATCCCACATTGTGACACTAAGACTTCATCCTCTAGAGCCGATCTGATGAAGTGTAATGTACCTGTATGTGCTTTGTTCTGGCATGATAAACAAGATTCTTTGCTGAATGAATAGAACTTTGACTGTCACAATACAACACATTCTTCCCATGTTTGAGATGAAATTCTTCCCAAAAAGATTGGAGCCATACCATCTCTTTGCTAGCTTTGGTCATGGTGACATATTTTGCCTCAATGGGAAAAGAGCAACTATTTTTTAAAACTTACAGACCCAACTAACTGCTATACCACCCAATGTGTATACATATCTAGTAGTACACTTCCTGCCATCAATGTGTCCAGCCATGTCAGCATCTACATAACCCTTTAATCCCATGTCTGACTTTCTAAAATGTAAGGTTGAGTCTGTGTTGCATCACTTTAGGCTGACCGACGGAGCATTTTATAGTGTTGAATCTAACATAGGATTTATAGTGGTTGACAATTCTCTTCATGGATTGTTAATTTTTCAATCTAACACCAAAGAATCAATAGGGCTATCAACCAACAAGAGTAAAGCATCTTAACTTCTTCAGTCATTGCATTTACAACATCACCTTTCTTTTCATCCTTCTTCGGTGCTCTGCAGATCTTCTTTATGTGACTAGACTTCCCACAATTCCAGAACTCGACATTCCTTCCAAATTTGGACTTGCTTCTTCCATTCTTTGACTTCTCTCTACCATTAACCTAGTTGGAATTCCTCTCGAAGTTCCTGCCCCTAGTATCAACACTTAGGGCAGAACTAGATGTCGACGATTCTCTAGAGTCTTTTCTGCGAACTTCCTCCACAAGAATGGTATCCCGAATATCATTAAAAATCAACTTCCCATTGCCTACAGAGATGCTGACTGCAACCCTCATAGGCTCCCAACAATTTGACAGAGAAGCCAAAAGAATTAAAGCACAAACCTCATAGTTAAATTTAATCTGAACCGATGTCAAATGAATGACAATCATGCTAAACTCATTCAAATGTGATGCCACTAGTGTATTTTATGTCATCATTAAATTGAAGAGTTTTTTATGAGATGTACCTTATTATTTGCAGACGACTTCTCATACATGTCGAACAAAATCTTCATCATCCCTGTTGTAGTTTTCTTTTACACCACATTGCGAAAGAAGGGAAAAGAAACCATGGAAAAAACACAAATAAATTTATACATGTTTGCCTCAAGCTAAGACTACATCCTGTCTTCCGCCGCTGCAGTAATCCACTATGAAGAAATAATTTACAAGAGAAATCACACACTTATAGGTGTTTCTCTCTAACCGCTTGGGCTGCAACTCAAGATGCTCCTCGGATCAAGTATTCCCTTTCTTGATTCCATACTCTAGAATGCCAATTCTTCTCTCTTAAAGGTACTAGAGAACCTCTATTAAAAAAACTAAAATATAAAAGAGTAAAATAAAACTTACAACATTTTGTTGGAGAGATACCCTCTCCTATGCAATCTAAACTTCCAAATCTTCAAAAATGAGAGATTATGTAGAGGAGCTTGAGATAGCTAGGAATGTTGAGTGATTTGAAAGAGAATGAAGTTATTTTGAGATAAAACTACTTTTTTTCTCTCAAGAAGGTTTATTGATAGTTTCAATTAAAAAAAGCCTTGGAATGCTTTGAATAGCCAAGAAATACTTAGCTAATCCTCCCCAACAGGGGCGGGGGGGGGGGGGCGGGGGGGGGGGGGGGCGTGTGTTGGGAGTTGGTTTAAAATATTTCATGCCCTAAACCTCTATTACATATTTGTGCTTGAGAAACTAAATTTGGTTGGTTATCTATTTACGTAACTAGAGTTTTTGAGATTTTTTATTTTACTTTTACTCTTGGTCTTCAAGTTTTCAAGCTTATTTTGTGTAAGCTCTTCTTCCAAGCTACAATCTTCAATGAGTTTTGGTTTTGGGTCTTAACTTGGAAACTTGATTGGTATTTCTTTTGTTTTTAGATTTTGTCGTAGACCACATAGTACTTGTGTAGGAAGGCATGTGTCTAAAATACAATGATAACTTTGTTAGTAGAATACTTTCAAACTACCCATTTTATTATCATAAAATAATGGAGGCCAACATGATTTTACCATTGGTGTAGCTCCTAAATCATAAATGTTCATAGAGGAATTACTTTTTCTATTTCCCTTTTGAGTCAAATCTGGTCATTTTTCATCCATCTATTAGTCTAAAGCTTCATCCTTAATTGGAATTATGAATTGCTACAATGTGTGCCTCCTTCCATTTGAAATATAAGTACTGCTATCTTTTTATTCACACCCTTAATTCTTCAAACTATTTCAATTTTTTTCTTTAAAATGTCTAAAATACATTGATAACTCTATTAGTAGCACACTTTCTAGCTACCCATTTTATTATCATAAAATAATGGAGGCCAACATGATTTTACCATTGATGTAACTACTCATCATAAATGTTCACAGAGGAATTACTTTTTATTTCCCTTTTGAGTCAAATCTGGTCATTTTTCATACATCTATTAGTCTAAAGCTTCATCCTTTATGGGAATTATGAAGTGCTACATTGTGTGCCTCCTTCCATTTGAAATATAAGCACTTCTATCTTTTTATTCACACCCTAAATTCCTCAAACTGCTTCAATTTTTTTTTCTAAAATGACTTAAGAGTAATGCCTATAGACCCATTACTTGCAAAAAAAAGGAGTGCACCCAACATATCTTAAATCTATTATTTTATTTTTTCAAGTAGAAGTTTTAACCTACCCTTAAAAAGTGAGTAGACTCTTTCCATTGCCCTAAACGGATTGAACCGCCTTTAAATTTAAATGGATATTTCAGATAGGAGTTGGAGTTTGATCATTAGGCTAGGGTGTTTTTTCTGTTCTCACCATTATTTTGTGGAAGATAGGGTTTCTTTGAAAATTAAAAAGAGATTCCTAGCTTGAGGAGTGTCGAATAAGAAGTGTAAGTATGAGGTAATAGGCAACAACAAATTCTACAAGTGGTAATCAAATTTTGTGCAACCAGAATATCTTAGGGGGACAACAAGATGAGATTAAAACAAGATATAGACAAGAACAAGATGAATCAACACAATTAGAACTTCTTTTGGAATCATAATTTCTTGTTCAATCTACACAAGATCAAAAATTTCTTTTTCAGCCACATAAATTTTATGACAAAGATTGTTTGCTTATTGAAGTTACAAAGTATAGCTTGGGGGGAGGGTGTTGAAGAATTTTATAATAAAAGAATCTAAGTTGTGTCTCAAGCAAAGGAGGTTTAATAATTAAAGAAAAGTCAAAGAAGACCCTAAATGGAGCATGTATGTAGGGGGGGGGGGGGGGGGGGGGGGGTGGGGTGGGGGAGATTTCTTCCTTATTCTTTTAGTTTAGTTTCCTTATTATAAATTATCGTGATTAGGTTTAGTGAGATATTATTGGGTGTAATTTGGAAGTTTGGGAAAGTTTATTTTTAGCACGAGTCATTGTATCATTTTTTAAAAACCAAGTAAGGGATCAAAGGATGCACCATTCTCAAATTTTCCTCTTCATATCAATACACATGCTCCTCCTTGGTTCCCTCTTGTGTCTCCTCTCTTTCTTACTTTTTCTCATGTCTCTCTCTTCCATACTTCTTCTTTGTAAGTTAACATGGTATCAAAGTGGCAAGGTTTTGAGATGGAGAAGCAAAAGTGGATAGAGTCTTCCTTTTTACCTAGCACCCATTTTTGTCTTTGGAGTTTACATTATCATAAACAATATTTAATTTTTAAAATTAAAAATTTATTGAAGTATATTTTAGTCTAGTTTACAACTCAAAAACGATTTTGTCAATCGGAGTTTTTACAAAGAGAAATCAATATCTGAAGTAGCAAATAAAATTTGATGTAAAAAAAGGTATGTGAGTCTATTTTCTAATCCAACAAACCGTTTCTCAATTGGATGCTTCCGAAGAGAGATATCAACATTGGAAAAATCGAAGGGCATGTTGGTAGTTTGTTGCATGTGGAACTCCGAATTTTATGCCAATTTTTTCCTTTTTGAGATGATAATATTAGTTTGACTAAGTTTTCTAGTTGTTTACAAATTTTAATTAAGTGTTTCCCAACTTGAGCATCATTCCGTAAGAGTTTCTATTTTTGTATCTCATATAACACGAATTTCCCATTTTTCTACTTACATGAGTTTAGTTTGCTTTCTTAATAAAGTCTGAAATTTCTATATTATAAAATATTTTCTCCTCAATTTAAACTCAAAATATATTTTTATTAAACCTCCCTTATTCTAGAATTTCTTTGTTGAAAAGGTTTTTCCTGATTGGTCAAGTTGTTTTGAAAATAAATTATCTTAGATGAGAATTCTATTTTAGATAGTTTCTATTATTATGTTCTAACTAAAAAAAATTATTTATTGGTGTTTTTTTAATCTCCCTTTAGTGTTAAACTTGGTTTTTTTTCATCCCATCTATTGGTCTAAAAGTGACTCCTTTTTATTTAGACCTATGAAGAGCAATGCTAGTATGAGAGCTTCTATCTATTCCTCAAAGTAATTTATTTAATTTATTTTTAATTAAAATCACTTTAGATTAAAGCCTTCAAACCCACTACTTGCAAAGAACAGATTTTCACCCAACATATAACTTTCAATTATTTTAATTTTTACCGAAGTGGTATTTTTGAGCCACCCTTAAAAGTGAATAGATTCTTTTTATTGCCCTAAAATAAGACAGGCTACCTTAAATTTGAACAATCATTTTAGATTGGAGTTAGAGTTTTGTCATTGGTCTTGTTGGAAGATAAGATCAAGCCCAAACGACCAAGGAAGGTCCACATATGTAAGATTATTATAATATGGGCCACATGACCAAGGAAGGCCCACAAGATGGGCCCAAGCCCATAAGAAGTAGGACACAAAATAATTACCAAGAGCTGGCATCCTTATCACATCAGTTGGAAAATCAAGGATTCACAAAGGTATCTTTATCTTAGGGTCACGACCAAGAAGAGTTTTAGTTTAAGTTATATTTTTCTTTTATCAATATTGAGTTACCTAATTATGTCAGGACTTACCTTAAGTGTTAGAGTTTGGGTGTAATTGGGACAAGGGTAGTTTTATTGTAATTGGACTCTACTACCTTCTTCTATTATAAATAGAGCTTCATGTACTCTTATTACAACAAGTTATTGATGTCAATGAATTATTTCACTTTTCCATAAATTCAACATGGTATCAGAGTAGGTTTTGTGAGTTGACTTAGTCAACTCACGGAGGTGATGTGATCCTTTTCTCTAAACCCTAAACCCTAGGTCTTGGTTCATAGTTATTTTTTTCAGTCCCTACTCCTGTAGTTTTCGTTGCTATTTTTACCTTTATACGCAGTTTTTAATATTACAAGTTATATATTTACAGAAATATATTTGAGTCTAATTTCCAAATAAGAACGATTTGTTCCAATCGGAGTTATCTACAGAGAGATATCAATATTTGAATGAGCGAAGATCAGATTGAAAAAAGGTTCGAGCAGCAGCAGCAATCTTCCGATTTTGAGGTAATTTTTGCTATCAAGAACTAGACTTTATATGGAGAAATATATATCAAAATAGATATATGTAAGTCTATTATTTTACCTATTCAACCAATTTTTTATCTTATTTATGTACAAAGAGAAATCGATATTTGAAGCAGCAAAGGTCAAATTGAAAAAGAGGTTTGAGTAGCAGCAGAAAGCCTCAACTTCTGAGGTATTTTAAGCTATCAAGAAAGAGACTTTATATGGATAATTATATATCAAGATAAATTTATGTAAGTCTATTTTCTGACCTATTCAACCAATTCTCGATATGATTTTTTTATAAGGAGACATTGATCTTGGAAGAGTCAATGGTCGTTATGGAAAAACAGGAGAAACTGAACTTAGTTCGGCCAAATGACAGAGACCGAAACCTATCAGATTATTTATCTTATGATAATTATATTTTATGAAGAGATGTTATAATTGAATGAAATTTATTTAATTCTACTTTCATAAGGAAAAAATTTCATCTCAATCTGATCTATATTGAAAGATATATTCGAATTGGAAGAATCCAAGGTCATGCTGGTATCCTGTTGTATTGAAAAATCCGAATTTATGCCGATTGTTTTGTATCACTGTTTGAGTTGATATATCAAGAAAATATCTCACTTCTCCCTGGTTTGAGGGTTTATTTACAAATCTCTGTTATTTGGGATTATTGTTACTTCTATGATATTTGGTTCAAGCTGGGATCACTGCCATTACCTCCCAGCTTGAGGGGGAGAAGTAGAAGAAGAACAAGAAAGATGTATTTTATTCCTTATGTTGTGGATAAGTTTATGTGACCAAAATATTCAAGAAATGGAGAGCACAAAAGATGAAGCTTGTGCATCAAAGAAGAAATTTTTATATCAGATTATTTCATGGGTTCTTTGACAAAGTTTACTATTTGGTTCTTGTTATATGTGTTGGAAGATGGTTGTGTTATATTCAGCTGAACTATTATGTCTCTTTGGGGACATTATTATTGAATAAGAGGTGGCCTCTTGTCATCATTTATTTTACCCCGTCAAAAAGATCAAAATTATTTGTGGTTGGGAGTCCACAACGGATGAACTTCATCCTCATCAAAAAGATGAAAATTATTCGTGGTTGGAAGTCCACGATGGAGGAGCTTCATCCCCGTCAAAAAGATGAAAATTATTTTTGGTTGGAAGTCCATGATGGAGGAACTTCATCCCCATCAAAAAGATGAAAATTATTTTTGGTTGGGAGTCCACGACAGAGGAACTTCATCCCAGTCCAAAAGATGAAAATTATTTGTGGTTGGAAGTCCATGACGGAGGAACTTATGAGTACGTCCACGTTATCCCCCCCATAATGGCTTTTATGTCTCCTACCACTTGAGAGTCGTTGTCCTGTGGAGGGACACGGTGGTGGACACTTCAGAGCAATGCCGATAGACACACTACCGATAGCAATGGAGTGTGCCCTACATCCAGCATTTAGACTGGAGTATGAAGCAATGGCTTACCAGCTAGGAGTGATTTTTACTCTCACTTATAATGCCGCAAGGCCTCAAGAAAGGACACAACATCATGAGGGGGAATGTTGGAAGATGAAGGCATATTGGAAGATGTGCCATTTTATAAAAAAATATTTTATACATCATTTGCAGCAAGCTGAGAGTTCATGTTGTTCTCTCACCCCTAACTTGAGGGGGAGTGTTGGAAGCTAAGATCAAGCCAAAATGACCAAGGAAGGCCCACATATGTAAAATTATTATAAGATGGGCCACATGACCAAGGAAGGCCCACAAGATGGGCCCAAGCCCATAAGAAGTAGGACCCACAATGATTACAAAGAGCTGACATCCTTATCACATCAGTTGGAAAATCAAGAAGGACTCATAAAAGTATCTTTATCTTAGGGTCATGACCAAGGAGAGTTTTAGTTTAAGTTATATTTGTCTTTTATCAATATTGAGTTACCTAATTATGTTAGGACTTACCTTATGTGTTAGAGTTTGGGTGTAATTGGGACAAGGGTAGTTTTATTGTAATTGGATACTACTACTACCTTCTTCTATTATAAATAGATGTTCATATACTCTGATTACAACAAGTTATTAATGTCAATGAAGTATTTCACTTTTCCATAAATTCAACAGGTCTAGGGGTGATTTTTCTTCTCTCACCATTACTTTTTGAATATTGGGTCACTTGGTAAAGAACTAAAACTATCCTCAACTTGAGGAGGAGAAGTAAAAGAAGAAGTACAAGTACGAGGTAACAGATAATGAAGGATTCTATAATTTGTGGTAATCAAATTTTATGTAACCAAAATATCCAAGTAAGAGGGAGAACAAGATAAAGACTACAAGCAAGATGAACCAAGAAAATTAGAATTTCTTTTGCAATCACAATTTCTTTTCCAAGTGACAAAAGATTAGAATTTATTTTTTAGCTAGACATGTGTCATGACGAAGATTGTTTGCAAGTTGAAGTTACAAATCCTAATTTTAGGGGGAGTGTAAAAGAAGCTATTACCAAGGAATCTATGTTGAGTTTTCACAGTTGAAACAAAGTCCGAGAATAAGAGGAGAAAAAGAATCTAAATGGAGAACTTGTGCAAGGAAGTTTTTCTCCTTATTTTCTTAGTTTTAGTTTCTTTTTTACCAATTATTGTGATTAGGTTTATTGAGATATTATTAGATGTAATTAAAAACATTAGAAAATTTTATTTTTAGCATAAGCCATTGTTTTTTTATTATAAAAGAGCAAGGGATACAACACTCATAATTTTCTCTTCATATCAATACATGTGCTCTTCCTTGTTCACTCTCTTTTCTCATATCTTTCTTACTTTTTCTCCTTTTCTCTCATTCTTTCATGCTTCCTCTTTGAAAGTTAACAAAGAGAAAAAAACATGGGAAGAGAAGGGAAGAAGGAAGGTGAGAGAAAGAGACAAAGAGAGAGAGAGAGAGAGAGAGAGAGAGAGAGAGAGAGAGAGAGAGAGCTCATGGGAGGAGAAGAAAAGACGGAAGAGAGTGATAGGAAAGAAAGAGATAATGCACGAGTAGATAAAGAGAGGAAGAGAAGAACAAAGAGGAAAAAGAATAAAGGCTTAGGCTGATTTGCCATAGCCAAACTTCTTCCAAATTAAAACTCAACATTACATCAAATAGGAAACTTCATCTTTAACTAAAACTCTTACTCTAGATATTACATCAAGTAGCAAATTAGACTTCCTAATAGGAAACTAAGATACACAAGACTCCTTTGTTGGCTAAATTTTTTGACTTTTTTGACAAAATACCAAAAATACACCTAAGTTGGAGACCCCCTTCTTCTTGCTTGGTGTCCAAGTCTTCTCCAAACTTTCTAATTTGATTCCCTTAGATCCTCTTTCCATAGCCCATGTAAGTATAGTATAAAAATTATGAATTCTATCATTCCACCCCCCGGAAGACCAAGCTTGACTTCAAGGTTGAAAAGTGGGGAATTGTTGTAAAACATCTTTTGGGCATGAGCCCATTGCACTAATAGCTGTGTGTGTAATCTTGTTCCATGTTGAACGTGTTGCATTTCGAGAATGAATACAGAATGGCAGCAGCATCAGCTTCAATGGTTAGAAGTGTGGTTGAGACAATGTGTTTCTTAACTAGGAAATATGGAAGACTGGACAAATAGAAGCTTTTACTAACAACTCCAACTTATAGGCCACCTTCCCAATTCTTTGAAGTATTTTTTAAGGTCCAAAAAATCATGGAGACAACTTTTGATTCCTCCTAGCCGCAAGAAAATATTACCTATAGGGTTGAAGCTTGAACTACGAAGTCATCAACCACAAACTCCACCTCTTAGTGCCTTGTGTCATGCTACTTTTTTGTTTGGCTAAGGTGAGCTGGTGCTTGTTGACCTTTAATGACTGATCTCAGTCTTAAAAGGCTTCTTCTAGAGCAACGACCTTTGTAGTGCTCACCTACAGGAAGAAAAGTGGGGAGAGGCCTGCAATAGACAACCTTAAAAGGAGACATCTTGAAGGAAGTGTGATAGGAGGTATTTCAGGAATATTCAACTGCCCTTGGCAGATAAAAAGTCCATGTAATGGGTTTCTTATTGACAAACCCTCACAAGTACATCTCCAATCAATGATTCACCACCTTTGTTTGGTCATCGTCTGATGGTGGTGAGTTGTGGTCATCTTCAAGGTGGTACCTTTCAAAAAAAATATTCTCTAAAAAAGGAGCTTATAAAATTTAGTCCTTATCCAAGAATATAGTTTATGCCATGCCATGGATTTTTCCACATGTATAACATATACTTCAACAATTGTTTTGATAGTGTGTGGATGCTGCATGACACAAAAAGTGAGCATACTTGCTCAATGTATCCATTAGTACTAGACTATTTGTCTTTCCCTTAGATGGTGGTAGTCCCTCAATAAAATCTATGGAAACATCTTCCATATTCTTTCTGGACGGGGCAAATACTGCAAGAGACCCGTCGAAGTAGTTGTGTCATATTTGAATATTTATCACACGCTACTATTTAGTTTTTAACATTAGCTTTGAGCCCCAGCTAAAAAATAGTGTTTCTCACCCTATGGAAGGTTTTTAGGAAACCTGCATGATTGGTTGTGGAGAAGTTGTGCATCTCTCTCAAAATTGCATGTACCATTTCTTTGTTGTACACAGAACCACTACCCGATTATAGAGGAAGAGTAAGGAATTGACTCTTTTGTAGTTGGGGGCCAATGTACTGTCTTCCCAATCCTTAATAAGTTGTTCTAGGAGTAGTGGATCAGTGCTATACGTAGTTTTGATATCTTGTAAAACCAAAGGAACAAGAGAAGCACATAGAATAAGAAGTGTATGGTCATGTTTCCTTGGCAGACTATCAACTGTACCATTCCCATTCAGTTTTTTGTATATAATATCAAAGTCATATCTCATCAATTTAACCAACCACCTTTGCCTCATGGTGTACTAATTCTCTTTGGAAGCAAAATTTAATGTAAGCAATGGTCGGTTCAGAAAGTAATTTTTTTCCAAATGTAGTAAGGTCTCTAATGTTGAACTGTACCAAGGTAGAGATTTCCTTACCATAGGTGGACCAAGAGAGCATTCTCCCCTTGAGAGGTCAGCTAAAGTGGGAAATAAATTGCTCTTCTTGCATCAAAACAACTTCAATTCCCAATCCAAAAGCATCACACTCAATAATTAATTTTTTAGAAAAGTTAGGCACATAATTCAAAGGGGAGGAAGTTCATATTCAGTTATTTGAGGACATAAGAATGTATATTTTTAAGTAGCAAATTTAAAGACCTAATAATAGTAGCATAGTTTTGCAAAAATCTCCTATAATACCTTGTTAATCCCATGAAGCCTCTCAATTGTTTTGGGATGGTAGGTTGAGGTATCTTGCATGGCTTGAATTTTGTCATGTTCAGTTGACACCCTTTCTTTGGAGCTCACATGCTCTAAGTAGTGAACTTTAGCTGAGGAAAAAATACACTTTGATGACTTGACTTGGAGAATCTTAACCCTTCATCCAAGTGACCTAGATGATCCTCAAAACTCTTCTTGTAGACTAGTATATCATCAAAGAAGATAAGTACACATTTCCTCAAGTAGGGCCAGAAAACATCATTCATCAAGTATTGAAAGGAAGTCAGTGCATTAATCAGTTCAAAACGCATCACAAGAAACTCATGTTGTCCATCATGTGTTCTAAATGCGGTTTTCTAATCATCATTATTAGCTACTCAAATTTGATTGTAGCCCGAGGAAAGGTCAAGCTTAGAAGAAAATCTCTGCACCACATAATTCATCAAGTAATTCATCAATAATGGGAAGGGGATACTTGTCTTTGGAAGTGACGTTTTTGAGGGCCTGGTTGTCCACACTAAACCTATGAGATCCATAATTTTTCTTAACTATTAAAATAAGGGAAGTGTATGGACTGTTGCTTGGATTAATTATCCTTTCTTGAAGCATCTCTTTGACTAATCTTTCTCAGTTTTCAACACATGAGAGTACTTGTAAGTCTATGTGCTGGTAGGGAGGCACTTTGTTGGTTGAACTCAATGGTCTTGATATCTCTTTGGTGGTAAGCCATTGTTGCTGAGACAATATCATGGAAAATAGTTAATAAGTTCTTCATTCGAGGGGGAATATTTTGTTCACCTTGTGCTCCTACTGGTGCCACTATTTGGAAGAAGACTGGCTTCTAAGGGTACCCACGTATGCAAAATATCCTGCCTTAAAGAGTGAGGCTCACCATTTGAAATAACCTACCACTTATATGGTGCTGCATCGACAGAAAAATTCCATTGTCATCTTACTAAAGTCCCATACAGCCTCTCCTAAAGTGTCCAACCATTGCATGCCTTATTACAAAATAAAAGACATATCTCTTTAACTAATTACACTTTCATGCCATATTTATGAGAAGTCTTCTTATTTACCAAGATGTCACCTCTTGGACGTCTGGGCATTCTTCCTTTGACATGTGGGCTGGAGCCCCATCTTCTAACAATATGTACCATATGACCTTGGACCTCATTGTTGAGTTGCATGGTTAGAAATTGGAGTGTCCTAGAAAGGGCATGGAAGGATACTTCAGGGTTTAGTATGTGGTCTTCTGTAACAACAATTTGAGGTGATGATCTTCCTCCTCCTCCTCCTCCTCCTCGAAAAGGTACATTTGAAATGTTTTGTACCTATGACCTGGAACAAATTTCTCGCAAAAATTAAAGCACAAACCCTTGCTTTTATAATGGACTCCATGGGGAATGACGGTAGCTTTGTTGGTTGTTATTGGAGTTGGGGACTGGAATGGCAGAAAGGAGGTTCCTTGGGTTGAGGCTATTAGAGTGACAATTTTTCTTCCTGAAGTGTGGCATGGTAAATTACCTGAATAAGAGTTTAGGATGAAATACTCCCACTTCCGCCGCCAAATCAGGCTTATGTCCTCCAATGAAACTTCCCACCCGGATGTGTTCTGACTATGGAGCTCTATTTGCAATTCTTTCAAACATAGCTTGATATTCTAGACAGAGCCTATCTGCTTGAGCTTGGTCAAGAGAGAATCGAAGTCTTGATACTGAGTGGGTCCAAAACAAACATACAGAGCTTGAAAAAACACTTGCCAAGAGAGTAGTCCTTTTCATGCCATTGGAACCACCTTCTACCATGATATTCATGATGAAATGAGACTAATAAAATCCATTGATCTTCCTTGGTTTGGTGGTAGGCAAACAATTCCTCAGCCATATAGGCCTATTTGTCTGGATCACTTTAGCGTTGCACCTAGGAAAATCCAACATGGCCATACGAGGCTATATGGAATGGAATCAAATGGGAGATTGAGGTGAAAAATGTGGAATTGTTTGGGCAACCTTGGGTATGGTATGCGACATGTCAAGATGATAGGAATTAGGGTGTGATGACTGAGAGAATGGAGTAGATTTGTGGAGAGGGAGTGTCTTGGTTAAGGAGGATGTGTGAGGTTAGGAATCGAAGAAACATTTTGGTAAGGAGATAAGTTGGGAATGGTTGGTGTAGGCAATAATGGTGGTGACGGGGAGGATACCATTTCAAAAATAGATTTGGACAAGGCTTCCCTGTCCAACATTCATTGAAGGGGAAGAACGTCTTGAAAGCCTCTCTTCCATGAGAGATTGCACTAGACATGTCAAGTGATCCATCTTGTTTCTCAAATTTCAAAGTTTCTCCACTTGTGTGTAGAGATTTGTCCAATTTTCTGAATTGAACTCGTGAGCGGCAGCTTCCTCTTGCTATTTTAGTTCCATGTATCTCATGTTTCACCATGATTGAAGAAGATAACAAAGGATTACTTTAATAACACTTTGATAGAACCGTCATTGGAAAGGTTCTATCTTTTCAGGAAAGTGCAAGGAAAAATTGAGAGGCTTCGGAAAAGGGTAAAAGTAGATCTAGAGAAGAAGGAAAGGGAAGAGAAGGGAAGAAGGAAGGAGAGAGAAAGAGAGAATGAGAGTGTTCGTGCAAGAAAGAGAAGAGGGAAAAGTTTGGAGAGAGGAGGATAGAGAAGGGACAGAGAGATAGGGCACTAGTAGAGTGAGAGGGAAGAGTGGAACAAAGAGGAAAAGGAATAAAGAGTTAAGGCTGATTTGCCCCTAACCAAGCTTCCTCTGTTTATAATTTATCCATTACATCAAATAGGAAACTCCTACTTTAACTAAAACTTTAACTAAGAGATTATATCAAATAGAAAATTAGAACTCCTAAGAGGAAACTAAGACATCTTTTTAGCTGACTAATTTTTTTGACTTTTTTTCACAAAATACCACAAATATCCCTGGGCTGGCTCCTCCCTTCCTTTATCTTGCTTGGCACCCAAGTCTCTAAATATCTAATTTTGATTCCCCTAGCTCCCCTTGCATGACTATAGTATGAAAAATATGACTTTTATCACCACATTAAACTCGAAAAGAATGGAGGTCACCCAAATCAACTCACAAGTTCTGTGCACCCTTGGTCTATATTCAACATCTTCACTGGATCTTACTACTATATTTTGTTTCTTACTTTTTCAAGTCACTAGATTTCCTTCCTTAGATGTACAAGAACCTCTTTCTTTCTCTTTCCTTCAAATATCTAATTATCATGTGATTTGCATATCCAAATGAATTTTCCCAGGATTTTTCATGAATCTTCTCACCAGGTAACAACATATGAAATGGTAGATCGAGTTACAGTTGTTGGCAGAGGTGGTGTCTCAAGATGGGGGGGGTGGGGGTGAATTTAGTGCTTATTGAAAATTTAAGTGTTAATGTAATTAAGAAATGTAAATGTAAAAAATAAAACAAAAAAACCATAACATAAAGATTTATTGATGTTCCCCTAGTGATAGTCACCCCTCAAGAACTCTAACTTGAAAAATTCATTAATCCTCATAGTAATCATGAAAGGATTCACGGTTCCGTTGTGCCCAACCAGTGCAATCTCCAATTGTTCACCCAAAATCTCTCTTCAAGAAATAGATCTTGTACTTGAACTGTGATCTTGACACAAACAAAAAACATTTTTCGTTTATACTTTTTTCTTATGGTTTCCTGTTATACATACTGCATATAGATCTTGTATATGAACTGTAATCTTGTTGTAATTCGTCGTCGCTGCAGGGGATGTTTCAAAATAAGCGGCGATATCTATGGCAGAATTGCAGCACATCTATCAGATAAAGCATGCCCGAGGATACTTCAAGAGGCCACTACTCTAAAGCCATTTCTTCACTTTGAAAAGCTACCAAAAGCTGCCGCATGGCCAAGAAACTTTGCAATCTCACCCCCCACTAATGACAACATTTCACTGTATTTCTTTCCAGAAACTGAAAGGTACTTCCATTGCTTGTGTTCATTGAAGGGCACACAGTATTTCTTTGCTAGTTCTTTCCTTGAATCTGGGATTCCCACTTTCCGTGCTAGGGATGAGAATCTGTACAATGACCTGCTCGATGAAACTATGTCCAGAGAATTGGTGTTGAGAGCATCAGTTGGCCGCACTGAGCTTCTCATTTTCACTTCCCTTGAACTGCCCCAGAGCTACTGGAGTAAGCACTCTTTCTACATTGGCAGACGCCATATCACTACCAGCTCCCAGTTCTTACAGTTTCTGCACTAATATTTAAATGACATTCAGGGATCTTCGGCAAGTGCTATTTGTGGGGGTTATTCGGGGAAAGACAGAACCCACTCCCCAAGGCCTCTCTGATCATAAACTTAAGCAATGATGAAGAAGACTCAAAGGGAAGAAGCGATAGGTTACAGAACAAAAGCAGCCGTCTTTCTACTTACCCCGTCAGTGACGGGCAATATGGATCCTCACAAACCATTCAGCCAGCACGTAATCTGAGAATTGGAGATGTCAGAAACCTGTCTTCATTGCAGACTGACAGGTTTCCCCAACCAGCTTTCAGATCCTATTCTCAAAGCTATGATGCACCAACACCATTGGCCAGGCTGGACATTGGGACTAACTCGAGGGCAACACAGCTGACAAATCTGCAGCTTCGTGGTGATACAACAGTACGTGAAAGAGAGAAATTGCTGAACAATCGTACTAGCATTGATTTGGTCCTGTTTCCCCTGGAGGCAGAGATGATGACAGCTCCACCTGGGAAACGAGGACCTATGGAAGCAAAAAGATGAGTTGATGCCGCATGAGATGGGGGAGATGGTCAATCAAAAAGCTACTTTTGTATGGCATTTTCCATATGCTTATTAAGTATTAATACCGATTACATCAGTGACAAACAAAGAGCATGTGAAAGTTGGTTTTAAGATTTAACTTCTAGAGAGAATGGAAATTGGACCAAATTGGAATATTCTAGTTTGAATTTGCAGGTTGTATAGGTTTTTAGTCCCCATGAATCATGTAAGGGAGTTGGTGTGGAACTCATTCACTTGGTTACCATTGATGCAGGCATGCTTTGCATGTTGGATTTGCATCATCTGTGAGAGGCTGCCCTCATGTGGGGTTACTATCTATACCAATTAAATAACTTGTATAGATCATTTAATTTGCAGCAACCTGGTATCGCCTCCTTGAATAATATAGAAAAAATTTTAAAATTAAAATATTTATTAAAAACTATCAACCTATCAATAAGATTAGAAAGAAGGGGAGGGGAAAACTGTGCTTTTTTCCTAAATTTTGTAAAAGAGATGCACTTGATGAGGGTGGCATCACTTTTGTTCTTCTAACTTCACATAGAAACTGAAAACAAATTTGAATTAATTTTTCATAGCTAAAATTTACTACTTTGCTAAATGACAGTTAACAAAGGAGAAGAACGCGATTGGGCTATGGATTTGGGAAAGAATGTTAAGGTAGTGTAAGTTTGATATTATTGAACTAAAATTCTAAAAGTATCCTTCCCCTAACTAGGTAATCAAATACAAAATAATCATACCAAAGTGTTTTATTTAATAATAGTAAACATGTAAAATTACTTGAATATTTAATTGGCTAGCGCCAACGATTGTCTTGTCTTATGAGTGTCGCTTGAAAGAAAGTTCCTACTTCTCTAGAGACTCTACCCTCATCGTCACACTCAAATTGATGTGTAACTAAGGGTATTCTGCATCTCAATGTCTTAATAAGACTCACTATTACAGGTTTCAATCCATCCACTTTTTATTTCTATTGAAATTTCACCTTGCCACCTCCACTTAGATATGTTGGGTTGTCGCTACCAATGACTCATTTAATTGCCTTTAATTAATTTGACCCCTTTTGAAGCATTTTAAATTTGTTTCTTTATAATACTTTAATCAAACAATCGACCAAGTGAGATTTCTCACAATTATATATGTGAGTTCTCTATCTTCAAAAGACTTGGAATTGAGGCTTTCATTTTTAGTCCAAGCAATCCTTAATTGGTTATCAATTAATCAAGATAAAAAAATAGGGTTGCTTGTCTTTGGAATCAATGGTAATAAATCCATAAGTTGTTTGGCTCCTCTGACCATTTTTAAAGTTATTATTTCAGCTTCTATGGTGGATCTTGTAATCAAGGATAACTTTATAGAGTTTTAGGTGACAACACTTGCACCTATTGCAAACACAAATAGACCAATACACCTAGTGTCTTTAAATGTTATATCCAGTTGGCATCACTATCCCATATTATACTTTGTCAGCAAAATTATCCCATATTATACTTTATCGGCAAAAAATTATCCCATATTATAGACAGGTTTGCAATCATAAAATGTACACGGAAAGAGTGATCAGTTTGCTCAACACTTATGTAGCATTAGGATCCATTTTTCATAATTCCAAGCAAGAGAAAGAAGAAATAAAAAAAGAACAGAAGGGAAAAAGAGCTCTCGGGTAGAGAGAAGAAAAAATAAAAGAGAAAAGAGAGGTGGCACCAAGCAAAGAGAGAGAGAGAGACATTAACTCAAGGATGAGATGTGTAAATTGATTAATTCCGAATTACAACACCTCTATTTATAGTAAAGGAAGAGGTAGAGTCCTTATACAATTAGTCTTTCAATCCTAATTATATTCCAACTCTAACTCTCTAAGATAAGTCTATTCAAACCAATCTACTAGAAGACTAATATGAGTTGAACTAGAACTCTTTCTTCATTCACGTGAATACAAGGGAGGACGCCAACTCATGGCCTTATCCTTGTGGGTTCCTCATGATCTTCCAGCTCATCTTGATAAGGTTGCCAGCTCATGATATATTTTTGGGTCCCACATGATCTTCAAGTTTTCTAACTCAATTCTACTTGTGCTACTTAATTCCTTAACTCGTGCTTGCTTGGGTGAGGACTCTTCTTGGTGTCCCATGTCCTCACGGTGGGTCCCTCCTGCTCAAGCACCATGATGGGTCCCACATTGTAACACTCCCCCTCAAGCTGGGGGTGAGAAGACATCATAAATGCCCAGCTTGCTGCATATGGTAGACATAATCTTGTGAGTGGCCGGCTTGGTGAGAATATCTGCAACTTGACTTTGTGTTGATCTATGCTTCAGAGATAGGAAACTAGCTTGGAATATTTCTCGTATAAAATGACAATCCACTTCAATATGCTTTGTTATTTGATAGAAGACTGGATTCGATGTAATGTGTATTGCTGCTTGATTGTCATAGTATAGATCTATTGGAGCTTCTTTGTAGAATCCCAACTCAGTGAAAAGAGATCTTATCCATATGAGTTCACTAACAGTGTGTGCCATGGCCTTGTATTTTGCTTCTGCACTAGACCATGCTACTACATTTTGCTTCTTGCTTTTCCATGTAACCAAATTCCCTCCAACCATCGTACAAAATCCCGAAGTAGATTTTCTGTCATTTGGGGATCCGGTCTAGTCTGCATCTGAGAATCCTTCGATGTTGAAGTGACCATGGTTTTTATAAAGAAGCCCCTTTCCAGGAGCTCCTTTCAGATATTGTAGTATTCTTTCAAGTGCTTGCCAATGACTAAGTTGTGGCTTGTGCATGTATTGACTTACCACACTTATTGTATATGAAATATCCAGCCTTGTTACACACAGGTAAATAAGTCGTCCCACTAGTCTTTGATATTTCCCAATATCTACATCTTCTCCAGTGCCTCCACATAATTTTGTATTTGAGTCCATAGGAGTGTCTACTGGTTTGCATCCCATCATTCTTGTCTCCTCTAGTAGATCAAGGGCATACTTCCTTTGGGATAGCACAATCCCATGTCTGGATTGTAATACTTCAATACCCAAAAAATATTTGAGTAGTCCAAAATCCTCTATCTTGAATTCAGCACATATTTTCTCCTTTGTTTTCTGGATGCCCTCGGAATCACACCCAGATAAAATAATATTATCAACATATACAGCCAGAATCATCATACCTCTCGGTGTATTTTCTATAAATATTGAGTGATCTCTAGAGCATTTGTGAAAGCCGACCCTTATGATGGCTTGACTAAATTTCTTAAACCATGCCCGAGGGGACTGCTTTAGACCATATAAAGAATTTTTTAGGCTGCTTACTGACTCCCCCTCAACCACATACCCAGGTGGTTGTTGCATGTAAATTTCTTCTTTAATATCACCATTAAGAAATGCAATTTTCACATCAAGTTGATATATCGACCATGATGAGTTGGCTGCCATAGATAATAATATACGTACCGAATTCATTTTTGCCACTGGAGAGAAGATTTTTTCATAATAGATTCTATAGCACTGAGTATAACCATTGGCAACCAGTCAAGCCTTTAGTCGTGCAATTGACCCATCCGGATTATGTTTGACAGTATAAACCCACTTGAAACCACAAAGTTTTTTATATGTGGGAAGAGGAACCAGTGACCATGTATGATTGTCCTTAAGGGCCTTCATTTCTTCATCCATTACTGCCTTCCACCCTAGATATTGTAGAGGCTCCTGATAGGACTGAGGACCAAATATGGAGGAAATAGAAGAAAGAAACTGATAACATAAAGGTGAGAGGCGATGATAAGACACAAATTTTGATATGAGATGAGAAGTAGAAGGTCTAATGCATGATCTAGGTTTTTTCCTTATAGAAATAGGACGAGTATCATATTGAGGGCCAAAAATAACTGGTAATGAAGAACTTACGTCTGTTGGATCTGTTAACTCGGTAGGTGTGGTGTCGGCCACTTGCTCTGGGGGTTGAATAATCTATGTATCACGAGGCATAACCATTCGAGGGGAACCTGGTACTGTGGACAGACCAGGAGGAGCACTATCAGAATAAAATGAGGACTCTTAAAAAAATGTTACATCCCTTGACACAAATTAACGTTGACGAGTAGGACTACAACAAACATAACCCTTTTGTGTGCGAGAGTATCCTAAAAAGATATACTTGATAGATTTAGGATCAAGTTTCCTGTGTCTAGATAATGAATTATGAACAAAACATTGACATCCAAAGACTTTCAAAGGTAGTGAAAATGGACCATCATTTGGTAATAATCTAGAGTAAGGAGGTTTATTACCAAGAATAGTAGATGGTAGACGATTTATAAGAAAGCAAGCCGTAAGGACTGCATGAGGCCAATAAAAGTATGGAATTTTCATGGCATATAATAAACCTCGAGCCACCTTAAGAATATGATGATTTTTTCATTCAGCGACACCATTTTGTTGAGGAGTGTAGGCGCATGATGTTTAAGGGATAATGCCATTTTCTTGAAAAAAGGAGTCAAGGTTTTTGGAAACATATTCTCTGGCATTATCAGACAGGAGAATTTTTATTTTCTGACCAAATTGTGTGAGTACCATAGCATGAAATGACTTAAAAATGAATGGCATCTCAGAATGCTCCTTAAATATAAACAACCAAGTTGTGGGAGTGAAATCATCAATAAATGTAAAAAAATATTTTGCTTGAGAAATGTTGGAGACACTCAAGGGCCCCCAAACATCAGTATGAATTAAAGAAAATGGAGTGACACTTTTGACTTCTGGGCGACGAGAGTATGTACTCCTTTGATGATTACTCAATTGACAAACCTCACAATGAAATTTTGGCCTTACTTTAAGAGAAGGAAACATATAATGAAGAGACTGTGTTAATGGATGTCCCAACCGATTGTACCATAACCGTGTCTCATTTTCAGTAGTAGAAACCATATTTATTTTCAGCATATCCAAGTAGTAAAGCCCCCCTTGTTCATGGCCTCCACCAATCACCTGCTTCGTTATAAGATCCTGAAAGACACATGAAGTGGGTGAGAAGGTAATAGAGCAATTAAAATATTTTGTCAACTGACTAACAGATAATAGATTCAAAGGGAAAGTAGGAATGAAAAGAATATCAGTGAGCAGAAGTGATGGTGTGACAGAAGTGGAACCTTTCCCTTGGACTTGGTTTGAGAACATTCAGCTATGATAACAAACTTGTGTGAAAGACTCAGAGATAGAGAATGTAATAAATTTTTGTTACCTGTAAGATGCTCAGAGGTTCCCGAGTCAATTATCCAGGATGAAGATGAGGCAGATAGCATACCTGAAGCGGTAGTGGCAGCAGTAGTTGTGGAGGAACTAGGAGAAGAACCCAGCATTGTCTTCATTTTCTGAATTAGCTCATACTCTTCATCAGTAAAAATTTTCTATGCTGCTGATTTTGTGGGTTGTTCTTCTTTTGTATAACTTATAAAGGCTTGATTAGCCCTTGTTAATTCTAACTATCCATTGGCTTTATAGCATATTTCTTTATAATGGCCATATTGTCCACAGTATGTGCATGCCCCGTAATAGCAATGATCTATAGTGTGGCCAATTTTTTTACAATGAGTACATTCTTTCCCATCTGCTCTGCCAGCACCTGTCCTTCCACCTCTTCCTTTGCCTCCTCTATAACCTCTACCTTAGCCTCGGCCGCGGTTAGATGATGATCCTCTATGATCGGAATACATAGCAGATGATACTTCAGTAGTGGAGGAAGAAGTGTCTAGAATACGAAGTAGTGTTGTGCATACATCATCAAACTTGGGGACATCAGAAGCACTCAAAAGTTGACTCTTGGCAATCTCAAGTTGGGGTTTAACATTTGCAAGACAAATAGCAGTAATTAAGGCTTCCTTCTATTTGTCTTGTATAAAAATATATGTGCTTGAAGGCTGAGATAACTTCCACTCTTGAAGAAAATCTCTAAAACGAGCCAAGTACTCATGGATATTTTCTTCTTGTTTAGTATTCAACATTCTTTGGAGAATATCATATGGTCTATGTAGAGTATCCGGGCAAGAGTACAATTTAGCACATGTCTCCCAAATTTGTTTAGCAGTGTCAAGATGAATAACATTGTTCGAGACATGTTCTTCCATGCTATTGATTAGCCAACTAATCACCAAAGTATCATTTTTCAACCATTTGTTATAAAAAATATCATCTTCATCAATAGGTGGTCCTTGGGTGGTGAGGTGACCAATTAGGTCTTTAGTTATAAGGAACCTCCGAACCGATGTGGACCAACTCATAAAATTTGATACCCCACATAAGGGTATGGTGGTAATTCTCAGTATATCACCTTTGATATTCATATTTTCTTCAGCCATGATAGGCCCTTCTTCTTCAAAAAAAATCTAATAATAACACCAAGTAGTACACTTCAAACAACTCGATGTATGGGAAATTTTAGCATTGATGCTAAATTATTATTCTAATTTTTTTTTCTAATACTACTCATAAGAGACTCAATAACAATCTTCTATATCAGGGAACTCTTATCCCACGGAAAAAAATTCCAACAATCTGATCATGGACTGGTCTCGGTATACAAAATTTCCAAACCGACAAAATTGTTTTGATAGCTCCTTCTATATAGAGAGGCATGCATATCCATAATATAATAAGATCAAAGAATTTACATAATCATCCTTAAATCATCTTCTAAATTCAGAAACAAGTAACATGAAATGAAAAAAATTAAACACTTATCTCTCGGCTTGTGTTCTTCCTTCATAAAAGAGCCTTCTTTGAGTGGTGTTGATCATCACTTCTTTAGAGCATTCCTTTGACGAGGGATCCTAAATATAATGCTTTGATACCATGTTGAATTTAGGATCCCCTTTTCATAATTCCGAGCAAGATAAAGAAGAAATAAAAAAAAGAAGAAAAGGGAAGAACAACTCCAGAGTAGAGAGAAGAAAAAATAAAATAGAAAAGAGAGGTGGTGCCAAGCAAAGAGAGAGAGAGAGATTAACTCAAGAATGAGATGTGTAACTTGATTAATACCGAATTACAACACCTCTATTTATAGTAGAGGAAGAGGTAAAGTCCTTATACAATTAGCCTTTCAATCCTAATTACATTCCAACTCTAACTCTCTAAGATAAATCTATTCAAACCAATCTACTAGAAGACTAATATGAGTTGAACTAGAACTCTTTCTTCATTCACGTAAATATAAGGGAGGAGGCAAGCTCATGGCCTTATCCTTGTGGGTCCCTCATGATCTACCAGCTCATCTTGATAAGTTTGCCAGCTCGTGAGATATTTGTGTGCCCCATTTGATCCTCAAGTCTTCTAACCCAATTCAGCTTGTGATTCTTAATTCCTTAAGTCGTGCTTGCTTGGGAGAGGACTCTTCTTGGTGTCCCATGTCCTCATGCTGGGTCCCACCAGGTCGAGCACCATGGTGGGTCCCACATTGTAACAACTTACATCCTTTAAGCAAAACTAGAGTAACTTATTTAGAAACAATAAAAAATAAAAAGAGAAAGAGAAACCACACTTCCATGAGCACTACATATTATGATACTTTGACAAGCTTGAAAAATGAGACTGTATAATCCATAGAGAACTAAATGTCAAGCATCAAGACATCAGAAATGTAAAAAACATTAAAAGAGGAAAAATGAAATTTACTTTTCAATCTAAATGAAATGGCTAAAATAGAAAAAATATTGACCTATTTACTAGGAAAAAAATTGACTATACATCCTTTTTCTAACACATATCAATATATACTCAAGAAAATACAAGGATGGGAAAAAGCTAGCAACATTGACTCTATTTAATCACCATTGACAAGTTATTTTTTCCATCTAAAGTCTAGGTGTCCCATAGTTTAGAGTCAAAACTCTATTAATAGATCAAGCAACATAAATCATTGATGTCAATTGAATAAATCAAGTTGGTTACAATAGGTTTGTTCATTCAAATAGGCATTTGCACCCTTCTCAAAAATCTGAAACCACATGAGAGGCCTAAACCAGACTATACACCCACTTCCAACAGTTTGACCAATGAAACCCCTAGTTGGTTGGCCCATCAATTGGCTAGATTGTTGTTTTAAACATAAATCTGTTTGATACAAAAAATCTAATAGCAAGCCTTTTTACTTTGACAAATGGATGTCTCCACCTTGGTTCATATATGGAAATTTTAACACATTTATGGTACTAGAAACAAGGTTTTGTAATGTTGAGGACTCAATAGCTCACTGAGTCACCCAAAAGAGGCGGCAATCACTCATTGAGTTAATTACTTTTAAATTTCATATTTTATATTGTTTAAGTATATTTTTTTCATTAAGTATGTAAAGATCCAGGTCGTAGGGGCAAAATTGTCAATTTAAGCCCTAAAACTTTAATGACATCAAACCCTATTTAGAGGGTAGAGAAATAGAAGAAGGACAAGCATTGAATTAGGTTAAATAGGGTTTGGAGTTCTCCTTGACGAGCTCTAGGGTTTTTGAGGTCTCCTTGACGAGCTCCAGGTATAGTTTCTCTCTCGATTTTGGTTTATTCTCTTCCTTTTTAAATTCTGTTTGCATTGATTTTACCGAATCAAAGTGGAAAGGATTGTTGCTGTTTCTGAGTTCACTCAGCTGCTGTAGCCTCCCCTTCATCAACAACAGCAAGAGGGGCATTCCCTCCTTCATTCCGAGCAAGGGTAGGGGTTTCCCCAATCCCCAACCCGAGAGCAACCTCTAAAGAGGTGCTTTAGCCTATACACGAGCAAGGCAGGATTAGGAACACCTAATCCCTCATACGTGAACATCAGTACCTGGCCAAGATGGTCCTTACTCTCTCAGTAGTGAGCACGAGCGGCAAGGGTTCTCAACCCTTATTGAGAAAAACAAAGAAAGGAGACTTCTTTTCAGTCTTATCGAGAATAGCCAAAGAAAAGAGCCTCCTTTTCATCCTTACCAAGAGCAACAGTTTTATTACAGTGCTGGATTCATAAATCCCACACCGAGTTACTCGATCTATGGCTAGGGACCATAAAAACTTGGTATCAGAGTAGGGTAACACGGGGGAGCCCAACAATGGTGAGTTAAAAGAGTTGATGATCAGAGAGTAGCAGACACAGGAAGAAAAATAAGTAGAGAATCAATGAAAGTTTGCCATAATCACGGAGAAGTTACAAAAAATTCCAAATATTAATCTCCAGATTGATAGACTGTCTGGAATGTTGGAAATTATTATAGTGGGAAGAAATTCAACCCCGGAGCAAAGAGGAGAGGACAACTCATTAAACACAGGGAGAGACCAATTTATAGGGCACACTGCCTTTCCTAGCTAGATGGGAAATTTCAGCCAAGGAGGAGGCACCGTACCAAGGTATACAAAACTTGACTTCCATACTTTTAATGGGTCAGATGACCCCTTGATTTGGTTACATAGCTGCAAAAAGTTTTTTACCCATCAGAGAACATTAGAAATTGATAAGGTGGGACTGTCCGACTTCCACATGCTTGATGAAGCACAACTCTGGTTTCATCAAGTAGAGTTGAATATATTGGTGCTGGATTGGGAAAAGTTTAAGGAGTTATGCACTATCCGGTTACGTCCTCCAGCCCACAGTAACCCCTTGGGGGATCTATTGCTATTACAACAAATTGGCCTAGTGGAACTATATCAAAAACAGTTCCAAGAAAAATTGGCATGAGCCATTCAGATGGTTCGCATATACCAGCAAGTCAATTTATTTACACCAGGCCTTACTGAGTCATTAAGGTTAGAGGTGGAGCTCCACGCACCTGCTGACTTAGCTCGAGTAATGAATCTAGCTCGTGCACTAGAACTTCGACAAAAAGTTCAAAACAAGAGACCAACTTGGCAAAGGGACCGGAACCCTTCCAATAACTGGCAAGGGAGGTGAAACACTAACCTTCAGATAGCTTCTCCAGCAGGGCAACAGGTCAGAAATCATCTCAGTATTACTCCTGTATTTAAAAAATTAACGAGTGTGGAGAAGGCTAAGCGCAGGGCAAAGAACTTATGTTACAACTGTGATGAAACATACAGGGTAGGCCATTAATATAAATGTTTGTTATGGTTAGAGGTTGATGAAATAAAAAAACCACAACAGCTTGATGATTCTACTGAAGAGGATCCACCAGAAATCTCTTTGCATGCCATTATAGGACAGAAATCCACCAAAACTATGCAAGTCCGCACTCGGGTGATGGACCAGGACCTTGTCAACCTTCTGGATTCGGGAAGTACACATAATTTTTTCCATTGGACCGCTGCTCAACACCTTCAACTAAAAATACTTCCACACTCAACAACAACAATTTCGGTTGCCAATGGAGAAAAAGTTTCAAGCTATGACATCAGTAAAAAAGTAAAATTCTCAATCGGTACGACTTTCTTTCATTCAATTTTTTTGTCATACTTCTATATGGGTATGATATGGTATTGGGTATTAAATGGCTGCAAAAATTAGGCCCTATTTTATGGGATTTTACTATGAGTTTTGAAACAGGCGGACAACAAGTACTATTATAGGGCAGTCACGTGGACAAGCCACATCATATTCATACGATTCACACATAGGACAATCCGGACAATAATATAGAACATCTCCTGGATGAGTTCTCGGACTTGTTACAAGAGCCCTCTAGGCTGCCTCCCTTGAGGCATTGTGACCATTGGATATGTTTAAAATAGGGCTCAAAAGTGGTGATCGTTTGACCTTATCGGTACCCATACCTACAAAAAGATGAAATTTAAAGACAATGCCAAACCATGCTACAACAAGGCCTTATTTGCAGCAGTCGTTCACCATTTTTGTCGCTAGTCCTCCTCGTTAAGAAACATGATGGTACATGGCGATTTTGTGTCGATTATTGGGATTTGAATGGCCAAAATGTGAAAGATAAGTTCCCTATTCTTATGGTGGAGGAGCTTTTAGATGAATTGCACGGGTCATATATATTCACCTAATTGGACTTGAGCTTTGGATATCATCAGGTTCGTATGCATCTAGATGAAATAGAGAAAATGTCCTTTCACACTCATCACGGCCACTTTGAATTTTTGGTCACGCCATTTGGGTTATCCAACACCCCATCCACATTCTAGGCGTTAATGAGGTATTCTGCAACTATCTTTGCAAATTTGTACTTGTTTTCTTTGATGACATACTCATTTATAGCCAGTTCGGGCATCAACATTTAGATCATTTAAGATTGGTATTTCAACTGTTACATGCCCATCAATTATATATAAAGAAATTGAAATGCTCATTTGTGACATCACATGTGGCTATCTCGGCCATATTATTTCCCATGATGGGGTCACAGTTGATTCGGAGAAAACTTAATTTATTGTTGATTGGCCGCAACCTATGAATACCTCTGCTTTTAGAGGGTTTTTGGGATTGGCAGAATATTATAGGAAATTTATCATAAACTATGGACCGATAACAGCACCATTGACAAATCTCCTCATGAAAAATTTCTTTATTTGGAATGATCAGGCCACACAGTCCTTCTCGGATCTCAAATTAGCTCTTGCATCTGCACCAGTTTTGCAACTTCCCAATTTTGAAGATTTATTTGAGGTTGAGTGTGACGCATCAGGTGGGGGCATTGGGCCGTTCTACAGTAGCACTTTCACCCTATTGCATATTTCAGTTGATAGCTGGCAGTACGTCACACAAATTGCCAGTATATGAACACGAGTTAATCGGGTCGGCCAAAGCTATCCAACATTGGCGCCTGTCCTTATGGGGTTGCGCATTTCTTATTCGTACTGATCATTACAACCTTAAATATTTGCTGGAGCAGTGACTCATGACTTCTCCTCAACAACAATGGATTTGTAAAATGATGGGATTCGACTTTACTATGGAATACCGTGCAAACAGGTTAAACAAGGCAGCCAATGCCTTATCACGACGTTTGGAGACTCTGCCGCTTCTATATGCTATCAACCAGCCTCGTTTTATTCTTTTAGACTTGGTCAAGGAGGAAAATGCCAGCAATTCGGTTCTTCTCGATATGCACAAGAAATTTATAGAGGGGGCCATGGACTCTAGATAGACCATTCAGGATTCTCTTATTTATTACAAATTTTTGTTTCAGCCATCATCTCTGCATACCATGACAACACTCATGAAGGCATCTAGAAAACATTGCATCACATTCGAGCGGATTTCTATTGGCAAGCTATGAAGACCTCCATTGTAGCATATGTATGATCTTGTCTGGTGTGTCAATGTAACAAGGCCGAACACTTAAGTTCCACTGGTCTTCTACAGCCTTTGGCACTTCCAACACAGGTGTAGGCCGATATTTCTATGGACTTCGTCAAAGATCTTCCACAATCTTTGGGCAAGTCAATTTTATTTGTGGATGTGGATCGGTTCTCCATGTATGCTCACTTTATCCCCATGGCACACCCATATACAACATCCAGAGTGGCACAAATATTTCTCAGGCATATTGTTCGTTTACATGGTATTCCCGAATCGATTGTCAGTGATCCTAATGATGTCTTTACCAACACTTTTTTTCGTGAATTGTTTCATCTATGCGACACCAAGTTGAAGTTCTCATCATCCTATCATTCTCAAACAGACAGCCAAACAGAGGTAGTTAACCTCACTGTGGAAATGTATTTCCGATGTCTAGTGGCGATCGTCCTAAAAATTGGGTTCAATGGCTACCGTGGGTGGAATATTGTTACAACACTTCCTTCCACACCGCTTTATAGTCTACTCCCTTCAGCATTCTCTATGGCAGAGATGCTCCTTTGCTTCTCTCATATACTCTGGGCTCCACTCGCGTGGACTCTATTGATCAAGCACTCATTGAACGAGACCAGGTGTTACAAAATATTTTGGATTGCCTCCTCAAATCACAAGTTCGTATGAAGGACTTCTACTACGAGGGCAACAGGATATCACATACAAAGAAGTTGACTATGTCTAGCTATGACTCCATCCTTACCACCAAAACTCACTAGCGGGCCCACACCATCCTTACCAGTTTCTCTATTATTCCATGCATCGGGCCAGTCGCCTATCAATTCCAACTTCCCACAACGGCTAAACTCCATGATGTGTTCCGTGTCTCCTTAAACCCTTTAAGGGTCTCGTTGATCCCGTCCCTTCCTCCGGTGGACAATGGATGGGTTATTCTTACTCCAGCTACGGTATTGTGTGCCAATCGTATTAATAACCAGTGGGAGATTCTAGTACAATGGAAGGACACCGGACAAGAGGCTGCTACATGGGAACAACTGGCCAACTTCAAACTGGTCTACCCAACTTATGAGCTCGAGGACAAGCTCTTTCTCCAAGGAGGGGGCAGGGGGGGGGGGGTGCTGATGTTGAAGACTCAATAGCTCATCGAGTCACCCAAAGGAAGCGGCAATGACTCACTGAGTTAATTACTTTTAAATTTCATAATTTATATTGTTTTAAGTATATTTTTTGCATTAAGTATGTAAGGATCCAAGTTGCATGGGCAGAATTATCAATTAAAGCCCTAAAACTCTAATGACGTCAAACCCTATTTAGAGGGTAGAGAAATAGAAGAAGGTCAAGCATTGAATTAGATTAAATAGGGTTTGGAGTTCTCCTTGAAGAGCTCTAGGGTTTCGGAGGTCTCCTTGACGAGCTCCAGGTATAGTTTCTCTCTTGATTTGGGTTTATTCTCTTCCTTTTTGAATTCTGTTTGCATTGATTTTACAAAATTAAAGAGGAAAGGATTGTTGCTGTTTCAAGTTTTTTCCGAGTTCACTCAGAGGTTGTAGCCTCCCCTTCATCCACAGCAGCAACAGGGGCCTTCCCCCCTTCATTCCAAGCAAGGTTAGGGGTTTCCCCAATCCCCAACCCGAGAGTAACCTCTAAAGAGGTGCTTTAGCCTATACACGAACAAGGCAGGCTTAGGAACACCTAATCCATCATACGTGAACATCAGTACCTGGCCAAGAGGGTCCTTAGCCTCTTAGAAGTGAGCAACCAAGGGTTCAACCCCTTACTGTCTGCGAGCAGCAAGGGTTCTCAACCCTTACCATGAAAAACAAAGAAAGGAGACTCCTTTTCAGTCTTACCGAGAACACCAAAGAAAAGAGCCTTCTTTTCCTCCTTACCAAGAGCAGCAACTCTATGACAGTGCTGGATTCACAAATCCCATGCCGAGTTACTCGATCCATGGCTAGGGACCATAACATGTACCTGCTCCTGATGAAAGAGTACTAAGTTAAAATATTGATTAAATAATTACATGGCCTTCCATCTTTTTCATATGACCTTCTCATGTATACATTGACAACAACATTAAGTCCATTGCTTACGGCATGGTTTTTCTCCAGAAAAGCCTTTTCTAATTTCCATGTAAGAAGATCATCTATGGATGGTTGTTTCCCAATTCCTGATAGTTCATGTGCCCTTAAGTCTATAGTGACATCATTTCCTTTGCCTTGTTTATTGTGAAGCTTTTTATGGTGAAGTGGCCACAAAAAAAATCACATATTTTATAGCACCCTAATATTTAGTGGCCTCTAAGAAGTAGACAATTTCGTCTGAACATATCATGCAACATTGGAATGTGAGTTTGATCTCATTTTAGCAAACTCAATTTCATCTATTTAACCCAATCAAAATGCCCAATAAAGTATCAGATAGATAAACAATTCAACTCGATTAAAGAATTAGGATGTAAATTTCCAACATAGTTTCTTATCACATTTACAATAGCCTTGCAACCAGATTGATGACCGATTCTTAACTTTCGTAAGAAGAAGGGGGAATTTTTTTTAAAAAGAAAGAAATATAAGTGAAAAGCAGAAAAATATCAGTTTCATACATAAAGTGATACAAAATCTCTACTAATACTTTTCTCCAAAAAAAAATAAAGAATTAACTCTAGACAATGATGATAGAGATAGAGATAAAGATAGAGATAAAGACAACTGGTGATTGAATTAGAGACAGACTCAAATTGCAGCGATGAATGCTGCTTTCTATAAGTATTTCCAGCGATGACAAACTGGTTCTGATTAATCGATCAAACTCTGATACTATGTAGAGTATAGGAATGAAGAATAATATTACCATGATTATTACTGATTAAGTGTACACTACTTATAGAGTTACAACAGAGACAGTAAATGATTAGAAGCCTACAATTTGAGTATGTCTCTAATTCAATCACTAGTTGTCTTTATCTCTATTTCCATCAAGTGATATGTGTGTATGTAAACCCTATAAGGGAAAATAGGCAAAAATCAATGAATGTACTGAAATAGAAACAACGAATAACAACCAATAAGATAGAAATGATCCAAACAATGCCTTAGTAACAAAGTTTTTTATTGTGAAAAAAGGAAAAGTGAAGTGACTTGGAAAATGATAATATATGAGTAACTAAAAAGGTTCCTCAATTATCATATAACTTCGAAGACTAGAGCAAGAGGAACAAAATGATGAGGAATTGACAGAGGATCAAGGCCTACGTCACTAACAACAAAATGTGTGACATTTTTCCGCTTCTTGTTTTAGACTTTCAGAAAAAAATTAATTACGACTCCACATTTTACTAGAAAGGTATAACACCATTATACTAGGAAAGCCAATATGGACGAAATTTGCTTGAGAAACTGAGCCCGATCGTGCCATCAATTTCTTTAAAAAGAAAACTGCATGTTAGTCACGTAAAAAATCCAGGTGATGTTCTCTTGTGAACCGGATTCGCGACCTATACTATTTGTGCTTTCCCCCGAAACAACCTCGCTTCATGCAACATCGATTTAACATAACTAACCAAATAAATTCCCCTCGAATAGAAGAAGCCCCATTCTTATTTCAAAGTCATGGTGCTCTGTGAATGAAGCAATAGAGCAATTGCAAAAGGACCAATATAACACCAGATGCACCAGGATAACAAGGAGAAACCATGAAACACCAAAATCAAAACAAAGAAGCAAATAAAAGAAGGCAGAACTAGAGTAGTTCAACTTGCATGATAACCAGTGACCGCGTTATCCAAGAAAGATGAAGACAATGTCTTCTTGAAACTTCTTCAACTGTAAAGAACGCTAAGAAATCGATTAGGTATATCAAACCGACTTACCACAACCCGAATCTCCAACGATCAATGTGACACAATTCTCCAAAATCTTCTCGACGATCTTATCTTTGAGCGACATTATGGTCAAACGAGATGAAAGAGATGGCTTGAAAGGAGAAGGAGAAGAAGACGAACTAGAAGAAGCAAAAAGGGCCATCATGCCTGAGGCAGAGGCTTCATTGCAGAGAAAGCTGGGAGTGTGAGGTTGCTTGCTGAATGATACACTTTTAGTATCTCCTAAGTTTCGCAGTACAAAGAGGAGCAAAAAAGAGGTAGAAAGCTATTAAGGTGAAAGATGCGCTCCTTTCCGTATTTAAAAAATGACTTTTACGACATTACCCAACTTTTTAAACATAATTACACAAATAAGAAATTTTTAACTTATTAAAAAATACCCAATTTTGACTATCAAATGCACATATGTACAGTTAAAAGTGACACATAATTTTTGACCGATTACAAAGTGCCACGTCATAATAACACATCAGCACCCGATGAATCGAACGACACAACTGACACGCCATCTTCAAGACACTTCATCACCCATGTAGGATGCCATGTCATTAAATGACACAAACCCTCAAGATCAGTTTAAAATATTACGTGGTAAACCACCTCATCATCCATGTACTACCTATTATTATCAATTTAAATTATTTATTAATTGAAAATTTTATTTTAGATTTTAAAAATCAAATTTATCAGTACACTTTTTATTACCTTATATTTAAAATAATAAAATATAAAATAAGTACATTAAATTAATTTAAAATATTACTCTTACCTATTTTAAAACTTTTATTATCTATTTAAAATACTTATTAATTGAAAAACTATTTGAAAAATTTTCTTTTAGAGTTTAGAAAACAAATTTATTGGTACACTTTTTTATTACCTTATAATAATAAAAATAAAATAATTATATTAATTAATAAAAAAAATTATTCATACCTATTTAATACCTTTTATTACCAATTTAAAATATCTATTAATTGAAAAAGTATTTGAAACAAAAATTTTAGAGTTTAAAATAAAATTTATTGGTACACTTTTTATAATGATATATTTATAATAATAAGTTATTAAAAAGGTATATTTTTAAATAAGAAATTTTAATCCTCGCTATTTAACACCTTTTATTATCAATTTAAAATATTTATTAATTGAAAAAATATTAAAAAATTATTTCAGTGTTTAAAAATATAATTTATTTGTAAAATTTTTATTACCTTATATTTATAATAATAAAATATAAAATTTTAATATTAATTAATTAAAAAATCTTACTCTTACCTATTTAACACCTTTTATTATAGATTTAAAATATTTCTTAATTGAAACATATATGAAAAATTATTATCGAGTTTAGAAATAAAATTTATTACTAAAATATTTATTACATTATATTTATAATGATAAAAAAATAAGTTAAGTAATTAAAAAATATGACCTATTTAATACCTTTTATTATTGATTTTAGACATTTCATAATTTTAAAAATAATTAGTAATTTTTTAATGGTTTTCATAAATATTTTTTGTCGGAACACATTTCAATAAATTTAATTTTTTTAAAAAATATATAAATTTTAATATTTATTGTTTATTAAAAATATTCAAATATGATTGACAACTATGATTATCGATTTAAGGTATTTTAAAATTTATTTTAGTTTTTAACAATCTTATTTGTCAGTTATCTTCTATTTATTTTAATAAAATATAAAATTTAAATATTAACTAATAAAAATCGCATCATTAGATATTGAAAAAGATATTTTAAAATTTAAAAAAATTTAATTTTTTTAAATATTATTTGTCAATATGTTTTTTATTACTTTCTATTTTTTTAAATTTTAAAAATATATATTAACTTTAAAAATTATATTCTAATCAATTTCATACCTTTCATTATCAATTTAATATATTGTCAAACCTTAAAAATATTAAAAAAACTCAATTTTATTTCTAAAAATCTTATTTATTTATACACATTCTTTTCCTTCAAATTATTGTAATAAAATTTAACTTAATATATTAATTAATAAAATAATTCAATTTAATTTAATTACCTTTAATTTGATTACTCTAGGCAACCAACCATAAAAAAAATTTTCTTTAACTTAAAACTATATAAAAAATTATAATAAACATTGAGGTTCATTTTGTCCATTTTCTTACATCCACATTTTTTTATGCGTATATTACCAAATGTGAAACATATTGAATCACATAAAAAAACATTGAAAAAATAAATAATCTTTTGTGCAACATTTTCTAAATTTCCACTTGATTACAAATACTATAATGATTATTTCAAATTTTGGTAATACAAAAGTGCAAAGCGCCTTAGCCCAAAGATAATTCAGAAACCATAAATGAAAATTCTCTTTGTTATCCTTTTCCATAGAACGTAAAAAACATCAGATTCCAATTCCCAACCGTCTGCAACATGAAACCTCGAAAGTTCCCAAAAGTACCTACAAAATCATAAACAAAAGTCTCTTCAAATATGTTAAGGAATAGTCCTACATGGATTATTGAGTACAAAGATCATGAGTTTATTAGTTGGGAAAGAGGCTTTCTATATGGGCTAGTCAATATGGGATGGGCCTTGGACCCAACTTCAAATGGTATTAGAGCAGGTTCTGTGAGTTGATTCGGTCAACCCACAAAGATAATGTGATCATTTTCTGATCTATTATCTCTAATAGTTTAGGTTCATAATTATCTTTTTTTTTTTTTGTCCTTATACTTGTTGTTTGCTTTGTGTTCTCACCTCTATACTTAGCTTTTCATATTGCATTTTATATATTGACAAAAAAGATATTTGAGTCTACTTTCCAACAAAAAATGATTTTTTACAATTTGAGTTTTCTAAAAATAGAAATAAATATTGGAAGCAACAAGTATCAGATTGCAAGAGAGGTTCGAGCAACAACAGAGAGGTTCAAGGAACAAAAGTGCTTACCTATTCAACCAATTCTCAATCTGAGTTCTTTATATGGAGATATTGATCTTGGAGGAGTCAATGGTCATGCTGGAAAAAGGAAAAAGAGTACTTAATTTGGCTAGATTAGAGAGACCGAAATCTATCAAATTATTTATCTCAAAAGAAGTATATTTTATGAAGAGAAGTAATACTTGGATGAAAGGTATTTAATCCTAGTTTCATAAAATTTTTTTTATGTCAATATGATATATATTTAAGTATATATATTGGAAGAATCAATGGTCATGCCGGTATCTTGTTGCATTCAAAAATCTGAATTTAAACCGAATTTTTTGCATCACTTTTTCAGTTGCTGTTATTGATCAACAATATCAGAAAAATATCTCACTTACCCCTTTTTGTCAGTTATATTTTGTTGAAAGATATGATGTAATTAGGGTGGCACTAATGTAATTAGTTTAAATTTCTTGTCTCTTATTCACTCTTATTAGGGTGAAGGGTATACTTGTAATCTTGGTAGTTTTGATACCGATAAATAAACCATATGGGGAAGGGTTTGGATGAAGTCCAAGACCCTAATTTCCTCCTCTCTTTGGACATGTACCATATTTTTATCCTCTCTTTCTCTTCTCTCTTCTTCCTTCTTCCTTATTTGTTTTCCCTAAATGATCATCTATGGAATACTGAAAATCAACATGGTATTAGAGTTGTGATTTTCAGGATCCAAATTATCCTGAAGACGTTGTTATTTTGATGAAATCTGACGAAGTCTTAGAAGGATCCTAATGAATTTATGGAAAAGAGAAATACTTCATTGACTTCAATAACTGGTTGTAATCAGAGTACATGAACCTCTATTTATAATAGAGGAAGGTAGTAGAGTCCAATTACAATAAAACTACCCTTGTCCCAATTACACCCAAACTCTAACACTTAAAGATAAGTCCTAACATAATTAAATAACTCAATATAGTTAAAAGACAAACATAACTCAAACCGAAACCCTTCTTTGACATAACCATAAGATAAGATACTTTTGTGACTCCTTCTTGATCTTCTAACTAATGTGATAAGGATGCCAGCTCATGATAATCATTGTGGGTCCTACTTCTTATGGGCTTGGACTCATCTTGTGGGCCTTCCTTGGTCGTGTGGCCCATCTTATAATAATCTTAGATGTGGGTCTTCTTTGGTCGTGTGAGCTTGAGCTTATCTTCCAACAGATCCTCTTCTCTGTTTGTTTACTACTGCTTCGCTATTCTATTTCTAGGAGTTTCTTATTCATCATTGACATAAGCTGCTAAGTATCTTGCTGGATTATTTCTTCCACGGAGAAGAGAGATTCATCACTCTATTTTGAAGCACCATTGAGGAAGAAACTCTGTTCCGAAAACTTGATCTTGATCTTACTACTAATTTTCTTGAATCTTGATCTTGATCCTCTACCATTCCGTTATGTCGAGGTTCTCTTTGAAAGTTTCCTACTGTGGTTGCCATTTCTATAAGCTGCTTTCTTGCTCCGTTCGATGTCAAGGAAGAAGATGACTGCTGATTTAAGTTTTCCTAAGTTAAGAAAAATTAAACTAGTACTGGTTTTGTCCGAATCTCGAATCGGACCTGCCCAAGTTCACCAAGTGAAAGCTTACTGTTTCTGCACTAGTCTATCGAGTTAACTCGGGCCAACTCGGACCAAGTCAACTCAGTGGTCAACTCGGGTCCAGGTCAACCTGACTCGGCCCACTTATTTTTTGTCTCGTTTATACTTGTTCAGGTCCCAAGTTCTATACATATTTCTTCTATGACTCAGTTATATTAGTCTACAAGATTTCACTCAGTTCAACTCGGTTTTCTATCTCCGCCTAGATTATTATTTTGAAGTATAGGTAGCTTATTACTCAGATCAAACTTATTACTTGGGGCACCACTTCCTGATGGACTCGCTGCAAATTATCTCATATGTCCTTATTAATCTTAAGGGCTTCTATTATTTACCAGTTATCCACTACTATACAACTACACATGTGGTGCATGTTATTTGGGCATTGGCCCATTTCCGCTACTGCTATTGTGTCTCTTTGATTGAGACATTTTTTTCTGAAGAAGAACTCCTTGGTTGATTGCCTTGGGTTCATTATTTGCTGACTTTTGTCGGCATTGTTTTGTCTAATGTGGAATTTGAATTTCTTAAAAAAATAAAGCATATGGTGGCCTCAACATCTTATTTTCCTCTTTACCCATTACCCTTTGTCAGTCTTTCTCCTACCATCCTTTATTTGACTCTCACTTACCCTTATTGGTCAACCCTTTTGAAGCATTTCTTTGACTGGTCCCTTTTATTCATATGGGTATTTTTAGTCCATTGAAACATTTTATTGGTACCCATGGGTCTTTATCGTCGTCTTGTGAATGATAGGCATTATCCACTTTAGTGATTATTTTCACTATATTTGTTCGAAATCTTTTGAGTTTGGTTTTGACTTATGTTTTATCACCCATTTCTACCCTTTGAGAGTTTGTACCTGGGGTCATACTTATCCTTGGGACATTGTGATGGAGAAGCTTATTACTACATATATGTTATTTGGTTCAATTTGAGATCATTGCCATTACCTCCCAGCTTGAGGGGGAGAGTTGGAAGATATGATTTAATTAGGGTGGCACTAATGTAATTAGTTTAAATTTCTTGTCTCTTCTTCACTCTTGTTTGGGTGAAGGGTATACTTTTAATATTGGTAGTTTTGATACCTATAAATATACCGTATGGGAAGGGTTTGGATGAAGTCCAAGACCCTAATTTCCTCCTCACTTTGGACGTGTACCATATTTCTATCCTCTCTTTCTCTTCTCTCTTCTTCCTTCTTCCTTCTTCCTTATCTCTTTTCCCTAAATTACCATATATGGAATCCTGAAAATGAACACCTTTCTCATACCATCCTTTTTTGACTCTCACGTACCCCTTTGGCCCAAACTCTTGTGTGTCGCTTCGGTTGGTTTACCTTTTTATATATATGGGTATTTTTAAATCCATTGAGACTTTTTATTGGTACCCTTGGGTTTTTTATCGTTTTCTTGTGAATGATAAACATTACCCACTTCAGTGATTATTGTCACTATTTTTGTTCAAAATCCTTTGAAGTTGGTTTTGACTTATGTTTTATCACCCCTTTTTACCTTTTGAGAGTCCATGTCCAATTTCGTACTTATCCTTGGGACACCATGATGGATGAGATTATTACTACATCTATGTTATTTTTTTCAAGCTGAGATCATTGCCATTACCTCCCAACTTGAGGGGAAGAAGTAGAAGAAGAAGTACAAGAAAGAGATATTTTATTCCATATGTTGTTGTAATTTTATAGAATAAAATATCTCTTTCTTGTACTTCTCCTTCTTCTTCTCCCCCTCAAACTGGGAGGTAATGGCGGTGATCTCAACTTGAAACAAATAACATAGATTTAGTAATAATTTTCTCCATCATAATGTCCCAAGGATAAGTATGAATCTGGAAGCACTCTCAAAAAATGGATGATAAAACATAAGTCGAAACCAACATCAAAGGATTTCGAACAAAAATAGTGAAAATAATCACTAAACTGGGTAATGCTTGTCATTCACAAGAAAAGGATAAAAAACCCAAAGGTACCAATAAAAAGTCTCAATAGATTTAATTTTTTTTTCTTGGAAACAATTTTTTAGCAAAACATTTTTTGGTAATTCAATTTTTGCTTAAAAAATTACCTTCTCCAACTATATGGCTATTTTGTGTATTTTTTATTGAAACATTGGGAAAGTATTTTTAGTAAAAATACATCTATAGGGACTATTAGTGCCTCATGTGTCCTGGAAACACATTTCTATCTGAAAATTCTTACTAGGAAAATTTTGTGGTAAGACAATTTTTGGTGATACAAATTACTTTCTACAACTATAAGGCATTGTTAGTGTATTTTTTTAGGAAATGTTGAAAAATTATTTCGAGTAAAAATACGTCTCTGGAGACATTTGGTGCCTCATGTTTCCTAGAAACACTTTTCTTGCTGGAAATGAAAATTCTTATTAGAAATATTTTGTGGTAAGGCAATTTTTTGTGAAATAAATTATTTTCTACAACCTTAAGGCCTTGTTAGTGCGTTTTAAAGAAACATTGGAAAAGTATATCTAGTAAAAATATATTTGCAAGGTCCATTAGTGAGTTATATTTGCTAGAAACACTTTTCTAGTTGACAATTCTTACCAGGAAAATTTTGTGGTAAGGCAATCTTTGCAGAATAAAATTACATTTTACAACTACAATGCCTTATTAGTGCCTTTTTTGTGGAAGTTTTTGAAAAGTATTTCTTGTAAAAATACGGCTCCAAGAACTATTAGTGCCTCATGTTTCTTGGAAACACTTTTGTAGCTGAAATTTTTTACCAAAAATATTTTGTGGTAAGACAATTTTTGCTAAAACAAATTACTTTCTACAACTATAAGGCCTTGTTAATGCCTTTTTTTTTTAGGAAACATTGCAAAATTGTTTCTAGTAATAATACGTCTCCATAGACCATTAGTGCATCTTGTTTACTGGAAACACTTTTCTACACTATTAGGCCTTGTTAGTGGCTTTTTTTTTTTAGGAAATGTTGGCAAAGTATTTTAGTAAAAATACGTCTTTGAGGACCATTCGTGCCTTGTGTAGGTTGTAAAAGTTTTCTAGATGAAAATTCTTACCAGGAAAATTTTGCAGAAACAAATAAATTTCTACAACTATAAGGCCTTGTTAGTACATTTTGTAGGAAATATTGGAAAAATGATCTAGTAAACATATGTCTCCATGGCCAATTAGTGCCTCTTTTGTCCGGGAAACACTTTTATAGCTGAAAATTCTTACCAAGAAAATTTTGGGGTAAGACAATTTTTGTTGGAACAAATTACTTTCTACAACTCTAAGGCTTTGTTCATGTATTTTTTCAAGAATCATTGGAAAAGTATTTCTAGTAAAAATACATTTCCAATGGACCATTAATGCCATATGTTTCTTTGAAACACTTTTAAAGCTGAAAATTTTTACTAGGAAAATTTTGTTGAAACAAAGTACTTTGTACAACTACAAGGCCTTGTTATTGCTGTTTATAGGAAATATTGGAAAACTATTTCTAGTAAAAATACATATGCAAGGACTATTAGTGCCTCAGGTTTCCTAGAAACAATTTTCTAGCTGAAAATTCTTACTAGGAAATTTTTTTGGTAAGGCAATTTTTCTGAATCAAATTACTTTCTACAACCATAAGGCCTTATTAGTGCATTTTTTTAGGAAACGTTGAAAATTCTTGTTAAGTAGTGGAGCCTAATCAAAACATTATGCTGAACCGCTATTAGGGTTTCATCATCATCACGAAGAAGGATTTTGAGTTGCATCCCGAGAAAACACATGTGAGTGTGTGCGATATCTCTTGTAAACTATTTCATCTTCATAGTGAATTATTCCAGCAATGGAAGATAGGAGATTGCCAAAGATGTTTTGGTTCTAAGGCTATTAGCACCTCCACCTATTTGATCAACAGAGGCCCTTCAACACCATGGATTACAAAGTATTAGAAGAGTTTTGGATCGGCAAAGAGGTAAACCTTTCTTTCTTGAAAGTTTTTGGTTGTGTTTCTTATATTCATATTGATTCTACTATTAGGAGTAAACTTGATGCTAAATCTAAGATATATATTTTTTTATTGGCTATGGTGATACTGAATTTGATTATCATTTTTGGGATGACCAAAGTCGTAAGGTTATCAAGAGCAAGAATGTGATCTTCAATTAAGGTGCCTTTTATAAAGATAGGTTGAGAACAGATTCTAAGAGTACAAGTAATGAAGCTAAGAAGTCTGACGTGATTTAGTTGAGAGATCTTCCAGTCATTGAGATGGAGAATATTGCTTAGGAAGACTTGAAAAATATACCACCATAAGTACATCAGGACATTCTTGTGACTGAAAGTAGGAGATCTTTCAGATCTAGCAGACCACCACAGAGACACTCCCTTACGTTGAATTATATTTTGTTGACTGATAAAGGTGAACCAGAGAGTTATGAGGAAGCCGTGCAAGTTGATGAATCAACCAAGTGGGAGTTGGCCATGAAGGATGAGATGGATTAATTGTTATACAATCAGACATGGCAATTGACCGAGTTACCAAAAGGGAAGGACTTGAAGAATAAATGGGTGTACCGAATAAAAGATGAAGATGATGGCAACAAGTGGTACAAAGCAAGACTGCATGTAAAGGGCATTCACCAAAAAGAAGGCATTGACTACACTGAGATTTTCTCTCCAGTAATGAAATTGACTACTATTAGAACAATGTTTCAATTAGTGGCAAATGAAGACTTACACTTAGAGAAGTTGGATGTAAAGACAACATTTCTTCATGGTGATTTGGAGGAAGAAATTTACATGATGCAGACATTGGGTTTCAAAGCACAAGGAAAGGAGAAAATGGTGTGCAAACTTCAAAATATCTTTTATGGTCTTAAATTGGCTTCAAGATAGTGGTATAAGAATTTTGACATCTTCATGAGTAATATTGGTTTCTTGAGGTGCTAGATGGATCATTGTTGTTATCTAAAGAAGCTTGATGACTCCTACACCATTCTACTACTATATATTGATGACACATTGATAGTAGGTTCTTGTAATAGGAAATAGATAAGGTGAAAAGAGAGTTGTCCAAGAAGTTTGCAATTAAGGATTTGGGTGCTGACAAAGATTTCTAGACGAGTGAAGCCTGATGAGAACACCCAACGTCCACCACTGAAGGCTGACAGAACATCCAGGATAAGAGCTCCCAACTCTGAGTTTGCATGGACAGAACCATCACCAAATGAGACTGACGACACAACCAAGAGCAACAGTTCCAAGCTCTGAGTTTGGTGGACAGAAACACCACCACAAGAGGCTGACAGAATAGCCAAGGAGAAGAGCATCAAGCTTTGAGTTTATTGTGAGCAAGAAGACACCAAGGAGGCTGGAAAAATGGGATTGCGGCTCCCTTCTTCTTCTTTACTATTTAAACTTAGGGTTAGGTAAATTACAATACAGCCCATGGGCTAAATACAATGCAACCCAGCCCAAATAATCCCTTTCTAATTAACCTATGTACATGTCATAATTTATACAACAAATATTAACATAAAACTTATCTTATATACATTCCAAGTGTGATTCTCCTCTAGAGCTTATAGTTCTGTTTGCATTGCCTTTTGCCAACACTCATGTGACATTGCATCTTTGTAGCAAGAGAGAATAGAAATAGAAGATAAAGTAGTTGCAAGAGATACATGGGAGGAGAAACCATACCTATCAGGGGTCGAGAAGGGCGAGTAGACCGGCGAAGAGTGGTGAACCTGTACAAATCTTGCGTGTTTTTGTTTACTTGATTTTCCTTTCTTCTACGATTGTTGTTATTGCACTCGTTAGTTTTGAATTAGGGTGTCTAATCCCTAACAATTTTTTCTAGGAAAATTTTGAGGTAAATATTTTTTTTTTGAAACAAATTACTTTGTCCCACTATATGGCCTTTTTCCAGAGTATTTTTAGAAAACATTGGAAAATATTTTTAATAAAAATATGTCTCCAAGGACGATTGGTGCCTCATGTTTCCTCGAAATACTTTTCAAGATGAAAATTCTTACCAGGAAAATTTTCTTGAAACAAATTACTTTCTACAAGTACAAGGCCTTGGTAATTCATTTTTTCAGGGAACGTTGGAAAAATATTTTTAGTAAAAATATGTTTATGGGGACCATTAGTGCCTCATGTTTCCAAGAAACACTTTTCTAGCAGAAAATTCTTACAAGAAAATTTGTTGGTAAGACAATTTTTTCGTAATCAAATTACTTTCACTATAAGGCCATGTTAGTGCATTTTTTAGCAAACGTTGAAAATTCTTACTAGAAAAATATGTAGTAAGGCAATTTTTTGCTGAAACAAATTTCATTTTACAAATTTCAGGCCTTGTTAGAGCCTTTTTTTTTAAAGAAATGTTGGAATATTATTTTGTAGTAAATATACATCTCTAGGGACCATTAATGCCTCATGTTTCCAGGAAACACTTTTCTAGCTAAAAATTATTTCTAAGAAAATTTTGTGGTAAAGCTATTTTTACTTAAACAAATTACATTCTATAACATTATGGTCGTCTTAGTGCTTTTTATTTTTCAAAAAAACATTGGAAAAATATTTTTTAGTAACTCCTTGGATCATTAGTGCTTCAAGTTTCCCTGAAACACTTTTCTAGTTAAAATTTCTTACCTTGAAAATTTTTAGGTAAGGCATTTTTTTATGAAACTAATTACTTTCTACAACTACAAGGTCTTGTTAGTGCCTTTGTTCATTAAATGTTGGAAAAATATTTCTTGTTAAAATACGTCTCCAGGAACCATAAGTGCCTCAAGTTTCCTAGAACCTCCTTTCTAGTCGAGAATTCTTAACAAGAGAATTTTGTGCTAAGAAATGTTTTGCTATAAAAAATTATTTTCTACAACTATAAGGTGTTGTTAGTGTATTTTTAAGGAAACATTGGAAAAATATTTCTAGTAAAAATACATCTCTAGAGACCAATAGTTCCTCATATTTCCTCGAAACACTTTTCAATATGAAAATTCTTACCAAGAAAATTTTGCTGAAACAAATTAATTTCTACAACTACAAGGCCTTGTAAGTGCATTTTTTTTAGGAAAAGTTGGACAAGTATTTCTAGTCAAAATTCATCTGCATGGACCATTAGTGCTTCATGTTTTCTGGAAACACTTTTCTAGCCAAAAATTCTTACTAGGAAATTTTTTTGGTAAGCCATTTTTTTCTAAATAAACTAACTTTCAAATACTATAAGACCTTGTTGTGGTAAGAATTTTTTGCCGAAATAAATTACTTTCTATAACAGTATGGCCTTGGTAGTGCCTTTTTTCCAGGAAACATTGGAAAAATATTTTCTAGTAAAAATACATCTCCTTGGACCATTAGTGCCTCATGTTTCCTAGAAAAACTTTTGTAACTAAATATTCTTTCGTCTAAATTTTTTTTTCTGAAACTAATTACTTTCTACTACTTTTAGGCCTTATTAGTGCCTTTTTTCTTGAAATGTTGGTAAAGTATTTCTTGTAAAAATACGTCTCTAGGGACCATAAGTGCCTCATGTTTATTGGAAACACTTTTCTAGTAGAGAATTCTTACCAAAATTATTTTTTATAAAGCAATTTTCGCTGAAACAAATTACTTCCTACAACTAGAAGGTCATGTTAGTGCATTTTTTCAAGAAACATTCAAAAAATATTTCAAGTTAGGATACGTCTCTAGGGACCATTAGTGCCTCATGTTTCTTGGAAACATTTTTCTAGTCGAAAATTATAATTCATAAAACAATTTTTACAGAAACAAATTACTTTATACAACTATATGGCCTTATTACTGAATTTTTATTTGAAACATTGGAAAAGTATTTCTAATAAAAATATTTCTCATGATAAGTACCTCATGTTTACTAGGAATACTTTTCTAGCTGAGAATTTTTACTAGGAAAATTTTGTGGTGAGGTAATTTTTGCTAAAACAAATTACTTTCTACAATTATAAGGCCTTGTTAGTGACATTTAAAAGAAATTTTGGGAAACTATTTTTAGTAAAAATACGTCTCCAGGGACCATAAGTGCATGTTTCCTGGAAACACTTTTTGTTTGAAGATGGGCACTAGCTCACACGACTAGGGAAGACCCACATATCTAAGAGTATTATTATAAGAGAGACCACTACCCCTTTTGTAACTCACAAAGGCATCATTATCTTACCATCACGTCCTAGAAGAGTCCTAATTTGAGTTATGTTTGTGTTTTATCTATATTGAGTTATTTAATTATTCTAGGACTTATCTTTAAGTGTTAGAGATTGGGTGTAATTGGGACAAAGGTAGTTTTATTATAATTGGACACTACCACCTTCCTCTATTAAATAGAGGTTCATGTACTCTGAATATAATAAGTTAGTGAAGTCAATGAAGTATTTCTATTTTCCTTAAATTCAATACTTTTCTAGCAGAATATTCTTACTAGGTAAATTTTGTGGTAAATCAATTTTGGCCACAACAAATTACTTTCTCTAACTATAAGGCCTTTTTCGGGTATTTTTCATGAAATGTTAGAAATCTATTTCTAGTAAAAGTATGTCTCTAGGGACCATTAGTTCCTGATGAGCCCTGGCAAAACATTTCTAGTTGAAAATTCTTACTAAAAAAATTTTGTGGTAAGACAATTTTTGGTGAAACCACCGTACTTTCTACAAATATAAGGCATTGTTTGTGCATTTTTTAAGGAAACATTGGAAATGTATTTCGAGTAAAAATACGTCTTCAGAGATATTTAGAACCTCATGTTTCTTGGAAACACTTTTCTAGCTAAAAATTCTTACCAGGAAAATTTTGTGGTAAGGCAATTTTTATTAAAACAAATTACTTTCAAAATTTATAAGAGAGAGCCTTTTTTAAGGAAAAATTGGAAAACATAAATTTAGAAAAAATACATCTCCAGGGTCCATTAGTGACTCATCTTTGTTGGAAACACTTTTCTAGCATAAAATTTTTACATGAAAATTTTGTGGTAAGACCATTTTTGCTGAAACAAATTATGTTTTACAACTATAACGCCTTGTTAGTGCATTTTTTTCAGGATATGTTAGAAAATATTTCTAGTAAAAATAAATCTCCAAGGACTATCTCTTGTTTCCTGGAAACACTGTTCTAGCAAAAAATTCTTACTAAAATTTGTTTTGGTAAGTCAATTTTTGCTTAAATAAATTACTTTCTAAAACTTTAACCCCATGTTAGTGCCTTTTTTTGGAAAAATTAGAAAAGTACTTCTAGTAATAATATGTCTCCACAGACCATTAGTGCCACATGTTTCTTGGAAACACTTTTGTAGTCGAAAACAATTACCAGGAAAAATTTGTGGTAAGGAAATTTTTGCTAAAACAAATTACTTTCTACAACTATTAGACCTTTTTAGTGCCTTTTTTTAAGGAAACATTGGCAAAGTATTTCAATTAAAAATACGTCTCTAGGGACAATTTTTTAGGAAAATTCTTTGCAACAAAATTTTGCTAAAAAAATTTACTTTCTACTACTAAAAGACCTTGTTAGTACATTATTTAGGAAACATTGTAAAAGTATTTATAGTAAAAATACCTATCCAGGGACCTTTAGTGCCTCATGTTTCCTTGAAAAAAATTTCAAGCAAAAAATTCTTACAAGGAAAATTTTACTAAAACAAATTACTTTGTACAACTACAAGGCTTGTTAATGTATTTTTTAGGAAATGTTGGAAAAGTATTTCTAGTAAAAACACGTATGCAAGAAAAACGTTTCTAGCTGAAAATTCTATCTTGGAAATGTTTTTGCTCAAGGCGTTTTTTCTGAATCAAATTACATTTTACAACTATAAGGCCTTCTTAGTGCTTTTTTTTTCAGGAAATGTTGGAAAAGTATTTCTAGAAAAAAAATATCTCCAGGGACCATTAGTGCCTCATGTTTCCAGGAAACACTTTTCTAGTGAAAAATTATTAAAAGGAAAATTTTGTGCTAAAACAATTTTTACTAAAACAAATAACTTTCTGCAACTTTATGGCCTTGTTCGTGTAATTTTTTAGTAAACCTTGGAAAAGTATTTGTAGTCAAAATACGTGTCCATGGACCATTAGTGCCTCTTGTTTTCCTCCAAACACTTTTCAAGCTGAAAATTTTCTACTCAAAAAATTTTACTGAAACAAATTACTTTCTACAACTACAAGGTTTTGTTAGTGTATTTTTTCTTGAAACATTGGAAAAATATTTCTTTTAAAAATACATCTGTAGGGACCATTAGTGCCTCATGTTTCCTGAAAACACTTTTCTAGCGAAAAATTCTTACTAGGTAACTTTTTTGGTAAGCCAACTTTTTTTTGAATCAAATTACTTTCAACAACTATAAGGCTTGTAAGTGCATTTTTTTTTGGAAACATTGAAAAATTTGACCAGGAAAATATTGTGGTATGGCAATTTTTGGTGGAGAAAATTACATTTTAACCCTATAAGGCCTTATTAGTGCCTTTTTTAGGAAATGTTGGAAAATTATTTATTGTAATAATATGTCTCCAGGGACCATTAATGCCTCATGTTTCTTGGAAATACTTTTCTAGCAAAAACATTTTCCAGGAAATTTCTTGAGGTAAAACATTTTTTGCTAAAAGAAATTACTTTCTACATCTATAAGGCCTTGTTGATGTATTTTTTCAAGAAACGTCGGAAAAATATTTCTAGTAAAAATATGTGTCCAAGGATCATTAGTGCATCATGTTTACACGAAGCACTTTTCAAGCTGAAAATTCTTACCAGTAAAATTTTGTTGAAACAAATTACTTTCTACAACTACAAGGCTTTGTTAGTGTATTTTTTCAAGAAACATTGGAAAAGTATTTCTAGTAAAAATACGTCTGTAGGGACCATTAGTGACACATGTTTCCTAGAAACACTTTTCTAGCTAAAAATTCTTACTTGGAAAAGTTTTTATTAGGCAAATGTTTCTGAATCAAATTACTTTGAACAACTAAAGGCCTTGTTAGTGCATTTTGTTTTTGGAAACGTTGAAAATTCAGACCTAGAAAAATAGGTGGTAAGGCAATTTTTACTGAAATAAATTATATTTTACAACTTTAAGGCTTTGTTGGAGCCTTTTTTCAAGAAAAGTTGGTAAAATATTTGTAGTAAAAATATGTGTCTAGGGATCATTAGTGCCTTATGTTTCTTGAAACACTTTTCTAGCCTAAAATGCTTACAAGGAAAATTCTGTGGTAAGACAATTTTTGTTGAAACAAATGACCTTCTATAACTGTATTGCCTTGTTAGTGCCTTTTTTTTTGAAGGAACATTGGAAAAATATTTTCACTTTTCTAGTTGAAAATTCTTATCTAGAAAATTTTGAGGTATAGCAATTTTTACTGAAACTAATTACTTTCTACAACTTTATGGCGTTGTTAGTTCCCTTATTCACGAAATGTTGGAAAAATAATTCTTTTAAAAATACGTCTCCAAGGACCATAAGTGCATATTTTATGGAAACACGTTTCTAGCAAAGAATTCTTACCTGGAAAATTTTGTGGTAACACAATTTTTTTTGAAACAAATTACTTTCTACAACTACAAAGCCATGGTTGTACCTTTTTTCAGGAAACATTTGCACAGTATTTCTTGTGAAAATGTCTCTAGGGACCATAACTACATCACCTTTCTTGAAAACACTTTTCTGGTTAAAAATTCTTATGTGGAAAATTCTTTGGTAAGCCAATTTTTGCTTAAAAAAATTACTTCCTGCAACTATAAGGTCATGTCAGTGCATTTTTTCAAGAAACATTGGAAAATTATGTCAAGTAAAAATATGTCTCCTAACACCATAACTGCCTCATGTTTGTTGGAAAAACATTTCCAGCTAAGAGTTTTTACCAGAAAAATTTTGTGGTGAGGCAATTTTTCTGAAACAAATTACTTTCTACCACTATAAGGCCTGGTTAATGCCTTTTTTGTAGTAAATATTGGAGAAATACTTTTAGTAAAAACACGTCTCTAGGGACCACTAGTGCATGTTTCCAGGAAACGTTTTCTAGCAGAAAATTCTTACTAGGAAAATTGTGGTAAGTCATTTTTTGGTGAAGCAATTTAGTTTCTCCAACCTTATAACTTTTTTCTTGTATTTTTCATAAAATGTTTGAAAAATATTTCTAGTAAAAATATGTCTCCATGGACCATTAGTGCCTCATATGTTCTGGCAACACATTTCTAGTTGAAAATTTTGTGGTATGTAATTATTGGTGAAACCACAATACTTTATACAACTATAAGGCATTGTTTGTGCATTTTTTGAGGTAACACTTTTCAAGCAAAAAATTCTTACCTCAAGTTTCCTAGAAACACTTTTCAAGCAAAAAAATCTTACCTAGTGTTGGAAGATAGGGCCCAAGCCCACATGACCAAGGAAGGCTCACATATATAAGAGTATTATAAGATAGGCCACATGACCAAAGAAGATCCACAAGATGGGCCCAAACCCATAAGAAGTAGGATCCACAATGGTTACCATGAGCTGGCATCCTTATCACATCAGTAGGAAAATCAAGAAGGTTTCACAAAAGTATCTTATCTTATGGTCACGTCAAAGAAGAGTTTTATTGTGAGTTATGTTTGTCTTTTATCTATATTGAGTTATTTAATTATGTTAGGACTTATCTTTAAGTGTTAGAGTTTGGGTATAATTGGGACAAGGGTAGTTTTATTGTAATTGGACTGTACTACCTTCCTCTATTATAAATAGAGGTTCATGTACTCTGAATACAAAAAGTTATTGATGTCAATGAAGTATTTAACTTTTCCATGACTTCAACGTGGTATCAGAGCAGGTTCTGTGAGTTGACTTGGTCAACTTACGGAGGTAATGTGATCCTTTTCTCTAAACCCTAAACCCTAAGTCTAGTTAGTAGTTATTTTTTTCAATCCCTATACTGTAGATTTCCTTACGATTTTTACCTCTATACGGAGTTTTTCATATTAAAAATTATATATTTACAGAAATATATTTTAGTCTACTTTCCAAATAAAAATGATTTGTTCCAATCGGAGTTATCTACAGAAAGATGTCAATATTTGAATGAGCGAAGATCAGATTGCAAAAAGGTTCGAGCAACAACAACAATCTTCATATTGCGAGGTATTTTTTGCTATCAAGAACCAGACTTTATATGGTGAAATATATATATAAAAAGAAATATCTATAAGTCTATTCTTTTAAATATTCAACCAATTTTTTATCTGAGTTATCTACAAAGACAAATCGATATTTGAAACAGCAAAGGTCAGATTGAAAAAGAGGTTCGATCGGCAACAAAAAGCTTCAAATTCTGAGGTAATTTATGCTATCAAGAAAGAGACTTTATATGGAGAATTATATATCAAAAGAAATATACGTAAGTTTATTTCTTACCTATTCAACCAATCCTTAGTATGATCTTTTTATAAGGAGATATTGATATTTGAAGAGTCAATGATCATTCTGGAAAAAATTGGAGAAACAGTATTTAGTTCGGCCAGATGACAGAGACCAAAATATATCAGATTATTTATCTTCTAAAAATTATATTTTATGAAGCTAATTTATAATTGGATGAAATTTATTTAAGTCTACTTTTAGAAGGAAAACATTTCATGTCAATCTGATCTATATTGAAAGATATATTCGAATTGGAAGAATCAAAGGTCATGCTGGTATTCTGTTACATTGAAAGTCCTAATTTAAGCCAATTGTTTTGCGTCACTATTTGAGTTGATATATCAGAAAAATATCTCACTTCTCCCTGGTTTGAGGGATTATTTATACATCTCTCTTATTTTGGCTTATTGCTACATCTATGATATTTGGTTCAAGTAGCGATCACTTATGATACTTGGTTCAAGCTGGAATCACTTATTGCTACATCTATGATATTTGGTTTGTGTTATATGTGTTGGAAGATGGCCGTGTTATATACAGTTGCTGCTATTATGTCTCTTTGGGGACATTATTTTATGGGTTCTCTTTCGTGTTATATATCACAGTTAGGAAACCATGACGGAGGAACTTATTATCAAACATAACTCAAACTAAAACTCTTCTTTGACGTGATCGTAAGATAAGATACTTGTGCGAGTCCTTCTTGATCTTCCAACTGATGTGATAAGGATGCCAGCTCATGGTAATCATTGTGGGTCCTACTTCTTATGGGTTTGGGCCCATCTTGTGGGCCTTCCTTGGTCGTGTGGCTCATCGTATAATAATCTTAGATATGTGGGCCTTCCTTGGTCATGTGGGCTCGAGCTTATCTTCCAACATAACTAGAAGGCAACATTAGTGTTTTTTTAGGAAACATTGGAAAAATATTTCTAGTAAAATTATGTCTCCAAGGACCATTATTGCCTCATGTTTCCTGTAAACAGTTTTTTAGATGAAAATTCTTACCTTGAAAAGTTTTTGGATAGGAATTTTTGCTGAACAAAATTATTTCTACATCTATAAGGCCTTGTTAGTGCCTTTTTTTTAGGAAATGTTGGAAAAATATGTCTAGTAAAAATACGTCACCAGAGACCATTAGTACCTCTTGTTTCTCTCAATCACTCTTGTAGAAAAATATTTATACCAGGAAAATTTTGTGTCAGGCATTTTTTTATGAAACAACTATAAGTCCTTGTTAGTGCATTTTTATCAAGAAACGTTGGAAAAGTATTTCTAGTAAAAATTTCTCCAGGGACCATTAGTGTCTCATGTTTCTTGGAAATACTTTCGTAGCAAAACATTCTTACTAGGAAAAATTTCTTGTGACACAATTTTTGCATAAACAAATTACTTTGTAAAATTATAAGGCCTTTTAGTATCATTTTTCAGGAAATGTTGGAAAAATATGTCTTTTAAAAATACCTCTTCTGAGATCATTAGTGCCTAATGTTTCTTGGAAATTTTATTGAAGGTGAAAATTCTTACGAGTAAAATTTTGCTGAAATAAATTACTTTCTACAACTATAAGTCCTTGTTAGGGCATTTTTAAGGAAATGTTGGAAAAATATTATTAGTAAATATACGTCTCTAGGAACCATTATTGCCTCATGTTTCCTGGAAACACTTTTCTAGCTGAAAATTCTTACTAGGGAAATTTTGTCGAAACAAATTGTATTCTACAACTATAAGGTCTCTTTAGTGCCTTTTTTCAGGAAACGTTGGAAAAGAATTTCTAGTAAAAATATGTCTGAGACTATTAGTACCCCATGTTTCCTAGAAACGTTTTTCCAAATTAAAATTTTTAGCATGAAAATTTTGAGGTAGACAATTTTTTTTTGAAGGAAATTACATTTTACAATTATAAGGCCTTGTTTGTGTATTTTTTCAAGAAACGTTGAAATTTTTTTGTCGAAGTATTTCTCGAGGGACCATTAGTGCCTCATGTTTTCTAGAAACACTTTTCAATCCAAAAATTCATACCAAGAAATTTTGCTGAAACAAATTATTTTCAACAACTATAAAGCCTTGTTAATGCAAATTTTCAGAAAGCGTTGGAAAAGTACTACTTGTGAAAATAAGTCTCCAGTAACCATTATGTTAAATTTTGGAGCGTAATCAATATGCCCTATGTTGAGTTAGGCGCTGTTGCTATGGCTTTATCACTCAATTGGCGGCCGAGAAGAGGTTAGAAAAAAAACACCTGTAAGCATGTGCGATTTCTCTTGTAAACTATTTCATCTTTATAGTAGATTACTACAGCGACGGAAGACTGGACGTAGTCTCACCTTGAGGCAAACCTATATAAATTTGTTGAATTTAGGACCCCATTACTGATATCTCGAGCAAGGTGAGAGAGGGAAAAAGAAAAAGAAGGAGAGAGAAAGCTCTCGGGTAGAGAAGAGAGAAGAAGAAAAAAGAAGAAAGAGTATATGCAAGAAGAGAACTCTACACGAGAGAGAGAGAGAGAGAGAGAGAGAGAGAGAGAGAGAGAGAGAGAGAGAGAGAGAGGAGAACTCCTTCCTTTGATGATTTTATTCCAAGTACAAGCTCCTCTATTCATAGTAGAGGAGTGATAGAGTCCAAGATCACATTCCAAAGATAACTCACCTAATTTAGAAGTCTAACATTTAACTCTAACCCTTCTATAAAGACATGACCTAGGCTGAAGATGCCAGTTGTGCTATATCTTTGTGGGTCCCACTTGATTTTCCAGCTCATGTGATAAGGATACCAGCTCATGGTATCTTTGTGAGTCCCACAAGATCTTAAAATCTTCCAACTCATTCAAATTGTGTGATGACTTCTCTTGGCTTCTCACGTCCTCATGGTGGGTCCCACCAGCTCGTGCAACCATGGTGGGTCCCACATTTTTCTTGTAGAAAATACTTACCAGAGAAATTTTGTGGTATTTGTTGGATGATAGGCCCAAGCCCACATGATCAAGGAAGGAAAACATATCTATGAGTATTATAAGATGGGCCACACAACCAAGGAAGGCCCACAAGATGAGCCCAAGCATATAAGACCATGATTACCACAGGCTGGCATGTTTATCACATAAGTTGGAAGATCAAGAAGGACTCACAAAGACATCTTTATCTTATGGTCACATCCTAGAAGAGTTCTAGTTTTGAGTTATGTTTGTCTTTTATCTATATTGAGTTATTCAATTATGCTAGGACTTATCTTTAAGTGTTAGAGTTTGGGTGTAATTGGGACAAGATAGTTTTATTGTAATTGGACTCTACTACCTTCCTCTATTATAAATAGATGTTCATGTACTCTAATTATAATATGTCAATGAAGTCAATGAAGTATTTTATATTTTCCATAAATTCAACATGGTATCAGAACAAGTTCTATGAGTTGACTTGGTCAACCCAGAAAGATAATGAGATCCATTTCTCTAAACCCTAAACCCTAAGTCTAGGTTCGTGGTTTTTTTTAAGTCCCTACACCTATAGTTTTCTTTGATTTTTTCACTTCTATACTGAGATTTTCATATTGAAAATTATAAATTGATGGAAATATATATGAGTCTACTTTCTAAGGAAAAATTATTTTTTTCGATCGGAGTTATCTACAAAGAGAAATTGATATTTTAATGATCGTAGATCAGATTACGAAAGAGGTTCGAGCTGCAATAAAAAGTTTCAATTTCAAAGTTATTTTATGCTATCAATAACGAAACTTTATTTGGAGATATATATATTAAAAGAAATATCTGTAAGTATATTATCTTAAATATTCATTCAATTTTAAAGCGGAGTTATCTACAAAGAGAAATCGATATTTGAAACAGCAAAGGTCAAATTGAAAAAAAGCTTCTAGCAGCAGCAGAAAGCTTCAACTTCCGAGGTACTTTATGCTATCAAGAACGAGACTTTATATGGATAATTATATATCAAAATAAATACATGTAAGTCTATTTTTTTACCTATTTAACCAATTCTCTATCTTAAATTTTTATAAGAAGATATTGATCTTGAAAGAGTCAATGGGAAACAGTTCTTAGTTCTGCTAGATGAAAGAGACCGAAAACTATCAGATTATTTATCATTTAATAATTATATTTTATGAAGTGAAGTTATACTTGGATGAAAGGTATTTAAGTCTAGTTTCATAATGAAAAATTTCATGTCAATATAATCTATATTTAAATATATATTTTCATTGGAAGAATCAAAGGTCATGTTGGTATTATGTTGTATTGAAAATTCCGAATTTATGCCATTTGTTTTGCGTCATTATTTGAGTTTCTATATCAAGAAAATATCTCACTTCTCCCCGGTTTAAGGGCTTATTACTAAATCTATGTTATTTCAGATTTTTTTTGCATCTATGATATTTGGTTTAAGATGGGATCACTGCCATTACCTCCCAACTTGAGGGGGATATTTTATTCTATAAGTTATCGATAAGTTTATGTGACCAAAATATTCATGAAAGGGGGATCACAAAAGATGAAGCTTATGCATCTAAGAAAAAAATATTTATATCAGATTATGAGTTTTTCATGGGTCCTTCTATAAGGTTTATTATTTTGGTTAGTGTTATATGTGTTGGAAGATGGTCGTGTTACATTATAGTTGCTGCTATTATGTCTATATCTCTTTAGATGAGACATTATTATTGAAGAAGAGGTGGCCTCAGTACCTTTTATCATACCATAATTTATTTGACTCTAAAAAATATCATGGTTGGTACACCATGAGAGTCGGTGCCCGGATTGGAAACCATGATAAATTTAACTATAAAAAATATCACGGTTGGGATACCATGATAGTAGGTGTCCGGATTGGGACACTATTATAAATAAACCCGCTACCCCACCCCCCACCCCCCCCCCCCCCCCCCCCCATCCTCCCCTTATAATGGCTTTTATTACTCCTAACACTTGAGAGTTGTTGTCCTGTGGAGGGACACAGTGGTAGAAACTTCAGAGCAATGCCGATAGACACACTACCTATAGAAGACGGAGCGTGCTCTACATCCAACATTAGGATTGGAGTATGGAGCAATGACTTACCTGCTAATCTCACTTATTTTATGTCAGCAGGGCCTCATGGAAGGACGCAACAGCATGAGGGGGAGAGTTATAAGATGAAGGCATATTGGAAGATGTGCCATTTTATACAAAAATATTCTATACATCATTTGTAGAAAGCTGGGAGTTCATGTTGCTCTCTCACCCCCAACTTAGAGGGGGAGTGATGGAAGATAGGCCCAGGCCCACATGATCAAGGAAGGCCAACATATATAAAAATATTATAAGATTGGCCACACGACCAGAAGGCTCACAGGATGGGCCCAAGCACATAAGAAATAGGACCCACCATGATTAGCACAAGTTGGCATCCTTATCATATAAGTTGGTAGATCAATAAGGACTCACAAAAGGTTTCTTTATCTTATGGTCACGTCCTAGAAGAGTTCTAGTCTGAGTTATGTTTGCCTTTTATCTATATTGAGTTATTTAATTATGTCAGGACTTATCTTTAAGTGTTAGAGTTTAGGAGTAATTGGGACAAAGTTAGTTTTACTGTAATTGGACTCTACTGCCTTCCTCTATTATAAATAGAGGTTCATGTACTCTGATTATAATAAGTTAATGAAGTCAATGAAGTATTTTCTCTTTTCCATAAATTTAACAGTATGGATATTTTTTATGAAACAAATTACTTTCTAACACTATAAGGCCTTGTTAGTGCATTTTTTTTGACACACTGGAAATGTATTTCTAGTAAAAATAAGTCTCAAGGGACCATTAGTGCATCATGTTTCCTGGAAACACATTTCAAGTTGAAAATTCTTACTACTAATTTTTTGCTGAAACAAATTACTTTCTTCAAATATATGACATTGTTAGTGTATTATTTCAGGAAAAGATGGAAAAATATTTCTTGTAAAAATACGTTTCCAGGGACCATTAGTGCCTCATGTTTCCTAAAAAACACTTTTTAGACAGAAAATTCTTTCTATGAAAACTTTGCTAAAACAAATAAGTTTCTATAAATGTAAGGTTTTGTTAATTAGTTTTTTCAAGAAATGTCAGAAAAGTATTTCTAGTAAAAAACATCTACAAGGACCATTATTGCCTGATGTTTTCTTGAAATATTTTTCTAATAGAAAATTCTTTCCATGAATCATTTTTGGTAAAGTATTTTTTTCTAAAAAAAATTAATTTTTGCAACTATAAGGGTTAGTTAGTGCATTTTTTTAGAAAATGTTAGAAATGTATTTCTAATAAAAATATTTTTCCATGGACCGTGAATGCCTCATATTTCCATGAAACTTTTCATGTTGAAAATTCTTACAAAGCAAATTTTGTGATAAAGTAATTTTTGTAAAAAAAAATACATTTTACTACCATATGGCCTTGTTAATGACTTTTTTAGGAAATATTGGAAAAGAATTTCTAGTAAAATTACATGTCCAAGGACCATTAGTGCCTTATGTTTCTAGGAATCACTGTTCTTGTTGAAAATTCTTATCTGGAAATTTTTGGTGTAAAACATTTTTTTGTGAAACAAATAACTTTTTACATCATTAAGGGGTTGTTACTGCCATTTTTAGGATACTTTGGAAATGTATTTATAGTAAAAATACATCTCCAGGGTCCATTAATACCTCATGTTTCCTGGAAACACAATTCAAGCTGAAAATTCTTTGTAGGAATTTTTTTTTTGTAAGGCAATTGTTGTTGAAACAATTTACTTTTTACAACTCTAAGGTTTTGTTAGTGCCTTTATTCAAGAGACATTTGAAAATTATTTCTAATAAAAACACATCTCCAGGGACCATTAGCGCCTCATGTTTCCAGGAAACACTTTTTTAGTTGAAAATTGTTACCAGGAAAATTTTGAGGTAAGGCAAATTTTGCGAAAACAAATTACTTTCTACAACCACAAGGCCTTGTTAGTGATGTTTTTTTAAGAAAATGTTTGAAAAGTACTTTTAGTAAAAATAAGTCTCGAGGGACCATTAGTGCCTCATGTTTCCAGGAAAAAAACTTTTCTAGCTGAAAATTCTTACCAGGAAACTATTGTGGTAAAATAATTTTTGCTGAAACAAATTACTTTCTACAACTATAAGGCCTTGTTAGTGCATTTTTTCAAGAACGTTGGAAAAAAATATTTAGTGAAAATACGACCTTGGGACCATTACTGCCGCATGTTTCCAAGAAACATTTTTTCGTTTTGAAAATTCTAACCATGGAAATTTTGTGAGAAAGATATTTTTGATGAAACAAATTAGTTTCTAAAACTATATGGCCTTGTTAGTACATTTTTTTGGAAACATTGTAAATGTATTTCTAGTAAAAGTGTGTCTCTAAGGATCAGTAGTATATCATGTTTCTTGGAAACATTTTTCAAGTTGAAAATTCTTACATGAAAATTTTTGTTGGAACAAATAACTTTCTACAACTATATGACCTTGTTAGTGCATTTTTTAAGGAAACGTTGTCAAAGTATTTATAGTAAAAATACGTTTCCATGAACCATTAGTACCTAATGTTTCTTGGAAAACACTTTTCAAGCAGAAAATTCTTACTTGGAAAACTTTGCTAAAACAAATTACTTTCTATAACCATAAGGTTTTTTTTATGAATTGTTTTTTGAGGAAACATTGGAAAAGTATTTATAGTAGAAATATGTCTCCAAGGACCATTAGTGCCTCATGTTTTCTGGAAACAATTTTCTACCTAAAAATTCTTACCAAAAACCTTTTTTGGAATAGCAATTTTTGCTGAAAAAATTGTTTTCTACAAATATAAGGCCTTGTTAATGTATTTTTTTTAAGAAACGTTGGAAAAATATTTCTACTAAAAATACAAATCCAATGACCGTCCATGCCTCATATTTCCATGAAACACTTTTCAAGCTGAAAATTCTTACGAGGAAAATTTTGTAACAAGGCATTTTTTTGCTGAAAAAAATCATATTTTAGAACTATAGAGCCTTGTTAATGCCTCTTTTCAGGAAACCTAAAAAAAAATTTCTAGTAAAAATACATTTCAGGGGACCATTAGAACCTCATATTTCTACGAATCACTTTTATTGTTGAACATTTCTACATAAAAAATTTTGGTGAAAGGAAATCTTTTCTGAAACAAATAACTTTTTACATTATTAAGGCCTTGGTAATACCTTTTTTTAGAAACTTTGAAAATATATTTATAGTAAAAATACGTCTCCAGGGTCCATTAGTGCCTCATGTTTCCTTGAAACACTATTCCAGTTGAAAATTCTTACCAGGAAAATTTTGATGTAAAGCATTTTTTTATGAAAAAAATTACTTTTAACAACTACAAGGCCTTATTAGTACATTTTTTTCAAGAAATGTTGGAAAATTATTTCTAATAAAATTACATCTCTAGTGACTATTAGTGCTTCATATTTCCTAGAAACACATTTCTTACTAAAAATTCTTTCCAGGAAAATTTTGAGGTAAGGCAATTTTTGCGAAAATAAATTGTTATAATGTGTGACTCACCATGGGCACACAAGCTGGTGGGACCCACCACGAGCTCGAGAGATGTCAACAAGAGTCTTCATACAAATTGGCTCGACCTAAGAGATAAGGAACATGTGCTGAAATAGAATATAAGATTAGAAGTGGGACCCACAAAGATACCACGTGCTGGTACCTCTATCTTCATGAGCTGGAAGATCATATGGGAATCACAAGATAAGACCAGGAGCTGGCTCTCTAACTTGATTCACGTGCTTAAATAAGGAGTTAGTCTTTTTAATAAATAATGTAATCTTATAATAATAGGCTTATCTTAGAGAGTTCTAGTTGGAATGTAATTAGGAGTCCTAAGGTTAGTTGTACATGGACTCTATCATCTCCTCAACTATAAATAGGGGTGATTGTAACTCAGAAATATCAAGCAAGTTTCTTCTTTTTTCTCCTCTCTCGTGTGAAGTACTCTCTCTCTCTTATCTCCCTTATTTTCCTTCTCTTCTCTCTCTACCTGAGAGCTTTTCTCTTTTTCCATTTTTATTTCTCTCTCCCCTTGCTCGAGGTATTATTCATGGGGTCCTAAATTCAACATGGTATCAGCTACAAATTTAGGATCCCTATTATGCTCTATGAAGATATGATTAAAAGCTGCTCATAGAAGGCTCCTTATGAAGCAAGATTGAAGCTCATGAGATAAGTATTTATTTTTTATATTATTAATTTTATGCTAATATTTTTTGGTATTAAGAGGTGATTTAGAGATGTCCTTATGCATGTTTTAATCTTATGAAATTATGAGAAAATATGCATCTTGGATTATCTTCGATTAGAAGAGATTATCAGTTTGTTTAATACTTTGACCTAGACCAGTTCATATTGGATTTTTTTAATAAATCTATGGGAACAAGATTCCTAGATAAGAAGGATTATGTTGAACATTTTATGAGTAATTATCCTTTCAAATTAATTACTTAGCTTTTTCTAAGCATCACTATTAATGAAGTTGGTTATAGCCTTCCACTTGGTCATATTTTGGTTACTTGATTGGAAAACTATTGTACTTGATTTTACTACTATGGTTGAAGATAATATGAGTCACAAGAATGACCTCATAGTCACCACTGTACCCTTATGGGGGGGGGGGGGGGGGGGGGGGGGTGGTATCAAATTTTATGAACTGGTCCAAATCTGTTCGTCGATTTCTTATCACCAAAAGGACCTACTTGGTCATCTCACCAACAATGGACCACAAATTGATGAAGATTGTTGAAGTTATTGAAAAGAGAAATACTTCATTGACTTCATTAACTTGTTGTAATCAGAATACATGAACTTCTATTTATAATAGAGGACAGTGGTAGAGTATAATTAAAATAAAACTACCCTTGTCCCAATTACACCCAAACTCTAACACTTAAAGATAAGTCCAAGCATAATTAAATAACTCAATAAAGATCAAAGACAAACCTAACTCAAACTAAAACTCTTCTAGGACGTGACCATTAGATAAAGATACTTTCTTGTGTCCTTCTTGATCTTTCAACTGATGTGATAAGTATGCCAGCTCATGGTAATCATTATGGGTCCTACTTCTTATGGGCTTGGGCCCATCTTGTGAGCCTTCTTTGGTTGTTTGGCCCATCTTATAATACTCTTAGATATGTGGGTCTTCCTTGGTCATGTGGGCTTGAGCCCTATCTTCTAACACTCCCTCAAGATGGGGGTGAGAGAACATCAAGAACTCCTAGCTTGCAACAAAATGATGTATAGGGTCATTTTGTATAAAATGGCTGTCATCCAATCTTCCTACACTCCCCCTCATGCTAGTGCTTTCTTCCTTGAGACCCAACTAGACAATTCAGGGGGGTATAACATAGATGCAATAATAAGTTCCTCCATCATGGACTTCCTACCACAAATAATTTTGATATTGTCACGGGCATGAAGTTCCTCCATCATGGACTTCCAACCACAAATAATTTTGATTTTTTGACTAGGATGAAGTTCCTCTGTAATAGACTCCCAACCACAAACAATTTTGATATTTTTGATGGGGATTAAGTTCCTTCGTGATGGAACCCTAACCAAAAATAATTTTGATCTTTTTTGACGGGGACGAAATAAATGATAATATGAGGTCACCTCTTCTTCAATAATAATGTCCCCAAAGAGACATAATAGCTATAACTGAATATAACACGACCATCTTCCAACACATATAACATGAGCCAAAATAATAAACCTTGTAGAAGGACCCATGAAATAATCATAATCGGATATAAATATTTTTTCTTAGATGCAAAAGCTTCATCTTTTGTGCTCCCATTTTCTTGAATATTTTTGTCACATAAACTCATCCACAACATAAGGAATAAAATACCTTTTTCTTGTACTTCTTGTACTTCTCCCCCTCAAGCTGGGAGGTAATGGCAGTGATCCCAGCTTGAACAAAATATCATAGATGTAGCAATAAGCCCAAAAAATAGAGATGTATAAATAAGCCCTCAAACCAGGGAGAAGTGAGATATTTTCTTGATAAATCAAATTAAAAAGTGACGCAAAACAATGGGCATAAATTTGGATTTTTCAATACAACAGAATACCAGCATAGCCTTTGATTCTTCCAATGAGAATGTTTATTTAAATATAGATCAAATTGACATGAAATTTTCTTCTTATGAAAATATAATTAAATACCTTTAATCCAAGTATAAATTCTCTTCATAAAATATAATTATCAGCAGATAAATAATCTGATAGATTTCGGTCTCTATCATCTTGCCGAACTAAGTATTGTTTCTCCTTTTTTTACAGAATAAGCATTGACTCTTCCAAGATCAATATCTCCTTAAAAAAACACATGACGAGAATTGGTTGAATAGTTAAGAAAATAGACTTACATATCTTTCTTTTGATATATAATTCTCCAATAAAGTCTCTTTCTTGATATAAAAAAATACCTTAGAAGTTGAAGCTTTCTGCTACTGCTCGAACCTCTTTTGCAATCAAACCTTTGCTGCTTCAAATATCAATTTATCTTTGTAGATAACTCAGATAAAAAATTGGTTGAATAGGTAAAATAATAGACTTAAATATATTTTTTTTATATATATTTATCCAAATGTAGTTCTTGATAGCATAAAATACCACGGAAGTAGAAGCTTGTTGTTGTTGCTCAAACCTTTTTTCAATCTGATCTTCGGTCATTCAAATATTGATATCTCTCTGTAAATAACTCTGATTTGAAAGAATAGTTTTATTTCAAAAGAAGACTCAAATATCTTTCTGCCAATATATATTTTGCATATGTAAATCTCAGTAAGGAGGTGGAAAATGCAAAAAAAATTTTGAGTGTAGGGACTGAAAAAAATATAACTATGAACCTAGACTTAGGGTTTAGGGTTTAGATAAAGGGATCACATTACCTCAGTGGGTTGACAACGTCAACTCACAGAACCTGTTCTGAACCAAGTTGAATTTATGAAAAAGAGAAATACTTCATTGACTTCATTAACTTGTTGTAATCAGAGTACATGAACCTCTATTTATAATAGAGGAAGGTAGTAGAGTCCAATTACAATAAAACTACCCTTGTCCCAATTACACCCAAACTCTAACACTTAAAGATAAGTCCTAGCATAATTAAATAACTCAATATAGATCAAAGACAAACCTAAATCAAACTAAAAATCTTCTAGGACGAGACCATTAGATAAAGATACTTTCTTGAGTCCCTCTTGATCTTCCAACTGATGTGATAAGGATGCCAGCTCATGGTAATCATTGAGGGTCCTACTTCTTATGGGCTTGGGCCCATCTTACGGTTTGGTCATTTGGCCCATATTATAATACTCTTAGATATGTGGGCCTTCCTTGGTCGTGTGGGCTTGAACCTTGTCTTCCAACAAAGATGTTATATTCTATACCAAATGGTTAAAGAAGGATACATTGGTTATTAGTTGGCTTATCAACAGTATGGAAGAACATATCTCCAATAATGTCATTCACCTACAGACGGATAAAAAAATTTGGGATACATGCGCCAAGTTGTATTCAAGTGCCGACAACTTACAAAGGCCATAAGATATTTTATAACAGATGCTTACCACCAAACAAGGGGACACTATACATGAATATTTGGCTCGATTTAAAGGATTTCTTTAAGAACAGAAACTTGCCCAGCCAATCTCTATCCAAGATAAATAGAAGAGGCCTTGATAACTTCCATATGCCTTGCTAACATTAAACCGCATGTTAAGACTCACCTTAGCTCTTCCGCAGTTCCCACTTTTGATGATGTATGTGCTACATTTTTCCGTATTCCAGATGCTTCTCCCTCTACTACTAAAATACCATCCGCTATGTACTCTGGACATAGGGGAACACCATTTGACCAAGGCCAAGGCAGAGGTAAATTTTATAGAGCTGGAAGGTGTAGAGGTAGATGGACAAGTTTTGACCAAATAGATGGGAAGGAATGCACCTATTGTAAGGGATATGACCACACTAGAGAACCATGCTTTCACCTGAAGGAATGCTCTATATGTGGTAGATTGGGCCACTCTCACGAAAGATGTTATAAAGCTAATGAGAATAAGGTGAACCAAGAATTAGTGAGTGATACAAAAGTAGAGCAGTCTACCACAACAACTGCAAAGAATACACTTACTTATGAAGACTATGAACTGTTCTAGAAAATTAAAACCATGATGGGGTCCATCCCAAGTACTTCTTCACCAACCGCTGCCACCACCGCTTCAGGTATATTTTTTTGCCTCCTCTTCATCCTTGATAATTGACTCAGGAGCCTCCAAGAATCTTACAGGTAACAAACATCTACTATACTCCCTTTCTCCATGTCTTTCACATAAGTTTGTTACCATTGCTGAAGGTTCACAAAATAAAGTTCAAAGGAACGGATCCATTTCTGTTACACCATCACTTTCTCTCACTGATATCCTTTTCGTTCCTACTTTCCCTTTGAATCTTTTATCAGTTAGTCAGCTCACCAAACATTTTAATTGCTCTATCACTTTCTCACCCACTTCATGTGTGTTTTAGGATCTTACAATAAAGCAGGTGATTGGTGGAGGCTGTGAACAAGTGGGGCTCTACTAACTTGATGTGCCACAAATAAATACTGCATCCACCCGTGACACTAAGACCAGGTTATGGCAAAACCGGTTGGGACATCCGTCCGCCTAATCTCTTCATCATATTTTTCCTAAAGCGTGGTCTGACCTTCATTGCGAATCATGTCAAATGAGTAAACATCAAAGGTCTACATACTCAACTTGTCCAAAAATTAAAAGTGTCTCTCCTTTTCGTTAATTCATACTGATGTATGGGGACCCTTGAGTGTCTCCAACATTTATCAAGTGAAATATTTTATTACATTCATTGATGACTTCACTTGTACCACTTGGTTATTTTTGTTTAAAGAACATTCTGAAATACCATTGATATTTTAATCTTTTGATGCAATGGTACTCACTCAGTTTGGGCAGAAAATTAAAGTCCTTCGGTCAGATAATGCCAAAGAAGACACATCCAAAGATCTTGACTCGTTTTATCAAGAAAATGGCCTACACCCCTCAAAAAAATGGTGTAGCCGAACGGAAGAGCCGTCATATTCTTGAGGTAGCTCGCAGTTTATTATATGTAATGCAAATTCCATACTTTTATTGGCCTCATGTAGTTCTTACCGCATGTTTTCTTATAAACCGGTTACCTCTTCCCTTCTTGGTAAAAAATTTCCTTACTCTCTATTATTACCTGATGATGATCCTTTTTCACTGCCCTTGAGAGTCTTCGGTCCATATTTTCTCCGATAAACATAGTAAAATTGATGCCAAATCTGTGAAGTGTATCTTCGTAGGATACTCTTACATACAAAAGCGTTATATTTGCTATAATCCCTCTCTTCAGCGTTTACTTGTGTCTAGGGATGTCATTTTTTTTGAAGAATCTCTATATTATTCTGATAATGCTCCTCCAGGTTTATCTTCAGTACCAGGTTCTCCTCGATTGGTTGTGCCCCATGTTGCAGAAGCTACTTAGCCCCCAGAAACACTGGCTGACACCACACCTACTGAGTTGTTAGATCCTACTGAGGTAAGTCCATTTTCTTCGATAATTTTTGGCCCAAAATATGATACTCGTCCTATTGCTGTTAGGAAAGAGCTGCACCATGCCTTCTACTTCTCATCCTATAACAAATTTTGTGTCTCATCATCATTTATCCCCTATTTGTTGTCAATTTCTATTGGTTATTTCCTCCGTACCTGTACCACAGTCCTATCATGAGGCTCTCTAACATCCACGGTGGAAGGCGGCTATGGATGAAGAAAAATATGCCCTTTATGAAAATCAGACATGGGCTTTAGTCCCCCTTCCTTCATATAAGAAACTCATCGGTTGCAAATAGGTATTTACTGTGAAACACAATCCGGATGGGTTTTTGGCTCGGTTAAAAGATTGCCTTTTTGCTAAAGGCTATACATGATGTAATGGCATTGATTATGAAGAAACCTTCTCTCCAGTGGCTAAATTAAACTAGGTATGTTTGTTATTATCTCTCGCGGCTAACTCTTCCTGGCAAGTCTATGAACTTGATGCAAAAAAATGGTCTGAATGGGATGTAAAGGAGGACATATATATGCAGCAACCACCTGGGTATGTGGTTGATGGGGAGTCCGTATGTCGACTACAAAAATATCGTTATGGTCCCAAACGGTCACCTCGTGCATGGTTTGAGACCATAAAGAGATTTTTGTAGTCAACGTACGGACTCTCCCTTAACCACTTACCCAGGTGGTTGATGCATATAAATGTCATCCTATATCCCCCTCAACAACAAGGCCTTGTTAGTGCATTTTTTCAGAAATTTTTCGAAAACTATTTTTAGTAAAAATACCTCTCGAGGGACCTCATGTTTCCTTGAAAAAATTTTCTAGCTGAAAATTCTTACTAGAAAACTATTGTGGTAAATTTTTTTTTGTTGAAACAAATTAATTTCTACAACTATATGGCCTTGTTAGTGCATTTATTTAGGAACGTTGGAAAATTAAATCGAATAAAAATATGACCTTTGGGACCATTAATGCATCATGTTTCCTAGAAACGTTTTTCAAGTTGAAAATTCTTACCTGAGAATTTTTTTGGTAAGGATATTTTTTATGAAACAAATTACTTTCTACAACTATAAGGCCTTGGTAGTGCATTTTTTTGGAAAAGCTGGAAATGTTGTTCTAGTAAAAATACATCTCCAGGGGCCATTCATGCCTCATATTTCCTGGAAACATTTTTCAAGTTGAAAATTTTTACTAGAAAATTTTTGCTGAAACAAATTACTTTCTACAACTATATGACCTTGTTAGTACATTGTTTCAGGAAACTTTGGGAAAGTATTTCTTGTAAGAATACATCTCCATCTACCATTAGTGCCTCTTGTTTTCGGGAAAAAAAATTTTAGGCAGAAAAATTCCTACTTGGAAAACTTTGCTAAAACAAATTATTTTCTATAACTATAAGGATTTGTTAGTTTTTTTTTTAAAGAAACGTTGGAAAAGTATTTCTAGAAAAAATATGTCTCCAAGGTCCACAATGCTTCATGTTTTCTGGAAACACTTTTCTACCTGAAAATTCTTTCCAAGAATCCTTTTTGGTAAATCATTTTTTGTCAAAAAAATTGCTTCTCGCAACAATATGGCCTCGTTAGTGTATTTGTTTAAGAGCCGTTGGAAAGTATTTCTAAAAAAATTTGTCTCCATGAACCTTCAGTGCCTCACATTTCTATGAAACACTTTTCAAGTTGAAAATTCTTACCAAGAAAATTTTGTAAAAAGGCAATTTTTGCAGAAAAAAATTACATTTTACTACTATAAAGCCTTGTTAATGCCTTTTTTCAGTAAAATTGAAAACGTATTTCAAGTAAAAATACATATCCAGGGGCCATTAGTGCCTCATGAGTCCAAGAATCACTTTTCACTTTGAAAATTATTACAACCAAAATTTTGGTGTAAGGAAAGTTTATCAGAAACAAATAACTTTTTACATCATTAAGGCCTTGTTATTGCCTTTTTCTAGGAAACTTTGGAAATTTATTTCTTGTAAAAATATGGCTCCATGGTCCATTAGTGCCTCATGTTTCTGGGAAAAACTATTCAAGAGTAAAATTCTTACCTGGAAAATTTTGTTGTAAGGCAATTTTTGCTGAAACAAATTACTTTCTACAACTCTAAGGTCTTGTTTGTGCCTTTATTGAGGAGACATTAGAAAAGTATTTCTAGTAAAAATACGTCTCCAACCACAATTAGTGCCTTATGTTTCCAAGAAACACTTTTGAAATGGAAAATTGTTATCAGGAAAAATTTGAGGAAAGTCAATTTTTGCTAAAACAAATTACTTTCTACAACGATATGGCCTTATTAGTGCATTTTTTTGAAGAAATATTTGAAAAGTATTTTTAGTATAAATATGTTGTGAGGGACCATTAGTGCCTCATGTTTCCTGGAAAAAACTTTTCTTGCTAAAAATTCTTACAAGTAAACTATTGTGGTAAAGCATTTTTTGCTAAAACAATTTACTTTCTACAATTATAAGGCCATGTTAATGCATTTTTAAGGAAACGTTGGAAAGGTATGTCAAGTAAAAATACGATCCTTGGGACCATTACTGCCTCATGTTTCCTAGAAAATATTTTCATGTTGAAAATTATTACCAGGGAAATTTTGTGGTAAGGATATTTTTTTATAAAACAAATTACTTTCTACAACTATAAGGCCTTATTAGGGAATTTTTTTGGACATGTTGGAAATATTTTTTTAGTAAAAATACGTCTCCAAACACCATTAGTACCTCATGTTTCCTGGAAACACTTTTCAAGCCAAAAATTCTTACAAGAAAAACTTTGTTGAAGCAAATTATTTTCTAAAACTAAATGACCTATTAGTGCATTTTTTTCAGGAAACGCTGGCAAACTATTTTTAGTAAAAATACGTCTCCATGGACCATAAGTTACTCATGTTTCCAAAAAAATACTTTTCTAGAAGAAAATTCTTTCTAGGAAAACTTTGCTAAAATAAATTACTTTCTATAACTATATGGTTTTGTTAGTGATTTTTTTCTCAGGAAACGTTGGAAAAGTATTTGTAGTAAAAATATGTTTGCAAGAACCATTAGTACCTGATATTTTTTGGAAACATTTTTCAACCTGAAAATTCTCTCCAGGGATCATATTTGGTTAAGCATTTTTTGCTGAAACAAATTAATTTATGCAACTATAAGGAATTTTTAGTGCATTTTTTAAATATATGATCAAAATGTATTTTTTTACAAATACATCTCCATGGACCGTGACTGCCTCATATTTCCATGAAACACTTTTCAAGCTGAAAAATTCTTACCATGAAAATTTTGTGATAAGGCATTTTTTGCTGAAAAAATTACATTTTACTACTATAAGGCCATGTTAATGCCTTTTTTCAGTAAACATTGGAAAATTATTTCTAGTAAAAATACGTGTCCAGGGACCATTAGTACCTCATGTTTCCAGGAATCACTTTTGAAAATTCTTACCTGCAAAATTTTGGTGTAAGGCAATTTTTTCATAAAAAAATAACTTTTTACATCATTAAGGCCTTGTGCCTTTTTAGGAAACTTTGAAAACGTATTTCTAGTAAAAATGCATCTCCAGGGGGCATTATTGCCTCATGTTTCCTGGAAACACTTGTCAAGCTGAAAAATCTTACCAGGAAAATTTTGTTGTAAGGCAATGTTGAATTTATGGAAAAGAGAAAAACTTCATTGACTTATTATAATCAAAGTACATGAACCTCTATTTATAATAGAGGAAGGTAGTAGAGTCCAATTACAATAAAACTACCTTTCTCCCAATTATACCCAAACTCTAACAGTTAAAGACAAGTCCTAGCATAATTAAATAACTCAATATAGTTAAAAGACAAACCTAACTCAAACCAAAACTCTTGTAGGGCGTGGCAATTAGATAAAGAGACTTTCTTGATTCCTTCTTAATCTTCCAACTAATGTGAAAAGGATGACAGCTCATGGTAATCGTTGTGGTTCCTACTTCTTATGGGTTTGGGCCCATCTTGTTGGCCTTCTTTGGTCATTTGGCCCATCTTATAATACTCTTAGATACGTGAGCCTTTCTTGGTTGTGTGGTCTTGCGCCCTATCTTCCAACACTCCCATTCAAGCTGAGGGTGAGAGAACATCAAGAACTCCCAGCTTGTTGCAAATGATGGATACAATCTTTTGGTATAAAATGGCAGTCTTCCAATCTTCCAACACTTCCGCTCACGCTGGTGCTCTCTTCCTTGAGACACAGCTAGCCAATTCGAGGGAAAGCGGGGGGGGGGGGGGGGGATAACATAGATGCAATAATAATTTCCTCCGTCGTTGACTTCCAACCACAAATAATTTTGATATTTTTGACAGGATGAAGTTCATTCGTCATGGACTTCCCAACAACAAATAATTTTGATATTTTTGACGGAGATGAAGTTCCTCCGTCATGGACTCCCAACCACAAATAATTTTGATATTTTTGACGAGATGATGTTCCTACATCATGGACTCCCATCGACAAATAATTTTGATCTTTTTGACGGGAATGAAGTTCCTCTATCATGGACTCCAAACCACAAATAATTTTGATATTTTTGACGGGGTAAAATAATGATGATATGAGGCCACCTCTTCTTCAATAATAATGTCCCCAAAGAGATATAATAGTTGCAGGTGAATATAACACGACCATCTTCCAACACATACAACATGAACCAAAATAATAAACCTTGTAGAAGGACCCATGAAATAATCATAATCCGATATAAATATTTTTTCTTAGATGCAGAAGCTTCATCTTTTGTGCTCCCATTTTCTTGAATATATTGATCACATAAAGTCATCCACAATATATGGAATAAAATACCTCTTTCTTGTACTTCTTGTACTTCTTGTACTTCTCCCCCTCAAGCTAGGAGGTAATGGCAGTGATTCCTGCTTGAACCAAATATCATAGATGTAGCAATAAGCCCAAATAACAGAGATATATAAATAAGCCCTCAAACCAGGCAAAAGTGAGATATTTTTTTGATATATCAACTCAAAAAGTGTCACAAAACAATTGGCAAATATCTCCTTACACAAAAATCATACCGAGAATTGGTTGAATAGGTAAGAAAATATACTTACGTATATTTCTTTTCATATATAATTATCTATATAAAGTCTCTTTCTTGATAGCATAAAATACCTCGGAAGTTGAGGCTTTCTATTGCCGCTCGAAGCTCTTTTTCAATCTGACCTTTGCTGCTTCAAATATCGATTTCTCTTTGTAGCTCAGATAAAAAAACTGGTTGAATACGTTAATGAATAGACTTACAGATATTTTTTATATATATTTTTCTTTCTAAAGTCTAGTTCTTGATAGCAAAAAATACCTCGGAATTTGAAGATTGCTGCTACTCCTTGAAACTTTTTGCAATCTGACCTTCGCTCATTCAAATATATATATCTGTCTGTAGATAACTTCAATTGGAACAAATTATTTTTCTTTGGAAAGTAGACTCAAATATATTTCAGTCAATATATAATTTCCAATATTCAAAACTCCGTATAGATTTAAAAAACGCAAAGCAAACTATGCGCGTAGGGACTCAAAAAAATAACTACGAACCTAGACTTAGGGTTTAGGTTTTAGAGAAAAGGATCTCATTATCTCAGTGGGTTGACCAAGTCAACTCATAGTACCTGCTCTGATACCATTTTGAATTTATGGAAAAGAAAAAAACTTCATGGAATTATTATAATCAAAGTACATGAACCTCTATTTATAATAGAGGAAGGTGGTAGAGTCCAATTACAATAATACTAATTGTCTCAATTACACCCAAACCCTAACACTTAAAGATAAGTCCTAGCATAATTAAATAACTCAATATAGATAAAAGACAAACCTAACTCAAACTAAACTCTTGTAGGACGTGACCATTAGATAAAGATACTTTTTTGAGTCCTTGATCTTCCAATTGATGCGATAAGGATGCCAGCTCATGGTAATCATTGTGGGTCCTTCTTCTTATGGGCTTGGGCCCATCTTGTGGGCCTTCTTTGGTCATTTGGCGCATCTTATAATACTGTTAGATATGTTGGCCTTCCTTGGTCATGTGGTCTTGAGCCCTATCTTCCAACAAGCAATTTTTGCTAAAACAAATTACTTTTAACAACTATAAGGCCGTGTTAGTATTTCTAGTAAAATTACGTCCCTAGGGACCATTAGTGCCTCATATTCCCTAGAAAAACTTTCCTAGCTGAAAATTCTTGCCAAGAAAATTCGAGGTAAGGCAATTTTTGCGAAAAAAAAATAGTTTCTACAACAACAAGGCCTCTTTTTTGTATTTTTTAAGAAAATGTTCAAAAATTATTTTTAGTAAAAATTTGTCTAGAGGGACCATTAGTGCCCCATGTTTTTTGGAAAAACTTTTCTAGTTGATAATTCTTACCAGGAAACTATTTTGGTAAAACATTTTTTCTGAAACAAATTACTTCCTACAACTATAAGGCCTTGTTATTGCATTTTTTTAGGAATGTTGGAAAAATATTTCTAGTAAAAATATGACCCTTGAGACCATTACTGCCTCATGTTTCCTAGAAACATTTTTCAAGTTGCAAATTCATATTAGGGAAATTTTGTGGTAAGGATATTTTTTTATGAAACAAATTACCTTCTACAACTATAAGGCCTTGTAAGTGCATTTGTTTTGGAAATGCAGGAAATGTATTTCTTGGAAAAATATGTCTACTGGGACCATTAGTGCCTCATATTGCTTGGAAACACTTTTCAAGATGAAAATTCTTACTAGAAATTTTTTTCTTAAACAAAATTACTTTCTACAACTATATGACCTTGTTAGTGCATTTTTTCAAGAAATGTTGGGAAAGTATTTCTTGTAAAAGTACGTCTCCATGGACTATTAGTGCCTCATGTTTCATGGAAAACACTTTTCATGTAGAAAATTCTTACTTGGAAAAAATTGTTGAAACAAATTCTTTCTATAACTAGAAGGTTTTGAAAGTGATATTTTTAGGAAACGTTGGAAAAGTATTTCCAGTAAAAATAAATCTCCAAGGACCATTAATGCTTCATGTTTTCTAAAAACACTTTTCAAATTGAAAATTCTTACCAAGAATCTTTTTTGGTAATACAATTTTTGCTGGAACAAATTTCTTTATGCAACTTTGAGGCCTTGTTATGTATTTTTTAGGAAACTTTGGAAAAATATTTCTACTGAAAATACATCTCAATGGACCGTTAGTGCCTCATATTTCCATGAAAAACCTTTCAAATTGAAAAAATTCATGAGGGAAATTTTGTAATAAGGCAATTTTTCCTGGAAAATTTATATTTTACTACTTTTAAGCCTTGTTAATGCCTTTTTTCTAGAAACATTGGAAAAGTATTTCTAATTAAAATATGTGTCCAGGGACCATTAGTGCCTCATGTTTCCAGGAATCACATTTCTTGTGTTAAATTCTTACCTGGAAAATTTTGGTGTATCAAAATGTTTTATAAAAGAAATTACTTTTTACATCATTAAGGCCTTGTTACTGCCTTTTTGAGGAAGCTTTGGAAATGTATTTCTAGTGAAAATACTTCTCCAGGATCCATTAGTGCCTCATGTTGCCTAGAACTATTCAAGCTGAAAATTCTTATTATGAAAATTTTGTTGTAAGGCAATTTTTGTAGAAATAAATAACTTTTAACAACTACAAAGCCTTGTTAGTTCATATTTTTTAGGAAACATTGGAAAATTATTTCTAGTAAAATTAAATTTCTAGGGAGCATTAGTGCCACATTCCTAAAAATACTTTTTTAGCTTAAAATTCTTACCAGGGAATTTTTGAAAGGATTTTTTTCGAAAACAAATTACTTTCTACAACCACAATGCCTTGTTAGTTCATTTTTTTTAGAAAATTTTTGAAAAGTATTTTTAGTAAAAATATGTCTCAAGGGACCATTAGTGCTTCATGTTTCCTCAAAAAACTTTTTTAGCTAAAAATTAATACAAGGAAATTATTATGGTAAAGCAGTTTTTTTAGAAACTAATTACTTTCTACAATTATAAGGCCTTGTTACTGGATTTTTTTAGGAATGTTGGAAAAATATTGCTAGTGAAAATACGACGCTTGGGACTATTGTTGCCTCATGTTTCCAAGAAACATTTTTCATGTTGAAAATTCTTACCATGGAATTTCTGGTGGTAAGGATTTTTTTTATGTAACAAATTACTTTCTTAAACTATAAGGCCTTGTATGTGCATTTTTTGGAAACCTAAGAAATGTATTTATAGTGAAAATACATTCCCAGGGACCATTAGTGACTCATGTTTCCTGGAAGCACTTTTCAAGCTGAAAATTCAAACAAGAAAATTTTGGTTGAAACTAATTTTTTTCAACAACTATATGACCATGTTAGTGCATTTTCTCAAGAAACGTTGGGAAAATATTTTTAATAAAAATATGTATTCATGGACCATTAGTGCATCTTGTTTCCTGGAAAACACATTTCAGGCAGAAAATTCTCACTTGGAAAACTTTGTTGAAACAAATTATTTTCCATATCTATAAGGCTTTGTTAGTGATTTGTTTGTAGGAAACGTTGGAAAAGTATTTCTAGTAAAAATACATCTACAAGGACCACTAGTGCCTCATGTTTTCTGGAAAAACTTTTCTACCTAAAAATTCTTACCAAAATTCTTTTTTTGGTAAAGCAATTTTTGCCAAAAAAATTGCTTTTTGCAATTATAAGGCCTTGTTAGTGTATTTTTTTAGCAAACGCTGGAAAAGTATTTCTACTAAAAAATCACCTCCATGGACCATCAGTGCCTCATATTTTCATCACATTTCAAGCTGAAAATTCTTACCAGGAAAATGTTGTAAAAGGCAAATTTTGTTGAAAAAAATAATCTTTACTGCTATAAAGCCTTCTTAATGAATTTTTTAGAAAAAGTTGGAAAATTATTTCTAGAAAAAAAAATCATGTCCAGGACCATTAAAGCCTCATGTTTTCATGAATAACTTTTCTTGTCGAAAATTTTTGTTTTAAGGAATTTTTTGCTTAAACAAATTACTTTTAACAACTACAAGGCCTTGTTAGTACATTTTTTTTTCAGGAAACGATGGAAAAGTATTTCTTTTAAAATTTCATGTCTAGGGACCATTAGTGCCTCATATTTCCTAGAATCACTTTTCTAGCTGAAAATTCATACAAGGAAAATTTTGATGTAAGGCATTTTTTGCGAAAACAAATTTCTTTCTACAACCACAATGCCTAGTTAGTGCAATTTTTCAGAAAATACTTGAAAAGTATTTCTAGTAAAAATACGTCTCGAGGGACCATTAGTGCCTCATGTTTCCTGGCAAAAAGTTTTTAGCTAAAAATTCTTACCAAGAAACTATTGTGGGAAAGCAATTTTTGCTAAAACAAATTACTTTTTACAACTATAAGGCCTTGTTAGTGCATTTTCTTAGGAAGCTTGGAAAAATATGACCCTTGGGACCATTATTGCCTCATGTTTCCTAGAAATATTTTTCAAGTTGAAAATTCTTACCTGACAAATTTTGTGGTAAAGATATTTTTTTTATGAAACAAATTACTTACTACAACTATAAGGCCTTGTTAGTGGATTTTTTTGGAAACACTAGAAATGTATTTCTAGTAAAAATATATCTCTAGGGACCATTAGTGCCTCATGTTTCCTGGAAACACTTTTCAAGTAGAAAGTTCTTACTAGAAAAATTTTGCTGAAACAAAATACTTTCTACAACTATATGACCTTGTTAGTGCAGTTTTTCATGAAACATTGGAAAAGTATTTCTTGTAAAAATACATCTCCATGAGCCATTAGTGTGTCATGTTTCCTAGAAAAAACTTGTGAGGCAGAAAATTCTTACTTGGATAACTTTCCTGAAACAAATTATTTTCTACAACTATAAGGTTTTGTTAGAGATTTCTTTTTCAAGAAATGTTGGAAAAGTATTTCTTGTAAAAATACATCTCCATGAGCCATTAGTGTGTCATGTTTCCTAGAAAACACTTTTGAGGCAGAAAATTCTTACTTGGATAACTTTCCTGAAACAAATTATTTTCTACAACTATAAGGTTTTGTTAGAGATTTTTTTTTTCAAGAAATTTTGGAAAAGTATTTCTAGTAAAAATACATCTCCAAGGACCATTAGTGCCTCATGTTTTCTGGAAACACTTTTCTACCAGAAAATGTAAAACAGAGTAAGCTCAGCCCAGGAACATCTAAACAGCAATCAAGAAGAAAGCCAACACTGATCTATTACAAATACGATAAGAAACTTCGTCCCACCACACGCTCTAGAAGAGCTTCAATGGTTTCTGGACTGAACAGAAATTACAAGAAGAAAATAAACAATAAAATAGAGTAATGAAGAAGGAATAGCTCTCATTTTCTGGATTCCAATGCTGCTGAAGAACACCTCTATTTATAAGTATTTTTCATGTAGGAAGCTTGTAGAGCACACCATCTAGGAAGCTTGTAGAGCAAGCCATCTAGCTGTCCTCCACGTTGGCACTTGGTGATGCAATCGTGACACGTGCATACCGTGGGGTCAGCCCCCTTAGACCCCCGTTGGGGCTGACGCCCTGAACCCTACTATCCGTTTTACAGTTTCTTCACAAGTAACCATTGCGGTCACAATTTGACCTCATCAGCATCTAAGCTGGAACCGTTAACTAATTACTCACTATCGACATTGGTGCTTCTCATACTTGGAGGCCAACGCCCAAGCCATGAAGATGCTTGTTCATCTGAGCACTCCCTAGTGCTTTTGTAAAAATGTCTGCATGGTTGTCTTCTGTAGGGCAGTACTCCATGTATATGGTCTCCTCTTCAATCAGTTTGTTACGGTCCCGGATCTGACACTTGGATTCTTTAGGATGATCTGGGGTCTGCCACGGGTTACGGGTCTTCCAGGCATTACCATAGGGGTAGTAGGAAGACATGGGGAAGACGAAAACGAAGATCAAGCCAAAGGGAAGCTTGATACCCTAGAGCTCGTTGAGGAGAACTCTAAGCCTCTTACGCTAAATTTAACCTAATTCTTAATACTTCAATGCTTTTCTCTTCTCATTACTCTTACCCCTTAAATAGGGTTCACCCTGTTAGGGTTTAATAAAATATTATAGAAATATCCCTATGAATAAAATATTCTAAAAATATCCCTATTAATAAATAATTCCAAAAATACCCCTATGACCTAAAACTAAAGTAAAATAAAGTAAATTAAATAAAACAACTAAAATAATAATATTATTGTGTGCATAACATTACACCCCTCTTGGAAGACGAGCTTGTCCTCAAGCTCGGAAGTAGTATCTGTATGTCGACGTCTTCATCGGTGCTGAAGTAGCATTCACGATAGCTATGACGCCCCCTCTGCTTGCCCACTTTTTTTATTCTTCTGGGCCGGTCCGAGTTAACCTGGGTTGACTCGGTTCAGGAACCCGGTCCGGCGTGCAACTCAGCGGACCGGGCTGATTAAATTTTCCTAAGTTAGGAAAATTTAATCGGGAGTCGTCGTCTTCCTTTGGCAGCTCCCGAACTCTGCGGCCGGTAGTTCCATTCCTCACGGCACCGACGAAGTCCGGCGATTGGCTTCTTCTTCCTCTCTCCCGGCACCGACGGAATTGCATGATTTTTCGGTGGTGAATCGCAGCCCGTCGGGGCTTCGCCGCCTGGATAGTTTTCGAGACAGAGGGGTCTCGAAAACTTGTGAATCGTCATTCCTCAGCCTCCCGGAACCGAGATCCCTTGCGGAAAAGTTGCTTATGGCGCCGACGAAGTATCCTGCTTCTCCGGTGGCGACGAGAAGCCCACTGAGGCGTCGCCGCTTGGAATTTTTCCGAGATAGAGGGCTCTCGGGTAGTTTGCCAACGAACCATTGGGACGTGACTGGGCACCCTGCTACTCCGGCGGTGAATCGCACCACTTGGAGGCGAATCGTAGCCCTTGGAGGCATATCGGAAGTTCTGTGCTTGCTCGGAGATTTCGAGTGCCGTCGGAATTTCCAGTGCAGCCATTTTTGGAATTTCGGAATCCCCAAATTCCGATGTCGTCGCCGCTGGAGTTCCTGGCCGTTGGCCTTTCTGCTCGTCCGAGGCCGTCGCTGCCTCTTCTACGCATACACCTACGCATATGCCGTAAGCGGAAATTTCAGGTCGTATGACCTTTTCTGTGGGAGCACGTGGCTCCATTGCCGAACATTCAATTGAAGCATCTAATCATGCTCTTATTTCCTCCAATTCCTTACCCATAGCAATCCATCTTTCTTGGGATATAGAATAACCCATTGTGTTCCTGCTCTGATACCAGTTGTTACGGTCCCGGATCTGACACGTGGATTCTTTGGGAGGATCTGGGGTCTGCCATGGGTTACGGGTCTTCCAGGCATTACCATTGGGGTAGTAGGAAGACATGGGGAAGACGAAAACGAAGATCAAGCCAAAGGGAAGCTTGATACCCTAGAGCTCGTTGAGGAGAACTCTAAGCCTTACGCTAAATTTAACCTAATTCTTAATACTTCAATGCTTTTCTCTTCTCATTACTCTTACCCCTTAAATAGGGTTCACCCTGTTAGGGTTTAATAAAATATTACAAAAATATCCCTATGAATAAAATATTCTAAAAATATTCCTATTAATAAATAATTCCAAAAATACCCCTATGACCTAAAACTAAAATAAAATAAAGTAAATTAAATAAAACAACTAAAATAATAATGTTATTGCGTGCATAACACAGTTCTCTTACATGGTGATACTGAATCTCTATGTGTTTAGTTCTAGCATGGAACACTGGGTTCTTCGCCATAGCTATGCAACTTTGACTGTCACAATTTAAGGTAGTTGACTCAGTCAAAGGAATACCTATATCAGTCAAGATGCGTCGTAGCCACACAGCTTCACAGGCTGCTACACAAGCAGCTTTATACTCTGCTTCGGTTGATGACAGTGCAACTGTTTGTTGCTTCTTACTAACCCATGAGATGATACCACTTCCAAACAAGAATCCGTAGCCAGTAACGGATTTCCTCGTGTCAATATCTCCAACCCAATCTGAGTCACAATACCCAGATAAAATATCTCCTCTTGTGTAAGATACTCCAAAAGTTAAAGTACCTTTGAGATATTTGAGGATTCGCATTCCAGCTTGCCAATGCGTTTTTCTTGGATTGTTAGAAAAACGACTGAGCACTCCCACACCATAGCTAATGTCAGGTCTTGTGTTACAAAGGAAGATTAAACTTCCAACTAATTTTCTATAGAGCTTGTTGTCAACCTTTTCAGAGGAGTCATTGATTGACAGCTTGGTATTCACTTCCATTGGGGTGACTTCTGGATTACTTTCGGTCATGCCAAAAGTAGATAACAGTTCTCGAGCATAACGTTCCTGAGAAATAAAGATATGATAAGATTTTTGCCATACCTCAATTCCCAAGCAGTAATGAAGAAGGCCCAAGTCTGTCATGTCGAACTCTTGGCTCAACCATTCCCAAGTCTTCACAATGTTGTCTTCATGGTCACCAGTGATTACCTGGTCATCTACATAGAGTACTACAATGACTCTTTTCTCATGTTCACAAAGAACATATAAGTTTGCTTCAGATTTGCTTCTACAGAACCCGCGCTCCAAAAAGAAAGAGTCGATATGTTTGTACCAGGCTCGTGGTGCCTGCTTTAGACCATACAAGGCCTTTTTTAATTTACATACCTTCTCCTCTGCATTTGGTAGTTCAAAGCCTTGTGGTTGTGCCACGTAGACTTATTCTTCAAGTTTCCCATTTAGAAAGGCAGATTTTACATCCATTTGATGTACCATCCACCCGTAATGAGTAGAAGCTGCAAGAACTACCCGAATTGTTGTCATCTTTGCTGTTGGAGGGAAGGTCTCATCAACATCAAAACCTTCAATTTGTGAGAATCCCTGAGCAACAAGGCATGCTTTGTATTTTTCAAGAGTACTGTCAGCCTTGTACTTTGTTTTCCAAATCCATTTGCTGCCAATGATCTTTCGGTTAGGAGGTTTGTCAACAATCTCCCAAGTATCATTCTTTATGATACTATAATACTCTGTTTGCATTGCAGCTCTCCATTTTGGATCTGACATGGCTTCCTCCACACTTACTGGTTCTTTTACCGTCTCGATGATTTGAGTCATCAAAGCCATGTTCAAAAGTTGTTGTCCTGCTTTGTTCTGCTCCTCTATTCTCTTTGATCGTCTAAGCCCATCAGGACAAGGGCTTTTATCTTCAACTTCTGGAGTTCTGTCATCAAAGAGCTGGTGCACCCACTTTGGTTGTGGCTTCCGTGGGGGTGCACTAGGTTGGCTTGTTGTTTCTTTTTTAACAGAAACATCTTCTACATCACTTACTGGCTGTTCAGTAGGCACTTGGTGAGTTACTTCATCGGTTGGTGACAAAATGGCAGGATCATTATCCTCCATTGAGAGTGGTCGCTCATTAAACACAACGTCTCGGCTTATGACTAACTTCTTGGCCTAACATCATAGAGTCTATATGCTTTAGACTCTTCACTATAACCCAAGAAGCTACATTTCTTGCTCTTGTCATCTAATTTCTTTCTTTTTTCTTTCGGAATATGTACAAAACACTCACACCCAAATTTTCTTAAATGAGACACAGAAGGTTTCATACCTGAGTAAGCCTCATTTGGAGTCTTTTCATTCAATGTTTTGTGGAGCATCGATTTAGGACATCTACTGCTGTATTTAATGCTTCTCCCCAAAACATATCTGGTAGCCCAACACCTTTTATCATGCACCGAGCCATTTCCACCACCGTTCGATTCGACGTTCAACTACACCATTTTGTTTTGGAATATGTGGAGCAGTAAGTTGGCGTTTGATGCCAACTGAATTACAGTAGCTAGAGAATTCAGCAGAATAGAATTCCCCCCCACGATCTGTACGAAACTTCTTCACAGTTGTTGCGTTCTCATTTGTCACTTGTACCAAACTTCTTCACAGTTGTTGCGTTCTCATTTGTCACTTGCTTATGCCACACCTTGAATATTGCAAGAGCATTAGCCTTGTCCCAAAGGAAGTATAGCCACATCTTTCTACTGTAATCGTCGACTAACAACATAAAGTAGAAAGATCCTCCTAACGCCATCGTAGTCATTTTACCACAAAGATCAGCATGTACCAACTCTAGAGGAGCCTTTGATTTGTTTTGACTCTCTTTGGGAAATGACTTTCTTTGTTGCTTGCCCAGCATACAAGCTTCACAAGGTTCTTCAATTACATCAATTGAAGGCAAATCTGTCACCATATTTTTCTTCTGCATTTCCTTCAACATATGAAAGGAAATGTGTTCGAATCTTTCATGCTAAAGTTGACTATTTTTGGCATCAACAATAGCAGAAAGTGAGTTGATTTCATAAAGGTTATCCCTGCGGATACCTCTTGAAACTATGTTCTCATTTTTATCAAGAATAAGAGATTCATTTTTCTTGAACCGTACCTCCAAATCTTTGTCTGTAATTGCAGCTACGGACAACAGGTTTCTTGAGATTTGGGGAACAAAGTAGAACATCCGCTATCTTCTTACTTTCTCCATCATCAGACTTAATGGATATGGTGCCTATCCCTTCAACGGGACATCTCGCATTATTCCCGACCACCACGTTCATTGGTTGTTGTAGAGGTTTTAAAGAATCGTATAACTCTTTCTTTCTGGTCATGTGTCGGGAGCTCCAGAATGTAACACCCATGTACTCTTTTGTTGTACATGAGCACTAGAGCATGATTCCTCTGTGACAGTGAACAGAGGAAGCTCAATTTCTGCAGAATTTGCAGATTCTCTATTCTTCCAGTTTTGTTTCACCGTGCCGTTCTTCTTATCGTGGATTCATGTTCGACAATCTTTGACAGCATGGCCCTTCTTGTTACAGTAATAACACGATCCAAAGAACTTCTTACTCTTTGGTTTCTTCTTTGTTTCATTGCTAACCTGTGCTTTTGCTGTGAAGGCAGAGTCAGACTGATTGTCTCTACCTTTTAGCCTCATCTCCTCTTCCATAAATAAGGCAGAGAAATCTTCAATGGTCAACGGAGGATCACGAACTTGTGTATTGAGTGTTGTCACGAGGCCGTCAAATTTTTGCGACAGTACTCGAATACATCTTCGAGCAAGTTCCTCTATTGACTTGGCTATACCAACAAAAGCCATTTTATCACGTAGTTTTTTCATCCTAGTAATAAAAGACTCTGCTGCCTCATCTTCACTTAATCTTTCAGCAGCAAGTTGATTTTCTAGATTTTGGATATGAGTCTGGTTCCTCGTTTCATACTGATTTTTCAACGCCTTCGAAATATGTTGAATCAGGGTGAGGACAAAATCTTGAATACTTGTGACAATTGCACAAAGTGCATCAACATTCTTCCTTCTCCAATCTTTGACGAGCTGAGGATTAGGAGGAGTGATCTTTTCAGCAATGGTGACAGCAATAGGAGATAGTTCGTGCCATCAAGTTTGCCTTCTGTGAAAGCTGGGGGACGAATACGTATTACTGGTACAGAACTAGAACTAGCAGTAGAGCTACTAGGCTTAAGATCAGTCATGATGTTGTGCTTTGCGACAGTTGATTGTTGTTAAGAGTCCCCTAGAGCTCTGATACCATGTAAAACAGAGTAAGCTCAGCCCAGGAACATCTAAACAGCAATCAAGAAGAAAACCAACACTGATCTATTACAAATACGATAAGAAACTTCGTCCCACCACACGCTCTAGAAGAGCTTCAATGGTTTCTGGACTGAATAGAAATTACAAGAAGAAACTAAACAATAAAACAGAGTAATGAAGAAGGAATAGCTCTCATTTTCTGGATTCCAATGCTGCTGAAGAACACCTCTATTTATAAGTGTTTTTCATGTAGGAAGCTTGTAGAGCAAGCCATCTAGGAAGCTTGTAGAGCAAGCCATCTAGCTGTCACTTGGTGATGCAATCGTAACACGTGCATACCGTGGGGTCAGCCCCCTTAGACCCCCGTCGGGGCTGACGCCCTGAACCCTACTATCCATTTTACAGTTTCTTCACAAGTAACCATTGCGGTCACAATTTGACTTCATCAGCATCTAAGCTGGAACCATTAACTAATTACTCACTATCGACATTGGCGCTCCTCATACTTGGGGGCCAGTGAATACATTACATTAACAGTAACTTGAGGGAGGTGGGCATTGATACACTAACAGAAAATTCTTACCAACAATCATTTTTGGTAAAGTAATTTTGGCCAAAAAACTTGCTTTATGCAACTATAAGACCTTGTTAGTGTATTTTTTAGGAAATGTTGGAAAATTATTTCTAATAAAAATAAGTCTCCATGGACCGTCAGTGCCTCATATTTCCATGAAACTTCCATGAAACACATTTCATGCTGAAAATTCTTACTAGGAAAATTTTGTGATAAGGTTTTTTGTCCATAAAAAATGACATTTTACTACTATAAAGCCTTGTTAATGCCTTTTTTTAAGGAAATTTTGGAAAGGTATATCTAGTAAAAATACATATCCGTGGACCATTAGTGCCTCATTTTTTCTAGAAATCACTTTTATTGTTGATAATTCTTATCAAGAAAATTTTGGTGTAAGGAAATTTTTTTCTGAAACAAATAACTTTTTACATTATTAAGGCCTTGTTACTGCCTTTTTTAGGAAACTTTGGGAATGTATTTCTAGTAAAAATATGTATCCAGGGTCCATTAATGTCTCATGTTTCTTTGAAACACTATTCAAGCTAAAAATTCTTACCTAGAAAATTTTGTTGTAAGATAGTTTTTGCTGAAACAAATTACTTTCTATAAATCTAAGGTCTTGTTAGTTCCTTTATTTAGGAAACATTGGAAAAGTATTTCTAGTAAGAATACGTCTTCAGGTACTATTATTGCCTTATGTTTCTAGGAAACACTTTTTAAGCTGAAAAATTGTTACCAGGAAAATTTTGAGGTAAGGCAATTGATGCTAAAACAAATTACTTTCTAAAACCAGAAGGCCATGTTAGTACATTTTTTCAGGAAATATTTGTTTAATTTACGTTCCCATGAATAATACCTCAAGCAAGGGGAGAGAGAAAGAAATAAGAGAAAAACAAGAAAGATTCTTGGGTTGAGAGAGAAGAAGGCAAAAATAGAAGAGGTTTGGAGAGAGAGCTTCACACGAGAGAAGAGAACTAAGAGACTTGCTTGCTTGATTTCTGAGTTACAATCACCTCTTTTTATAGTTGAGGAGGTGATAAAGTCCATGTACAAGTAATCTTAGGACTCCTAATTACATTCCAACAAGAACTCTCTATGTTAAGCCTATCATGATAATATTACATTATCTATTTAAGAGGCTAATTTAACTCAACTTCTAACTCTTCTTTAAGCATGCAAAACAAGATAGATAGCCAGCTCGTGGTCTTATCTTTGTGGGTCCCACATGATCTTCCAGCTCATGTTGATGGAGATACCAGCTCGTGGTATCTTTGGGGTCCCACTTGATCCTCAAATCTTCTATTTAATTCTAGCTCATGTTCCTTACTCTTAGCTCGAGCCAATGTTAAGCACCTAGCCAAAACTACCCAAAATATCGGCCTGTTAGGAGTGGAAGACATAGGTACTTAACCCTAGGACAATAATAGTACAACCCGCCCGCCTGAGCTGATGACCACGGCGGCAATAACACAACAACGAGAGCCGGGTCAGGATCCCATAATCCCTTGCTGCCCAACGCCAGAGGAGTGCGGTCACCCTGCGCATGCGGGGACTCGAATGCTGGATGTAGCCCTTGCTCTGATACCAAATGTTAAGCACCTATCCAATACTACCCAAAAGAGCGGTCTGTTAGGAGCGAAAGGCATAGGTACTTAACCCCAGGACCATAATAGCCAACTTGTATGAGGGCCCTTGTTGACATCTCTTGATCTCATGGTGGATCGCACCAGCTAGTGTAGCTATGGTGGGTCCCACATTGTAACACCCCCTCAAGCTGGGGGTGACAAAACATCATAGATGCCTAACTTGTTGTACAGGGTGGACAAATTTTTATGAGTGACTGGTTTGGTGAGAATGTTTGAAACCTAATTCTGTGAAGATACATGCTTAAGAGATAAGATGCCTGTAGTGAATTTTTCTCGTATGAAGTGACAGTCTAATTCTGTATGATTTATTCTCTCATGGAAGACTGGATTAGATGTTATGTGTATTGTAGCCTGATTATCGCAATATAGGGTCATAGGAGCTTCTTTGTAAAATCCCAGTTCAGTAAGAAGAAATTTGATTCATAGGAGTCCATTGACTGTGTGTGCCATGGCTCTGTACTCTACTCCTGCTCTAGATCATGCAACTACATTATGTTTCTTGCTCCTCCATCTAACCAAGTTTCCTCCAACCATCGTACAATATCCTGAAGTAGATTTCCTATCATCCAGCGATCTAGCCTAGTCTACATCTGAAAAACCTTCGATGTTGAAGTGTCCATGATTTTTGTAGAGAAGCCCTCTTCCTAGTGCTCCTTTGAGATATCGTAATATCCGTTCTACTGCTTGCCAATGGTTGAGTTGTGGATTGTGCATATATTGACTTACCACACTGATTGCATATAAAATATTTGGCCTCATTACGCAGAGGTAAATGACTCTTCCCACCAATCTTTGATATTTGCCGACATCTACCTCTTCTTCGATACCTACACCTAATTTTGTGTTCGAGTCCATGGGAGTTTCTGTTGGTCTGCAACCCAGCATTCTGGTCTCCTCCAGTAGGTCAAGGACATACTTCCTTTGATATAATATGATTCCATGTCTGGATTGTAGTACTTCAATGCCCAAAAAATATTTGATCAGTCCGAGATCCTTTGTCTTGAATTCAGCACATATCCATTCTTTTGTCTTCTGGATGCCCTCGGGATCACTGCCGGTTATAATAATGTCATCAACATATACAGCTAGAAACACCTTGCCCTTCGGTGTGTCTTTAATAAATATAGAGTGTTCTTGAGAGCATCAGTGAAATCCGGCCCATATGAGTGCTTGGTTAAAATTTTCAAACCATGCACAAGGCCACTATTTCAGACCATAAAGATGTTTTTTGTAATCGACATACGGACTCCCCCTCAACCACATACTCAGGTGGTTTCTACATATAAATTTCCTCCATGATATCCCCATTAAGAAAAGCATTTTTTACATCAAGTTGATACTACCAGGAAGAGTTATCTGCCAGAGATAATAACATATGTACTGAATTCAATTTGGCCACTGGAGAGAAGGTTTCTTCATAATTAATGTCATAACATTGTATATAGCCTTTAGCAATAAGACGAGCTTTCAACTGAGCTACGAACCCATCCAGATTGTGTTTCACAGTAAACACCCATTTGCAATTGAAAGGTTTCTTATCTAATGGAAGTGGGATTATAGTCCATGTCTGATTTTCATAAAAGGGTTGCATTTCTTCATCCATAGCCGCCTTCCACCTTGGATGTTTGAGAGCCTCCTGATAGGATTGTGGAACAGGTATGGAGGAAATAGCAGACAAAACTTGACAACAAACAGGGGATAGACGATGATGAAACACAAAGTTTGTTATTGTTGAATTTATGGAAAAGATAAATACTTCATAGACTTCATTAAATTATTATAATTAGAGTACATGAACCTCTATATAGAGGACGGTAGTAGAGTTCAATTACAATAAAACTTCCTTTGTTCCAATTACACCCAAACACTAACACTTGAAAATAAGTCCTAGCATAATTAAATAAATCAATATAGATAAAAGACAAACATAACTCAAACTAGAACTCTTCTAAGACGTGACCATAAGATAAAGATGTCTTTGTGAGTCCTTCTTGATCTTCCAACTTATGTGATTAGGATACCAGCTTGTGGTAATCATGGTGGGTCCTACTTCCTATGTTCTCAGGCCCATCTTGTGGGCCTTCCTTGGTTGTGTGATCCATCTTATAATACTCTAGGATATGTGGGCCTCCCTTGGTCATGTGGGCTTGGGCCTATCTTCCAACACTCCCCCTCAAGCTGAGGGTGAGAAAACAACATGATCTCCTAACTTGCTACAAATGATGTATAGAATCTTTTTGTATAAAATGACACATCTTCCAATATGCCTTCGTTTTCCAGCACTCCCCCTCACGATGTTGTGCCATTCCATGAGGCCCTGATAGCATAATATAAGTGAGAGTAAAAATCACTCCTAGTCGGTACGACATTGCTCCATACTCCAATCCTAATGCTGGATGTAGGGCACACTCCATCTTCTGTAGGTAGTGTGTCTATCGACATTGTTCTGAAGTGTTCACCACCGTGTCCCTCAACAAGACAACGACACTCAAGTGGTAGGAGTAATAAAAGCCATTACAGGGGGTAGTGGGTTTATTTATAATGGTCTCCCAATCCGGACATAGACTCTCATGGTATTCCAACCGTGATATTTTTTAGAGTTAAATTTGTCATGGTGTCCCAATCCGGGCACCGACTCTCATGGTGTCCCAATCATAATATTTTTGAGAGTCAAATAAATTATGATACCATCTTCTAACACATATAACACGAAACAAAATAATAAACCTTGTAGAAGGACCCATGAAATAATCATAATTCAATATACAAATTTTTTCTTAGTTGCATAAGCTTCATCTTTTGTGCTCCCCCTTTCTTCAATATTTTTGTCACATAAACTCATCCACAACATATGGAATAAATTACCTCTTTCTTGTACTTTTTCAGCTTCTCCCCTGCAAGCTGGGATGTAATGGCAGTGATCCCAGCTTGAACCAAATATCATAGATGTAGAAATAAGGCCAAATAATAGAGATGTATAAATAATCCCTCATACCAGGGAGAAGTAATAAATTTTTATGATATATCAACTCAAAAAGTGTTGCAAAACAATGGGCATAAATTCAGATTTTTCGATGGAACAACATACTTGCATGACCTTCGACTCTTCCAATGTGAATATATCCTTAAAAATAGATCATAATGACATGAAATTTTCTCCTTATGAAACTATAATTAAATACCTTTCATCCAAGTATAACTTCTCTTCATAAAATATAATTATCAGAAGATAAATAATCTAATAGATTTTGGTCTCTTTCATCTGGCCGAACTAAGCATTTTTTCTGTTAAAAGGATAGTCCCACATACATTAGTGAGTATAAAGATCTTGTATTTATTAGATGGGAAAAAAAGGTTTCCTAAGTGGTTAATCATTTTAGGATAAGGCCTTGGACCCAATTTAACATGGTATCAGAGCAAGGTTCTCATATGTGGGCATCCGCCCAAATTATCCATGTGCCACCATGTGAAGGCCTCTACCCAAATTATCCATGTGCCTACACGTGAGGGGGAATGTTAAAAGGATAGTCCCACATATATTAGTGAGTATAAAGATCTTGTATTTATTATATGGGAAAAAAGGTTTTCTAAGTGGCTAGTCTTTTTAGGATAATGCCTTGGACCCAATTTAACTGTTTCTCCTTTTTTTCCAGAATGACTATTGACTCTTCCAAGATCAATGTCTCCTTATACAAACATCATACATAGAATTGGTTAAATAGGTAAGAAAATATACTTACATATATTTCTTTATATATATAGTTCTCCATACAAAGTCTCTTTCTTTATAGCATAAAATAACTTGGAGGTTGAAGCTTTCTGCTGGTGCTAGAACCTCTTTTTCAATCTGACCTTTGCTGCTTCAAATATTAATATCTCTTTGTAGATAACTAGGATAAAAAATTGGTTGAATAGGTAAAAGAATAGACTTACAAATATTTCTTTGGATATATATTTCTCCATTTAAAATCTAGTTCTTGATAGCATAAAATACGTAGGAAGTGGAAGCTTTCTGCTGCTGCTTGAACCTAGACTTATGGAATTTATAGAAAAGAGAAATACTTCATAGACTTCATTAACATATTATAATCAAAGTACATGAACCTCTATCTATAATAGAGGAAGGTAGTAGAGTCCAATTACAATAAAACTTCCACTGTCCCAATTACAATAAAACTTCCACTGTCCCAATTACACCCAAACACTAACACTTAAAGATAAGTCCAAGCATAATTAAATAACTCAGTATAGAAAAAAGACAAACATAACTCAAACTAGAACTCTTCTCTAAAGATGTCTTTGTGAGTCCTTCTTGATCTTCCAACTTATGTGATAAGGATGCCAATTCGAGGTAATCATGGTGAGTCTTACTTCTTTTGTGCTTGGGCCTATCTTGTGGGCCTTCCTTGCTTGTGTGGCCCATCTTATAATACTCTTAGATATGTGAGTCTTCCTTGGTCATGTGGGATTGGGCCTATCTTCCAACAGTTATGGGATGAGAAGTAGAGGGCATGGTGCACGATCTGGGCTCTTTCCAAATTTGAATAGGACGAGTATCATATTGTGGGAAAAAAATAACTGGAGAAGATGGACTAACCTCAGTTGGATCCAAAAACTCAGTAGGTGTGGAGTCAGCCAGTGTTTCTGGGGGCTGAGTTGTTTCTATAGCACGGGGCCCAACCGGTTGAGGATGTTGTGGACTCAATAGCAGAATGAGTAATCCAGAGATGACATGGATGAGTCAGTGACTCAGTGGAGTAGTGAAGTACCTTAACCAGTTTATGTTCTTTTAAATTCATGAATGTCAAGTAGGGAGCCCACGAGGGCAGTATTGTAATAATCTTAAACAATATGCTCGAGCCTTTGCCTTAAGAGGTCATCAAGAAGACAGGAAAGGGAAGAAGAAAGTTACAAGGGATCTGCATTCTCCTTCAACAAACCAGGGTCAGCATTCCCTTGGAAACCAAGGTGCAGACTCCCTTTGACGAGCCTAGTTATCCTCATTCTATATCATCCATCTATTCTCTTCTCTCACGTTAGCCATTCCATTCCGTGTTCCTCACAAACCCATCACCATAGGTAGACCAAAAAGGTCTCGGCATCCTAGTTCTACCCTTGATTTACAAGAAGACCTCTCCCATTGTCGAATCACTCGATCCATGGCCAGAGACCATAACATCTTGGTATCAGAGCAGGTCAATATGTGAGAATCATCCAACAACGCCGAGTTGATAGCAAACATCAGAGAAATGATGCATGTTGAGAGAGAACAAAGCGATGCCAAAGCAACAGCAAGACAAGAGGAATCCGAAGAGCGTTTGGTCACATTGTTGGACAGTAGGGTCGCCCAATAGGTACAATTACAAATTGACAATTTATCTAATAGACTATTTGATATAATTGGGGGAAAAAGTTCCAACCCACGGGAGGGGGAAAGGAGCCCTGTTGCCAGGAAGGGGTACCAGTATGTTGGACGCACAGATCCACTAGCGTCAAGGGGGAATTTGAGTCCCAGAGGGGGGACCATCCCGAGATACACCAAATTGGAATTCCCAATTTTAAGGGATCAGAGGACCCACTGATATGGCTCAACATGTGTGAGAAATTTTTTTCTCACCAACGAACTGCTAACAGTGACAAAGTGGGATTGGCCGCCTTCCACATGCTCAACAACGCACAGCTATGGGGTCATCAAATAGAATTGGCGTATCTCGAATTAAATTGGTAGGAATTCAAAGATTTATGCTCCATCCGGTTTGGGCGTCCGACTCAAAATAATCCCCTGGGGGACTTGGTGTTGCTACATCAAATTGGCACGGTAGAACTGTGCCAAAAAGCCTTCTAGAAGAAATTGGCTAGGGCTAGCAAGGTAGTCAGGGTGGACCAGCAAATCAGCTTGTTTACAGCCGGCTTGACAGAGGCCCTTCGTCTAGAAGTGGAGCTCCTTGCTCCTACGGATTTGGCTTGAGCAATGAATTTGGCGAGAGCACTTGAAGCCAAACAAAAATTCTAGGCAAGCAAACCTCCATGGCAGGGAGGAAGATAGTCTACAAGCACCCCACACACAGCAACCCCATGGTGCAACTCAGTACCTTCCAGTTCTCCTCAAGCTTCGAAGACAAGTCCAGCTCAACTGGTATTCATCAGAAAATTGAACAGGGTAGAGAAGGAAGACAAAAGGTCTCGAGGCTTATGTTATAATTGTGATGAAAAATATACCTTTGGACATCAATGCCAGAAATTGTTTTGGTTATAAGTAGAGGATGATGTGGAGGAAGCCCTTGACAACACCGACCCAGTAGAGGAAGAAAACGAACCTGAAATTTCTCTCCACACCATTACCGGCCTCCAATCCACCAAAACAATGCAACTATGTGCCCTCGTCAATGAAAAACCACTCCTCAGTTTGGTTGGCCCTAGCAGTACTCATAATTTGATAAGCTTCAAAGCGGCTTAGCAATTGTAATTTCCAGCGTAGCCTCATCCAACAGCTTCAATTTCAGTGGCTAATGGAGAAAAATTTCCCAAGTTATGGGATCAGTAAGGCAGTGTTGTTTTCCATTGAAGGTCATCCATTTGAGGCAAAATTTCTGATCATACCACTAGCAGGATTTGATATGGTTCTCGGAATTAAATGGCTGCAAGCTTTGGGGCCCATTTTGTGGGATTTCTCAGCCTTGACCATGAGCTTTGAGATGGCAGCCAGAAGTACACTTTCCAGGGTAGTAAGACTGAAATTCCTCCACACTTACAAGTACTCCAGCAACAGCAGCCCTTGGCCACGAAGTTAAAAAATTTTTTGGAGGATTATGACAAGGTCTTTTAGCAACCAAAGGGTCTCCCACCTCTGAGACAGTGTGACCATATAATTTCACTGAAGGATAGTTCTGATGTGGTTGTGGTGCACCCCTATCGATATCCCCATCTCCAAAAAGATGAAATAGAAAAACAATGCAAATTGATGCTTGAGCAAGGCCTCATCCAAAGAAGTACATCCCCTTTTTCTTCATCGGTCTTGTTAGTCAAGAAACAAAACAACACTTGGAGATTTTGCATGGATTATAGGGAATTGAACTCCAAGACTATCAAAGACAAGCTCCCTATTCCAGTTGTGGATGAGTTATTGGATGAATTTCATGGAGCACAAATTTTCACCAAGCTCGATTTGCGCTCAGGCTACCATCAGATCCGTATGTATTCTCCAGATATTCACAAGACAGCATTTCAGACACATCGTGGCCACTTTGAATTTTTGGTCATGCCCTTTGGTCTCTCCAATGCTCCATCAACATTGCAGGCTTTAATGAACGAGGTATTTACCAATTATCTCCGCAAATTTGAATTAGTATTCTTTGATGACATACTAATTTTCAGCAAGTCTTGGCCTCAACACTTAGAGCATTTACAACTGGTTTTTCAATTGATTCGATCCCACCGGCTGTATTTAAAGAAGACCAAGTGTACATTTGGGAGAAAACAAGTAGTTTATTTGGGGCATATTATTACAGTGTCAAGGGTGACAGTGGACCCAAAAAAAATTACAGCTGTTACACAGTGGCCTCCACCAACCAATGTCTCAGCTTTACGGGGTTTTTTAGGCTTGGCTGTAAATTATAGAAAGTTCATTGCCAACTATGCGAGCATAGCAGCACACTTGTCCAACCTGCTACATTGCAATGCATTTGTTTGGCATGAGGAGGCCAGCACAGCCTTCCAAATGTTAAAAACAACCCTTGCCACAACACCGGTCTTACAATTGCCTAATTTTAAAGAGCCTTTCTTGGTTGAATGTGATGCATCAGGAGGTGGTATCGCGGCAGTGCTGCAATAATCCAACCATCCCACTGCCTACTTCAGCCGACAACTGTCACCACATCAACACAAGTTACCAGCATATGAGTGTGAACTGATTGGCTTAGCAAAGGCAGTCCACCATTGGCGTCCCTATTTATAGGTTCAATATTTTCTTATCCGTACAGACCACTACAGTTTGAAATATTTGCTAGATCAACTTATTTCTACATCACCTTAGCAGCAGTGGATCAGTAAATTGTTGGGCTTTGACTTTATGGTGGAACACAAGGCAGGTAAATTGATTACAGCAGCGGATGCTCTGTCACGCAGATCAGAAGACTCACCACAATTATCTACCATCAGTCATCCCATGCCAGTCCTTTTGGACACCATCAAGGAGGCCCATAGGAGCTCATTAGAACTACAAGACCTCAGTCAGCAAATTACAACTGGCAACATGCCATCCGATTTGACCCTTCTTGACACCCTCATTCTCTATAAGAGCCACATCTATTTGCACCATTCTTCTCCTCTCATTGCTACAGTGGTATCTTCTTATCATGAAAGCTACCATGAAGGCATTCAGAAGACACTCATGCGGCTTCGCCATGATTTTTATTGGGCTGGTATGAAGATCTCCATTACCTCCTATGTAGCTGCTTGTCAGGTGTGTCAGAGGAATAAGGCGGAGAATTTATTGCCAGTAGGGGTACTACAACCGATCCAGCTTACCACTCAGGTATGGGTGGACTTATCCATCGATTTTATTGAGGGACTCCCGAGGTCTTTCGGGAAATCTATTATTTTAGTGGTCGTAGACAGATTATCCAAATACGGTCATTTCATTCCATTGGAACACCCATACACACATTGTGCGCCTACAGGGCATTCTAGAGTCCATTGTCAGTGATCGGGATATTTTTTTTACTAGTCAATTCTGGCGGGATCTCTTCAAATTCTGTGGCACCAAACTCAATTTTTCCTCAGCATATCACCCGCAAATTGATTGCCAGACCGAAGTACTTAACCATACCATTGCCATGTATTTTCGGTACTTGGTTGGTGACAGACCCAAAAGATGGTGGACTGCATTCTGTGGGCAGAATAATCGTACAACACCTCTTTCCACATGGCTTTACAAGACACCCCATTTTGTATAGTGTATTGCAGAGACCCTCCCAGTCTCCTTTCATATGATCATGGCTCCACCAAAGTCGATGCAGTGGACAAGGCCCACATTGATCGAGATCAGTTGTTGGCCATTATTCGCCAGTGCCTCAGCCAAGCCCAAGCTCGTATGAAAGACTACAATGACCAGGGTCACCACGACATTCAGTACAACACAGGTGACTTTGTTTGGCTCAAACTCCAACATTACAAATAGGCTTCCGTAGCTGGACGCAGGCACAAGCTCTCGCCCAAATATTTTGGGCCATTCAAAATTAGTCAGAGGGTCGGGGAAGTCACATATAGGCTCCAATTGCCTCAACAAGCCAAGACCCATGATCTATTCCATGTGTCCCTCCTAAAGCCTTTCACAGGCAGCGCCTCACCCACACTCCTGCTCTCCCACCCATTGAGGATGGCCAAATATCTCTCTTGCCATTCAAAATTATGTAGGCTCGCCAGAATCCACATAGACGAGAGGTGTTAGTTCAATGGTCTCCCACATCCGCACCCCGCAGTATTCCAACAAGTCAACCACACATTCAAGCTTGCAGACTACCTCATTTTCCAGGAGGGGAGTGATATTGTGGACTCGGTAGCAGAACGAGTAATCCAGATACAAGGCTGACAAGTGAGTGACACAGTGGAGTAGTGAAGTACCTTAAGTAGTCTATGTTCTTTTAAATTCATGAATGTCAAGTAGGGAGTGCACAAGGGCAGTATTGTAATAATCTTAAACACTATGCTCGAGCCTTTGCCTTAAGAGGTCATCGAGAAGAAAGGAAAGGCAAGAAAAATTTTACAAGGGATCTGCATTCTCCTTCAACGAACCAGGGTCGGCATTCCCCTGGAACCCAAGGTGCAGACTCCCTTTGACGAACCTGGTTATCCTCATTCTTGCCAATCCCTCTCTCCTCTTCTCTCACGTCAGCCATTCCATTTCATGTTCCTCACAAACCTGTCACCATAGGTAGACCAAAAAGGTCTCGTCATCCTGGTTCTACCCTCGATTTACAAGAAGACCTCTCCCATCGTCGAATCACTCGATCCATGGTAGGAGACCATAACAGAGGAGAACCTGGTATGGAAGATAAACCTGGAGGAGCATTATTAGAATAATATGGAGAGTCTTCAAAGAATTTGACATCCCTAGACACAAGTAAATGCTGAAGAGTAAGATTATAGAAAACATAACCCTTTTGTGTATGAGAGTATCCTTCATAGATTTTGGATCAAGTTTATCGTGTCTTGGGGAGGAAATATGGACAAAACATTGAAAGCTGAAGACTCTCAATGGCAGTGAAAAAGGATCATCATTAGGTAATAAGTGAGAGTAGGGAATTTTTTTTCCAAGAACGAAAGAGGGTAACCGGTTTATAAGAAAACATGTGGTAAGGACTGCATGTGGCCAATAAAAGTATGGAACTTTCATGGCATATATTAATCCACGAGCTACCTCATGAATATGAAGGTCCTTCTATTCGGCTACACCATTTTTTTGAGGGGTGTAGGCACATGATGTTTAGTGAATAATGCCATTTTCAAGACAAAACAAGTGAAGATCTTTGGATGTGTATTCTTTGGCATTATCCAACCGAAGGACTTTAATTTTCTGCCCAAACTGAGTGAGTACCATTGCATGAAAAGATTTAAATATCAATGGTATTTTAGAGCCCTCTTTAAAAAAAATAACCAAGTGGTACGAGTGAGGTCATCAATATATGCAATAAAATATTTAACTTGTGAAATGTTGGAGACAATCAAGGGTCCCCATATAGTATGAATTAATGAAAAAGGAGAGACACTTTAATTTTTGGACAAGGTGAGTATGTGGACCTCTAATTTTTACTCATTTTACATGCTTCACAATGAAGGTTCAACCTTGCTTTAGGAAAACTATGATGAAGAGATTGGGTTGACGGATGTCCCAACCGGTTGTGCCATAACTTGGTTTCAGTGTCACAGGTGGATGTAGTATTTATTTGTGGCACATCCAGGTAGATGAACCCCCACTCCCCCCCTTGTTCACAAAATCCACCAATCACCCACTTTGTTGTAAGATCCTGAAACACACATGAAGTGGGTGAGAAAGTGATAGAGCAATTAAAATGTTTGGTGAGCTGACTAACTGATAAAATATTCAAAGGGAAAGTGGGAACAAAAAGGATATCAGTGAGCAGAAGTGATGATGTAACAGAAGTGGATCCTTGCCCTTTAACATTAATCTGTGAACCACTAGCAATGGTAACAAATTTATGTTAAAGACAAGGAGAAACTGACTATAGTAGATGCCTGTTATATGTAAGATGCCCGGAGGCTCCTGAGTCAATTATCCAGGAAGAACAAGAAGCAGAAAACATACCTGAAGCGGTGGTGGTAGCGGTTGGTGAAGAAGTACTTAGGGAGGACCCCATCATGGTCTTCATTTTCTAGAATAGTTCATAGTTTTCATCAGTAAGTGTATTCTTTATAGTTGTTGTGGTAGACTGCTCCACTTTTGTATCACTTATTGTTGGAAGATAAGCTCAAGCCCACACGACCAAAGAAGGCCCACAAGATTGGCCCAAGCCATAAGAAGTAGGACCCAAATGATTACCATGAGCTGGCATCCTTATCACATCAGTGGGAAGATCAAGAAGGACTAACAAAAGTATCTTATCTTATGGTCACGTCAAAGAAGAGTTTTAGTTTGAGTTATTTTTGTCTTTTATCTATATTGAGTTATTAATTATGTTAGGACTTAGCTTTAAGTGTTAGAGTTTGGGTGTAATTGGGACAAGGGTAGTTTTATTGTAATTGGACTCTACTACCTTCCTCTATTATAAATAGAGGTTCATGTACTCTAATTACAACATATTATTGATGACAATGAAGTATTTCACTTTTCCATAAATTCAACACGGTATCAGAGCAGGTTCTATGAGTTGACTTGGTCAACTCACGGAGGTAATGTGATCCTTTTCTGTAAACCCTAAACCCTAACTCTAGGTTCATAGTTATTTTTTTTAGTCCCTATACCTATAGTTTTCTTTGTATTTTTTAACTTGATACGGAGTTTTTAATACTGAAATATATATACTGAAGGAAAGATAATTTAGTCTAATTTCCAAATAAAAATCATTTGTTCCAATTGGAGTTATCTACAGAAAGATGTCAACATTTGAATGAGCGAAGGTCAGATTGAAAAAAGGTTCGAGCAACAGTAGCAATCTTTAGATTTTGAGGTTTTTTTTGCTATCAAGAACTAGAATTTATATGGAGAAATATATGTCAAAATAAATATCTGTAATTATTTTCTTTTACCTATTCAACCAATTTCTTTATCTGAGTTATCTACAAAGAGAAATCAATATTTGAGGCAGCAAAGAACAGAATTAAAAAGAGGTTAGAGCTGCAGCAGAAAGCCTCAATTTCCAAGGTATTTTATGCTATCAAGAAAGAGACTTTATAAGGAGAATTATATATAAAAAGAAATATACGTAAGTCTATTTTCTTACCTATTCAACCAATTCTTGGTATGATTTTTTTATAAGGAGATATTATACTTGGAAGAGTCGATGGTCATTCTGGAAAAAAAGGAGAAACATTACTTTGTTCGGCCAGATGACAGAGACCAAAATCTATCAGATTATTTATCTTCTGATAATTATATTTTATGAAGTGAAGTTACACTTTGATTATAGGTATTTAAGTCTACTTTTATACTGAGAAAATTTCATGTTAATCTGATCTATATTTAAAGAAATATTCCCATTGGAAGAATCAAAGGTCATGCTGGTATTCTGTTACATTGATAATCCGAATTTAAGCCAATTATTTTGTGCCACTTTTTGAGTTGATATATCAGAAAATATGTCACTTCTCCCTGGTTTGAGGGCTTATTTATACATCTTTGTTATTTGGGCCTATTGCTACATCTATGATATTTGGTTCAAGCTGGGATCACTGCCATTACCTCCCAGCATGAGGGGCTATATTTTATTCCATATGTTGTGGATGAGTTTATGTGACCAAAATATTCAACAAAAGGGGAGCACAAAATTTGAAGCTTCTTCATCTAAGAAAAAATATTTATATCGGATTATGATTATTTCATGGGTCCTTCTACAAGTTTTATTATTTTGGTTCATGTTATATGTGTTGGAAGATGGTCCTGTTATATTCACCTGCAACTATTATGTCTCTTTGGGGACATCATTTATTTTACCTCGTCAAAAATATCAAAATTATTTATGGTTGGGAGTCCATGACGAAGGAACTTCATCCCGTCAAAAATATCAAAATTAATTGTGCTTTGGAGTCCATAACGGAGGAACATCATCACCATCAAAAATATCAAAATTATTTGTGGTTGGGAGTCCATGACGGATGAACTTATTATTACATCTATGTTATCCACCACCCCACATCCCCCCCCCCCCCCCCCCCCCCCCCCCCCCCCCTCCCTGTACTGGCTTTTATTACTCCTACCACTTGAGAGTCGTTGACCTATGGAAGGACACGGTGGTGGACACTTCAGAGCAATGCCGATAGACACACTACCGATAGAAGACGGAGTGTGCCCTACATCCAGCATTAGGACTGGAGTATGAAGCAATGGCTTACCAGCTAGGAGTGGTTTTTACTCTCACTTATATTATGCTAGTAGGGCCTCAGGAAAGGATGCAATAGCGTGAGAGGGAATGTTGGAAGATGTGCTATTTTATACAAAAATATTCTATACATCATTTGCAGCAAGTTGGGAGTTCATGTTGTTCTCTCACCCCAGCTTGAGGGGTAGTGTTGGAAGATAAGCACTAGCCCACACGACCAAGGAAGGCCCACAAGATGGGTCCAAGCCCATAAGAAGTAGGACCCACAATGATTACCTTGAGCTAGCATCCTTATCACGTCAGTTGGAAGATCAAGAAGGACTCACAAAAGTATGTTATCTTATGGTTACGTCAAAGAAGAGTTTTAGTTTGAGTTATGTTTGTCTTTTATCTATATTGAGTTATTTAATTATGTTAGGACTTATCTTTAAGTGTTAGAGTTTGGGTGTAATTGGGACAAGGGTAGTTTTATTGTAATTGGACTCTACTACCTTCCTTTATTATAAATAGAGATTCATATACATTGTTTACAACAAGTTATTGATGTCAATGAAGTATTTCACTTTTACATAAATTCAACATTACTTTGGCTTGGTTAGCCTTATTCTAATTGGCCTTAAAACATATTTCTCGAGAGTGGCCCAATCTACCACATATAGAGCATTCCTTTAGGTGAAAGCATGTGTCTCTAGTGTGGCGATATTCCTTACAATGGGTGCATTCCTTCCCATCTATTCGGTCAAAACCAGTAATTCCACCTCTTCCTCTTCCTCCTCTATAAAATCTGCCTCAGCCTCGGCCTTGGTCATTTGGTGTTCCCCTCTGTCCAGAGTACATAGCAGATGATATTTCAGTAGTAGAGGGAGAAGCGTTTGGAATACGGAGAAGTGTAGCACATACATCATCAAAAGTGGGAACCGCGGAAGAGCTAAGAAGGTGAGTCTTAGCAACTTCAATATTTTTTTAATGTTAACAATGCATATGGCAGTTATTAATGCCTCTTTCTATTTATCTTGGCCAAAGATATTTGTAGAGGTTGGTTGGGCCAAATTCCATTCTTGAAGAAAGCCTCGAAAGCGGGCCAAATATTCAAGTATATTGTCTCCTTGTTTGGTGTCCTTCTTTCTGGCATATCCAGCATTTACACTTGCTTGGGGGTTTCCCCGTCAGGCAATATGCATTTACTGGATGTGGTTGGGCCAGAGTTTGTTCTTTTTCTAAAGTATCTTTTTTAGGAGTATACCTAGATTTTGAACTACTTTGTATCCTAAATTTTTTCTTATGAAATTTTTTAGGATATTTTCTTTGCTTTTATTTATAGGTTTTCCAATCATAAGCTCCTACATTTTTGTTCTGGTTGGAACAGCATAATGTTTGCTTATAAGCTTTACTACTTTTCTTTTGTAGTTTTTCAGTTTCACAGAGGTTTGCCAGCATGTCTTGTACAAACCTGTGTCTTCTTCCAATAGTATAAAAACCTAGGAAAGCGTCCATGGTTAAAGCAGGAAACTCTGGGTTGTTTTACCAATATTTTACAATGTAGTCTTTTTCGAAAATAGTCGCAAAAGGTTCTAGCAATTTTGAATAAAAAGTGGGCAGATAGGGTTTTTTATCATCTTTTTGTAGTTTATAGAAGTAACTTGAAAATTCGTAGTAATACTTCTCATAAAAATAGATGTTACAAATCTGTAACTTATTTAGTTTTTGAAGAGTTTCTAAACGTTTTCTTTGTTTAGTATACTCATTGCGAGCTTCTAGGGCTGGATGTATTCCTAGAAATTATTTTGATATCTTAGCCACTAATCCTTTTAGTATTGAGGCTATAGATGTTGATGTAGCTATTTTTTGGTCTTCGAGAAGATTGTCCCACCAATGAGCTATATGACCCTATAGGGCATGGGTAAAGAAGTTAAATGCAGAATCTTTGTCCCATGATTCATGCATATTAGCAGCATTGCTGATACTTCTTTCCCATTCTTTGAGGACTTTTTCTCCATCCTTGGAACAATCCAAGTTGAGATAAAATCCCAATGGGTTTATGCTATCTATGGATTGATGTCCTTTAGTAGCATGGGAAGGATCGACATTTGTGTATTTTATTGAATACCTTTGTCCTCCCAACAAGATTTTAGAGTGGGAAAAACTTTCTCTTTCTCAAGAATAATCCGTTGTTTTGTGGCGGAAATTGTCTGTCATATAGGTATCTTGTACCCTTGATGTTTCTACTTCATGTTGGCTGGTGTTGCCTCCTCGAAGCATCCTGAATCTTTTACAAAGATAATTTTCCTTTTTGTCTTGAGCAGAGTAGTCTTTTTTCTTGGTATTTTCTATTGCAACTTTGTCAGAGTCCCATGCCTCTGGTTCACTATCTTGTTGCTCTTTTTGTTTACTAGAGGATGGTTTTTTCCTCTAGAACATAATAAATCGGTTGGCGACTAAAAGTATTATATTTTGCATAAAATTCATCATCAGTAGAGGATGATGCTTTTGAAGCAATCCTAAAGGCAAAAGGTTCTAGATCTTTTCTTCTACTTGCTATGCAAGGTGCAATGTACTCTAGGTTTTTAAGCCACTGGTAATGTCAGAAAGGCCTAAAGGTAATGGAGTTTCGATATCAGTTACATAGAAAAAATCATTCATTTTTAAAGAGATATTTCTTGAAGCTCTCTTCGTATTCTCTAGATTATGCATTGTAGTGTGTGAGCTCTGTTGTTGATTCTTATCCATTCAGAATGAAACTCGGTGTGAGCAATCATAGTATCTTCTGTTGGTCGAAGATTATCTCTGTTTTGCAGAGCGTGAATTCTTTCTACTCATGCTATTCTTAAACGATCTAATAGTCTTTCTCTATAGATCATTTTTATAAAGCTTTTGTTTAATTATTTTGATCTTGCGTCTTAATTTGTAGACGCAATCATTATATCTCATCCACCAATAATGATACATCACATGGGATGGGAATGTGTCATCTTCAGGTTGAAGAGTATCTCTTTGTTGTAGAGCGAGAGCTAGGCTTTCTCTACAAAATTCTAGGCGATCTAATAGTTTCCACCTATAGATCATTCTGGTGTCCAAGGTGTAAAAGGGGTTTTATACGTTGATGGACTAGAAGAAGAACCTAAATGTTCTTTTAATGTTAAGACTTCGCTTAGGAGTTCTTGCCTTTTATCTTTGTTTAGATTATCTAAAAAAAATTAGTTCTGTTAATTCTTTAAAGAAAATAGGACTATTTCCATTGTTACTTTTTTCTACAATATTTTCTAGGATAGTTTGACATTTTATTATTTCTCTATGTCTATGTTCATCATAGAGGAAATTAACTTTTTGTTGTAGATTGTCAATAGCATTTTCTAACCTGGTAATGGTCTTTCCATAAGACTCTAAGGTTTGGTTGGGCCTTGGGTTGCCTATTCCTTCGAATTGGGAACTGGTGGAGGCTCTACTAGAAGAGGTAGAGGGCCTAGTGTTGGTAATCACTAGTTTTACTTCTATCTCCCTTATGGTTTTTCAGGAGAGGGGAAGGTGTCTAGGAGCCATAGGTTGGACTACCCATTCTGTTGGCCATGTTAACTCCCTAGGGTCGAGTTCTTCTATGGTCAAATTTTCAGAATATCCAATATTTTTGGATAGTTCCATGATTTTCTTTGAATCCTTAACTGGAACCTTTCTTGTATTGATTCCTCTTGAAACTACGCATATGCATTACTCTTCTTCCTGGTTGAATGCCATTTTTCTACTAGTTATCTGTGTAGATTTTTAGGGACAAGGTATCTTGGATATGCTTGTCAACTAAATCTATTTGTAGGTTGGGCCAAGTTGTAAAGGAGACTGGGCCTAATCCTAAGTTGGCTCCAACTCCTTCGAGTAGGGACTTTTCAAAATTATTCCTCACAGAGTTATCTACGATAGCTACTATGAAAGGTAAGTTTTGTTTGATTCGTATCAAGGGGTCTAATCATATACAAACTAATCCATAATTGGGACTACATTGATGCATGGTTCAATACATTCTATTATCAAAACCCTAATCATAGGCATTCCAGGTTTTTCCAAAGGGCCAAGGATGTTCTGAGAAGGTATTTAATTGGTGGACAAAATTTGGGCCACCCATTGAGGTTCTCCCAGAGCCCATTCAGGCTCAATTTAAATTTTGGACTAAATCCAGTCCTGAGCATAAAGATTTGGGAAAAATCCCAATAGATACAGATTTGTTCATATTATTTATGACTTTCACCATCCCCTGGATTTTGTGACGGGACTGTACCACATCCTTCAATGAAGAAGGACTGCCAATTTTATAGAGAATCTTCCATGTAAGGTAGTGGAACATTTTTCCATAAATTGATACAAAGTTCGCAAAAATTAAGTCTAATATTCTCCATAATGAGAATTTATTGGGACAAAAAATCTCAAAGTTTTATTATGAACCCAAGAATATGTTCAACAATTACAAATTAAGGGCCAAACTTCTATCAACGCCCAAAACAATCCAGCTGTCCTCAATAATGGAGGATTTGTTCAGCCACCTCAATTATAGAGGCATCTTTCATAGTTTCTATTGGTGGATTTTAAATGTTATCAAATTCGACTTGTACTTTTCAGTCTTGCTCTTTCTATATGAGGAGTTATGTATTGTTTTGTAAGGCATTACTTTGAGTTTGCGCTTGTTTCCATGGTTGCTCATTGTTTGGATATTATTTAGTGTGTTTTTTGATATGTAAGTATAATATTTCAATTTGAATATATTTTATATTTCCTTTATTTTGGATTCTTTTTTGTTGTAAATAGACCATTAGTGCCTCATGTTTCCTCGAAAAAACTTTTCTAGCTAAAAATTCTTACCAGGAAACTATTGTGGTAAAGCTATTTTTGCTGAAACAAATTACTTTCTACAACTATAAGGCCTTGTTAGTTCTTTTTTTAGGGACTTTGGAAAAGTATTTCTAATAAAAATATGATCCTTAGGACCATTACTACCTCATGTTTCCTAGAACATTTTTCAAGTTGAAAATTCTTACCAGGGAAATTTCGTCGTATGGATATTTTTTATGAAACAAATTACTATCTACAACTATAAGGCCTTGTTAGTGCATTTTCTATGGAAACGATGGAAATATATTTCTTGTAAAAAATACATCTCTAGAGAACATTCATGCCTCTTGTTTCCTGAAAACACTTTTTAAACAGAAATTTCTTTCAAGAATTTTTTTGTTGAAACAAATTACTTTCTACAATTATATGACCTTGATAGTGCATTTTTCTTGGAAACTATAGGCAATTATTTATAGCAAAAATACATCTCCATATAATATTAGTGCCTCATGTTTCCTGGAAAACGTTTCTAAGGCAGAAAATTCTTACTTGGAAAACTTTGCTGAAAAAATTATAATTTACCACTATCACGCCTTGTTAATGCCTTTTTTAAGGAAACATTGGAAAAGTGTTTATTTTAAAAATACATGTCCAGGGACCATTAGTTCCTCATGTTTCCAAGAATCTCTTTTCATGTTGAAAATTCTTACGAGGGAATTTTTTGATAAGGATAATTTTTGTGAAATAAATTACTTTCTACAACTTTAAGGCTTTGTTAGTGCATTTTTTGGACACGCTGGAAATGTATTTGGAGTAAAAATACATCCCCAAGGACCATTAGTGCCTCAAGTTTCTTGGAAACACTTTTCAAGCGGAAAATGTTTACTAAAAAGTTTTGCTGAAACAAATTACATTTTACAACGATATGACCTTGTTAGTGCATTTTTTCAGGAAACGCGGGGAAAATATTTCTAGTACAAATACATCTCCATGGACCATTAATGCTTCATGTTTCCTGGAAAACACTTTTTGTGCAAAAAATTCTTTAAAGGAAAACTTCGCAAAAACAAATTACTTTCTATAACTATAAGGTTTTTTTAGTTACTTGTTTTAAAGAAACGTTGAAAAAGTATTTCTAGTAAAAATACGTCTCTAAGGACCATTAGTGCCTGATGTTTTGTGGAAAAATATTTCTACCTAAAAATTCTTTCCAAGAATCATTTTAGGTAAAGCATTTTTTGCTGAAACAAAATAATTTTTGCAACTATAAGGCCTTGTTAGTGTTTGTTTTTAAGAAAATGTTGGAAATGTATTTCTACTAAAAATATATCTCCAAGGACTATGAGTACGTCATATTTCCATGAAACTCTTTTTAAGCTGAAAATTCATTCCAAGAAAATTTTGTGATAAGGCAATTTTTGCTGAAAAAATTACATTTTACTAGTATAAGGCCTTGTTAATGGCTTTTATAAGGAAACATTGGAAAAGTATGTCTAGTAAAAATACATGTCCAAGGACCATTAGTGCCTCATGTTACCAAGAATCACTTTTCATGTTGATAATTCTTACCAAGAAAATTTTGGTGTAAGGCAATTTTTTTTAAAACAAATAACTTTATACATTATTAAGGCCTTGTTACTGCCTTTTTTGGGAAAATATGTCTCCAGGGACCATTAGTTCCTCATGTTTCTAGGAAACAAATTTTAAGCTAAAAATTGTTATAGGGAAATTTTGAGGTAAGACAATTTTTGTTAAGACAATTACTTTCTACAACCACAAGGCCTTGTTTGCGCATTTTTTCCAAAAATATTTGAAAAATATTTCTAGTAAAAATATGTCGCGAAAGACCATTAGTTCCTCATGTTTCCAGGAAACAAATTTTAAGCTAAAAATTTTTATAGGGAAAATATTTAGGTAAGACAATTTTTGCTTAAGACAATTACTTTCTACAACCACAAGGCCTTGTTTGCAAATTTTTTCCAAAAATGTTTGAAAAATATTTCTAGTAAAAATATGTTGCGAGGGACCTTTAGTGCGTCATTGTTCCTGAAAAAATATTTCTAGCTAAAAATTCTTACCAGGAAACTATTGTGTTACCGTATTTTTTGCTGAATTAAATTACTTTATACAACTATAAGTTCTTGTTATTGAATTGTTTTAGGAAATTTTAACAAATTATTCCTTGTAAAAATACAACCCTTGGGACCATTACTGCCTCATGTTTCCTAGAAACATTTTTTATGCTTAAAATTCTTTCCATGGAAATTATGTGGCAAGGATATTTTTTATGAAACAAATTACTTTTTGAAACTATATGGCATGTTGTTCATTTTTTTTTCCGAAATTCTGGAAATGTATTTCTAGTAAAAATATGTCTCTAGGGAATATTAGTGCCTCATGTTTCTTGGAAACACTTTTCAAGCAGAAAATTCTTACTACAAATTTTTTTGTGAAACAAATTACATTCTACAACTATATGACCTTGTTAGTGCATTTTCAAGAAACATTGGGAAATTATTTCTAGTAACAATTTTGGCTTCATGGACCATTAGTGCCTCATGTTTCCTAGAAAACACTTATCAAACAGAAAATTCTTACTTGGAAAACTTTGTTGAAACAAATTATTTTGTATCACTATAAGGTTTTGTTAGTGTTTTTTTTCAGGAAATGTTGGAAAACTATTACAAATAACAATACGTCTCCAAGGACCATTACTGCCTCATGTTTTCTGGAAACACTTTTCTACCTGAAAATTCTTACTTAGAATATTTTTTTTGTAAATCAATTTTTGAAGAAACAAACTGCTTTCTGCAACTATAAGGCCTATTTAGTGTATTTTTTACGAAAATTTTGGAAATTTATTTTGAAATTTATTTTTAATATAAATACATCTCCATGGACCATCAGTGCCTCATATTTCAATGAAACACTTTTTAATCTGAAAATTCTTTCTAGGAAAATTTTGTAATAAGGCATTTTTTTATGGAAAAGTTACATTTTACTACTATAAAGCCTTGTTACTGTCTTTTTTTTTTGGAAACGTTCGAAAAGTATTTCTAGTAAAAATATGTGTCGAGGGACAGTTAGTCCCTCACGTTTCCAGGAATCACTTTTCTTGTTGAAAATTCTTACCTAGAAAATTTTGGTGTAAGGATATTTTTTTCTGAAACAAATAACTTTTTACATTATTAAGGCCTTGTTACTGCCTTTTTTAGGAAATTTGGAAATGTATTTATGTTACGCACGTAATAACATTGCTAAGTTATTTAGAGTTTAATTAATTGTTTTTCTTTACTTTCTTTATTTTATTTCAGTTAAAGAATTAATTGGCCACAAGAACATTTTTGTAATATTTTATCTTGAACCTTGTAAGGGTGAAGAGTAATGAGAAAAGGAAGCATTGATTTAGGTTAAACAAGGGTTTTGAGTTCTCCTCAACGAGATCAGGAGTGTGCGTTCTCCTTAATGAATGTAGGGTTTTCAAGCTTCCCTTCGGCTTGACTTTCATTTTTCTATTCTTCTTCCATACGAATCGCTGTGTTAGATCCGGGACCATAACAATTGGTATCATAGTTGCATAACATGGGGAATTCCAACAATGGAGAGTTAAGAGAGTTGCTGATTAGAAGGCAGAATACGCTCGTAGAGCCACAGGCAGAAAATGAGACAAGGTTCGCTCAAATCATGCAACAGTTGGATCAAATCCCAATGCTTAACCAGAAACTCGACAGACTTGAAAGGGAAATCGTTACTGCAGAAAAGAAGACCATACAACCTAAACTCAGCGAGCAAGAAAAATTTATAGCACACAACGGTTGAACAGACACTGTTTCGAATGGGAAGAAAGGCCATGGGCCAAATAAATTCAAAGAGAAAATATGCCGAGCATGGACATCAGCCATCAGAGACACATAAATTCCAAAATTGGAGGGGTATTCAACAACTCCCTTCTCACGGGATGCAAAACGTCTCCTAGAATAGGAGACGCAAAAAATCCGAGAGACCTCTCTCTTGTAAAATCTCCAAGCGAGGAAGCCCCAAAGGGGTGCTGTTCACCATCAGAAAAAGGTCTACTGGGCTTTGGCTTCAGGACTCTCGTTCTCAAGCTTGCCCTTGACAGCCTAGCGGAAAACAATCTTCAACGTATTTAGGGGTAAGTTTTTGAAACACCCTCGATTTTATGTCAAAACGATTCTTCCATAGGGTTGATGGGGCTCAAATGGGCTGATTTTGGGGATGGGGGTTTTCTGTTCCATGAAGCAGAGCAATTTTGATGGAATTTAGGTTTTTTTGTTTGCAATTTTAGATGATATTTTTTGCGTGTGCTGGGAATGGTAGAAAAATTTCATTGGGTGATTTATTTTTCTATTGATGAGAATAGGACCAGTACGTCTGTTCTTTGTCAAATTGAAAATGTTGTGCTTAAATTTTCTTGTGATATGTATGCTGATCGGCCATTGTTCATGTCATTTATTCAACCAGGTGTGAGTTCAGGAAATGAGATGGTAGCAAATGTGGGAAACACTGGAGAGACTGGTGGGTTGAACAATCTGACGAATTTTCAACTTGCTACTGCTATTGCAGTGCAAAAAGGGGCTCAAGTAGATAGACTGGTTGGAGCTAATCCAGAGGAGATAAGGAAAATGGAAGATGATGGGCAGCTGTTTGTTGAAATGCCTGCAGGAAAGGTGGAGAACTGGATTTCTATGCTTAGCAATTTGGGTTTTTTCTAGAAATGGTGGAGAATATGCTATGGGGGGTGATTTTTATTACTGTTGAGGGTAAAAAATTCAAATTCTGAGTGGAGACTGGACAAAGTATAAGTGCTATAGTTTTGGACACTATTCCAAGTGAAAACAAAAAGGAGTCAAAGGGTGTGGACACTATTTCCGATGTACACATCTGGCAGATTGTCATATTAAGGAGTCTTTCGTGGTCACCCCACAAACTGTATTTGCAGAAGTTAAGGCCAATGCTTGCAATGAATCGATTGTTGTAACTTCTCACACTAATGAAGTGCCCGATGATTCCTGTAATATGCTTCCAAGCCATAACCAAAAGCCTTCAATAATTGGCATTGACATAATTGAGGTGTCACGGGAAAATGAATCATCAATCCAAGAAGAAGGACCTTCAAATGTCGAGCCTGCTACATTGGAAATACAACTAGAATTATATTATGGTCCTAGATCAATACGAAGATTCACCGGGGAGGACGAGGTGATATTGAAGGAGAAGGGAACAAAAAGGGACAAAATCATAGAGAAGAACGGAGAGGGATAACCCGGCTCTGAGGGAGTCCGTAACCTACTGCTCTGAGGGAGACCGCAACCTAGGGTCCAGCGGAATGCCGACCCTAATCTCAAAGAGGAGACCTCAAATCCTGTTTTAGATTAACTTTTTACTTCCCCATTCATTACCATACGTTGCATACAAATAGTTCACGCCAACAAGAGTTTAGGCAAAAATTAAAAAAAATGCCCCTGAGGCATATTTAAACCCAATTAGCATAAAATAGAAAATAAACTAAATAACTACTTAACTGACTCAGCCATGGTGTCTCAGCCTGACTCGGCTCACTATTTGGTCCATAAAAAATTATCTTTTGTACCATCTGCTATCAAAATACATAACAAATTATCTTTTGTACCATCTGGTGTCAAAATACATAATCTGGGTGTTGGCCAGTGTGAGGAACTTGGATTGGCTCCAACGAGTGAAAACTATGACTGCAGGGTGAATATTCTCAGTACAGCCGGGTATGCACATAACAGGCCACCTAAAGAGGCTCATGGGTCCTTCAACAAAATGATGTCTACTGTGCCAATGCAAAAAATAGTGCTGCCAGACAGCCAAGAAAACAGTGCTGCTATGGTAGTGCAGAAAACAGTGGTAGTGTAGAAAATAGTGCTGCAAATTGAGATGGGAGGTGCAAAGAAATTTTTTCACTCTATTTCAATGGGAAGGCTTCAACTTGCCGAGGCTGTGAATGCCAACTTCACTATTGCTGCTACAGTAATTCACCAAAGCGCACTAATTGCTCTTCGTGAGTCCTCTCAATCGAATTACAACAATATTCATGCTACCAACTCAAGAGGCGACCGGGGCTTCCTAGAGGATATTTTTTATACATTATGTATGTAGAATGAGGAGATAGTGATAGTCCTGAGTTTAGATGCAATAGTGGCAAGGGCTGCAAATCTCAAATGTAGGACTTATGCAGCAAAATTATCTATAGTAGTGGGCAATGCATATAGTCCTGTGCAGGATGTTGCTGATTCTTTCTACACCGGGAGACCAATAAATGTAAATTGGGTTCTTTCTGCAGCCTTAGTTCTGGGTTTGGATAATAATGGATCCATAGAGGAAGCTTCTGGTTTTGCAGCACATGGGTTATGCAGAGCTTCACTAGAAATGTTTGGACTGCTTCCAAATACTGAAAACAAAGCCTGCTGGGTGGTTGTTCTCAGTTGAGCAGGTTAGTCCCAGCATATGCCAGCTGATGAGGCTTTTGCGTTCTTCAAAAATATGAGGTCTGTAGGTGTTAATCTTGAGGGTGTTGCTATTCTTTTGTCCTCTCCACTTCTGCCCAGTTGAAGGACTCCGATAGTGGTCTGTAGATTCTTGACTTGGTTCATACAAACCATATTCCTATGAGTAGCAATTTAATAGTCACAGTGGTTGCCAGGTCTGCCAAATATACATCAATCATATTTTATGAAGTTAAGTTATACTTGGATGAAAGGTATTTATGTCTACTATCATAAGGAGAAAATTTCATGTCAATCTAGTCTATGTTTAAAGAAATATTCGCATTGTAAGAATCAAAGATCGTGATGGTATTCTATTGTATTGAAAAATCCGAATTTATGCCCATTGTTTTGAGTCACTTTTGAGTTGATATATCAGAAAAATATCTCACTTCTCCCTAGTTTGAGAGATTTCTATGCATCTCTGTTATATGGGCTTATTTCTACATCTATGATATTTGGTTCAAGCTGGGATCACTGGCATTACCTCCCTGCTTGAGGAGGAGAATTACAAGAAAGAGGTATTTTATTCCATATGTTGTGGATGAGTTAATGTGACCAAAATATTCAAGAAAAAGGGAACACAAAAGATGAAGCTTCTGCATCTAAGAAAAAATATTTATATCGGACTATGATTATTTCATGGGTCCTTCTACAAGGTTTATTATTTTGGTTCAAGTTATATGTGTTGTAAGATGGTCGTGTTATATTCAGTTGCAGCTATTATGTCTCTTCGGGGACATTATTATTGAAGAAGAGGTGGCATCATATCATCATTTATTTTACCCCATAAAAAAAAGACATCACGATTGGGAAACATTGACAGGGGATACCCTGTAAAAAAATATCACGGTTGGGAAACCATGACGGGGGATACCCTGTCAAAAAATATCAAAGTTGGGAAACCATGATGGGCCCTGTCAAAAAATATCATGGTTGGGAAACCGTGATGGAGGAACTTATTATTGCATCTATGTTTTACCCCCCCTGAATTGGTCAGTTAGGTCTCAAGGAAGAGAGCACCAGCGTGAGGGGGAGTGCTGGAAGATTGAAGGACAACCATTTTATACAAAAAAAATCCTATACGTCATTTGCAGCAGGCTGGGGGATCTTGATGTTCTCTCCCCCCAACTTGAGGGGGAGTGTTTGAAGATAGGGCTCAAGCCCACATGACCAAGGAAGGCCCACATATCTAAGAGTCTTATAAGATGAACCAAACAACCAAAGAAGGCCCACAAGATGGACCCAAGCCCATAAGAAGTGGGACCCATAATGATTACCATGAGCTGACATCCTTATCACATCAGTTGGAAGATCAAGGACTCAAGAAAGTATCTTTATCTAATGGTTACATCCTAGAAGAGTTTTAGTTTGAGTTATGTTTGTCTTTTATCTATATTAAGTTATTTAATTATGCTAGGACTTATCTTTAAGCGTATGAGTTTGGGTATAATTGGGACAAAGGTAGTTTTATTGTAATTGGACTCTACTACCTTCCTCTATTATAAATAGAGGTTCATGTACTCTGATGATAATACTTCAATGAAGGTTTTCTCTTTCCCATAAATTCAACACCTGTATGGTTTAATAACCACCACATCTAATCCAAAGTTTAAACAAATTCTATGATCATAGTGCCTCAATGGAGGCATCCCTGAAAGCTCCTGAAACAAGTCTATGAACTCTTCCAGTAACTTTTTTAACGTGATGCCCAGTGGTTCCTGTTTGTGTAGTAGGTGGATATGATGTGCCGCTTCATCTTGACTGCCCTTTAGCATTACTTGGCTTCCTTTGACTAAAAACTCATTGTTAAAGCAGAGAAATCCCACAAAATTGGGCCCAAGGTTTGTAACCATTTGATTCCAAGTACCATATCAAATCCAGCTAATGGTATGACAAAAAATTAAGTGGTAAAATGAGTGTTACCAATAGAAAACTTTACCGCCTTGCTGACCCCATAGCTAGGGACTTTCTCACCATGGCAATTGGGTGAGGCTGGATCCCAAGTTGAAGAAGTTTAGCAGCCATTAAGCTTAAGAAATTGTGGGTACTTCTAGAGTCCACTATCCCCACAAGTTCCTGGTCTAGAACCCTTGCCCGTACTTGCATAGTTTTGGCTGACTTCTATCTAGTAATTGCATTCAAAGAAATTTCTGGTTCGTCCTTCTCTTGAGGACCTTCATTCGGTTCTTCTTCTCCCAATGCATCTAACTCCAACCACAACAATCTTTAACATTGGTGGCCTGCTCTATAAGGTTCATCACAGTTATAACATAGGTTTTTTGCCTTGTGGTCAGGCATTTCTAAACCAGTTAATGTTCATATATATTGGGGTGGTGGGTTGCTTGTCCTTGTATCTGCTGCCACAGTATTAATCGGAGTAGTTTTGGGTGGCCACACTATTGGCAAGGTCACCTAAGGCGAATAGTTCCTCCCCCCTTGCCAACCAGTCCTTTGAATTTGAACTTTCTGTCTTGCTTCCAGTGCTCGAGCTAAATTCATTGCTCGTGCCAAATTGGTAGGTGCAAGGAGTTCCACCTCTAACCTCAAAGACTCATTAAGGCCTACTGTAAACAAATTTACCTGTTGGTCGACTCTAACCATCCTGTTTGCTTGAGCCAATTTTTCTTGGAATTGGTTTTTATTATTTATCCACAGACACGGTTTGTCTTAATAGGACCAAACCCCCCCCCCCCCCCCCCCCCCCCCCCCCCCCAACGGGTTGCAGTGTGCTGGAGGGCTGAATCTTATAGTACATAGCTCTTTAAATTCTTCCCAATGTAGCACCAATCTCTCAAATTTTACTTGATGAAACCATAGCTGCACTTCATCGAGCATGTGGAAGGCAGCCAATCCCACCTTATCAAATTCACGTGTCCTTTGATTGGAAATAAATTCTCACATCTATGCAACTGAATTAAGGGGTTGTCAGACGTAGTAAAAGTGGGAAAATCCAATTTTGTATACTTGGGTACTGTACCTCCACCCTGTTGTGCATGGACACCAGTGCGCTTTACAAGCTGCTCCACCCTTCTACTGTGCGATTTGTCCTCCCCCCTTCGGCCTGGGTTGGGTTTCTAGCAGCCAAAAGATCTGAAACCATACCTGAGAGTCTCTCGAGTTGCAGGATAATACTTGGAATTTGTTCCAACTACTGGCAAAAATTTGTCATTCTCACCTCTTGTTTGGCCTGTGCGTCCTACACCTTTGTGACCATGGCTCTCAGCTCTTCATTGTTGGACGTATCACCCATGTTATCCTGCTCTAATACCAAGTTGTTATGTTCCTGGGTCATGTTATCCTTACGAAAGGGTAATCCAGAGTTTTGGTGACGAGTTCTTCACTGGTAAGGTCACTCTTGGTTTTGGAAAAGGGAAAAGAGCAAGAAGAAAAGAGAAGAAAATAAAATTCGTAAGGGAACCTGGACCTTTGGGTTCATTGAGGAGAACTCTAAATCCCTATTTAGGCTAAAATCAGAATTGTCTTTTCCCATTCCTCTTTCCCCCCTAAGTAGGGTTGGCGCCAACAAGAGTTCAAGAGAAAGAATTACAATAATGCCCCTATGGCATATTAACTCTTCAATTGAAATAAAATGAAGTAAAAGCAAAATGAAAAAAAACAATAAACTGAATAACTAAATGACTCAACCGCAACACCTCTGAATGACTCGGCCTGCTATTGAGTCCATAAAAAAATCCTTAAGTTTGAAACATAGGAGGGGTAATTTTTCTTCTTGTATGTGAGCTTAGTAAATTTCTCCAGCAAGGATTCTAGGATGGTATAACCTTACCTCATTTGGTATTTCTTGTTTAAGGCCTCCAATGAAGCTACCAACTTGAACCAATGGACTCAGTTGACTATGCATTCAAACTTTGTTTGGTACTCTTTGATGGAGCCACTTTGCTTGAGCTTTATGAGAAGAGAATCATAATCTTGATATTGGTTGGCCCAAACAATATGCATAGATCTTGTACAAACACGTGCCAAGTGATAAGAGGGCCGGTGTGGTTGTGCTATTGGAACCAACACACATATCCCCTTCTAGATGGAAAGAAGCTAGAAGCCTTTTTTGGTTTTCATCAGTTTATTGATGTAGATTTTTAGGACTCCATAGATTTAGCTCATGGAGAAAACGAGAGATGACATAGTGGAGAAAGTAGGAGGAAGAAGAGGTTATGGACTTATATCCTAACCCTTCCCCTGAAACTCAACCTATAGATTAATAATCCTACAATATTATAATTATGCCCATGGTACTTAAATTAATTATATCAGTGCCATCTCTATGAGATGACTCTTTATTTACCATCCTACCATCACTATATGGGCTTGTGGGCCTTATCCTTGGTCTACGGGCCTTGAGCCCATCTTTCACATCTCTTGGATGTGTGGGCCTTCCTTGGTCGTGTGGGTTAGGGCCCATCTTCCAGCACTCCCGCTCATGTTGGGGGTGAGAGAACATAATAAAATCCCAACTTACAGTAAATGGTGCATGGGATCTTCTGTATAAAATGGCAGTCCACCATATCTTCCAACACTCCCCCTCAAGCTTGTCGTCTCTTCCAAGAGGTCCAATTGTCATAATATAAGTGAGAGTAAAATCTATTATGGACTCAATAACTGGTTGAGTCATTCAAAGGCGATGTGTCAATGTCAATTACTTTGGCTGAGTCAGTTACTTAGTTTTTCAGTTACTTAGTTATTAAGTTAAGTCATTAAGTTTGTTTATTTTCAAATTGAATGCCATGGAGGGGCAGTTCTATAATTTTGTACTCTTGAACCCTACTTAAGGGGTGAAAGTAATGGGAAAGAGAAGTCTTGATTGTAGGTTAAACAAAGGAATTTTGAGTTTTCCTTAATGAGCTCAAGGGTGTGTGTCCTCCCCAACGAACCTAGGGTCTCAAGCTTCCCTTTGGCTTGATTTTCTTCTTCCTTCATCTTCTCCCCTTGTGAATCGACATGTGAGATCTGGAATCATAACAACTTGGTATAAAAGCTTAAACATGGGTGATTTATCCAAGAGTGACAAGCTGCAAGCAATTGCTAGAGAGGTGCAATTGGTAGCAATGGGGGCAGAAAATGCAGCAATGCAGACAAAAAGTGGGGCATGAATGAAAAGAATTGACCAACAAATCAATAGTATGTGGGATATGATGTTTTGAAGAAATCCACCCCCAGATTGAATGATGGAAGACTTGAGATTGGCCAAATCCAAGAAGCATCGCATTAAGGAGTTAGAGGGGAAGGTTGCCGCTCCAAATGATGAGCAGTTGCTGCCCATCATTTGACCTCAAATCGCATCAGAACAGCCAAATTTGGGTTTGACCTCAAATCTCCCCTGTTCACAGCAACCAAAACTTCTCCCAGGATTGGAGAAGGAAAATTTCCGAGTGGAGAAGCCACATGTTGCTGCTGTTCACCATCGGCAATAGGTCAGGCTCTACTTCATCATGGGGCATAAAAATTTTCTACCCAGCAGCTTCAATTTTCCTCTGTTAGCGGTTTATGCAAAAAGAAAGGTAAAAAAATCTAGAGATTTTGATTTCAAAGTGGAAATAGTTGCCTTGGCAGAAGATGAGAAGTCTGGACTAGTGGATTTCAATCTGAAATTGTGACCATCGTGTTTCAGCCTCTCACTCTCGCTCTCCACTCCAAGCAGGAAACCGACTTGATCGAATTTGTGGTCAGTTTTTTAGGAGATTTTCTCCAAATTTTGTTTTGTCCATTCTCAAGTCCCTCGACTTTGTAAGAAAAAACTCTACAATGGTGTTGCGGGGGTTTAGTTGCGCTGAGAACCAGAAAGGTTACTCGCATAAGCTGGAACATTATGTGTTGTTTGTTGATATATTGGCTTCCGCTGGTGATTTGGAAGGAGTTCTGGCTCTAGTGTCAGAAATTCGCGATGGGGATATTTCGGGTCACATGTATTCAGCCTGTGGAGATGTAGTGTCCGCTCGAGCAATGTTTGTAGAAATTCTTTGACCAGGTGGGGGTTCTGGGAATTCTATTGTGGACGATTATGAAATGTGTGGAGATGTGTGTTATGGTCCTGGGTTACGTACCTATGTCTTCCGCTCCTAACAGGCAGGTCTTTTGGGTAGTATTGGCTAGGTGCTTAACATTTAGTACCAGAGCGGGCTCCCACGTCGCGAGTTCGAGTCCCGGGGCGCGCAAAGGCTGGATTAAAATTACTGGTAGGTTTGGAATGGGCAACCTAGCGGAGAGGGCGACCTGCAGAACTGCGAAGGGGCACTAGGAGTAGGCCGCCGCTAGAGTAGGCCACCAGGCTGGGCCAGTGTCGTTACGCCGCCGTGGTCGTCGACTCGCAAAGGTGGGATGTGATGTTATGGTCCTGGGTTAAGTACCTATGTCTTCCACTCCTAACAGGCCGGTCTTTTGGGTAGTATTGGCTAGGTGCTTAACAATGTGTTCATGGGCACTTCTTGGATGCATATGTATTCTAAGTTCGGGGATATTCCTGGTGCTTACCAAACAATTGATGAAATGCAATTTCGAGATGTGGGTACTTGGCACACCATGATAGTCGGATTCTGCCAAAAATATGTGATTTCATGGAACACTATCCTCACTGGTTTTGCACGGAATAGGCTTGCTGATGAGGCAATTAAGCATTTCCATGTTCTGGGTAAGTCTGATGGCATACTAGTAGATCAAGGTACTACTATAAGCCTTCTCTCTGCTTTATCCCATGTAGGATCTATGTGACAAGGAATGGTAATTCCTGGAAGAACTATACGGACTGGTTTGTTATATGAGGTGTTTGATGTAACATGTCTTATTGACATGTATGCCAAATGTGGATAAATCAAGATTGTTCATTCTGTACTTGATAGCATGGACCAGAAAGTTCTACCGGCATGGAATGCTCTCACCTATGGTCATGCAAATTGGAGGATCCTAGGGCAGTAGTTTATGCAAAACAAAGAGATGCTACATTGGAAGAACTGGGGCTGACAGAAGTAATTATGAATTAGTTGAATCCTATTTGGATTTCAAAAATCGAACTGGTGTCTGAATTTGAAACTGCCCAACGACTGGTATGTAGGGTGTATGATGTTGCTACCCAGTTTCAAGGCACTTCAAGTGGATGATACTAGAAGAGTTTTGTACCAAATCTCACAGAGGAATTTAAATTGTTGGAATACAATGATGTTGGAACACTGTATTCATGGATGTCTTGCAACAATGGTGGGTCAAAGTTCCAGTAACAAAATGGGTGAAAGGGCAACATCAAAAGAAAACGTGTTGATCGAGGAAATTACCTTGATTGGTATTTTTTGTGCTTATATTCATGCAGGATTAATATCAAAGGGCCACAAGTATTGTAATGAAATGTTGACTATATCTAACATAAGTCCCATGTTTGCACACTTTTGGTGCATGGCTAATCTTTATGCTAATCTTGACCCACATGCTGCTACACAAAGTGAGGGTACACTTAAATTTGGAGGTCTCATTTTATTTTTAGATGGAGCACATAGTCCAACAAGCATGGAAGCATGTGCAAAATGGTTTTCCCAAGCTGTACAAGATGATATCCACCAACTTTCTGTAGACGAGCAACATCATAATATTCACAACATCAAACAAGATGAGGAACAAAGTCTCCCAACAGATGACACAGATGACACAACTGGCCTAGAGGAGGACGTGAAGACCCTCCGCCAAGCCTACCCTACCATTGAACTTGAGCACAAGCTATTTCTCCAGGGGGGGAGTAATGTTATGGACTCAATAGTAGCCGAGTCATTCAGAGGCGACGTGGCTGAGTCAATTACTTTGGCTGAGTCAGTTACTTAGTTGTTAAGTTACTTAGTTATTAAGTCATTAATTTTATTTACTTTTCAAGTTGAATGTCGTGGAGGGGCATATTTTTAATTTTGTACTCTTGAACCCTACTTAAGGGTGAAAGGAATGGGAAAGAGAAGTCTTGATTTTAGGTTAAACAAATGATTTTTGAGTTCTCCTAAACGAGCTGAGGGATGTACGGTCTCGTCAATGAACCTAGGGTCTCAAGCTTCCCTTCGACTTTATTTTCTTCTTCCTTCATCTTCTCCCCTGTGAATTGCTTTGTGAGATCTGGGACCATAACAAAATCACTCCTAGCTATAAGACTTCGCTCCATACTCCAGTCAAATAACTCATGTTGGATGTTGGGCACACTCCTATCTTTTGTAGGTAGTGGGTCTAAAGGCATTGCTCTGAAGTGTAATAAAACTCCTCAATCACCGTATCCCTCCACAAAACACCGACTCTCAAATGATATGAATAATAAAGGCCAAGTATGGAGGGGAAACGAGTAATCACCCAGAAGATAATATTTTTGGGGCCACCATGTGAGCCAAAGAGACACAATAACATCAGATGAAATGGGCTTGGGCCTAATAACACGTACCATATATAAAAAATGCTTAAAAAACGATGCTTAAAATAATCCGTTGCGAGTCTGTGCACAAAATAATATGCTTACCAAGGAATAAGCTACCTATATTTGAAAATAATAATCCAGCCAAAGACAAGGAACCAAGTTGAGCCGAGTCGTATATCAAACCAATATTACTAAGTCGCAAGAGCAATCAATAGAGAACTCATGACCCGAACACATATAACATAGGAAAATAAACAAGTGGGCCAAGTCGAGTTGACCCGGACTGAGTTGACCCAGTTCAAGTTGACCCAACCCACTGAGTTAACCCAAGCGGAACAGAATGGGTCTGGCACTCCCCCGTTGGGTTTACCATGTGGAACAAAACAAACCCGGTTTGGGTCACTCGGCTGACTAAAATCTCTACAGCACCTTGTTGATTTTTAGGACTCCATGGATTTAGCTCATGGAGAAAAGTAGAGATGACATATTGGGAGAAACTAGGAGCAAGAAAGGGGTTATGGACGTGTGTCCTAACCCTTTCCCTGAAGCTCAATTTATCGATTAGTGAAACTATGATATTACAATTATGCCCCTAAAACTTAACCTAATTCCATCAATGCCATCTCTATGAGATGACTCTTTATTTACCATCTTGTCATCACTATATAGGCCTATGGACCTTCTCCTTGGTCTAGGAGCTTTGAGCTCATCTTCCACATCTCTTGGATGGGTGGGTCTTCCTTGGTCTTATGGGCTTGAGCCCATCTTCTAACACACTTGGATGTGTGGGCCTTCCTTGGTTGTGTGGGCTTGGGCCCATCTTCCAACTCTCCCACTGAAGTTGGGGGTGAGAGAACATCATGAATGCCTAGCTTGCTACAAATTGTGTATAGGATCTTCTCATATAAAATGGTAGTCTACCATATCCTCCAACACTCCCCCTCAAGCCGGTGGTTTCTTCCAAGAGGCCCAATTGGCATAATATAAGTGAGAGTAAAATCACTCCTAGCCATAAGACATCGCTCCATACTCCGGTCAAATAGCTCATGTTGGATGTTGGGCAAACTCCTATCTTTTGTAGGTAGTGGGTCTATAGGCATTGCTTAGAAGTGTAATCAAACTCCTCCATCAATGTGTCCCTCCATAGGATACTAACTCTCAAATGGCAAGAGTAATAAATGCCAATTAAGGGGTGTAATAGGTAATCACCTAGAAGATTATATCTTGGGGCCACCATATGCTTTCTATTTCATCAAATAACCAATACTGACAACAATCAACAACTGATAAGTCTTTCAATAATAATGTCTCAGCCAAAGAGATACAATAGTAGCAGATGAAATGGGCATGGGCCCAATAACACGTACCAAATAATGAAAATCCAAGGACCCATAAAATAATTCGTTGCGAGACCATCAGAAGGTTGAGCACCAAATAATATGTTGATCAAGGAATAAGTTGTCAATTAATTCCACATAATATCATGCTGGAGCCAAGGGACCGAGTCAAGCTGAGTTAAGTAGTAGGTAGTTGAGGCACAAAAGAAATAGGTATAACACTTAGGACCCAGACCTGTATAATCGAGGTAGGAAAACAAGTGGGCCAAGTCGGGTTGATTTGAACTGAGTTGACTCACTCTAAGTTGACCCGACCCACTAGGTTAAACTGAGCAGCACGCAATAAGTCTCTAGTCGGTGGGTTGACCTAACAAGGTCTGGTCTGAGTTGGGCTCGAAGTTGAATCAGTGCTGGATGAAAAATAGTGTCCTAACTTATTAATCATTTAATTTTTCAAGAAGTCATCGTCCCTAAATATCACAAAGGAACAGTCGTCTCCCTGAAATAGCCTGGAAAATCTTCAAACCGTGCTTGAAGCTCGGTATATCAGATGGCGAGATACCTATGAGACTTGATGGTGAAATCAATCTGGCTATCATCTTCATCCTCCCAAATGGAAACCTAGCTGGAGCAGGAAAGGCTAGCAAAAAAAACTCTATCTTTGGAAGTTACTTAAATAGGAGAGGACCAACAAGGAGATTCTGAAATCAGTAGAGTTGTCATCTAGAAATGGCAACACAACGGAATACAGTCATGAGACATTCCAAAAAATAGATATAACAACAACAACTGATGAGTCTCTGTAAATGGCAATGGACTTGGAGCAAGAAGATGAGCCAAGGAATTTTCCAAAAAATAAAATAGCAGCAAGAGAAAATGTATTCTCGGCATAAACTTATTTTTACGATAGAGAAAAATAATCTAGTGCAGAATAGTTGTTCAGCTGACAACTGGTGTCACGTGATACGATGACAAAGGAATTGCTATTGTTGGAAGATAAGATCAAGCCCAAACGACCAAGGAAGGCCCACATATGTAAGATTATTATAAGATGGGCCACATGACCAAGGAAGGCCCACAAGATGGGCGCAAACCCATAAGAAGTAGGACCCAAAATGATTACCAAGAGTTGGCATCCATATCACATCAATTGGAAGATCAAGAAGCACTCAAAAAAGTATCTTTATCTTAGGGTCACGACCAAGAAGAGTTTTAGTTTGAGTTATGTTTGTCTTTTATAAATATTGAGTTATTTAATTACATTAGGACTTATCTTTAACTGTTAGAGTTTGGGTGTAATTGGGACAAGGGTAATTTTATTGTAATTGGACTCTACTACCTTCTACTATTATAAATAGAAGTTCATGTACTCAGATTACAACAAGTTATTGATATCAATGAAGTCTTTCAATTTTCTATAAATTCAACATGGTATCAGAGCAGGTTCTATGAGTTGACTTGGTCAACTCACAGAGGTAATGTGATCTTTTTCTCTAAACCCTAAACCCTAGGTCTAGGTTCAAAGTATTTTTTTTTTCAGTCCCTACAATTGTAGTTTTCATTGCGATTTTTACCTCTATAATTAGTTTTCATATTTCAAGATATATATTGATGGAAAGATATTTTAGTCTAATTTCCAAATAAGAATGATTTGTTCCAATCGAAGTTATCTACAGAGAGATATCGATATTTGAATGAGAAAAGTTCAGATTGCAAAAAGGTTCGAGTAGCAGCAGCAATCTTCTGATTCTGAGGTATTTTTTGCTATCAAGAACTAGACTTTATATGGAGAAATATATATCAAACGAAATATATTTAAGTCTATTCTTTTACCTATTCAACCAATTTTTAATCTGATTTATTTACAAAGAGAAATCAATATTTGAAACAGCAAACGTCAGATTGAAAAAGAGGTTCGAGCGGCAGCAAAAAGCCTCAACTTCTAAGGTATTTAAACTATCAAGAAAGAGACTTTATATGGATAATTATATATAAAGAGAAAGGTATGTAAGTATATTTTCTGACCTATTCAACCAATTATTGGTATGATTTTTTATAAGGAGATATTGATCATGGAAGAGTCAATGGTCGTTCTAGAAAAATAGGAGAAACAGAACTTAGTTCGGCCAGATGACAGAGACCGAAACCTATCAGATTATTTATCTTCTGATAATTATATTTTAAGAATAGATGTTATACTTGGATGAAATTTATTTAAGTCTACTTTCAGAAGGAAAAAATTTCATGTCAATCAGATCTTTATTGAAAGATATATTCGAATTGGAAGAATCAAAGGTCATGCTGGTATTCTATTGGATTGAAAAATCCGAATTTATGCCAATTTTTTTGCATCACTTTTGGAGTTGATCAGGAAAATACCTCACTTCTCCTTGGTTTGAGGGTTTATTTATAAATCTCTGTTATTTGGGTTGATTGCTACATCTATGATATTGGTTTCAAGCTGGGATCATTGCCATTACCTCCCAGCTTGAAGGGGAGAAGTAGAAGAAGAATAAGAATGATGTATTTTATTCCTTATGTTGTGGATAAGTTTATGTGACCAAAATATTCTATAAAGGGAGAGCACAAAAGATGAAGCTTGTGCATCAAAGAATAAATTTTTATATCGGATTATTTCATGGGTTCTTTGACAAAGTTTACTATTTGGTTCGTGTTATATATGTTGGAAGATGGTCGTGTTATATTTAGCTACAACTATTATATCTCTTTGGGGACATTATTATTGAATAAGAGGTGGCCTCATGTCATCATTTATTTTACCCCGTCAAAAAGATCAAATTTTTTTGTGGTTGGGACTCCATGACGGAGGAATTTCATCCCCGTCAAAAAGATGAAAATTATTTGTGGTTGGAAGTCCGTGACGGAGGAACTTCATCCTCGTCAAAAAGATGAAAATTATTTGTGGTTGGGATTCCATGACGGAGGAACTTCATCCCCGTCAAAAAGATGAAAATTATTTGTGGTTGGAAGTCCATGACGAAGGAACTTCATCCCCGTCAAAAAGATGAAAATTATTTGTGGTTGGGAGTCCACGATGGAGGAACTTCATCCCCATAAAAAAGATGAAAATTATTTGTGGTTGGAAGTCCATGACGGAAGAATTTATGACTACATCTATGTTATCCCCCCTATAATGGCTTTTATGTCTCCTACCACTAGAGAGTCGTTGTCTTGTGTAGGGACACGGTGGTGGACACTTCAGAGCAATGCCGAGAGACACACTACCTGTAATAGTGGAGTGTGCCCTACATCCAGCATAAGACTGGAGTATGAAGCAATGGCTTACAGGCTAGGAGTGATTTTTACTCTCACTTATAATGCCACAGGGCCTCATGGAAGGACACAACAACATGAGGGGGAATGTTGGAAGATGAAGGCATATTGGAAGATGTGCCATTTTATACAAAAATATTTTATACATCATTTGTAGCAAGTTGGGAGTTCATGTTGTTCTCTCACCCCCAGCTTGAGGGGGAATATTGGAAGATAATATCAAGCCCAAACGACCAAGGAAGGACCACTTATGTAAGATTATTATAAGATGGGCCACATGACCAAGGAAGGCTCACAAGATGGGCGCAAACCCATAAGAAGTAGGACCCACAATGATTACCAAGAGTTGGCATCCATATCACATCAGTTGGAAGATCAAGAAGGACTCACAAAAGTATCTTTATCTTAGGGTTACGACCAAGAAGAGTTTTAGTTTGATTTATGTTTGTCTTTTATAAATATTGAGTTATTTAATTATGTTAGGACTTATCTTTAAGTGTTAGAGTTTTGGTGTAATTGGGACAAAGGTAGTTTTATTGTAATTGGACTCTACTACCTTCTACTATTATAAATAGAAGTTCATGTACTTTGATTACAACAAGTAATTGATATCAATGAAGTATTTCACTTTTCTATAAATTCAACAGCTATATGAGGAAAGCATGCAATAGGACAACAACTAAACAAGTAGAGTCTGCTATTCATCGCCTCCATCACTAGTGCTTGAATCGCAGCTATTGCAAATGCCGTGGCACCCCTCTTCTTCTACTTTTCGGCAGCGAAGATTTCTACTTTCTCCTTTTCTGAGCCAATTACTCTAGTTTAGATGAATTGACAAGCGTGGTGGAAAATGCATGTGGACGTGGACTGGATGGGGACGGAGATGATGGCAATTTATTTCATGTAGAATTAGTGCCCAAGATGAAGGATGTACAACACTTGCACCTCCTTCCCTGCCTTCTTCATCGCCTCCTCGCACTCCATATCCCTATCATAGATCAGATCTTGCTTGTCAATAGGGACCAAAGGTGTAATAGTAATACCATATACGACTCTGATATAAAGACCACAATAAAAGTTTCTTTTTAGTCTTCTCGGCATCACAAACATCTCTTCCTTTTTTGACGTTGGTACTACTCTTTTCAGTAATAAAACTATCACTATATGGCTGGCGTCTGATGACTGATCTAGAGCCAAGTGATGTCGGAAGGCAAAGGATTCAACACTCAGATGGTGGAGACTCTCCTCTCAGGAATGATGTAAAGAAAGCCAAAGAACTAAAATAATCATAGATCTGAAGGAGATGACAAAAAAATATATAAAAAATGAACCATCAATATGACAAAAAAAAGGGTTTCTGGAATCCTAAAAATCATAGCTACGAGTCCTAAAAATCAATGCTCTGATACCATGTTGATTTTCAGGACTCCATGCATTTAACTCATGGAGAAAAGGAAAGATGATATATTGGGATAAAACAAGAAGAAGAAAGAGGTTATGGAACCTTTCCCCTAAAGCTCAATTTATAGATTAATGAAACTACAATATTAAAATTATGCTCTAGAACTTAACGTAATTACATCAATGCCATCTCTATTAGATGACTCTTTATTTACCATCCTTCTATAACTATATGAACCTATGGGCCTTCTCCCTGGCCTATGGCCCTTGGACCCATCTTTCATATCTCTTGGATGTGTGTGCCTTCCTTGGTCTTATGGGCTTGAGCCCATATTTTAACACATTTGGATGTGTGGGTCTTCCTTGGTCATGTTATGTCCATCTTCTAATACTTCCCCCTCAAGTTGAGGGTGAGAGAACATCATGAATACCCAGTTTGCTGCAAACGGTCTATAAGATTTTTCTGCATAAAATGGATGTCCACCATATCTTCCAACACACCTAAGTTGGAAATTTAATTTATATATCATCTTCCCCTCTTTCGAACACAACAGAAAAACAGAGAGAGCTGAGAGGTATCGTCGCAGCTGTCAGTGATGAACAAGCGCTCCCGAGGAAGCAGCTCTAAGATGAATCAGAAGTTTCCTAAAAACAGTAGTAAGATCTTCCAATGAAGCAGCAACGACGAATGCAGAAGAACCAGCAGTTAAAATCAGCAACTCGGCGATATTTTCTTCAGATTAATAGCAGTAGGTGGTAATACAGAATCAAGATATCTTCTGTAAATAAACTTAGATTCATACGAAGAAGAAATGGTAACGCAGTGGTGCCGGTGATTGCCAAGCAGAGCAGGATTAGAGCTAGCTCAGTAAACCAGCTAGAAGATTTCGACAACAAGAAGATACGATTCTTTCTTCAAAAGATAGCAGAGAACATTAAAAACAAAGACTCTCTTCCTGGTATATTAAATTCAAGGTACCGAATAGAGAATTTTCTGGAAAATCAGCAGTAAGATCAAGATAAGTTTCTGGAAATCAATCGGTAAACCGGCAGCTTGTATAAGCCATACCAACGAAGATGAAGATGCCTCTGTTGCTGAAAAACAATCTGACAAAACCTTGATCTGTTGCTGAAGGGCTATGTATCTCCTGCTAATGAGATGCAGTTATCCAAACAGAAATCCAAACCAAAAATTATGCTTCTTAAAAGGATGCATATTTTCTGTTAATGAGATGTCCAAACAGAAATACCAACGGGAAATCTGGAACAACCCTAAAATAGAAATTCCAAACCAAAATTCTTGTTGTAACACTCCTTAAACAGAAGCAATGACACAGACCTGAGATTGTGATATGGAATCCAAATGGGTCGCTAATTGCTTCACCAATGTGGGCAAGTTTCCTCAAAGACAGATGCGTCTGAACTTGCCACTTCCATTCTTGCCTTTGCAATAGCAAGGAATGACTTCAATGATGATGATTCAGTGCTTCCTCTGCTCCGATTACATCAAGACCACCACATACCAGACTGCAAAAAAATTAATGCTCCCTCTACCGAGATTACTGCTCCCTCTGCTTTGTTACATGGAGACTACAGCAGCAGATGAATAATGAGTACCATGCATACTCTAATGCATACAAGCATTTCACAATATAATCAGCAGCAGATGAATACGTGGAGACTAACTACTTCAGAAACATTCTCTTACTCTACTAGTATCCAATGACAGATGCACAGAGTAACAAAATCAGCACCCAGAATCAGTAAGGATTCTTAGGAGCCAATAATCAGAAACAACGACTGCCAAGGATTCGCAAAAACCATCAATCCTATCTGCATCATGTGGATGCCCAATATTGGAGCACAACGATTCTCTAGCTTCCAGTTGAAGTGGATACGTCGATTAACAAAGACTCAGAAATATTTATGTTACCAAGCAACCGGTAACCGGCAAAAAACAATGGAAAGGAGCCAAGAGATATCCAATATTAAATCACAAAAATAAAAATATGAACCTTGCCGGAATAGGATCGAGGCAGAGAATTATCAGCAATAAAGACAAACAACAACAGACTTTGAATAATCATGTAAGGGAAAAAACCCATAGAGTAAATAAGATCGAGAAATTTTAAAATAAAAAATAGGAGAAGACACAGAATCACGCACCCAAAAAAACTGAGAATTCTAAAAACTACAGATTGAGTCCTAAAAATCATGTTTTGATACCATGTTGATTTTCAGGACTCTTTAGATTTAGCTCATGGATAAAAAGAGAGACGCATAATTGGAGAAAATAGGAGGAAGAAGAGGTTATGGACTTGTCTCCTAAACCTTCCCCTAAATCTCAATTTATAGATTAATAATCCTACAATATTACAATTATGTCCCTGGTACTTAAACTAATTACACCAGTGCCATCTCTAAGAGACGACTCTTTATTTACCATCCTTCCAACATTTTATGGGTCTGTGGGCCTTCTCCTTGGTCTATGGGCCATGAGCGATCTTCCACATCTTTTGGATGTGTGGGCCTTCCTTGGTCGCATGGGTTTGGGCCCATCTTTTGACAGTTGAAAAGGAAAAAAAATTAGACATATAAGCTCCCACTCCATCGGGTCATCTCTAGGCCTATATTTTGAAGAATCTTTCATGCCCTGCATATTAAGTTGTGGAGCCTAATTAAATCTTACCGTCTGACATGATATATTGACTGATGTGTCATTAAGGGTAGTGTGGGGATTTCACACTTGTAATCCAATTCCCCTATTTTATTTTTATATATGGGGGCACCGTTGTTAGGGTTTTATCATTTTGACGAGTATCATCATCCTGAGGAGCATTTGGAATTGTAGTCCGAGATGTTAGAGAAAAGCACCTGTAAGTGTGTGTGGTTTCTCTTTGTAAACTATTTCATCTTCATAGTGTATTATTGTAGCAACGGAAGCAAGGATGTAGTCTCACCTCAAGGCGAACCTATATAAATCTTGTTGTTATTTTTCGTTGCTTGCTTTTATTTCTTTCATGTTTATTATTATTGATCTCATTAGTTTGAAATTAGAGCATCTAATTCCTAACTATTGGTATCAAATTTTTGGTTTGTGATTGAAAGAAATGGCTGGCGGAGAAGGATTGACACTTGGAATCAACAAGTTTGATGGTATGGATTTTGCGTTCAGGAGGATGCAGATCAAAGATTATATATACCATAAAAAGCTGAACACACCACTTCTGGATATGAAAACAAAAGGTATAAAGGATGATGAGTGGAATCTCATCAATAAATAGGTGTTGGGAGTAGTCCCATTAACACTGTCAAAGAAAGTTGCTCACAACATGGGGTCAGAGAAAACCACAGCGGGGATGATGAAGATTTTGTTTGACATGTATAAGCAGCCTTCCACAAATAATAAGGTACATCTCACAAAAAAAATCTTCAATTTAAAGATGATAGAGAAAACATCAGTAGCATAGCATTTGAATGAGTTTAGCACAATTGTCAATCAATTGACATCCGTTCAAATTAAATTTGATGATGAGGTTCATGCATTAATTCTTTTGGCGTCTTTGCCAAATTGTTGGGAGCTTATGAGGGTTGATGTTAGCAACTATGTAGGCAATGGGAAATTGATCTTTAATGATGTTCAGGATACCATTCTTGTGGGGGAAGCTGTTATGATCCCGGATCTAACACAACGATTTGTAGGGAAGAAGAAGAAAAGAAAAGAAAATCAAGCCAAAGGGAAGCTTGAAAACCCTCGGTTCTTTAAGGAGAACGCACACCCCTGAGCTCGTTTAGGAGAACTCAAAACCCTTTGCTTAACCTAAATTCAGACTTGTCTCTTTTCCATTCTTTACACCCTAAATAGTGACCATGTCAACAATGTTCAAGAGAAAATTACAGATTGCCCCTCCACGGCATTTAAAGTAAATAAACTTAATGACTAAGTAATTGACTTAACTTACTAACTAAGTAACTTAATGACTAAGTAACTGACTCAGCCATGGCATCTTTAAATGACTCGGCCTGCTAACATTACACCCCTCCTGGAAAAAGAGCTTGTCCTCAAGCTTGAAGGTAGGGATGCGTGCCAAAACGTTGCCATATCTCCCCAAGTAGCATCTGTGGCATCCATGTCATCCCACTGGATGACACAAGCGGTGTAAGCGCTGCAATGTAACACTCTGGATGGAGAGATTGCTGTATCTGAAACCCTCCACTAGTTCCCCCAGTTGGCAAAAAGTTTCCTCTGAAAATTAACAATTTTTTTTATCCAACTACTCTACTATGGTAGAAGCACCAATAGTATTCAACATATATTCTCCACCTTGGAGTGCATTTGTTGCTCCTTTCCTTTCTGCTTCAGCCTCCTTTTCACGTTCTTTCCAGCTCTCATATGCATGGTCATCTATTTTTTGCTCATGCCTACAGATTGGGCACGAATTATGCTCATCCAGCCATGGCTTGAGGCAATTTGGGTGAAATAAATGCTTGCAAGGCAACTCCTGCATCTTGTCATCTATAACCAAGTTCTCCCTGCAAACTGCACATTCTGTCTCTCCCTAGCTTCGCCCAGATTTCATGTGTGATTGTGATGATTGGAAGCCTTGCAACCATCTCTTTTGAGGCTAGAGGTGGCTTCTTTGGTCCAACACCAATTTCCTGTAGTGAAGCTTCAATGACAGGATCAAGGTCCGGCAAACCACTGATTTCTAGCTTAGTATTTACCAACTTTTCCAGCATTGCAGAAGCAGCATCAAGACCAAAATTGTTTGTTCTATTACTCTCCCCATGGGATTGAGAAGACTCAGAAGCACTAACCTGCTCTTGTGTGTTACCAAGAGTTGTAAGTAAATTCTATGCCACAAGCCATGCAGGTGGCTGGGGCTCAGGTCCAACTGTTAAATGTCCTTCAAATAGAAATCTAGAATCTTTGTACGGAGTATTTGGTGGAGTCTGAGGACCAGGGTCCATTCTCTACCTCATCTAAATGTTCAAGAGCCCTAGCAGTGCATGCTCCCAGGCGCTCCTTCAGTGAAGACTCAACAACAATGTGTTATGCATCTTCAAAAAGCCTCAAACCTGCATGCCAGAATCCTGGTGCTATATATCTAGTCTGCAAGATCGTTGCAGCCCAAAAAATTACAGAATAAATGCATTTACAAAGTGACGAAGAAGCATAAGAATAGGTTTCAAGAAGAATGGATTGGATCAAAGACATGGCTTCTTCAAAGGTATGTTTCTTCCCTAGCTGTTTCTGCAGCTCTTGCAATTTCTGCTTCATAGAATCTTCGGACACCATTAGTTTTAGCTCGCTTTTCCTTCTTTCCTGTAGCTTCTCTAGTGTCTTAGAAAGGGAAGCAAAATTCCAGATAATAAGAAATGAATTTCCCACACTCTTCATGGTCATGGCAGAGAACCAGTATGGAAGCATTGCACCCACAATCAACCCAATGAAAACTTTAGGTGTCAAAACATCCACTGTGGAAATTTCAGCACGGCTCACAAAGGCACCAAAGAGAGCCAAAGACACCAGGGTGGCTGAACCAATGGAAAACCCCCTTCCAATAGCAGCAGTAGTGGTTCCAGCGGCCTCAAGGGCATCAGTTATTTGGCTTTCAAAGGCACCAAAGAGAGCCAAAGACACCAGGGCGGCTGAACCAATGGCAAACCCCCTTCCAATAGTTGCAGTAGTGGTTCCAGCAGCCTCAAGGGCATCAGTTATTTCGCATATCCTGTGACTCATGTCAGCCATCTCAGCAATACCTCCAGCATTGTAACTAATGGGACGATATGCATCAATGGCCACACCAGTAGCAATGGTGTACAACATTCCAAAAGCTGCCACTGCAATGCCATACATGGCAGCAAGGCTAAATCTCACAAAAATGCTGACAACAATAGCCTCATTGAAACAATTAACATGTATGTACACCTTCAATTGGGCACAAGCTGAGAGGACTGAAACAACTACAACCCCATCTAGCTTAACACCTTCAACTAGCCATAAGCCTCTTTGCTTGTTCTAAGCATACCATGCAATCCTCCTAATCCAAGAACTCACATTTCTTTTAGGCATTTCATCAAACATAATAGTTAAAACTTCTTTGATCCCATTATCAACGCCATTCAGATCCCTCCAACACATTCCAGAAATTCCAACAAAATTTCCAGTAAAGGCATACTTTGTAAACTCATATAGACCTCGGTATACAGAAAAACCAGGGATATTCTCCATCACTAAAACCCAGTCTCTCGAGAAGCATGTATTGTCAAAAAAAAAATTGAAATAGAAAGCTTCCCAGGAGTCCTAATCCAAAGACCCACACATAGCCAATAACTGAATCAGATTTTACCTTTGAGAAAACATTCACCGCCAGAAACCCAAATGCAATTTGTAATTTTATGGAATTCTTTATTCTTGGCTGTTCATCCTACTATCGACATCATTTCTCCAATTTTTTATCCACTCTACAGTCAGCTGGAATAAGAGAAACTGGCGGGTGTCTGAGAAGTTTGGGAAGGAGCTTCGCTATTGCTTCATATAAGTCGCGATATGAGGTACCCCTGAAGCTAATAGGGCTTTCGAAGTTCAATCTCTAATTATTTTGGAAAGCAAAGTCAAAGTCCCAGTCTTGAATGACAGAGACCTCACAGAGGATTCTTGGAACCATGGTGATCTCATCCAGGCTCTTCTTGCCGATGACCTTGACGACAAACATTGTGCCATCAACGACGGACTTGGCGTAGTAAACCTTGGCGAAGGGTCCCTGGTTGATGAGCTTGTTGAGCTTGTATTTTCTGAACAAATCGGGTGTGCCGGCGTCAAGGACATGACGGTCTCCACGGGTAACAAAATCAATCAACCCTAAGGAAAGTCTCGAGTCCCGAGGGTCTTCACCTGTGCTCTTGCTCTCGAGCTTGCTTCGGACTCTCGTTCTGCCACGGTAACAATTTCCACTTCGAAATGAAAATATCTGGATTTTTTTACCTTCTTGTTCGCATAAACCTCTAATGATGACAATAAAAAATGCTGGGTAGAAGATATTTATGCCTCATGACGAAGGAGAGCCTGGCCTATTTTTGACGGTTAGCAGCAGCAAGACATGGCCGAAATTTAACATGGGGTTCCTCTGCTCGGAAATTTCTAGTCTCAATTTCTGGAAGAAGGTTAGGTTTTCGTGAACAAGGGAGATTTGAGGTCGAACTCAAATCTAGTTGTTCTGACGCGATTTGAGGTCGAATGATGGGCAACAACTGTTCATATTCTAGAGCGGCGACCTTCCCCTCTAAGGCCTTAATGTGATGTTTCTCAATTTATAGAAATGTCTCGGACATTATAGTGGAAGACTCACACATTCCATTACGCAATGCTGAAACCCATGTGTGTATTTCTCCCGATAGATCAAGTATGGCAAGCCATTTTTTCTCGGGACAAAGCATCTCTCATTGTGTTCCCACTCTGATACCACGTTGTTAAGATCCTGAATCTAACAAAGCGATTCATAGGGAAGAAGAAGAGAAGAAAATAAAATCAAGCCAAAGGGAAGCTTGAAAACCCTAGATTCGTTAAAGAGAACACACACCCCTGAGCTCGTTTAGGAGAAATCAAAACCCTTTTTTTAACCTAAACGCATACATGTCTCTTTTCCATTTCTTGCACCCCTAAATAAGGATCACATCAACAAGGTTCAAGAGAAAATTATAGATTTGCCCCTCCACGACATTTAATGTAAATAAACTTAATGACTAAGTAATTGACTTAATCTACTAACTAAATAACTTAAAAACTAAGTAACTTAATGACTAAGTAACTGACTCAGCCAAAGTATTTGACTCAGCCACGGGGACTCTGCATGACTCAGCCTACTATTGAGTTCATAATAGAAGTTCGTAGAAAGGACTCCGAAGAATCATTGACATCTAATTCTGCCTTAAGTGTCGATACTAGGGGTATGAACTTCGAGAGGAATTCCAAGAAGGGCAATAGTAGAGGGAAATCAAGGAATGGAAGAAGAAAGTCCAAATTCATAAGGAATGTGGAGTGCTGGAATTTTAGCAAGTGACATAAAGAAAAACTGCAGAGCACCGAAGAAGATGAAAAGAAAAACAATGCTGCAAATTTGGTAACTGAATAAGTAAAAGATGCTTTACTCTTGTTGGTTGATAGCCCTATTGACTCTTGGGTGTTTGATTCAGGAGTTTCTTTTCACACCACCACACATTGTGAGATCATGGAGAATTATGTTGTTGGAGATCACGGGAAGTTATATCTTGCTAATGGAGAACCTTTGGATATTGTTGGTATTGGTAATGTTAGTTTGAGGACGTGAAATGGGATACTGTGGAAAATTCACAAGGTGAGACATGTGCCAAAACTTATGCATAAACTGATTTCAGTAAGGGCAACTTGATGATGAAGGTCATAATGTGAATTTTAATGGTGTTGCTTGGAAAGCCACTAAGGAAGCCATGGTTGTTGTACGAGGAGTTAAAATTGGAACTCTTTACATCACTTCCAGTTGCAGAGACACGGTTGCAGTTGCTAATGCTATTACTAATTCTAACTTGTGCCATTATAGGCTCAATCACATGAGTGAGAAGGGAATGAAAGTGTTTCAGTCCAAAGGGAACCTACCAAGGTTGAAAACTGTAAATAACAGTATTTGTGAAGGTTGTATTTTGGTAAGCAGAAAAGGGTTAGCTTTTCTAAGTCTAGAAATGAGCAAAAGATAGTAAAATTGGAGTTGGTTCACACAGATGTATGAGGGCCTTCAACTGTTACTTCCCTTGGTGGTTCTAACTACTATGTGACATTTATTAATGATGTAAGTAGAAAGGCATGGGTTTATTTCCTAAAAAATAAATCTGATGTCTTTGATACCTTCAAGAGATTGAGAGCAATGGTTGAGAATGAGACATATTTGAAGGTGGAGTATCTGCAGTCAGATAATGGGGAAGAATACATAGATGATGATTTCAAATGGTATTATGTTGATAATGATACCAAGATGCAGAAGAACATTCTTGGAAAACCTCAAAAGAATGGTGTGGGTAAGAGGATGAACAGAACTCTGAACGAGCGTGCTAGGAGCATGAGATTACGTTCGGGATTGCCAAAGATGTTCTGTTCTAAAGCTATTAGCACCGCTGCCTATTTGATCAACAGATGTCCCTTGTTGGAAGATGGGCTCAATCCCACAAGCTCAAGGCAAGTAAGCCCACACGTCTAAGCAGTGGCATATGGGTAAAATAGAATATTTTTCATAAAGATGGCATAAAAATGTAAATAGGTGTTCCTTTTATGTCTTTTCTTTTATCATGTTATTGTCCTAAGGGCATTGTAAAGCTATAAATAAAGGTATTGGCTAAGAGGTAGAGCATTGAAGCTCTCCCCTTTTTTCCAGAAATTCATCCAGCCTCCATCCTCCTTGGTCAGTGGTCCCTCTTCTCTCCTTAATCCTAATGGAATACAAGGCCAGAGCCCACACAACCAAGGAAGTCCCACATATCAAAGTGTATAAGAAGATGGGCCCAAGCCCATAAGACTAAGGAAGACCCATGAATCCAAGAGCGATTCAAGATGGGCTTAAGGCCAATATATCAAGGTGAAGGCCCATAGGCCCACATGTATTGATGGTAGGATGGTAAATAAAGGGTCATCTCGTAGAGATGGCATTGATGTAATTATGTTAAAGTTCCAAGGTTAAAACCCTAAACCTTAAACCCTTAGTTCAGGAGTATTATTGTAATATTTTAGTTTCATAAAGCTATAAATAGAGCTTCAGGGGGAGGGTTAGGAAGAATCAATTCCATAATCCTTCTTCCTCCAGTTTTATCCCAATGGGTTTCTTTTTCCTTTTCTCCATGAGATAAATTCATGAAGTCCTAAAAATCAACAAATCCAAACTCTCTCCATCTATGTTCTTCTACTTCTCTTTCTCCTTCTCCTTCTCCTCTCCTTTCTCTCTTCTTCTTCTTTGATCTAAAGTCCTTCACATGAGATCCTAAATTCTACATGGTATCAGAGCAAGGATTTTAGGGTCCCCCTTGATGAAGTATACAAAGAAGTATTTATGAAGTTTGTCCAATAATTTGTTCATGAAAGGAGTCCAGCCATGAAGAGATAAGTCAATTATGGCCTCTATTTACATACTCTTTCTTTAATTGTTGAACTCTTGATTTCTGAATCACATAAAGTCAAGATAATCATCATATGAGAGGTGGTACATATTTATCTCTTATGACTAGGATGATGTTATAGTCTTGATCTTCTTGTCACTAAATTACAAGTTGGATCAAGATTAGTTGCTGCTAGTGTCTTATCAAGATTGATAAATTGATGATTTGCGATTTTGTTACCTTTATGTCACTTGGATCAATTTTATTTGAGAAGTAATTGCAGCACATGTTGCTGTAAATTCTCTCACTTGACAATGCTTTTGGGATCTTGCTATGTTGTTGGATGACCATTATATGGTTAAAATTCCAGCACTTACGTATCTCTATGACTTTTCTGCTCTTGAACTTCAACGATTGCCACTTTTTTTATGTTGGAGTGTTCCCATGAGCTGAGGAAAATTTGTTTCCAAGAGTCCTGATTTGCCTCTAAGTTTCTCTAAAAAATTCTCTCATTTTGTGTTGGAGTTTGGATTAAGACATAAGAGTTTGCATCTATACTCTCCTCTTTGTTTTTCTATAAGAATATAAGAGGAATTGAGTGATGGCTGGATGTTGCCCCCATTTGACAAAAGCACAAATTCCTTGATGATTTGGTACTTGCTCTTTTGAAAAATGTCTATTCCCTCTATTGTTGGTGACTGATTTGGTCCACGATTTCTTCAAATTGAATTCAGTAATTTTTATTTGAAAAAGGCCCTTGCAATTGACCTCAACATTTGAATTGCCTCATGATGAAGAGTGGACATACAAGTAAAAAGAGTGACATACTCCACATTACTACAATTCCATTAAGAGGTCTTTCCAATTACCTTAGCTGGTCACAGTTGGTACGATGGGTTCTCATTACTCTTGACCTGCTCAATCACGTTATCAAATTCCCTCCTCCGATTGATGAAGAAGATATAGCTTACCACAAGTGGATTAAAAATGATAACATGGTTATTAGTTGGATCATAAATAGCATGGAAGAGCATGTAGCTAACAATGTGATCGACTTGAAAACAGCCAAACACATTTGGGACACATGCTAAGCTATACTCCAGTACTACCTCCTTAAAAAAATTATTCAATATCTTACAAAGTATGTTGAATACTAAACAAGGATATAACATTCATGAATTTTTGGCTCGGTTTTGGGGCCTTCTCTAAGAATGAAAAATAGCTCAGCCATATTCCATAGACATTGAAATTCAAGAAAGGCAATAGGCCTTGGTAGCAGCTATTTGCTTGAGAAATATCAAGCCTTACCTTGAGGTGTCTAAGACCTAGCTTCTTAGCTCCTCTACTCTTCCATCCTTCAATGACATCAGTGCAACATTGCTATGGATCCCTGATCCATCTCCTACTTCCCCCATTGATGCTCCATCTACTATGTACTCTAGCAATAGGGGTACATCATCCTCATACCGAGGACGCGACAACAATATGAGAGGGGTTTGTAATAGAGGTGGTCAAACATGTCCAACCCATTCCCACACTAAGCCTTATCTTTGCATTTACTGTGGTGGTCAAAACCATCTGGGTGGAACTGGCTAGAAAATTCATGGCAAGCCTAATTGGGCCACGATTAACCCAACTTTTGTTAATGTTGATAAACAGGAAGAAAAGGCTGACTCTCACTCGGGAAACGTGACTCTCACTGCTGAAGACTATGCCACATTTCAGAAGATGAAGTCTCTAATGGAGTCCTCCGTTCCTCCGTTACCTACTACTGCTACCACCATTACCTTAGTTATGCTTTCTTCCTCTTCATCCTCTTCCTTTTGGATCATCAACTTCGGGGCCTCTGAACATCTGTCAGGTAACGAACACTTGCTTCATTCCTTATCTCCATGTCTTCCTCAAAAATTTATTACTATTGCTAATGGTACCCAAACCAAGGTACTTCACAAGGGTTCTTCCTCTCTTACATCTTCTATTCCTCTTCAAGATGTTTTGTTTGTCCCTCAATATCCTTTAAATTTGCTTTCGGTTAGTCAAATAACAAAAAATTGAATTGCTCTATCACCTTCTCACCCTCTTCTTGTACATTTCAGTATCTAACTACGAAGTGGGTGATTGGTGGTGGCCATGAAAAAAGGGGCTTGTACTTCTTCTTTCTTCCACCATTAGCAGCCTTATCATCCACTACTTCTGAGGCACAACTTTGGCACAACTAGCTTGGCCATCCGTCTACCTCTTCACTTCGTTATTTACTTCCTTCATTAAAACCACTTTCAAATTTCAATTGTGAGGTTTGTCAAAAGTAAACACCATAGGAGTTCATATTCTCCTCGCCTTACAACTACAAGTGTTTCTCCTTTTGCTTTAATACACTTTGATGTATGGGGACTTTTGTGTGTCTCTAATATTTCTTAAGTTAAATACTTTGTTACTTTTGTTGATGACTTTTTCCAAGTCACTTGGTTATATTTATTTAAAGAATGATCAGAAATTCTTTCTATCTTTAAAACCTTTCATGTTATGGTGTTGACTCAATTTTAAAGAAAATTCAAATCCTTAGGTCTGATAATGATAAAGAGTATTTATCTAATGAGTTCAAATCATTTTGTGAAGGTAATGGGCTTATCCATCAAACATCATGTGCCTATACCCCTCAACAAAATGGTTTTTATGAAAGAAAGAATCATCACCTTCTTGAAGTTGCTCAGGGCCTCCTCTACTCCATGACGGTACCCTACTTTTATTGGCATCCTGCTATACTTACAACCTGTTTTCTTATCAATAGGTTATCTTCATCTATTCTTAGTAGTAAAACTCCTTGCTCTGTTTTATTTCATGGTGAAGATCCCTTTTCTCTTCCTCTTAAAGTTTTTGGATGTACATGTTTTGTTCATGTCACTTCACCACAAAAGATTAAACTTGATCCTCGTTCTTTGAGGTGTACTTTTTTGGGCTACTCTCACACCCAGAAAGGATATTCCTGTTACAATCCTTCCATTTGGAGGATGCTTGTATCTCTGGATGTGACCTTCTTTGAGGACACCTCCTTCTACTCCTCACATGATGCTCCTCCAGGGTTGACATTTCCTCCTACCACTCCTTGTCCACTTGTGCCTTTCAATGTTGATATTACTCAACCCCCTGAAGCACGAATTGCCAACTTACCTGTGGAGTTGTCGGATCTACCAGAGGTAAGTCCTTCTCCACCTATGTTTGGGCCAAAATTTGATACTCATCCAGCTTTAAGAAAGGAATGTCATTCCTATACTACTTCTCATCTTATCTCCAACTTTATGTCTCACCATCACTTGTCTTCCGATTGCTCTCAGTTCCTTGCATCTCTTTCTTCTGGTTCCATTCTACAATCCTATCAAGAGGCCTTGAAGCATCCAGTATGGAAATTAGCTATGGATGAAAAAATGCACACCTTATATGAGAATCAAACCTGGTACATAAAATTGCTCCCAAAAGGAAAAAAATTGGTCAGTTAAATGGGTTTTTTAGTGAAACATCACCTGGATGGGTCCGTTGCTGGCCTTAAAGCCCAAATCATTGATAAAGGTTACACTCAGTGCTATGGGATAGATTATGAGGATACCTTCTCTTCTGTTGCCAAATTAAATTTGGTACGTATCATCTTTTCTCTTCCTGCTATACTCATCATGGCCCGTATATCAACTCGATGGAAAGAATGCTTTCTTAAATGGTGATGTACGTGAGGAAATTTATATGGTTCAACCAGTAGGTTATGTGGTTGAGTGGGAGTCGGTATGTCGGTTACAAAAATCCTTATATGGGCTTAAATAGTGCCCTTGGGCTTTTAGCCAAATCCTTCTACGGTTTGGTTTTCATCGGTGCTCAGTAGATCATTTGGTATATTTTAAAGTTACCAATAAAGGAAAAATATTATTAGTTGTATATGTTGATGATATTATCTTAACTAGTGATGATGCCCATATCATACAGGAAGTGAAAAATGTGATATGTCATGAATTCAAAACTAAAGATATGGGAGTGCTTAAGTATTTTTTGGGCATAGAAGTTCTTCAATCCAAACATGGGATAATATTGTCTCAGCAGAAATATATCTTGGACCTCCTCGAATAAATAGGAATGAAGGGGTGTCAACTAGTTGACACACCTATGGATACAAATGTAAAATTATGTGCAATGATTGGAGAAGATATTGATATTGGCTAATATCAAAGACTTGTGGGACAACTAACCTATCTCATGATAACTAGGCCAGATATATCATATGTCGTAAGCGTGGTGAGTCAGTTCATGTAAAAGCCACAAATTACCCACTGGCAGGGCTTATAGAGAATATTACGATACCTAAATGGAGCTCCGGGAAGAGGATTTATTTATAAAAAACATGAGCTCTTCAACATTAAAGGCTTCTCATATGCAGATTGGGCTGGATCACCTAATGATAGGAAATCTATGTATGGATATTGCAATCTTGTTGGAGGGAACTTGGTTACATCTAAAAGTAAGAAGCGAAATGTGGTTGCAAGATCTAGCACCGAAGTAGAATATAGAGGTATGGCCCACAGAGTTAGTGAACTCTTAAGGATCAAGACCCTTCTGACTGAATTAGATTTTATAAAGGAGGTCCTATGGGTCTACATTGTGATAACCAAGCAGCCATTCATATTACTTCAAATCCAATCTTCAATGAAAGGACTAAACACATTGAGGTGGATTGGTCACTTTATACGGAAGAAGTTTCAAGCAGGAATAATCTCCCTCAAACATGTTTCATCTCAAGAGCAAGTGGCTGATATCCTCACTAAACAGTTTAAATCTAAAATCATGTCCTCCAACTTGATGGGAGAGTTGGAAGATGGGCTCAAGCCCACAAGTTCAAGGCTAGTAAGTCAACACTTATAAGTGGTGGAATATAAGTAAAATGGAATTCTTTACATAAAGATGTAAATACATGTTCCTTTTATGTCTCTTCTTTTATCAAGTTGTAGCCCTAAGGGTATTGTAAAGCTATAAATAAAGGCATTGGCTAAGAGGTAGAGCATTGAAGTTGTTGAATTTAGGATCCCTTTTACAATATTCCGAGCAAGGGAAGAGAGAAAGAAAAAGGAGAAAAGGGGAAGAAGGTGTTAAACAGAGTAAGCTCAGCCCAGGAACATCTAAACAGCAATCAAGAAGAAAGCCAACACTGATCTATTACAAATACGATAAGAAACTTCGTCCCACCACACGCTCTAGAAGAGCTTCAATGGTTTCTAGACTGAACAGAAATTACAAGAAGAAACTAAACAATAAAACAGAGTAATGAAGAGGGAATAGCTCTCATTTTCTGGATACCAATGTAGCTGAAAAACATCTCTATTTATAAGCATTTTTCATCTAGAAAGCTTGTAGAGCACACCATCTAGGAAGCTTGTAGAGCACACCATCTAGGAAACTTGTAGAGCAAGCCATCTAGGAAGCTTGTAGAGCAACCCATCCTGCTGTCCTCCACGTTGGCACTTGGTGATGCAATCGTGACATGTGCTTAGCGTGGGGTCAGCCCCCTTAGACCCCCGTCGTGGCTGACGCCCCGAACCCTACTATCCGTTTTACAATTTCTTCACAACTAACCATTGCGCTCACAATTTGACCTCATCAGCGTCTAAGCTGGAACCGTTAACTAATTACTCACTATCGACATTGGCGCTCCTCATACTTGGGGGCCAGTGAATATATTACATTAACGGTAACTTGAGAGAGGTGGGCTTTGATACAGTAACAGAAGGCTCTCAGGTAGAGAGAAGAAGAGAAGAGGAACAAGGTGTGCGCCAAGGAAAGAGAAAGAGATTTACTCAAGAGAGAATTGTAGAACTTGATTAATTCTGAATTTCAGCACCTCTATTTATAGTGGAGGAAGTGATAGAGTCCTTTACAATTAACCTTTAAATCTCCTAATTACAGTCCAAATCTAACTCTCTAAGATAAGTCTATCTTGAAAGGATAACACAATCTAATTGAGTTCTAATATAAGTTGAACTATAAATCTTCTTCAATAACGTGGAAATAAGGGAGGAGGTGAGCTCGTGGCCTTATCCTTGCGGGTCCCACGTGATCTTCCAGCTCGTGGTATCTTTTGGGTCCCACGTGATCTTCCAGCTCGTGGTATCTTTTGGGTCCCACGTGATCTTCCAGCTCGTGGTATCTTTTGGGTCCCACTTGATCTTCAAGTCTTCTAACTCATTTCATCTTGTGCTTCTCATCTTCTTAACTCATGCTAGCTTGGGTGAGGACTCTTCTTGACATCCCATGTCCTCATGGTGGGTCCCACATTCTAACACTCCCCCTCAAGCTAGGGGTGAGAAAACATCGTAGATGCCTAGCTTGTTGCAGATGGTAGACATAATCTTGTGAGGGACCGACTTGGTGAGAATATCTGCAACTTGACTTTGTGATGATATATGCTTTAGAGATAAAAGACTCGCTTGGAACTTTTCTCGTATAAAATGGTAGTCCATTTCAATATGCTTTATTCTTTCATGGAAGTTTGGATTTGATGTAATGTGTATTGCTGCTTGATTATCACAATATAGATCTATCGCAGCTTCTTTGTAGAATCCCAACTCAGTGAGAAAATATCTTATCCATAGGATTTCACTTACAGTGTGGGCCATGGCTCTATATTCTGTTTCTACCATAGACTGTGCTACTACATTTTGCTTTTTTATTTTTCATGTAACCAAATTCCCTCCAACCACCGTACAAAATCCCGAAGTAGATTTTTTACCATTCGGGGATCCGGCTCAGTCTGCATCTGAGAATCCTTCGATGTTGAAGTGACCATGGTTTCTATATAGAAGCCCTCTTCTTGGAGCTCCTTTTAGATATAGTAGTATCCTTTCAAGTGCTTGCCAATGACTAAGTTGTGGCTTGTGCATGTATTGACTTACCACACGTACTGCATATGATATATCCGGCCTTGTTACACACAGGTAAATAAGTCTTCCCACTAGTCTTTGATATTTCCCAATATCTACATCTTCTCCAGTGCCTCCACATAATTTTGTATTTGAGTCCATAGGAGTGTCTGCTGGTTTGCATCCCATCATTCATGTCTCCTCTAGTAGATCAAAGGCATACTTCCTTTGGGATAGCACAATCCCATGTCTGGATTATAATACTTCAATAACCAGAAAATATTTGAGTAGTCAAAGATCCTTTGTCTTGAATTCAGCACATATTTTTTCTTTTGTTTCCTGGATGCCCTCAGAATTACTACCAATTACAATGATATCATCAACATATACTGCCATAATTACCTTGCCTCTAGGTGTGTTTTTAATAAAAACTGAGTGATCTCTAGATCATTTATAAAATCCTGCCCATATGAGGGGCTTGACTAAATTTCTCAAACCATGCGCGAGGGGGCCGTTTTAGACCATACAGAGATTTTTTTAGTCGACATACTGACTCCCCCTCAACCACATACCCAGGTGGTTGTTGCATATAAATTTCTTCTTTGATGTCCCCATTCAGAAAGGCATTTTTCACATCAAGTTTATATACCTACCAAGAAGAGTTAGCTGCCGGAGATAATAACACACATATCGAGTTCATTTTTGCCACTCGAGAGAAGGTTCCTCATAATCAATCCCATAACATTGTGTATAGCCCGTGGCCACGAGGCGAGCCTTCAGTCGAGTCATAGACCCATCCAGATTGTGTTTCACAGTAAACACTCATTTGCAACCAACGGGTTTCTTATTTGATGGAAGTGGGACTAGAGCCCATGTCTGATTTTCATAAAGGGCCTGCATTTCTTCATCCATTGCTGCCTTCCACCCTAGATGTTTGAGAGCCCCCCGATAGGACTGTGGTACAGATATGGAAGAAATAACAGAGAGAAATTGACAACATGCATGGGAGACATGATGATGAGACACAAAATTTGACATGGGATGAAATGTAGAGGGTATGGTGCATGATATGGGTTCTTTTCTTTGTGCGATAGGATGAGTATCATATTGTGGGCAAAAAACAATTGGGTAAGATGGACTTACCTCGGTGGGATTTGTAAACTTAGCAGGTATGGTGTCAGCCGGTGTTTCTAGGGGCTGAAAATTTTATGTAGCAAGGGGCACAATCGATTGAGGGGAACCTAGTATTGAAGATAAACCTGGAGGTGCATTGTCAGAATAGTATGAAGAGTCTTCAAAAAATGTGATATCCCTGGACACAAGTAAATGCTAAAGAGTGGGATTATAACAAACATAACCCTTTTGTGTACAAGAGTGTCCTAGAAAGATACACTTGATAGATTTAGGATCAAGTTTACTATGTTTTGGGGAGGAAATATGGACAAAACATTGACACATGGAGATTTTCAAGGGCAATGAAAACGGATCATCATTTGGTAACAATATAGAGTAAGGAGATTTATTACCAAGAACGGAAGATGGTAGACGATTAATAAGAAAACATGTGGTAAGGATTTCATGAGGCTAATAAAAGTATTGAACTTTCATGGCATATAATAAACCTCGAGCAACCTCAAGAATATGACAATTTTTCTGTTTGGCTAGACCATTTTGTTGAGAAGTGTAGGCACATGATGTTTGATGGATAATGCCATATTTTTACAAAAAGACCAAGTTCTTTGGAAATGTATTCTTTGGCATTATCAGACCAAAGTATTTTTATGTTTTGACCAAACTGAGTGAGTACCATAGCATGAAAAGTCTTAAAAATCAATGGTATCTCAGAACGCTCCATAAATAGAAACAACCAAGTGATACGAGTGAAGTCATCAATTAATGTAATAAAATACCTGACTTTAGAAATATTTGAGATGCTCAAAGGTCCCCATAAAAAAGTATGAATTAATGAAAAAAGAGTAATACTTTTGACTTCTGGACGAGGTGGGTATGTACTCCTTTGATGCTTACTCAGTTGACAAACTTCACAATGAAACTCGGACCTGACTTTAAGAGTAGGAAACATATATTGAAGAGATTGTGAAGATGGAAAGATGGATGTCCTAGCCGCTAGCCTTGTCTCATTTTCACTGTTGGAAACAATATTTAGTTTTGGCACATCCAGGAAGTATAGCCCCCCTTGTTCATGACCTCCACCAATCACTTGTTTCGTTATAAGATCCTGAAATACACACGAAGTGGGTGAGAAGGTGAAAGAGCAATTAAAATACTTTGTCAGCTGACTAACAAATAATAGATTCAAAGGGAAGGTAGGAACAAATAGAATATCAGTGAGCGGAAGTAATGGTGTAATGGAAGTGGATCCTTTCCCTTGAACCTTGGTTTGAGAACCATCAGCTATGGTAACAAACTTATGTGAAAGACACGGAAATACATAATGTAATAAATTTTTGTTACCTGTATGATGCTCGGAGGCTCTTGTGTCAATTATCTAGGATGAAGATGAAGCAGATAGCATACTTGAAGCAGTGGTGGCAGCGGTATTTAATGAGGAACTTTGAGAAGAACCCATCATTTTCTGAAACAACTCATATTCTTCATCAGTAAAAATTTTCTTTTCAATTGTTTTTGTGTGTTGATCCTCCTTTGTATCACCTACCAAAGCTTGATTAGCCTTTGTCAAGTCGGAGTTGTCATCGACATTATAACATATTTCTCCATAGTGACCATTTTTTCCACAGTAACTCCTTTCCTTGTAATAGCATGTATCTATAGTGTGGCCATATCTCCCACAATGAGTGCATTCTTTCTACAATTTTTCCATGCTTTTGATTAGCTAACTAATCATAATGGTATCATTTTTTAACCACTTGTTATAAAAAATATCTTCTTGATCAATAGGTAGTCCACTGTTGGTGAGATGACCAAGTAGGTCCTTTGTTATAAGAAACCTTTGAACCGATGTGGACCAACTCATAAAATTCGATACCTTTCTTAAGGGTATTATGGTAATTCTGAATATACCACCTTTGCTACTCACATTTTCTTTAGCCATAATATGCACTTCAACAAAAATAATTCTCCAAAAAATTCTAATCAAAATATCCAAGTAGTATTCTTCAAACAACTTGGTGCATGGAGGAATTTAGCATTGATGTTAAATGATCATTATTCTGATTTTTTTTTGAGTAAATAACCACTCATAATAGACTCAATATCAATCTTCTATATCAGGGGAATCTTTTTCCAACAAATTTTTTTTCAACAATCTGATCATGGACTGGTCTCAGTTAACAAAAATTCCAAACTGACAAAACTGCTTTGATAGCTTCTTCTAGATTGAGAGGCATTCATATCCACAATCTCATCAGATGAAAATCATTCACATACTCATCTTTAAATCATCTTCTAAATATGGAAACTAGTAACATGAAGTAATAAAAAAAATAATGAAGAAACTTATCTCACACTTTTTGATCTTCCTTCACAAGTAGCTTTCTATGAGTGGTGTTGATCATATCATCTTAGAGCCTTCCTTTTGATGTAGGGATACTAAATTAATGCTTTGATACCATATTGAATTTAGGATCCCTTTTCCAATATTCTAAGAAAGGGAAGAGAGAAAGAAAAAAAGAGAAAAGGGGAATAAGGCTCTCAGGTAGAGAGAAGAAGAGAAGAGGAACAAGGTGTGTGCCAAACAAAGAGAGAGAGATTTACTCAAGAGATAATTATAGAACTTGATAAATTTTGAATTAATGCACCTCTATTTATAGTAGAGGAAGTGATAGAGTCCTTATACAACCTTTAAATCTCCTAATTACATTCCAACTCTAACTCTCTAAGATAAGTCAATCTTGAAAGGATAAAAAAATCTAATAGAGTTCTAATATAAGTTGAACTATAACTCTTCTTCAATAATGTGGAAATAAGGGAGGAGGTGAGATTGTGGCCTTATCCTTGTGGGTCCCATGTGGTTTTCCAGATCATAATGATAAGATTCCAACTTGTGGTATCTTTGTGGGTCACACTTGATCTTCAAGTCTTATAACTCATTTCAGCTTGTGCTTCTTATCTTCTTAACTCATGCTAACTTGGGTGAGGACTCTTCTTGGCAGGCCACATCCTCATGGTGGGTCCCACAAGATCGTGCACCAAGGTTGTAACAGAAGCTCTTCCCTCTGTTTCCATAAATTTGGCCAGCCTCCCTCCTTGGTCGGCAGTCCCTCTTCTCTTCTTAATCCAAACTCTCTCCATCTAGGTTCTTCTCCTTTTCCTTCTCCTTCTCCTCTCATTTCTCTCTTCTTCTTCTTCTTCTTCTTCGTTGATCTAAAGTCCTTCACATGGGATCCAAAATTCTACATCCCTCAATACCATTGGATTGCAAAATACCATAAGAGGTCTAGAGTAGCAAAGAGGTAAGTCTTTCTTTCTTGAAAGTTTTTGGTTGTGTTTCTTATATTCATATTGATTCTATTGTTAGAAATAAACTTGTTGCTAAATCTAAGATATGTTTCTTTATTGACTATAGTGGTACCAAGTTTGGTTATCGCTTCTGGGATGACCAAAGCCGTAAGGTTTTCAGAAGCCAGGACGTGAAATTCAATGAAGGTGCCATGTATAAGGAGAGATTTAGAACAGAGTATGAGAGCACAAGTGATGAAGGCAAGAAGTCAAAAGTGATTCAGTTGAGAGATCTTCTAGTTATTGAGATGGAGAATGTCTCTCAAGAAGACAAGGAAAACATACCCCTAGAAGTAAATCAAGACATTCCTGTGTCTGAATTCAAGAGATCTGATAGAACTAGGGAAAACATACCCCTAGAAGTAAATCAAGACATTCCTATGTCTGAATTCAAGAGATCCGATAGAACTAGCGTACCACAACAAAGGTACTCCCTACACTAAATTATATTTTGTTGATTGATAAAGGTGAACTAGAGAGTTATGAGGAAACCGTGCAAGTTGATGAATCAACCAAGTGGGAGTTGGCCATGAAGGATGAGATGGATTCAATGTTATCCAACCAGACATGACAACTGACCAAGGTACCAAAAGGGCTGAAGGCCTTGAAAAATAAATGGGTTTACCGAATAACAGATGAACAAGATGGTAGCAAGTGGTACAAGGCAAGACTGGTGGTAAAAGGCTTTCAAAAAAAGAAGGCATTGACTACACTCAGATTTTCTCTCCAGTAGTAAAATTTGACTACTATTAGAATGGTGCTTGGACTAGTGGCAAATGAAGACTTTTACTTAGAGCAATTGGATGTAAAGACAATCGTTCTTCATGGTGATTTCGAGGAAGAAAGTTACATGATGCAGCCACATGGTTTCAAAGCACAAGGAAAGGAGAAAATGGTGTGCAAACTTCAAAAGAGCATGTATGGTCTTAAACAAGCTCCAAGATAGTGGTATAAGAAGTTTGACACCTTTATGAGTAGTAATTGTTTCTTGAGGTGCCAGGCAAATCATTGTTGTTAGTTGAAGAAGTTTTATGACTCTTATATCATTCTACTACTATATGTTGATGACATGTTGACAATAGGTGTTTGCAAACAAGAAATATAAATTTTGATAAGGGAGTTGTCCAAAAATGAAGGATTTGGGTGCTGTAAAATGAATCCTTGGGATGAGGATTATTAGGGACATTGATGTCTTGAAACTATCAAAATAATAATATGTGAAGGATGTGTTGAGCGGATTCAACATGAAAGATGCAAAACTAGTAAGTACTCATTTGGCTAAATACTTTAGGAAATCTAAGGAGTGAGCCAACATGGCCAATGTTCCTTATGCTTCTGCTATTGGCAATCTCATGTATGCCATGGTGTGCACTAGACTAGACATAGCTCATGTAGTGGGAGTTGTGAGCAAATATATGAGCAACCCAGTAAGCAACATTGGGAAGCAGTGAAGTGGATTCTTAGGTATTTGAGAGGCACTACAGACTCAGCCTTGTTGGAGGATGGGCTAAAGCCCACAAGCTCAAGGCAAAAAACTCACACTACAAAGGAGTTGCACATGTGTGAATTATGATACTTCACTTAAAGATGGCATAGAAGTGTAAATATGTGTTCTTTTTATGTCTTTTATTTCATCAAGTTGTAGCCCTGAGGGCATTGTAAAGACTATAAATAAAGGCATTGGCTAAGAGGTAGAGCATTGAAGCACTCTCTTCTCTTTCAAAAAATTCATCCAGCCCTCATTTTCACTTTGTCGTAAACCTCTTCTCCCTTAATCAAAACTTTCTCCTTCCACATTCTTCTTCTTCGCCTCTCCTTCTCTTTTCTTCTTCTTCTTCCTCATTGATCTAAACTTTCTTTCATGAGATCCTAAATTCTACATGGTATCAAAACAAGGAGTTTAGGATCCCTCTTGATGAAGTTATTATGAATCTGTTCAAGAAGTTGTAAAAGAAGGAGTTCAGTCATGAAGAGATAAGTTCATTCTCTTCTTATTTATATTTTGTTTCCCTTCCTTATTTACATACTCCTCTTTACTGTTTTTCTACTTCTTGAACTTTGAATCACATCAAGTCAAGATAAATCTTTATCTGTTGTGAAGATTTATTTTTATGACTAAATTGATGTTATAATCTTGATCTTCTTGTAAATCAATTACAAGTGTGATCAAGATCATTTGCTGTTTGCGTCTTATTAAGATTGATGAGTGAGATTCAATTACCTTTATGTAACTTGGATTAATCTCATTTGAGGTAGAATTCCAGCACATGTTGCTGTAACTTCTCGTACTTAATGTTGCTCATGGGCTTGTGTTATGTTGTTGGATGCCCATTATATGTTTGGTGAAATTCCAGCAGTCATTTACCCTTTGTAGTTTCTTTTGAACTTCAACAATTGAATTTTTTTTTATGTTCAAGTATCCCATGAGCTGAAGATAAATTTCTTCCAAGTATCTTGATTTTATTTTAAATATTCTCTAAATATTTTTTTCTATCTCTCGGTTTGTGTTGAAGTTTGGATTAAGGCCTAATCGGTTGCATCTACCTTCTTCTTTTTGTTTTTAAGAATACAAGAGGAGTTGAGTGATGACTGGATTTTATTCTCACTTGCTAAAGGCACAAATTTGTTGATAATTTGGTGCTTGCTCTCGTGAAAGAAATTGGTTCTTGTTCTCTTTTTTGGTGACTGATTTGGTCCACGGGTTTTTCAAATTACATTGAGTAATTGTTATTTGAAGAAGGCCCCTTCCCTTGACCTCCACATTTGACTTGCCTCATCATGGAGAGTGGACACAAAAGTAATAAGAGTGATATACTCCGTATTACTACGATTCCACTAAGAGGTCTCTCCAATTACATGAGCTGGTCACAATCAGTCCGGAGGGTTCTTATTACTCATGACCTCTTAAGCCACGTTATTAAATTTCCTCCTCTGATTGATGAAGAAGATGAGACCTGCCACAAGTGGGTTAAAAATGATAACATGGTGATAAGTTGGCTCATCAATAGCATGAAAGAGCATGTGGCCAACAATGTAGTCCACTTGGAAACCCCCAAGGACATATGGGACACTTGTGCTAAGCTTTACTCAAGTACTGCCTCATTACAAAAAATATATGATGTCTTACAAAATATGTTTTGGTCCACGGGTTCTTCAAATTACATTGAGTAATTGTCATTTGAAGAAGACCCCTTCCCTTGACCTCCACATTTGACTTGCCGCATCATGGAGAGTAGACACAACAGTAATAAGAGTGATATACTCCGTATTACTATGATTCCAGTAAGAGGTCTCTCCAATTACATGAGCTGGTCACAATCGGTCCAGAGGGTTCTTATTACTCGTGACCTCTTAAGCCACGTTATTAAATTTCCTCCTCCGATTGATGAAGAAGATGAGTCCTACCACAAGTGGGTTAAAAATGATAACATGGTGATAAGTTGGCTCATCAATAGCATGGAAGAGCATGTGGCCAACAATGTGGTCCACTATGAAACTGCCAAGAACATATGGGACACTTGTGCTAAGCTTTACTCAAGTACTACCTCATTACAAAAAATATATGATGTCTTACAAAATATGCTGGATATGAAACATGGAGACAATATTCATGAATTTTTGGCCTGGTTTTGAGGCCTTCTCCAAGAATGGAAAATAGCTCAACCATACTCCACTAATATTTTTGTTCAAGAATGACAACGAGAAGCTTTTGCAGCAGCCATTTGCTTATCGAATATTAAACCTTTCCTTGAGGTTGCAAAAACTCAGCTTCTAAGTTCTTCTGCTCTTCCATCCTTCGATGACATTAGTAGTACATTACTTTGGATACCTGAACCATGCCCTCCTTCTCCTATTGATGCCCATCAGCGATGTTCTCCAGCAATCAGGGTACATCTTCATCATATCGAGGACGGGGCAGAAATATGAGAGGGGTCGAACTATGAGAGGGGCTAAAAATAGAGGTGGTTGAACAGGTCTAAATAATTCCCGTACTGAGCCTCGACTTTGCACTTACTGTGGTGGTCAAAACCACCTTGTGGCAACATGCTGGAAACTTCATGGCAAGCCTGATTGGGCCATGACTAACCCAATCTATATTTGTGTTGAGAAACATGAAGATAAGGCTAAATCATCATTCGAAAATGTGACTCTTTCTACTGAAGACTATGTTGCATTTCAGAAAATGAAGTCCTTCATGGAATCCTCTATTCCCTCATCATCTACTGCTGCTACTACTATTGCCTCTGGTATGCTTTCTTCCTCTTCTTCCTCTTCCTCTTGGATCATCGACTCCAGGGCCTCTGAACATCTATCAGGTAACCGACACTTGTTGCAGTCCTTATCTCCTTGTTATCCTAAAAAATTCGTTACTATTGCTAATGGCACCCAAACCAAGGTCCTTGGCAAAGGTTCCTCCTCTCTTACCTCATCTATTCCCCTTCAAGATGTTTTGTTTGTTCCTCAATTTCCTTTAAATTTGCTCTCGGTTAGTAGATTAACCAAACAATTAAATTGCTCTATCACCTTCTCACCGTCTTCTTGTGTATTTTAGGATCTCAATACGAAGCAGGTGATTGGTGGCAGCCATGAAAAGGGGGGTTTGTACTACTTCACTCTTCCACCATTAGCTGCATTATCATCCACTACATCCGAGCCCAACTTTGGCACAATCGACTTGGTCATCCGCCTACCCCTTCACTTCGTTCTTTGCTTCCGTCCTTAAAAGAACTTTGTAATTTCAGTTGTGAGGTTTGTCGATGAAGTAAACATATTAGGAGTACATATTCTCCTCATCTTACAACTACAAGTACTGTTCCTTTTGAGCTAATACATTTTGATGTATGGGGACCTTTATGTGTCTCAAATATTTCCCAAGTTAAATACTTTGTCATTTTTGTTGATGATTTTACCTGTGTGACTTGGTTATATTTATTTAAAGAGTGTTCAGAAATTCTTCCTTTGTTTAAAAATTTTCATGCTATGGTCTTGACACTATTTGGAAAGAAAATTCATATCCTTAAATCTGATAATGCTAAGGAATACATGTCTAATAATTTCAAATCATTTTGTGAGAGTAATGGGCTTATTCATCAAACATCATGTGCCTATACTCCTCAACAAAATGGTGTTGCTGAAAGGAAGAATCGTCATCTTCTTGAAGTTGCTCGGGGCCTCCTCTACTCCATGAAGGTACCCTATTTCTATTGGCCTCATGCTATACTTACAACATGCTTTCTTATTAATAGGTTACCTTCATCAGTTCTTCATCATAAAACACCTTAGTATTAGTTATTTAATGATGAAGATCCATTTTTCGCTTCCTTTGAAAGTATTTGGATGTACGTGTTTTGTTCATGTTACATCCCCACATAAAAATAAACTTGATCCACAGTGTATGAGGTGCATTTTTTTGGAATACTCTCGCACCAAGAAAGTTATGTCTGTTAAAATCCTACCCTTTAGAGGATGCTTATCTCTAGGGATGTGACTTTCTTTGAGGACGCCTCCTTCTACTCCTCCCATGATGCTCCGCCAGGATGGACTTGTCCTTCTACCACTCCTTGTCCGCTTGTGCCTTTCAATCTTGAAGTTAACCCAACCCTTGATGCACCAGCCGTACCTTCACCTATGGAGTTGTCAGATACACCAGAGGTAAGTCCTTCTCCTCCTATGTATGGGCCTGAATTTGATACTCGGCCTAATGTTTTCAGAAAGGAATGTCGTTCTTGTACTACTTCACATCCTATCTCTAATTTTATGTCTCACCATCGCTTGTCTTCCGAGTGTTTTCAGTTCCTTGCATCTCTTCCTTCTACTTCCATTCCATAGTCGTATCAGGAGGCTCTAAGGCATCTAGGATGGAAGGCGGCAATGGATGAAGAAATGCATGCCCTATACAAAAATCAAACTTGGTCCTTAACATCACTCCCAAAAGGTAAAAGTCTAGTTGGTTGTACATGGGTTTTTTCAGTAAAACATAATCCGGATGGATCGATTGCTCGTCTTGAAGATCGACTCATTGCTAAGGGCTATACATAGTGGCATGGGATAGATTATGAGGAGACCTTCTCTCTTGTGGCAAAATTGAATTTGGTACGCATCATCTTATCTATTGCTGCTAACTCATCAAGGCATGTCTATCAATTGGATGTTAAAAATGTTTTTTTTAAATGGTGATATAAGTGAGAAAATTTATATGGTTCAACCATTTGGTTATGTGGTTGAAGGGGAGTCAGTATGCCGGTTATAAAAAATCTTTATATGGGTTTAAGCTATCCCCTTGGGCTTGGTTTGATAAATTTAGTCAAACACTTCTACAGTTTGGTTTTCATCGGTGCTCGGTAGATCATTCTGTATATTATAAAGATATTGTCAAAGGAACATATAATTGGCCGTATATGTGGATGATATTATCTTAACCGATGATGATGCTCTTAGCATATAAGAGGTGAAAAAGATGTTATGTCAGGAATTCAAGACTAAAGATCTTAGTATGCTTAAATATTTTTTGGGTATAGAAGTTCTTCAATCCAAACATGGATAATATTGTCTCAAAAGAATGTCTTGGATCTCCTTGAAGAAACAAGAATGAAGGTTGTAGACCAGTCACCACACCTATGGATACAAATGTAAAATTATGTACCACAAATGAAGAAGATATTGATATTGGCAAATATCAAAGACTCGTGGGAAATAGATTTAACTCATGGTAACTAGGTCAGACATATCATATGTTGTAAGTATGGTGAGTCAATTCATGCACAAACCACAAATTATACACTAGCAGGCTTTAGAGAGAATATTATGTTACCTAAAAGGAGCTCCAGGAAGAGGATTGATGTATAAAAAACATGGGCACTTCAACATATAAGGGTTCTCAGATGCAGATTGGGCTGGATCACCTGATGATAGAAAATCTACATCAGGATATTGTACTCTGGTTGGAGGAAACTTGGTTACATGGAAAAGTAAGATGCAAAATGTGGTTGCAAGATCTAGCGTCGAAGCAAAATACAAAGCTATGGCCCATACTTTCTTACCAAATTAGGTTTTTATAAAAAAAGGGTCCATGGGTCTGTATTGTGATAATCAAGCAGCCATTCATATTACTTCAAATCCAGTTTTTCATGAAAGAACTAAACATATTGAGGTGGATTGTCATTTTATATAGGAGAAGTTTCAAGCAGGAATAATCTCTCTCAAACATGTGTCGTCTCAAGAGCAAGTAGTTGATATTCTCACTAAACCCGTTACATCTAAAATCCTATCGTTTATATGTGGCAAGCTGGGTATTTATGATGTCTTTTCTCCTCCAGCTTGAGGGGGAGTGTTGGAAGATGAGCTCAAGCCCACAAACTCAAGGCAAAAAACTCACACGACAAAGGAGTTGCTCATGTGTGAATTATGATACTTCACTTAAAGATGGCATAGAGGTGTAAATATGTGTTTTTTTTATGTCTTTTATTTCATCAAGTTGTAGCCCTAAGGGCATTGTAAAGACTATAAATAAAGGCATTGTGTTAGGGTCCTGGGGTTAAGTACCTATGTCTTCTGCTCCTAACAGGTCGATCTTTTGGGTAGTATTGGCTAGGTGCTTAACATTTGGTATCAGAGCGGGCTCCCACGTCGCGAGTTCGAGTCCCGGGGCGCGCAAAGGCTGGATTAAAATTACTGGTAGGTTCGGAAGGGGCGACCTAGCGGAGGGGGCGACTTGGAGAACTGCGAAGGGGCACTAGGAGTAGGCCACCGCTAGAGTAGGCCACCGGGTTGGGTCAGTGTCGTTGCGCCATCGTGGTCGTCCGCTCGCGAAGGTGGGGTGTGATGTTATGGTCCTGGGGTTAAGAACCTATGTCTTTCGCTCCTAACAGGCCGGTCTTTTGGGTAGTATTGGCTAGGTGCTTAACATTTGGTATCAGAGCAGGGTAACTCTGCAGAGACAAGCACCAATGAATACTTTGAATTTCTTGAAAGAAAATTTGATACTGTCCTAGAGAGGTTCTCAAAAATTGATATCGATATGGAGACCTTGAAGGGAAGGATGGATAGCATGGAGAATGGTCTAACTACTGGCAAAAAATTTGCTGCATTGGAGGAAAAGTTTACTCTCAGTTTGGAAACCTTGAAAGGAAGGATGGATAACATGGAGACTGGTCTGAGCACTGGCAAAAACCCAATTCTGGGAGACCATTCGCAGATCAGAGGAGGAGATGAGTTTATTAGACACACGAGTTTCTCGGGTCAGCAAGGACCCTTCATTCCGGGGGGACACCTCAACCAGGGGGGAGGGACTATACCCCTCATTCCAGATCAGAGAGGAGGGGACCATTCATATAACAGAGGGGGAGATGAATTTCCGAGGTGCACGAGTTTCTCGGGACAGCAAGGACCCCTCATTCTGGGGGGACACTTCTACCAGGGGGAGGCACTGTTCCGAGGTATACTAAAATGGAATTCCCTACTTATAATGGGTCAGAAGACCCTTTGATATGGTTGTATCGATGCTTAAAAATTTTTAGCCAACTGCGAGTCCCAACCTATGACCGAGTCAACGTAGCTGTTTTCCACTTACTAGGGGAAGCACAACTTTGGTACCAGCTAATTGAGGTTGATAGCGAGGTGGTAGATTGGGATGAATTTAAGCGACTATGTTCTCTCCGTTTTGGTCCTCTGGCTTACAGTAACCCTTTGGGAGATTTGGTTTTACTATGCCAAACTGGAGCCGTGGAGCAATATCAAAAATTGTTCTAGGAAAAATTAGCACGAGCCAGCAGTATGGTACAAGTGGATCAGCAAGTTGCGCTATTTACAGCAGGACTGACAGAGGCCTTAAAGCTTGAGGTGGAGCTCTATGCACTTGTTGACTTATCCAGCGCTATGAATATAGCTCGTGCTTTAGAATTGCGATAGCAGGCACAACACAGATGACCTCCAGGGTCAGGGGAGCGCATTCCTGCGAGAAACAACCCGGGTATTACTTTGACAAGGGATCCGAGATCTAGTCATCCTACAACTCCTTATATAAAAAAATTGACAAGTGCTGAGATGGCGGAACAACGGGCTAAGAATCTATGTTACAACTGTGATGAACCATATCGGGTTGGGCATCAGTGCAAAAGATTATTTTTGATCAATAAGGTTGAAGATGAGGATATCGAGGTGACAAAGGATATGATTGAGGAAGAACCACCGGACATCTCCCTGCATGCCATTACTGGGCAGCAATCGGCCACAACTACGCAAAATGGGAGCGGCTTGACAACTTTCACCAGGTCTACCCAGCTTCCGAGCTTGAGGTCAAACTCGATCTCCAAGGGGGGGCAGATGTTATGGACTCAATAAGACCGAGTCATCTACTTTACTTTTATTATTTATGTTGCTTTTAATTTCGAATTTTATTGATTTGTAATAAGACTTAAAGGTAGGGGTAGAATTGGGTTTTAATAACCCTAACCTATGTTGATGTAAATTACCCTATTTAAGGGGTAAGGATGGAGAAATAAAGCAAGTTCGGAATTAGCATAAACTAGGGTAATTTAGGTTCTTTCTAGGCTCTCTATTCTAGGGTTCTTGGCTTGAACTCTCTTGGGGGTTTGCTGCATCCATTGGGGAGTCTTTGAGGAGATCTTGGAAGGAAAAGGAAGAGGAATTACCTTTCTCTTCTGAGCTGCAAGATAAGATCATCTCTTTCACAAAAATTCCAAAAAATGAGAGGTCTTGACATGAGTCTACCCAGGAAGGAGGACGGGTTCTTGTTGCTGGTTGGGAGTTCCGAATTCTGGGCAGAGGAGTTCCGAATTTTGTGCTGAGGATGAGTTCCGAATTCTGGGCAGAGGAGTTCCGAATTTTGGGCTGAAGAGGAGTTCCGAATCTGAGCTGAGGAGTTCTGAATTCATTCAAAGAGGTAACTTGAGATTCTATTTTCTTAAGTACAGCAGGTTAGAATTCTGTTTTAATTTACCTGCGTGATTAGTGGTTAAATCCATACGTTAGACAAAAGGGATTCTGTTTTCAACTTACCTGCTTGAACAGTGGTTGGAGACGAGATTCTTGGTTCCTTACAGTGTTTAAAAACCTTGTAACATGCTGGATTCATCAGTATCTCACTGAGTTACTAGATCCATGGCTAGGGACCATAACACATTGGCTAAGAGGTAGAGCATTGAAGCACTCTCCTCTCTTTCCTCAAATTCGTCCAGCCTTAATTTTCACTTTGATGCAAACTTCTTCTCCCTTAATCCAAACTCTCTCCTTCCATGTTCTTCTTCTTCTCCTCTCCTTCTCTCTTCTTCTTCTTCTTCCTCGTTGATCTAAAGTTCCTTTCGTGAGATCCTAAATTCTACAAGCCTTATGTTTCAAAAAGTCAGACTTGGAATTACAAGGTTATGTAGATGTTGACATGGCTGGAGACATTGATGGCAGGAAGAGTACCACTGGATATGTATACACAGTGGGTCGTACAATAGTTAGTCGGGTCTCTATGTTGGAAAAGATAGTTGCTCTTTCCACTACTGAGGAAAACTATGTCACCGTGACTGAAGCCAGCAAAGAGATGGTATGGCTGCAGTTCTTCTGGGAAGAATTGGATCTCAAGCATGAGAATAATGTGTTGCATTGTGACAGTCAGAGTGCTATTCATTTAGCAAAAAATCATGTTTATTAGGCCAATAACAAGCACATACAGGTGTGTTATCACTTTATCATATCGACTTTGAAGGATGGAGTCTTGGAACTTGAGAAGATTCAAGAAAGTCAGAATCCGACTCATATGTTGACAAAGACTGTTATGATTGAGAAACTGAAGTTTTGTTCAACTTCAATTGGACTTCTCTCCAAGTGGGGGATTGTAAAGTTGTGGAACCTAATTAACATTTTACCCTCAGGATCAAATCGACCTTTGCGGTAAGGTCACTGTTGAGGTTGGAAGGGGGCAAGAAGCCCACCTCCAGGCAGTTTGGAGGTGGAGACTCTGGTGGGTCCACGATATATTGATTGTTGTGTCATTAAGTGTAGTGTGGGGTTTCACACTTGTAATCGGGTTGTCTTAATTTTCTCTTTATATATGGGGTCATCATATTTAGGGTTTTATCACCTTGATGAGTATCATCATCTCGAGGAGCATATGGATTTGCAGCCTGAGAAGTTAGAGAAAAATCACTTGTAAGTGCGTGTGGTTTCTCTTTGTAAACTATTTCAACTTCATAGTGGATTACTCCTACAGCGGAAGACAGGACATAGTCTCACCTTGAGGCAAACTTATATAAATCTTGTTGTTATTTTTCATTGCTTAATTTTCTTTCTTCCAAGTTTATTATTATTGCTTTTGTTAGTTTTGAAATTGTTGAATTTATGGAAAAGAGAAATACTTCATTGACTTCAATAACTTGTTGTAATCAGAGTACATGAACCTCTATTTATAATAGAGGAAGGTAGTGGAGTCCAATTACAACAAAACTACCCTTGTCCCAATTACACCCAAACTCTAACACTTAAAGATAAGTCCTAACATAATTAAATAACTCAATATAGGTAAAAGACAAACATAACTCAAACTAAAACTTTTTTTTGACATGACCATAATATAAGATACTTTTGTGAGTCCTTCTTGATCTTCCAACTGATGTGTGATAAGGATGCTAGCTCATGGTATTCATTGTGGGTCCTACTTCTTATGGGCTTGGGCCCATCTAGTAGGCCTTCCTTGGTCGTGTGGCCCATCTTATAATAATCGTTCATATGTCGGTCTTCCTTGGTTGTGTGGACTTGAGCTTATATTCCAACACTTCTCCTCAAGCTGGGTGAGAGAACAACATGAACTCCCAACTTACTGCAAATAATGTATAGAATATTTTTGTATAAAATATCACATATTCCAATATACCTTCATCTTCAAACATTCCCCCTCACATTGTTGCGTCCTTCCATGAGGCCCTATTGGAATAATATACATGAGACTAAAAATCACTCCTAGCCGGTAGGCCATTGCTTCATACTCCAGTCCTAATGTTGGATGTAGGGCACACTCCATCTTCTATCGGTAGTGTGTCTATCGGCATTACTCTGAAGTGTCCACTACCATGTCCCTCCACAGGACAATGACTCTCAAATGGTAGGAGTCATAAAAACCCTTACAGGGGAGGATAACATATATGTAATAATAAGTTCCTCCGTCATGGTTTCCCAACCGTGATATTTTTTGACAGGGTATCCTCTGTCATGGTTTCCCAATCGTGATTTTTTTTGACAGGGTATCCTCCATCATGGTTTCCCAATCGTGATTTTTTTTACAAGGCCCATCATGGTTTCCCAACCGTGATATTTTTTGATAGGGTATCCTTCATCATGGTTTCCCAACCATGATTTTTTTTTACGGGGTAAAATAAATGATGATATGAGGCCACCTCTTCTTCAATAATAATGTCCCCAAAGAGACATAATAGCAGCAGTTGTATATAACACGACCATCTTCCAACACATATAACACAAACCAAATTATAAACTTTGTAAAAGAACCCATGAAATAATCCGATATAAAAATTTCTTCTTAAATGCACAAGCTTCATCTTTTGTGCACCCCCTTTCTTGAATATTTTGGTCACATAAACTTATCCACAACATAAGGAATAAAATACCCCTTTCTTGTACTTCAACTTCTCCCCCTCAAGCTTGGAAGTAATGGTAGTGATCCCAGCTTGAACCAAATATCATAGATGTAACACTAAACCCAAATAAAAGAGATATATAAATAAGTCCTCAAACCAGGGAGAAGTGAGATATTTTCCTGATATATCAACTCAAAAAATGACGCAAAACAATTGGCTTAAATTCGGATTGTCAATGTAATAGATTACCAACATGACCTTTGATTCTTTCAATGAGAATATTTCTTTAAATATAGATCATATTAACATAAAATTTTCTCATTATGAAATTAGAGTTAAATAAATTTCATCCAAGTACAAGTTCTCTCCATAAAATATAATTATCAGAAGATAAATAATCTGATAGATTTCTGTCTCTGTCATCTGGCCGAACTAAGTATTGTTTCTCATTTTTTTCCTGAATGACCATTGATACTTCCAAGAACAATATCTCCTTATAAAAAAATCATAGCAAGAATTAGTTAAATAGGTAAGAAACTAGACTTACATATGTTTCTTTTGATTTATAATTCTTCATATAAAATCTCTTTATTCATAGCATAAAATACCTCAGAAGTTGAGGTTTTTTGCTACCACTTGAACCTCTTTTTCAATCTGACCTTTGCTGCTTTAAATATCAATTTCTCTTTGTAGATAACTCAGTAAAAAATTGTTTGAATAGTTAAAATAATAGAATTACATATATTTATTTTTATATATATTTCTCCATTTAAAGTCTAGTTCTTGATAGCAAAAAATACCTCGGAATCTGAAGATTGCTGCTGCTGCTCGAACCTTTTTACAATCTGACCTTCGCTCATTCAAATATCAATATCTCTCTATAGATAACTCCGATTGGAAAAAATCATTTTTCTTTGGAAAGTAGACTCAAATATATTTCCGTCAATATATAATCTGTAATATGAAAAAAATATGTATGGAGGAAAAACAATGCAAAGAAAACTATAAGTATAGGGACTAAAAAAAAATAACTACGAACCTAGACTTAGGGTTCAGGGTTTAGAGAAAAGGATCACATTACCTCCATGAGTTGACCAATTCAAATCATAGAACCTACTCTAATACCATTTTGAATTTATGAAAAAGTGAAATACTTCATTAACTTCAATAACTTGTTGTAATCAGAGTACATGAACCTCTATTTATAATAGAGGAAGATAGTATAGTCCAATTACAATAAAACTACCTTTATCCCAATTACACCCAAACTCTAATACTTAAAGATAAGTCCTAACATAATTAAATAACTCAATATAGATAAAAGACAAATATAACTAAAACTAAAACTCTTATTTGACATGACCATAATATAAGATACTTTTGTGAGTCCTTGATCTTCCAACTGATGTGATAAGGATGTCAGCTCATGGTATTCATTATGGGTCCTATTTCTTATGGGTTTGGGCCCATCTTGTGGGCCTTCCTTGGTCGTGTGGGCTTGAACTTATTTTCCAATAGAATTAGAGCATCTAATTCCTAACATTGCGGGCTTGTATGGATCCTCCTCTAGTATTCATTGTTTCACGTGTAGGAGAGTTGTGGTCAAAGGAAGGTAAGTTGGGGAAATGGGTGAAGAGTTTATGGGACATAGATTGCATAGCATGAGGGTGGTCAAGAGCTAGGAAGTGGGATATAGTGTCTGGCGTAAGAGGGTAAGGGTGTGGTTGGAGTGGTCATGTAATGGGGAGGATGATGAAAGGTAGAAGAGTTGTGATAAAGGGGACTATTTCAAAGAGAATGGGTAAGAAGGATTGGTGGTAGAACGGAAGATAACTTACCAAAAATAGGTTTGGTTGAAGCTTAATGATCTATAGCTTGTTGAGGAGGGGAAGAAGGTCTTCCAATTCTCTCATCTAAAAAGTAATGATACATGATGGTCAATTTTTGTATTTTTCAAAATTGAGATTTCATCACTCGAGTTTTCATGGTTGGACTCTTGGGCTGCAACCACCCTTGTAATTGGAGCTCCATTCTTAATGTATAACAATGTTGATGAAGGAAAGGTCCTACTCTCATACCTTTTTTTATAGAAACTTCTTCAAGTTCCTAACTTTTCAGCTTTTAATAAGGGAACTAGGGTTGGAATTTGTGTATGGATGGAGGCTTTGATGTAGGAGGCTTGATTGGATGATGAAGGGGACAATGAGAGTAGGCTAGGGGCTCTTGAGGGGCAAAAGGGACCACATGGGGATTTTGGAAGAAGGAAGCAAGAAAGTGTTAGGGTCTCGAGTCATGGATCGCAATATCACGGCGAGGGACGTATGGATCCAGTGCTGTGAGGGAGTGGGCCCACAGATCTGGACTGGATCTGGACATCAACAGTGTCAGAGAGAGAGAGGGCCCACAGATTTGGGCTGAGCTGGATCTGGACAGCACAGTATCTGAGAGAGAGGGCCCACAGATCTGGACTGGTATGGCCCACAGATCTAGGCAGGTAGTGACAGCCGCTTGCTGCTATCGCTTAATGAAACGTGAAATTTTGTTATCACCGTAGCTCGTCGATATGGACAGGGCAGCTCGCTGGAGGTTGGCCGGATCGGATGGCTACCTTGCTGCCGTCACTGGGAAACGGGAATTCCACCTTGGTCGTGCTCGGTGGCCGGACAGCAAGGGCCGCCAGTGACTCAATGTCTGAACAGAGCCCTGCTGTTCTGGTGGAAATCCGACAGCACTCCTCTGCTGTCGTCGTGCTCAGGGACCTTCTCAACACACAACTACACTTCTGCCCTGCTGTAGGAAGCTACCTACCGGCTTTTCTCCGACCACCTCAGCAACAGCTCCCCGAGATGTCGCTTCGTCTTCCCGAGCCTGGTTTCTGCCATGAAACACCACGAACAGCAGCAACTAAAACCAGAGAAGCTTCGGCTTCTGTTCAGTGCTTAGATCGATAGGAAACCTTATGATTTAACACAATGAGATAGGATTATGGGGGGATAACTAGAGCTCAAGGGGAACTCCCGACCCTGAGCACTAGAAGGAGACCTCAGATCCTGTTTGGAGATAAAATGAGTCTTGACGATTCATTTCCATCTCTGCCTTCCAAATAGTTAACGCCAACGTGAATTAGTGCGAAAATTACAAAAATACCTCAGAGGCATATTTAAACCACAATAGCATAAAAACATAAATGTAATTAAAAGTTGCAGTACCCACAATGCCGCTAAGTTATTTGGCTCCCTATCAAGTTCATAACATCACTCTCCCCTTGGAGAAAGAGGTTGTCTCCAAGCTTGATAAATAGAGCATCAAGTCCGGTAATTGTAGGGCTAGAGTGGAAACGAAAGCCTGCATGAGAGCCATGAAGGATTTCGTGGCTGCATCCGCCCAGATGAAGGCGTGGCGTTGGAGAAGATTGATAAATGGACTGGTCAGTGGACCGTAATTCTGTATAAATTTTTTATAATAGCCCGATAGCCCCAAAAATCCTCGTAAAGCCAAAATGGTGTGTTGTGGAGGCCAGGTGGTGATTACTGCAAGTTGTGATGGGTCCACTGTGATGCCCTCTGCTGAATTGATGTTGTCAAGAGAGATGGATAGGGGGCCCGACGGTAGCATGACTGCCCCTTCACAGTACTAGGTGGCCTTCCGATACAAAACTCATTGTTAACGCTGAGAAGTCCCACAAAATAGGGCCTAAAGTTTGCAACCATTTAACCCCGAGCACCATATCAAATTCGGAGAGAGGGATGGCAAAAATGTAGTGGTAAAGGAAGTGTTACAAATGGAAAAGTGTACCTCTTGGCTGATCCCGTAACTCGGAACCTTCTCACCATTGGCGACTCAAACTGTGGCAATGGGGTGACGTTGGATTCCAACTCGGGGGTGTTTCACAGCGGTCATGCTGAGGATGTTATGTGTGTTGCCTGAGTCTACTAATCCCACTAGTTCCTGGTCAATAACCTTGGCTCTGACTTGCATGGTGTTAGCCGACTTTTGTCCGGTAATGGCATGTAAGGAAATTTCTGGTTCGACCTCCTCTAGAGTATCTATTGGTGGTTCCTCTTCCTCAGTTCATGCTTCCAATTCTAACCAAAACAATCGTTTATATAGGTGGCCCACTCAGTAAGGTTCGTGACAATTATAGCAGAGGTTCTTGGTCATCTGTCAGCCATTTCCAACCCTGCTAGTTTTCTAATATATGGGGGTGGGGGGTTGCTGCTTTTAGGGGATGCTGTCACAGGATGTCCAGGCATAGATTTGGGTGGTGGCACTAGTGGCCCTGTCACTGGAGGCTAGTAAGTCCTCCCCTCTTGCCACCCTGGGGCACTGATACTCCCCCTTGCCAGCCCTTCCTCTTATGCTGAATTTGCTTTTTTGCTTCCATTGTCCGAGCTAAATTCATCGCTCACCCCTAATCAGTAGGAGCATGGAGTTCCACCTCTGTGAAACAGAGAAACCGAAAAGAATAATAGAGATTCAAAGAATGATTTTTCGATGATGTATTCTTCTCCGAGATGGAGGAAATTTATAATACATTACATGTTGATTTTAGGATCAATTTAGATCCTAAAATCAAAGAATAAAATTACAGGATCAAGGAAACAATCCATTTCCTACAATCACATTAATCAATTTACAACTAGCTCATTACAGACTTGCAAACACTCCCCCTCAAGTTGGTGTATAGATATCGATCATGCCCAACTTGTCAATTATACCATGAAATACCTTCCCTGATACTACTTTCGTGAGCTTATCAGCTAGCTGACTCTCAGATTGAATGAAGCGGAATTGTATGATCTTTGCATCGAGGTTCTCCTTGATGAAATGACGAACAATTTCAACATGTTTAGTGCGATCATGTTGAATCGGATTCTGTCCAATTGCGATGGCTGCCTTGTTATCACAGTGAAGATTCATCAGTTTGGCGTATTCAATCCCTAAGTCCCTCAGTTTATTCTTTATCCATAACAACTCGCATACACCATGAGCCATGCCTCGAAATTCAGCTTCAACACTTGATCTTGATACTACCTTCTGTTTTTTACTTTTCCAAGTGACCAGATTCCCTTCCACAAAAGTAAAGTTACCCGACGTAGATCTTTTGGTTGTCTGATCACCTGCCCAATCAGAATCTGTATATCCTTCAATATTACAGATACCATTTTTTGAGAATAACAAACCTTTTCTTGGAGTATTCTTTAAGTATCTCAAGATCCGATAGACTACTTCCATATGTTCTTCACTTGGTGCATGCATGAACTGACTCACAACGCTTACTGCATATGCTACATCGGGCCTTGTGTGTGATAGGTAGATTAATCTTCCAACTAATCGCTGATAATGCCCTTTGTCTGTTGGGATTTGATCTGGAAGAATTCTGAGTTTATGATGCATTTCCATGGGCGCCTCTATTTGTTTACTGTCAAGTATTCCTGTTTTGGCTAGAAGATCCAACACATATTTTCGCTGCGAAAGGAAAACTCCATGTTTTGATCTTGCAACCTCAATTCCCATAATATATATAAGTTGTCTGAGATCCTTCATTTCGAATTTAGTGGCTAAATACTCCTGTAAAGCTTGCATTTCACCTGGGTCATCTCCTATCACGACCATATCATCAACATATACAATTAAAGTTGTTACATTTCCTTCTTTGTGTTTTATAAACAAAGTATGATCTGAGTTACTTTGTTTATAACCAAACTCCTTCATTGTAGCCAAGAATCTCCAAAACCATGCCCTAGGTGAATGTTTCAGCCCATACAATGACTTCTTCAATTTACAGACGTCACCTTGACACAAAGAACTACTTTTTACGCCAGGTGGTAGCTCCATGTAGACTTCTTCTTCTAAGTCTCCATTGAGGAAGGCATTTTTAATGTCAAATTGTTGCAGGGACCAGTCTCAATTTGCTGCTAAAGATATAAGAATGCGAATTGTATTTATCTTAGCTACTGGTGCAAAAGTATCTTGATAGTCTATCCCATACCTTTGCATATATCCCTTTGCAACTAACCTAGCTTTATATCTGTCAATACTTCCATTCTGTTTGAGTTTCAATGTGAACACCCATCGACATGCAATTGTTTTTACTCCTTTAGGTTGGGGAACAAGTTCCCAAGTTGCATTTTTTTGTAGAGCCTCCATCTCTTCGTTCATCGCCTTTTTCCATTTTGGATCAGCTAATATATCCTACACATTACTAGGAATAGAAACCCTGGATAATTGATCAACAGTAAATGCATATGATTTAGTCAACCTATGGGTGGACACATAGTTATTGATTGAGTATTTGGTCTTGGCTTCAAGATCAGGTTCATACAGTTTTTTTGGAACTCCCCTATTCAATCTTTGTGGATATCTAGGGGGTATATTTTCTATAGGAAGACATGTTTCATTAGACTCATCAAACACAAGATTCTTATTTACCTGAGGAGGAACATTCCGCGTTGATTCTTCAATTGTTGGTGCAGACAGGGGCAACTCTGGGGGTTCTTCAAGAGAAATTACTGAATCACAGTCTTGTTGCACATCATGACACTTGAAAAATTTATGCAGCGCTTGTAACTCAATAAACTCAATACCTCTGTTATTTTCTTGTGGAATATTCTCTTCACTTGAACTCTCCCCCTGTAGAGATGTTCAAGAAACTCCCCCTGAATAATAAGGTACTGATTCATGGAAGGAGACATCTAGAGTCACATGGAGCTTGTTGGTGTGTGGATCATAACACCGATATCCTTTTTAAAATTCAGAGTAGCCAACAAATACACATCGCTTGGCACATGGATCAAGTTTATTTTGAAAGATCTTTGGGATATGAACATATGCGGTACACCCAAAAATTCGGGGTTCAATATTCGAAAGATGGGGAATTGAAATCAGGGATTGCAGCTTGCGTAGAGGAGTTTGAAAATCTAGTACTCTAGAAGGTGTTCGATTGATGAGGTAGGCAGCAGATTTGACTGCTTCGCCCCAATAAAATCGAGGCATGTTCATGCCAAAGAGAGAGGCATGCACTACTTCCAAAATTTGTCTATTCTTTCTTTCTGCCAATCCATTCTGTTGGGGAGTATAGGTACAAGAGGTCTGATGACAAATTCCATGATTGGTCAGAAAATTTTCGAAAGAAGCATTAACAAACTCACTACCATTGTGAGATTGCAAAACACGAATCTGCTTTTGGTATTGAGTATGTATCATTGTATGGAATTTCTGAAATGCTAGACACACACCACTCTTTTGTATAAGCAAAGATACCCAAGTCATTTTAGTGCATTCATCAATAAATGTCACAAAGTAACGAGCTCTAGAAATAGAGGAAACCTTAGCTGGACCCCAAACATCAGAATGAATAACCTCAAAAGGTTCAAAACTTTTATTCAAACTCAGTAAATAAGCAATACGGTGGCTCTTAGCCAATTCACATGTTTCACAATGAAAATGCACATCATTCAAACCTGAAAAAATTTGAGGTCGCAATTTCTTAAGATAACCAAAGGAAAGGTGGCCTAATCGTCGGTGCCATAACCATACAATTGTTTGAGTATTATCTTCACTACTAGCTTGATTTGTCTGACTGATTTTCGATCCCCTGTTCTCTGTCAACTCCAAATAGTAGAGTTTGCCCCGTCTAACACCATAACCAAGAATCTTCCAGGTTAGAATGTCTTGAAAGACACAAAATGAGGGCCAAAAAGTTACAGTACAAGCAAGAGTGGAAGTAATTTGGCTAACAGGCAAAATATTATATTCAAGAGAGGGAACCACAAGGACAATGTCTAATGTAAGATTATTGGATAATATAACCAATCCTTCCCCAGTAATAGGAGAGGTACTACCGTTGGCTATTGAAATAAAAGATTGTGGAGAAGGTAGAGTGGATTGTAACTGACTGGGATCCTTTGTCATGTGATTGAATACACCTGTATCAATAATCCAAGGTCTATTCTTAGAATGTACAGAGAATACTGATGGATTATCGAGAATACCTGAATGGGCAATATTTATCGTAGGTAGCTCCTGATTATCTTCCATGGATGTAACCATAGCTTTCCCAGCAATCTTTTTACGGGGTTTTTTTGAGAAATCCCACCACTCTGGATAGCCAATAATCTCATAACATCGTTGTTGTGAATGTAATTTTTTTCCGTAGTGAGTATATACACAGTTGTTACCTTTTCCAAAGGATTGAGGATTCCGACTGCTTGATGATCCTTGTCGGTTTTGGTTGACCAACATCGCTGAGTTCTCTGATACTAGACGATAGCTCCCCATTGTCTGTCTCTATTGATATTCGTGTCTGACATATGCATATGTACTCTCTAAATCAAGTTTGGGGTTTTTTAGCAAAATTTCTCCACGAACTTGATCAAACTCGCAGTCAAACCCACTGAAGAAAATATGAACCCGAAGCCTAGCCATTACAGAGTGCAACTGGATTAGCCCTTCTACTGTTCCTTCCTAAGATATAGTCCTATGATCAATCTCCTGGAAAATAGTAACCAGTTCATTTTAGTATGTGGATAACGGTCTACCATTTTGTTTGGTAGAAAAAGATCTCTGGTTCAGCTCAAATATACAAGTTTCATCTATCATAGAACGTTTTTGATACTGCTTCCCATATCTCCTTGGCAGTGGAGAGGTGAATAAATCGCTGCATTAGCAATGGGCTCATGGAGTCAATAAGTCAACTTTTGACTCTTTGATTTTCAGTAATCCATGCTCCAAGATGGACATCACTAGATGCTGGTTTTTTTGTTTTGCCGGTGAGGTATCTAGCTTTGTTGCGTGCGCCAATTCGCATCTCCATGAGTTGGGACCATAATGAATAATTGGTCTCATTGAGGATGATTCCAGTTGGAAATGCAGAATTGTCTTGGTGGACTAGAATCTGTGGTAATGGGATAAGTTTGGTGGATGTGCCTGTAGTGGTGACCATCGATCTGGAAATTTGGTCTGGTCTTGTCTAATCCGGTTCGGTTCGATTCAGTCTAGTCCGATTCTGAACGATCTGGTCTGGTTCAATTCTAGTCCGGTCCGGTTATAGTCCGGTGCTGGTCCGGTTCGGTCCGATTCGATTGACCCACCGGTTTGGGTCGACAGAAAAAAATAAAGGCACAGTAGTTCCTAAGTTTCAAAAAAAAAAAAAATCACCTTTCTTCTTCGGCAGCGTCAACGGAGCTTCGGCTTCCTTCGACAACGGGGTGGTGGTGCCGTCGTCGGCGCTCGTCAGCAATCGTTAGTACTTGTCGGCGATGTGGTTTCGCCTACAGGACCGTCATTGCAGAACTCTATTCTCTTTCTGCAAGTCGGCTTCTCTCGGTGACAGCGATTATCGGCGGCAATAACAGGCAAGGGGTAAGGTCGTCAGCGGTCGTCTTCGGTCTTCGATGATCGTTGTAGGTCGTCGACGATTCTTTTGGCTACGACATCGCCGGAATACGAAGTTGCAGAAAAAATAGAGTTCTACAACCCCATGATGATTTTTTTTCCGGTTTCCTCCTTCGGCAACTACGGGAGCACTTAGCTCCGACTTTCGGCGACGAAAAAGAGAGGATAATTCTCCCGCTCTAATACCATGTGAAACAGAGAAACCGAAAACAATAACAGAGATTTAAAGAATGATTTTTCGATGATGTATTCTTCTTCGAGATGGAGGCAATTTATAATACATTACATGCTGATTTTAGGATCAATTTAGATCCAAAAATCAAAGGAATAAAATTACAGGATCAAGGAAACAATCCGTTTCCTACAATCATGTTAATCAATTTACAACCAACTCATTACAGGCTTGCAATCCTGGGGCACTGATACTCCCCCTTGCCAGCCCTTCCTCTTATGTTGAATATGTTGTTTTGCTTCCATTGTCCGAGCTAAATTCATCGGTCGCCCCTAATCAGTAGGCGCATGGAGTTCCACCTCCAGTTCCAAGGAATTAGTAAGCCCTACTGTAAACAAATTTACATGCCGGTCTCGTCAAACTAGGTGGCGTGATCGCACTAATTTTTCCTGAAATTGAGTCTATTATGCTTCCACTGATTCGGTTTGTCGTAACAAGATCTAGTCCCCCAAAGGGTTGTTGCAAGCTGGCAGTCCGAACCATATCGTGCATAGCTTTTTAAACTCTTCCCAATCAATGACCAAGCGATCCAATTCCACTTAATGGAACCAGAGTTGAGTTTAGCAAATGGAAGACAGCTAAACTCACCCTGTCCATGTCAGAAGTGCCTTGGTGGGCAAAAAATTTTCGCATTTGTGTAGCCAAATTAAGGGGTCGACTGATCCGGTGTAGGTGGTAAAATCAATTTTTGTGTACCTGGGTACTGACCCTCTACCATGTGCCAGATGGCCATTGTGCCCAAAATATTGTTCTCCCCCTCTGCTATAAGAGTGTTCTTCCATTATTCGTGTAGTGTAAGGGTCGGTTTAATCCCGCCATAATCTCAAAAACTCTACTATTGATTTGTTCCATCATCTTGAGCTTAATTTTCTGTCTGCAGTTCTCTGGCAAGGTTTCTTAGTTCTTCACTGTGGGATGGATCCCCCATGTTACCCTGATCCAAGATGTTAGGGTCCCGAGTCATGGATCGAGTAACTCAGCGAGGGACGGATGGATCCAGATGGAGTAGACCCACAGATCTGGACTGGATCTGGACAGCAACATTGCCAGAGAGAGACGGCCCACAAATCTGGGCTGAGCTGGATCTGGACAGCATAGTGTCTGAGAGAGAGAGGCCCACAGATCTGGACTGGTCTGGCCCACAGATCTGGACAGGATCTGGACAGCAACAGTGTCTGAGAGAGGGGCCACAGATCTGGGGAGGTAGGGACAGCCGCTTGCTGCTGTTGCAGAATGAAACAATACACTTTGTTATCACCGTAGCTCGTCGATATGGACGGGGCAGATCTCTGGAGGTTGGCCTGATCGGATGGCTACCTCCTTGCCATCACCGGGAAAAGGGAACTCCACCGTGGTCGTGCTCGGTGGCCGGACAGCAAGGGGCCGCCGGTGGCTCAACGTCTGAACAGAGCCCTGCTGTTCTGGCGGAAATCCGACAGCACTCCTCTGCTGTCGTCGTGCTTGGGGACCTTCTCAACACACAACTACACTTCTGCCCTGTTGTTGGAAGCAACCTACCGGCTTTTCTCCGATCACCTCAGCAGCAGCTCCCCGAGTGTCGCTTCGTCTTCCCGAGCCTGGTTTCTGCCGTGAAACACCACGAACAACAGCAGCTAAAACCAGAGAAGCTTCGGCTGCTGTTCAGTACTTAGATCTGTGGGAAACCTTATGATTTAAGACAATGAGATAGGATTATGAAGGGATAACTAGAGCTCAAGGGGAACTCCCGATCCTGAGCTCTAGAAGGAGACCTCAGATCCTGTTTGGAGATAAAATGAGTCTTGACGATTCATTTCCATTTTGCCTCACAGATAGTTCACGCCAACATGAGTTTAGGGTGAAAATTATAAAAATGCGCCTGAGGTATATTTAAACCGAAATAGCATAAAAACATAAATATAATTAAAATATGCAGTACCCATTGACTCACCTACGGTGCCATTGAGTTACCCGGCTTGTTATCGAGTTCATAACAGAAGGCTTCTAGGAAAGGGGGAGAGAGGGACAAAGGAAGAGGGACAAAGTAAAGAAGGAGAGAAAGGGAGAGAGAAGAGTGAGGACAAATTTTTGGGGAGAGAGAAGAGAGCAAGAGATTTGGGAATAGGCTTGATTGATTTTTCCTTCAACCAAGACCCCTATTTATACTCTTTTCATTACATTTTTAGGAGAAACTTATCAATAAATTAGGCTCCCTAATCAAATCAATCAAGGAAATATTACAAAATCAAAGGAGAGAATCTTGGAAATTTCTATATAAATTACAATTTTGTCTCAAGAGATTCTTCAAGAGAGGCTGCTATCAGATGATAATTAAGAAGATCCTCATTGAGTCTTTAGAGTGTTGGTGTCATCAAGTTTGAAGATGCCATTGAAAGCTTGGTCATGTTAAAGGAGGCATTGGTGAAGGTGAGGAACTTGCTCAAGTTTGGATGCGAGGGAAGAAAAAATTTATTGATTCTTGTGGTTCAATGCAAAAAAGAAGATGATCTTGAACACATGTTGTTTATACCCTTATTATCGTTGTCATCTCATCCTTTCAAGTAGACACCTATGATAACTTGAAAGGAGATGTGTGAATAAATTTTCTTTACTTACATTTTTTTATTGCTTTAAATTCGTTCCATATATAAACTCTAAAATTTTCCTTTTGTTGTGATCTATTTGCCTTTTTTCACTTTTTTTGTTTACGTGATGAAGGATTAGTGAAAACTCAAAATAATGGCTTGTTTGTCTCTAGTAAATATCCCACCGTATGTGCACTTGATAATTGAATTTTATTCTCTTTAAAAGGTTTGGATCCATAGGTCATTTGCATCTTTAACATGTTTCAAGCATGCATATCCATTTTTTAAAACATGTGTAGAAAAATCCCTTTCTTATAAAATTCCGAGGAATTAGGGTTGAATTAGTGGAATTTCCCAAACTTGGATAACAAAACTTTTGTGTTCATTTGTGGTGTGTGAATAAATTTTATTTACTTAACATTCATTTATTGCTTTAGATTATTTCCATACATAAACTCTAAAACATTCATTTTGTTGTGATCTATTTGCCTTTTATCTCTTTTTTTTGTTTATGAGATGAAGGAAAGTGAAAACTAAAGTTTTGATTTAAGAAAAATATATAGATCTAAAATGGAAATTCACAATGCACAAATGTAGAGAGAGATAATTCTAAAAAGTTTCTTTAATTTTTAGGGATTGTAAACTCTTTTTAGTTTCTATATATCAGGTTCAGCCATCGTCGGGAAAAGGGAGGCGGGGGATTTTTAACTCAGTGTTGACTCCCCATCCATAACTCATTCCTTACAAAAATATAGCCCCGTTTCACATGATAAATCACTTTACAATCATCTATGATCGTTAGGTCAGCTTTTTGTAAATGGGCAAAATAATGGCTTGTTTGACTCGGGTAAATATCCCACCGCACGTTCACTTGAGAATTTAAAGTTATTATCTTTAAAAGGTTTGAAAACATAGGTCATTTGCATATTTAAAATATTTCTAGCATGCATATCCTTTTTTTAAAACATGTGTAGTAAAATCACTTTCTTATAAAATTCTGAGTTGTTAGGGTTGAACTAGTGGAATTTCCAAAACTTGGAAAACAAAACTTTTGTATTCATTTGTGGTGTGTGAATAAATTTAACTTTCTTACATTTGTTTATTGCTTTAAATTCTTTCCAAACAAATACTCTAAATTTTTCATTTTGTTATGATCTATTTACCTTTTATCTTTTTTTTTTTTTTGTTTACGAGATAAAGGGAAAGTGAAAACTCAAGTTCTGATTTAAGAAAAAAATATGCATCTAAAATGCACAATGTACAAATGTAGAGACCGATAATTATAAAAAGTATCTGTAATTTTTAGGGATTGTAAACTCTTTTTAATTTTTATATATCCGGTTCGGCAATCATTGGGAAAAGGGGGAGGGGATGGATTTTTAACTGATTGTTGACTCCCAATCCATAAGTCATTCCTTACAAAAATATAGACCATTACACATGATATATAACTTTACAATCATCTATGATCGTAAGGTCAACTTTTTATAAATGGGCAAAATAATGGCTTCTTTGACTTGGGTAAATGTCCCACCGCACGTTCACTTGAGAATTTAATGTTATTCTCTTTAAAAGGTTTGGATCCATAGGTCATTTTCATCTTTAACATGTTTCAAGTACGCATGTCCATTTTTTAAAACATGTGTAGAAAAATCTCTTTCATATAAAATTCCAAGCAATTAGGGTTGAACTAGTGAAATTTTCCTAACTTGGATAATAAAACTTTTGTGTTCATTTGTGGTGTGTGAATAAATTTTCTTCACTGACATCTATTTATTGCTTTAAATTCTTTCCATACATAAACTCTCAAATTTTCATTTTGTTGTGATCTATTTGCCTTTTATCTCTTTTTATGTTTACGAGATGAAGGGAAAGTGAAAACTCAAATTTTGATTTAAGAAAAAAGTATAAATCTAAAATGCAAATGCACAATGCATAAATGTAGAGAGAGATAATTCCAAAAAGTGTCTATAATTTTTAGGGATTGTAAACTCTTTTTAGTTTTTATATCTCTGGTTCTGCAATTGTCGGGAAAAGGGGGAGGCGGGGGGTAAAACACTTCTCTAAAAAATACTGTGTAGAAAAATCCCTTTCTTATAAAATTCCGAGGAATTAGGGTTGAATTAGTGGAATTTCCCAAACTTGGATAACAAAACTTTTGTGTTCATTTGTGGTGTGTGAATAAATTTTATTTGCTTACATTTGTTTATTGCTTTAAATTATTTCCATACATAAACTAAAAAATTTTAAATTTGTTATGATCTATTTGCCTTTTATCTCTTTTTTTTTTTGTTAACGAGATGAAGGGAAAGTGAAAACTCAAGTTTTTATTTAATAAAAAAGTATTCATCTAAAATTTAAATGCACAATGCACAATGCACAAATGTAGAGAGAGATAATTCTAAAAAGTGTCTATAATTTTTGGAGATTTTTAAGTGATTGTTGAATCCCAATCCACACGTTCACTTGAGAATTTATTGTTATTCTCTTTAAAAGTTTTGGATCCATAGGTCATTTGAATCTTTAACATGTTTCAAGCATGCATATCCATTTTTTAAAACACGTGTAGAAAAATCTCTTTCTTATAAAATTTCGAGCTATTAGTGTTGAACTAGTGGAATTTCCTAAACTTGGAAACAAAAATTTTGTGTTCATTTGTGGTGTGTGAATAAAGTTTCTTTATTCACATTTGTTAATCCTTTAAATTCTTTCCATACATAAACTCTAAAATTTTCATTTTGTTGTGTTCTATTTGCCTTTTATCTCTTTTTTATCACGAGATGTAGGAAAAGTGAACACACAAATTTATATTTAAAAAAAAGTATACATCTAAAATGGAAATGCACATTGCACAAATGTAGAGAGAGATAATCCCAAAAAGTGTTTGTAATTTTTAAGGATTGTAAACTCATTTTAGTTTTTATATATCAGGTTCTGCAATCGTCTGGAAAAGGGGGTGGCGGGATATTTTTAACTGAGTGTAGACTCCCAATTCATAAGTCATTCCTTACAAAAATATAGCCCATTATGCATGATAAATCACTTTACAATCACCTATGATCATTGAGTCAGCTTTTTATAAATGGGCAAAATAATGGCTTGTTTGACTTAGGTATATATCCCACTGCACGTTCACTTGAGAAGTTAATGTTATTCTATTTAAAATATTTGGATCCATAGGTCATTTGCATCTTGAATATGTTTCAAGGATGCATATCCATTTTTTAAAACATGTGTAGAAAAATCTTTTTCTTATAAAATTCGGAGGTATTAGGGTTGAACTAGTGGAATTTCCCAAACTTGGACAACAAAACTTTTGTGTTCATTTGAAGTGTGTGAATAAATTTTATTTACTTACATTTGTTTATTGATTTAAATTCTTTCCATACATAAACTCTAAAATTTTTATTTTGTTGTGAACTATTTGCCTTTTATCTCTTTTTTTGTTTACGAGATGAAGGGAAAGTGAAAACTCAAGTTTTGATTTAAGAAAAAAGTGTACCTCTAAAATATAAATGCACAATGAACAATGCACAAATGTAGAGAGAGATAATTCCAAAAAATGTCTGTTATTTTTAGAGATTGTAAACTCTTTTTTGTTTTTATATATCGGTTTTTGTGGCAAAAGGGGGAGGCGAGGGATTTTTAATTGAGTGATGATGCTCAATCCATAAGTCATTCCTTGCAAAAATATAGCCCGTTACGCATGATAAATCACTTTATAATCATCTATGATCGTTAGGTCAACTTTTTTTAAATGGGCAAAATAATGGCTTGTTTGACTCGTGTAAATATCCCACCGCACGTTCACTTGAGAATTTAATGTTATTCTCTTTAAAAGGTTTGAATCATTTGGTCATTTGCATCTTTAATATGTTTCAAGCATGCATATCCATTTTTTAAAACATGTGTAGAAAAATTTCTTTCTTATAAAATTCCGACCTATTAGGGTTGAACTAGTGGAATTTCCCAAACTTGGATAACAAAACTTTTGTGTTCATTTGTGGATGTGAATAACTTTTCTTTATTTACATTTGTTTATTGCTTTAAAATCTTTCTATCCATAAACTCTAAAATTTTCATTTTGTGGTGATCTATGTGCCTTCTATCTCTTTTTTTTGTTTACGAGATGAAGGGGAAGTGAAAACTCATGTTTTGATTTAAGAAAAAAGTATACATCTAAAATGAAAATACACAATGAAAAAATGTAGACAGAGATAATTCCAAAAAGTGTCTGTAATTTTTAGGGATTGTAAACTCTTTTTAGTTTTTATATATCATGTTCTGCAATTGTCGGGAAAAAGGGGTGGCGGGGTATTTTTAATTGAGTGTAGACTCCCAATCCATATGTCATTTCTTACAAAAATATAGCCCGTTACGCATGATAAATCACTTTAATTCTATGATCGTTAGGTCAACTTTTTGTAAATGGGCAAAATAATGGTTTGTTTCACTCAGGTAAATATCCCATTCCACGTTCACTTGAGAATTTAATGTTATTCTCTTTAAAAAGTTTGGATCCATAGGTCATTTGCATCTTTAACATGTTTCAAGTATGCATATCCAGTTTTTAAAACATGTGCAGAAAAATCTCTTCCTTATAAAATTTTGAGCTATTAGGGTTGAACTAGTGGTATTTCCCAAACTTGGCTAACGAAAATTTTGTGTACATTTGTGGTGCGTGAATAAATTTTCTTTACTTACAATTGTTTATTGCTTTAAATTCTTTTCAAACATAAATTCGAAAATTTTCATTTTGTTGTGATCTAATTTCCATTTCTCTCTTTTTTTTGTTAACGAGATGAAGGGAAAGTGAAAACTCAAGTTTTGATTTAAGAAAAAAGTATACATCTAAAATGGAAATGCAAAATGTAAAAATGTAGAGAGTGATTATTCCAAAAAATTTCTATAATTTATAGGGATTGTAAACTATTTTTTTTATATATCAGGTTCTACAATCATCAAGAAAAAGGGGAGTTGAGGGATTTTTAACTGAGTGTTGACTCCCAATCCATAAGTCATTCTTTAAAAAAATAGCCCGTTACTCATGATAAATCACTTTACAATAATCTATGATCGTAAGGTCATCTTTTTGTAAATGGGCAAAATAATGGCTTGTTTGACTCGGGTAAATATCCCACTGCACGTTCACTTGGGAATTTAATGTTATTCTCTGTAAAAGGTTTGGATCCATAGGTCATTAGCATCTTTAACATGTTTCAAGCATGCATATCCATGTTTAAAAACTTGTGTTGAAAAATTTCTTTCTTATAAAATTCCAAGCTATTAGGGTTGAACAAGTTGAATTTCCCAAACTTCGATAACAAAAATTTTGTGTTCATTTGTGGTGTGTGAATAAATTATCTTTACTTACATTTTTTTATTGCTTTAAATTCTTTCCATACATAAACTCTAAAATTTTCATTTTGTTGTGATCTATTTGCCTTTAGTCTCTTTTTTGTTTTCGAGATGAAGGAAAAGTGAAAACTTCTAGTTTTTATTTAAGAAAAAAGTATAGATCTAAGATGGAAATGCAAAATGCACAAATGTATAGAGAGATAATTCCAAAAAGTGTCTGTGATTTTTAGGGATTGTAAACTCTTTTTAGTTTTTATATATCCAGTTCTGCTTTCATCGGGAAAAGGGGGAGCCAGGGGATTTTTAACTGAGTGTTGACATTCAATCTATATGTCATTCCTTAAAAAAATATAGCCGGTTACGCATGATAATGGTATGGACTCAATAGCACACCAAGTCACTCAGAGGAGGAGACAATGACTCACCAAGTCACCTAATTTTACTTTTATTACTTGTGTTGCTTTTAATTTCGAATTTGATTGATTATGTAATAAGACTTGAAGGTAGGTGTATAGGTGGGATTTATAAGCCTAACCCTAACCTATCATGGTGTGAATGAGCCTATTTAAAAGGTAAGGAATGAGAAATAATGTAAGTTCGGATTTTGAGTAAAATAGAGTAATTAGTTTCTTGCCAGGTTCCCTATCCTAGGGTTCTTAGCGTGAACTATCTTTGGTGGTTTGATGCATCCATTGGGGAGTCTTTGAGGAGATCTTGGAAGGAAAAGGAAGAGGAATCAACCTTTTCTAAAATTTATGCTCTCTTCATTTTGGTCCTCCGGTGTACAGCAATCCCTTGGGTGATTTGGTTCTGTTACGACAAACTGGTTCCGTGGAGCAATACCAAAAACTGTTCTAGGAAAATTTAGCATGAGCAAACAGTATGGTACGAGTGGATCAACAAGTGCATTATTTACAACAGGCCTGATGGAGGCTTTAAAGCTTGAGGTGGAGCTCTAAGCACCGATTACATTATCACATGCGATGAATGTAGCCTGTGCTTTAGAACTGTGATAGAAGGCCCTGCACAGATGACCCACATGGTCAGGGGAGAGGAACACTTCCACCACTTGGCATAGCAGACGCAGTTATCCTCAGGGGGTTCAGACCACAACACCTCCTCCTAGACACACTATGAGCACCACTTTACTAGGGGATACGAAATCGAGCAGTCATCCACCTCAGTACATAAAAAAATTGACAAGTGCTGCGATGATGGAGAGGCGGTCCAAAAATCTGTGTTACAACTGTGATGAACCATATTGGGTTGGTCATCAGTGCAAAAGATTATTTTTAATTGATATGGTTGAAGATGATGATATCGAGGTGACAGAGGATATGATAGAGGAAGCACCACCGAAAATTTCCTTGCATGCAATTATTAGGCAAAAGTCGCCCAAAACCATGCAAGTCAGAGCTCAGATCTTCGATCGGGATCTCATGGGCCTAGTGAACTCGGGGAGCACCCAAAATTTTCTTAGTTTGACTGCGGCCCAACACCTGCAGTTACAGATTCTTCCCCATCTGACAGCCACAGTCTCAGTGGCCAATGGGGAGAAGGTTCCTAGCTATAGAATCAGCAAGGCGGTAAATTTTACTATTGGCACTACTTTGTTTCATGCTGAGTTTTTTGTTATTCCTCTGGCTGGTTTTCATATGGTGTTGGGAATCAAATGGTTACAAATATTGGGACCCATTTTGTGGGACTTTTCTGCATTGACAATGAGTTTTGTCCTACGTGGTAGCCAAGTGCTCCTACAAGGAAGTCAAACAGAAACACAACAACACATTCATTCTCTGACTGCCCCAGATAATTCAACAGGCAGGATTGATGGTCTTATTGATGAGTTCTCCGACCTTTTCTGTGAGCCTACAGGGCTCCCCCCGCTCAGACAATGTAATCACCGTATATGTTTGAAACCAGGGTCAAATATGGTAGTTGTTCATCCATATCTGTACCCTCACCTCCAGAAAGATGAGATTGAAAGATAGCCTCAGGCGATGCTACAACAGGGCCTTATTCACAGCAGTAGGTCCCTCTTCTCTTCACCAGTTCTGCTCGTGAAGAAACTTGATGGGACTTGGCCCTTTTGTGTTGTTTATCGTGAGTTGAACTCGCTGACAGTGAAAGACAAATTTCCCATTCTAGTGGTGGAGGAGCTCCTCGATGAGCTACATGGATCATGGGTCTTCACAAAATTAGACTTACTGTCTGGGTATCATCAAATTCGCATGCATCCAGCAGATATTGAAAAGACGACATTCCGAACACATCATGGCCACTTTGAATTTGTGGTCATGCCTTTTGGGCTATCAAATGCTCCTTCTACTTTCCAGGCGCTGATGAATGAGGTATTTAGCTCTTACCTTCAGAAATTCATACTTGTTTTTTTATGATATACTCATATATAGAAAATCTTGAGATGACCTCTTAGCACATTTGAGAATTGTATTTGATTTATTGCGAGCACACTAATTATATTTGAAGAAGTCGAAATGCTCCTTTGGGGCATCTCATGTTGCTTACCTGGGCCACATTATTTCCCATGAGGGGGTCACTATTGATCCCGAGAAGATTCAAGCCATTAGTGAGTAGCCACAACCTCAGTCTTGCTCAACAGTACGTGAATTCTTTGGTCTGGCAGGCTATTACTAGAAATTTATTCGGAGTTTTGGTTCGTTGGCAGCACCTTTGACAAACCTTCTTAAAAATAATTCCTTTCAGTGGAACGAGGAGGCTTCCATAGCATTTGACGCACTCAAGAATGCTCTTGCATCTACATCGGTGCTACAACTTCCAAAATTTGATGACTTGTTTGTGATAGAATGTGATGCTTCTGGTGGGGGCATTGGGGCCATGTTGCATCCAAACTCCTACCCCATTGCTTATTTCAGTCGATAGTTGGCCTCTCGTTATCAGAAATTGGCTGCATATAAACGCGAGCTGATCGGGTTGGCCAAGGAGGTCCAACACTGGTGGCCGTATTTATGGGGACGTACTTTTCTCATCCGCAGATCATTATAGTCTCAAGTTTTTACTTGAGCAGCGTCTCACGACATCACCACAGCAGCATTGGATTAGTAAGTTGATGGGCTTTGATTTTTCAGTGGAGTATCATGCGGACGATTAAACAAGGCGGTGGATGCCTTGTCTAGATGTTTTAAACATCAGCAGCTCGTCTATGCCATCAGCCAGCCGCGTTTTCTCATTCTAGACATGGTCTGTGATGTGCATGCCACACTTCCAGCACTACAGGAGCTGCACCGCAAAATTTCAAATGGGGAGATGGATTCTAAGTGGTCCATTCAGGATTCACTAATTTGCTATAAGCAGCAGATTTACCTTCTAACCATGTCCAAGTTGATTCCAGCCATTCTCTCAACTTATCATGATTCTACCCATGAGGGGTTATAGAAGACGTTGTGGCGTATTCGGGCGGATTTCTATTGGCCAGCTATGAAGTCTTCCATTACTGCATATGTCTCCGATTGTCAGGTATGTCAAAGGAACAAATCAGATCATTTGAGTCCTGTAGGTCTTCTCCAGCCTCTCGCTCTCCCTACTCAGGTATGGGCAGATATTTCAATGGACTTCATGGAGGGTTTGCCCCTCTCAGCCGGGAAGTCTGTTATGTTTGTGGTGGTTGATCGCTTCTCCAGGTATGGTCATTTTATCCCGATGGCTCACCCCTACACGGCAGCTCACATGGCTCACACCTTCTTGGAGCATATTGTACGCTTACATGGCATTCCTGAATCTATTATGAGTGACTGGGAAGCGGTTTTCACGAGTACTTTCTGGAGGGAACTGTTTCGATTGAGTGGAACGCAACTGAAATTTGCCTCCGCATATCACCCTCAGACAGCTCTTTTATGCAGATCGTTATTATCAGTAGCTCTTTTAGTCATTACACTTAGATAAAAACATAGATATTCTTGATAAAAGTAAAAATTTACTAATTGGATAATTTTATTTTGATGGGATACAATACTTAAATGAAAAAGAAAGTGTTTTACAAAGCACCTACTTTCTTTTATTTAGAAATTATCACAAGTATCAATTTACTCGACGGTTGGATCATTGGAGTTATCGTGTTATTAGTCTAGGATTTACTTTTTTAACCATAGGTATTCTTTCGGGAGCAGTATAGGCTAATGAGGCATGGGGATCTTATTGTAATTGGGACCCTAAGGAAACTTGGGCATTTATTACTTGGACCATATTCGCAATTTATTTACATACTAGAACGGCTCAAAGTTTTCAAGGTGTGAATTCCGCAATTGTGGCCAAACCGTGGTGGTTAATCGGACCATCGAGATGTATCTCCGATGTTTAGTGGGAGATCAACCGAAATAGTGGGTTCAATGGCTACCCTGGGCAGAATACTGTTATAACACTTCATTCCACTTGGCCTTGCAGTCCTTTCCTTTCCGGGTTCTTTATGGGAGGGACCCCCCGAGGCTTCTCTCTTTTACCAGAGGCACCACCCGTGTGGATGCCATTGATGAGGCACTCATAGATTGAGATCAGGTGTTGAAGACGTTTACAGACCGGCTACAAAAGGCTCAAGACCGGATGACTACGACTTACAACAAGGGCCACCGAGATGTCTCATATGTGTTTCGGGACTATGTGTGGCTACGTCTCTGGAAGTACCGATAGCACTCTCTTATCGGGCCAGCGCGCCATAAGCTATCCCCCAAGTACTTTGGGCCCTTTGCCATTATTCGACGCGTCGGGCAGGTGGCGTATCAATTAAAATTGTCGGACACAGTGAAGTTGCATGATGTGTTTCATGTCTCACTATTGAAACCTCACAAGGGGCCAGCCCCTTCTTCTCCACCGTTCCTTCCTCCAGTGGACAATGGCCACGTCATTCTGACACCCTACGCGGTGTTATGGGAGCATGTGACGAATGACCAGTGGGACATCCTCATGCAGTGGACTGCTACAGACCCCGAGGCAGCAACATGGGAGCTGTTAGAGACCTTCAAATAGGCATCCAGCTTACAAGCTTGAGGACAAGCTCTTTCTCCAAGGGGAGGCAGATGTTATAGACTCAATAGCACACCGAGTCACTCAGAGGAGGAGACAATGACTCACCAAGTCACCTAATTTTAATTTTATTACTTATGTTGCTTTTAATTTCGAATTTGATTGATTATGTAATTAGACTTGAAGGTAGGGGTATAGTTGGGATTTATAAACCTAACCCTAACCTATCTTGGCGTGAATGACCCTATTTAAAGGGTAGGGAATGAGAAATAAGGTAAGTTCGGATTTAGAGTAAAATAGAGTAATTAGGTTCTTGCTAGGTTCCCTATCCTAGGGTTCTTGGCGTGAACTATCCTTGGTGGTTTGCTGCGTCAATTGGGAAGTCTTTGAGGAGATGTTGGAAGGAAAAGGAAGAGGAATCAACCTTCTCTTCCAAGCTTCAATAGTTATCCATCTCTTCCATGAACCAGCAGTGAGGGAAGGAAGTTTTACGCGAGCCTTAGCATCAAGAACGGGGTTTTCGAGTTGCTGATTGAAGGAGGTCTTCAAGAGATATTTTTATCTATCTTTTCCGAGTTTAGAAGAGCTATAGACTGCCTTCTTTACATACATCATTGGTAGTTCCATGAATTCAGAAACCTTACTCATTGACGTGAGGTATAAAGTAGAGTTTATAATTGGATCCTTAAACAGTCTCTTGATTGAATGGGTGCATCTATAATTGAGAAAAGGAAACTCCTTTTCAATTATAACGTGTGAGAGAAGTAAAAGATAGTTTCTTTTCACAAAAACGTGTTAAGAAACCCTCTAACAATGTTGGATCCTTATTTGACTCGCCGAGTTACTAGATCCATGGCTAGGGACCATAACAGATAAATCAATTTACAATCATCTATGAACGTTAGGTCAACTTTTTGTAAATGGGCAAAATAATGGCTTGTTTGACTCGGGTAAATATCCCACCGCACGTTCACTTGAGAATTTAATGTTGTTCTCATTAAAAGGTCTAGATCCATAGGTTATTTGCATCTTTAACATGTTTCAAGCATGCATATCCATTTTTTAAAACATGTGTAGAAAAATCTCATTCTTATAAACTTCCGAGCAAATAGGGTTGAGCTAGTGGAATTTCCCAAACTTGGATAACAAAAATTTTGTGACAATTTGTGGTGTGTGAATAAATTTTCTTTACTTACATTTGTTTATTTCTTTAAATTCTTCCCATAAATAAATTCTAAAATTTTCATTTTGTTGTGATCTAATTGCCATTTATCTCTTTTTTCTTTTGTTTACGAGATGAAGAGAAAGTGAAAAATTAGGTTTTGATTTAAGAAAAGAGTATATATCTCAAATGGAAATGCACAATGCACAAATGTAGAGAGAGATAATTCCAAAAGTGTATGTAATTTTTTGGGATTGTAAACTCTTTTTAGTTTTTATATATCAGGTTCAACAATCGTCAAGAAAAGGGTGCGTAAGAATATTTAACTGAGTGTTGAATCCCAATCCATAAGTCATTCCTTACAAAAATATACCCCGTTCTGCATGTTAAATCACGTTACAATCATCTATGATCTTTAGTTCAACTTTTTGTAAATGGGTAAAATAATGGCTTGTTTCACTCGGGTAAATATCCCACCGCACGTTCACTTGAGAATTTAATGTTATTCTCTTTAAAAATTTTGGATCCATAGGTCTTTTGCATCTTTAACATGTCTGAAGCACTCATATCCATTTTTTAAAACATGTGTATAAAAATCTCTTTCTTATAAAATTCTGAGCTATTAGGGTTGAACTAGTAGAATTTCCCAAACATGGAAAACAAAACTTTTGAGTTCATTTGTGGTGAGTGAATAAATTTTCTTTACTTACATTTGTTTATTGCTTTAAATTATTTCCATACATCAACTCTAAAATTTTCATTTTGTTGTGATCTATTTGCCTTTTATCTCTTTTTTTTGCTTACAAGATGAAGGGAAAAACAAAATTCAACTTTTGATTTAAGAAAAAAGTATACATCTAAAATAGAAATGCACAATGCACAAATGTAGAGAGAGATAATCCTAAAAAATGTCTATAATTTTTATGGATTGTAAACACTTTTTAGTTTTTTATATCAAGTTCTTCAATCGTCAAAAAAAGGGGGAGGCGGGGATTTTTAACAGAGTGTTGACCCCCAATCCATAAGTCATTCATGACAAAAATAAAGCCCGTTACGCATGATAAATCAATTTACAATCATCTATGATTGTTAGGTCTGCTTTTTTTAAATGGGCAAAATAATGGCTTGATTGACACGGCTAAATATCTCACCAGACGTTCACTTGAGAATTTAATGTTATTCTCTTTAAAAATTTTGGATTCATGGGTCATTTTCATATTTAACATGTTTCAAGCATGCATATCCATTTTTTAAAACATGTGTAGCCAAATCTCTTTCTGATAAAATTCTAAGCTATTAGGGTTGAACTAGTGGAATTTCCCAAACTTGGATAACAAAACTTTTTTATTCATTTGTGGTGTGTGAATAAATTTTCTTTTCTTAAATTTGTTTTTTGCTTTAAATTCTTTCCTTACATAAAATCTAAAATTTTATTTTTGTGTTGATCTGTTTGGCTTTTATCTTTTTTTTTTTTTTTTTTGTTTACGAGATGAAGGTAAAGTGAAAACTCGATCTTTGATTTAAGAAAAAAGTATATATCTAAAATGGAAATGCATAATGAAAAAATGTAGAGGGAGATAATTCCAAAAAGTGTCTCTAATTTTTCGGGATTGTAAACTCTTCTTAGTTTTTAAATATCAGGTTTTGCAATCGTCGGGAAAAGGGGGAGGCGGGGGATTTTTAACTGAGTGTTGACTCCTAATCCATAAGTCATTCCTTAAAAAAATATAGCATGTTACACATGATAAATCACTTTACAATCATCTAGGATCGTAAGGTCGGCTTTTTGTAAATGGAAAAATAATGGCTTGTTTGACTCGGGTAAATATCCCACCGCACATTCACTTGAGAAGTTAATGTTATTCTCTTTAAAAGGTTTGGATCCATAGGTCATTTGCATCTTTACCATGTTTCAAGCATGCATATCCATTTTTTGAAACATGTGCAGAAAAATCTCTTTCATATAAAATTCCGAGCTATTAGGGTTAAACTAGGGGAATTTCCAAAACTTGGATAACAATACTTTTGAGTTCATTTGTGGTGTGTGAATAATTTTTTTTTACTTACTTTTTTTATTGCTTTAAATTCTTTCCATACATAAAATCTAAAATTTTCATTTAATTGTGATCTATTTGCCTTTTATCACTTTTTTTGTTTATGAGATGATGGGAAAGTGAAAATTCAAGCTATGATTTAAGGAAAAAGTATACATCTAAAATAGAAATGAACAATGCACAAATGTAGAGAGAGATAATTCCAAAAAGTGTCTATAATTTTTAAGGATTGTAAACTCTTTTTAGTTTTTATATATGAGGTTTTGCAATCGTCGGGAAAAGGAGGAGGCGGGGGATTTTTTAACTGACTGTTGACTCCCAATCCATAAGTCATACCTTACAAAAATATAGCCCGTTACGCATGATAAATCACTTTAATATCATATATGATTGTTAGGTCAGCTTTTCTTAAATGGGCAAAATAAAGGCTTGTTTGACTCGGGTAAATATCCCACCGCACGTGCACTTGAGAATTTAATGTTATTCTCTTTAAAAGGATTGGATCCATAGGTCATTTGCATCTTTAACTTGTTTCAAGCATGCAAATTCTTTTTTAAAACATGTGTAAAAAAATCTCTTTCTTATAAAATTTCGAGTTGTTGGGGTTGAACAAGTGGAATTTCCCAAACTTGGCTAACAAAAATTTTGTGTTCATTTGTGGTGAGTGAATAAATTTTCTTTACTTTTGTATATTTATTTAAATTACTTCCATACATAAAATCTAAAATTTTAATTTTTTTGTGATCTATTTGCCTTTAATCTCTTTTTTAGTTTACGAGATGAGGGAAAAGTGAAAACTCATGTTTTTATTTAAGAAAATATTATATATCTAAAATGAAAATGCACATTGTACAAATGTATAGAGGGATAATTCAAAAAAGTGTTTTTAATTTTTATGGATTGTAAACTCTTTTAAGTTTTTATATATCAAGTTCTGCAATCGTCGGGAAAAGGGGGAGGCGGGAGATTTTTAATTGACTGTTGACTCCCAATCCATAAGTCATTCCTTACTAAAATATAGCCTGTTACACATGATAAATCAATTTAGAATCATCTATGATTGTTAGGTCAGCTTTTTGTAAATGGGCAAAATAAAGGTTTGTTTGACTCGGGTAAATATGCTACCGCACGTTCACTTGAGAATTTAATGTTATTCTCTTTAAAAGGTTTGGATCCATAGGTCATTTGCATCTTTAACATGTTTCAAGCATGCATATTCTTTTTTAAAACATGTGTACAAAAATCTCTTTCTTATAAAATTCTGAGCTGTTGGGGTTGAACAAGTTGAATCTCCCAAACTCGGATAGCAAAACTTTTGTGTTTATTTGTGGTGAGTGAATAAATTTCTTTACTTACTTTTTTTTTTATTTAAATTATTTCCATACATAAAATTTAAAATGTTCATTTTTTTGTGATCTATTTCCTTTAATCTCTTTTTTAGTTTACGAGATGAGGGAAAAGTGAAAACTCATGTTTTTATTGATGAAAAAATTATACATCTAAAATGAAAATGCACAATGCACAAATGTAGAGAGGGATAATTGCAAAAAGTGTTTGTAATGTTTAGGGATTGTAAACTCTTTTTAGTTTTTATATATTAGGTTCTGCAATCGTCGAGAAAAGGGGAGGCGGGGGATTTTTAACTGGCTGTTGACTTCCAATCCATAAGTCATTCCTTACTAAAATATAGCCCATTATGCATGATAAATCACTTTACAATCATTTACAATCGTTAGGTCTGCTTTTTGTAAATGGGCAAAATAATGGCTTGTTTGACTCAGGTAAATATGCCACCGCACGTTCACTATATAATTTAGAGTTATTCTCTTTAAAAGGTTTGGATCCATAGGACATTTTCATATTTAACATGTTTCAAGCATGCATATCCATTTTCTAAAACAAGTGTAGAATAACCTCTTTCTTATAAAATTCCGAGATATTAGAGTTGAACAAGAGGAATTTGCCAAACTTGGGTAACAAAACTTTTGTGTTCATTTGTGGTGTGTGAATAAATTTTCAATAATTACATTTTTTTATTGCATTAAATTATTTCGATACATAAACTCTAAAAATTTCATTTTTTTGTGATCTATTAGCCTTGTATCTCTTTTTTAGTTTATGAGATGAAGGGAAAGTGAAAACTCAAGTTTTAATATAAGAAAAAAGTATACATCTAAAATGGAAATGCACAATGCACAAATGTAGAGAGAGATTATTCAAAAAAGTGTATGTAATTTTTATGGATTGTAAAATCTTTTTAGTTTTTATATATCAGGTATCAGGTTCTGCTATAGTCGGGAAAAGGGGGAGGTGGGGGATTTTTGAATGAGTGTTTAAAAAAATATAGCCCATTAGAAATGATAAATAAATTTACAATCATCTATGATCGTTATGTCTGCTTTTTTTTAAATGGGCTAAATAATGGCTTGATTGACTCGGGTAAATATCCCACCCCAAGTTCACTTGAGAATTTAATGTTATTCTCTTAAAATTTTTTGGATACGTAGGTTATTTGAATATTTAACATGTTTCAAGCATGCATATCCATTTTTTAAAACATGTGTAGAAAAATCTCTTTCCTATAAAATTCTGAGCTATTGGGGTAGAACTAGTGGAATTTCCCAAACTTCGTTAACAAAACTTTTGTGTTCTTTTCTGGTGTGTGAATAAATTTTCTTTACTTACATTTGTTTATTGCTTTAAATTATTTATATAAACAAACTCTAAAATTTTCATTTTTTTTTATCTGTTTGCCTTTGATTTCTATTTTTGTTTGCGAGATGAAGGGAAAGTGGAAACTCAAGCTTTTATTTAAGAAAAAAGTATACATCTAAAATTGAAATGCACAATGCGCAAATGTAGAGATAGATAAATCCAAAAAGTATATGTAATTTTTAGGGATTGTAAACTCTTTGTAGTTTTTATATATCTTGTTCTGCAATCGTCAGGAAAAGGGGGAGGTGGGAGATTTTTAACTAAGTGTTGACTCCCAATCCATAAGTCACTCCTTACAAAAATATAGCATGTTACACTTGATAAATCAATTTACAATCATCTATGATCGTTAGGTCTACTTTTTTTAAATGGAAAAAATAATGGCTTGTTTGACTCGGGTAAATATCCCACTTCACGTTCACTTGAGAATTTAATGTTATTCTCTTTAAAAGGTTTGGATCCATAGGCCATTTGCATCTTTAACAAGTTTCAAGCAAGCATAACCATTTTTTAAAACATGTGTAGAAAAATCTCTTCTCATAAAATTCCAAGCTATAAGGGTTGAATTAGTGGAGTTTCCTAAACTTGGATAAGAAAACTTTTGTGTTCAGTTGTGGTGTGTCAATAAATTTTCATTACTTACATTGGTTTATTGCTTTAAATTCTTTCCATACATAAACTCTAAAATTTTCATTTTGTTGTGATCTATTTGCCTTTTATGTTTTGATTTAAGAAAAAATTATACATCTAAAATGTAATTGCATAGTGCACAATGCGCAAATGTAAAGAGAGATAATTCCAAAAAGTGTCTGTAATTTTTAGGGATTGTAAACTCTTTTTAGTTTTAATATATCAGGTTCTGTAATCGTTGGGAAAAGGGGGATGCGAGGGATTTTTAACTGAGTGTTAAATCCCAATCCATAAGTCATTCCTTACATAAATATAGCCTGTTATGCATGATAAATCACTTTACAATCATCTAAAATCATTAGGTCAGCTTTTTGTAAATGGGCAAAATAATGGCTTGTTTGACTCGGGTAAATATCCCACTGCACGTTGACTTGAGAATTTAATGTTATTCTCTTTAAAAGGTTTGGATCCATAGGTCATTTGCATCTTTAACATGTTTCAAGCATGCATATCCAATTTTAAAAACATGTGTAGAAAAATCTCTTTCTTATAAAATTCTGAGGTATTAGGGATGAACTAGTGGAATTTCCCAAACTTGGATAACAAAAGTTTTGAGTTCATATGTAATGTGTGATTAAATTTTCTTTACTTACATTTGTTTATTGCTTTAAAATATTTCCATATATAAACTCTAAATTTTTCATTTTGTTGTGATCTATTTGCCTTTTACTTCTTTTTTTGTTTACGAGACGAAGGGAAATTGAAAACTCAAGTTTTTATTTAAGAAAAAAGTATACATCTAAAATGGAAATTCACAATGCACCAATGTAGAGAGAGATAATTCCAAAAAGTGTCTGTAATTTTTAGGGATTCTAAACTCTTTTTAGATTTTATATTTCCGGTTTTGCAATCGTTGTGAAAAAGGGAAGGAGGGAGATTTTTACTGATTGTTAACACCCAATCCATAGGTCATTCATTACTAAAATATAGCCCGTTACGCATGATAAATCACTTTACAATCATTTATGATCGTTAGGTCAGTTTTTTGTAAATGTGCAAAATAATGGCTTGCTTGCCTCGGGTAAATTTCCCACCGCACGTTCACTTGAGAATTTAATGTGTTTCTCTTTAAAAGGTTTGGATCCATAGGTCATTTGCATCTTGAACATGTTTCAAGCATGCATATCCACTTTTTAAAACATGTGTAGAAAAATCTCTTTGGTATAAAATTCCGAGCTATTTGGGTTGAACAAGTGGAATTTCCAAAATTTGGATAACAAGACTTTTGTGTTCATTTGTGATGTGTGAATAAATTTTCTTTACTTACATTTGTTTATTGCTTTAAATTCATTCCATACATAAACTCTAAAATTTTTATTTTTTTGTGATTTATTTACCTTTTATCTCTTTTTTGTTTACGAGATGAAGGGAAAGAAAAAACTCAAGTTTTGATTTAAGAAAAAGTATGCAACTAAAATTGAAATGCACAATGCACAAATGTAGGGAGAGATAATTCAAAAAAGTGTCTGTATTTTTTAGGGATTGTAAACTCTTTTTAGTTTTTATATATTTGGTTCTGCATTAGTTGGGAAAAGGGGGAGGCGGGGGATTTTTAAGTGAGTGTTGACTCCCAATCCATAAGTCATTCCTTACAAAAATATAGCCCGTAAATCATGAGAAATCACTTTACAACCATCTATGATCGTTAGGTCAGGTTTTTGAGAATGGGCAAAGTAATTGCTTGTTTGACTCGGGTAAATATCCCACTGTACGTTCACTTGAGAATTTAATGTTATTCTCTTTAAAAGCTTTGGATCCATAGGTCATTTGAACCTTTAACATGTTTCAAGCATGCATATCCATTTTATAAAACATGAGCAGAAAAATCTTATTCTTATAAAATTCCAAGCTATTTGGGTTGAACTAGTTGAATTTCCCAAACTTGTATAACAAAAATTTTGTGCTCATTTGTGGTGTGTGAATAAATTTTCTTTACTTATATTTGTTTATTGCTTTAAATTCTTTCCATATATAAACTATAAAATTTTCATTTAGTTGTGATCTAGTTGCCTTTTATCTCTTTTTTTTTTGTTTACGAGATGAATGGAAGTGAAACCTCAAGTTTTGATTTAAGAAAAAAGTATACATCTAAAATGGAAAAGCCCAATGCACAAATGTAGACTGAAATAATTCCAAAAACTATCAATAATTTTTACGGATTGTAAACTCCTTTTATTTTTTATATATCAAGTTCTGCAGTCGTATGGAAAAGTGGGAGGCGGGGGATTTTTAACTGAGTGTTGAATCCCAATCCATTAGTGATTCCTTAAAAAAATATAGCCCGTTACGCATGATAAATCACTTTAAAAAAATCTATGATCGTTAGGTCAACTTTTTGTAAATGGGCAAAATAATGGCTTGTTTGCCTGGAGTAAATTTCCCACCGCACGTTCACTTGAGAATTTAATATGTTTCTCTTTAAAAGGTTTGGATCCATAGGTCATTTGCCTCTTCAACATGTTTCTAGCATGCATATCCATTTTTTAAAACATGAGTAGAAATATCTATTTCTGATAAAATTCCGAGTTATTAGGGTTGAACTAGTTGAATTTCCCAAACTTGGATAACAAAATTTTTTTGTTCATTAATGGTGTGGGAAAAAAATTTCTTTACTTACATTTGTTTATAGCTTTAAATTCTTTCGATACATAATCTCTTAAATTGTCATTTTGTTGTGATCTATTTGCCTTTTATCTCCTTTTTTGTTTACGAGATGAATGGAAAGTGAAAACTCAAGTTTTAATTAAAGAAAAAGTATACAAATAAAATGGAAATGCATAATGCACAAATGTGGAGAGAGATAATTCCAAAAAGTGACTGTAATTTTTAAGGATTGTAAACTCTTTTTAGTTTTTATATATCAGGTTCTTCAATCGTCGGGAAAAGGGGGAGGTGGGGGATTTTTAACTGATTGTTGACTTCATATCCATAACTCATTCCTTACAAAAATATAACCCATTATGCATTGTAAATCAGTTTACAATCATCTATGATTGTTAGATTAGCTTTTTGTAAATGGGCAAAATAATGGTTTGTTTTACTCGGGTACATATCCCACCGCACGTTCACTTGAGAATTTAATGTTATTCACTTTAAAAGGTTTGTATCCATAGGTCATTTACATATTTAACATATTTTAAGCCTGCATATCCATTTTTTAAAATATGAGTAGAAATATCTATTTCTTATAAAATTTCGTGCTATTAGGGTTGAACTAGTGGAATTTCTCAAACTTGGATAACAAAAATTTTGTGTTCATTTATGGTGTGTGAATAAATTTTCTTTACTTACATTTGTTACGCATGATAAATCCCTTTACAATCATATTTGATTGTTAGGTCAGCTTTTTGTAAATGGGCAAAATAATGACTTGTTTGACTCGAGTAAATATCCCACCGCACGTTCACCTGAGAATTTACTGTTATTCTCTTTAAAAGGATTTGATCCATAGGTCATTTGCATCTTTAACATGTTTCAAGCATGCATATCCATTTTTTAAAACATGTGTAGAAAAATCTCTTTCTTATAAAATTCGGAGCTATTAGGGTTGAACTAGTGGAATTTCACAAACTTGGATAACAAAACTTTTGAGTTCATTTGTGGTGTGTGAATAAATTTTCTTTACTTACATTTGTTTATTGCGTTAAATTTTGTCCATACACCAACTCTACAATTTTCATTTTATTGTGATCTATTTGCCCTTTATCTCTTTTTTTTGTTTATGAGATGAAGTGAAAGTGAAAGCTCAAGTTTTAATTGAAGAAAAAAGTATACATCTAAAATGTAAATTCACAATGCACAAATTTAGAGAGAGATAATTCCAAAAAGTGTATGTAATTTTTAGGGATTGTAAACTCATTTTAGTTTTAATATATCAGGTTCTGCAATCGTCGGGAAAAGGGGGAGGTAAGGGATTTTTAACTGAGTGTTGACTCCCAATTCGTAAGTCATTCCTTAAAAAATTTTAGCCCGTTACGCATGATAATTGACTTTACAATCATCTATGATCGTGAGGATAGCTTTCTGTAATTGGCAAAATAATGGCATGTTTGTCTCGGTTAAATTTCCCACCGCACCTTCACTTGAGAATTTAATCTTATTTTCTTTAAAAGTATTTGGATCCATAGGTCATTTGCTTCTTTAACATGTTTCAAGCATGCATATCCATTTTTTAAAACATGTGTAGAAAAATCTCTTTCTCATAAAATTTCGAGCTATTACGGTTGAACTAGTGGAATTTCCCAAACTTGGATAATAAAAGTTTTGTGTTCATTTGTGGTGTGTCAATAAATTTTCTTTACTTATATTTTTTTATCGCTTTAAATTCTTTCCATACATAAACTCTAAAATTTTCATATTGTTGTGATCTATTTGCCTTTTATCTCTTATTTTGCCTATGAGATGAGCGAAAAGTGAAAACTCAAGTTTTGATTTAAGAAAACAGTGTACAACTATAATGAAAATGAAAAATGCATAAATGTAGAGAGAGATAATTCCAAAAAGTGATTGTAATTTTTAGGGATTGTAAACTCTTTTTAGTTTTTATATATCAGGTTCTGCAATCGTCATGAAAAGGGGGAGGTGGGGATTTTTAACTGAGTGTTGACTCCAAATCCATAAGTCATTCCTTTTAAAAATATAGACCTTTACACATGATATATCACTTTACAATCATCTATGATCGTTAGGTCAGTTTTTGTAAATGGGCAAAAAAATGGCTTGTTTGACTCGGGAAATTATCCTACCGCACATTCACTTGGGAATTTAATGTTATTCTCTTTAAAAGGTTTGGATCCATAGGACATTTGCATATTTAATATGTTTCAAGCATGCACATCCCTTTTTTAAAACATGTGTAGAAAAATCTCTTTCTTATAAAATAACGAGCTATTAGGGTTGAACTAGAGGAATTTCCCAAACTTGTACAACAAAACTTTTGTGTTCATTTGTGACGTGCAAATAAATTTTCTTTACTGACATTTTTTTATTGATTTTAATTTTTTCCATACATAAACTCTAAAATTTTTATTTTGTTGTGAACTGTTTGCCTTTTATCTCTTTTTTAGTTTACGAGATGAAGGGAAAGTGAAAACCCAAGTTTGTATTTAAGAAAAAAGTATACATCTAAAAAGGAAATACACAACGCACAAATGTAGAGAGACATAATTCCAAAAAGTGTCTGTAATTTTTAGGGATTGTAAACTCTTTTTAGTTTTTATATATCAGGTTCTGCAATCATCGGGAAAAGGCGGTGGCGGGTTATTTTTTATTGCGTGTTGACTCCCAATCCATAAGTCATTCCTTACACAAATATAACCCATTACGCATGATAAATCACTTTACAATCATCTATGATCGTTAGGTCAGATTTTTGTAAATGGGCCAAATAATGGCTTGTTTGACTCGGGTAAATATCCCACCGAATGCACACATGAGAATTTAATGTTATTCTCTTTAAAAGGTTTGGATTCATAGGTCATTTGCATCTTTAACAAGTTTCAAGCATGCATTTCCATTTTTTTAAAACATGTGTAGAAAAATCTCTTTCTTATAAAATTCCGAGCAATTAGGGTTGAACTAGTGGAATTTCTCAAACATCGATAACAAAACTTTTGTGTTCATTTTTTCGTATGTGAATAAATTTTATTTACTTATTTTTTTATTTCTTTAAATTCTTTCTATACATAAACTATAAAATATTGATTTTGTTGTGATTTATTTGCCTTTTATCTCTCTTTTTTTGTTTGCGAGATGAAGGGAAAGTGAAAATCAAGTTTTGATTTAAGAAAAAGTATACATCTAAAATGAAAATGCACAATGCACAAATGTAGAGAGAGATAATTCCAAAAAGTGTTGTTAATTTTTAGGGATTGTAAACTCTTTTTTGTTTTTATATATCAAGTTTTGCAATAGTCAGGAAAAGGGGGAGGCGGGGGATTTTTAACTGAGTGATAACTCCCAATCCGTAAGTCATTCCTTACAAAAATATAGCCCGTTACGCATGATAAATTACATTACAATCATCTATGATCGTTAGGTCAGCTTTTTGTAAATCGAAAAAATAATGGCTTGTTTTGCTCGGGTAAATATCCCACCACATGTTCACTTGAAAATTTAATGTCATTCTCTTTAAAAGGTTTGGATCCATAGGTCTTTTGAATCTTTAACATGTTTCAAGCTTGCTTATCCATTTTTTAAAACATGTGTAGAAAAATCTCTTTCTTGTAGAATTCCGAGCAATTAGGGTTGAACTAGTGGAATTACCCAAACTTGGATAACAAAAACTTTTGTTTTCATTTGTGGTGTGTGAATAAATTTTCTTTACTTACATTTGTTTATAGCTTTAAATTCTTTCCATACATAAACTCTAAAATTTTCATTTTGTTGTGATCTATTTGCCTTTTATTTCTTTTTTTGATTACGGGATGAAGGGAAAGTGAAAACACAAGTTTTGATTTAAGAAAAAAGTATACATGTAAAATGTAAATGCACTATGCACAAATGTAGAGAGACATAATTCCAAAAAGTGTCTTTAAATTTTAGGGATTGTAAACTCTTTTTAGTTTTATATATCAGGTTCTGCAATCGTCGGGAAACGGGGGAGTCGGAGGATTTTGAACTAAGTGTTGACTCCCAATCCATAAGTCATTCCTTACAAAAATATAGACCGTTACACGTGATAAGTCACTTTGCAATCATCTATGATCGTTAGGTCAGCTTTTTGTAAATATGCAAAACAATGGCTTGTTATACTCTGGTAAATATCCCACGACACGTTCACTTGAGAAGTTAATGTTATTCTCTTTAAAAAGTTTGGATCCATAGGTCATTTGCATCTTGAACATGTTTCAAGCATGCATATCCATTTTTTAAAACATGTGTAGAAAAATCTCCTTCTTTGAAAATTCCGAACAATTAGGGTTGAATTAGTGGAATTTCCCAAACTTGGATAACAAAACTTTTGTGTTCATTTGTGGTGTGTGATTAAATTTTCTTTACTTGAATTTGTTTCTTTCTTTAAATTCTTTCCATACATAAAATCTAAAATTTTCATTTTGTTGTGATCTATTAGCCTTTTATCTCTTTTTATTGCTTACGAGATAAAGGGAAAGTGGAAACTCAAGTTTTTATTTAAGAAAAATGTATACATCTAAAATGGAAATGCACAATGCACAAATGTAGAGAGAGATAATTCCAAATTTTTTTTGTAATTTTTAGGGATTTTAAACTCTTTTTATTATTTATTTTTCGAGTTCTGCAGTCGTCAAGAAAAGGAGGAGGCTGGGGATTTTCAACTGAGTGTTGACTCCCAATCCATAAGTCATTCCTTAGAAAAATATCGCCCGTTACGCATGTTAAATGACTTTACGATCATCTATGATCGTTAGGTTAGCTTTTTGTAAATAGGAAAAATAATGGCTTGCTTTACTCGGGTAAATATCCCACCTCACATTCACTTGAAATTTTAATGTTATTCTCTTTAAAAGGTTTGGATCCATAGGTCATTTGAAACTTTAACATGTATCAAGCATGCATATCCATTTTTTAAAACATGTGTAGAAAAATCTCTTTCTTATAAAATTGCGAGCAATTAGGGTTGAACTAGTGGAATTACCTAAACTTGGATAACAAAAACTTTTGTGTTCATTTGTGGTGTGTCAATAAATTTTATTTACTTACATCTGTTTATTGCTTTAAATTTTTTCCATATATAAACTCTAAAATTTTCATTTTGTTGTGAACTATTTTCCTTTTATCTCTTTTTTTGTTTACGAGATGAAAGGAAAGTGAAAACACAAGTTTTGATTTAAGAAAAAAGTATACATCTAAAATGGAAATGCACAATGCACAAATGTAGGGAGAGATAATTCCAAAAAATCTCTGTAATTTATTGGGATTGTAAACTCTTTTTAGTTTTTATATATCAGGTTCTATATTCGTTGGGAAAAGGGGGAGGCAAGGGATTTTTAACTGAGTGTTGATTCCCAATCCATAAGTCAATCCTTGCAAAAATACAGCCAATTATGCATGATAAACCACTTTACAATCATCTATGATCTTTAGGTTAGCTTTTTGTGAATGGGAAAAATAATGGGTTGTTTGACTCGGGTAAATATCCCACCACATATTCACTTGAGAATTTAATGTTATTCTCTTTAAAAGGTTTGCATCCATATGTCATTTGCATCTTTAACATGTTTCAAGCTTGCATATCCATTTTTTAAAACATGTGTAGAAAAGTCTCCATCTTATAAAATTCCGAACAATTAGGGTTGAACTAGTGGAATTTCCCAAACTTGGATAACAAAATTTTGTGTTCATTTGTGGTGTGTGAATAAATTTTCTTTACTCACATTTGTTTATTTCTTTAAATTCTTTTCATACATAAACTCTAAAATTTTCATTTTCTTGTGATCTATTCGCCTTTTATCTCATTGTTTTGTTTAGGAGATGAAGGGAAAGTGAAAACTCAAGTTTTGATTTAAGAAAAAAGTATACATCTAAAATGGAAATGCACTATGCACAAACGTAGAGAGAGATAATTCCAAAAAGTTTCTGAAATTTTTAGGGATTGTAAACTCTTTTTAGGTTTTATACATCAGGTTCTGGGGGAGGCAACGGATTTTTAACTGAGTGTGGACTCCCAATACATAAGTCAATCCATAAAAAAATATAGCCCGTTACGCATGATAAATCACTTTACAATCATCTATGATCGTTAGGTCAGTTTTTTGTAAATGGGCAAAATAATAGCTTGTTCACTCGGGTAAATATCCCACCGCACGTTCACTTGAGAATTTAATGTTATTCTCTTTAAAGGTTTGGATCCATAGGTCATTTGCATCTTTAAAATGTTTCAAGCATGTATATCCCTTTTTTAAAACATGTCTACAAAAATCTTCTTCTTATAATATTCCGAACTATTATGGTTGAACTATTGGAATTGCCCAAACTTGGAAAATAAAACTTTTGTGTTCATTTGTCATCTGTGAATAAATTTTCTTTACTTACATTTTTTTTCTTGCTTTAAATTCTTTCCATACATAAACTCTAAAATTTTCATTTTGTTGTGATCTATTTGCCTTTTATCTCTTTTTTTAGTTTATGAGATAAAGGGAAAGTGAAAACTAGAGTTTTGATTTAAGAAAAAAGTATATATCTAAAATAGAAATGCACAATGCACAAATGTAGAGGGAGATAATTCCAAAAAGTGTTTGTAATTTTTAGGGATTGTAAACTCTTTTTAGTTTTTATATATCAAGTTCTGCAATAGTCGGCAAAGGGCGAGGCACGAGATTTTTCATGGAGTGTTGACTCCCTATCCATTAGTCATTCCACACAGAAATATAGCCTGTTACACATGATAAATCACTTTACAATCATCTATGATCGATAGGTCAACTTTTTGTTAATGGGCAAAATAATGGCTTGTATCACTCGGGTAAATATCCCACCGCACCTTCACTTGAGAATTTAATGTTATTCTCTTTAAAAGGTTTGGATCCAAAGGTCATTTGCATCTTTAACATGTTTCAAGATTGGATATCCCTTTCTTAAAACATGAGTAGAAAAATCTCCTTCTAATAAAATTCCAAACTATTAGGGTTGAACTAATGGAATTGCCCAAACTTGGATACCAAAACTTTTGTGTTCATTTGTGGTGTGTGAATAAATTTTCTTTACTTACTTTTGCTTCTTGCTTTAAATTCTTTCCATACATAAACTCTAAAATTTTCATTTTGTTGTGATCAATTTGCCTTTTATGTCTTTTTTTTGTTTACGAGATAAAGGGAAAGTGAAAGCTCAAGTTTGGATTTAAGAAAAAAGTATATATCTAAAATAGAAATGCACAATGCACAAATGTAGAGAGATAATTCTGAAAAGTGTCTGTAATTTTAGGGATTGTAAACTCTTTCTAGTTTTTAAATATCAGGTTTTGCAATCGTCGGGAAAAGGGGGAGGCAGGGATTTTTCACTGAGTCCTATCCATAAATCATTCCATACAAAAATATAACTGATTACACATGATGAATTCCTTTGCAAAATAATGGCTTGTTTGACTCGGGTAAATATACCTCCGCACGTTCACTTGAGAATTTAAAGTTATTCTGTTTAAAAGGTTTAACTCCATAGGTCACTTGAATCTTTAACATGTTTGAAGCATGCATATCCCTTTTTTAAAACATGTGTAGAAAAATCTCTTTCTTATAAAATTTCGAGCTAATAGGGTTGAGCTAGTTGAATTACCCAAACTTGGATAACAAAACTTTTGTGTTCATTTTTGGTGTGTGAATCAATTTTCTTTACTAACATTTGTTTATTGCTTTAAATTATTTCCATACATAAACTCTAAAATTTTCATTTTGTTCTGATCTATTTGCCTTTTATCTCTTTTTTTTTTGTTTACGAGATGAAGGGAAAGTGAAAACTCAAATTTTTTTTTTTAAGAAAAAAGTATACATCTAAAAAGGAAATTGACAATGCACAAATGTAGAGAGAGATAATTCAAAAAAATGTCTGTAATTTTGAGGGATTGTAAACTCTTTTTAGTTTTTACATATCAGGTTCTGCAATCGTCAAGAAAAGGGGCAGGCGGGAGATTTTTAACTGCATGCATGTTGACTCCATATTCATAAGTCGTTCCTTACAAAATTAAAGCTTGTTCCTTATGATAAATCACGTTACAATTAGCTAAGATCGTTAGGTCAACGTTTTGTAAACAGGAAAAATAATGGCTTGTTTGACTCCGTTAAATATCCCATCGCACGTTCACTTGGGAATTTAATGTTATTCTCTTTAAAAGGTTTGGATCCATATTTCATTTGCATATTTAAAAATTTCAAGCATGCATATCCATTTTTTAAAACATGTGTAGAAAAATCTCTTTCTTATAAAAGTTTGAGCTATTAGGGTTGAACTAGTGGAATTTCCCAAACTTGGATAACAAAACTTTTGTGTTCATTTGTGGCGTGTGAATAAATTTTCTTTACTTACATTTGTTTATCGCTTTAAAATATTTTGATACATAAAATCTAAAATTTTTATTTTGTTGTGATCTATTTGCCTTTTATCTCTTTTTTTGTTTATGAGATAAAGGGAAAGTGAAAACTCAAGTTTTGATTTAAGAAAAAAGTATACATCTAAAATAGAAATGCACAATGCACAAATTTAGAGAGTGATAATTCAAAAATATGTCAGTAATTTTAGGGATTGTAAACTCTTTTTAGTTTTTATATATTAGGTTATGAAATTGTCGAAAAAAGGGGGAGGCGGGGGATTTTTTACTGACTGTTGACTCCCAATCCTTAAGTCATTCCTTACAAAAATATAGTCTGTTATGCATGATAAATCTCTTTACAATCTTCTATGACCGTTAGGTCAACTTTTTGTAAATGGGCAAAATGATGGCTTGCTTGACTTAGGTAAATATCCCTCCGCACGCTCACTTGAGAATTAATGTTGTTCTCTTTAAAAGGTTTGGATCCATAGGTCATTTGAATTTTTAACATGTTTCAAGCATGCATATCCATTTTTTCAAACATGTGAAGAAAAACATCTTTCTTATAAGATTTCGAGCTATTAGGGTTGAACTAATGGAATTCCCCAAACTTGGATAACAAAACTTTTGTGTTCATTTGTGGTGTGTGAATAAATTTTTTTTACTTAAATTTGTTTCTTTCTTTAAATTCTTTCCATACATAAACTCTAAAATTTACATTTTGTTGTGATCAATTTTACTTTTATGTCTTTTTTTTGTTTACGAGATAAACGAAAAGTGAAAGCTCAAGTTTTGATTGAAAAAAAAAGTATACATCAAAAATAGAAATGAACAATGCATAAATGTAGTGAGAGATAATTCTGAAAACTGTCTGTAATTTTTAGGCATTGTAATCTCTTTTTAGTTTTTATATATCAGTTTCTGCATTCATCGGGAAAAGGGGAGGAGGGGATTTTTCACTGAGTGTTGTCTCCCTATCCATAAGTCATTCCTTACAAAAATATAACCCTTTACGCATGATGAATCACCTTACAATCATCTATGATCGTTAGGCCAACTTTTTGTAAAGTTGCAAAATAATGGCTTGTTTGACTCGGGTAAATATCCCACCACACGTTCACTTGAGAATTTAATGTTATTCTCTTTAAAAGGTTTGCATCCATAGGTCATTTGCATATTTAACATGTTTCAAGCTTGCATATCCAATTTTTAAAACATGAGTAGAAAAGTCTCCTTCTTATAAAATTCCGAACAATTGGGGTTGAACTAGTGGAATTTCCCAAACTTGGATAACAAAATTTTTTGTTCATTTGTGGTGTTTGAATAAATTTTATTTACTCACATTTGTTTATTTCTTTAAATTCTTTCTATACATAAACTCTAAAATTTTCATTTTGTTGTGATCTATTCGCCTTTTATCTCATTTTTTTGTTTACGAGATGAAGGGAAAGTGAAAACTCAAGTTTTGATTTAAGAAAAAAGTATACATCTAAAATGGAAATGCACTATGCACAAAAGTAGAGAGAGATAATTCCAAAAAGTGTTTGTAATTTTTAGGGATTGTAAACTCTTTTTAGGTTTTATACATCAGGTTCTGCAATCGTCGGGAAATGGGGGAGGCAACAGATTTTTAACTGAGTGTGAATCCCAATCCATAAGTCAATTCATCAAAAAATATAGCCCGTTACTCATGACAAATCACTTTACAATCATCTATGATCGTTACTTCAGTTTTTTGTAAATGGGCAAAATAATAGTTTGTTTCATTCGGGTAAACATCCCACCGCACGTTCACTTGAAAATTTAATGTTATTCTCTTTAAAAAGTTTGGATCCTTAGGTCATTTGCATCTTTAAAATGTTCCAAGCATGTATATCCCTTTTTGAAAACATGTCTAGAAAAATCTCTTTCTTATAATATTCCGAACTATTATGGTTGAACTATTGGAATTCCCCAAACTTAGAAAACAAAATTTTGTGTTCATTTGTGTTGAGTGAATAAATTTTCTTTACTTACATTTTTTTCTTGTTTTAAATTCTTTCCATATATAGACTCTAAAATTTTCTTTTTGTTGTGATCTATTTGCCTTTTATCTTTTTTTTTTTTACAAGATAAAGGGAAAGTGAAAGCTCAAGTTGTGATTTAAGAAAATAGTATACATCTAAAATAGAAATGCACAATGCACAAATGTAGAGAGAGATAATTTCGAAAAGTGTTTGTAATTTTTAGGGATTGTAAACTGTTTTTAGTTTTTATATATCAGGTTCTGCAATCGTCGAGAAAAGGGGGAGGAGGGGATTTTTCACTGAGTGTTGACTCCCTAGCCATAAGTCATTTCTAAAAAAAATGTAACCCATTATGCATGATGAATCACTTTACAATAATCTATGATCGTTAGGCCAACTTTTTGTAAAGTTGCAAAATAATGGCTTGTTTGACTCAGGTAAATATTCCTCCGCACGTTCATTTGAGAATGTAAAGTTATTCTCTTTAAAAGGTTTGGATCCATAGGTCATTTGAATCTTTAACATGTTTCAAGCATGCATATCCATTTTTTAAAACATGTGAAGAAAAATCTCTTTCTTATAAAATTCCGAGCTATTAGGGTTGAGCTAGTGGAATTACCCAAACTTGGATAACAAAACTTTTGTGTTCATGTCTGGTGTGTGAATAAATTTTATTTACTTACATCTATTTATTTTTTAAAATTCTTTCCATACATAAACTCTAAAATTTTTATTTTTTTGTGATCTATTTTCCTTTTATCTCTTTTTTTTTTTTTTTGTTTACGAGATGAAGGGAAAGTGAAAACACAAGTTTTGATTTAAGAGAAAAGTATACATCTAAAATGGAAATTCACAATGCAAAAATGTAGAGAGAGATAATTCCAAAAAGTGTCAATAATTTTTAGGGATTATAAACTCTTTTTAGTTTTTATATATAAGGTTCTACAATCGTCGGGAAAAGGGGCAGGCGCGGGATTTTTAACTGCATCTTGACTCCATATCCATAAGTTATTCCTTACAAAAATATAGCTCGTTACTTATGATAAATGACATTACGATTAGCTATGATGGTTAGGTCAGCTTTTTGTAAACTGGAAAAATAATTGCTTGTTTGACTCGGGTAAATATCCGCCGCACATTCACTTGAGAATTTAATGTTATTCTCTTTAAAAGGTTTGGATCCATAGGTCATTGGAATCTATAACATCTTTCATGCATGCATATCCATTTTTTCAAACATGTGAAGAAAAACCTCTTTCTTATAAAACTTCGAGCTATTAAGGTTGAACTAGTGGAATTTCGCAATCTTGGATAACAAAACTTTTGTGTTCATTTCTAATGTGTGAATAAATTTTCTTTACTTACATTTGTTTATTGCTTTAAATTATTTCCATCCATAAACTCTAAAATTTTCATTTTGTTGTGATCTATTTCCCTTTTATCTCTTTTTTTTTTTAAGAGATAAAGGGAAAGTGAAAACTAGAGTTTTGATCTAAGAAAAAAGTGTACATCTAAAATAGAAATGCGCAATGTACAAATGTAGAGAGAGAAAATTCCAAAAAGTGTTAGTAATTTTTAGGGATTGTAAACTCTTTTTATTTTTTATATATTAGGTTCTGCAATTGTCAGGAAAAGGGGGAGGCGGGGGATTTTTAACTGACTGTTGACTCCTAATTCTTAAGTCATTCCTTGTAAAAATATAGTCCATTACGCATGATAAATCTCTTTACAATCATCTATGATCATTAGGTCAACTTTTTGTAAATGAGCAAAATAATGGGTTGTTTGACTCGGGTAAATATCCCTCCGCACGTTCACTTGAGAATTTAATGTTATTCTCTTTAAAAGGTTTGGATCCAGAGAGAGATAATTCTAAAAAGTGTATGTAATTTTTAGGGATTGTAAAATCTTTTTTCTTTTTATATATCGGGTTTCGCAAACCTTGAGAAAACGGGGAGGTGGGGGATTTTTAACAGAGTGTTGACTCCCAATCCATAAGTCATTCCTTACAAAAATATAGCTGTTACCCATGTTGAATCACTTTATGATCATCTATGATCATTAGGTCAACATTTTGTAAATGGGAAAAATAATGGCTTGTTTGACTCGGGTAAATATCCCACCGTATGTTCAATTGAGAATTTAATATTATTCTCTTTTTAAAGGTTTGGATCCTTAGGTCATTTGCATCTTTAACATATTTCAAGCATGCATATCCATTTTTTAAACATGTGTAGAAAATCCTCTTTCTTATAAAATTCCGAGCAATTAGGGTTGAACGAGTGGAATTTCCCAATCTGGGATAACAAAACTTTTCTGTTCATTTGTGGTGTGTGAATAAATTTTCTTTATTTACATTTCCAAAATTTTCATTTTGTTGTGATCTATTTGCCTTTTACCTCTTATTTTGTTTACGAGATGAAGGGCAAGTGAAAAATCAAGTTTTGATTTAAGAAAGATGTATACATGAAAAATGGAAATGCGCAATGCACAAATTTAGGGAGAGAAAAATCCAAAAAGTGTCTGTAATTTTAAGGGATTGTAAAGTCTTTTTAGTTTTTACATATCAGGTTTTGCAATCGTCAGGAAAGGGGGAGGCGGGGGATTTCTAATTGAGTGTAGACACACCAATGTTACGGTCCCGGATCTGACACGTGGATTCTTTGGGAGGATCTGGAGTCTGCCACGGGTTACGGGTCTTCCAGGCATTACCGTAGGGGTAGTAGGAAGACATGGGGGAGATGAAAACGAAGATCAAGCCAAAGGGAAGCTTGAAAACCCTAGAGCTCGTTGAGGAAAACTCTAAGCCTCTTTACTCTAGATTTAACCTAATTCTTAATACTTCAATGCTTTCTTTCTCATTACTCTTACCCCTTAAATAGGGTTCACCCGGTTAGGGTTTACAATAAAATATTCCAAAAATACCCCTATAAATAAAATATTCCAAAAATACCCCTATAAATAAAATATTCCAAAAATACCCCTATAAATAAAATATTCCAAAAATACCCCTATGACCTAAAACTGAAATAAAATATAGTAAATTAAAGAAAACACTAAAATAATAATGTTATTGCGTGCATAACATTACACCCCCCTTGGAAAACGAGCTTGTCCTCAAGCTCGGAAGTAGTGTCTGTATGCCGACGTCTTCACCGGTGCTGAAGTAGCATCCGCGAAAGCTATGACGCCCCCTCTGTTTGCCCGTTTTTTTTTTTTTTTTTTTTTTTTTTTGTGGGGGAGAGGGGGGGCCGGTCCGAGTTAACCTGGGTTGACCCGGTTCAGGAACCCGGTCCGGCTTGCGACTCAGCGGACCGGGCCGATTAAATTTTCCTAAGTTAGGAAAATTTAATCGGGAGTCGTCTTCTTCCTTCGGCGGCTCCCGAACTCAGCGGCCGGCGGTTCTGTTCCTCACGGCACCGACGATTACCGGCGACGTTCGTCTCCTTCCTCTCTCCCGGCACCGATGGAATCGCATGAATTTCCGGTGGCGAATCGCAGCCCGTCGGGGCTTCACCGCCTGGATAGTTTCCAAGACAGAGGGGTCTCGGAAACTTGTAAATCGTCGTTCCTCAGCCTCCCGGAACCGAGATCCCTTGTGGAAAAGTTGCTTATGGCGCCGACGAACTATTTTGCTTCGCCGGTGGCGACGAGAAGCCCGCTGAGGCGTCGCCGCTTGGAATTTTTCCGAGACAGAGGGCTCTTGGGTAGTTTGCCGACGAACCCAAGGGAAGCGACTAGGTCGCCTACTACGCCGGCGGCGAATCGCACCACTTGGAGGCGAATCGTAGCCCTTGGAGGCATATCGGAAGTTCTGCGCTTGCTCAGAGATTTCGAGTGCCGTCGGAATTTCCGGTGCAGTCAATTTTGGAATTTCGGAATCCCCAAATTCCGATGTCGTCGCCGCTGGAGTTCCTGGCCGTTGGCCTTTCTACTCGTCCAAAGCAGCAGCTGCCTCTTCTACGCATATGCCTACGCATATGCAGGAAATTTCAGGTCGTATGACCTTTTCTGTGGGAGCACGTGGCTCCATTGCCGAACATTCAATTGAAGCATCTAACCGTGCTCGTATTTCCTCCAATTCCTTACCCATAGCAACCCATCTTTCTTGGGATATAGAATAACCCATTGTGTTCCTGCTCTGATACCAGTTGTTACGGTCCCGGATCTAACACGTGGATTCTTTGGGAGGATCTGGAGTCTGCCACGGGTTACGGGTCTTCCAGGCATTACCGTAGGGGTAGTAGGAAGACATGGGGAAGATGAAAACGAAGATCAAGCCAAAGGGAAGCTTGAAAACCCTAGAGCTCGTTGAGGAAAACTCTAAGCCTCTTTACTCTAGATTTAACCTAATTCTTAATACTTCAATGCTTTCTTTCTCATTACTCTTACCCCTTAAATAGGGTTCACCCGGTTAGGGTTTACAATAAAATATTCCAAAAATACCCCTATGAATAAAATATTCCAAAAATACCCCTATAAATAAAATATTCCAAAAATACCCCTATGACCTAAAACTAAAATAAAATAAAGTAAATTAAAGAAAACACTAAAATAATAATGTTATTGCGTGCATAACAACCAATCCATAAGTAATTTCTTACAAAAATATAGCCCGTTATGCATGATAAATCACTTTTCCATCATCTACGATCGTTAGGTCAGCTTTTTGTAAATGGGCAAAATAATGGCTTGTTTGACTCGGTTAAATATCCCTCCACACATTCAGTTAAGAATTTAATGTTATTCTCTTTAAAAGGTTTGGATCCATAGGTAATTTGCATCTTTAACATGTTTCAAGCATGTATATGCATTTTTTAAAACAGGTGTAGAAAAATCTCTTTCTTATGAAATTCCAAGCTATTAGGGTTGAACTTGAGGAATTTCCAAAACTTGGATAACAAAACTTTTGTGTTCATTTGTGGTGTGTGAATAAATTTTCTTTCCTTACAATTGTGATTGCTTTAAATGTTTTCCATACATAAACTTTAAAATTTTCATTTTGTTGTGATCGTTTTACCTTTTATCTCTTTTTACGTTTACGAGATAAAGGGAAAGAGATAACTCAAGTTTTCATTTAAGAAAAAAGTACACATCTAAAATGGAAATGCACAATGGACAAATGTAGAGAGAGATAATTACAAAAAGTGTCTGTAATTTTTGGGGCCAATAGTCTCTTTTAAGTTTTTATTCATCAGGTTTTGCAATCGTCGGGAAAAGGGGGAGGCGGGGGATTTTTAACTGAATGTTGATTGCCAATCCATAAATCATTCCTTACAAAAATATAGCCCGTTACTCATGATAAATCACTTTACAATCATCTATGATCGTTAGGTCAACTTTTTTTAAATGGCCAAAATATGGGCTATTTTGACTCAGGTAAATATCCCATCGCATGTTCACTTCAAAATTTAATGTTATTCTCTTCAAAAAGTTTGGATCCATAGGTCATTTGAATCTTTAACATGTTTCATGCTCGCATATCCATTTTTTTTAAAATGTGGAGAAAAATCTCTTTCTTATAGAACTCCGAGCTATAAGGGTTGAACTAATGGAATTTCCAAAACTGGGATAACAAAACCTTTCTGTTCATTTGTGGTGTGTGAATAAATTCACTTTACTTACATTTTTTATTGCTTTAAATTTTATCCATACATAAACTCTAAAATTTTCATTTTGTTGTGATCAATTTGCCTTTTTTTTCTTTTTATGTTTACGAGATGAAGGGAAAGTGAAAACTCAAGTTTTGATTTAAGAAAAAAGTATACATCTAAAATGGAAATGCACAATGCACAAATGTAGAGAGAGAAAATTTCAAAAAGTGGTTGTAATTTTTAGGGATTGTAAACTCTTTTTAGTTTTTATATATCAGGTTTTGCAATCGTTGCGAAAATGGGGAGGTAGGGGATTTTTAACTAAGTGTAGACTCCCAATCCATAAGTCATTCCTTGCAAAAATATAGCCCGTTACGCATAAAAAATCACTTTACAATCATCTACGATTGTTATGTCAGCTTTTTGTAAATGGGCAAAATAATGGATTGTTTGACTCGGGTAAATATCCCACTACACATTCACTTAAGAATTTAATGTAATTCTCTTTAAAAGTTTTCGATCCATTGGTCATTTGCATCTTTAACATGTTTCAAGCATGCATATTGATTTTTCAAAACATGTGTAGAAAAATCTCTCTTATAAAATTCCAAGCTATTAGTGCTGAACTAGTAGAATTTCGCAAACTTGGATAACATAACTTTTGTCTTGATTTGTAGTGTGTGAATAAATTTTCTTTACTTATATTTTTTATTGCTTTAAATTTTTCCTTACATAAACTCTAAAATTTGCATTTTGTTGTGATCTATTTGCCTTTTATCTCTTTTCTTTTTAACGAGATGAAGGGAAAGTGAAAACTCAAGTTTTGATTTAAGCAAAAAGTATACATCTAAAATGGAAATTCACCATACACAAATGTAGAGAGAGAAATTTCCAAAGAGTGTCTATAATTTTTAGGGATAATAAACTCTTTTTAGCTTTTATATATCAGGTTTTGCAATTGTCAGGTAAGGGGGAGGCGGAGGATTTTTAACTGAGAATAGACTCCCATTGCATAAGTCATTCCGTATAGAAATATACCCCGTTACGCTTGATAAATCACTTTACTATCATCTACGATCGTTAGGTCAGCTTTTTGTAAATGGGCAAACTAATGGCATGTTTGACTCGGGTAAATATCCCACCCCACATTCACTTCAGAATTTAATGTTATTCTCTTTAAAAAGGTTTGGATCTAGAGGTCATTTTCATCTATAACATGTTTCAACCATGCATATCCATTTTTTAAAACATGTGTATAAAAATCTCTTTCTTATAAAATTCCGAGCTATAAGGGTTGAACTAGAGGAATTTCCCAAACTAAGATAACAAAACTTTTATGTTCATTTGTGGTGTGTGAATAAATTTTCTTTACTTACATGTGTTATTGCTTTAGATTTTTTCCACATATAAACTCTAAAATTTTCTATTTGTTGTGATCTATTTTCCTTTTATTTTTATTTTTTTTACAAGATGAAGTGAAAGTGAAAACTCAAGTTTTAATTGACGAAAAAAAGTATACATTTAAAATGGAAATGCACAATGCAATAATGTAGAGAGAGATAATTCAAAAAAGTGTCTGTAATTTTTAGGGATTGTAAACTCTTTATAGTTTTTATAAATCAAGTTTTACAATCGTTGGGAAATGGGGGAGGCTGGGGATTTTTAATTGAGTGTAGACTCCCAATCCATAAGTCATTCCTTATAAACATATAGCCCGTTACGCATGATCAATCACTTTACAATCATATATGATCGTTAGGTCAACTTTTTGTAAATGGGCAAAATAATGGGTTGCTTGACTCGGGTAAATATCTCATCGCATGTTCACTTGAGAATTTAATGTTATTCACTTTAAAAGGTTTGGATCCATAGGTCATTTGCATCTTTAACATATTTCAAGCATGCATATCCATTTTTTAAAACATGTGTAGAAGAATCTCTTTCTTATAAAATTCCGAGCTATTAGGGTTGAACTAGTGGAATTTCCCAAACTTTTATAACAAAACTTTTGTGTTCATTTGTGGTGTGTGAATAAATTTTCTTTACTTACATTTATTATTGATTTTAATTTTTTCCATACATAAACTCTAAAATTTTAATTTTGTTGTGATCTATTTGAAATTTATCTCTTTTTATGTTTACAAGATGAAGGGAAAGTGAAAACTCAAGTTTTGATTTAAGAACAAAAGTATACATCTAAAATGGAAATGAACAATGCACAAATGTAGACAGAGATAATTCCAAAAAAAGTCTTTAATTTTTAGGGATTGTAAACTCTTTTTAGTTTTTTTATATCAGGTTTTACAATTGTCGGGAAAAGGGGGAGGCGGGGGATTTTTAACTGAGTGTTGACTCCCAATCCATAAGTCATTCCTTGTAAAAATTTAGCCTGTCACGCATGTAAATCACTTTACAATCATCTATGATCGATAGGTCAGCTTTTTGTAAATGGGCAAAATAATGGTTTGTTTGACTCGGGTAAATATCCCACCGTACGTTCACTTGAGAATTTAATGTTATTCTCTTTAAATGGTTTGGATCCATAGGTCATTTATATCTTTAACATGTTTCAAGTATGCATATCCCTTTTATAAAACATGTGTAGAAAAATCTCTTTCTTATAAAATTTCGAGCTATTAGTGTTGAACTAGTAGAATTTCCCAAACTTGGATAACAAAACTTTTGGTGTGTGAATAAATTTTCTTTATTTACATTCGTTATTGCTTTAAATTATTTCCATACATAAACTCTAAAATTTTCATTTTGTTGTGATCTATTTGCCTTTTATCTCTTTTTTTGTTTACGAGATGAAGAGAAAGTGAAAACACAAGTTTTTATTTATGAAAAAAGTCTACATCCAAAATGGGAATGCACTTTGCCCAAATGTAGGGAGAGACAATTCCAAAAAGTGTCTGTAATTTGTAAGGATTGTAAACGCTTTTTAGTTTTTATATATCAGGTTTTGCAAACGTCGGGAAAATGGGGAGGTTGGGGATTTTTAACTGAGTGTAGACTCCCAATCCATCAGTCATTCCTTAAGAAAATATAGCCGATTATGCATGATCAATCATTTTAATATCAATGATCGTTAGGTCAACTTTTTGTAAATTGGCAAAATAATGGCTTATTTGACTCGGGTAAATATCCCACCGCACGTGCACTTGAGAATTTAATGTTATTCACTTTAAAAGGTTTGGATCCATATGTCATTTGCATCTGTAACATGTTTCAGGCATGCATATCCATTTTTTTAAAATATGTGTAGAAAAATCTCTTTCTTATAAAATTCCGAGCTATGAAGGTTGAACTAGTTGAATTTCCCAAACAAGGATAACAAAATTTTTGTATTCAATTGTGGTGTGTGAATAAATTTTCTTTACTTAAATTTGTTATTGCTTTAAATTTTTTCCATACATAAACTCTAAAATTTTCATTTTGTTGTGATCTACTTGCCTTTTAACTCTTTTTATGTTTACAAGATGAAGGGAAAGTGAAAACTCAAGTTTTGATTTAAGAAAAAGTATACATTTAAAATGGAAATGCACAATGCACAAATGTAGATAGAGATAATTACAAAAAATGTTTGTAATTTTTAGGGATTGTAAACTCTTTTTAGTTTTTATATATCAGGTTTTGCAATCGTCAGGAAAAGAGGGAGGCGGTGGATTTTTAATTGAGTGTAGACTCCCAATCCAAAAGTCATTCCTTACAAAACTATAGCATGTTATGTATGATAAATCACTTTACAATCATCTACGATCGTTAGGTCAACTTTTTTTAAATGGGCAAAATAATGGTTTGTTTGACTCGGGTAAATATGCCACCGCACTTTCACTTAAGAATTTAATGGTATTCTATTTAAAAGGTTTGGATCCATAGGTCATTTGCATCTTTAACATGTTTCAAGCATGCATATCCAGTTTTTAAAACATGTGTAGAAAAATCTCTTTCTCATAAAATTCCGGGCTATTAGGGTTGAACTAGTGGAATTTCCCAAACTTGGATAATAAAACTTTTGTGTTCATTTGTGGTGTGTGAATAAATTTTCTTTACTTACATTTGTTAATGCTTTAAATTTTTTATATACATAAACTCTAAAATTTTCATTTTTTTGTGATCCATTTTGCCTTTTATCTCTTTTTTTGTTTACGAGATGAAGGGAAATTGAAAACTCATGTTTTGATTTAAGAAAAACGTATACATCCAAAATGGAAATGCACAATGCACAAATGTATAGAGAGAGTACTCCAAAAAGTGTCTATAATATTTAGGGATTGTAAACTCTTTTTACTTTTTATATATCAGGTTTTGCAATCGTCGGGAAAAGGGGGTAGTGGGGGATTTTTAATTGAGTGTAGACTCCCAATCCATAAGTCATTCCTTAAAAAAATATAGCCCGTTACACATGAAAAATCACTTTACAATCATCTACGATCGCTATATCAGCTTTTGTTAAATGGGCAAAACAATGAATTGTTTGACTCGGGTAAATTTCCCAACGCACATTCACTTAAAAAATTCATGTTATTCTCTTTAAAAGGTTTCGATCCATAGGTCATTTGCATCTTTAACATGTTTCTAGCATGCATATCGATTTTTCAAAACATGTGTAGAAAAATCTTTCACATATAAAATTCCGAGCTATTAGTGCTGAACTAGTGGAATTTCCCAAACTTGGAGAACATAACTTTTGTGTTGATTTGTGGTGTGTGAATAAATTTTCTTGACTTACAATTCTTATTGCTTTAAATTTTTTCCTTACGTCAACTCTAAAATTTGCATTTTGTTGTTATCTATTTGCGTTTTATCTCTTTTTTTGTTTACGAGAAGAAGGGAAAGTGAAAACTCAAGTTTTGATTTAAGCAAAAAGTATACATCTAACATGGATATTCACAATGCACAAATTTAGAGAGACAAAATTCCGAAGAGTGTTTGTAATTTTTAGCGATAGTAAACTCTTTTTTACCTTTTATATATCAGGTTTTGCGATCGTCGGGTAAGGGGGAGGCGGGGGATTTTTAACTGAGTATAGACTCCCATTCCATAAGTAATTCCTTACAAAAATATCGCCCGTTACGCTTGACAAATCACTTTACAATCATCTACGATCGTTAGGTCAGGTTTTTTTAAATGGGCAAAATAATGGCTTGTTTGACTCGAGTAAATTTCCCACCACACATTCATTTCAAAATTTAATGTTATTCTCTTTAAAAGGTTTGGATCTAGAGGTCATTTTCATCTTTAACATGTTTCAACCATGCATATCCATTTTTTAAAACATGTGTAGAAAATTCTCTTTCTTATAAAATTCTGAGCTATAAGGGTTGAACTAGTGGAATTTCCAGAACTTGGATAACAAAACTTTTGTGTTCATTTGTGGTGTGTGAATAAATTTTCTTTACTTACATGTGTTATTGCTTTAAATTTTTTCCACACATAAACTCTAAAATTTTCCATTTGTTGTGATCTATTTGCCTTTTTTTTTTTTTTTTTGATTACGAGTGGAAGGGAAAGTGAAAAATAAAGTTTGGTTGACGAAAAAAGTATAAATCTAAAATGGAAATGCACAGTGCAATAATGTAGAGAGAGATAATTCAAAAAGTGTTAGTAATTTTTAGAGATTGTAAACTCTTTTTAGTTTTTATATATCAGGTTTTACAATCGTCGGGAAATGGGGGAGGCTGGGGATTTTTAATTGAGTGTAGACTCCCAATCCATAAGTCATTCCTTACAAAAAAAATAGCTCGTTATTCATGATCAATCACTTTACAATCATATACGATCGTTAGGTCTGCTTTTTGTAAATGGGCAAAATAATGGTTTGTTTGACTCAGGTAAATATCCCACCGCACGTTCACTTAAGAATTTAATGTTATTCACTTTAAAAGGTTTGGATCCATAGGTCATTTTCACCTTTAACATATTTCAAGCATGCATATCCATTTTTTAAAACATGTGTAGAAGAATCTCTTTCTCATAAAATTCCAAGCTATTAGGGTTGAACTAGTGGAATTTTCAAACATGGATAACAAAACTTTTGTGTTCATTTTTGGTGTGTGAATAAATTTTATTTACTTACATTTGTTATTGCTTTTAATATTTTCCATACATAAACTCTAAAATTTTCATTTTGTTGTGATCCATTTGAAATTTATCTCTTTTTATGTTTACGAGATGAAGGGATAGTGAAAACTCAAGTTTTGATTTAAGAAAAAAGTAAACAACTAAAATGGAAACGAACAATTCACAAATGTAGAGAGAGATAATTAAAAAAAGAGACTATAATTTTTAGGGATTGTAAACTCTTTTTAGTTTTTATATATCTGGTTTTGCAATCGTCGGGAAAAGGGGCAGGCGTGGGATTTTTAACTGAGTGTAGAATCCCAATCCATAAGTCATTCCTTACAAAATATAGCTTGTTACGCATGATAAATCACTTTACAATCATATATGATCGTTAGGTCTGCTTTTTGTAAATGGGCAAAATAATGGCTTGTTTGAGTCGGGTAAATATCCCACCACATATTCACTTAAGAATTTAATATAATTCTCTTTAAAAGGTTTGGATCCATATGTCATTTGCATCTTGAACATGTTTCAAGCATAGATATCCATTTTTTAAAACATGTGTAGAAATCTCTTTCTTATAAAATTCCGAGCTATTAGAGTTGAACTAGTGGAATTTCCCAAACTTGGATAACATAACTTTTGTGTTCATTTATGGTGTGTGAATAAATTTTCTTAACTTATATTTGTTATTGTTTAAATTTTTTCCATACATAAACTCTAAAATTTTCATTTTGTTGTGATCTATTTGCCTTTTATCTCTTTTTTTGTTTACGAGATGAAGGGAAAGTGAAAACTCAAGTTTTGAGTTTAGAAAAAAGTATACATCTAAAATGGAAATGCAAAATTCACAAATATAGACAGAGATAATTCAAAAAAAGTCTGTAATTTTTAGGTATTGTAAACTCTTTTTAGTTTTTCTATAAGAGGTTTTGCAATCTTCGGGAAAAAGGGGAGGCGGGGAGTTTTAACTGAGTGTTAACTCCCAATCCATAAGTCATTCCTTACAAAAATATTACCTGATACACATGATAAATCACTTTACAATCATCTATGATCGATAGGTCAGCTTTTTGTAAATGGGAAAAATAATGGCTTGTTTGACTTGGGTAAATATCGCACCGTACGTTCACTTGAGAATTTAATGTTATTCTCTTTAAAAGGTTTGGATCCATAGGTCATTTGTATCTTTAACGTGTTTCAAGTATGCATATCCCTTTTATAAAACATTTGTAGAAAAATATCTTTCTTATAATATTTCGAGCTTTTAGGGTTGAACCAGAGCAATTTCTCAAACATGGATAACAAAACTTTTGTCTTCATTTATGGTGTGTGAATAAATTTTCGTTACTTACATACGTTATTGCTTTAAATTCTTTCCATACATAAACTCTATAATTTTTATTTTGTTGTGATCTATTTTCCTTTTATCTCTTTTTTGTTTACGAGATAAAGAGAAAGTGAAAACACAAGTTTTGATTTATGAAAAAAGTCCAAAATAGGAATGCACTATGCCCAAATATAGAGAGAGGTAATTCCAAAAAGTGTCTGTAATTTGTAGTGATTGTAAACGCTTTTTTGTTTTTATATATCAGATTTTGCAATCGTAGGGAAAAGGGGGTGGTTGGGGATTTTTAATTGAGTGTAGACTCCCAATCCATAAGTCATAGCTTAAGAAAATACAGACTATTATGCATGATCAATCACTTTACAATTAACAATCTTTAGTTCAATTTTTTGTAAATGGGCAAAATAATGGTTTGTTTGACTCGGGTAAATATCCCACCGCACGTGCTCTTGAGAATTTATTGTTATTCACTTTAAAAGGTTTGGATCCATAGGTCATTTGCATCTTTAACATGTTTCAAGCATTCATATCCATTTTTTAAAACATGTGTAGAAAAATCTCTTTCATATAAAATTCCGAGCTATGAGGGTTGAACTAGTTGAATTTCCCAAACTTGGATAACAAAAATTTTGTGTTCATTTGTGGTGTGTGAATAAATTTTCTTTACGTACATTTGTCATTGCTTAAAAATTTTTCCACGCATAAACTCTAAAAATTTTATTTTGTTGTGATCTATTTGCCTTTTAACTCTTTTTATGTTTACGAGATGAAGGGAAAGTGAAAACTCAAGTTTTGATTTAAGAAAAAACTATACATCTAAAATGGAAATAAACAATGCACAAATGTAGAGAAAGACAATTCCAAAAAGTTTATGTAATTTTTAGGGATTGTAAACTCTTTTTAGTTTTTAATATCAGGTTTTGCAATCGTCAGGAAAAGAGGGAGGCGGGGGATTTTTAACTAAGTGTAGACTCTCAATCCAAAAGTCATTCCTTATAAAAATATAGCCCGTTACGTATGATAAATAACTTTACAATCATCTACGATCGTTAGGTCAGCTTTTTTTAAATGGGCAAAATAATGGCTTGTCTGACTCGGGTAAATATCCCACCACACATTCACTCAAGAATTTAATGTTTTTCTCTTTAAAAGGTGTGGATCCTTAAGACATTTGCATCTTTAACATGTTTCAAGCATGGATATCCATTTTTTAAACCATGTTTAGAAAAACCTCTTTCTCATAAAATTCTGAGCTATTAGGGTTGAACTAGTGAAATTTCCCAAACTTTGATATCAATACTTTTGTGTTCATTTGTGGTGTGTGAATAAATTTTATTTACTTACATTTGTTATTGCTTCACATTTTTTCTACACATAAACTCTAAAAGTTTCATCTTGTTGTGATCTATTTGCATTTAATCTCTTTTTTTGTTTACGAGATGAAGGGAAAGTGAAAACTCAAGTTTTGATTTAAGAAAAAAATATACATCTAAAATGGAAATGCACAATCCAAAAATGTAGAGAGAGATAATTCCAAAAAGTGTCTACAAGATTTTGGGATTGTAAACTCTTTTTACTTTTTATATATCAGGTTTTGCAATCGTCGGGAAATGGGGGAGGCAGGGAATTTTTAACTGAGTGTTGACTCCCAGTCCATAAGTCATTCCTTACAAATATATAACCCATTACGGAAGATAAATCACTTTACAATCATCTACGATCGATAGGTCAGCTTTTTGTAAATTGGCAAAATAATGGCTGGTTTGACTCGGGTAAATATCCCACCGCACATTCGCTTAAGAATTTAATGTTATACTCTTTAAAAGGTTTAGATCCATAGGTCGTTTGTATCTTTAAAATGTTTCAAGCATGCATATCCATTTCTTAAAACATGTGTAGAAAAATCTCTTTCTTATAAAATTCCGAGCTATTAGGGTTGAACTAATGGAATTTCCAAAACATGGATAACAAAAATTTTGTGCTCATTAGTGGTGTGTGAATAAATTTTATTTACTTACATTTGTTATTACTATAAATTTTTCCATACATAAACTCTAAAATTTTGATTTTGTTGTGATCTATTTGCCTTTTATCTCTGTTTTAGTTTACGAGATGAAGGAAAAGTGAAAAGTCAAGTTTTGATTTAAGAAAAAACTATATATCTGAAATGGAAATGTACAATGCACAAATGTAGAGAGAGATAATTACAAAAAATGTCTGTAAATTTTAGGGACTGTAAACTCTTTTAAGATTTTATATATTGAGTTTTGCAATTGTTGGGAAAAGGGGGAGGCAGGGAATTTTTAAATGAGTGTTGACTCCCAATCCATAAGTCATTCCTTAAAAAAATATAGCCCATTATATATGATCAATCACTGTACTATCATCTATGATCATTAGGTCAGCTTTTTTTAAATGGCCAAAATAATGGCTTGTTTGAGTCAGGTCAATATCCCACTGCAAGTTCACATGAGAATTTACTGTTGTTCTCTTTAAAAAGTTTGGATCCATCGGTCATTTACATCTTTAACATGTTTCCTGCATGCATATCCATTTTTTAAAACATGTGGAGAAAAATCTTTTTCTTATAAAACTCCGAGCTATTAGGGTTGAACTAGTGGAATTTATCAAACTTGGTTAATAAAACTTTTGTGTTCATTTGTGGTGTGTGAATAAATTTTCTTTACTTACATTTGTTAATGCTTTAAATTTTTTCCATACATAAACTCTAAAATTTTCATTTTGTTGAGATCTATTTTCTTTTTATCTCTTTTTTTTGTTTACGAGATGAAGGGAAAGTGAAAACTCAAGTTTTGATTTAAGAAAAAAGAAACAACAAAATGGAAATGCACAACGCACAAATGTAGAGAGAGATAATTCCAAAAAGTGGTTGTAATTTTTAGGGATTGTAAAATATTTTTAATTTTTATATATCAAGTTTTGCAATCGTTGGGAAATTGGGGAGGCGACGATTTGTAATTGAGTGCAGACTCCCAATTCATAAGTCATTCCTTAAAAAAATATAGCCCGTTACGCATGATAAATCATTTTACAATCATTTACGATCGTTAGGTCAGCTTTTTTTAAATGAGCAAAATAATGGGTTTTTTTTATTAGAGTAAATATCCCACCGCACGTTCACTTATGAATTTAATGTTATTCTCTTTATAAGGTTCGGATTCATAGGTCATTTGCATCTTTAACATCTTTCAAGCATGCATATCCATTTTTTAAAACATGCGTAGAAAAATCTTTCTTATAAAATTCCGAGGTATTAGGGTTGAACTAGTGGAATTTCCCAAACTTGGATAACAAAACTTTTGTGTTCATTTGTGGTGTGTGAATAAAGTTTCTCTACTTAGATTTATTATTACTTTATTTTCCATACATAAACTCTAAAATTTTTATTTTGTTGTGATCTATTTGCCTTTTATCTCTTATTTTGTTTACGATATGAAGGAAAAGTGAAAACTCAAGTTTTGATTTAAGAAAAATGTATACGTATAAAATGGAAATGCCCAATGCAAAAATATAGAGAGAGATAATTCCAAAAAAGTTTGTAATTTTTAGGGATTGTAAACTCTTTTTACATTTTATATATCAGGTTTTGTAATAGTCGGGAAAAGGGGAGGCGGGGGATTTTTAACTGTGTGTTGACTCCCAATCCATAAGTCATTCCTTATAAAATTATAGCCCGTTACGCATGATAAATCACTTTATAGTTATCTATGATCGTTAGGTCAGCTTTTTGTAAGTGGGCAAAATAATGGCTTGTTTGACTCGGGTAAATATCCCACCGCACCTTCACTTGAGAATTTAATGTTATTATCTTTTTAAAGGTTTGGATCCATAGGACATTTGAATCTTTAACATGTTTCAAGCATGCATATCCATTTTTTAAAACATGTGTAGAAAAATCACTTTCTTGTAAAACTCCGAGTTATTAGGGTTGAACTAGTGGAATTTCCCCAACTTGGATAACAAAACTTTTGTGTTCATTTGTGGGTGTGAATAAATTTTCTTTTCTTACATTTGGTATTGCTTTCAATTTTTTCTATACATAAACTCTAAAATTTTTATTTTGTTGTGATCTATTTGCCTTTTATCTCTTTTTTTGTTTACGAGATGAAGGGAATGTGAAAACTCAAGTTTTGATTTATGATAAAAAAAGTACACATCTAAAATGGAAATGCACAATGCAAAAATGTATAGAGTGATAATTCAAAAAAGTGTCTGTCATTTTTAGGGATTGTAAACTGTTTTTAGTTTTTATATATCAGGTTTTGCAATCGTCGGGAAAAGGGGGAGGTGGGGGATTTTTACCTGAGTGTTGACTCCATATCCATAAGTCATTCCTTACAAAAATATGGCCCGTTGTGCACGATAAATCAGTTTACAATCATCTATGAACGTTAGGTCAGCTTTTTGTAAATGTGCAAAATAATGGCTTTGTTGACTCGGGTAAATATCCCACCGCACGTTCACTTGAGAATGTAATGTTATTCTCTTTAAAAGGTTTGGATCCGCAGGTCATTTCCATCTTTAACATGTTTCAAGCATGAAAATCCATTTTTTAAAACATGTATAGAAAAATCTCTTTCTTATAAAATTTCAAGCTATGAGGGTATAACTAGTGGAATTTCCCAAACTTGGATAACAAAACTTTTGTGTTCATTTGTGGTGTGTGAATAAATTTTATTTACTTACATTTGTTATTGGTTAAAAAATTTTCCATACATAAACTCTAAAATTTTCATTTTGTTGTGATCAATTTGCCTTTTATCTCTTTTTTTTTTCGAGATGAAGGGAAAGTGAAAACTCAAGTTTTTATTTAAGAAAAAAGTATACATCAAAAATGAAAAAGCACAATGCACAAATGTAGAGAGAGATAATTCCAAAATGTCTTTGTAAATTTTAGCGATTGTAAACTCTTTTTAGTTATTATATATCAGGTTTTACAATCATCGGGAAAAGGCGGAGGCGGGGGATTTTTAACTGTGTGTAGACTCCCAATCCATAAGACATTCCTTACAAAAATATATCCAGTTACTCATGATAAATCACTTTACAATCATCAACTACCATTAAGGTCAGCTTTTTGTAAATGGGCAAAATAATGGCTTGTTTGACTCGGGTAAATATCCCACCAAACATTCACTGAAGAATCTAATGTTATTCTTTTTATAGGTTTGGATCCATAGGTCATTTGCATCTTTAACATGTTTCAAGCATGCATATCCATTTTTTAAAGCATCTGTAGAAAAATCTCTTTCTTATAAAATTCCGAGCTATATGGGTTGAAATAGTGGAATTTCCAAAACTTGGATAACAAAACTTTTGTGTTCATTTGTGGTGTGTGAATAAATTTTCTTGACTTAAATTTGGTTTTTATTTAAATTATTTCTATACATAAACTCTAAATATATATTTTTTTTATCTATTTGCCTTTTATCTCTTTTTTTGTTTACGAGATGATGGGAATGTGAAAACTCAAGTTTTGATAGAAGGAAAAAGTATACATCGAAATTGGAAATGCACAATGAACAAATGTAGAGAGAGATAATTCCAAAAAGTGTTTGAAATTTTTAGGGATTGTAAACTATTTTTAGTTTTTATATATCAGGTTTTGCTATTGTGGGGAAAAGGGGGAGGCGACGGATTCTTAACTGATTGTTGACTTCATATCCATAAGTCATTCCTTAAAAAAAATATAGCCCATTATGCATGATAAATCAATTTACAATCATCTATGATCGTTAGATCAGCTTTTTTTAAATGGCCAAAATAATGGCTTGTTTGACTAGGGTACATATCCCACCGCATGTTCACTTGAGAATTTAATGTTATTCACTTTAAAAGGTTTGGATCCATAGGTCATTTGCATCTTTAACATGTTTCAAGCATGCATATCCATTTTTTAAAACTTGTGTAGAAAAATCTCTTTCTTATAATATTCAGAGCTATTAGGGTTGAACTCGTGGAATTTCCAAAACATGGGCAACAAAACTTTTGTGTTCATTTGGTGTGTTTCTTTACTTACATTTGTTTATTGCTTTAAATGTTTTCCATACATAAACTCTAAAATTTTTATTTTTTTGTGATCATTTTGCCATTTATCTTTTTTTTTTTGTTTACGAGATGAAGGGAAGTGAAAATTCAAGTTTTGATTTAAGAAAAAAAGTACACATCTAAAATGGAAATGCACAATGCACAAATGTAGAGTTTGATAATTCCAAAAAGTGTCTGTAATTTTTAGGGATTGTAAACTCTTTTTAGTTTTTAAATATCAGGTTTTGCAATCGTTGAGAAAAGGGGGAGGCGGGGGACTTCTAACTGAGTGTTTTCTTAAAAAAATATAGCCCATTACGCATGATAAATCACTTTACAATCATATATGATCGTTAGGTCAGCTTTTTGTAAATGGGCAAAATAATGGCTTGTTTGACTCAGGTAAATATGCCACCGCACATTCACTAAAGAATTTAATGTTATTCTCTTTCAAAGGTTTGCATCCATAGGTCATTTGCATCTTTAAAATGTTTCAAGCATGCATTCCCATTTTTTAAAACATGTGTAGAAAAATCTCTTTCTTATGAAATTCCAAGCTGTTAGGGTTGAACTAGTGGAATTTCCCAAACTTGGATAACAGAACTTTTGTGTTCAATTGTGGTGTGTGAATAAATTTTCTTTACTTACATTTGTTATTGCTTTAAAGTTTTTCCTTACACAAACTCTTAAATTTTCAATTTGTTGTGATCTATTTTCCTTTTATATCCTTTTTTGTTTACGAGATGGAGGGAAAGTTAAAACTCAAGTTTTATTTTAACAAAAGAAAGTACACATCCAAAATGGAAATGCCCAATGCACAAATGTAGAGAATGATAATTCCAAAAAGTGTCAATAATTTTTAGGGATTGTTTACTCTTTTTAGTTTTTATATATCAGATTTGGCAATTGTCGGGAAGAAGGGGAGGCGAGGGATTTTTAACCGAGTATTGACTCCCAATCCATAAGTCATTCCTTACAAAAATATAGCCCGTTATGCATGATAAATCACTTTACAATCATCTATGATCGTTTGGTCAGCTTTTTGTCATTGGCCAAAATAATGGCTTGTTTGACTCGGGTAAATATCCCACCGTACTTTCACTTGAGCATTTAATGTTATTCTCTTTAAAAGGTTTGGATCCATAAGTCATTTGCATCTTTAACATGTTTCAAGCATGCATGTCCCTTTTTTAAAACATGTGTAGAAAAATCTCTTTCTTATGAAATTCCAAGATGTTAGGGTTGAACTAGTGGAATTTCCCAAACTTGGATAACAAAACTTTTGTGTTCAATAGTGGTGTGTGAATAAATTTTCATTACTTACATTTGTTAATTCTTTAAATTTTTTCCATACATCAACTCTAAAATTTTAATTTTGTTGTGATCTATTTGCCTTATTTATCTTTTTTTTTTGTTTTCGAGATGAAGAGAAAGTGAAAACTCAAGGTTTGATTTAAGAAAAAAAAGTACACGTCTAAAATGAAAATGCACAATGTACAAATGTAGAGAGTGATAATTCCAAAAAGTGTCTATAATTTTTATTGATTGTAAACTCTGTTTTAGTTTCTATATATAATGTTTTGCAATGGTGGGGAAAGGGGGTGGCGGGGGATTTTTAACCGAGTGTTGACTCCCAATCCATAAGTCATTCCTTACAAAAATATAACCCATTACACATGATAAATTACTTTACAATCATCTATGATCGTTAGATCAGCTTTTTGTAAATGTTCAAAATAATGGCTTGTTTGACTCGGGTAAATATCCCACCGCACGTTCACTACAAAATTTATTGTTATTCTCTTTAAAAAATTTGGACCCATAGGTCATTTGCATCTTTAACATGTTTCAAGAATGGATTTCCATTTTTTAATACATGTGTAGAAAAATCTCTTTCTTATAAAATTCCTAGCTATTAGGGTTGAACTAGTGAAATTTCCCAAACTTGGATAACAAAACTTTTGAGTTCATTTGTGGTGTGTGAAAAATTTTTATCTACCTACATTTGTTATTGCTTTAAATTTTTTCCATACATGAACTCTGAAATTTTCATTTTGTTGTGATCTATTTGACTTTTATCTCTTTTTTTGTTTATGAGATGAAGGGAAAGTAAAAACTCAAGTTTTGATTTAAGAAAAAAAACTACACATCTTAAATGGAAATTCACAATGCTCAAATGTAGAGAGTGATAATTCCAAAAAGTGTCTATAATTTTTAGGGATTGTAAACTCTTTTAAGTTTTTATATATCAGGTTTTGCATTCATTGGGAAAAGGGGGAGGCGGGGGATTTTAAACCGAGTGTTGACTCTCAATCCATAAGTCATTCCTTACAAAAATATAGCCCGTTACGCATGATAAATCACTTTACAATCATCTATGATTGGTAGGTCAGTTTTTTTTAAATGGGCAAAATAATGGCTTGTTTGAATCGAGTAAATATCCCACCGCACGTTCACTTGTGAATTTAATGTTATTCTCTTTAAATGGTTTGGATCCATAGGTCATTTGCATCTTTCATATGTTTCAAGCATGCATTTCCATTTTTTAAAACATGTGTAGAAAAATCTCTTTCTTATGAAATTCCAAGCTGTTAGGGTTGAACTAGTGGAATTTCCCAAAGTTGATAACAAAAATTTTGTGTTCATTAGTGGTGTGTGAATAAATTTTCTTTACTTACATTTGTTATTGCGTTAAATTTTTTCCATACATAAACTCTAAAATTTTCATTTTATTGTGATCTATTTGCCTTTTATATCTTTTTTTTTTGTTTTTGAGATGAAAGGAAAGTGAAAACTCAAGTTTTGATTTAAGAAAAAAAAGTACACGTCTAAAATGCAAATGCACAATGCAAAAATGTTGAGAGTGATAATTCCAAAAAGTGTCTGTAATTTTTAGGGATTGTAAACTCTTTTTTAGTTTTTATATATCAGGTTTTTAATCGTCAGAAAAAGGGGGACGCGGCGGATTTTTAACTGAGTCTTGAGTCCCAATCCATAAGTCATTACTAACAAACAGATAGCCCGTAATGCATGATAAATCACTTTACAATCATCTATGAACGGTAGGTCAGTTTTTTGTAAATGGGCAAAATAATGGCTTGTTTGACTCGGGTAATTATCCCACCGCACGTTCACTTGAGATTTTAATGTTATTCTCTTTAAAAGGTTTGTACCCATAGGTCATTTGCATCTTTAACATGTTTCAATCATGCATATCCATTTTTTAAAACATGTGTAGAAAAATCTATTTCTTATAAAATTCCAAGCTATTAGGGTTGAACTAGTGGAATTTCCCAAACTATGATAACAATGCTTTGATGTTCATTTGTGGTCTGTGAATAAATTTTCTTTACTTAAATTTGTTGTTGTTGTAAATTTTTTCCTTACATAAACTCTAAAATTTTCATTTTGTTGTGATCTATTTGCGTTCTATCTCTTTTTTTGTTTACGAGAGGAAGAGCAACGCACAAATGTAGAGAGTGATAATTCCAAAAAGTTTTTATAATTTTTAGGGATTGTACACTCTTTTTAGTTTTTAAATATCTTATTTGGCAATCGTCGGGAAAAGGGGGAGGCGTGGGATTTTTAATCGAGTTTTGACTCCCAATCCATAAGTCATCCCTTACAAAAATATAGTCCGTTATGCATGATAAATCACTTTACAATCATCTATGATCGTTAGATAAGCTTTTTTTTGACTTGGGTATATATCTCACCGCACGTTCACTGGAGAATTTAATGTTATTCTCTTTAAAAGGTTTGGACCCATAGGCCATTTGCATCTTTAACATGTTTCAAGCATACATTTCCATTTTTTAAAACATGTGTAGAAAAATCTCTTTCTTATGAAATTCCTAGGTATTATTGTTTAACTAGTGGAATTTCGCAAACTTGGATAAAAAAACTTTTGTGTTCATTAGTGGTGTGTGAATAAATTTTCTTTTCTTACATTTGTTATTGCTTTAAATTTTTTCCATACATGAACTGTAAAATTTTCATTTTGTTGTGATCTATTTGCCTTTTATATCTTTTTTTTTGTTTTCGAGAAGAAGGGAAAGTGAAAACTCAAGTTTTGATTTAAGAAAAAATAGTACAAACCTAAAATGGAAATGCACAATGCACAAATGTAGAGAATGATAATTCCAAAAAGTGTTTATAACTTTTAGGGATTGTAAACTCTTTTTTAGTTTATATATATCAGGTTTTGCAATCGTCAGGAAAAGGGGGTGGTAGGGGATTTTTAACCGTGTTGACCCCCAATCCATAAGTCATTCCTTACAAAAATATAGCCCATTACGCATGATAAATTACTTTACAATCATCTATGATCGTTAGGTCAGCTTTTTGTAATTGGGCAAAATAATGGCTTGTTTGACTCGGGTAAATATCCCACTGCACGTTCACTTGAGAATTTAATGTTATTCTCTTTAAAAAGTTTTCATCCATAGGTCATTTGGTTCTTTAACATGTTTTGAGCATGCATATCCATTTTTTAAAACATGTGTAGAAAAATATTTTTCTTATAAAATTGAAAGCTATTAGGGTTGAACTAGTGGAATTTCCCAAATTTGGATAAGAAAACTTTTGCGTTCATTTGTGGTGTGTGAATAAATTTTATTTTCTTAAATTTTTTATTGCTTTAAATTTTTTCCATTCATAAACTCTAAAATTTTCATTTAGTTGTGATCTATTTGCCTTTTATCTCTTTTTTTTGTGTACGAGATGAAGCAAAAGTGCTCAAGATTTGATTTAAGAAAGAAAAGTATACATCTAAAATGGAAATGCACAACGCACAAATGTACAGAGTGATAATTCCAAAAAGTGTCAGTAATTTTTAGGGATTGTAAACTCTTTTTAGTTTTTATATATTAGATTTTGCATTCGTCGGGAAAAGCAAGAGGCGGGGGATTTTTAACCGAGTGTTGACTCCCAATCCATAAGTCATTCCTTTAAAAAAATATAGCCCCTTATAGATGATAAATCACTTTAAAATCATCTATGATCGTTAGGTCAGCTTTTAGTAAATGGGAAAATAATTCCCTTTTTGACTCGGGTAAATATCCCATCGCACGTTCACTTGAGAAATTAACATTATTCTCTTTAAAAGGTTTGGATCCATAGGTCATTTGCATCTTTAACATGTTTCAAGCATGCATTTACATTTTTTAAAACATGTGTAGAAAGATCTCTTTCTTATAAAATTCCAACCTATTAGGGTTAAACTAGTGGAATTTCCCAAACTTGGACAACAAAACTTTTGTGTTCTTTTGTGGTGTGTGAATAAATTTTATTTTATTATATTTTTTATTGTTTTATATTTTTTCCACTCATAAACTCTAAAATTTTCATCTTGTAGGGATCTTTTTGCCTTTTATCACTTTTTTTTGTTTACGAGATGAAGGGAAAGTGAAAACTCAAGTTTATAATTAAGAAAAAAAATGAACACATGTAAAATGGAAATGCACAATGCACAAATGTAGAGAGTGATAATTCCAAAAAGTGTATGTATTTCTAGGGTTTGTAAACTCTTTTTAGTTTTTATATATCATGTTTTGCAATCGTCGGGAAAAGGGCAGGCGGGGGATTTTTAACCGAGTGTTGACTCCCAATCCATAAGTCATTCCATACAAAAATTTAGCCTGTTACGCATGATAAATTACTTTACAATCATCTATGATTGGTAGGTCAGTTTTTTTTAAATGGGCAAAATAATGGCTTGTTTGAATCGAGTAAATATCCCACCGCACGTTCACTTGTGAATTTAATGTTATTCTCTTTAAATGGTTTGGATCCATAGGTCATTTGCATCTTTCATATGTTTCAAGCATGCATTTCCATTTTTTTAAAACATGTGTAGAAAAATCTCTTTCTTATGAAATTCCAAGCTGTTAGGGTTGAACTAGTGGAATTTCCCAAAGTTGATAACAAAAATTTTGTGTTCATTAGTGGGGTGTGAATAAATTTTCTTTACTTACATTTGTTATTGCGTTAAATTTTTTCCATACATAAACTCTAAAATTTTCATTTTATTGTGATCTATTTGCCTTTTATATCTTTTTTTTTTTGTTTTTGAGATGAAAGGAAAGTGAAAACTCAAGTTTTGATTTAAGAAAAAAAAGTACACGTCTAAAATGCAAATGCACAATGCAAAAATGTTGAGAGTGATAATTCCAAAAAGTGTCTGTAATTTTTAGGGATTGTAAACTCTTTTTTAGTTTTTATATATATCAGGTTTTTAATCGTCAGAAAAAGGGGGACGCGGCGGATTTTTAACTGAGTCTTGAGTCCCAATCCATAAGTCATTACTAACAAACAGATAGCCCGTAATGCATGATAAATCACTTTACAATCATCTATGAACGGTAGGTCAGTTTTTTGTAAATGGGCAAAATAATGGCTTGTTTGACTCGGGTAATTATCCCACCGCACGTTCACTTGAGATTTTAATGTTATTCTCTTTAAAAGGTTTGTACCCATAGGTCATTTGCATCTTTAACATGTTTCAATCATGCATATCCATTTTTTAAAACATGTGTAGAAAAATCTATTTCTTATAAAATTCCAAGCTATTAGGGTTGAACTAGTGGAATTTCCCAAACTATGATAACAATGCTTTGATGTTCATTTGTGGTCTGTGAATAAATTTTCTTTACTTAAATTTGTTGTTGCTGTAAATTTTTTCCTTACATAAACTCTAAAATTTTCATTTTGTTGTGATCTATTTGCGTTCTATCTCTTTTTTTGTTTACGAGAGGAAGAGCAACGCACAAATGTAGAGAGTGATAATTCCAAAAAGTTTTTATAATTTTTAGGGATTGTACACTCTTTTTAGTTTTTAAATATCTTGTTTGGCAATCGTCGGGAAAAGGGGGAGGCGTGGGATTTTTAATCGAGTTTTGACTCCCAATCCATAAGTCATCCCTTACAAAAATATAGTCCGTTATGCATGATAAATCACTTTACAATCATCTATGATCGTTAGATAAGCTTTTTTTTGACTTGGGTATATATCTCACCGCACGTTCACTGGAGAATTTAATGTTATTCTCTTTAAAAGGTTTGGATCCATAGGCCATTTGCATCTTTAACATGTTTCAAGCATACATTTCCATTTTTTAAAACATGTGTAGAAAAATCTCTTTCTTATGAAATTCCTAGGTATTATTGTTTAACTAGTGGAATTTCGCAAACTTGGATAAAAAAACTTTTGTGTTCATTAGTGGTGTGTGAATAAATTTTCTTTTCTTACATTTGTTATTGCTTTAAATTTTTTCCATACATGAACTGTAAAATTTTCATTTTGTTGTGATCTATTTGCCTTTTATATCTTTTTTTTTGTTTTCGAGAAGAAGGGAAAGTGAAAACTCAAGTTTTGATTTAAGAAAAAATAGTACAAACCTAAAATGGAAATGCACAATGCACAAATGTAGAGAATGATAATTCCAAAAAGTGTTTATAACTTTTAGGGATTGTAAACTCTTTTTTAGTTTATATATATCAGGTTTTGCAATCGTCAGGAAAAGGGGGTGGTAGGGGATTTTTAACCGTGTTGACCCCCAATCCATAAGTCATTCCTTACAAAAATATAGCCCATTACGCATGATAAATTACTTTACAATCATCTATGATCGTTAGGTCAGCTTTTTGTAATTGGGCAAAATAATGGCTTGTTTGACTCGGGTAAATATCCCACTGCACGTTCACTTGAGAATTTAATGTTATTCTCTTTAAAAAGTTTTCATCCATAGGTCATTTGGTTCTTTAACATGTTTTGAGCATGCATATCCATTTTTTAAAACATGTGTAGAAAAATATTTTTCTTATAAAATTGAAAGCTATTAGGGTTGAACTAGTGGAATTTCCCAAATTTGGATAAGAAAACTTTTGCGTTCATTTGTGGTGTGTGAATAAATTTTATTTTCTTAAATTTTTTATTGCTTTAAATTTTTTCCATTCATAAACTCTAAAATTTTCATTTAGTTGTGATCTATTTGCCTTTTATCTCTTTTTTTTGTGTACGAGATGAAGCAAAAGTGCTCAAGATTTGATTTAAGAAAGAAAAGTATACATCTAAAATGGAAATGCACAACGCACAAATGTACAGAGTGATAATTCCAAAAAGTGTCAGTAATTTTTAGGGATTGTAAACTCTTTTTAGTTTTTATATATTAGATTTTGCATTCGTCGGGAAAAGCAAGAGGCGGGGGATTTTTAACCGAGTGTTGACTCCCAATCCATAAGTCATTCCTTTAAAAAAATATAGCCCCTTATAGATGATAAATCACTTTAAAATCATCTATGATCGTTAGGTCAGCTTTTAGTAAATGGGAAAATAATTCCCTTTTTGACTCGGGTAAATATCCCATCGCACGTTCACTTGAGAAATTAACATTATTCTCTTTAAAAGGTTTGGATCCATAGGTCATTTGCATCTTTAACATGTTTCAAGCATGCATTTACATTTTTTAAAACATGTGTAGAAAGATCTCTTTCTTATAAAATTCCAACCTATTAGGGTTAAACTAGTGGAATTTCCCAAACTTGGACAACAAAACTTTTGTGTTCTTTTGTGGTGTGTGAATAAATTTTATTTTATTATATTTTTTATTGTTTTATATTTTTTCCACTCATAAACTCTAAAATTTTCATCTTGTAGGGATCTTTTTGCCTTTTATCACTTTTTTTGTTTACGAGATGAAGGGAAAGTGAAAACTCAAGTTTATAATTAAGAAAAAAAATGAACACATGTAAAATGGAAATGCACAATGCACAAATGTAGAGAGTGATAATTCCAAAAAGTGTATGTATTTCTAGGGTTTGTAAACTCTTTTTAGTTTTTATATATCATGTTTTGCAATCGTCGGGAAAAGGGCAGGCGGGGGATTTTTAACCGAGTGTTGACTCCCAATCCATAAGTCATTCCATACAAAAATTTAGCCTGTTACGCATGATTAATCACTTTAAAATCATCTTTGATCGTTAGGTCAGCTTTTTGTAAATGGGCAAAATAATGGCTTGTTTGACTCGGGTAAATATCCCACCGCACGTTCACTTGAGAATTTACTGTTATTCTCTTTAAAAAGTTTTGATCCGTAGGTCATTTGCATCTTTAACACATTTCAAGCATGCATATCCATTTTTTAGAGCATGTGTAGAAAAATCTTTTTCTTATAAAATTCCAAGCTATTAGGTTGAACTAGAGGAATTTCCCAAATTTGGATAACAAACCTTTTGTGTTCATTTTTGGTGTGTGAATAAATTTACTTTACTTACATTTGTTATTGCTTTAAATTTTTTCCATACCTAAACTCTAAAATTTTTATTTTGTTGTGATCTATTTGCCTTTTATCTCTTTTTTTGTGTACGAGATTATGGGAAAGTGAACACTTAAGATTTGATTTAAGAAAAAAAGTACACATCTAAAATGGAAATGCACAACGCACAAATTTATAGAGTGATAATTCCAAAAAGTGTCAGTAACTTTTAGTGATTGTAAACTCTTTTTAGTTTTTATACATCAGGTTTTGCAATCATGGGGAAAAGCAAGAGGAGGGGGATTTTTAACCGAGTGTTGACTCCCAATCCATAAGTCATTGCTTACAAAAATATAGCCCCTTACGCATGATAAATCACTTTATAATCATCCATGATCGTTAGGTCAGCTCTTAGTAAATGGGCAAAATAATAGCTTGTCTGACTCGGGTAAATATCCCACCGCACGTTCACTTGAGAATTTAATGTTATTTTCTTTAAAAGGTTTGGATCCATAGATCATTTCCATCTTTAACATGTTACAAGCAAGCATATCCATTTTTTAAAACATGTGTAGAAAAATATCTTTCTTATAAAATTCCAAGCAATTAGGGTAGAACTAGTGGAATTTCTCAAACTCGGATAACAAAACTTTTGTGTTCAAATGTGGTGCGTGAATAAATTTTCTTTTTTTAAAATAGTTATTGCTTTAAATTTTTTCCGTACATAAACTCTAAAATTTTCATTTTGTTGTGATCTATTTGACTTTTATCTCTTTTTTTTGTTTACGAGATGAAGGGAAAGTGAAAACTCAAGATTTGATTTAAGAAAAAAAAGTACACATCTAAAATGGAAATACTCAATGCACAAATGTATAGAGTTATAATTCCAAAAAGTGTCAGTAATTTTTAGTGATTGTAAACTCTTTTTCGTTTTTATATACCAGGTTTTGCAATTGTTGGGAAAAGGGGGAGGCGGAGGATTTTTAACCGAGTGTTGACTCCCAATCCATAAGTCATTCCTTTAAAACATACAGCCCATTATGTATGATAAATCACTTTAGGATCATCTATGATCGTTAGGTTAGCTTTATGTAAGTGGGCAAAATGAAGGCTTGTTCGACCCGGGTAAATATCCCACCGCAAGTTCACTTGAGAATTTAATGTTATTCTTTATTCTTTTTAAAATATTTTGATCCATAGGTCATTTGCATCTTTAACATGTTTCAAGCATGCATATCCATTTTTTAAAACATGTGTAGAAAAATCGCTTTCTTACAAAATTCCAAGCTATTAGGGTTGAACTAGTGGAATTTCCCAAACTCAGATAACAAAAATTTGTGTTCATTTGTGGTGGGTGAATTAATTTCCTTTACATACATTTGTGATTGCTTTAAATTTTTTCCTTACATAAACTGTAAAAGTTTCATTTTGTTGTGATCTATTTGCCTTTTATTTCTTTTTTTGTTTACGAGATGAAGGGAAAGTGAAAACTCAAATTTTGATTTAAGAAAAAAAAGTACACATCTAAAATGGAAATGCACAATGCACAAATGTAGAGAATGATAATTCCAAAAAATGTCTGTAATTTTTTGGGATTGTAAACTCTTTTTAGTTTTTATATATCAGGTTTTGCAATCATCATGAAAGGGCGAGGTGGAGGAATTTTAACCAAGTGTTGACTCCCAATCCATAAGTCATTCCTTACAAAAATATAGCCTGTTACACATGATAAATCACTTTACAATCATCTATGAACGTTAGGCCAGTTTTTTGTAAAAGAGCAAAATAATGGCTTGTTTGACTCGGGTAAATATCCCACCGCACATTCACTTGAGCATTTAATATTATTCTCTTTAAAATGTTTGGTTCCATAGGTCATTTGCATCTTTAACATTTTCAAGCATGCATATCCATTTTTTAAATCATGTGTAGAAAAATCTCTTTCTTATAAAATTCCAATCTATTACGGTTGAACCAGTGGAATTTCCCAATCTAGGGTAACAAAAATTTCGTGTTCATTTGTGGTTTGTGAATAAATTTTCTTTACTTACTTTTCTTAATACTTTAAATTTTTTTAATTCATAAAGTCTAAAATTTTCATTTTGATGTGATCTATTTGCCTTTTATCTCTTTTTTATTTACGAGATGAAGGGAAAGTGAAAACTCAAGTTTCTATTTAAGAAAAAAAAGTACACATCTAAAATGTAAATGCACAATGGACAAATGTAGAGAGTCATAATTCCAAAAAGTGTCTGTAATTTTTTGGGATTGTAAACTTTTTTTAGTTTTTATATATCTAGTTTTACAATCGTCGGGAAACGGGGGAGGTGGGGGAAATTTAACCGAGTGTTAACTCCCAATCCATAAGTCATTCCTTACAAAATATAGCCCGTTACACATGAAAAATCACTTTACTATCATTTATAATCGTCAAGTCAACTTTTTTTAAATGGGCAAAATAATGGCTTATTTGACTTGGGTAAATATCCCACTGCAAGTTCACTTGAGAATTTAATGTTATTCTCTTTAAAAGTTTTGGATCCATAGGTCATTTGCATCTTTAACATGTTTCAAGTATGCATTTCCATTTTTTAAAACATGGGCAGAAAAATCTCTTTCAAATAAAATTCCAAGCTATGAGGGTTGAACTAGTGGAATTTCCCAAACTTGGTTAACAAAATTTTTGTGTTCATTGTGGTTTTTTAATAAATTTTATTTACTTACATTTGTTATTGCTTTAAATCTTTTCCATACATAAACTCTATATTTTTTATTTTGTTGTGATCTATTTGCCTTTTATCTCTTTTTTTGTTTACAAGATGCCGGGAAAGTGAAAACTCAAGTTTCGATTTAAGAAAAAAAAGTACACATCTTAAATGGAAATGCACAAAGCACAAATGTAGAGAGTGATAATTCTAAAAAGTGTCTGTACTTTTTATGGATTGTGAACTGTTTTTAGTTTTTATATATTAGGTTTTGCAATCATCGGGAAAAGGGGAAGGCGTGGGATTTCCAATCCATAGGTCATTCCTTACAAAAATATTGCACGTTACGCATGATAAATCACTTTATAATCTTTGAACGTTAGGACAGCGTTTTGTAAATTTTCAAAATAATGGCTTGTTTTACTCGGGTAAATATCCCGCCAAACGTTCACTTGAGAATTTAATGTTATTCTCTTTACAAGGTTTGGATCCATATCTCATTTGCATCTTTAACATGTTTCATGTATGCATATTCATTTTTTAAAACATGTGTAGAAAAATCTTTTTCTAATAAAATTCCAAGCTATTAGGGTTCAACTAGTGGAATTTCCAAAACTTGGATAACAAAACTTTTGTGTTCATCTGTCGTATGTGTATAAATTTTCTTTACTTACATTTTTTATTGCTTTAAATTTTTTCCATACTTAAACTCTAAAATTTTCATTTTCTTGTGATCTATTTGACTTTTTTTTTATCTGAGATGATGGGAAAGTGAAAACTCAAGTTATGATTTAATAAAAAAAAAAAAGAACACATCTAAAATGGAAATGCATAACGCACAAATGTAGAGAGTGATAATTCCAAAAAGTTTCTGTAGTTTTTAGGAATTGTAAACTCTTTTAAGTTTTTATATATCAGGTTTTGCATTCATTGGGAAAAGGGGAAGGTGGGGGATTTTAATTTAGTGTTGATTCCCAATCCTTTAAGTCATTCCTTACAAAAATATAGCCCGTTACACATGATCAATCACTTTACAATCATCTATGATCGTTTGGTCAGCTTTTTGTAAATAGGCAAAATAATGGCTTGTTTAACTCGGGTAAATATCCCGCCGCACATTCACTTGAGAATTTAATGTCATTCTCTTCAAAAGGTTTGGATCCATAGGTCATTTGCATCTTTACCATGTTTCAAGCATGCATATCCATTTTTTAAAAAATGTGTAGACAAATATTTTTCTTATAAAATTCCTAGCTATTAGGGTTGAATTAGTGGAATTTCCCAAACTTGGATAACAAAACTTTTGTGTTCAGTTGTGGTGTGTGAATAAATATTTTTTACTTATATTTTTTATTGCTTTAAATTTTTTCCATACATAAACTTATAAATTTTTATTTTTTTGTGATCTATTTCCTTTTATCTCTTTTTTTGTTTACGAGATGAAAAGAAAGTGAAAACTCAAGTTTTGATTTAAGAAAAAAATGTACACATCTTAAATAGAAATGCACAATGCAAAAATGTTGAGACTGATAAGTCCAAAAGTGTCTATAATTTTTAGGGATTATAAACTCTTTTTAGTTTTTATATATCAGGTTTTGTAATAGTCAGGAAAAGGGGGAGGCGGTGGATTTTTAACCGAGTGTTGACTCTCAATCCATAAGTCAATCCTTATAAAAATATAGCCCGTTATGCATGCTAAATCACTTTACTATCATTTATGAACGTTAGGTCAGGTTTTGTAAATGGGAAAAATAATGGCTTGTCTAACTCGGGTAAATGTCCCACCGCACGTTTGCTAGAGAATTTAATGTTATTCTTATTAAAAGTTTAGGATCCATAGGTCATTTGCATCTTTAACATGTTTCAAGCATGCATATCCATTTTTTAAAACATGTGTAGAAAAATCTCTTTCTTATAAAATTCCAAGCTATTAGGGTTGAACTAGTGGATTTTCTCAAACATGGATAACAAAAATTTTGTGTTCTTTTTTGGTGTGTGAATAAATTTTATTTTCTTACATTTGTAATTGCTTTAAAGTTTTTCCATACATAAACTCAAAAATTTTCCTTTTGTTATGATCTATTTGCCTTTTATTTCTTTTTTTGTTTACGAGATGAAGGGAAAGTGAAAACTCAAGTTTATATATAAGAAAAAAAGTACACATGTAAAATGGAAATTTACATTGCACAAATCTAGAGAGTGATAATTCCAAAAAGTGTCTGTAATTTTTAGGGATTGTAAACTATTTTTAGTTTTTATATATCAGGTTTTACAATCGTCAGGAAAAGGGGGAGGTGGGGGATTTTTAATCGAGTGTTGACTCCAGTCCCATAAGTCATTCCTTATAAAAATATAGCCTGTTACGCATGATAAATCACTTCACAATCATTTATGATCGTTAGGTCAGCTTTTTGGAAAAGGGCAAAAGAATGGCTTGTTTGACTCGGGTAAATATCCCACTTCATGTTCACTTGAGAATTTAATGTTATTCTCTTTAAAATTTTTGATCCATAGGTCATTTGCATCTTAAATATGTTTCAAGCATGCATTTCCATTTTTTACAACATGTGTAGAAAAATCTCTTTCTTATAAAATACCAAGCAATTAGGGTTGAACTAGTGGAATTTCCCAAACTTGGATAACAAAACTTTTTTGTTCATTTGTGCTGTGCGAATAAAATTTTTTTACTTACTTTTGTTATTACTTTAAATTTTTTCCATACATAAACTCTAAAAATTTAATGTAGTTGTGATCTATTTGCCTTTTATCTTTTTTTTTTGTTGACGAGATCAAGGGAAAGTGAAAACTCTAGTTTTGATTTAAGAAAAAAAAGTACACATCTAAAATGGAAATGGGCAATGTACAAATGTAGAGAGTGATAATTCCAAAAAGTGTCTATAATTTTTGGGGATTGTAATCTCTTTTTAGTTTTTATATATCAAGTTTAGCAAACGTCAGGAAAAGGGGGAGGAAGGGGATTTTTAACCAAGTGTTGACGCCCAATCCATAAGTCATTCCTTACAGAAATATAGCCCATTACGCATGATAATTACTTTACAATCATCTATGATCATTATGTCAGCTTTATGTTAAAGGGCAAAATGAAGGCTTGTTTGACTCGGGTAAATATCCCCCCACACGTTCACTTGAGAATTTAAAGTTATTCACTTTAAAAAGTTTGGATCCATAGGTTATTTGCATCTTTAACATGTTTTAAGCATGCACATCCATTTTTTAAAACATGTGTAGAAAAAAGCTCTTTCTTATATAATTCCAAGCTATTAGGGTTGAACTAGTGGAATTTCCATCACTCGGATAACAAAACTTTTGTGTTCATTTGTGGTGTGTGAATAAATTTTCTTTACTTACATTTGTGATTGCTTTAAATTTTTTGCATATATAAACTCCAAAATTTTCATTTTGTTGTGATCTATTTGCCTTTTATCTCTTTTTTTGTTTACTAGATAAAGGAAAAGTGAAAACTCAAGTTTTGAATATATAAAAAAAAGTACACATCTAAAATGGAAATGCACAATGCAAAAATGTAGAGAGTGATAATTCCAAAAAGTGACTGTAATTTTTAGGGATTGTAAACTCTTTTTGGTTTTTATAAATCAGGTTTTGCAATCGTCAGGAAAAGGGGAAGGCGGGGGATTTTTAACCGAGTGTTGACTCCCAATCCATGAGTCATTCCTTAATTTAGTATAGCTCGTTGTGCATGATAAATCACTTTACAATCATCTATGATCTTTGGGTTAGCGTTTTTTAAATGGGTAAAATAATGGCTGGTTTGATTGGGTAAATATCCCACTGCCCGTTCACTTGAGAATTTAACGTTATTCTCTTTAAAAGTTTGGTTTCATAGGTGATTTGCATCTTTAACATGTTTCAAGCATGCATATCCATTTTTTAAAACGTGTTTAGAAAAATCTCTTTCTTACAAAATTCCAAGCTATTAGGGTTAAACTAGTGAAATTTCAAAAACTTGGATAACAAAACTTTTGTGTTCATTTTTGGTGTGTAAATAAATTTTATTTGCTTACATTTGTTTTGACGTAAAATTTTTTCCACACATAAACTCTAAAAATTTGATTTTGTTGTGATCTATTTGCCTTTTATTTGTTTTTTTCTTCACGGAATGAAGGGAAAGTGAAAATTCAAGTTTTGATTTAAGAAAAAAGTATACATCTATAATGGAAATGCGCAATGCACAAATATAGAGAGACTTAATTCCAAAAAGATTCCATAATTTTTAGGGATTGAAAACTCTTTTTAGTTTTTATATATCAGGTTTTGCATTCGTCGGGAAAAGGGGGAGGCGGGGTTTTTTAACTGAGTGTTGATTCCCAATCCATAAGTCATTACTTACAAAAATAAAGCCCGTTATGCATGATAAATCACTTTACAATCATCTATGATCGTTAGGTCAGCCTTTTGTAAATGGGCAAAATAATGGCTTGTTTGACACGGGTAAATATCCCACCCCCCGTTCACTTGAGAATTTAATGTTATTCTCTTTAAAAAGTTTGGTTCCATAGGTGATTTGCATCTTTAACATGTTTCAAGCATGCATATCCATTTTTTAAAATGTGTTTAGAAAAATCTCTTTCTTATTAAATTCCAAGCTACTAGGGTTGAACTAAATGAATTTAAAAAACTTGGAAAACAAAACTTTTGTGTTCATTTAAGGTGTGTGAGTAAATTTCTTTGCATACATTTGTTATTAGGTAAAAATTTTTCCATTCATAAACTCTAAAAATTTGATTTTGTTGTGATCTATTTGCCTTTTATCTCTTTTTTTGTTTACAAGATGAAGGTAAAGTGAAAATTCAAGTTTTGATTTAAGAAAAAAGTATACATCTATAATGGAAATGCGCAATGGACAAATATAGAGAGACATAATTCCAAAAAGATTCGGTAATTTTTAGGGATTGTAAAATCTTTTTAGTTTTTATATATCAGGTTTTGCAATCGTCGGGAAAAGGGGGAGGCGGGGTTTTTTAACTGAGTGTTGTCTCCCAATCCATAAGTCATTCCTAACAAAAATAAAGCCCGTTACACATGATAAATTACTTTATAATCATCAATGATCGTTAGGTCAGCTTTTTGTAAATGGGCAAAATAATGGTTTGTTTGACACGGGTAAATATCCCACCGCCCGTTTACTTGAGAATTTAATTTTATTCTCTTTAAAAAGTTTGGTTCCTTAGGTGATTTCCATCTTTAACATGTTTCAAGCATGCATATCCATTTTTTAAAACGTGTTTAGAGAAATCTCTTTCTTATAAAATTCCAAGCTATTAGGGTTGAACTAGTGGAATTTAAAAAACATGGAAAACAAAACTTTTGTGTTCATTTGTGGTGTGTGAAAAAATTTTATTTGCTAACATTTGTTATTACGTCAAATTTTTTCCATACACAAACTCTAAAAATTTGATTTTGTTGTGATATATTTGCTTTTATCTCCTTTTTGTTTACGAGATGAAGGGAAAGTGAAAATTCAAGTTTTGATTTAAGAAAAAAGTATACATCTATAATGGAAAGGCACAATGCACAATTGTAGAAAGAGATAATTCCAAAATGATTCCATAATTTTTAGGGATTGTAAACTCTTTTTAGTTTTTATATATCAGGTTTTGTAATCATCGGGAAAAGGGGGAGGAGGGGTTTTTTAACTGAGTGTTGACTCCCAATCCATAAGTTATCTTACAAAAATAAAGCCTATTACGTATGATAAATCACTTTACAATCATCTATGATTGTTAGGTCAGCTTTTTGTAAATGGGGTAAATAATGGCTTGTTTGACACGGGTAAATATCCCACCACTCGTTCACTTGAGAATTTAATGTTATTCTCTTTAAAAAGTTTGGTTCCATAGGTGATTTGCATCTTTAACATGTTTCAAGCATGCATATCCATTTTTTAAAATGTGTTTAGAAAAATCTCTTTCTTATAAAATTCCAAGCTATTAGGGTTGAACTAGTGGAATTTCAAAAACATGGAAAACAAAACTTTTGTGTTCATTTTTGGTGAGTGAATAAATTTTCTTTGCTTACATTTGTTATTACGTCAAATTTTTTCCATATATGAACTCTAAAGATTTGATTTTGTTGTGATCTATTTGCCTTTTATCTCTTTTGTTGTTTACGAGATGAAGGGAAAGTGAAAATTCAAGTTTTTAGTTAAGAAAAAAGTATACATCTATAATGCATAATGCACAAATGTAGAAAGAGATAATTCCAAAAAGATTCCATAATTTTTAGGGATTGTAAACTCTTTTTAGTTTTTATATATCAGGTTTTGCAATCGTCGGGAAAAGAGGGAGGCGGGGTTTTTTTAACTAAGTATTGAATCTGAATCCATAAGTCATTCCTAACAAAAATAAAGCCCTTTACGCATGATAACTTACTTTAGAATCATCTATGATCGTTAGGTCAGCTTTTTGTAAATGGGCAAAATAATGGTTTGTTTGACTCGGGTAAATATCCCACTGCACGTTCACATGAGAATTTAATGTTATTCTCTTTAAAAGGTTTGGATCCAAAGGTCATTCGCTTCTGTAACATGTTTCAAGCTTGCATATCCATTTTTTAAAACATGTGTAGAAAAATCTCTTTCTTATAAACTTCCAAGCTATTAGGCTCGAACTAGTAGAATTTCCCAATCTCTGATAACAAAACTTTTGTGTTCATTTGTGGTGTGTGAATAAATTTTATTTACTTACATTTTTTATTGCTTTAATTTTTTTCTCTACATAAACTCAAAATTTTTTATTTTGTTGTGATCTCTTTTCCTTTTATCTCTTTTTTTGTTTATGAGATGAAGAGAAAGTAAGGACTCAAGTTTCGATTTAAGAAAAAGGTACACATCTAGAAATAAAATAGACGATGCACAAATCTAGAGATAGATAATTCCAAAATGTGTCTGTAATTTTTAGGGATTGTAAACTCATTTTAGTTTTTATATATCAGGTTTTGCAATAGTCAGGAAAACGGGGAGGTGGGGGATTTTAAACTGAGTGTTGACTCCCAATCCATAAGTCATTCCTTACAAAAATATAGCCCGTTACGCATGATAAATCACTTTACAATCATCTACGATCGTTAGGTCAGCTTTTTGTAAATGGGAAAAATAATGGCTTGTTTGACTCGGTTAAATATCCCACCGCACATTCACTTAAGAATTTAATGTTAATCTCTTTAAAAGGTTTGGATCCAAAGGTCATTCTCTTCTTTAACATGTTTCAAGCATGCATATCCATTTTTTAAAACATGTGTTGAAAAATCTCTTTCTTATAAAATTCTGAGCTATTAGGGTTGAACTACTGGAATTTCCCAAACTCGGATAACAAAAATTTTGTGTTAATTTGTGGTGTGTGAATAAATTTTCTTTACTTACATTTTTTATTGCTTTAAATGTTTTTAAAACATAAACTCTAAAATTTTCATTTTGAATTGATCTTTTTGCCTTTTATTTCTTTTTTTGTTTACGCGATGAAGGGAAAGTGAAAAGTCAAGTTTTTATTTAAGAAAAAAGAATACATCTAAAATGGAAATGCACAATGCACAAAAGTAGAGAGAGATAATTACAAAAAGTGTTAGTAATTTTTTGGGACTGTAAACTCTTTTAAGTTTTTATATATCAGCTTTTGCAATCAATGGGAAAAAGGGGAGGCTTGGGATTTTTAATTGACTGTTGACTCCCAATCCATAAGTCATCCCTTAAAAAAATATAGCCCATTACGCATGATAAATTTCTTTACAATCATGTATGATCGTTAGGTCAGCTTCTTTTAATTGGCCGAAATAATGGCTTTTTTGACACGGACAAATATCTCACCGCTTGTTTACTTGAGAATTTAATGTTATTCTCTTTAAAAGGTTTGGATCCATAGGTCATTTGCATCTTTAAGAAGTTCAAACATGTGGAGAAATGAATCTTTCTTATAAAACTCCGAGCTATTAGGGTTGAACTAGTGGAATTTCCCAAACTTGGATAACAAAACTTTTGTGTTCACTTGTAGTGTGTGATTAAATTTTTTTTACTTACATTTATTATTGCTTTAAATTTTTTCCATACATAAATTCTAAAATTTTCATTTTGTTGTGATCTATTTTCCTTTTATCTCTTTTTATGTTTACGAGATGAAGGGAAAGTGAAAACTCAAGTTTTTATTTAAGAAAAAAGTATACATCTAAAATGGAAATGCGCAATGCACAAATGTAGAGAGAGATAATTCCAAAAAGTGGTTGCAATTTTTAGGCATTGTAAACTTTTTTTAGTTTTTATATATTAGGTTTTGCAATCGTTGGGAAATGGGGGAGGCGGAGGATTTTTAACTGAGTGTAGACGCCCAATCCACAAGTTATTCCTTACAAAAATATAGCCCGTCACGCATGATAAATCACTTTACAATCATCTATGATCGCTATGTCAACATTTTGTAAATGTGCAAAATAATGGTTTGTTTGGCTCGGGTAAATATCCCACCGCACATTCACTTAAGATTTTAATGTTATTCTGTTTTAAAGGTTTCAATCTATTAGTCATTTGCATCTTTAACAAGTTCCAATCATGCATATCCAACTTTTAAAACATAAGTGGAAAATCTCTTTCTTATAAAATTCCGAGCTATTAGGGCTGAACTAGTGGAATTTTCAAAACTTGGATAACAAAAATTTTGAGTTCATTTTTTCGTGTGTGAATAACTTTTCTTTTCTTATATTTGTTATTGATTTTAACTTTTTCCATACGTAAACTCTAAAATTTTTATTTTGTTGTGATCTATTCTCATTTTATCTCTTTTTTTGTTTACGAGATGAAAGGAAAATGAAAACTCAAGTTCTGATTTACGCAAAAAGTATACATCTAAAATAGAAATGCACAATGCACAAATGTAGAAAGAGAAAACTCCATAAAGTTTTTTTAATTTTTAGGGATTGTAAACTCATTTTAGCATTCATATATCAGGTTTTGCATTCGTCGGGAAAGGGGAAGGCGGGGGATTTTTAACTGAGTATAGACTCCCAATCCATAAGTCATTCCTTACAAAAATATTACCCGCTACGCATGATAAATTACTTTACAATCATCTACGATCGTTAGGTGAGCTTTTTGTAAATGGGCAAAATAATGGCTTGTTTGACTCGGGTAAATATCCCACCGCACGTTCACTTGAGAATTTAATGTTATTCTCTTTAAAAGGTTTGGATCCATTGGTCATTTGCATCTTTAACATGTTTCAAGCATGCATATCCATTTTTTAAACTATGTATAGAAAAATCACATTCTTAAAAAATTCCGAGCTATTAGGGTTTAACTAGTGGAATTTACATAACTTGGATAGGAAAACTTTTGTATTCATTTGTTTATTGCTTTAAATTCTTTCCATACATCAAATATAAAATTTTCATTTTTTTGTGATCTACTTGTGTTTTATCACTTTTTTTGTTAACAAGATAAAGGGAAAGTGAAAACTCAAGCTTTGATTTATGAAAAGAGTATACATCTAAAATGAAAATGTACAATGCACAGTTGTAGAGAGAGATATTTCCAAAAAGTGTATGTAATTTTTAGGGATTGTGAACTCTTTTTAGATTTTATATCAGGTTCTGCAATCGTCGGGAAAAGGGGTAGGCGGAGGATTTTGAAATGAGTGTTGACTCCCAATTCAAAAGTCTTTTTAGATTTTATATCAGGTTCTGCAATCGTCGGGAAAAGGGGTAGGCGGGGGATTTTGAAATGAGTGTTGACTCCCAATTCAAAAGTCATTTCTTACGAAAATATAGTCCGTTACACATGATAAATCACTTTACAAATATCTATGATCGTTAAGTAAGGTTTCTGTAAATGGGCAAAATAATGGCTTGTTTGACTCGGGTAAATATCCCACTGCACGTTCACTTGAGAATTTAATGTAATTCTCTTTAAAAGGTTTGGATCCATAGGTCATTTGCATCTTTAACATGTTTCAAGCAAGCATATCCATTTTTAAAACATGTGCTGAAAAATCTCTTTCATATAAAATTCCGAGCAATTAGGGTTGAACTAGTGGAATTTCCCACACTCGGATAACAAAACTTTTGTGTTCATTTGTGGTGTGTGAATACATGTTCTTTACTTACATTTGTTTATTGCTTTAAATTCTTTCCATGCATAATCTCTAAAATCTTCATTTTGTATTGATCTATTTGCCTTTTATCTCTTTTTTTGTTTACGAGATGAAGGGAAAGTAAAAACTCAAGCTTTAATTTAAGAAAAAAATGTACATCTAAAATTTAAATGCACAATGCACAAATTTAGAGAGAGATAATTCCAAAAAGTGTGTATAATTTTTAGGGATAGTAAACTCTTTTCTGTTTTTATATATCAGGTAATGCAATCGTCCAGAAAAGGAAGAGGCGGGGGATTTTTAACCGGGTATTAACTTCCAAACCATAAGTCATTCCTTAAAAAAATATAGCCCGTTATGCATGATAAATCACTTTACAATCATCTATGATCGTTAGGTCAGCTTTTTGTAAATGGGCAAAATAATGGCTTGTTTGACTCGGGTAAATATCCCACCGCACGTTCACTTGAGAATTTAATCTTATTCTCGTTAAATGGTTTGGATCCATAGGATATTTGCATCGTTCACATGTTTCAAACATGCATATCCATTTTTTAAAACATGTGTAAAAATATCTCTTTGTTATAAACTTTCGAGCAATTAAGGTTGAACAAGTGGAATTTCCAGACATAAACTCTAAAATTTTCATTTTGTTGTGATCTATTTGCCTTTTATCTCTTTTTTCGTTCACGAGATGAAGGGAAAGTGAAAACTCAAGTTTTGAAGTAAGAAGAAAGTTTACATCTAAAAGGGAAATTCACAATGCACAAATGTAGAGAGAGATAATTCCAAGAAGTTTCTGTAATTTTTAGGGATTGTAAACTCTTTTAGTTTTTATATATCTGGTTCTGCAATCGTCGGGAAAAGGGGGAGGCGAGAGATTTTTAAATGAGTGTTCACTCCCAATCATTTGCATCTTTAACATGTTTCAAGCATGTATATCCATTTTTTAAAACATGTGTAGAAAAACCTCTTTCTTATAAAATTCCAGCCTATTAGGGTTGAACTAGTGGAATTTCCCAAACTTGGATAAAATAAATTTTGTTATCATTTGTGGTGTGCGAATAAATTTTCTTTAGTTAATTTTTTATTGCTTTAGATTATTTCCATACATCAACTCTAAAATTTTCATTTTGTTGAGATCTATTTTCCTTTTATCTCTTTTTGGTTTTGTTTCCGAGATGAAGGGAAAGTGAATACACTAGTTTTGATTTACGGAAAAAGTATACATCTAAAATGGAAATTTACAATGCCCAAATTTAGAGGGAGATAATTCCAAAAAGTGACTATAATTTTTATGGATTGTAAGTTCTTTTTAGTTTTTATATATCAGGTTCTGCAATCGTCGGGAAAAGGAGGAGGGGGGGGGGGGGGGGGGGGGGGGGGATTTTTAACTGAGTCTTGCCTCCCAATCCTTAAGTGATTCCATAAAAAATATAGCCCATTACACATGATAAATCACTTTACAACCATCCATGATCGTTAGGTCTGCTTTTTGTAAATGGGCAAAATAATGGCATGTTTGACTCGGGAAAATATCCCACCGCACGTTCACTTGACAAGTTAATGTTATTCTCTTTAAAAGGTTTGGATCAAAATGCCATTTGCATCTTTAACATGTTTCAAGGATGCATATCCATATTTTAAAACATATGAAGAAAAAACTCTTTCATATAAAATTCCGAGCTATTAAGGTTGAACTAGTAGAATTTCCCAAACTTGAATAACAAAACTTTTGTGTTCGTTTGTGGTGTGTGAATAAATTTTCTTTACTAACATTTATTTATTGCTTTAAATTCCTTCCATGCATAAAGTCTAAATTTTTCATTTTTTTGTGTTCTATTTGCCTTTTATCTCTTTTTTTAATTCCTAGATGAAGGGAAAGGGAAAACTCAAGGTTGTATTTAAGAAAAAAGGATACATCTAAAATGGAAGTGCACAATGCACAAATGTAGAGAGAGATAATTCAAAAAACTGTCAGTAATTTTTAGGGATTGTAAACTTAAATCATCGGGAAAAAGGGGAGTGGGGGATTTTTAACTCCGTGTTGACTCCCAATCCAAAAGTCATTCCTTAGAAAAATATAGCCCGTTACACATGATAAATCACTTTACAATCATCTATGATCGTTAGGTCAGCTTTTTGAAAATGGGCAAAATAATTGCTTATTTGACATGGGTAAATATCCCACCGCAAGTTCACTAGAGAATTTAATTTTATTCTTCTTTAAAAGATTTGGATTCATAGGTGATTTTTATCATTAACATGTTTCAAGCTTGCATATCCATTTTTGCAAACATGTGTAAAAAAATCTCTTTCTGAAAAAATTCTGTGCTATTAAGGTTGAACTAGTGGAATTTCCCAAACTTGGATAACAAAAGTTTTGTGTTCATTTTTGGTGTGTGAAAATTTTCTTTGCTTATATTTGTTTATTGCTTTAAATTCGTTCCACAAATAAACTCTAAAATTTTCCTTTTGTCGTGATCTATTTGCCTTTTATCTCATTCTTTTTGTTTACGAGATGAAAGGAAAGTGAAAACACAAGTTTTTATTTAAGAAAAAAAGTATACATCTAAAGTGGAAATGCACGATGCACAAATGTAGAGAGAGATCCTTCCAAAATGTGTTAGTAATTTTTAGGGATTGTAAACTCTTTTTAGTTTTTACATATCTGGTTCAACAATCGTCGGGAAAAGAGGGAGGCGGGGGATCTTTAAGTGAGTGTTGACTCCCAATCCATAAGTCATTCCTTACAAAAACATTGCCGTTACCCATAATAAATCACTTTACAATCATCTATGATCATTAGGTCAGCTTTTTGTAGATGGGCAAAATAATGGCTTGTTTGTCTCGGGTAAATATCCCACCGCACGTTCACTTGAGAATTTAAAGTTGTTTTCTTTAAAAGGTTTGGATCCAACCTCATTTGAATATTTAACTTCTTTCAAGCATGCATATCTATTTTTTAACAATTTTTTAGAAAAATCTCTTTCTTATAAAATTCCGATGTATTTGGGTTGAACAAGTGGAATTACCCAAACTTGCATAACAAAATTTTGTGTTCATTTGTGTTGTGTGAATAAATTTTCTTTACTTAAATTTGTTTATTGCTTTAAATTCTTTCAATACATAAATTCTAAAATTTTTATTTTGTTGTGATCTATTTTCCTGTTATGTCTTTTTTCTTTTACGAGATGAGGGGAAAGTAAAAACTCCAGTATTGATTTAAGAAAAAAGTATACATCTAAAATGAAATGCACAATGCACAAATGTAGAGAGAGATAATTCCAAAAAGTTTCTGTAATTTTTAGGGATTGTAAACTCTTTTTAGTAATTATATGTCATGTTCGGCAATCGTCGGGAAAAGGGGGAGGCATGCGATTTTTACTTGAGTGTTGACTCCCAATCCCAAAGTCATTCCTTACAAAAATAAAGCCCGTTATGCATGATAAATCACTTTACAATCTTCTATGATTTTTAGGTCATGGTCAAAATAATGGCTTGTTTGACTCGGGTAAATATCCCACAGCACTTTCACTTGAGAATTTAATGTTATTCTCATTAAATGGTTTTGATCCATTGGTGATTTTCATCTTTTACATGTTTCAAGCATGCTTATCTCTTTTTTAAAACATGTGTAGAAAAATTCTTTGCTAATAAAATTCCGTGCTTTTAGGGTTGAACTAGTGGAATTTCCCAAACATGGATAACAAAATTTTTGTGTTCATTTGTGGTGTGTGAATAAATTTTCTTTAGTTCGATTTGTTTATTTCTTTAAATTCTTTCCATACATAAATTCTAAAATTTTCATTTTGTTGTGATTTATTTGCCTTTTATCTCTTTTTTTCTATACGATATGAAAGGAAAGTGAAACTCAAGTTTGTATTTAAGAAAAAAGTATACATCTAAAATTGAAATGCACAATGCACAAATGTAGAGAGAGATAATTCCAAAAAGTATCAGTAATTTTTAGGGATTGTAAACTCATTTTAGTTTTTATATATGAGATTCAGCAATCGGCGGAAAAAGGGGGAGGCAGGGGATTTTTAACTTAGTGTTGACTACCAATCCATAAGTCATTCCTTCAAAAAATATAGCCCGTTAAACATGATCGTTAGGTCAGGTTTTTGAAAATGGGCAAAATAATGGCTTGGGTAAATATCCACCGCATGTTCACTTGAGAAGTTAATGTTACTCTCTTTAAAAGGTTCGGATCCATAGGTCATTTGCATCTTTAATAGGTTTCAAGCATGCATATCCATTTTTTTAAAACATTTGTAGAAAAATCTCTTTCTTATAAAATTCCGAGCTATTAGGGTTGAACTAGTGGTGTGTGAATAAATTTTCTCTACTTACATTTGTTTATTGCTTTGAATTCTTTCCGTACATAGACTCTAAAATTTTCATTTTGTTGTGATCTATTTGCCTTTAATCTCGTTTTTTTGTATCCGAGGTGAAGGGAAAGTGAAAACTCAAGTTTTGATTTAAGAAAAAAGTATACATCTAAAATGGAAATGCACAATGCACAAATTTAGGGAGAGTTAATTCCAAAAAGTGTCTGTAATTTTTAGGGATTGTAAACTCGTTTTAGTTTTTATATATCAGGTTCTGCAATTATCGAGAAAAGGTGGAGGCAAGGGATTTTTAAGTGAGTGTTGTCTCGTAATCCATAAGTCAATCGTTAAAAAAATATAGCCCTTTACGCAAGAAAATTTTCTTTACAATCATTTATGATCGTTAGGTCAGCTTTTGTAAATGGGCAAAATAATGGCTTGTTTGAATCGGGTAAATTTCCTACCGTACGATCACTTTAAAATTTAATGTTATTATTTTTAAAAGGTTTGGATCGATAGGTCATTTGGATCTTTAACATGTTTCAAGCATGCATATCCATTTCTTAAAACATGTGTAGAAAAATCTCTTTCTTATAAAATTTTGAGTTATTGGGGTTGAACTAGTGGAATTTCCCAACCTTGGATAACATAACTTTTGTGTTCATTTGTGGTGTATGAATAAATTTTCTTTACTTACATTTTTTTATTGCTTTAAATAATTTCCATACATAAACTCTAAAATTTTCATTTTTTTAAGATCTATTTGCCTTTTATCTCTTTTTTTGTTTCTGAGATGATGGGACAGTGAAAACTCAAGTTTTGATTTAAGAAAAAAGTATACATCTAAAATGGAAATGCACCATGCACCAATATAGAGAGAGATAATTCCTAAAAGTGTATGTAATTTTTAGGGATTATAAACTCTTTTTAGTTTTTAAATATCAGGTTCTGTAATTGTTAGGAAATGGGGGAGGCGGGGGATTTTTGACTGAGTGTTGACTCCCATTCCATATGTCATTCCTTACAAAAATATAACTCGTTACACATGATAAATCACTTTACATTAATTTATGATCGTTATGCATTACATTGATTTATGATCGTTAGGCAGCTTTTTTTAAATGGGGAAAATAATGGCTTGTTTGACTCGGATAAATATTCCACCGCACGTTCACTTGAGAATTTAATGTTATTCTCTTTAACTGGTTTGGATCCATTGGTGATTTGCATCTTTAACATGTTTCAAGCATGCATATCCATTTTTTGGTTTTGTTTCCGAGATGAAGGGAAAGTGAAAACTCTAGTTTTGATTTAAGGAAAAAGTATACATCTAAAATGGAAATGTACAATGCCCAAATTTAGAGGGAGATAATTCCAAAAAGTGACTATAATTTTTATGGATTGTAAGTTCTTTTTAGTTTTTATATATTAGGTTCTGCAATCGTCTGGAAAGGGAGGAGGTGGGTATTTTTAACTGAGTGTTGCCTCCCAATCCTTAAGTGATTCCATAAAAAAATATAGCCCATTACACATGATAAATCACTTTACAACCATCCATGATTGTTAGGTCTGCTTTTTGTAAATGGGCAAAATAATGGCATGTTTGACTCGGGAAAATATCCCACCGCACGTTCACTTGACAAGTTAATGTTATTCTCTTTAAAAGGTTTGGATTCAAATGCCATTTGCATCTTTAACATGTTTCAAGCATGCATATCCATTTTTTAAACATATGAAGAAAAAACTCTTTCATATAAAATTCCGAGCTATTAAGGTTGAACTAGTAGAATTTCTCAAACTTGAATAACAAAACTTTTGTGTTCGTTTGTGGTGTGTGAAAAAAAATTCTTTACTAACATTTATTTAATGCTTTAAATTCCTTCCATGCATAAAGTCTAAAATTTTCATTTTTTTGTGTTCAATTTGCCTTTTATCTCTTTTTTTTTAATTCCTAGATGAAGGGAAAGGGAAAACTCCTGTTCTGATTTAAAAAAAAAAGTGTACATCTAAAATGGAAATGCACAATGCACAAATGTAGAGAGAGATAATTCCAAAAAGTGTTTGTAACTTTTAGGGATTTTAAACTCTTTTTAGTTTTTATATATCAGGTCTTGCAATCTTCGGGAAAAGGGGTAGGCGGGGGATTTTTGACTGAGGGTTGACTCCCAATCCATAAGTCATTCCTTACAAAAATATAGCCCCATACGCATGATATATCACTTGACAATAATATAAGATCGTTAGGTCAGCTTTTTGTAAGTGGGCAAAATAATGGCTTGTTTGACTCGAGAAAATATCCCACCGCACGTTCACTTGAGAAGTTAATGTTATTCTCTTTAAAAGGTTTGGACCCATAGGTCATTTGCATCTTTAACATGTTTCAAACATGCATAACTATTTTTTAAAACATGTATAGAAAAATCTCTTTCTTATAAAATTCCGAGCTATTAGGGTTGAACTAGTGGAATTTCCCACACTTGGATAACAAAAGTTTTGTGTTCATTTGTGGTGTGTGAATAAATTTTCTATAATTACATTTTTTTATTGCTTTAAATTCTTTCCATACATAAACTCTAAAATCTTCATTTTGTTGTGATCTATATTCCTTTTATCTCTTTTTTTTTGTTTACGAGATATAGGGAAAGTGAAAACTCAAGTTTTGATTTAAAATAAACGTATGCATCTAAAATAGAAATGGACAATGCACAAATGTAGGGAGAGATAATTCCCAAAAGTGTCTGTAATTTTTAGGGATTGTAAAATCTTTTTAGTTTATATATTTCAAGTTCTGCAATTGTCGGGAAAAGGGGGAGGCAAGGGATTTTTACTTGCGTGTGGACTCCCAATCCATAAGTCATTCCTTACAAAAATATAGCCCGTTGCACATGATAAATCACTTTAGGTCAGCTTTTTGTAAATGGGCAAAATGATGGCTTGTTTGACTCGGGTAAATATTCCACTGTATGTTCACTTGAGAATTTAATGTTATTCTCTTTAAAAGGTTTGGATCCATAGGACATTTGAATCATTCACATGTTTCAAACATGCATATCCATTTTTTAAAACATGTGTAGAAAAACCTCTTTCTTATAAAATTCCAGCCTATTAGGGTTGAACTATTGGAATTTCCCAAACTTGGATAAAATAAATTTTGTTATCATTTGTGGTGTGTGAATAAATTTTCTTTACTTAAATTTGTTTATTGCTATAAATTATTTCCATACATCAACTCTAAAATTTTCATTTTTTTGAGATCTATTTTTCTTTTTAGTTTTTATATATCAGGTTCTGCAATCGTCAGGAAAAGGAGGAGGCGGGGGATTTTTAACTGAGTGTTGCCTCCCAATCCTTAAGTGATTCCATAAAAAAATAAAGCCCATTACACATGATAAATCACTTTACAACCATCCATGATTGTTAGGTTTGCTTTTTGTAAATGGGCAAAATAATGGCATGCTTGACTCGAGAAAATATCCCACCGCACGTTCACTTGACATGTTAATGTTATTCTCTTTAAAAGGTTTGGATACAAATGCCATTTGCATCTTTAACATGTTTCAAGCATGCATATCCATTTTTTAAAACATATGAAGAAAAAACTCTTTCATATAAAATTCCGAGTTATTAAGGTTGAACAAGTAGAATTTCCCAAACTTGAATAACAAAACTTTTGTGTTCGTTTGTGGTGTGTGAATAAATTTTCTTTACTAACATTTATTTATTGCTTTAAATTCCTTCCATGCATAAACTCTAAAATTTTCATTTTTTTGTGTTCTATTTGCCTTTTATCTCTTTTTTTTAATTCCTAGATGAAGGGAAAGGGAAAACTCTTGTTCTGATTTAAGAAAAAAGTGTACATCTAAAATGGAAATGCACAATGCACAAATATAGAGAGAGATAATTCCAAAAACTGTTTGTAACTTTTTGGGATTTTAAACTGTTTTTAGTTTTTATATATCAGATCTTGCAATCTTCGGGAAAAGGGGTAGGCGGGGGGATTTTGACTGAGTGTTGACTCCCAATCCATAAGTCATTCCTTAAAAAAATATAGCCCCATACGCATGTTAAATCACTTGACAATAATCTAAGATTGTTAGGTCAGCTTTTTGTAAGTGGGCAAAATAATGGCTTGTTTGACTCGGGAAAATATCCCACCGCACGTTCACTTGAGAAGTTAATGTTATTCTCTTTAAAAGGTTTGGACCCATAGGTCATTTGCATCTTTAACATGTTTCAAACATGCATATCTATTTTTTAAAACATGTGTAGAAAAATCTATTTCATATAAAATTCCGAGCTATTAGGGTTGAACTAGTGGAATTTCCCAAACTTGGATAACAAAAGTTTTGTGTTCATTTGTGGTGTGTGAATAAATTTTCTATACTTACATTTGTTTATTGCTTTAAATTCTTTCCATACATAAACTCTAAAATTTTCATTTTGTTGTGATCTATTTGCCTTTTATCTCTTTTTTTTTTTGTTTACGAGATATTGGGAAAGTAAAAACTCAAGTTTTGATTTAAGAAAAATGTATTCATCTAAAATGGAAATGGACAATGGACAAATGTAGGGAGAGATAATTCCCAAAACTGTCTGTAATTTTTAGGGATTGTAAACTCTTTTTAGTTTATTTATTTCAAGTTCTGCAATCGTCGGGAAAAGGGGGAGGCAAGGGATTTTTACTTGAGTGTGGACTCCCAATCCATAAGTCATTCCTTGCAAAAATATAGCTCGTTGCACATGATAAATCACTTAAGGTCAGCTTTTTGTAAATGGGCAAAATAATGGCTTGTTTGACTCGGGTAATATTCCCACCGCACGATCACTTTAGAATTTAATGTTATTATTTTTAAAAGGTTTGCATCGTTAGGTCATTTGGATCTTTAACATGTTTCAAGCATGCATATCTATTCTAAAAACATGTGTGAAAAATTCTGTTTCTTATAAAATTCCGAGCTATTTGGGTTGAACTAGTGGAATTTGCCAAACTCTGACAACAAAACTTTTTTGTTCGTTTGTGGTGTGTTAATAAATGTTCTTTACTTACATTTTTTTATTGCTTTAAATTCTAACCATAAATAAACTCAAATTTTTTTATTTTTTTTTTATCTATTTGCCTTTTATCTCTTTTTTTGTTTACGAGATGAAGGGAAAGTGAAAACTCAAGTCTTGATTGAAGAAAAAAATACACATTTAAAATGGAAATACTCAATGCACTAATGTAGAGAGAGAAAATTCAAAAAAGGGTTTGTAATTTTTAGAGATTGTAAACTCTTTTTAGTTTTTATATATCAGGTTCTCTAATCTTCGGGAAAAGGGGGAGGCAAGGGATTTTTAAGTGAGTGTTGACTCGCAATCCATAAGTCAATCCTTGCAAAAATATAGCCTGTTAAGCAAGAAAATTTTCTTTACAATCATTTATGATCGTTAGGTCAGCTTTTGTAAATGGGCAAAATAATGGCTTGTTTGACTCGGGTAAATTTCCCACCGTACGATCACTTTAGAATTTAATGTTATTATTTATAAAAGGTTTGCATCGACAGGTCATTTGGATCTTTAACATGTTTCAAGCATGCATATCCATTTCTTAAAACATGTGTACAAAAATCTCCTTCTTATAAAATTCCGAGTTATTAGGATTGAACTAGTGGAATTTCCCAACCTTGGATAACATAACTTTTGTGTTCATTTGTGGTGTATGAATAAATTTTATTTACTTACATTTGTTTATTGCTTTAAATTATTTCCATAAATAAACTCTAAAATTTTTATTTTGTTGTGATCTATTTGCCTTTTATCTCTTTTTTTGTTTCCAAGATGATGGGACAGTGAAAACTCAAGTTTTGATTTAAGAAAAAAGGATACATCTAAAATGGAAATGCACCATGCACAAATATAGAGAGATATAATTCCAAAAAGTGTATGTAATTTTTAGGGATTGTAAACTCTTTTTAGTTTTTAAATATCAGGTTCTATAAATGTCAGGAAAAGGGGGAGGCAGGGGAATTTCTACCGAGCGTTGACTCCCAATCCGTAAGTCATTCCTTAAAAAAATATAATCCGTTACACATGATAAATCACTTTACATTGATTTATGATCGTTAGGTCAACTTTTTGAAAATGGGGAAAATAATGGCTTGTTTGACTCAGGTAAATATTCCACCGCACGTTCACTAGAGAATTTAATGTTATTCTCTTTAACAGGTTTGGATCCATTGGTGATTTGCATCTTTAACATGTTTCAAGCATGCATATCCATTTTTTAAAACATGTGTAGAAAAATTTCGTTCATATAAAATTATGAGCTATTAGGGTTGAACTAGTGGAATTTCCCAAACTTGGATAACAAAAGTTTTGTGTTCATTTGTGGTGTGTGAATAAATTTTATTTACATATATTTGTTTATTGCTTTAAATTTTTTCCATACATAAACTCTAAAATTTTTATTTTGTTGTGATCTATTTGCCTTTTATCTCTTATTTTTTGTTTACGAGATGGAAATGGAAAATGTATAAATGTAGAGAGAGTTAATTCCAAGAAGTGTCTGTATTTTTTAAGGATTGTAAACTCTTTTTAGTTTTTATATATCAGGTTCTGCATTCGTCGGGAAAAGGGGTAGGTGGGGGATTTTTACTTGAGTGTTGAATCCCAATCCATAAGTCATTCCTTAAAAAAATAGCCCGTTACTTATGATAAATAACTTTACCATAATCTATGATCGTTAGGTCAGCTTTTTACAAATGAACAAAATAATGGCTTGTTTGACTCCGGTAAATATTCCACCGCACATTCACTAGAGAATTTAATGTTATTCTCATTAAAAGGTTTGGATCCATGGGTCATTTGAACCTTTAACATGTTTCAAGTGTACATATCCATTTTTTAAAACATGTGTAGAAAAATCTTTTTCTTGTAAAAGTCCGAGCTATTAGGGTTAAACTACTGGAATTTCCCAAATTCCGATAACAAAAGTTTTGTGTTCATTTGTGGAGTGTGAATAAATTTTCTTTACTTTTGTTTGTTTATTGCTTTAAGTTCTTTCCATACATAAACACTAAAGTTTTTATTTTGTTGTGATCAATTTGCCTTTTATCTCTTTTTTTTCTTGACGAGATCAAAGGAAAGTGAAAACTCAAGGTCGTATTTAAGAAAAAAGGATGCATCTAAAATGGAAGTGCACAATGCACAAATGTAGAGAGAGATAATTCAAAAAACTGTCAGTAATTTTTAGGGATTGTAAACTCCAATCATCGGGAAAAATGGGAGGTGGGGGATTTTTAACTCCGTGTTGACTCCCAATCCATAAGTCATTCCTTAGAAAAATATAGCCCGTTACACATGATAAATCACTTTACAATCATCTATGATTGTTAGGTCAGCTTTTTGAAAATGGGCAAAATAATGGCTTGTTTGATTTGGGTAAATATCCCACCGCAAGTTCACTAGAGAATTTAATTTTATTCTTCTTTAAAAGGTTTGGATTCATAGGTGATTTTTATCATTAACATGTTTCAAGCTTGCATATCCATTTATTAAAACATGTGTAAAAAAATCTCTTTCTTAAAAAATTCCGTGCTATTAGGGTTGAACTAGTGGAATTTCCCAAACTTGGATAACAAAAGTTTTGTGTTCATTTTTGGTGTGTGAAAATTTTCTTTGCTTATATTTTTTTATTGCTTTAAATTCGTTCCATAAATAAACTCTAAAATTTTCATTTTGTCGTGATCCATTTGCCTTTTATCTCATTTTTTTTGTTTACGAGATGAAAGGAGAGTGAAAACACAAGTTTTTATTTAAGAAAAAAGTATACTTCTAAAGTGGAAATGCACGATGCACAAATGTAGAGAGAGATCCTTCCAAAATGTGTTAGTAATTTTTAGGGATTGTAAATTCTTTTTAGTTTTTACATATCTGGTTCTACAATCGTCGGGAAAAGAGGGAGGCGGGGAATCTTTAAGTGAGTGTTGACTCCCAATCCATAAGTCATTCCTTAAAAAAATATTGCTATGATCATTAGGTCAGCTTTTTGTAAATGGGCAAAATAATGGCTTGTTTGTCTCGGGTAAATATCCCACCGCACGTTCACTTGAGAATTTAAAGTTGTTCTCTTTAAAAGGTTTGGATCCAACCTCATTTGAATATTTAACTTCTTTCAAGCATGCATATCTATTTTTTAATAATTTTTTAGAAAAATCTCTTTCTTATAAAATTCCAAGGTATTTGGGTTGAACAAGTGGAATTACCCAAACTTGCATAACAAAATTTTGTGTTCATTTGTGTTGTGTGAATAAATTTTATTTACTTAAATTATTTTATTGCTTTAAATTATTTCAATACATAAATTCTAAAATTTTCATTTTGTTGTGATCTATTTTCCTGTTATGTCTTTTTTCTTTTACGAGATGAGGGGAAAGCAAAAACTCCGGTTTTGATTTAAGAAAAAAGTATACATCTAAAATAGAAATGCACAATGCACATATGTAGAGAGAGATAATTCCAAAAATTTTCTGTAATTTTTAGGGATTGTAAACTCTTTTTAGTAATTATATGTCATGTTCGGCAATCGTCGGGAAAAGGGGGAGGCAGGCGATTTTTACTTCAGTGTTGACTCCCAATCCCAAAGTCATTCCTTACAAAAATAAAGCCCGTTATGCATGATAAATCACTTTACAATCTTTTATGATTTTTAGGTCATGGTTAAAATAATGGCTTGTTTGACTCGGGTAAATATCCCACCGCACGTTCACTTGGGAAGTTAATGTTATTCTCTTTAAAAGGTTTGGACCGATAGGTCATTTGCATATTTAACATGTTTCAAACATGCATATCTTTTTATTAAAACATGTGTAGAAAAATATCTTTCTTATAAAATTCCGAGCAATTACGGTTGAACTAGTGGAATTTCCCACACTTGGATTACAAAAGTTTTATGTTCATTTGTGGTGTGTGAATAAATTTTCTATACTTACATTTGTTTATTGGTTTAACTTCTTTCCATACATAAACTCTAAAATCTTCATTTTGTTGTGATCTATATTCCTTTTATCTCTTTTTTTTTGTTTACGAGATATAGGGAACGTGAAAACTCAAGTTTTGATTTAAGAAAAACGTATGCATCTAAAATGGAAATGGACAATGCACAAATGTAGGGAGAGATAATTCTCAAAAGTGTCTGTAATTTTTAGGGATTGTAAACTCTTTTTAGTTTATATATTTCAAGTTTTACAATCATTGGGAAAAGGGGGAGGCAAGGGAGTTTTACTTGAGTGTGGACTCCCAATCCATAAGTCATTCCTTACAAAAATATAGCCCGTTGCACATGATAAATCACTTTAGGTCAGCTTTTTGTAAATGGGCAAAATATTGGCTTGTTTGACTCGGGTAAATATTCCACCGTATGTTCACTTGAGAATTTAATGCTATTCTCTTTAAAAGGTTTGGATCCATAGGACATTTGCATCGTTCACATGTTTCAAACATGCATATTCATTTTTGAAAACATGTGTAAATATATCTCTTTGTTATAAAATTTCGAGCTATTAGGGTAGAACAAGTGGAATTTCCCCAACATGGATAACAAAACTTTTGTGTTCATTTGTGGTGTGTGAATAAATTTTATTTACTTATATTTTTTTATTCATTTAAATTATTTCCATACATAAACTCTAAAAATTTTATTTTGTTGTGATCTATTTGCATTTTATCTCATTTTTTGTTTACGAGATGAAGGCAAAGTGAAAACTCAATCTTTGATTTTAGAAAAAAGTATATATCTAAAAAGAACTTGCACAATGCAAAAATTTAAAGAGAGATAATTCCAAAAACTGTCTGTAATTTTTAGGAATTGTAAACTCTTTTCAGTTTTTATATATCAGGTTCTGCAATCGTCGAGAAAAGGGGGAGGCGGGGGATTTTTAACTGAGTGGTTACTCCCAATCCATAAGTCATTCCTTACTAATATATAGCCCGTTACGCATGATAAATCACTTTACAATCATCTATGATCATTTTTTTAAAACTTGTGTAGAAAAATCTCTTTCTTATAAAATTCCAAGCCCTAAGGGTTGAACAAGTGGAATTTCCCAAACTTGGATAACAAAACTTTTATGTTCATTTGTGGTTTGTGAATAAATTTTATTTAAATACATTTGTTTATTTCTTTCAATTCTTTCAATCCATAAACTCTAAAATTTTCATTTTGTTGTGATCTATTTTCCTTTTATATCTTTTTTTTGTTTACGATATGAAGGGAAACTAAAAAGTCAAGTTTTGATTTAAGAAAAAAGTATACATCTAAAATGGAAATGCAAAATGCACAAATGCAGAGAGAGATTATTCAAAAAAGTGTATGTAATTTTTAGGGATTGTAAACTCCGTTTAGTTTTAATATATCTAGTTCTGCAATCGTCGGGAAAAGGGGGAGGCGGAAGATTTTTAACTGAGAGTTGACTCCCAATCCATAAGTCATTTCTTACAAAAATATTGCCCGTTACACATGATATATCAGTTTACAATCATCTATGATCGCTAGGTCAACTTTCTGTAAATGGGCAAAATAATGGCTTGTTTGACTCGGGTAAATATCCCACCGCACATTCACTTGAGAATTTAATGTTATTCTTGTTATAAGTTTTGGATCCATAGGTCATTTGCATCTTCAACTTGTTTCAAGCATGCTTATCCATTTTTTAAAATATGTGTAGAAAAATCTCGTTCATATAAAATTTTGAGCTTTTAGGGTTGAACTAGTGGAATTTCCCAAACTTGGATAACAAAAGTTTTGTGTTCATTTGTGGTGTGTGAATAAATTTTTTTTACATATATTTGTTTATTGCTTTAAATTCTTTCCATATATAAACTCTAAAATTTTTATTTTGTTGTGAACTATTTGCCTTTTATCTCTTATTTTTTGTTTACGAGATGGAAATGGAAAATGTACAAATGTAGAGAGAGTTAATTCCAAGAAGTGTCTGTAATTTTTAGGGATTGTAAACTCTTTTTAGTTTTTATATATCAGGTTCTGCATTCGTCAGGAAAAGGGGTAGGTGGGGGATTTTCACTTGAGTGTTGAATCCCAATCCATAAGACATTCCTTAAAAAAATAGCCCGTTACTTATGATAAATCACTTTATCATAATCTATGATCGTTAGGTCAGCTTTTTGCAAATGATCAAAATAATGGCTTGTTTGACTTCGGTAAATATTCCACTGCACATTCACTAGAGAATTTAATGTTATTCTCATTAAAAGGTTTGGATCCATGGGTCATTTGCAACTTTAACTTGTTTCAAGTATGCATATCCATATTTTAAAACATGTGTAGAAAAATCTCTTTCTTGTAAAAGTCCAAGCTATTAGGGTTAAACTACTGGAATTTCCAAAATTCCGATAACAAAAGTTTTCTGTTCATTTGTGGAGTGTGAATAAATTTTTTTTACTTTTGTTTGTTAATTGCTTTAAGTTCTTTCCATACATAAACACTAAAGTTTTCATTTTGTTATGATCTATTTACCTTTTATCTCTTTTTTTTCTTTACGAGATGAAAGGAAAGTGAAAACTCAAGGTTGTATTTAAGAAAAAGGATACATCTAAAATGGAAGTGCACAATGCACAAATGTAGAGAGAGATAATTCAAAAAACTATCAGTAATTTTTAGGGATTGTAAACTGCAATCATCAGGAAAAAGGGGAGGTGGTGGATTTTTAACTCCGTGTTGACTCCCAATCCATAAGTCATTCCTTAGAAAAATATAGCCCGTTACACATGATAAATCACTTTACAATCATCTATGATCGTTAGGTCAGGTTTTTGAAAATGGGCAAAATAATGGCTTGTTTGACTTGGGTAAATATCAACTGCACGTTCACTTGAGAAGTTAATGTTACTCTCTTTAAAAGGTTCGGATCCATAGGTCATTTGCATCTTTAATAGGTTTCAAGCATGCATATCCATTTTTTTAAAACATTTGTAGAAAATTCTCTTTCTTATAAAATTCTAAGCTATTAGGGTTGAACTAGTGGTGTGTGAATAAATTTTCTCTACTTACATTTGTTTATTGCTTTGAATTCTTTCCATTCATAGACTCTAAAATTTTCATTTTATTGTGATCTATTTGCCTTTAATCTCGTTTTTTTGTATCCGAGGTGAAAGGAAAGTGAAAACTCAAGTTTTGATTTAAGAAAAAAGTATAAATTTAAAATGGAAATGCACAATGCACAAATTTAGCGAGAGTTAATTCCAAAAAGTGTCTGTAATTTTTAGGGATTGTAAACTCGTTTTATTTTTTATATATCAGGTTCTGCGATTGTCGGGAAAAGGTGGAGGCAAGGGATTTTTAAGTGAGTGTTGTCTCGCAATCCATAAGTCAATCCTTAAAAAAATATAGCCCATTACGCAAGAAAATTTTCTTTACAATCATTTATGATCGTTAGGTCAGCTTTTGTAAATGGGCAAAATAATGGCTTGTTTGACTCGGGTAAATTTCCCACCGCACGATCACTTTAAAATTTAATGTTATTATTTTTAAAAGGTTTGGATCGATAGGTCATTTGGATCTTTAACATTTTCAAGCATGCATATCCATTTCTTAAAACATGTGTAGAAAAATCTCTTTCTTATAAAATTTCGAGTTATTAGGGTTGAACTAGTGGAATTTCCCAACCTTGGATAACATAACTTTTGTGTTCATTTGTGGTGTGTGAATAAATTTTCTTTACTTACATTTTTTTATTGCTTTAAATAATTTCCATTGATAAACTCTAAAATTTTCATTTTTTAAGATCTATTTGCCTTTTATCTCTTTTTTTGTTTCCGAGATGACGGGACAGTGAAAACTCAAGTTTTGATTTAAGAAAAAAGTATACATCTAAAATGGAAATGCACCATGCAAAAATATAAAGAGAGATAATTCCTAAAAGTGTAATTTTTTTATTGCTTTAAATAATTTCCATAGATAAACTCTAAAATTTTCATTTTTTAAGATCTATTTGCCTTTTATCTCTTTTTTTGTTTCCGAGGTGATGGGACAGTGAAAACTCAAGTTTTGATTTAAGAAAAAAGTTTACATCTAAAATGGAAATGCACCATGCACAAATATAGAGAGAGATAATTCCTAAAAGTGTATGTAATTTTTAGGGATTGTAAACTCTTTTTAGTTTTTAAATATCAGGTTCTGTAATTGTCAGGAAAATGGGGAGGCGGGGGATTTTTAACTGAGCGTTGACTCCCATTCCATAAGTCGTTCCTTACAAAAATATAACTCGTTACACATGATAAATCACTTTACATTGATTTATGATCGTTAGGCAGCTTTTTTTAAATGGGGAAAATAATGGCTTGTTTGACTCGGATAAATATTCCACCGCACGTTCACTTGAGAATTTAATGTTATTCTCTTTAACAGGTTTGGATCCGTTGGTGATTTGCATCTTTAACATGTTTCAAGCATGCATATCCATTTTTTGGTTTTGTTTCCGAGATGAAGGGAAAGTGAAAACTCTAGTTTTGATTTAAGGAAAAAGTATACATCTAAAATGGAAATGTACAATGCCCAAATTTAGAGGGAGATAATTCCAAAAAGTGACTATAATTTTTATGGATTGGAAGTTCTTTTAAGTTTTTATATATTAGGTTCTGCAATCGTCTAGAAAACGAGGAGGCAGGTATTTTTAACTGAGTGTTGCCTCCCAATCCTTAAGTGATTCCATAAAAAAATATAGCCCATTACACATGATAAATCACTTTACAACCATCCATGATTGTTAGGTCTGCTTTTTGTAAATGGGCAAAATAATGGCATGTTTGACTCGGGAAAATATCCCCCCACACGTTCACTTGACAAGTTAATGTTATTCTCTTTAAAAGGTTTGGATTCAAATGCCATTCATCTTTAACATGTTTCAAGCATGCATATCCATTTTTTAAACATATGAAGAAAAAACTCTTTCATATAAAATTCCGAGCTATTAAGGTTGAACAAGTAGAATTTCCCAAACTTGAATAACAAAACTTTTCTGTTCGTTTGTGGTGTGTGAACAAATTTTCTTTACTAACATTTATTTATTGCTATAAATTCCTTCCTTGCATAAACTCTTAAATTTTCATTTTTTTGTGTTCTATTCACCTTTTATCTCTTTTTTTTTTTAATTCCTAGATGAAGGGAAAGGGAAAACTCCTGTTCTGATTTAAAAAAAAAGTGTACATCTAAAATTGAAATGAACAATGCACAAATGTAGAGAGAGATAATTCCAAAAAGTGTTTTTAACATTTAGGGATATTAAACTCTTTTTAGTTTTTATATATCAGGTCTTGCAATCTTCGGGAAAAGGGGTAGGCGGGGGATTTTTGACTGAGTGTTGACTCCCAATCCATAAGTCATTCCTTACAAAAATATAGCCCCATATGCATGATAAATCACTTGACAATAATCTAAGATCGTTAGGTCAGATTTTTATAAGTGGGCAAAATAATGGCTTATTTGACTCGGCAAAATATCCCACCGCACGTTCACTTGAGAAGTTAATGTTATTGTCTTTAAAAGGTTTGGACCCATAGGTCATTTGCATCTTTAACATGTTTCAAACATGCATATCTATTTTTTAAAACATGTGTAGAAAAATCTCTTTCTTATAAAATTCCGAGCTATTAGGGTTGAACTAGTGGAATTTCCTACTCTTGGACAACAAAAGTTTTGTGTTCATTTGTGGTGTGTGAATAAATTTTCTATACTTACATTTGTTTATTGCTTTAAATTCTTTCCATACATAAACTCTAAAATCTTCATTTTGTTGAGATCTATATTCCTTTTATCTCTTTTTTTTTTTTTACGAGATATAGGGAAAGTGAAAACTCAAGTTTTGATTTAAGAAAAACGTATGCATCTAAAATGGAAATGGACAATGCACAAATGTAGGGAGAGATAATTCCCAAAAGTGTCTGTAATTTTTAGGGATTGTAAACTCTTTTTAGTTTATATATTTCAAGTTCTGCAATCGTCGGGAAAAGGGGGAGGCAAGGGATTTTTACTTGAGTGTGGACTCCCAATCCATAAGTCATTCCTTACAAAAATATAGCCCGTTGCACATGATAAATCACTTTAGGTCAGCTTTTTGTAAATGGGCAAAATAATGGCTAGTTTGACTCGGGTAAATGTTCCACCGTATGTTCACTTGAGAATTTAATGTTATTCTCTTTAAAAGGTTTGGATCCATAGGACATTTGCATCGTTAACATGTTTCAAACATGCATATTTATTTTTTAAAACATGTGTAGAAAAATCTCTTTCTTATAAAATTCCGAGCTATTAGGGTTGAACTAGTGGAATTTCCCAAACTTGGATAACAAAAGTTTTGTGTTCATTTGTGGTGTGTGAATAAATTTTCTATACTTACATTTGTTTATTGCTTTAAATTCTTTCCATACATAAACTCTAAAATTTTCATTTTGATGTGATGTATTTGCCTTCTAACTCTTTTTTTTTTGTTTACGAGATATAGGGAAAGTAAAAACTCAAGTTTTGATTTAAGAAAAACGTATGCATCTAAAATGGAAATGAACAATGCACAAATATAGGGAGAGATAATTCCCAAAAGTGTCTGTAATTTTTAGGGAATTTAAACTCTTTTTAGTTTATATATTTCAAGTTCTGCAATCGTCGGGAAAAGGGGGAGGCAAGGGATTTTTACTTGAGTGGGGACTCCCAATCCATAAGTCATTCCTTACAAAAATATAGCCCGTTGCACATGATAAATCACTTTAGGTCAGCTTTTTGTAAATGGGCAAAATAATGGCTAGTTTGACTCGGGTAAATGTTCCACCGTATGTTCACTTGAGAATTTAATGTTATTCTCTTTAAAAGGTTTGGATCCATAGGACATTTGCATCATTCATATGTTTCAAACATGCATATCCATTTTTTAAAACATGTGTAAAAATATCTCTTTGTTATAAAATTTTGAGCTATTAGGGTTGAACAAGTGGAATTTCCCCAACTTGGAGAACAAAACTTTTGTGTTCATTTGTGGTGTGTGAATAAATTTTCTTTACTTATATTTTTTTATTCATTTAAATTCTTTCCATACATAAACTCTAAAATTTTAATTTTTTTGTGATCTATTTGACTTTTATCTCATTTTTTGTTTACGAGATGAAGGCAAAGTGAAAACTCAAGCTTTGATTTTAGAAAAAAGTATATATCTAAAAAGAACATGCTCAATGCAAAAATTTAAAGAGACATAATTCCAAAAACTGTCTGTAATTTTTAGGAATTGTAAACTCTTTTTAGTTTTTATATATTAGGCTCTGCAATCGTCGAGAAAAGGGGGAGGCGGGGGATTTTTAACTGAGTGGTTACTCCCAATCCATAAGTCATTCCTTACTAATATATAGTCCCTTATGCATGATAAATCACTTTACAATCATCTATGATCGTTTTTTTAAAACTTGTGTAGAAAAATCTCTTTCTTATAAAATTTCAAGCCCTAAGGGTTGAACAAGTGGAATTTCCCAAACTTGGATAACAAAACTTTTATGTTCGTTTGAGGTTTGTGAAAAAAATTTCTTTACATACATTTGTTTATGTCTTTCAATTCTTTCGATCCATAAACTCTAAAATTTTCATTTTGTTGTGATCTATTTTCCTTTTATATCTTTTTTTGTTTAGGATATGAAGGGAAAGTGAAAAGTCAAGTTTTGATTTAAGAAAAAAGTATACATCTAAAATGGAAATGCAAAATGCACAAATGCAGAGAGAGATTACTCAAAAAAGAGTATGTAATTTTTAGGGATTGTAAACTCCGTTTAGTTTTTATATATCTGGTTCTGCAATCGTCGGGAAAAGGGGGAGGTGGAAGATTTTTAACTGAGAGTTGACTCCCAATCCATAAGTCATTTCTTACAAAAATGTTGCCCGTTACGCATGATATATCACTTTACAATCATCTATGATCGTTAGGTCAAATTTTTGTAAATGGGCAAAATAATGGCTTGTTTGACTCGGGTAAATATCCCACCACACGTTCACTTGAGAATTTAATGTTATTCTTTTTATAAGGTTTGGATCCATAGGTCATTTTCATCTTCAACTTGTTTCAAGCATGCTTATCCTTTTTTTAAAACATGTGTAGAAAAAATTTTTTCTTATAAAATTCCGAGCTATTAGGGTTGAACTAGTGGAATTTCCCAAACTTTGAAAACAAAAGTTTTGTGTTCTTTTGAGGGGTGTGAATAAATTTTATTTACTGACATTTTTTTATTTCTCCAAATTCTTTCCATACATATACTCTAAAATTTACATTTTCATGTGATCTATTTGCCTTTTATCTCTTTTTTTTTGTTTACGAGATGAAGTGAAAGCGAAAACTAAAGTTTGTATATAAGAAAAAAAGTATACATCTAAAATGGAAATGCACAATGCACAAATGTAGAGAGAGATAATTCCAAAAAGTGTCAGTAACTTTTAGGGATTGTAGACTCTTTTTAGTTTTTATATATCAGGTTCTTCAATCGTCGAGAAAAGGGGGGGGTGGGGGATTTTTAATTGAGTGTTGACTCCCAATCCATTAGTCAATCCTTATAAACATATAGCCCGTTACTCATGATAAATCACTTTACAATCATCTATGATCGTTAGGTCAGCTTTTGTAAATGGGAAAAATTATGGCTTGATTGACTTGGGTAAATATCCCACCGCACGTTCACTTGAGAATTTATTGTTATTCTCTTTAATAGGTTTAGATCCATATGTCATTTTCGTCTTTAACATATTTCAATCATGCATATTCATTTTTTAAAACATGTGTAGAAAAATCTCTTTCTTATAAAAATTCCGAGCTATAAGGGTTGAATTAGTGGAATTTCCAAAACTTCGATAACAAATGTTTTCAGTTCATTTGTGTTGTGTGAATAAATTTTCTTTACTTATATTTGTTTATTGTTTTATATTCTTTCCAGACATAAACTCTAAAAATTTCATTTTGTTGTGATCTATTTGCCTTTTATCTCTTTTTTTGTTCACGAGATGAACGGAAAGTAAAAACTCAAGTTTTGAAGTAAGAAAAAAGTTTACATCTAAAAGGGAAATTCACAATGCACAAATGTAGAGAGAGATAATTCCAAGAAGTTTCTGTAATTTTTACGGATTGTAAACTCTTTTCAGTTTTTATATATCTGGTTCTGCAATCGTCGAGAAAAGGGGGAGGCGAGAGATTTTTAACTGAGTGTTCACTCCCAATCATTTGCATCTTTAACATCTTTCAAGCATGTATATCCATTTTTTAAAACATGTGTAGAAAAACCTCTTTCTTATAAAATTCCAGCATATTAGGGTTGAACTATTGGAATTTCCCAAACTTGGATAAAATAAATTTTGTTATCATTTGTGGTGTGTGAATAAATTTTCTTTACTTAAATTTGTTTATTGCTATAGATTATTTCCATACATCAACTCTAAAATTTTCATTTTGTTGAGATCTATTTTCCTTTTATCTCTTTTTGGTTTTGTTTCGGATATGAAGCGAAAGTGAAAACTCTAGTTTTGATTTAAGGAAAAAGTATACATCTAAAATGGAAATGTACAATGCCCAAATTTAGAGCGAGAAAATTCAGAAAAGTGACTATAATTTTTATCGATTGTAAGTTCTTTTTAGTTTTTATATATCAGGTTCTGCAAACGTCAGGAAAAGGAGGAGGCAGGGGATTTTTGACTGACTGTTGCCTCCCAATCCTTAAGTGATTCCATAAAAAAATATAGCCCATTACACATGATAAATCACTTTACAACCATCCATAATCGTTAGGTCTGCTTTTTGTAAATGGGCAAAATAATGGCATGTTTGACTCGAGAAAATATCGCACCGCACGTTCACTCGACAAGTGAATGTTATTCTCTTTAAAAGGTTTGGATCCAAATGCCATTTGCATCTTTAACATGTTTCAAACATGCATATCCATTTTTTAAAACATATGAAGAAAAAACTCTTTCATATAAAATTCTGAGCTATTAAGGTTGAACTAGTAGAATTTCCCAAACTTGAATAACAAAACTTTTGTGTTCGTTTGTGGTGTGTGAGTAAATTTTCTTTACTAACATTTATTTATTGCTTTAAATTCCTTCCATGCATAAACTCTAAAATTTTCATTTTTTTGTGTTCTATTTGCCTTTTATCTCTTTTTTTTTAATTCCTAGATGAAGGGAAAGGGAAAGCTCTTGTTCTGAATTAAGAAAAAAGTGTACATCTAAAATGGAAATGCACAATGCAAAAATGTAGAGAGAGATAATTCCAAAAAGTGTTTGTAACTTTTAGGGATTTTAAACTCTTTTTAGTTTTTATATATCAGGTCTTGCAATCTTCGGGAAACGGGGTAGGCGGGGGATTGTTGATTGAGTGTTGACTCCCAATCCATAAGTCATTCCTTACAAAGAAATAGCCCCATATGCAAGATAAATCACATGACAATAATCTAATATCGTTAGGTCAGCTTTTTGTAAGTGGGCAAAATAATGGCTTGTTTGACTTGGGAAAATATCCCACCGCACATTCACTTGAGAAGTTAATGTTATTCTCTTTAAAAGGTTTGGACCCATAGGTCATTTGCATCTTTAACATGTTTCAAACATGCATATTTATTTTTTAAAACATGTGTAGAAAAATATCTTTCTTATAAAATTCCGAGCTACTAGGGTTGAACTAGTGGAATTTCCCAAACTTGGATAACAAAAGTTTTGTGTTCATTTGTGGTGTGTGAATAAATTTTCTATACTTACATTTGTTTATTGCTTTAAATTCTTTCCATACATAAACTCTAAAATTTTCATTTCGATGTGATGTATTTGCCTTTTATCTCTTTTTTTTTTGTTTACGAGATATAGGGAAAGTAAAAACTCAATTTTTGATTTAAGAAATACGTATGCATCTAAAATGGAAATGGACAATGCACAAATGTAGGGAGAGATAATTCCCAAAAGTGTCGGTAATTTTTAGTTAATTTAAACACTTTTTAGTTTATATATTTCAAGTTCTGCAATCGTCGTGAAAAGGGGGAGGCAAGGGATTTTTACTTGAGTGTGGACTCCCAATCCATAAGTCATTCCTTACAAAAATATAGCCCGTTGCACATGATAAATCACTTTAGGTCAGCTTTTTGTAAATGGGCAAAATAATGGCTAGTTTGACTCGGGTAAATGTTCCACCGTATGTTCACTTGAGAATTTAATGATATTCTCTTTAAAAGGTTTGGATCCATAGGACATCTGCATCATTCACATGTTTCAAACATGCATATCCATTTTTTAAAACATATGTAAAAATATCTCTTTGTTATAAAATTTCGTGCTATTAGGGTTGAACAAGTGGAATTTCCCCAACTTGGATAACAAAACTTTTGTGTTCATTTGTGGTGTGTGAATAAATTTTCTTTACTTATTTTATTTATTTATTTAAATTCTTTCCATACATAAACTCTAAAATTTTAATTTTGTTGTGATCTATTTGCCTTTTATCTCATTTTTTGTTTACGAGATGAAGGCAAAGTGAAAACTCAAGCTTTGATTTTAGAAAAAAGTATATATCTAAAAAGAACATGCAATATGCAAAAATTTAAAGAGAGATAATTCCAAAAACTGTCTGTAATTTTTAGGAATTGTAAACTCTTTTCAGTTTTTATATATCAGGTTCTGCAATCGTCGAGAAAAGGGGGAGGCGGGGGATTTTTTAACTGAGTGGTTACTCCCAATCCATAAGTCATTCCTTACTAATATATAGTCTGTTACGCATGATAAATCACTTTACAATCATCTATGATCGTTTTTTTAAAACTTGTGTAGAAAAATCTGTTTCTTATAAAATTCCAAGCCCTAAGGGTTGAAAAAGTGAAATTTCCCAAACTTGGATAACAAAAGTTTTATGTTCGCTTGTGGTTTGTGAATAAATTTTCTTTACATACATTTGTTTATTTCTTTCAATTCTTTCGATCCATAAACTCTAAAATTTTCATTTTGTTGTGATCTATTTTCCTTTTATATCATTTTTTGTTTACGATATGAAGGGAAAGTGAAAAGTCAAGTTTTGATTTAAGAAAAAAGTATACATCAAAAATGGAAATGCAAAATGCACAAATGCAGAGAGAGATTTTTCAATAAACTGTATGTAATTTTTAGGGATTGTAATCTCCGTTTAGTTTTTATATATCTAGTTCTGCAATTGTCGGGAAAAGGGGGAGGTGGAAGATTTTTAACTGAGAGTTGACTCCCAATCCATAAGTCATTTCTTACAAAAATATTGCCCGTTACGCATGATATATCACTTTACAATCATCTATGATAGTTAGGTCAACTTTTTGTAAATGGGCAAAATAATGGCTTTTTTTAACCGGGTAAATATCCCACCACACGTTCACTTGAGAATTTAATGTTGTTCTTTTTATAAGGTTTGGATCCATAGGTCATTTGCATCTTCAACTTGTTTCAAGCATGCTTATCCATTTTTTAAAACATGTGTAGAAAAATTTATTTCTTATAAAATTTCGAGCTATTAGGGTTGAACTAGTGGAATTTCCCAAACTTTGAAAACAAAAGTTTTGTGTTCAATTGTGGGGTGTGAATAAATTTTATTTACTGAAATTTGTTTATTTCTCTAAATTCTTTCCATACATAAACTCTAAAATTTACATTTTCATGTGATCTATTTACCTTTTATCACATTTTTTTTTGTTTACGAGATGAAGGGAAAGCGAAAACTAAAGTTTGTATATAAGAAAAAAGTATACATCTAAAATGGAAATGCAAAATGCACAAATTTAGAGAGAGATAATACCAAAAATTGTTAGTAACTTTTAGGGATTGTAAACTCTTTTTAGTTTTTATATATCAGGTTCTTCAATCGTCGAGAAAATGGGGAGGTGGGGGATTTTTAATTGAGTGTTGACTCCAAATCCATTAGTCAATCCTTATAAACATATAGCCCGTTACTCATGATAAATCACTTTACAATCATCTATGATCGTTAGGTCAGCTTTTGTAAATGGGCAAAATTATGGCTTGTTTGACTCGGGTAAATATCCCACCGCACGTTCACTTGAGAATTTATTGTTATTCTCTTTAATAGGTTTGGATCCATATGTCATTTTTGTCTTTAACATATTTCAATCATGCATATTCATTTTTTAAAACATGTCTAGAAAAATCTCTTTCTTATAAAATTCAGAGCTATTAGGGTTGAACTAGTGGAATTTCTGAAACTTGGATAACAAATGTTTTCAGTTCATTTGTGGTGTGTGAATAAATTTTCTTTACTTACATTTGTTTATTGTTTTATATTCTTTCCAGACATAAACTCTAAAATTTTCATTTTGTTGTGATCTATTTGCCTTTTATCACTTTTTTTGTTCACGAGATGAAGGGAAAGTGAAAACTCAAGTTTTGAAGTAAGAAAAAAGTTTACATCTAAAAGGGAAATTCACAATGCACAAATGTAGAGAGAGATAATTCCACGAATTTTCTGTAATTTTTAGGGATTGTAAACTCTTTTTAGTTTCTATATATCTGGTTCTGCAATCGTCGGGAAAAGGGGGAGGCGAGAGATTTTTAACTGGTGTTCACTCCCAATCATTTGCATCTTTAACATCTTTCAAGCATGTATATCCATTTTTTAAAACATGTGTAGAAAAACTTCTTTCTTATAAAATTCCAGCCTATTAGGGTTGAACTATTGGAATTTCCCAAACTTGGATAAAATAAATTTTTTTATCATTTTTGGTGTGTGAAAAATTTTTTCTTTACTTAAATTTGTTTATTGCTATAGATTATTTCCATACATCAACTCTAAAATTTTCATTTTGTTGAGATCTATTTTCCTTTTATCTCTTTTTGGTTTTGTTTCCAAGATGAAGGGAAAGTGAAAACTCTAGTTGTGATTTAAGGAAAAAGTATACATCTAAAATGGAAATGTACAATGCCCAAATTTAGAGGGAGATAATTCCAAAACGTGACTATAATTTTTATGGATTGTAAGTTCTTTTTAGTTTTTATATATCAGGTTCTGCAATCATCAGGAAAAGGAGGAGGCGGGGGATTTTTAACTGAGTGATGCCTCCCAATCCTTAAGTGATTCCATAAAAAAATATAGCCCATTACAAATGAGTAATCACTTTACAACCATCCATGATCGTTAGGTCTGCTTTTTGTAAATGGGCAAAATAATGGCATGTTTGACTCGAGAAAATATCCCACCGCACGTTCACTTGACAAGTTAATGTTATTCTCTTTAAAAGGTTTGGATCCAAATGCCATTTGCATCTTTAACATGTTTCAATAATGCATATCCAATTTTTAAAACATATGAAGAAAAAACTATTTCATAAAAAATTCCGAGCTATTAAGGTTGAACTAGTAGAATTTTCCAAACTTGAATAACAAAACTTTTGTGTTCGTTTGTGGTGTGTGAATAAATTTTCTTTACTAACATTTATTTATTGCTTTAAATTCTTTCCATGCATCAACTCTAAAATTTTCATTTTTTTGTGTTCTATTTGCCTTTTATCTCTATTTTTTTAATTCCTAGATGAAGGGAAAGGGAAAACTCTTGTTCTGATTATAAGAAAAAAGTGTACATCTAAAATGGAAATGCACAATGCACAAATGTAGAGAGAGATAATTCCAAAAAGTCTTTGTAACTTTTAGGGATTCTAAACTCTATTTAGTTTTTATATATCAGGTCTTGCAATCTTCGGGAAAAGGGGTAGGCGGGGGATTTTTTACTGAGTGTTGACTCCCAATCCATAAGTCATTCCTTACAAAAATATAGCCCCATACGCATGATAAATCACTTGACAATAATCTATGATCGTTAGGTCAGCATTTTGTAAGTGGGCAAAATAATGGCTTGTTTGACTTGGGAAAATATCCCACCGCACGTTCACTTGAGAAGTTAATGTTATTCTCTTTAAAAGGTTTGGACCCATAGGTCATTTGCATCTTTAACATGTTTCAAACATGCATATCTATTTTTTAAAACATGTGTAGAAAAATCTATTACTTATAAAATTTCAAGCTATTAGGGTTGAACTAGTGGAATTTCCCAAACTTGGATAACAAAAGTTTTGTGTTCATTTGTGGTGTGTGAATAAATTTTCTATACTTACATTTGTTTATTGCTTTAAATTCTTTCCATACATAAACTCTAAAATTTTCATTTTGTTGTGATCTACTTGCCTTTTATCTCTTTTTTTTTTTTACGAGATATAGGGAAAGTAAAAACTCAAGTTTTGATTTAAGAAAAACGTATACATCTAAAATGGAAATGGACAATGCACAAATATAGGGAGAGATAATTCCCAAAAGTGTCTGTAATTTTTAGGGAATTTAAACTCTTTTTAGTTTATATATTTCAAGTTCTGCAATCGTCGGGAAAAGGGGGAGGCAAGGGATTTTTACTTGAGTGTGGACTCCCAATCCATAAGTCATTCCTTAAAAAAATATAGCCCCTTCCACATGATAAATCACTTTAGGTCAGCTTTTTGTAAATGGGCAAAATAATGGCTTGTTTGACTGGGGTAAATATCCCACCACACCTTCACTTTAGAATTTAATGCTATTATTTTTAAAAGGTTTGGATCGATAGGTCATTTGGATCTTTAACATGTTTCAAGCATGCATATCCATTCGAAAAACATGTGTAAAAAATTCTCTTTCATATAAAATTCCTAGCTATTTGGGTTGAACTAGTGGAATTTGCCAAACTCTGACAACAAAACTTTTTTGTTCGTTTGTGGTGTGTTAATAAATGTTCTTCACTTACATTTGTTTATTGCATTAAATTTTAACCATAAATAAAATCAAAATTTTTTATTTTGTTTTGATCTATTTGCCTTTTATCTCTTTTTTTGTTTACGAAATGAAGGGAAAGTGAAAACTCAAGTCTTGATTGAAGAAAAAAATATACATTTAAAATGGAAATACTCAATGCACTAAGGTAGAGAGAGAAAATTCCAAAAAGAGTTTGTAATTTATAGAGATTGTAAACTCTATTTAGTTTTTATATATTAGGTTCTGTAATCTTCGGGAAAAGGGGGAGGCAAGGGATTTTTAAGTGAGTGTTGACTCACAATCCATAAGTCAATCCTTACAAAAATATAGCCTGTTAAGCATGAAAATTTTCTTTACAATCATTTATGATCGTTAGGTCAGCTTTTGTAAATGGGCAAAATAATGGCTTGTTTGACTCGAGTAAATTTCCCACCGCACAATCACTTCAGAATTTAATGTTATTATTTATAAAAGGTTTGCATCGACAGGTCATTTGGATCTTTAACATGTTTCAAGAATGCATATCCATTTCTTAAAACATGTGTACAAAAATCTCCTTCTTATAAAATTCCGAGTTATTAGGATTGAATAGTGGAATTTCCCAACCTTGGATAACATAACTTTTGTGTTCATTTGTGGTGTATGAATAAATTTTATTTACTTACATTTGTTTATTGCTTTAAATTATTTCCATAAATAAACTCTAAAATTTTCATTTTGTTGTGATCTTTTTGCCTTTTATCTCTTTTTTTGTTTCCGAGATGATGGCACAATGAAAACTCAAGTTTTGATTTAAGAAAAAAGGATACATCTAAAATGGAAATGCACCGTGCACAAATGTAGAGAGAGATAATTCCAAAAAGTGTATGTAATTTTTAGGGATTGTAAACTCTTTTTAGTTTTTAAATATCATGTTCTATAATTATCAGGAAAAGGGGGAGGCACGGGAATTTCAACTGAGTGTTGACTCCCAATCCATAAGTCATTCCTTAAAAAAATATAATCCGTTACACATGATAAATCACTTTACATTGATTTATGATCGTTAGGTCAACTTTTTGAAAATGGGGAAAATAATGGCTTGTTTGACTCGGGTAAATATTCCACCGCACGTTCACTTGAGAATTTAATGTTATTCTCTTTAACAGGTTTGGATCCATTCGGGATTTCCATCTTTAACATGTTTCAAGCATGCATATCCATTTTTTAAAACATGTGTAGAAAAAACTCGTTCATATAAAATTGTGAACTATTAAGGTTGAACTAGTGGAATTTCCCAAACTTGGATAAAAAAAGTTGTGTTCATTTGTGGTGTGTGAATAAATTTTATTTACATATATTTTTTTATTGCTTTAAATTCTTTCCATACATAAACTCTAAAATTTTTATTTTGTTGTGACCTATTTTCCTTTCATCTCTTATTTTTTGTTTACGAGATGGAAATGGAAAATGTACAAATGTAGAGAGAGTTAATTCCAAGAAGTGTCTGTAATTTTTAGGGATTGTAAACTCTTTTTAGTTTTTATATATCAGGTTTTGCGTTCGTCGGGAAAAAGGGTAAGCGGGGGATTTTTACGTGAGTGTTGAATCCCAATCCATAAGTCATTCCTTAAAAAAAATAGCCCGTTACTTATGATAAATCACTTTACGATAATCTATGATCGTTAGGTCAGCTTTTTGCAAATGAGCAAAATAATGGCTTGTTTGACTCCGGTAAATATTCCACCGCACATTCACTAGAGAATTTAATGTTATTCTCATTAAAAGGTTTGGATCCATGGGTCATTTGCAACTTTAACATGTTTCAAGTATGCATATCCATATTTTAAAACATGTGTAGAAAAATCTCTTTCTTGTAAAAGTCCGAGCTATTAGGGTTAAACTAGTGGAATTTCCAAAATTCCGATAGCAAAAGTTTTGTGTTCATTTGTGGAGTGTGAATAAATTTTCTTTACTTTTGTTTGTTTATTGCTTTAAGTTCTTTCCATACATAAACACTAATGTTTTCATTTTGTTTTGATCTATTTGCCTTTTATCTATTTTTTTTCTTTATGAGATGAAAGGAAAGTGAAAACTCAAGGTTGTATTTAAGAAAAAATGATACATCTAAAATGGAAGTGCACAATACACAAATGTACACAGAGATAATTCAAAAAACTATCAGTAATTTTTAGGGATTGTAAACTCCAATCATCGGGAAAAAGGGGAGGTGGTGGATTTTTAACTCCGTGTGGACTCCCAATCCATAAGTCATTCCTTAGAAAAATATAGCCCGTTACACATGATAAATCACTTTACAATCATCTATGATCGTTAGGTCAACTTTTTGAAAATGGGCAAAATAATGGCTTGTTTGACTTGGGTAAATATCCCACCGCACGTTCACTAGAGAATTTAATTTTATTCTTCTTTAAAAGGTTTGGATTCATAGGTGATTTTTATCATTAACATGTTTCAAGCTTGCATATCCATTTTTTAAAACATGTGTAGAAAAATCTCTTTCTTAAAAAATTCTGTGCTATTAGGGTTGAACTAGTGGAATTTACCAAACTTGGATAACAAAAGTTTTGTGTTCATTTTTGGTGTGTGAAAATTTTCTTCTCTTATATTTGTTTATTGCTTTAAATTTGTTCCATAAATAAACTCTAAAATTTTCATTTTGTCGTGATCTATTTTCCTTTTATCTCATTTTTTTTGTTTACGAGATGAAAGGAAAGTGAAAACACAAGTTTTTATTTAAGAAAAAAGTATACATCTAAAGTGGAAATGCACGATGCACAAAGGTAGAGAGAGATCCTTCCAAAATGTGTTAGTAATTTTTAGGGATTGTAAACTCTTTTTAGTTTTTACATATCTGGTTCTACAATCGTCGGGAAAAGAGGGAGGCGGGGATCTTTAAGTGAGTGTTGACTCCCAATCCATAACTCATTCCTTACAAAAACATTGCCCATTACCCATGATAAATCACTTAACAATCATCTATGATCATTAGGTCAGCTTTTTGTAAATGGGCAAAATAATGGCTTGTTTGTCTCGGGTAAATATCACACCGCACGTTCACTTGCGAATTTAAAGTTGTTCTGTTTAAAAGGTTTGGATCCAACCTCATTTGAATATTTAACTTCTTTCAAGCATGCATATCTATTTTTTAACAATTTTTTAGAAGAATCTCTTTCTTATAAAATTCCGAGGTATTTGGGTTGAACAAGTGGAATTACCCAAACTTGCATAACAAAATTTTGTGTTCATTTGTGTTGTGTGAATAAATTTTCTTTACTTAAATTTTTTTATTGCTTTAAATTCTTTCAATACATAAATTCTAAAATTTTCATTTTTTTGTGATCTATTTTCCTCTTATCTCTTTTTTCTTTTACGAGATGAGGGGAAAGTAAAAACTCCTATTTTGATTTAAGAAAAAAGTATACATCTAAAATGGAAATGCACAATGCACAAATATAGAGTGAGATAATTCCAAAAAGTTTCTATAATTTTTAGGGATTGTAAACTCTTTTTAGTAATTATATGTCATGTTCGGCAATCGTCGAGAAAAGGGGGAGGCAGGCGATTATTATCTGAGTGTTGACTCCCAATCCCAAAGTCATTCCTTACAAAAATAAAGCCCGTTATGCATGATAAATCACTTTACAATCTTCTATGATTTTTAGGTCAAGGTCAAAATAATGGTTTGTTTGACTCGGGTAAATATCCCACCGCATGTTCACTTGAGAATTTAATGTTATTGTCATTAAATGGTTTTGATCCATTGGTGATTTTCATCTTTAACATGTTTCAAGCATGCTTATCACTTTTTTAAAACATGTGTAGAAAAATTCTTTTCTAATAAAATTCCGTGCTATTAGGGTTGAACTAGTGGAATTTCCCAAACATGGATAACAAAATTTTTGTGTTCATTTGTGGTGTGTGAATAAATTTTCTTTACTTCGGTTTGTTTATATCTTTAAATTATTTTCATAAATAAATTCTAAAATTTTCATTTTTTTGTGATCTATTTGCCTTTTATCTCTTTTTTTTCTTTACGATATGAAAGGAAAGTGAAAACTCAAGTTTGTATTTAAGAAAAAAGTATACATCTAAAATTGAAATGCACAATGCACAAATGTAGAGAGAGATAATTCCAAAAAGTGTCAGTAATTTTTAGGGATTGTAAACTCTTTTTAGTTTTTATATATGAGATTCAGCAATCGACGAAAAAAGGGGGAGGCAGGGGATTTCTAACTTAGTGTTGACTCCCAATCCATAAGTCATTCCTTAGAAAAATATAGCCCGTTACACATGGTCAATCACTTTACAATCATCTATGATCGTTAGGTCAGGTTTTTGAAAATGGGCAAAATAATGGCTTGTTTGACTTGGGTAAATATCCACCGCACGTTCACTTGAGAAGTTAATGTTACTCTCTTTAAAAGGTTCGGATCCATAGGTCATTTGCATCTTTAATAGGTTTCAAGCATGCATATCCATTTTTTTAAAAAAATTTTAGAAAAATCTCTTTCTTATAAAATTTCGAGCTATTAGGGTTGAACTAGTGGTGTGTGAATAAATTTTCTCTACTTACATTTGTTTATTGCTTTGAATTCTTTCCATACATAGACTCTAAAATTTTCATTTTGTTGTGATCTATTTGCCTTTAATCTCGTTTTTTTGTATCCGAGGTGAAGGGAAAGCGAAAACTCAAGTTTTGATTTAAGAAAAAAGTATACATCTAAAATGGAAATGCACAATGCACAAATTTATGGAGAGTTAATTCCAAAAAGTGTCTGTAATTTTTAGGGATTGTAAACTCGTTTTAGTTGTTATATATCAGGTTCTGCAATTGTCGGGAAAAGGTGGAGGCAAGGGATTTTTAAGTGAGTGTTGTCTCGCAATCCATAAGTCTATCCTTAAAAAAATATAGCCCATTATGCAAGAAAATTTTCTTTACAATCATTTATGATCGTTAGGTCAGCTTTTGTAAATGGGCAAAATATTGGCTTGTTTGACTCGGGTAAATTTCCCACCGCACGATCACTTTAAAATTTAATGTTATTATTTTTAAAAGGTTTGGATCGATAGGTCATTTGGATCTTTAACTTGTTTCAAGCATGCATATCCATTTCTTAAAACATGTGTAGAAAAATCTCTTTCTTATAAAAATTTGAGTTATTAGGGTTGAACTAGTGGAATTTCCCAACCTTGGATAACATAACTTTTGTGTTCATTTGTGGTGTATGAATAAATTTTCTTTACTTACATTTTTTTATTGTTTTAAATAATTTCCATAGATAAACTCAATAATTTTCATTTTTTTAAGATCTATTTGCCTTTTATCTCTTTTTTTGTTTCCGAGATGATGGAACAGAGAAAACTCAAGTTTTGATTTATGAAAAAAGTATGCATCTAAAATGGAAATGCACCATGCACAAATATAGAGAGAGATAATTCCTAAAAGTGTATGTAATTTTTAGGGATTGTAAACTCTTTTTAGTTTTTAAATATCAGGTCCTGTAATTGTCAGGAAAAGGGGGAGGCGGGGGATTTTTAACTGAGCGTTGACTCCCATTCCATAAGTCATTCCTTACAAAAATATAACTCGTTACACATGATAAATCACTTTACATTGATTTATGATCGTTAGGCAGCTTTTTCTAAATGGGGAAAATAATGGCTTGTTTGACTCGGATAAATATTCCACCGCACGTTCACTCTAGAATTTAATGTTATTCTCTTTAACAGGTTTGGATCCGTTGGTGATTTGCATCTTTAACATGTTTCAAGCATGCATATCCATTTTTTTGTTTTGTTTCCGAGATGAAGGGAAAGTGAAAACTCTAGTTTTGATTTAAGGAAAAAGTATACATCTAAAATGGAAATGTACAATGCCCAAATTTAGAGGGAGATAATTCCAAAAAGTGACTATAATTTTTATGGATTTTATGTTCTTTTTAGTTTTTATAAATCAGGTTCTGCAATCCTCAGAAAAAGGAGGAGGTGGGGGATTTTTAACTGAGTGTCTCCCAATCCTTAAGTGATTCCATAAAAAAATATAGCCCATTACACATGATAAATTACTTTACAACCATCCATGATCGTTAGGTCTGCTTTTTGTAAATGGGCAAAATAATGGCATGTTTGACTCGGGAAAATATCCACCGCACGTTCACTTGACAAGTTAATGTTATTCTCTTTAAAAGGTTTGGATCCAAATGCCATTTGCATCTTTAACATGTTTCAAGCATGCATATCTATTATTTAAAACATATGAAGAAAAAACTCTTTCATATAAAATTCTGTGCTATTAAGGTCGAACTAGTAGAATTTCCCAAACTTGAATAACAAAAATTTTGTGTTTGTTTGTGGTGTGTGAATAAATTTTCTTTACTAACATTTATTTATTGCTTTAAATTCCTTCCATGCATAAACTCTAAAATTTTCATTTTTTTGTGTTCTATTTGCCTATTATCCCTTTTTTTTTAATTCCTAGATGAAGGGAAAGGGAAAACTCCTGTTTTGATTTAAAATAAAAGTGTACATCTAAAATGGAAATGCACAATGCACAAATAAAGAGAGAGATAATTCCAAAAAGTGTTTGTAACTTTTAGGGATTTTAAACTCTTTTTAGTTTTTATATATCAGGTCTTGCAATCTTCGGGAAAAGGGGTAGGCGGGGGATTTTTGACTGAGTGTTGACTCCCAATCCATAAGTCATTCCTTACAAAAATATAGCCCCATACGCATGATAAATCACTTGACAATAATCTAAGATCGTTAGGTCAGCTTTTTGTAAGTGGGCAAAATAATGGCTTGTTTGACTTGGGAAAATATCCCACCGCACGTTCACTTGAGAGGTTAATGTTATTCTCTTTAAATGGTTTGGACCCAAAGGTCATTTGCATCTTTAACATGTTTCAAACATGCATATCTATTTTTTAAAACATGTGTAGAAAAATCTCTTTCTTATAAAATTCCGAGCTATTAGGGTTGAACTAGTGGAATTTCCCACACTTGGATAACAAAAGTTTTGTGTTCATTTGTGGTGTGTGAATAAATTTTCTATACTTACATTTGTTTATTATTTTAAATTCTTTCCATACATAAACTCTAAAATCTTCATTTTGTTGTGATCTATATTCCTTTTATCTCTTTTTTTTTGTTTACGAGATATAGGGAAAGTGAAAACTCATGTTTTGATTTAAGAAAAACGTAGGCATCTAAAATGGAAATGGACAATGCACAAATGCAGGGAGAGATAATTCCCAAAAGTGTCTGTAATTTTTAAGGATTGTAAACTCTTTTTAGTTTATATATTTCAAGTTCTGCAATCGTCGGGAAAAGAGGGAGGCAAGGGATTTTTACTTGAGTGGACTCCCAATCCATAAGTCATTCCTTACAAAAATATAGCCCGTTGCACATGATAAATCATTTTAGGTCAGCTTTTTGTAAATGGGCAAAATAATGACTTGTTTGACTCGGGTAAATATTCCACCGTATGTTCACTTGAGAATTTAATGTTATTCTCTTTAAAAGGTTTGGATCCATAGGACATTTGCATCGTTCACATGTTTCAAACATGTATATCCATTTTTTAAATCATGTGTAAAAATATCTCTTTGTTATAAAATTTCGAGCTATTAGGGTTGAACAAGTGGAATTTCCCCAACTTGGATAACAAAACTTTTGTGTTCATTTGTGGTGTGTGAATAAATTTTCTTTACTTATATTTTTTTATTCATTTAAATTCTTTCTAATACATAAAATCTAAAATTTTAATTTTGTTGTGATCTATTTGCCTTTTATCTCATTTTTTGTTTACGAGATGAAGGCAAAGTGAAAACTCAAGCTTTGATTTTACAAAAAAGTATATATCTAAAAAGAACATGCAAAATGCAAAAATTTAAAGAGAGATAATTCCAAAAACTGTCTGTAATTTTTAGGAATTGTAAACTCTTTTCAGTTTTTATATATCAGGTTCTGCAATCGTCGAGAAAAGGGGGAGGCGGGGGATTTTTAACTGAGTGGTTACTCCCAATCCATAAGTCATTCCTTACTAATATATAGCCCGTTGCGCATGATAAATCACTTTACAATCATCTATGATCGTTTTTTTCAAACTTGTGTAGAAAAATCTCTTTCTTATAAAATTCCAAGCAACAAGGGTTGAACAAGTGGAATTTCCCAAACTTGGATAACAAAACGTTTATGTTCGTTTGTGGTTTTTGAATAAATTTTCTTTACATAAATTTGTTTATTTCTTTCAATTCTTTCGATCCATAAACTCTAAAATTTTCATTTTGTTGTGATCTATTTTCCTTTTATATCTATTTTTGTTTACGATATGAAGGGAAAGTGAAAAGTCAAGTTTTGATTTAAGAAAAAATTATACATCTAAAACTGAAATGCAAAATGCACCAATGTAGAGAGAGATAATTCCAAGAAGTTTCTGTAATTTTTAGGGATTGTAAACTCTTTTTAGTTTTTATATATCTGGTTCTGCAATCGTCGGGAAAAGGGGGAGGCGAGAGATTTTTAACTGAGTGTTCACTCCCAATCATTTGCATCTTTAACATCTTTCAAGCATGTATATCCATTTTTTAAAACATGTGTAGAAAAACCTCTTTCTTATAAAATTCCAACCTATTAGGGTTGAACTATTGGAATTTCCCAAACTTTGATAAAATAAATTTTGTTATCATTTGTGGTGTGTGAATAAATTTTCTTTACTTAAATTTGTTTATTGCTATAGATTATTTCCATACATCAACTCTAAAATTTTCATTTTGTTGAGATCTATTTTCCTTTTATCTCTTTTTGGTTTTGTTTCCGAGATGAAGGGAAAGTGAAAACTCTAGTTTCGATTTAAGGAAAAAGTATACATCTAAAATGGAAATGTACAATGCTCAAATTTAGAGGGAGATAATTCATAAAAGTGACTATAATTTTTTTGGATTGTAAATTCTTTTTTGTTTTTATATATCAGGTTCTGCAATCGTCAGGAAAAGGAGGAGGCGGGGGAATTTTAACTGAGTGTTGCCTCCCAATCCTTAAGTGATTCCATAAAAAAATATAGCCCATTACACATGATAAATCACTTTACATCCATTCATGATCGTTACGTCGGCTTTTTGTAAATGGGCAAAATAGTGGCATGTTTGACTCGAGAAAATATCCCACCGCACATTCACTTGACAAGTTAATGTTATTCTCTTTAAAAGGTTTGGATCCAAATGCCATTTGCATCTTTAACATGTTTCAAGCATGCATATCCATTATTCAAAACATATGAAGAAAAAACTCTTTCATATAAAATTCAGAGCTATTAAGGTTGAACTAGTAGAATTTCCCAAACTTGAATAACAAAACTTTTGTGTTCGTTTGTGGTGTGTGAATAAATTTTCTTTACTAACATTTATTTCTTCCTTTAAATTCCTTCTATGCATAAACTCTAAAATTTTCATTTTTTTGTGTTCTATTTGCCTTTTATCTCTTTTTTTTAATTCCTAGATGAAGGGAAAGGGAAAACTTTTGTTCTGATTTAAGAAAAAAGTGTACATCTAAAATGGAAATGCACAATGCACAAATGTAGAGAGAGATAATTCCAAAAAGTGTTTGTAACTTTTAGGGATTTTAAACTCTTTTTAGTTTTTATATATCAGGTCATGCAATCTTCGGGAAAAGGGGTAGACAGGGGATTTTTGACTGAATGTTGACTCCCAATCCATAAGTCATTCCTTACAAAAATATAGCCCCATACGCATGATAAGTCACTTGACAATAATCTAAGATCGTTAGCTCAGCTTTTTGTAAGTGGGCAAAATAGTGGCTTGTTTGACTTGGGAAAAATATCCCACCGCACGTTCACTTGAGAAGTTAATGTTATTCTCTTTAAAAGGTTTAGACCCATAGGTCATTTGCATCTTTAACATGTTTCAAAAATGCATATCTATTTTTTAAAACATGTGTAGAAAAATCTCTTTCTTATAAAATTCCGAGCTATTAGGGTTGAACTAGTGGAATTTCCCAAACTTGGATAACAAAAGTTTTGTGTTCATTTGTGGTGTGGGAATAAATTTTCTATACTGACATTTGTTTATTGCTTTAATTCTTTCCATACATAAACTCTAAAATTTTCATTTTGTTGTGATTTATGTGCCTTTTATCTCTTTTTTTTTTGTTTACGAGATATAGGGAAAGTAAAAACTCAAGTTCTGATTTAAGAAAAACGTATGCATCTAAAATGGAAATGGACAATGCACAAATGTAGGGAGAGATAATTCCCAAAAGTGTCTGTAATTTTTAGGGATTGTAAACTCTTTTTATTTTATATATTTCAAGTTCTGTAATTGTCGGGAAAAGGGGGAGGCAAGGGGTTTTTACTTGAGTGTGGACTCCCAATCCATAAGTCATTCCTTACAAAAATATAGCCCGTTGCACATGATAAATCACTTTAGGTTAGCTTTTTGTAAATGGGCATAATAATGGCTTGTTTCACTCGGGTAAATATCCCACCGCACGATCACTTTAGAATATAATGTAATTATTTTTAAAAGGTTTGGATCGATAGGTCATTTGGATCTTTAACATGTTTCAACCGTGCATATCCATTCTAAAAACATGTGTAGAAAATTCTCTTTCTTATAAAATTTCGTGCTATTTGGGTTGAACTAGTGGAATTTGCCAAACTCTGTAACAAAACTTTTTTCTTCGTCTGTGGTGTGTTAATAAATGTTCTTTACTTACATTTTAAATTCTAACCATAAATAAACTCAAAATGTTTTATTTTGTTTTGATCTAGTTGCCTTTTATCTCTTTTTTTGTTTAGGAGATGAAGGGAAAGTGAAAACTCAAGTCTTGATTGAAGAAAAAAATATACATTTAAAATGGAAATACTCAATGCACTAAGGTAGAGAGAGAAAATTCCAAAAAGAGTTTGTAATTTTTAGAGATTGTAAACTCTTTTTTTTTTTTATATATATCTGGTTCTGTAATCTTCGGGTAAAGGGGGAGGCAAGGGATTTTTAAGTGAGTGTTGACTCGCAATCCATAAGTCAATCCTTACAAAAATATAGCCCGTTAAGTATGAAAATTTCCTTTACAATCATTTATGATCGTTAGGTCAGCTTTTGTAAATGGGTAAAATAATGGCTTGTTTGACTCGGGTAAATTTCCCACCGCACGATCACTTTAGCATTTAATGTTATTATTTATAAAAGGTTTGCATCGACAGGTCATTTGGATCTTTAACATGTTTCAAGAATGCATATCCATTTCTTAAAACATGTGTACAAAAATCTCCTTCTTATAAAATTCCGAGTTATTAGGATGGAACTTGTGGAATTTCCCAACCTTGGATAACATAACTTTTGTGTTCATTTGTGGTGTATGAATAAATTTTATTTACTTACATTTGTTTATTGCTTTAAATTATTTCCATAAATAAACTCCAAAATTTTCATTTTGGTTTGATCTATTTGCCTTTTATCTCTTTTTTTGTTTCCGAGATGATGGGACAATGAAAACTCAAGTTTTGATTTAAGAAAAAAGGATACATCTAAAATGGAAATGCACCATGCACAAATGTAGAGAGAGATAATTCCAAAAGTGTATGTAATTTTTAGGGATTGTAAACTCTTTTTAGTTTTTAAATATCAGGTTCTATAATTGTCAGGAAAAGGGGGAGGCAGGGGAATTTCAACTGAGCGTTGACTCCCAATCCATAAGTCATTCCTTAAAAAAATATAATCCGTTACACATGATAAATCACTTTACATTGATTTATGATCGTTAGGTCAACTTTTTGAAAATGGGGAAAATAATGGCTTGTTTGACTCGGGTAAATATTCCACCGCACGGTCACTTGAAAATTTAATGTTATTCTCTTTAACAGGTTTGGATCCATTGGTGATTTGCATCTTTAACATGTTTCAAGCATGCATATCCATTTTTTAATACATGTGTAGAAAATCTCGTTCGTATAAAATTTGGAGTTATTAGGGTTGAACTGGTGGAATTTCCCAAAATTAGATAACAAAAGTTTTGTGTTCATTTGTGGTGTGTGAATAAATTTTATTTACATATATTTGTTTATTGCTTTAAATTCTTTCCATACATAAACTCTAAAATTTTTATTTTGTTGTGATCTATTTGCCTTTTATCTCTTATTTTTTGTTTACGAGATGGAAATGGAAAATGTACAAATATAGAGAGAGTTAATTCCAAGAAGTGTCTGTAATTTTTAGGGATTGTAAACTCTTTTTAGTTTTTATATATCAGGTTCTGCATTCGTCGGGAAAAGGGGTAGGCGGGGGATTTTTACTTGAGTGTTGAATCCCAATCCATAAGTCATTCCTTAAAAAAAATAGCCCGTTACTTATGATAAATCACTTTACCATAATCTATGATCGTTAGGTCTGTTTTTTGTAAATGAGCAAAATAATGGCTTGTTTGACTCCGTTAAATATTCCACCGCACATTCACTAGAGAATTTAATGTTATTCTCATTAAAAGGTTTGGATCCATGGGTCATTTGCAACTTTAACATGTTTCAAGTATGCATATCCATATTTTAAAACATGTGTAGAAAAATCTCTTTCTCGTAAAAGTCCGAGCTATTAGGGTTAAACTAGTGCAATTTCCAAAATTCCGATAACAAAAGTTTTGTGTTCATTTGTGGAGTGTGAATAAATTTTCTTTACTTTTGTTTGTTTATTGCTTTAAGTTCTTTCCATACATAAACAGTAAAGTTTTCATTTTGTTGTGATCTATTTGCCTTTTATCTATTTTTTTTCTTTACGACATGAAAGGAAAGTGAAAAGTCATGGTTGCATTTAAGAAAAAAGGATACATCTAAAATGGAAGTGCACAATGCACAAATGTAGAGAGAGATAATTCAAAAAACTCCAATCATCGGGAAAAAGGGGAGGTGGTGGATTTTTAACTCCGTGTTGACTCCCAATCCATAAGTCATTCCTTAGAAAAATATAGCCCGTTACACATGATAAATCACTTTACAATCATCTATGATCGTTAGCTCAGCTTTTAGAAAATGGACAAAATAATGACTTGTTTGACTTGGGTAAATATCCCACCGCACGTTCACTAGAGAATTTAATTTTATTCTTCTTTAAAAGGTTTGGATTCATAGGTGATTTTTATCATTAACATGTTTCAAGCTTGCATATCCATTTTTTAAAACATGTGTAGAAAAATCTCTGTCTTAAAAAATTCCGTGCTATTAGGGTTGAACTAGTGGAATTTCCCAAACTTGGATAACAAAAGTTTTGTGTTCATTTTTGGTGTGTGAAAATTTTCTTCGCTTATATTTGTTAATTGCTTTAAATTTGTTCCATAAATAAACTCTAAAATTTTCATTTTGTCGTGATCTATTTGCCTTTTATCTCAATTTTTTTGTTTACGAGATGAAAGGAAAGTGAAAACACAAGTTTTTATTGAAGAAAAAAGTATACATCTAAAGTGAAAATGCACGATGCACAAATGTAGAGAGAGATCCTTCCAAAATGTGTTAGTAATTTTTAGGGATTGTAAACTCTTTTTAGTTTTCACATATCTGGTTCTACAATCGTCGGGAAAAGAGGGAGGCGGGGGATCTTTAAGTGAGTGTTGACTCCCAATCCATAACTCATTCCTTACAAAAACATTGCCCGTTACCCATGATAAATCACTTTACAATCATCTATGATCATTAGGTCAGCTTTTTGTAAATGGGCAAAATAATGGCTTGTTTGTCTCGGGTAAATATCCTACCACACGTTCACTTGAGAATTTAAAGTTGTTCTCTTTAAAAGGTTTGGATCCAACCTCATTTGAATATTTAACTTCTTTCAAGCATGCATATCTATTTTTTAACAATTTTTTAGAAAAATCTCTTTCGTATAAAATTTCGAGCTATTTGGGTTGAATAAGTGGAATTACCCAAACTTGCATAACAAAATTTTGTGTTCATTTGTGTTGTGTGAATAAATTTTCTTTACTTAAATTTGTTTATTGCTTTAAATTCTTTCAATACATAAATTCTAAAATTTTCATTTTGTTGTGATCTATTTTCCTGTTATCTCTTTTTTCTTTTACGAGATGAGGGGAAAGTAAAAACTCCAGTTTTGATTTAAGAAAAAAGTATACATCTAAAATGGAAATGCACAATGCACAAATGTAAAGAGAGATAATTCCAAAAAGTTTCTGTAATTTTTAGGGAATGTAAAGTCTTTTTAGTAATTATATGTCATGTTCGGCAATCGTCGGGAAAAGGGGGAGGCAGGCGATTTTTACTTGAGTGTTGACTCCCAATCCCAAAGTCATTCCTTACAAAAATAAAGCCCGTTATGCATGATAAATCACTTTACAATCTTCTATGATTTTTAGGTCATGGTCAAAATAATGGCTTGTTTGACTCGGGTAAATATCCCACTGCACGTTCACTTGAGAATTTAATGTTATTCTTATTAAATGGTTTTGATCCATTGGTGATTTTCATCTTTAACATGTTTCAAGCATGCTTATCTCTTTTTTACAACATGTGTAGAAAAATTCTTTTCTAATAAAATTCAGTGCTATTAGGGTTGAACTAGTGGAATTTCCCAAACATGGATAACAAAAATTTTTTGTTCATTTGTGGTGTGTGAATAAATTTTCTTTACTTCGGTTTGTTTAATTCTTTACATTCTTTCCATCCATAAATTCTAAAATTTTCATTTTGTTGTGATCTATTTGCCTTTTATCTCTTTTTTTTCTTTACGATATGAAAGGAAAGTGAAAACTCAAGTTTATATTTAAGAAAAAAGTATACATCTAAAATTGAAATGCACAATGCACAAATGTAGAGAGAGATAATTCCAAAAAGTGTCAGTAATTTTTAGGGATTGTAAACTCTTTTTAGTTTTTATATATGAGATTCAGCAATCGGCGGAAAAAGGGGGAGGCAGGGGATTTTTAACTTAGTGTTGACTCCCAATCCATAAGTCATTCCTTAGGACAATATAGCCCGTTACACATGATAAATCACTTTACAAGCATCTATGATCGTTAGGTCAGGTTTTTGAAAATGGGCAAAATAATGGCTTGTTTGACTTGGGTAAATATCCACCGCACGTTCACTTGAGAAGTTAATGTTACTCTCTTTAAAAGGTTCAGATCCATAGGTCATTTGCATCTTAAATAGGTTTGAAGCATACATATCCATTTTTTTTTAAACATTTGTAGAAAAATCTCTTTCTTATAAAATTCCGAGCTATTAGGGTTGAACTAGTGGGGTGTGAATAAATTTTCTCTACTTACATTTGTTTATTGCTTTGAATTCTTTCCATACATAGACTCTAAAATTTTCATTTTGTTGTGATCTATTTGCCTTTAATCTCGTTTTTTTGTATCCGAGGTGAAGGGAAAGTGAAAACTCAAGTTTTGATTTAAGAAAAAAGTATACATCTAAAATGGAAATGCACAATGCACAAATTTATGGAGAGTTAATTCCAAAAAGTGTGTGTAATTTTTAGGGATTGTAAACTCTTTTTAGTTTTTATATATCAGGTTCTGCAATTGTCGGGAAAAGGTGGAGGCAAGGGATTTTTAAGTGAGTGTTGTCTCGCAATCCATAAGTCAATCCTTAAAAAAATATAGCCCATTACGCAAGAAAATTTTCTTTACAATCATTTATGATCATTAGGTCAGCTTTTGTAAATGGGCAAAATAATGGCTTGTTTGACTCGGGTAAATTTCCCACCGCACGATCACTTTAAAATTTAATGTTATTATTTTTAAAAGGTTTGGATCGATAGGTCATTTGGATCTTTAACATGTTTCAAGCATGCATATCCATTTCTTAAAACATGTGTAGAAAAATCTCTTTCTTATAAAATTTTGAGTTATTAGGGTTGAACTAGTGGAATTTCCCAACCTTGGATAACATAACTTTTGTGTTCATTTGTGGTGTATGAATAAATTTTCTTTACTTACATTTTTTTATTGTTTTAAATAATTTCCATAGATAAACTCTATAATTTTCATTTTTTTAAGATCTATTTGCCTTTTATCTCTTTTTTTGTTTCCGAGATGATGGGACAGAGAAAACTCAAGTTTTGATTTAAGAAAAAAGTATGCATCTAAAATGGAAATGCACCATGCACAAATATAGAGAGAGATAATTCCTAAAAGTTTATGTAATTTTTAGGGATTGTAAACTCTTTTTAGTTTTGAAATATCAGGTTCTGTAATTGTTAGGAAAAGGGGGAGGCGGGGGATTTTTAACTGAGCATTGACTCCCATTCCATAAGTCATTCCTTACAAAAATATAACTCGTTACACATGATAAATCACTTTACATTGATTTATGATCGTTAGGCAGCTTTTTTTAAATGGGGAAAATAATGGCTTGTTTAACTCGGATAAATATTCCACTGCACGTTCATTTGAGAATTTAATGTTATTCTCTTTAACAGGTTTGGATCCGTTGGTGATTTGCATCTTTAACATGTTTCAAGCATGCATATCTATTTTTTGGTTTTGTTTCCGAGATGAAGGGAAAGTGAAAACTCTAGTTTTGATTTAAGGAAAAAGTATACATCTAAAATGGAAATGTACAATGCCCAAATTTAGAGGGAGATAATTCCAAAAAGTGACTATAATTTTTATGGATTGTAAGTTCTTTTTAGTTTTTATATATCAGGTTCTGTAATCGTCGGGAAAAGGAGGAGGCGGGGGATTTTTAACTGAGTGTTGCCTCCCAATCCTTAAGTGATTCCATAAAAAAATATAGCCCATTACAAATGATAAATCACTTTACAACTATCCATGATCGTTAGGTCTGCTTTTTGTAAATGGGCAAAATAATGGCATGTTTGACTCGGGAATATATCCCACAGCACGTTCACTTGACAAGTTAATGTTATTCTCTTTAAAAGGTTTGGATCCAAATGCCATTTGCATCTTTAACATGTTTCAAGCATGCATATCCATTTTTTAAACATATGAAGAAAAAACTCATTCATATGAAATTCCGAGCTATTAAGGTTTGGATCCATAGGACATTTGCATCATTCACATGTTTCAAACATGCATATCCATTTTTTAAAACATGTGTAAAAATATCTCTTTGGTATAAAATTTCGAGCTATTAGGGTTGATCAAGTGGAATTTCCCCAACTTGGATAACAAAATTTTTGTGTTCATTTGTGGTGTGTGAATAAATTTTCTTTACTTATATTTTTTTATGCTTCTAAATTCTTTCCATACATAAACTCTAAAATTTAAATTTTGTTGTGATCTATTTGCCTTTTATCTCATTTTTTGTTTACAAGATGAAGGCAAAGTCAAAACTCAAGCTTTGATTTTAGAAAAAAGTATATATCTAAAAAGAACATGCACAATGCAAAAATTTAAAGAGAGATAATTCCAAAAACTGTCTGTAATTTTTAGGAATTGTAAACTCTTTTCAGTTTTTATATATCAGGTTCTGCAATCGTCGAGAAAAGGGGGAGGCGGGGGATTTTTAACTGAGTGGTTACTCCCAATCCATAAGTCATTCCTTACTAATGTATAGCCCGTTACGCATGATAAATCACTTTACAATCATCTATGACCGTTTTTTTAAAACTTGTGTAGAAAAATCTCTTTCTTATAAAATTCCAAGCCCTAAGGGTTGAACAAGTGGCATTTCCCAAACTTGGATAACAAAACTTTTATGTTCGTTTGTGGTTTGTGAATAAATTTTCTTTACATACATTTGTTTATTTCTTTCAATTATTTCGATCCATAAACTCTAAAATTTTCATTTTGTTGTGATCTATTTTCCTTTTATATCTTTTTTTGTTTACGATATGAAGGGAAAGTGAAAAGTCAAGTTTTGATTTAAGAAAAAAGTATACATCTAAAATGGAAATACAAATGGCACAAATGCAGAGAGAGATTATTCAAAAAAGTGTATGTAATTTTTAGGGATTGTAAACTCCGTTTAGTTTTTATATATCTGGTTCTGCAATCGCCGGGAAAAGGGGGAGGCGGAAGATTTTTAACTGAGAGTTGACTCCCAATCCATAAGTCATTTCTTACAAAAATATTGCCCGTTACGCGTGATATATCACTTTACAATCATCGATGATCGTTAGGTCAACTTTCTGTAAATGGGCAAAAAAATGGCTTGTTTGACTCGGGTAAATATCCCACCACACGTTCACTTGAGAATTTACTTTCTTTCTGTTTATAAGGTTTGGATCCATAGGTCATTTGCATCTTCAACTTGTTTCAAGCATGCTTATCCATTTTTTAAAACATGTGTAGAAAAATTTATTTCTTATAAAATTCCGAGCTATTAGGGTTGAACTAGTGGAATTTCCCAAACTTTGAAAACAAAAGTTTTGTGTTCAATTGTGGGGTGTGAATAAATTTTATTTATTGACATTTGTTTATTTCTCTAAATTCTTTCCATACACAAACTCTAAAATTTACTTTTTCATGTGATCTATTTGCTTTTTATCTCTTATTTTTTTGTTTACGAGATGAAGGGAAAGTGAAAACTAAAGTTTGTATATAAGAAAAAAAGTATACATCTAAAATGGAAATGCACAATGTACAAATGTAGAGAGAGATAATTCCAAAAAGTGTCAGTAACTTTTAGGGATTGTAAACTCTTTTTAGTTTTTATATATCAGGTTCTTCAATCGTCGAGAAAAGGGGGAGGTGGGGGATTTTTAATTGAGTGTTGACTCCCAATCCATTAGTCAATCCTTATAAACATATAGCCCGTTACTCATGATAAATCACTTTACAATCATCTATGATCGTTAGGTCAGCTTTTGTAAATGGGCAAAATTATGGCTTGTTTGACTCGGGTAAATATCCCACCGCACGTTCACTTGAGAATTTATTGTTATTCTCTTTAATAGGTTTGGATCCATATGTCATTTTCTTCTTTAACATATTTCAATCATGCATATTCATTTTTTAAAACATGTGTAGAAAAATCTCTTTCTTATAAAATTCTGGGCTATTAGGGTTGAACTAGTGGAATTTCCCAAACTTGAATAACAAATGTTTTCAGGTCATTTGTGGTGTGTGAATAAATTTTCTTTACTTATATTTGTTTATTGTTTTATATTCTTTCCAGACATAAACTCTAAAATTTTCATTTTGTTGTGATCTATTTGCCTTTTATCTCTTTTTTTGTTCACGAGATGAAGGGAAAGTGAAAACTCAAGTTTTGATGTAAGAAAAAAGTTTACATCTAAAAGGGAAATTCACAATGCACAAATGTAGAGAGAGATAATTCCAAGAAGTTTCTGTAATTTTTAGGGATTGTAAACTCTTTTTAGTTTTTATATATCTGGTTCTGCAATCGTCGGGAAAAGGGGGAGTCGAGAGATTTTTAACTGAGTATTCACTCCCAATCATTTGCATCTTTAACATCTTTCAAGCATGTATATCCATTTTTTAAAACATGTGTAGAAAAACCTCTTTCTTATAAAATTCCAGCCTATTAGGGTTGAACTATTGGAATTTCCCAAACTTGGATAAAATAAATTTTGTTATCATTTGTGGTGTGTGAATAAATTTTCTTTACTTAAATTTGTTTATTGCTAAAGATTATTTCCATACATCAGCTCTAAAATTTTCATTTTGTTGAGATCTATTTTCCTTTTATCTCTTTTTGGTTTTGTTTCCGAGATGAAGGGAAAGTGAAAACTCTAGTTTTGATTTAAGGAAAAAGTATACATCTAAAATGGAAATGTACAATGCCCAAATTTAGAGGGAGATAATTCCAAAAAGTGACTATAATTTTTATGGATTGTAAGTTCTTTTTAGTTTTTATATATCAGGTTCTACAATCCTCAAGAAAAGGAGGAGGCGGGGGATTTTTAACTGAGTGTTGCCTCCCAATCCTTAAGTGATTCCATAAAAAAATATAGCCCATTACACATGATAAATCACTTTACAACCATCCATGATCGTTAGGTCCGCTTTTTGTAAATGGGCAAAATAATGGCATGTTTGACTCGAGAAAATATCCCACCGCACGTTCACTTGACAAGTTAATGTTATTCTCTTTAAAAGGTTTGGATCCAAATGCCATTTGCATCTTTAACATGTTTCAAGCATGCATATCCATTTTTTAAAACATATGAAGAAAAAACTCTTTCATTTTAAATTCTGAGCTATTAAGGTTGAACTAGTAGAATTTCCCAAACTTGAATAACAAAACTTTTGTGTTCGTTTGTGGTGTGTGAATAAATTTTCTTTACTAACATTTATTTATTGCTTTAAATTCCTTCCATGCATAAACTCTAAAATTTTCATTTTTTTGTGTTCTATTTGCTTTTGATCACTTTTTTTTTAATTCCTAGATGAAGGGAAAGGGAAAACTCATGCTCTGATTTAAGAAAAAAACTGTACATCTAAAATGGAAATGCACAATGCACAAATGTAGAGAGAGATAATTCCAAAAAGTGTTTGTAACTTTTAGGGATTTTAAACTCTTTTTAGTTTTTATATATCTGGTCTTGCAATCTTCGGGAAAAGGTGTAGGCGGGGGATTTTTGACTGAGTGTTGACTCCCAATCCATAAGTCATTCCATACAAAAATATAGCCCCATACGCATGAAAAATCACTTGACAATAATCTAAGATCGTTAGGTCAGCTTTTTGTAAGTGGGCAAAATAATGGCTTGTTTGACTCGGGAAAATATCCCACCGCACGTTCACTTGAGAAGTTAATGTTATTCTCTTTAAAAGGTTTGGACCCATAGGTCATTTGCATCTTTAACATGTTTCAAACATGCATATCTATTTTTTAAAACATGTGTAGAAAAATCTCTTTCTTATAAAATTCCGAGCTATTAGGGTTGAACTAGTGGAATTTCCCAAACTTGGATAACAAAAGTTTTTTGTTCATTTGTGGTGTGTGAATAAATTTTCTATACTTAAATTTGTTTATTGCTTTAAATTCTTTCCATACATAAACTCTAAAATTTTCATTTTGTTGTGATCTATTTGGCTTTTATCTCTTTTTTTTTTTTTTGTTTACGAGATATAGGGAAAGTAAAAACTCAAGTTTTGATTTAAGAAAAACGTACACATCTAAAATGGAAATGGACAATGCACAAATGTAGGGAGAGATAATTCCCAAAAGTGTCTGTAATTTTTAGGGATTGTAAATTCTTTTTAGTTTATATATTTCAAGTTCTGCAATCGTCGGGAAAAGGGGGAGGCAAGGGATTTTTACTTGAGTGTGGACTCCCAATCCATAAGTCATTCCTTAAAAAAATATAGCCCGTTGCACATGATAAATCACTTTAGGTCAGCTTTTTGTAGATGGACAAAATAATGGCTTGTTTGACTCAGGTAAATATCTCACCGTACGATCACTTTAGAATTTAATGTTATTATTTTTAAAAGGTTTGGATCGATAGGTCATTTGGAACTTTAACATGTTTCAAGCATGCATATCCATTCTAAAAACATGTGTAGAAAATTCTCTTTCTTATAAAATTCCGAGCTATTTGGGTTGAACTAGTGGAATTTGCCAAACTCTGACAACAAAACTTTTTTGTTCGTTTGTGGTGTGTTAATAAATGTTCTTTACTTACATTTGTTTATTTCTTTAAATTCTAACCATAAATAAACTCAAAATTTTTTAGTTTGTTTTGATCTATTTGCCTTTTATCTCTATTTTTGTGTACAAGATGAAGGGAAAGTGAAAACTCAAGTCTTGATTGAAGAAAAAAATATACATCTAAAATGGAATTACACAATGCACAAATGTAGAGAGAGAAAATTCCAAAAAGTGTTTGTAATTTTTAGAGATTGTAAACTTTTTAGTTTTTATATATCAGGTTCTGCAATCTTCCGGAAAAGGGGGAGGCAAGGGATTTTTAAGTGAGTGTTGACTCGCAATCCATAAGGCAATCCTTACAAAAATATAGCCCGTTAAGCATGAAAATTTTATTTACAATCATTTATGATCGTTAGGTTAGCTTTTGTAAATGGACAAAATAATGGCTTGTTTGACTCGGGTAAATTTCCCACCGTACGATCACTTTAGAATTTAATGTTATTATTTATAAAAGGTTTGCATCGACAGGTCATTTGGATCCTTAACATGTTTCAAGCATGCATATCCATTTCTTAAAACATGTGTACAAAAATCTCCTTCTTATAAAATTCCGAGTTATTGGGTTTGAACTAGTGGAATTTCCCAACCTTGGATAATATAACTTTTGTGTTCATTTGTGGTGTATGAATAAATTTTATTTACTTACATTTGTTTATGGCTTTAAATTATTTCCATACATAAACTCTAAAATTTTCAATTTGTTGTGATCTATTTGCCTTTTATCTCTTTTTTTGTTTCCAAGATGATGGGACAGTGAAAACTCAAGTTTTTGATTTAAGAAAAAAGTATACATCTAAAATGGAAATGCACCATGCACAAATGTAGAGAGAGATAATTCCAAAAAGTGTATGTAATTTTTAGGGATTTTAAACTCTTTATAGTTTTTAAACATCAGGTTCTATAATTGTCAGGAAAAGGAGGAGGCGGGGGATTTTTAACTGAGTGTTGACTCCCAATCCATAAGTCATTTCTTAAAAAAATATAACCCGTTACACAAGATAAATCACTTTACATTGATTTATGATCGTTAGGTCAACTTTTTGAAAATGGGGAAAATAATGGCTTGTTTGACTCGGGTAAATATCCCACCGCACGTTCACTTGAGAATTTAATGTTATTCTCATTAAATGGTTTTGATCCATTGGTGATTTTCATCTTTAACATGTTTCAAGCATGGTTATCTCTTTTTTAAAACATGTGTAGAAAAATTCTTTTCTAATAAAATTCCGTGCTGGGGTTGAACTAGTGGAATTTCCCAAACATGGATAACAAAATTTTTGTGTTCATTTGTGGTGTGTGAATAAATTTTATTTACTTCGGTTTGTTTATTTCTTTAAATTCTTTCCATACATAAATTCTAAAATTATCATTTTGTTGTGATCTATTTGCCATTTATCTCTTTTTTTTCTTTACGATATGAAAGGAAAGTGATAACTCAAGTTTGTATTTAAGAAAAAAGTATACATCTAAAATTGAAATGTACAATGCACAAATGTAGAGAGATAATTCCAAAAAATGTCAGTAATTGTTAGGGATTGTAAACTCTTTTTAGTTTTTATATATGAGATTCAGCAATCGGCAGAAAAAGGGGGAGGCAAGGGATTTTTAAGTGAGTGTTGTCTCGCAATCCATAAGTCAATCCTTAAAAAAATATAGCCCATTACGCAAGAAAATTTTCTTTACAATCATTTATGATCGTTAGGTCAGCTTTTCTAAATGGGCAAAATAATCGCTTGTTTGACTCGGGTGAATTTCCCACCGTACGATCACTTTAAAATTTAATGTTATTATTTTTAAAAGGTTTGTATCGATAGGTTATTTGGATCTTTAACATGTTTCAAGCATGCATATCCATTTCTTAAAACATGTGTAGAAAAATCTCTTTCTTATAAAATTTCAAGTTATTAGGGTTGAACTAGTGGAATTTCCCAACCTTGGATAACATAACTTTTGTGTTCATTTGTGGTGTATGAATAAATTTTCTTTACTTACATTTGTTTATTGCTTTAAATAATTTCCATATATAAACTCTAAAATTTTCATTTTGTTAAGATCTATTTGCCTTTATCTCTTTTTTTGTTTCCAAGATGATGGGACAGTGAAAACTCAAGTTTTGATTTAAGAAAAAAGTATACATCTAAAATGGAAATGCACCATGCACAAATATAGAGAGAGATAATTCCTAAAAGTGTATATAATTTTTAGGGATTGTAAACTCTTTTTAGTTTTTAAATATCAGGTTCTGTAATTTTCAGGAAAAGGGGGAGGCGGGGGATTTTTAACTGAGCGTTGACTCCCATTCCATAAGTCATTCCTTACAAAAATATAACCCGTTACTCATGATAAATCACTTTACATTGATTTATGATCGTTATGCAGCTTTTTTTAAATGGAGAAAATAATGTCTTGTTTGACTCGGATAAATATTCCACCGCACGTTTACTTGAGAATTTAATGTTATTCTCTTTAATAGGTTTGGATCCGTTGGTGATTTGCATCTTTAACATGTTTCAAGCATGCATATCCATTTTTTAAAACTTGTGTAGAAAAATCTTGTTCATATAAAATTTTGAGCTATTAGGGTTGAACTAGTGGAATTTCCCAAACTTGGATAACAAAAGTTGTGTTCATTTGTGGTGTGTGAATAAATTTTATTTACATATATTTTTTTATTGCTTTAAATTCTTTCCAAACATAAACTCTAAAATTTTCATTTTGTTGTGTTCTATTTGCCTTTTATCTTTTTTTTTTTTTTTATGAGATGGAAGGAAAGTGAAAACTCAAGTTTGTATTGATGAAAAAAGTATACATTTGAAATGGAAATGCACAATGCACAAATGTAGAGAGAGATAATTCCAAAAAGTGTCAGTAATTTTTAGAGATTGTAAACTCCTTTTTGTTTTTATATATCAGGTTCTGCAACCGTCGGGAAAAGGGGGAGGCAGGGAATTTTAACTGAGTATTGACTCCCAATACTTAAATCATTTGTTACAAAAATATAGCCCGTTACACATAATAAATCACTTTACAATCATATATGATTGTTAGGTCAGCTTTTTGTAGATGGGCAAAATAATGGCTTGCTTGACTCGGGTATATATCCCATCGCAGGTTTACTTGAGAATTTAATATTATTCTCTTTAAATGGTCTGGATCCATAGGTGATTTGCATCTTTAACATGTTTCAAGCTTTCATAACCATTTTTTAAAACATCTGTAGAAAAATCTATTTCTTATAAAATTCTGAGGTATTACGGTTAAACTAGTGGAATTTCCCAAACTCTGTTAACAAAAATTTTGTGTTCATTTGTGGTGTGTGAATAAATTTTCTTTACTTATGTTTGTTTATTTCTTTAAGTTCTTTCCATACATAAACACTAAAGTTTTCACTTTGTTGTGATCTATTTGCCTTTTATCTCTTTTTTTTCTTTATGAGATGAAAGGAAAGTGAAAACTCAAGTTTATATTTAAGGAAAAAGGATACATCTAAAATGGAATTTCACGATGCACAAATGTAGAGAGAGATAATTCCATAAAGTGTCAGTAATTTTTAGGGATTGTAAACTCCAATCGTTGGGAAAAGGGGGAGGCGGGGGATTTTTAACTCAGTGTTGACTCCCAATCCATAAGTCATTCCTTAGAAAAATATAGCCTGTTACACATGATAAATCACTTTACAATCATCTATGATCGTTAGGTTAGCTTTTTGAAAATGGGCAAAATAATGGTTTGTTTGACTTGGGTAAATATCCCACCGCACGTTCACTAGAGAATTTAATTTTATTCTCTTTAAAAGGTTTGGATTCGTAGGTGATTTGCATCATTAACATGTTTCAAGCATGCATATCCATTTTTTAAAACAATGTGTAGAAAAATCTCTTGCTTATAACATTCCGAGCTTTTTGGGTTGAACTAGTGGAATTTGCCAAACTTGGACAAAAAAACGTTTTTGTTCTTTACTTACATTTGTTTATTGCTTTAAATTATTTCCATACATAAACTCTAAAATTTTCATTTTGTTGTGATCTATTTCCTTTTATCTCTTTTTTTTTTGTATCCGAGATGATGGGAAAGGGAAAACTAAAGTTTTGATTTAAGAAAAAAGTATATATCTAAAATGGAAATGCACAATACAAAAATTTAGAGAGAGATAATTCCAAAAAGTGTCAGTAATTTTTAGGGATTGTAAACTCTTTTTAGTTTTTATATATCAGGTTCTGCAATTGTTGGGAAAAGGGGGACGTGGGGGATTTTTAACTGAGTGTTGACTTCAAATCCATAAGTCATTCCTTAAAAAAATATAGCCCATTACACATGATAAATCATTTTACAATGACCTATGATCGTTAGGTCAATTTTTTGTAAATGGGCAAAATATGGCTGGTTTGACTCGGGTAAAAATCTCCCCGCACGTTCACTTGAGAATTTAATGTTATTCTCTTTAAGAGGTTTGGATTCATAGGTGATTTTTATCAATAACATGTTTCAAGCATGCATATCCATTTTTTAAAACATGTGTAGAAAAATCTCTTTCTTATAAAATTCCGTGCTATTAGGGTTGAACTAGTGGAATTTCCCAAACTTGGATAACAAAAGTTGTGTTCATTTTTGGTGTCTGAAAATTTTCTTTGCTTACATTTGTTTATTGCTTTAAATTCATTCCATACATAAACTCTAAAATTTTCATTTTGTCATGATCTATTTGCCTTTTATCTCTTTTTTTTGTTTACGAGAAGAAAGGAAAGTGAAAACGCAAGTTTTTATGTAAGAAAAAAGTATTCATCTAAAATGGAAATGCACGATTCACAAATGTAGAGAGAGATCCTTCCAAAATTTGTTAGTAATTTTTAGGGATTGTAAACTCTTTTTAGTTTTTACACATCAGGTTCTACAATCATCGGGAAAAGACGGAGGCGAGGGATTTTTAACTAAGTGTTGACTCCCAATCCATAAGTCATTCCTTAAAAAAAAATTGCCCATTACACATGATAAATCACTTTACAATCACGTATGATCATTAGGTCAGCTTTTTGTAAATGGTTAAAATAATGGTTTGTTTGTCTTGGGTAAATATCCCACCGCACGTTCACTTGAGAATTTAAAGTTGTTCTCCTTAAAAGGTTTGGATCCAACCTCATTTGAATATTTAACTTGTTTCAATCATGCATATCTATTTGTTAACACATTTGTAAAAAAATCTCTTTCTTAAAAAAATTCTAGCTATTTGGGTTGAACAAGTGGAATTACCCAAACTTGCATAACAAAACTTTTGTATTCATTTGTGTTGTGTGAATAAATTTTCTTTACTTAAATTTGTTTATTACTTTAAATTCTTTCCATACATAAATCCTAAAATTTTCATTTTGTGTGATCTATTTTCCTGTTATCTCTTTTTTATTTTATGAGTTGAAGGGAAAGTAAAAACTAAGGTTTGATTTAAGAAAAATGTACACATCTAAAATGGAAATGCACAATGCACAAATGTAGAGAGAGAAAATTCCAAAAAGTTTCTGTAATTTTTAGGAATTGTAAACTCTTTTTAGTAATTATATGTCAAGTTCGGCAATCGTCGGGAAAAGGGGGAGGCAGGGGATTTTTACTTGAGTGTTGACTCCCAATCCCTAAGTCATTCCTTACAAAAATATAACCCATTATGCATGATAAATCACATTATAATCTTCTATGATTTTTAAGTCATGGGCAAAATAATGGCTTGTTTGACTCGGGTAAATATCCCTCCGCACGTTCACATGAGAATTTAATGTTATTCTCATTAAATGGTTTTGAACCATTGGTGATTTTCATCTTTGACATGTTTTAAGCATGCACATCCATTTTTTAAAACATGTATAGAAAAATTTGTTTCTTATAAAATTCCGTGCTATTAGGGTTCAACTAGTGGAATTTCCCAAACATGGATAACAAAAGTTTTGTGTTCATTTGTGGTGTGTGAATAAATTTTCTTTACTTAGGTTTTTTTATTCCTTTAAATTCTTTCCATACTTAAATTCTAAAATTTTCATTTTGTTGTGATCTATTTGCCTTTTATCACTTTTTTTTCTTTACGAGATGAAAGGAAAGTGAAAACTCAAGTTTGTATTAAAGAAAAAAGTATACATCTAAAATTGAAATGCACAATGCACAAGTGTAGAGAGAGATAATTCCAAAAAGTGTCAGTAATTTTTAGGGATTGTAAACTCTTTTTAGTTTTTATGTATAAGATTCAGCAATCGCCAAAAAAAGGGGGAGGCGGGGGATTTTTAACTCAGTGTTGACTCCCAATCCAAAAGTCATTCCTTAGAAAAATATAGCCCGTTACACAGGATAAATCACTTTACAATCATCTATGATCGTTAGGTCAGCTTTTTGAAAATGGGCAAAATAATGGCTTGTTTGACTTGGGTAAATATCTTCACTTGAGAAGTTAATATTATTCTCTTTAAAAGGTTCGGATTCATAGGTCATTTGCATCTTTAACAGGTTTCAAGCATGCATATCCATTTTTTAAAACATTTGTAGAAAAATCACTTTCTTATAAAATTCCAAGCTATTACGGTTGAACTAGTGGAATTTCCCAAACTTGGATAACATAACTTTTGTGTTCATTTGTGGGGTGTGAATAAATTTTCTCTACTTACATTTGTTTATTGCTTTAAATTTATTCCATGCATAGACTCTAAAATTTTCATTTTTTGTGATCTATTTGCCTTTAATCTCTTCTTTTTTTTTTGTATCCGAGCTAAGGGAAAGTGAAAACTCTAGTTTTGATTTAATAAAAAAGTATACGTCTAAAATGAAAATGCACAATGCACAAATTTAGAGAGAGATAATTCCAAAAAGTGTCTTTAAATTTTAGGGATTGTAAACTCTGTTTAGTTTTTATATATCAGGTTCTGCAATTGTTGGGAAAAGGGGGAGGTGGGTGATTTTAAACTGAGTGTTGAGTCCACATCCATAAGTCATTCCTTACAAAAATATAGCCCGTTACACTTGATAAATCACTTTACAATGATCTATGATCTTAAGGTCAGCCTTTTGGAAAAGGGTTAAATAATGGCTTGTTTGACTCGGGTAAATATCCCACCGCACGTTCACTTGAGAATTTAATGTTATTCTCTTTAAAAGGTTTGGATCCATAGGTGATTTTCATCATTAACATGTTTCAAGCATGCATATCCATTTTTTAAAACATGTGTAGAAAAATCTCTTTCTTATAAAATTCCGTGCTATTGGGGTTGAACAAGTGGAATTTACTAGGATAATAGAAGTTTGTGTTCCTTTGTGGTGTGTGAATAAATTTTCTTTGCTTATATTTTTTTATTTCTTTAAATTCGTTCCATACATAAACTCTAAATTTTTCATTTTGGTGTGATCTATTTGCCTTTTTTTTATCTTTTTTTTGTTTACGAGATGAAAGGAAAGTGAAAACTCAGGTTTTTATTTAAGAAAAGAGTATATATCTAAAATGGATATGCACAATGCACAAATTTAGAGAGAGATAATTCCAAAAAGTGTTAGTAATTTTTAGGGGATTGTAAGTACTTTTTAGTTTTTACATATCAGGTTCTGCAATCGTCGGGAAAAGGGGGAGGCGGGGGATTTTTAACTAAGTGTTGACTTCCATAAGTCATTCGTTACAAAAATATAGCCCGTTACATATGATAAATCACTTTAAAATCATCTATGATCGTTAGGTCAACTTTTTGTTAATGGGAAAAATAATGGCTTGTTTGATTCTGTTAAATATTCCTCCGCACGTTCACTTGAGAATTTAATGTTGTTCTCTTGAAAAGGTTTGGATCCAAGGTCATTTGAATCTTTAACATGTCTCAAGCATGCATATCCATTTTTTAACACATGTGTAGAAAAATATCTTTCTTATAAAATTCCGCGCTATTTGGGTTGAACAAGTGGAATTACCCAAACTTGCATAGCAAAACTTTTCTGTTCATTTGTGTTGTGTGAATAAATTTTCTTTACTTAAATTTGTTTATTGCTTTAAATTCTTTCCATACAAAAACTCTAAATTTTCATTTTGTTGTGATCTTATTTCCTTTTATCTCTTTTTTCTTTTGTGAGATGAAGGGAAAGTGAAAACACAAGTTTTGATTTAAGCAAAAAGTAGACGTATAAAATGGAAATGCACAATACACAAATGTAGAGAGAGATATTTCAAAAAAGTTTCTATAATTTTTAGGGAATGTTAACTCTTTTTAGTAATTATATGTCAGGTTCTGCAATCATCGGGAAAAGGGGAAGGCAGGGGATTTTTACTTGAGTGTTGACTCCCAATCCCTAAGTCATTCCTTATAAAAATATAGCCCGTTACGGATGATAAATCACTTTACAATCATCTATGATCGTTAGGTCAGCTTTTTGTAAATGGGCAAACTAATGGCTTGTTTGACTCGGGTAAATATCCCACCGCACGTTCACTTGAGAATTTAATGTTGTTCTCTTTAAATGGTTTGTATCCATAGGTAATTTTCATCTTTAACATGTTTCAAGCATGCATATCCATTTTTTAAAACTTGTGTAGAAAAATATGTTTCTCATAAAATTCTGTGCTATTAGGGTTGAAATAGTGGAATTTCCCAAACTTGGATAACAAAAGTTATGTGTTCATTTGTGGTGTGTAAATAAATTTTCTTTACTTAAATTTTTTTATTGCTTTAAATTATTTCCATACATAAACTCTAAATTTTCATTTTGTTGTGATCTATTTTCTTTTTATCTCTTTTTTATTTTACGAGATGAAGGGAAAGTAAAAACTCAAGTTTTGATTTAAGAAAAAAGAATACATCTAAAATGGAAATGCACAATGCACAAATGTAGAGAGAGAAAATTCCAAAAAGTTTCTGTAATTTTTAGAGATTGTCAACTCTTTTTAATAATTATATATCAGGTTCTGGAATCGTCAGGAATAGGGGGAGGAAGGGGATTTTTATTTGAGTGTTGACTCCCAATCCCTAAGTCATTCCTTACAAAAATATAGCCCGATACACATGATAAATTACTTTACAATCATCTATGATCGTTAGGTCAGCTTTTTGTAAATTTTCAAAATAATGGCTTGTTTGAGTCGAGTAAATATCCCACCGCATGTTCACTTGAGAATTTAATGTGATTCTCTTTAAAAGGTTTGGATCCATAGGGCATTTCCATCTTTAACATGTTTCAAGCATGCATATCCATTTTTTAAAACATGTGTAGAAAAATCTTTTCTTATAAAATTCCCGAGCAATTAGGGTTGAACTAGTCAAATTTCCGAAACTTGGATAAGATAACTTTTGTGTTCATTTGTGGTGTATGAATAAATTTTCTTTACTTACATTTGTTTATTTCTTGAAATTCTTCCAATACGTTGACTCTAAAATTTTCATTTTGTTATGATCTATTTGCCTTTTTTCTCTTTTTTTTTTCCGAGATGAAGGGAAAGTGAAAACTCAAGTTTTGATTTAAGAAAAAAGTATACATCTAAAATGAAAATGCATAATGCACAAATTTAGAGAGAGATAATTAAAAAAAGTGTCCGTAATTTTTAGGGATTGTAAACTCTGTTTAGTTTTTATATATCTGGCTATGCAATTGTCGGGAAAAGGGGGAGGTGGGGGATTTTAAACTGAGTGTTGACTTCAAATCCATAAGTCATTCCTTAAAAAAATATAGCCCATTACACATGGTAATTCACTTTACAATCATCTATGATCGTTAGGTCAACTTTTTGTAAATGGCCAAAATAATGGCTTGTTTGACTCGGGTAAATATCCCACCGCACGTTCACTTGAGAATTTAATGTTATTCTCTTTAAAAGGTTTGGATCCAAAGGTGATTTGCATCTTTAATATGTTTCAAGCTTGCAAATCCCTTTTTTAAAACATGTGTAGAAAAATCTTTCTTACAAAATTCCGAGCAATTAGGGTTGAACTAGTGGAATTTCCCAAAGTTGGAACACAAAAGTTTTGTGTTCATTTGTGGTGTGTGAATAAATTTTATTTACTCACATTTGTTTATTTCTAGAAATTATTCCATACATTGAGACTCTAAAATTTTCATTTTGTTGTGATCTATTTGCCTTTGATCTCTTTTTTTTGTTTCAAAGATGAAGGGAAAGTGAAAACTCAAGTTTTGATTTCAGAAAAAAGTATACCTCTAAAATGAAAATGCAAAATGCACAAATTTAGAGAGAGAAAATTCCAAAAAGATTCAGTAATTTTTACGGATTGTAAACTGTTTTTAGTTTTTATATATCAGGTTCTGCAATTGTCGGGAAAAGGGGATGGTGGGGGATTTTAAACTGAGTGTTGACTCCAAATCCATAAGTCATTCCATACAAAAATATAGCCCGTTACACATGATAAATCACTTTACAATCATCTATGATCGTTAGGTCAGATTTTTGTAAATGGGCAAAATAATGGCTTTTTTGACTCCGGTAGATATCCCACCGCACGTTCACTTGAGAATTTAATGTTATTCTCTTTAAAAGGTTTGGATCTATAAGTCATTTGCATCTTTATCATGTTTCAAGCATGCATATCCATTTTTTAAGACATGTGTGGAAACATCTCTTTCTTATAAAATTCCGAGCTATTAGGGTTGAACTAGTGCAATTTCCCAAACTTGGAGAACAAAAGTTTTGTGTTCATTTGTGGTGTGTGAATATATTTTTTTCACTTAAATTTGTTTATTGCTTTAAATTTGTTCCATACAAAAACTCTAAAATTTTCGTTTTGTTTAATCTATTCGCCTTTTATCTTTTTTTTTTGTTTACGAGACGAAAGGAAAGTTAAAACTCAAGTTTTTTTTTTAAGAAAAAAAGTATACATCAAAAAATGAAATGCACAATGCACAAAAGTAGAGAGAGATAATTTCAAAAAGTGACAGTAATTTTTCGGGATTGTAAACACTTTTTAGTTCATATATATCGAGTTCTGCAAACATCGGGAAAAGGGGGAGGCGGGGGATTTTTAACTAGGTGCTGACTCCCAATCCATAAGTCATTTCTTACAAAAATATAGCTCGTTACACATGATAAATCACTTTACAATAATCTATGATCGTTAGGTCTGCTTTTTATAAGTATTGGATCCAAGGTCATTTGAATCTTTAACATGTTTCAAGCATGCATATCCATTTTTTAAAACGTGTGTAGAAAAATCTCTTTCTTATAAAATTCCGAGCTATTAAGGTTGAACAAGTGGAAATAACAAAACTTGAATAACAAAACTTTTGTGTTCAATTGTATTGTGTGAGTAAATTTTCTTTACTTACATTTGTTTATTGCTTCAAATTCTTTCCATACATAAGCTCTAAATTTTCATTTTGTTGTAATCTATTTTCCTTTCATCTCTTTTTTTCTTTTACGAGATGAAGGGAAAAACTCAAGTTTTCATGTAAGAAAAAAAGTATACATATAAAATGAAAATGCACAATGCAAAAATTTTGAGAGTGATAATTCCACAAAGTTTCTGTAATTTTTAGGGATTGTAAACTCTTTTTAGGTTTTATATATCACGTTCTACAATCGTCGGGAAAAGGGGGAGGCGGGGAATTTTTAACTGAGTTTTGATTCCCAATGCATAAGTCATCCCTCACAAAAATATAGCCCGTTACGCATGATAAATCACTTTGCAATCATCTATGATCATTAGGTCAGCTTTTTGTAAATGGGCAACATAATGGCTTGTTAGACTCGAGTAAATATCCCACCGCACGTTCACTTGAGAAGTTAAATGTTATTCTCTTTAAAAGGTTTGGATCCATAGGTCTTTTGCATGTTTAACATGTTTCAAGCATTCATATCCATTTTTTAAAACTAGTGTAGAAAAATTTCTTTCTTATAAAATTTCGATCTATTAGGGTTGAACTAGTGGAATTACCAAAGCATGGATTACAAAAAATTTGTGGTCATTTGTGATGTGTAAATAAATTTTCTTTTCGTACATTTGTTTATTGCTTTAAATTCTTTGATACATAAACTCTAACATTTTCATTTTGTTGTGATTTATTTGCTTGTTATCTCTATTTTTTTTTGCGAGATGAAGGGAAAGTGAAAACTCAAGTTTTGATTTAAGTAAAAGTATACATATAAAATGAAAGTTCAAATTGAACAAATGTAGAGAGTGATAATCCTAAAATGTGTTTTTAATTTTTAGAGAATGTAAACTCTTTTTAGTTTTTACATATCAAGTTCTGCAATCGTCGAGAAAAGGGGGAGGCAGGGGATTTTTAACTTAGTGTTGACTCCCAATCCATAAGTCATTCCTTAAAAAAATATTGCACATTACGCATTGTAAATCACTTTACAATCTTATATGATTGTTAGGTCAGCTTTTTGTAAATAGGCAAAATAATGGCTTGTTTGACTCGGGTAAATATCCCACCACGCGTTCACACGAGAATTTAATGTTATTCTCTTTAAAAGGTTTGGATCCATAGGTCATTTGAATCTTTAACATGTTTCAAGCATGAATATCAATTTTTTAAAACATGTGTAGTAAAATCACTTTCTTATCAAATTCCGAGTTATTGGGGTTGAACTAGTTGAATTTCCCAAACTTGGATAACAAAAGTTTTTTTGTTCATTAGTGGTGAGTGAATAAATTTTATTTACTTCCATTTGTTTATTTCTTTAAATTCTTTCCATAAATAAACTCTAAAATTTTCATTTTGTTGTGATCTTTTTGCCTTTTATCCTTTTTTTTTCTTTTGTTTAAGAGATGAAGGGAAAGTGAAAACTCAAGTTCGTATTTAAGAAAAAAGTATACAGCTAAAATGGAAATGCACAACGCACAAATGTAGAGAGAGATAATTCAAAAAAGTGACAGTAATTTTTAGGGCTTGTAAAATCTTTTTAGTTTTTATATATCAAGGTTCTAGAATCGTCGGGAAAAGGGGGAGGTGGGGGATTTTTAACTGAGTGTTGACTACCAATCCATAAGTCATTCCTTACTAAAATATAGCCCGTTACATATGATAAATCACTTTACAATTATCTATGATCGTAAGGTTAGATTTTTGTAAATGGCAAAATAATGGCTTGTTTGACTCGGGTAAATATCCCACCGCATGTTCACTTGAGAATTTAATGTTATTCTCTTTAAAAGGATTTGATCCATAAGTCATTTGAAACTTTAACATGTTTCAAGTTTGCATATCCATTTCTTAAAACATGTGTAGAAAAATTTCTTTCTTATAAAATTCCGAGCTATTAGGGTTGACCAAGTGGAATTACCCAAACTTGGATAACAAAACTTTTGTGTTCATTTGTGTTGTGTGAATAAATTTCCTTTACTTAAATTTGTTTATTGCCTTAAATTTTATCCATATATAAACTCTAAAGTTTTCTTTTTGTTGTGATATATTTGCCTTTTATCACTTTTTTTGTTTACGAGATCAAGGGAAACTGAAAACTCAAGTTTTTATTTAAGACAAAAGTTTACAACTAAAATGGAAATGCACAATGCACAAATGTACTGAGGGATAATTCCAAAACATTTCTGTAACTTTTAGGGATTGTAAACTGTTTTTAGTTTTTATATATCAGGTTCTGCATCATCGAGAAAAGGGGGAGGTGGGGATTTTTAACTAAGTGTTGAGTCCCAATCCATATGTCAATCCTTACAAAAATATAGCCCATTACACATGATAAATCACTTTACAATAATCTATGATCGTTAGGTCAACTTTTTGTAAATGGGCAAAATAATGGCTTGTTTGCCTCGGTTAAAGATCCCTCTCCACGTTCACTTGAGAAGTTTATGTTATTCTTTTTAAAATGTTTGGATCTATAGGTCATTTGCTTCTTTAACCAGTTTCAAGCATGTATATCCATTTTTAATACATGTGTAGAAAAATCTCTTTCTTTTAAAATTCCGAGCTATTAGGGTTGAACTAGTGGAATTTCCAAAACTTGAATAACATAACTTTTGTGTTCACTTGTGGTGTGTGAATCAAATTTCTTTACTTACATTTTTTTATTGCTTTAAATTATTTCCTTACATAAACTCTAAAATTTTCATTTTGATGCGATGTATTTGCCTTTTATCTCTTCTTTTTTTGTATCTGAGATGAAGGGAAAGTGAAAACTCAAGTTTTGATTTAAGAAAAAAGTATACATCTAAAATGGAAATGAACAATGCAAAAATTTAGAGAGAGATAATTCGAAAGACTGTCTGTAATTTGTAGGGATTTTAAACATTGTTTAGTTTTTATATAGCATGTTCTGCATTTGTCGGCAAAAGGGGGAGGTGGGGGATTTTTAACTCAGTGTTGACTCCCAATCCATAAATCATTCCTTAAAAAAATATAGCCCATTACATAGGATAAATCACTGTACAATGATCTATGATCGTTAGGTGAGCTTTTTGTAATTGAGCAAAATAATGGCTTGTTTGACTCGGGCAAATATCCTACCGCATGTTGACTTGAGAATTTAATGTTATTCTCTTTAAAAGGTTTGGATCCATAGGTTATTTGCATCTTTAACATGTCTCAATCATGCATATTCATTTTTAAAAACATGTGTTGAAAAATCTCTTACTTATAAAATTCCGAGCGATTAGGGTTGAAATAGTGGAATTTCCCAAACTTGGATCACAAAAGTTTTGTGTTCATTTGTGGTGTGTGAATAAATTTTCTTTGCATACATTTTTTTATTGCTTTAAATACATTCCATACATAAACTCTAAAATTTTTATTTTGTTGTGATCTATTTGCCTTTTATCACTTTTTTTTGTTTACGAGATGAAAGGAAAGTGAAAACTCAAGTTTTTATTGAAGAAAAAAGTACACATATAAAATGGTAAAATGGAAATGCACAATGCACAAATGTAGAGAGAGATAATTCCAAAAAGTGTCAGTAATTTTTAGGGATTGTAAACTCTTTTTAGTTTTTACATATTAAGGTCAGAAAACGTCTAGAAAAGGGGTAGGAGGGGGATTTTTAACTAAGTGTTGACTCCCAATCCATAAGTCATTCTTGAAAAAAATATAACCCGTTACACATGATAAATCATTTTTCAATCATCTACGATCGTTAGGTCAGCTTTTTGTAAATAGGAAAATAATGGCTTGTTTGACTCTGATAAATATCCTACCGGACGTTCACTTGAGAATTTAATGTTATTCTCTTTAAAAGGTTTGGATCCAAAGGTCATTTGCATATTTAACTTATTTCAATCATGCATATCCATTTTTTAAAACATGTGTAGAAAAATCTCTTTCTTATAAAATTTCGAACTAATAGGGTTGAACTAGTGGAATTTCCTAAACTTGGATAGCAAAAGTTTTGAGTTCATTTGAGGTATGTGAATAAATTTTCTTCACTAACATTTTTTAATTTCTTGAAATTCTTTACATACATAAACTCAAAATTTTTTGTTTTGTTGTGATCTTTTTTCCTTTTATATCTTTTTTTTGTTTACGAGATGAAGGGAAAGTGAAAACTCAAGTTTTGATTTAAGAAAAAAGTATACAACTAAAATGAAAATGGACAATCCACAAATGTAGAGAGAGATAATTCCAAAAAGTGCCTATAACTTTTAGGGATTGTAAACTCTTTTTAGTTTTTAAATATCAGGTTCTACAATCGTCGGGAAAAGGGGGTGGCAGGGGATTTTTAACTTAGTGTTGACACCCAATCCATAAGTCCTTCATTACAAAAATATAGCCAATTACACATGATAAATAACTTTACAATCATCTATGATCGTCATGTCTGCTTTTTGTAAATGAGCAAAATAAACGTTGGTTTGACTCAGGTAAATATCCCACCCCATGTTCACTTGAGAATTTAATATTATTCTCTTTAAAAGGTTTGGATCCATAGGTCATTTGCATCTTTAACATGTTCCAAGCATGCATATACATTTTTTAGAACATGTGTAGAAAAATCTCTTTCTTAAAAAATTCTGAGCTACTAGGGTTGAACTAGTGGAATTTCCAAAACTTGGATAACAAAACTTTCGGGTTCATTTGTGGTGTGTGAATAAATTTTCTCTACTTACATTTGTTTATTGCTTTAAATTCTTTCCATTAATAAACTCTAAAATTTTCAGTTTGTTGTGATCAATTTGAATTTAATCTCTTTTTTTTTGTTTACGAGATGAAGGGAAAGTGAAAACTCAAGTTTTGATTTAAGAAAAAAGTATATATCTAAAATTGAAATGCACAATGCAAAAATTTAGAGAGACATAATTCATGAAAGTGCCTGTAATTTTTAGGGATTGTTAACCCTTTTTAGTTTTGATATATCAGGTTCTGCAATCGTCGGGAAAAGGGGGTGGCGGGGGATTGTTAACTGAGTGTTGACTCCCAATCCATAAGTGATTCCTTACAAAATTATATCCCGTTATGCATAATAAATCTCTTTACAATCATCTATGTCCCTTAGTGCAGCATTTTGTAAATGGGCAAGATAATGGCTTGTTTGACTTGGGTAAATATCCCACCGCACGTTCACTTGAGAATTTAGTGTTATTCTTTTTAAAAGGTTTGGATCCATAGGTCATTTGCATCTTTAACATGTTTCAAGAAAGCATATCCATTTTTTAAAATATACGTAGAAAAATCGCTCTCGTATAAAATTCAGAGCTACTACGATTGAAGTAGTGGAATTTCCCAAACTTGGATAACAAAAATTTTGTATTTGTATGTGGTGTGTAAATAAATTTTCTTTTCTTTATTTTGTATATTTCTTTAAATTCCTTCCATACATAAACTCTAAAATTTTCAGTTTGTTGTGATCTATTTGCCTTTTATCTCTTTTTTCTGTTTTCAAGATGAAGGGAAAGTGAAAACTCAAGTTTTGATTTAAGAAAAAATTATACATCTAAAATAGAAATGCAAAATGCACAAATATCGAGAGAGATAATTCTAAAATGTGTTTGTAAATTTTTGGGGTTGTAAACACTTTTTAGTTTTTATATATCATGTTCAGCAATCTTCGAGGAAAGGGGGAGGTGGGGATTTTTAACTGAGTGTTGACTCCCAATCCATAAATCATTTCTTACAAAAATATAGCCCGTTATGCATGATAAATCACTTTGAAATCACCTATAATCGTTAGGTCGACTTTTTCTAAATGGGAAAAATAATGGCTTTTTTTACTCGGGTAAATATCCCACCGCACGTTCACTTGAGAATTTAATGTTATTCTCTGTAAAAGGTTTGGATCCATAGGTCATTTTCATCTATCACATATTTCAAGCATGCATATCCATTTTTTAAAAGATCTGTAGAAAAATTTCTTTCTTATAAAATTCCGAGCTATTAGGGTTGAACTAGTGTAATTTCCCAAACTTGGAAAACAAAACTTTTGTGTTCATTTGTGGTGTGTCAATAAATTTTCTTTACTTACATTTTTTATTGCTTTAAATTATTTCCATACATAAACTCTAAAATTTTCACTTTGTTGTGATCTCTTTGCTATTTATATCTTTTTTTTTGTTTACAAGATGAAGGGAAAGTGAATACTGAAATTTTTATTTAAGAAAAAAGTATACATCTAAAATTGAAATGCACAATGCTCAAATGTAGAGAGAGATAATTTCAAAAAGTTTTTGTAATTTTTCAGGATTGTAAACTCTTTTTAGTATTTATATATTTGTTTCTTCAATAGTCGGGAAAAGGGGGAGGCGGGGGATTTTTAACTGAGTGTTGACTGATAATCCATAATTCATTCCATACAAAAACATAGCCCGTTACGTATGATAAATCACTTTACAATCATCTATAATCATTAGGTCAACTTATTGTAAATGGGAAAAATAATGGCTTGTTTGACTCAGGTAAATATCCCACCGCACGTTCTCTTGAGAATTTAATGTTATTCTCTTGAAAAGATTTGGATACATAGGTCATTTCCATCTTTAACATGTTTCAAGCATGCATATAGATAAATCTCTTTCTTATAAAATTCCGAGCAATTAGGGTTGAACTAGTCGAATTACCCGAACTTGGATAACAAAACATTTGTGTTCATTTGTAGGGTGTGAATAAATTTTCTTTACTTAAATTTTTTTATTGCTTTAAATTGTTTCCGTACATAAAGTCTAAAATTTTCATTTTGTTGTGATCTATTTGCTATTTATCTCTTTTTTTTTGTTTACGAGATGAACGGGAAGTGAAAAATATAGTTTTTATTGAAGACAAAAGTATACGTTTAAAATGGAAATGCACAATGCACAAAAGTCGAAAGAGATAATTCCAAAAAAGTGTCTGTAATTTTTAGGGATTGGAAGCTCTTTTAAGTTTTTATATTTTAGGTTCTGCAATCATCGGGAAAAAGGGGAGGCGAGGGATTTTTAACATAGTGTTGACTCCCAATCTATAAGTCATTCCTTACAAAAATATAGCCCGTTACGAATGATAAATCATTTTATAGTCATCTATGATCGTTAGGTCACCATTTTGTAAATGGGTAAACTAATGGCTTATTTGACTCGAGTAAATATCCCATCGCACGTACACTTCAGAATTTAATGTTATTCTCTTTAAAAGATCTGGATCCATAGGTCATTTGCATCTTTAACATGTTTAAAGAATTCATATCCCTTTTTCCAAACATGTGTAGAAAAATATCTTCTTATAAAATTCCGAGCAATTAGGGTTGAACTAGTGGAATTTCCTGAACTTGGAAAACAAAAATTTAGTGTTCATTTGTCGTGTGTGAATAATTTTATTTATTTAAAATTTTTTATTGCTTTAAATTCTTTCCCAACATAAAATCTAAAATTTTCAATTTGTTGTGATCTATTTGCCTTTTATCTCTTTTTTTTGTTTACGAGATGAAGGGAAAGTGAAAACTCAAGTTTTGATTTAAGAAAATAGTATACATCTAAAATGGAAATGCACAATGCAAAATTTTAGAGAGAGATAATTCCAAAAAGTGTTTGTAATTTTTAGGGATTGAAAACTCTTTTTAGTTTTTATATATCAGGTTCTGCAATCGTTGGGAAAAGAGGGAGACGGGGGATTTTTAACGGAGTGCTGACTCCCAATCCATAAGTCATTCCTTACAAAAATATAGCCCTTTATGCATGATAAATCACTTTACAATCATCTATGATTCTTTGTTGAGCTTTTTGTAAATAGGCAAAACAATGGCTTGCTTGACTCGGGTAAATATCCCATCGCGCGTTCACTTGAGAATTTAATGTTATTCTCTTTAAAAGATTTGGATCCATAGGTCATTATCCTCTTGAAGATGTTTCAAGCATGCATATTCAGTTTTTAAAACATGTGTAGAAAAATCTCTTTCTTATAAAATTCCGAGCTATGAGGGTTCAACTAGTGGATTTTCCGAAACTTGGATAACGAAAATTTTGTGTTCATTTGTGGTGTGTGAATAAATTTTCTTTTCTTACATTTGTTTATTGCTTTAAATTCTTTCCATACATAAACTCTAAAATTTTCAGTTTGTTGTGATCTATTTGCCTTTTATCCCTTTTTTTGTTTACGGGATGAAGGAAAAGTGAAAACTCATGTTTTGAGTTAAGAAAAAAGTATATATCTTAAATGGAAATGAACAATGCAAAAATTTAGAGGGAGACAATTCCTAAAAGTGTTTGTAATTTTTAGGGATTGTAACTCTTTTTAGTTTTTATATATCTGGTTCTGCAATCGTCGGGAAATGGGGGAGGCGGGGGATTTTTAACTGAGTGTTAACTCCCAATGCATAAGTCACTCCTTACAAAAATATAGCCCGTTACGCATGATAAATCACTTTACAATCAACTATGATCCTTCGTTCAGCTTTTTGTTGATGGGTAAAATAATGGCTTGTTTCACTCGGGTAAATATCCCACCGAACGTGCACTTGAGAATTTAATGTTATTCTCTTTAAAAGGTTTGGATCCATATGCGATTTGCATCTTTAACACGTTTCAAGCATGCATATCCATTTTTTAAAACATGTGTAGAAAAATCACTTTCTTTCTAAATTCCGAGCTATTAGGGTTGAACTAGTGGAATTTCCCAAAGTTGGATCACAAAAGTTTTGTGTTCATTTGTGGTGGGTGAATAAATTTTCTTTACTCTCATTTGTTTATTGCAAGAAATTCTTCCATACATTGACTCTAAAATTTCCATTTTGTTGTGATCTATTTGCCTTTTATCTCTTTTTTTGTTTCCAAGATGAAGGGAAAGTAAAAACTCAAGTTTTGACTTAAGAAAAAAGTATACATCTAAAATGAAAATGCACAATGCACAGATTTAGAGAGAGATAATTCCAAAAAGTGTGTGAAATTTTTAGGGATTGTAAAATTTTTTTAGTTTTTATATATTAGGTTCAAATATTGTCGGGAAAAGGGGGTGGTGGGGGATTTTAAACTGAGTGTTGACTCCAAATCCATAAGTCATTCCATACAAAAATATAGCCCGCTACACATGATGAATCACTTTACAATCATCTATGATCGTTCGGTCAGCTTTTTGTAAATGGGCAAAATAATGGCTTGTTTGACTCAAGTAAATATCCCAGCGCATGTTCACTTGAGTATTTAATGTTATTCTCTTTAAAAGGTTTAGATCCATAGGTCATTTGCATCTTGAACGTGTTTCAAACATGCATATCAATTTTTTAAAACATGTGTAGATAAATCTATTTCTTATAAAATTCCTAGCTTTTAGGGTTGAACTAGTGGAATTTCCCAAACTTGGATAACAAAACTTTTGTGTTCATTTCTGTTGTGTGAATAAATTTTCTTTACATACATTTGTTTATTGCTTTAAATACTTTCCATACATAAACTCTAAGATTTTATTTTGTTGTGATCTATTTGCCTTTTATATCTTTTTTTTGTTGACGAGATTGAAGGAAAGTGAAAACTCAAGTTTTTATTGAAGAAAAAAGTATACATCTAAAATGGAAATGCACAATGCATAAATGTAGAGAGAGATAATTCTAAAAAGTGTCAGTAATTTTTAGGGATTGTAAACTCTTTTTAGTTTTTATATATTAAGTTCTGGAATCACTTTTAACTGAGTGTTGACTCCCAATCCATAAGTCATTCCTTACAAAAATATAACCCGTTACACATGATAAATCACTTTACAATCATCTACGATCGTTAGGTCAGCTTTTTTTAAATAGGAAAATAATGACTTGTTTGACTCGGGTAAATATCCCACCGGACATTCACTTGAGAATTTATTATTATTCTCTTTAAAAGGTTTGGATCCATAGGTCATTTGCATATTTAACTTATTTCAATCATGCATATCCATTTTTTAAAACATGTGTAGAAAAATCTCTTTCTTATAAAATTTCGAGCTAATAGGGTTGAACTAGTGGAATTTCCTAAACATTGATAACAAAAGTTTTGTGTTCATTTGTGGTATGTGAATAAATTTTCTTTACTTACATTTTTTTATTTCTTGAAATTCTTTACTTACATAAACTCAAAAAATTTTGTTTTGTTGTGGTCTTTTTTCCTTTTATCTCTTTTTTTTGTTTACGAGAAGAAGGGAAAGTGAAAACTCAAGTTTTGATTTAAGAAAAAAGTATAGATCTAAAATGGAAATGCCTAATGCACAAATGTAGAGAGAGATAATTCCAAAAAGTGCCTGTAATTTTTAGGGATTGTAAACTCATTTTAGTTTTTATATATCAGGTTCTGCAATCGTCGGGAAAAGGGGGTGTCAAGGGGGGGGGGGGGGGGGGGGCGTGGGGGGATTTTTAGCTGAGTGTTGACACCCAATCCATGAATCCTTCCTTAAAAAATACAGCCTATTACACTTGATAAATAACTTTACAATTATCTATGATCGTTAGGTCAGCTTTTTGTAAATGGGAAAAATAAACACTTGTTTGACTCGGGTAAATATCCCACCGCACGTTCATTTGAGAATTTAATATTATTCTCTTTAAAAGGTTTGGATCCATAGGTCATTTGCATCTTTAACATGTTTCAAGCGTGCATATCCATTTTTTAGAACATGTGTAGAAAAATTCTTTCTTATAAAATTCTGAGCAATTAGGGTTGAACTAGTGGAATTTCCCAAACTTGGATAACAAAACTTTCGTGTTCATTTGTTATGTGTGAATACATTTTCTTTACATACATTCGTTTATAGCTTTAAATTCTTTCCATACATAAACTCTAAAATTTTCAGTTTGTTGTGATCTATTTGAATTTTATCTCTCTCTTTTTTTTTACGAGATGAAGGAAAAGTGAAAACTCAAGTTTTGATTTAAGAAAAAAATATATATCTAAAATGGAAATGCACAATGCACAAATTTAGAGAGAGATAATTCATGAAAGTGCATGTAATTTTTAGGGATTGTAAACTCATTTTAGTTTTTATATATCAGGTTCTGTAATCGTCGGGAAAAGAGGGTGGCGGGGGATTTTTAACTTAGTGTTGACTCCCAATCCATAAGTAATTCCTCACAAAAATATAGTCCATTACACATAATAAATCTCTTTACAATCTATGATCCTTAGTTCAGCTTTTTGTAAATGGGCAAAATAATGGCTTGTTTGACTCGGGTAAATATCCCACCACACGTTCACTTGAGAATGTAGTGTTATTCTCTTTAAAAGGTTTGGATCCATTGGTCATTTGAATCTTTAACATGTTTCAAGCATGCATATCCTTTTTATAATTATTTGTAGAAAAATCGCTCTCTTATAAAATTCAGAGGTGTTACGGTAAAAGTAATAGAATTTCCCAAACTTGGATAACAAAAATTTTGTATTCATTTGTGGTGTATGAATAAATTTTCTTTACTTACTTTTGTATATTTCTTTAAATTCCTTCCATACATAAACTCTAAAATTTTCAGTTTGTTGTGATCTATTTCCCTTTTTTCTCTTTTTTTTGTTTACGAGATGAAGGGAAAGTGAAAACTCAAGTTTACATTTAAGAAAAAAGTATACATCTAAAATGGAAAAGAAAAATGCAGAAATATAGAGAGAGATAATTCCAAAAAGTGTTTGTAATTTTTTCTGATTGTAAACTCTTTTTAGTTTTTATATATCAGGTTCAGCAATCTTCGATAAAAAGGGGAGGCGGGGGATTTTTAACTGAGTGTTGACTCCCAATCCATATGTCATTTCTTAAAAAAATATAGCCCATTATGCATGATAAAACACTTTACAATCACCTATCATCGTTTGGTCAGCTTTTTTTTAAATGGGCAAAATAATGGCTTTTTTAATAGGGTAAATATCCCACCGCACGTTCACTTGAGAATTTAATGTTATTCTCTTTAAAAGGTTTGGATCCATAGGTCATTTGCATCTACCACATATTTCAAGCATGCATATCCATTTTTTAAAAGATCTGTAGAAAAATCTCTTTCTTATAAAATTCCGAGCTATTAGGGTTGAACTAGTGGAATTTCCCAAACTTGGAAAACAAAACTTTTGTGCTCATTTGTGGTGTGTGAATAAATTTTCATTACTTACTTTTTTTTATTGCTTTAAATTCTTTCCATACATAAACTTTAAAATTTTCATTTTGTTGTGATCTATTTGCCATTTATATCTTTTTTCTTGTTTACAAGATGAAGGGAAAGTGAAAAATCAAGTTTTTATTTAAGAAAAAAGTATACATCTAAAATGGAAATGCACAATGCTCAAATGTAGAGAGAGATAATTCCAAAAAGTGTTTGTAATTTTTCGGGATTGTAAACTCTTTGTAGTATTTATATGTCACATTCTTTAATAGTCGGGAAAAGGGGGAGGTGGGGGATTTTTAACTGAGTGTTGACTCCCAATCCATAAGTCATTCCAAACAAAAATATAGCCCGTTACACATGATAAATTACTTTACAATCACCTATGATAGTTAGGTCAGCTTTTTGTAAATAGGCAAAATAGTGGCTTGTTTGACTAAGGTAAATATCCCACCGCACGTTCTCTTGAGAATTTAATGATATTCTCTTTAAAATATTTGGATCCATAGGTCATTTGAATCTTTAACATGTTTCAAGAATGCATATCCATTTTTGAAAACATATATAGATAAATCTCTTTCTTATAAAATTCCGAGCTATTAGGGTTGAACTAGTGGAATTACCCAAACTTGGATAACAAAACATTTGTGTTCATTTGTAGGGTGTGAATAAATTTTCCTTATTTACATTTTTTTATTGTTTTAAATTGTTTTCGAACATAAACTCTGAAATTTTCATTTTGTTGTGATCTATTTGCCTTTTATCTCATTTTTTTGTTTACGAGATGAATGGGAAGTGAAAACTCAAATTTTTATTTAAGAAAAAGTATACGTTTAAAATGAAAATGGACAATGCACAAAAGTAGAGAGAAATAATTCCAAAAATTTTCCATAATTGTTAGGGATTGGATGCTCTTTTTAGTTTTTATATTTCAAGTTCTACAATCGTCGGGAAAAGGGGGAGGCGGAGAATTTTTAACTGAGTGTTGACTCCCAATCCATAATTCATTCTTTACAAAAGTATAACCGATTACGAATGATAAATCACTTTACAATCATGTATGATCGTTAGGTCACTTTTTTGTAAATGGGCAAACTAATGGCTTATTTGACTCGGGTAAATATCCCACTGCACGTACACTAGAGAATTTAATGTTATTCTCTTTTAAAGGTTTGGATCCATAGGTCATTTGCATATTTAACATGTTTAAAGCATGCATATCCATTTTTTAAAACATGTGTAGAAAAATATCTTCTTATAAAATTCCAAGCTATTACGGTTGAAGTTCCCAAACTTGGATAACAAAAATTTTGTGTTCATTTGTCGTATCTGAATAATTTTATTTTTTTAAATTTGTTTATTGCTTTAAATTCTTTCCAAACAGAAACTCTAAAATTTTCAGTTTGTTGTGATCTATTTGCTATTTATCTCTTTTTTTTGTTTAAGAGATGAAGGGCAAGTGAAAACTCAATTTTTTATTTAAGAAAAAAGTATACATCTAAAATGGAAATGCACAATGAAAAATTGTAGAGAGAGATAATTCCAAAAAAGTGTTTGTAATTTTTAGGGATTGTAAACTCTTATTAGTTTTTATATATCAGGTTCTGCAATCGTCGGGAAAAGGGGGAGTCGGGGGATTTTTAACTGAGTGCTGACTCCTAATCCATAATTCATTCCTTAAAAAATATAGCCCGTTATGCAAGATAAATCACTTTAAAATCATCAATGATCCTTAGTTCAGCTTTTTTTTAAATGGGCAAAACAATGGCTTGTTTGACTCGTGTAAATATCCCATCGCGCGTTCATTTGAAAATTTAATGTTATTCTCTTTAAAAGGTTTGGATCCATAGGTCATTTACATCTTGAACATGTTTCAAGCATGCATATCCATTTTTTAAAACATGTGTAGAAAAATCTCTTTCTTATAAAATTCCGAGCTATTAGGGTTGAACTAAAAGGAATTTCCCAAACTTTGATAACAAAACTTTTGTGTTAATTTGTGGTGTGGGAATAAATTTTTTTCACTTACATTTGTTTATTGCTTTAAATTCTTCCCATACTTCAACTCTAAAATTTTCATTTTGTTGTGAGCTATTTGCCTTTTACCTCTTTTTTTTTTTTGTTTACGAGATGAAGGGAAAATGAAAACTCAAGTTCTGATTTAAGAAAAAAAGTATACATCTAAAATGGAAATTCACAATGCACAAATGTAGAGAGCGATAATTCCAAAAAGTGTTTGTAATTTTTAGGGATTGTGAACTCTTTTTAGTTTTTATATATCAGGTTCTGCAATCGTAGGGAAAAGGGGGAGGCGGGGGATTTTTCACAGAGTGTTGTCTCCCAATCCATAAGTCATTCCGTGCAAAACTTTTGCCCATTACGCATGATAAATCACTTTACAATCATCTATGATCGTTAGGTTAGCTTTTTGTTAATGGGCAAAATAATGGCTTGTTTGAGTCGGGTAAATATCCCACCGCACGTTCTCTTGTGAATTTAATGTTATTCTCTTTAAAAGGATTGCATCCATAGGTCATTTGCATCTTTAACTTGTTTCATGCATGCATATCCATTTTTTAAAACATGAGTAGAAAAATCTCTTTCTTATAAAATTCCGAGCTATGTGGGTTGAACTAGTGGAATTTCCAAAACATGGATAATGAAACTTTTGTGTTCATTTGTGGTGAGTGAATAAATTTTCTTTAATTACATTTTTTTATTGCTTTAAATTCTTTCCATACATAAACTCTAAAATTTTCAATTTGTTGTGATCTATTTGCCTTTTATCTCTTTTTTCCGTTTACGAGATGAAGGGAAAGTGAAAATTCATGTTTTGATTTAAGAAAAAAGTATACATCTAAAATGGAAATGAACAATCCAAAATTTTAGAGAGAGATAATTCCAAAAAGTATTTGTAATTTTTAGGAATTGTAACTCTTTTTAGTTTTTATATATTTTGTTCTACAATCATTGGGAAATAGGGGAGGCGGGGGACTTTTAACTGAGTGTTGACTCCCAATCTATAAGTCATTCCTTAAAAAAATATAGCCCATTACGCATGATAAATCACTTTACAATCAACTATGATCCTTCGTTCAGCTTTTTGTCAATGGGCAAAATAATGGCTTGTTTCACTCGGGTAAATAGACCACCGTACGTTCACTTGAGAATTTAATTTTATTCTCTTTAAAAGGTTTGGATCCGTAGGTCATTTGCATTTGTTACATGTTTCAAGCATGCACATCCCTTTTTTTAAAACATATGTAGAAAAATCTCTTTTTTATAAAATTCCTAGCTATTAGGGTTGAACTAGTGGAATTTCCCAAACTTGGATAACAAAACTTTTGTATTCGTTTGTGGTTTGTGAATAAATTTTCTTTACTTACATTTGTTTATTGCTATAAATTCTTTCCATACATAAACTCTAAAATTTTCATTTTTTTGAGATCTATTTGCCTTTTATCTCTTTTTTTTGTTTACGAGATGGAGGGAAAGTGAAAACTCAAGTTTTGATTTAAGTAAAAAGTATTCATCTAAAATGGAAATACACAACGCACAAATGTAGAGAGATATATTTTAAAAAGTGTCTATAATTTATAGGGATTGTAAAATATTTTTAGCTTTTATATATCAGGTTTTGCTTGATAAATCACTTTCCTATCACCTATAATCGTTAGGTCAGCTTTTTGGAAATGGGAAAAAAATGGCTTGTTTGACTCTGGAAAATATCCCACCGTACGTTTAGTTGAGAATTTAATGTTATTCTCTTTAAAAGGTTTGGATCCATAGGCAATTTGCATCTTTAACATGTTTCAAGTTTGCATATCCATTTCTTAAAACATGTGTAGAAAAATCACTTCTTAAAAAATTCCGAGCTATTAGGGTAGAACTAGTGGAATTTCCCAAACTTGGATAACTATACTTTTTTGTTCATTTTTGGTGTGTCAATAAATTTTATTTACTTATATTTGTTTATTGCTTTAAATTCTTTCCATACATAAACACTAAAATTTTGAGTCTGTTGTGTTCAATTTGCCTTTTATCTCTTTTTTTTGTTTACGAGATAAGGAAAAGTGAAAACTCAAGTTTTGATTTAAGAAAAAAGTATACATCTAAAATGGAAATGCACAATGCACAAATGTAGAGATAGATAATTCGAAAAAGTGTCTGTAATTTTTAGGGATTGCAAACTCTTTTTAGTTTTTATATATCAGGTTCTACAATCGTCGAGAAAAGGGGAAGGGAGGGGGGGGATTATTAAGTGAGTGTTGACTCCCAATCCATACGTCATTTCAAGAAGTGTTTGTAATTTTAAGGGATTGTAAACTCATTTTAGTCTTAATATATCAGGTTCTGCAATCTTCGGGAAAAGGGGGAGGCAGGGGATTTTTAAAAGAGTGTTCACTCTCAATCCATAAGTCATTCCTTACAAAAACATACCCCGTTACGCATGGTAAATCACTTTACAATCATCTATAATCGTAAGGTCAGCTTTTTGTATATAGGCAAAATGGTGGCTTGTTCGACTCGGGTAAATATCCAACTGCTCGTTTACATGAGAAGTTAATATTTTTCACTTTAAAAGCTTTGGATCCATAGGTCATTTGCATCTTTAACATGTTTCCAGGATGTATATCCATTTTTTAAAACATGTGTAGAAAAATATCTTTCTTGTAAAATTCCGAGCTATTCGGGGGTGAACTAGTGGAATTCCCCAAACTTGGAAAAGAAAAATTTTGTGTTCATTTTTGGTGTGTGAATAAAATTTATTTAATTACATTTTTTTATATCTTTAAATTCTTTCCATACTTCAGCTCTAAAATTTTCATTTTGTTGTGATTTATTTGCATTTAATCTCTTTTTTTTTGTTTATGATTCGAAGGGAATGTGAAAACTCAACTTTTGATGTAAGAAAAAAGTATACATCTAAAATGGAAATGCACAATGCACAATTGTAGAGAGAGATAATTCCAAAAAGTGTTTGTAATTTTTAGGGATTGCAAACTCTTTTTAGTTTTTATATATCAGGTTTTGTAATTGTCGGGAAAAAGGGGAGGCGGGGTTTTTAACTGAGTGTTGACACCCACTCCACAAGTCATTCCTTACAAAAATATAGCCCATTACGCATGATAGATCACTTTACAATAATCAATGATCGTTAGGTCAGCTTTTTGTAAATGGGCAAAATAATAGCTTGTTTTACTCGAGTAAATATCCAACCGCATGTTCACTTGTGATTTTAATGTTATTCTCTATAAAAGATTTGGATCCATAGGTCATTTGAATCGTTAACATGTATCAAGCATGCATATACATTTTTTTAAAACATGTGTCGAAAAATCTCTTTCTTATAAAATTCCGAGCAATTAGGGTTGAACTAGTGGAATTTCCCAAACTAGGATAACAAAACTTTTACGTTCATTTGTGGCGTGTGAATAAATTTTCTTTATTTAAATTTGTTTATTGCTTTAAATTCTTTCCATACATAAACTCTAAAATTTTTAGTTTGTTCTGAACTTTTTGCCTTTTATCTCTTTTTTTTGTTTCCTAGATGAAGGGAAAATGAAAACTCAAGTTTTCATTTAAGATAAAAGTATATATCTAAAATGGAAATACACAATGCACAAATGTAGAGAGAGATAATTCCAAAAAGTAATCATAATTTTTAGGGATTGTAAACACTTTTCATTTTTTATATATAAGGTTCTGCAATCTTCGGGAAAAGGGGGAGGCGGGGGATTTTTAACTGAGTGTTGACTCCCAATCCATAAGTCATTTCTTACAAAAATATAGCCCGTAACGCTGATCGTTAGGTCAGCTTTTTGTAAATGGGCAAAATAATGGCTTGTTTGACTCGGGAAAATATCCCACCGCACGTTCACTTGAGATTTTAATGTTATTCTCTATAAAAGGTTTGGATCCAGAGGTCATTTGCATCTTTAACATGTATCATGCATGCATATCCATTTTTTAAAACATGTGTAGAAAAATCTCTTTCTTATAAAATTCCAAGAAATTGGGGTTGAACTAGTGGAATTTCCCTAACTTGGATAAAAAAACTTTTGTGTTCATTTGTGGTGTGTGAATAAATTTTTTTACTAACATTTGTTTATTGCTTTAAATTCTTTCCATAAATAACTCTAAAATTTTCAGTTTGTTCTGATCTTTTTGTCTTTAATCACTTTTTTTTTCGAGATGAAGGGAAAGTGAAAAGTCAAGTTTTGATTTAAAATAAAAGTATACATCTAAAATGGAAATGCACAATGCACAAATGTAGAGAGAGATAATTCATAAAAGTGTCTGTAATTTTTAGGGAATTGTAATCACTTTTCAGTTTTTATATATCAGGTTCTGCAATCGTCGGGAAAAGGGGGGGGGATTTTTAACTGAGTGTTGACTCCCAATCCATAAGTCATTCCTTACAAAAATATAGCCCGTTACGCTGATCGTTGGGTCAGATTTTTGTAAATGGGCAAAATAATGGCTTGTTTGACTCGGGAAAATATCCCACCGCACGTTCACATGAGAATTTAATGTTATTATCTTTAAAAGGTTATTCACTTGAAAATTTAATGTCATTTTCATCTTTAACATGATTCAAGTGTGCATATCTACTTTTTAAAACATGTGTAAAAATTTCTTTCTTATAAAAATCCGAGCTATTAGGGTTGAATTAGTGGAATTACCCAAACTTGGATAACAAGACTTTTGTGTTAATTTGTGGTTTGTGAATAAATTTACTTTTATTACATTTGTTCATCGCTTCAAATTCTTCCCACACATAAAATCTAAAACTTTAATTTTGATGTGATCTATTTGCGTTTAAGAAAAATTTATCAATCTAAAATGGAAATGTAGAATGCATAAATGTAGAGAGAGATAAATCCAAAATGTGCCTGTAATTTTTAGGGGTTGTAAACTCATTTTAGTTTTTATATATCAGGTTCTACCATCTTCGGGAAAAGGGGGTGGCGGAGAATTTTTAACTGAGTTTTGACTCCCTATCCATAAGTCATTCCTTCCAAAAATTTAGCCTCTTACACATGATAAATCACTTTACAATCATCTATGATCGTTAGGTCAGCTTTAGGTAAATGGGTAAAATAATTGCTTGTTTGACTCGGGTAAATATCCCACCGCACGTTCTCTTGAGAATTTAATTTTATTCTGTTTAAAACGTTTGGATCCATAGGTCATTAGTATCTTTATCATGTTTTTAGCAGGCATATCTATTTTTTAAAACATGTGTAGAAAAATCTCTTTCTTATAAAATTCCGAGCTATTAGGGTTGAACGAGTGGAATTACCGAAACTTGGATAGCAAAACTTTTGTGTTCATTTGTTGTGTGTGAATAAATTTTATTTTCTGACATTTGTTTATTGCTTTAAATTCTTTCCATACATAAACTCTAAAATTTTCATTTTGTTGTGTTGTACTTGCCTTTCATCTCTTTTTTTTTTTTTGTTTACGAGATGAAGGGAAAGTGATAACTCAAGTTTTTATTTAAGAAAAAAGTATACATCTGAAATGGAAATGCACAATGCAAAAATGTAGAGAGAGATAATTTCGGAAAGTGTTTGTAATTTTTAAGGTTTGTAAACTCTTTTTAGTTTTTATATATCTAGTTCTTCATTAGTCGGGAAAAGAGGGAGGTGAGGGATTTTGAACTGAGTGTTGACTCCCAATCCATAAGTCATTCCTTGCAAAAATATAGCCTGTTACACTTGATAAATCACTTTATAATCCTCTATGATCGTTAGGTCAGCTTTTTGTAAATTGGCTAAATAATGGCTTGTTTGACTCGGGTAAATATCCCACCGCATGTTCTCTTGAAAATTTAATGTTATTCTCTTTAAAAGATTTGGATCCTTCGGACATATTCATCTTTAACATGTTTCAAGCACGTATATCCATTTTTTAAAACATATGTAGATAAATCTCTTTCTCATAAAATTCCGAGCTATTTGGGTTGAACTAGTGGAATTACCCAAACTTGGATAACAAAACTTTTGTGTTCATTTGTTGGATGTGAATAAATTTTCTTTACTTGCATTTGTTTATTGCTTTAAATTGTTTCCGTACATAAAATCTAAAATTTTCATTTTGTTGTGATCTATTTGCCTTTTATATCTTTTTTATTTTACAAGATGAAAGGGAAGTGAAAACTCAAGTTTTAATTTAAGAAAAAAGTATACGTTTAAAATGGAAATTCAAAATGCACAAATGTAGAGAGAGAAATTTCCAAAAAGTTTCTGTATTTTTAAGGGATTGGAAACTCTTTTTAGTTTTCAAATTTCAGGTTATGCAATCGTCAAGAAAAGGGGGAGGCGGGGGATATTTAACTGAGTGTTGACTCCCAATCCATAAGTCATTCCGTAAAAATATAGCGTGTTAGGCATGAAAAATATAGCGGGGGATTTTTAACCTTGTGTTGACTCCCAATCCATAAGTCACTCCTTACAAAAATATAGCCCGTTACGGATGATAAATCACTTTATAATCATCCATGATCGTTAGGTCAGGTTTTTGTAAATGGGCAAAATAATGGCTTGTTTGACTCGAGTAAATATCCCACCGCACGTTCACTTGAGATTTTAATATTTTTTTCTTTAAAAGGTTTGGAACCATAGGTCATTTGCATCTTTAACATGTTTCAAGCATGCAAATCCATTTTTTAAAACATGTGTAGAAAAATCTCTTTCTTATAAAATTTCGAGCAATTAGGGTTGAACTAGTGGAATTTACCAAACTATGATAACAAAACTTTTGTGTTCGTTTGTGGTGTGTGAATAAATTTTCTTTACTTACATTCTTTTATAGCTTTAAAATCTTTCCATACATAAAACTCTAAAATTTTCATTTTGTTGTGATCTCTTTGCCTTTTATCTCTTTTTTGTTTTGTTTCCGAGATGAAGGGAAAGTGAATACTCAAGTTTTGATTTAAGATAAAAGTATACATCTAAAATGGAAATGCACAATGCACAAATGTAGAGAGAGATAATTCCAAAAAGTGTCCGCAATATTTAGGGACTATAAACTCTTTTTAGTCCCTATATATCAGGTTCTGCAATCTTCGGGAAAAGGGGGAGGCGGGGGATTTTTAACTGAGTGTCAACTCCCAATCCATAAGTCATTCCTTACAAAAATATACCCCGTTACGCTGATCGTTAGGTTAGCTCTTTGTAAATGGGCAAAATAATGGCTTGTTTGACTCGGGAAAATATCCCACCGCACGTTCACTTGACAATTTAATGTTATTCAGTTTAAAAGGATTGGATCCATAGGTCATTTGCATCTTTAACATGTTTCAAGCGTGCATATCTATTTTTTAAAACATGTGTAGAAAAATATTTTTCTTATAAAATTTCAAGCTTTTAGGGTTGAACTAGTGGAATTTGCAGAACTTGGATAACAAGACTTTTGTGTTAATTTGTGGTTTGTGAATAAATTTTATTTTATTAGATTTTTCATTGCTTTAAATTCTTTCCATACATAAACTCTAAAATTTTCATTTTGATGTGATCTATTTGCCTTTTATCTCTTTTTTATGTTTACGTGATGAGGGGAAAGTGAAAAATCAGGTTTTGATTTAAGAAAAAAGTATACATCTACAATGGAAATGTAGAATGCACAAATGCAGAGAGATATAATTCCAAAACGTGACTATAATTTTTAGAGATTGTAAACTCTTTTTAGTTTTTATATATCAGGTTCTGCAATCGTCGGGAAAAGGGGGTGGCGGGGATTTTTAATTGAGTGTTGACTCCCAATCCATAAGTCATTCCTTACAAATATTTAGCCCGTTACACATGATAAATCATTTTAAAATCATCTATGATCGTTGGGTCAACTTTTTGTAAATGGGCAAAATAATGGCTTGTTTGACTCGGGTAAGTATCCCACCACATGTTCTCTTGAGAATTTAATGTTATTCTCTTTAAAAGATTTGGATCCATAGGTCATTTGCATCTTTAACATGTTTCAAACATGCATATCCATTTGTTAAAACATATGTAGATAAATCTCTTTCTTATAAAATTCCGAGCTATTTGGGTTGAACTAGTGGAATTACCCAAACTTGGATAACAAAACTTTTGTGTTCATTTGTGGGGTGTGAATAAATTTTCTTTACTTATATTTTTTTATTGCTTTAAATTGTTTTCGTACATAAACTCTAAAATTTTCCATTTTTTGTGATTTATTTGCCTTTTATCTCTTTTTTTTTTGTTTACGAGGTGAAAGGGAAGTGAAAAATCAAGTTTTTATTTAAGAAAAACGTATACGTTTAAAATGGAAATGCACAATGCACAAATGTAGAGAGAGATAATTCCAAAAAGTATCTGTAATTTTTAGGGATTGGAAACTCTTTTTAGTTTTTAAATTTCAGGTTCTGCAAACGTCAGGAAAAGGGGGAGGCGATGGATTTTTATCTGAGTGTTGACTCCCAATCCATAAGTCATTGCTTTAAAAAATATAGCCAATTAGGCATGATACATTACTTTACAATCATCTATTATCGTTAGGTCAGCTTTTTGTAAATTGGCAAAATAATGGCTTATTTTACTCGGGTAAATATCCGACTGCACTTTCACTTGAGAATTTAATGTTATTCTCTTTAAAAGGTTTGGATCCATAGGTCACTTGCATCTTTAACATGTTTAAAGCAAGCATATCTATTTTTTAAAACATGTGTAGAAAAATATCTTCTTATAAAATTCCTAGCTATTAGGTTTGAACTTGTGGAATTTCCCAAACTTGGATAACAAAATTTTTGTGTTTATTTGTGGTTTGTGAATAATTTTATTTATTTAAAATTTTTTATTGATTTAAATTCTTTCCATTCATAAACTCTAAAATTTTCAGTTTGTTGTGATCTATTTGCCTTTTATCTCTTTTTTTTGCTTACAAGATTAAGGGAAAGTGAAAACTCAAGTTTTGATTTAAGAAAAAAGTATCCATCTAAAATTGAAATGCACAATACAAAAATATAGAGAGTGATAATTCCAAAAAGTGTTCGTAATTCTTAGGGATTGTAAACTTTTTTTAGTTTTTATATATCAGGTTCTGCAATCATCAAGAAAAGGGGGAGGCGGGGAATATTTAACTAAGTGTTGACTCGCAATCCATAAGTCATTCCATACAAAAATATAGCCCATAACGCATGATAAATCCCTTTACAATCATCTATGATCGTTAGTTCAACATTTTGTAAATGGGCAAAATAATAACTTGTTTGACTCGAGTAAATATCCCATCGCATGTTCACATGAGATTTTAATGTTATTCTCTAAAAATTTTTTGGATCTATAGGTCATTTGCATCTTTAACATGTTTCAAGCATGCATATCCATTTTTTAAATCATGTGTAGAAAAATCTCTTTCTTTTAAAATTCCGAGGAATTAGGGTTGAACCAGTGGAATTTCCCAAACTTGGATAACAAAATTTTTGTGTTCATTTGTGGGGTGTGAATAAATTTTCTTTACTAACATTTGTTTATTGCTTTAAATTCTTTCCATTCATAAACACTTAAATTTTCAGTTTGTTGTGATCTTTCAGCCTTTTATCTCTTTTTTTTTGTTTCCGAGATGAAGGGAAAGTGAAAACTCAAGTTTTGATTTAAGATAAAGTATACATCTTAAATGGAAATGCACAATACTCAAATGTAGAGAGAGATAATTCCAAAAAGTGTCCGTAATTTTTAGGGATTGTAAACAATTTTTAGTTTTTATATATCAGGTTCTGCAATCATTCGGAAAAGGGGGAGGCGGGGAATTTTTAACTAAGTGTTGACTCCCAATCCATAAGTTATTTCTTACAAAAATATAGCCCGTTACGCTGATCGTTAGGTCAACTTTTTGTAAATGGGAAAAATAATGGCTTGTTTGAGTCGGGAAAATATCCCACTGCACGTTCACTTGAGAATTTAATGTTATTCTCTTTAAATGGTTTCAATCCTTAGGTAATTTGCATCTTTAACATGTTTCAAGCAGGCATATCTAATTTTTAAAACATGTCTAGAAAAATCTCATTCTTATAAAATTCCGAGCTATTAGGGTTGAACTAGTGGAATTACCCAAACTTGGATAGCAAAATTTTTGTATTAAATTGTGGTTTGTGAATAAATTTACTTTTCTTACATTTTTTCATTGCTTTAAATTCTTTCCGTACATAAACTCTAAAAATTTCATTTTGAAGTGATCTCTTTGCCTTTTATCTCTTTTTGATGTTTACGAGATGAAGGGAAAGTGAAAACTCAAGTTTTGATTTAAGAAAAAAGTATACATCTAAAAGAAAAAATACAATGAACAAATATAGAGAGAGATAATTCCAGAAAGTGTTTATAATTTTTAGTGATTGTAAACCTTTTTTAGTTTTTTTATATCAGGTTCTGCAATCGTCGAGAAAAGGGGGAGGTGGGAAATTTTTAACTGAGTGTTGACTCACAATCCATAAGTCATTCCTTACAAAAATATAGCTAGTTACACATGTTAAATCACTTTACAATAATCTATGATCGTTAGGTCAGCTTTTTGTAAATGGAAAAATAATAGCTTGTTCTCTATAAAAGGTTTTGGATCCACAGTCATTTGCATCTTTAACATGTATCAAGCATGCATATCCATTTTTTAAAACATGTGTGGAAAAATCTTTTTCTTATAAAATTCCAAGCAATTAGGGTTGAACTAGTGGAATTTCCCAAACATGGATAACGAAACTTTTGTGTTCATTTGTGGTGTGTGAATAAATTTTCCTTACTTACATTTGTTTATTGCTTTAAATTCTTTCCATACATAAACTCTGACATTTTCAGTTTGTTCTGATCTTTTTGCCTTTGATCTCTTTTTTTTGTTTACGTGATGAAGGGAAAGTGAAAACTCAAGTTTTGATTTAAGATAAAAGTATACATCTAAAATGCAAATGCACAATGCACAAATGTAGAGAGAGATAATTCCAAAAAAGTGTCCGTAATTTTTAGGGATTGTAAACATTTTTCCGTTTTTATATATAAGGTTCTGCAATCGTCAGGAAAAGGGGGAGGCGGGGGATTTTTAACTGAGTATTGACTCCCAATCCATAAGTCATTCCTTACGAAAATATAGCCCGTTACGCTGATAATTAGGTCAACTTTTTGTAAATGGGCAAAATAATAGCTTGCTTGACTCCGGAAAATATCCCACCGCACGTTCACTTGAGAATTTAATGTGATTCTCTTTAAAAGGTTTGGATCCTTAGGTCATTTGCATCTTTTACATGTTTCAAGCGAGCATATCTATTTTTTAAAACATGTGTGTAAAAACGTCTTTCTAATAAAATTCCAATGCTATTAGGGTTGAACTAGTGGAATTACCCAAACTTGGATAACAAGACTTTTGTGTTAATTTGTGATTTGTGAATAAATTTTCTTTTCTAACATTTTTTCATTGATTTAAATTCTTTCCATACATAAACTCAAAAACTTTAATTTTGAAGTCATGTCTTTGCCTTTTATATCTTTTTTATGTTTACGAGATGAAGGGAAAGTGAAAACTCAAGTTTTGACATAAGAAAAAGCATACATCTAAAATGGAAATGCACAATGTACACATATAGGGAGAGATAATTCCTGAAATGTTTGTAATTTTTAGTGATGATAAACTTTTTTTAGTTTTTATATATCATGTTTTGCAATCGTCGAGAAAAGGGGGAGGGGGAAATTTTTAACTGAGTGTTGACTTGCAATCCATAACTCATTTCTTACAAAACTATTGCCTGTTACGCATGATAAATCACTTTACAATCATCTATGATCGTTAGGTCAGCTTTTTGTAAATGGGCAAAATAATAGCTTGTTTGACTCGAGTAAATATCCCACCGCACGTTCACTTGAGATTTTAATGTTATTCTCTATAAAAGGTTTGGATCCATAGGTCATTTCCATCTTTAACATGTATCAAGCATGCATATCCATTTTTTAAAACATGTGTAGAAAAATCTCTTTGTTATAAAATTCCGCGCAATTGGGGTTGAACTAGTGGAATTTCCCAAACTTGGATAACAAAACTTTTTTGTTCATTTGTGGTGTCTGAAAAATTTTTATTTACTTACATTTGTTTATTGCTTTAAATTCTTTCCATAAATAAACTCTAAAATTTTCAATTTGTTCTGATCTTTTTGTCTTTTATCTCTTTTTTTTTTTTGTTTTCAAGATGAAGGGAAAGTGAAAACTCAAGTTTTGATTTAAAATAAAAGTATACATCTAAAATGGAAATTCACAATGCACAAATGTAGAGAGAGATAATTCATAAAAGTGTCCGTAATTTTTAGGGATTGTAATTACTTTTCTATTTTTATATATCAGGTTCTGCAATCGTCAGGAAAAGGGGGAGGTGGGGGATTTTAAACTGAGTGTTGACTCAAAATCCAAAAGTCATTCCTTAAAAAAATATAGGCCGTTACGCATGATAAATTACTTTACAATCGTGTTTGATCGTTAGGTCAGATTTTATTTAATGGGCAAAATAATGGCTTATTTAACTCAGGTAAATATCCCACCGCTCGTTCACTTGAGAATTTAATGTTACTCTCTTTAAAAGGTTTTGATCCATAGGTCATCTGCATCTTTTATGTTTCAAGCATGCATATCCATTTTTTAAAACATGTGTAGAAAAATCTCTTTCTTATAAAATTCTAAGATATTAGGGTTGAACTAGTGGAATTTCCCAAACTTGGAATACAAAACTTTTGTGTTCAGTTTTGGTGTGTGAATAAATTTTCTTTACTTACATTTGTTTATTGCTTTAAATTCTTTCCAAACATCAACTCTAAAATTTTCATTTTGTTGTGATCTATTTTCTATTATCTCTTTTTTTTCTATACGAGATGAAGGGAAAGTGAAAACTCATGTTTTGATTTAGGAAAAAAGTATACATATTTAATGGAAATTTACAATGCACAAATGTAGAAAGAGATAATTCCAAAAAGTGTCTATAATTTTTAGGGTTTGTAAACTATTTTTTTTTTTTATACATTAGGTTCTGCAATCGTCGGGAAATGGGGGAGGCAGGGATTTTTAACTGAGTGTTAGCTCCCAATCCATTAGTCATTCCTTACAAAAATATAGCCCATTACGCATGATAAATCTCTTTACAAGCATCTATGATAGTTAGGTCAGCTTTTTGAAAATGGGCAAAATAATGCCTTGTTTGACTCGGGTAAATAACCCACCGAACGTTCACTTGAGAATTTAATGTTATTCTCTTTAAAAGGTTTGGATCCATAGGTCATTTGCATCTTTAACATGTTTCAAGCATGCATATCCATTTTTTAAAGCATCTGTAGAAAAATTTCTTTCTTATGAAATTCCAAGCTATTGGGGTTGACCTAGTGGAATATCCCAAACTTGCATAACAAAATTTTTGTGTTCATTTGTGGTGTGTAAATAAATTTTCTTTACTTAAATTTGTTTATTGCTTTAAATTATTTCTATACATCAACTCTAAAATTTTCATTTTGTTGTGATCTATTTTCCTTTTATTTTTTATTTTTGTTTACGAGATGATGGGAAAGTGAAAACTCAAGTTTTGATTTAAGAAAAAGTATTGATCTAAAATGGAAAGGCACAATGCATAAATGTTGAGAGAGATAATTCCAAAAAGCATTTGAAATTTTTAGAGATTGTAAACTGTATTTAATTTTTATATATCAGGTTCTGCAATCATCGTGAAAAGGGGGAGGCAGGGAATTTTTAATTGAGTGTTGACACCCAATCCATTAGTCATTCCTTACAAAAATATAGTATGTTACGCATGATAAATCACTTTGCAGTCATCTATGATAGTTAGGTCAGTTTTTCGTAAATGGGCAAAATAATGGTTTGTTTGATTCGGGTAAATATCCCACCGCACGTTCACTTTAGAATTTAATGTTATTCTCTTTAAATGGTCAGGATCCATAGGTCATTTGCATCTTTAACATGTTTCAAGCATGCATACCCATTTTTTAAAACATGTGTTGAAAAATCTCTTTCTTATAAAATTCCGAGCTATTAGGATTTAACAAGTAGAATTTCCCAAACTTGGATAACAAAACCTTTGTGTTCATTTTTGGTGTGTGAATAAATTTTCTTTACATACATTGGTTTATTGCTTTAAATTATTTCAATACATACTCTCTAAAATTTTCATTTTGCCAATATCTATTTGCCTTTTATCTCTTTTTTTTTTGTACGAGATGAAGGGACAGTACAAAATCAAGTTTTTATTTATGAAAAAAGGATACATCTAAAATGGAAATGCACAGTGCACAAATTTAGAGAGAAATAATTCCAAAAAGTGTCTGTAATTTTTAGGGATTGTAAACTCTTTTTAGTTTTTCAATATCAGGTTCTGCAATTGTCGGGAAAAAGGGGAGGCGGGGAAATTTTAACGGAGTGTTGACTCCCAATCCTTTAGTCATTCCTTACAAAAATATAGCCAGTTACGCATGATAAATCACTTTGCAATCATCTATGATCGTTAGGTCAGCTTTTTGTAAATGGGAAAAATAAACGCTTGTTTGACTCACGTAAATATCCCACCGCACGTTCACTTGAGAATTTAATTTTATTCCATTTAAAAGGTTTGGATCCATTGGTCATTTGCATCTTTAACATGTTTCAAGCATGCATATACATTTTTTAAAACATTTGTAGAAAAATCTCTTTCTTATAAAATTCCAAGCTATTAGGGTTGAACTAGTGGAATTTCCCAAACACTGATAACAAAACTTTTGTGTTCATTTGTGGTGTGTGAATAAATTTTCCTTACTTACATTTTTTTATTGCTTTATATTCTTTCCATACATAAACTCTAAAATTTTCATTTTGTTGTGATCTATTTGCCTTTTAACTCTTTTTTTTATTTACCAGATGAAGGGAAAGTGAAAACTCAAGTTTTTATTTAAGAAAAAAATATACATCTAAAATGGAAATGCACAATGCACAAATGTAGAGAGAGATAATTCCAAAAAGTGTTTGTAATTTTTAGGGATTTTAAACTCTTTTTATTTTTTATATATCAGGTTTTGCAATTGTCGGGAAAAGGGGGAGGCGGGGGATTTTTAAATGAGTGTTAACACCCAAACCATAAGTCATTCCTTAAAAAATTATTGCCCATTACGCATGATAAATTACTTTACAATCATCTTTGATCTTTAGGTAAGTTTTTTTTAAATGGGCAAAATAATGGCTTATTTGACTCGAGTAAATATCCCACCGCTCGTTCACTTGAGAATTTAATGTTATTCTCTCTAAAAGGTTTGGATCCATAGGTCATTTGAATCTTTAACATGTTTCAAGCATCCATATCCTTTTTTAAAAACATGAGTAAAAAAATATTTTGCTTATAAAATTCTAAGCTATTAGGGTTGAACTAGTGGAATTTCCCAAACTTGGATAACAAAACTTTTGTGTTCATTTGTGTTGTGTGAATAAATTGTCTTTACTTACATTTGTTTATTGCTTTAAATTATTTCTATAAATGAACTCCAAATTTTTCATTTTGTTGTGATCTTTTTTCCTATTATTTCTTTTTTTTCTATACGAGATGAAGGGAAAGTGAAAAATCATGTTTTGATTTAAGAAAAAAGTAAACATCTATAATGGAAATTCACAATGCAAAAATATAGAGAGAGATAATTCCAAAAAGTGTCACTAATTTTTAGCGATTGTAAACTATTTTTAGTTTTTATATATCAGGTTCTGCAATCGTCGGGACAAGGAGGGAAGGGAATTTTAACTGAGTGTTGACACCCAATCAATAAGTCATTCCTTAAAAAAATATTGCTCGTTATGCATGATAAGTCACTTTACAATCATCTATGATCGTTAGGCCATCTTTTTGTAAATGGGCGAAATAATGGCTTGATTGACTCGGGTAAATATCCCACCACACATTCACTTGAGAGTTTAATGTTATTCTCTTTAAAAGGTTTGGATCCTTAGGTCATTTGCATCTTTAACATGTTTCAAACATGCATATCCATTTTTTAAAACATGTGTAGAAATATCTCTTTCTTTTAAAATTCCGAGCTATTATGGTTGAACTAGTGGAATTTCCCAAACTTGGACAACAAAACTTTTTTGTTCATTTATGGTTTTTGAATAAATTTTCTTTACTTGTATTTGTTTATTGCTTTGAATTTTTTCCATACATCAACTCTAAAATTTTCATTTTGTTGTGATCTATTTGCCTTTTAACTCTTTTTTTTTTGTTTACGAGATGAAGGGAAAGTGAAAACTCAAGTTTTTATTTAAGAAAGAAGTATACATCTAAAATGGAAATGCACAATGCACAAATATAGAGAGAGATAATTCCAAAAAGTGTCTGTAATTTTAAGGGATTGTAAACTCTTTTTAGTTTTTATATATCAGGTTTTGCAATCATCGGGAAAAGGGGGAGGCAGAGGATTATTAACTGAGTGTTGAATCCCAAACCATAAGTCATTCTTTGAAAAAATATAGCCTGTTACGCATGATAAATAACATTACAATCACCTTTGATAGTTAAGTCAGCTTTTTTTAAATGGGCAAAATAATGTCTTGTTTGACTCGGGTAAATTTCCCACCGCACGTTCACTTGAGAATTTAATGTTATTCTCTTTAAGAGGTTTGGATCCATAGGTCATTTGCATCTTTAAAATATTTCAAGCATGCATATCCATTTTTTAAAACATGTGTAGAAAAATCTCTTTTTCTTATAAAATTCTGAGCTATTAGGGTTGGACTAGTGAAATTTCCCAAGCTTTCATAAAAAAACATTTGTGTTCATTTTTGGTGTGTAAATAAATTTTCTTAACTTACATTAATTTATTGCTTTAAATTCTTTCCATACATCAACTCTTAAATTTTCATTTTTTTGTGATCTATTTTCCTATTTTCTTTTTTTTTATTTATGAGATGAAGACAAAGTGAAAAATCAAGTTTTGATTTAAGAAAAATGTATACATCTAAAATGGAAATGCACAATGCACAAATTTAGAGAGAGATAATTCCAAAAAGTGCCTATAATTCTTAGGGATTATAAACTCTTTTTAGTTTTTATATATCAGGGTCTGCAATCATCGGGAAAAGGGCGAGGTGGGGGATTTTTAATTGAGTGTTGAGTCCCAATCTATAAGCCATTCCTTAAAAAAATATAGCCATTTATGCATGATCAATCTCTTTACAATCATCTATGATCGTTAGGTCAGCTTTTTGTAAATGGGCAAAATAATGGCTTGTTTGACTCGGGTAATTATCCCACCGCACGTTCACTTGAGAATTTAATGTTATTCTCTTTAAAAGGTGAGGATTCATAGGTCATTTGCATCTTTAACATGTTTCAATGCATGCATATCCATTTTTTAAAACTTGTGTCGAAAAATCTATTTCTAACAAAATTTTGAGCTATTAGGGTTGAACTTGTTGAATTTCCCAAACTTGGATAACAAAACTTTTGTGTTCATTTGTGGTGTGTGAATAAATTTTCTTTACTTATATATTTTTTTATTTAAATTATTACATACATAAACTCTAAAATCTTCATTTTGTTGTGATCTTTTTTCCTTTTATCTCTTTTTTTGTTTACGAGATCAAGGGAAAGTGAAAACTCAAGTTTTGATTAAAGAAAAAAATATAGATCCAAAATGGAAAAAGACAATGCACAAATGTAGAGAGAAATAATTCCAAAAAGTGTCTGTAATTTTTAGGGATTGTAACCTCTTTTTAGTTTTTAGATATCAGGTTTTGCAATCGTTGGCAAAAGGGGGAGGCAGGGAATTTTTAACTGAGTGTTAAGTCCCAATCTATAAGCCATTCCTTACAAAAATATAGCCATTTATGCATGATCAATCACTTTACAATCATCTATTATCGTTAGGTCAGCTTTTAGTTAATGGGCAAAATAATGGCTTGTTTGACTCGGGTAAATATCTCACTGCACGTTCACTTGAGAATTTAATGTTATTCTCTTTATAAGGTTTGGATCCATAGGTCATTTGCATCTTTAACATTTTTCAAGCATGCATATCCATTTTTTAAAATATGTGTAGAAAAATCTCTTTCTTATAAAATTCCGAGCTATACGGGCTGAACTAGTAGAATTTCCCAAACTTGGATAACAAAACTTTTGTGTTCATTTGTGGTGTGAGAGTAAATGTTCTTTACTTGCATTTGTTTATTGATTTAAATTCTTTCCATACATAAACTCTAATATTTTCATTTTGTTGTGATCTATTTGCCTTTTATCTCATTTTTTTTTTTGTTTACGAGATGAAGGGAAAGTGGAAACTCAAGTTTTGATTTAATAAAAAAGCATACGTATATAATGGAAATGCACATTGCACAAATGTAGAGAAAGATAAATCCAAAAATTGTCCATAACTTTTAGGGATTGTAAACTCTTTTTAGTTTTTTTATATTTGGTTCTGGAATCGTCTAGAAAAGGAGGAAGCGGGGGATTTTTAACTGCGAATTGACTCCCAATCCATAAGTCATTCCTTACAAAAATATAGCCCGTTACGCATGATTAACCACTTTACAATCATCTATAATCGTTAGGTCAAATTTTTGTAAGTGGGAAAAATAGTGGCTTATTTGACTCGGGTAAATATCCCACCGCATGTTCACTTGAGAATTTAATGTTATTCTCTTTAAAAGGTTTGGATCCATAGGTCATTTGCAACTTCAACATGTTTCAAGCATCCATATCATTTTTTTAAAACATGTGTAAAAAAATTTCTTTCTTATAAAATTCCGAGCAATAAGGGTTGTACTACTGGTATTTCCCAAACTTGGATAACAAAAATTTTGTGTTCATTTGTGGTGTGTGAATAAATTTTCTTTACATACATTTGTTTTTTGCTTTAAATTATATCCATACATAAACTCTAATATTTTCATTTTGTTGAGATCTATTTTCCTTTTATCTCTTTTTTTGTTTACGAGATGTAGGGAAAATGAAAACTCAAGTTTTGACTTAAGAAAAATGTATAAATCTATAATGGAAATGTACAATGTACAAATGTGGAGAGAGATAATTCCAAAAAGTGTCTATAATTTTTAGGGATTGTAAACTCTATTAGTTTTTATATATCAGGTTCTGTAATCATTTGGAAAAGGGGGAGGCAAGCGATTTATAACTGAGAGTTGACTCCCAATCCATAAGTCATTCCTTACAAAAATATAGCCCATTACATATGATAAATCACTTTACAATCATCTATGATCGTTAGGTTAACTTTTTGTAAATGGGCAAAATAATGGCTTGTTTGACTCGGGCAAATATCCTACCGCACGTTCACTTGAGAATTTAATGTTATTCTCTTTAAAAGGTTTGGATCCATAGGTCATTTTCATATTCAACATGTTTCAAGCATGCATATCTATTTGTTAAAACACGAGTAGAAAAATCTCTTTCATATAAAATTCTGAGCTATTAGTGTTGAACTAGTGGAATTTCCCAAAAACAAAAAATTTCGTGTTCATTTGCGGTGCGTGAATATATTTTATTTACTTACATTTGTTTATTGCTTTAAATTCTTTCCATATATAAACTCTAAAATTTTCATCTTGTTGTGATTTATTTGCCTATTATCTCTTTTTTTGTTTACGAGATGAAGGGAAAGTGAAAACTCAAGTTTCTATTTAAGAAAAAAAGTATACATCTAAAATGGAACCGCACAATGCACAAATATCGAGAGAGATAATTCCAAAAAGTATCTATAATTTTTAGGGATTGTAAACTCTTTTTAGTTTTTATATATCAGGTTTTGCAATCTTCGGGAAAAGGGGGAGGGGGGCATTTTTAATTAAGTGTTGACTCCCAATCCATAAGTCATTCCTTACAAAAATATAGCTCATTGTGCATGTTAAATCACTTTACAATCATCTATGATCGTTAGGTCAACTTTTTGTAAATGGGAAAAATAATGGCTTGTTTGACTCGGGTAAATATCACACTTCATTTGAAAATTTATTGCTATTCTCTTTAAAAGGTTTGGATCCATAGGGCTTTTTCATATTTAACATGTTTCAAGCATGCATATCCATTTTTTAAAAGATGTGTAGAAAAATCTCTTTCATATAAAATTATGAGCTATTAGTGTTGAACTAGAGGAATTTCTCAAACTTGGATAACAAAACTTTTGTGTTCATTTGTGGTGTGTGAATAATTTTTTTTTACTTACATTTTTTTATTGCTTTAAATTCTTTCCATTCATATACTCTAAAATTGTCATTTTGTTTTGATCTGTTTGCCTTTTGTCTCTTTTTTTGTTCACAAGATGAAGGGAAAGTGAAAAGTCTAGTTTTTATTTAATAAAAAAGTATACAAATATAATGGAAATGCACAATGAATAAATGTAGAGAGTGATAATTTAAAAAAATGTCTGTAATTTTTAGGGATTGCAAAATATTTTTACTTTTTTTATATCAAGTTCTGCAATCGTTTGGAAAAGGAGGAGGCAGGGGATTTTTAACTGAGAGTTGACTCCCAATCCATAAGTCATTCCTTAAAAAAATATAGCTTGTTACGCTTGATAAACCACTTTACAATCATCAATGATCGTTAGGTCAGCATTTTGTAAGTGGGCAAAATAATAGTTTGTTTGACTCGGGTAAATATCCCACCGCAAGTTCACTCAAGAATTTTATGTTATTCTCTTTAAAAGGTTTGGATCCATTTTTCATTTGCATCTTTAACAAGTTTCAAGCATGCATATCCATTTTTAAAACATGTGTAAAAAAATCTCTTTCTTATAAAATTCCGAGCTATTAGGGTTGAACAAGTGGAATTTCCCAAACTTGGATAACAAAACATTTGTGTTTATTTTTTATGAGTGAATAAATTTTCTTTACTTACATTTGTTTATAGCTTTAAATTCTTTCCATTCATAAACTCAAAAATTTTCATTTTGCCGTGATCTATTTGCCTTTTATCTCTTTTCTTTGTTTACGAGATGAAGGGAAAGTGAAAACTCAAGTTTTGATTTAAGAAAAAAGTATACATCTAAAATGGAAATGCACAATGCACAAACGTAGAGAGAAATAATTCCAAAAATTGTCTGTAATTCTTAGGGATTGTAAACTCTTTTTAGTTTTTATATATCAGGTTCTGCACTCGTCGAGAAAAAGGGGAGGTGGAGGATTTTTAACTGAGTGTTGAGTCTCAATCCATAAGTCATTCCTTAAAAAAATATATCCCATTATGCTTGATAAATCACTTTAAAATCATCTATGATTGTTAGGTCAGCTCTTTGTAAATGGGTAAAATAATGGCTTGTTTGACTCGGGTAAATATCCCACCGCACGTTCATTTGAGAATTTAATGTTATTCTCTTTAAAAAATTTGGATCCATAGGTCATTTGCATCTTTAACATGTTTCAAGCATGCATATCCATTTTTAAAAATATGTGTAGAAAAATCTCTTTCTTATGAAATTTCGATCTTTTAGGGCTGAAATAGTGAAATTTCCAAAACTTAGATAACAAAACTTGTGTTCATTTGTGGTGTGTGAATAAATTTTCTTTACTTACATTTTTTTTATTGCTTTAAATTCATTCCATACATAAACTCTAAAATTTTCATTTTGTTGTGATCTATTTGCTTTTTATCTCTTTTTTTTGTTTACGAGTTGAAGGGAAAGTATTAACCCAAGTTATGATTTAAGAAAAAAGTATACATCTTTAATGGAAATGCACAATGCACAAATGGAGAGAGAGATAATTCCAAAAACTGTCCGTAAATGGTAAAATAATGGCTTGTTTGACTCGGGTAAATATCCCACCGCACGTTCACTTGAGAATTTAATTTTATTATCTTTAAAAGGTTTGGATCCATAGGTCCTTTGTATCTTTAACATGTTTCAAGGAGGCATATCTATTTTTTAGAACATGTGTAGAAAAATCTTTCGTTATAAAATTCCCAGCTATTAGGGTTGAATTAGTAGAATTACCGAAACTTGGATAGCAAAAATTTTGTGTTCATTTGTGGTGTGTCAATAAATTTTATTTTCTTACCTTTGTTCAATACTTTAAATTCTTTCCATACAAAAACTTTAAAATTTTCATTTTGTTGTGTTGTATTTGCCTTTTATCTCTTTTTTTCTTTACGAAATGAAGGGAAAGTGAAAAATCAAGTTTTTATTTAAGAAAAAAGTTTACATCTACAATGGAAATGCACAATGCAAAAATTGGGAGAGAGATAATTCCAAAAAGTGTTTGTAATTTTTAGGGATTGTAAGCTCTTTTTAGTTTTTATATATCAGGTACATCAATAGTCAGGAAGAGGGGGATTTTTAACTGAGTGTTGACTCCCAATCCATAAGCCATTCCTTACAAAAATATAGCCCGTTATGCATGATAAATCACTTTAAAATCATGTATGATCGTTAGGTCAGCTTTTTGTAAATGGGCAAAATAATGGCTTGTTTGACTCGGGTAAATACCCTACCACACGTTCTCTTGAGAATTTAATGTTATTCTCTTTAAAAGACTTGGATCCATAGGTCATTTGCATCTTTAACATGTTTCAAGCATGCACATCCATTTTTTAAAACATGTGTAGAAAAATCTCTTTCTTATAAAATTCCAAGCTATTAGGGTTGAATTAGTGGAATTTCCCAAACTTGGATAACGAAACTTTTGTGTTCATTTGTGGTGTGTGAATAAATTTTCTTTACTTACATTTGTTTATTGATTTAAATTATTTCCATACATAAACTCTAAAATTTTCAGTTTGTTGTGATCTATTTGCCTTTTATCTCTTTTTTTTGTTTACGAGATGAAGGGAAAGTTAAAACTCAAGTTTTGATTTAAGAAAAAAGTATACATCAAAAATGGAAATGCACAATGCAAAAATGTAGAGAGAGATATTTCCAAAAAGTGTCTGTAATTTTTTGGGACCGTAAACTCTTTTAAGTTTTTATATACCAAGTTCTACAATCGTAGGGAAAAGAGGGAGTCAGGGGATTTTTAACTGAGTGTTGACTCCCAATCCATAAGTCATTCTTAACAAAAATAGCCCGTTGTGCATGATAAATCACTATTCAATCACCTATAATCGTTAGGTCAGCTTTTTGTAAATGGGCAAAATAATGGCTTGTTTTACCCTGGAAAATATCCCACTGTATGCGCACTTGAGAATTTAATGTTATTCTCTTTGAAAGATTTGGATCCATAGATCATTTGAATCTTTAACATGTTTCAAGCTTGCATATCCATTTTTTAAAACATTTGTACAAAAACCTCTTTCTTAAAAAATTTCGAGCTATTAGTGTAGAACTAGTGAAATTTCTCAAACTTGGATAACAAATTTTTGGTGTTCATTTGTGGCGTGAAAATAACTTTTTTGTCCTCACATTTTTTGCTTGCTTTAAATTCTTTCCAAAGATAAAATCTAAAACTTTTAGTCTGTTGTTATCAATTTGCCTTTTATCTATTTTTTTTTTGTTTACGAGATGAAGGGAAAGTGAAAACTTAAGTTTTGATTTAAGAAAAAAATATACATGTAAAATGGAAATGCACAATGCACAAATGTTGAGAGAGATAATACCAAAAAGTGTTTGTAATTTTTAGGGATTGTAAACTCTTTTTAGTCTTAATATATCAGGTTCTGCAATGTTTGCGAACAGGGGGAGGTGGGGGATTTTTAACTGAGTGTTTACTCCCAATCGATAAGTCATTTCTTACAAAAATATAGCCCGTTACGCATGATTAATCACATTACAATCATCTATAATTGTTAGGTCAGCTTTTTGTAAATGGGCATAATAATGACTTGTTTGACTCGTGTAAATATCCCACCACACGTTCACTTGAGAATTTAATGTTATTCTCTTTAAAAGGTTTGGATCCACAGGTCATTTGCATCTTTAACATGTTTCAATCATGCATATCCATTTTTTAAAACATGTGTAGAAAAATCTGTTTCTTTCAAAATTCCGAGCTATTAGGGTTGAACTAATGGAATTTCCCAAACTTGGATAGGTAAAGTTTTGTGTTTTTTTATGGTGTGTGAATAAATTTTAATTACTTACATTTGCTTATTGCTTTGAATTCTTTCCATACATAAACTCTAATATTTTCATTTTGATATGATCTAAATGCCTTTATCTCTATTTTATGTTTACGAGATGATGGGAAAGTGAAAACTCAAGTTTTGATTTATGAAACTATTATACATCTAAAATGGAAATGTAGAATGCACAAATGTAGAGAGAGATAATTCCAAAATGTGACTATAATTTTTAGGGATTGTAAACACTTTTAAGTATTAATATATATCAGGTTCTATAATCGTCGGAAATGGGGGAGGCGGGGATTTTGAATGGAGGTTTGACTCCAAATCCATAAATCATTCCTTACAAAAATATAGCCCGTTACTCATGATAAATCACTTTAAAATCATCTATAATCATTAGGTGAGATTTTTGTAAATGGGCCAAATAATTGCTTGTTTGACTCGGGTAAATATCCCACCGTATGTTCACTTGATATTTTAATGTTATTCTCTATAAAAGGTTTGGATCCATAGGTCATTTGCATCTTTAACATGTTTCAAGCATGCATATCCATTTTTTAAACATGTGTAGAAAAATCTCTTTCTTACAATATTCCGAGCAATTAGGGTTGAACTAGTGAAATTTCCCAAACTTGGATAACAAAACTTTTATGTTCATTTGTGGTTTTTGCATAAATTTACTTTACTTAGATTTATTTATTGCTTTAAATTCTTTCCACACATAAACTCTAAAATTTTCAGTTTGTTCTGATCTTTTTGCCTTTTATCTCTTTTTTTTGTTTCCAAGATGAAGCGAAAGTGAAAACTCAAGTCTTGATTTAAGAAAAAAGAATAAATCTAAAATGTAAATGCACAATGAAGAAGTGTAGAGAGAGATAATTCCAAAAAGTGTCCGTAATATTTAGCGATTTTAAACGTTTTTCATTTTTTATATATCAGGTTCTGCAGTCGCCAGGAAAAGGGGGAGGCGGGGGATTTTTAACTCAGTGTTGACTCCCAATCCATAAGTCATTCTTTAAAAAAATATAACCCGTTACGCTGATTGTTAGGTCAACTTTTTGTAAATGGGCAAAATAATGGCTTGTTTGACTCGGGAAAATATCCTACCTCACGGTCACTAGAGAATTTAATGTTATTCTCTTTAAAAGGTTTGGATCCATAGGTCATTTGCATCTTTAACATGTTTCAAGTGTGCATATCTTTTTTTTTAAAACATGTGTAGAAAAATTTATTTCTTATAAAATTCCGAGCTGTTAGGGTTGAACTAGTGGAATTACCCAAACTTGGATAACAAGACTTTTGTGTTAATTTGTGGTTTGTGAATAAATTTTATTTTCTTACATTTGTTGATTTCTTTAAATTCTTTCCATACATGAACTCTAAAACTTTCATTTTGATGTGATCTAATTGCCTTTTATCTCTTTTTTTTGTTTACGAGATGAAGGGAAAGTGAAAACTCAAGTTTTGATTTAAGAAAAAAGTATACATCTAAAATGGAAATGTAGAATGCACAAATGTAGAGGGAGATAATTCCAAAAAGTGTCTGTAATTTTTAGGGATTGCAAACTCTTTTTAGTTTTTATATATCAGGTTCTGCTATTGTCGGGAAAATGGGGTGGCGGGGGATTTTTAACTGAGTGTTGACTCCCAATCCATAAGTCATTCCTAACAAAAATATAGCCCGTTACGCATGATAAATTACTTTACAATCATCTATGATCATTACGCCAACTTTTTGTAAATGGGCAAAATAATGGCTTGTTTGACTCAGGTAAATATCCCACCACTCGTTCACTTGAGAATTTAATGTTATTCTCTTGAAAAGGTTTGGATCCATAGGTCATTTGCATCTTTATCATGTTTCAGGCATGCATATCCATTTTTTAAAACATATGTAGAAAAATCTCTCTTATAAAAATCCGAGCTATTATTGTTGAACTTGCAGAATTACCCAAACTTGGATAACAAATTTTTTTTGTTCATTTGTGGTGTGCGAATAAATTTTCTTTGCTAACATTTGTTTATTGTTTTAAATTCTTTCTATACAAAAACTCTAAAATTTTCATCTTGTTGTGATCTATTTGCCTTTTATCTTTTTTTTTTTTTTTTCGAGATGATGAAAAAGTGAAAACTCAAGTTTTGGTTTAAGAAAAAAGTAAAGATCTAAAATGGAAATGCACAATGCACAAATGAGAAGAGATATAATTCCAAAAAGTGTCAGTAATTTTTAGGGATTATAAACTCTTTTTAGTTTTTATATATCATATTCTGAAATCTTCGGGAAAAGGGGGAGGCGAGGGAATTTTAACTGAGTGTTGATTCCCAATGCATATGTCATTCCTTACAAAAATATAGCCCGTTACGCATGATAAATCACTTTACAATCATCTATGATTGTTAGGTCTGCTTTTTGTAAATGGGCAAAACAATGGCTTGTTTGACTCGGGTAAATAGCCCACTGCACGTTCACTTGAGAATTTAATGTTATTCTCTTTCAAAGGTTTGGATCCATAGGTCATTTGCATCTTTAATATGTTTCAAGCATGCATATCCATTTTTTAAACCAGGTGTAGAAAAATCTCTTTCTTATAAAATTCTGAGCTATTATGGTTGAACAAGTGGAATTTCCAACTCTTGGATAACATAATTTTTGTGCTCATTTGTGGTGTGTGAATAAATTTTCTTTACTTACATTTGTTTATTTCTTTAAACTCTTCCATACTTAAACTCTAAAATTTTCATTTTGTTGAGATCTATTTGCCTTATATATTTTTTTTTTGTTTGCGAGATGAAGGGAAAGTGAAAACTCAAGTTTTGATTTAAGAAAAAAATATACATCTAAAAGGGAAATTCACAATGCACAAATGTAGAGAGAGATAATTCCAAAAAGTATTCATAAATTTTTTGGATTGTAAACTCTTTTTTGTTTTTATATATATCAGGTTTTGCAATTGTCTTGGAAAAAGGGGAGGCGGGGGATTTTTAACTGAGTGTTGACTCCCAATCCATAAGTCATTACTTACAAAAATATAGCCCATTACCATGATAAATCACTTTACAATCATCTATGATCGTTAGGTTAGCTTTTCGTAAATGGGCAAACTAATGGCTTGTTTGACTCGGGTAAATATCTCACCACACGTTCACTTGAGAATTTCATGTTATTCTCTTTAAAAGGTTTGGATCCATAGGTCATTTTCATCTTGAAGATGTTTCAAGCATGCATATCCATTTTTTAAAACATGTGTAGAAAAATATATTTCTTATAAAATTCGGAGCTATATGGGTTGAACTAGTGGAATTTCCCAAACTTGGATACCATAACTTTTGTGTTAATTTGTGGTGTGTGAATGAATTTTATTTACTTACATTAGTTTATTGCTTTAAATTCTTCTGTACATAAACTCTAAAATTTTCATTTTGTAGTGATCTATTTGCCGATTTTTTTTTTTTTTTTTTTGCGAGATCTAGGAAAAGTGAAAACTCAAGTTTTGATGTAAGAATAAAGTATACATCTAAATTGAAATTCACAATGCACAAATAGAGAGAGACATAATTCCAAAAAGTGTCTTTAATTTTTAGGGACTGTAAACACTTTTTAGTTTTTATATGTCATGTTCTGCAATCGTCGAGAAAAGGGGGAGACGGGTGATTTTTATCTGACTGTTGACTCCCAATCCTTAAGTCATTCCATACAAAATATAGCCTGTTACAATCATCTATGATCGTTAGGTTAGCTTTTTGTAAATGGGCAAAATAATGGCTTGTTTGACTTGGGTAAATATCCCACCACACGTTCACTTAAAAATTTAATGTTATTCTCTCTAAAAGGTTTGGAACCATAGGCCATTTACATCTTTAACATGTTTCAAGAATGCATATCCATTTTTTAAAACATGTGTAGAAAAATCTCTTTCTTATCAAATTCAGAGCTATTATGGTTGAACTAGTGGAATTTCCCAAACTAGGATAGCAAACTTTTGTGTTCATTTGTGGTGTGTGAATAAATTTTATTTTTGTTTATTGGTTTAAACTCTTCAATTCTTAAACTCTAAAATTTTCATTTTTTTGAAATCTATTTGCCTTATATCCTTTTTTTTGTTAGCGAGATGAAGGGAAAGTGAAAACTCAAGTTTTGATTTAAGAAAAAAGTATATATCTAAAATGGAAGTTCACAATGCACAAATGTAGAGAGAGATAATTCCAAAAAGTGTTCATAAATTTTTTGGATTGTAAACTCTTTTTTGTTTTTATATATCAAGTTCTTCAATAGTCGGGAAGAGGGGGAGGCAGGGGATTTTTAACTAAGTGTTGACTCCCAATCCATAAGTCATTACTTACAAAAAAATAGCCCATTACACATGATAAATCACTTTACAATTATCTATGATCGTAAGGTCAGCTTTTAGTAAATGGGCAAATTAATGGCTTGTTTGACTCAGGTAAATATCCCACCGCACGTTCACTTGAGAATTTCATGTCATTCTCTTTAAAAGAATTGGATCCATAGGTCATTTGAATCTTTAACATGTTTCAAGTGTGTGTATCCATTTTTGAAAACATGTGTAGAAAAATCTTTTTCTTATAAAATTCATAGCTATTAGGATTGAACTAGTGAAATTTCCCAAACTTGGATAACATAAATTTTGTGTTCATTTGTAGTGAGTGAATAAATTTTATTTACATAAATTTGTTTATTTCTTTAAATTCTTTCCATACATAAACTCTAAAATTTTTTTTTTGTTGTGATCTATTTGCCTTTTATCTATTTTATTTGTTTGCGAGATGAAGGGAAAGTGCAAACTTAAGTTTTGATTAAAGAAAAAAGTATACATCTAAAATGGATATTCACAATGCACAAATGTAGAGAGAAATAATTCCATAATGTGTCTTTTATTTTTAGCAATTGTAAACTCTTTTTAGTATTTATATATCAGGTTATGCAATTGTCGGGAAAAGGGGGAGGAGGGGATTTTGAACTGAGTTTTGACTCCCAATCCATAAGTCATTACTTACAAAAATATAGCCTGTTACACTTGATAAATCATTTTAGAATTTTTTTTGATCGTTAGGTCAGCTTTTTGTAAAAGGGAAAAATATTGGCTTGTTTGACGTGGGTAAATATCCCACCGCACGTTTGCTTGAAAATTTAATGTTATTCTCTTTAAAAGGTTTGGATCCACAGGTCATTTGCATTTTTAACATGTTTCAAGCATGCATATTCCTTTTTTAAAACATGTGTAGAAAAATCTCTTTCTTATTAAATTCCAAGCTATTAGAATGAACTAGTGGAATTTTCCCAAACTTGGATCACAAAACTTTTGTTTTCATTTGTTGTGTGTGAATAAATTTTCTTAACTTACATTTGCTTTTGCTTTAAATTCTTTTCGTACATAAACTCTAAAATTTTCATTTTGTTGTGATCTATTTGCCTTTTATCTCTGTTTTTGTTTACGAGGTAAAGGGAAAGTGAAAAATCAAGTTTTGATTTAAGAAAAAAGTATACATCTAAAATAGAAATGCACAATGCACAAATGTAGAGAAAGATAATTCCAAAAAGTTTTTGTAATTTTTAGTGATTGTAAACTCTTTTTTGTTTTTATATATCATATTCTGCAATCTTCAGGAAAAGTGGGAGGCAAGGGAATTTTAACTGAGTGTTGACTCCCAATCGATAAGTCATTCCTTAAAAAAATATAGCTCGGTACGCATGATAAATCACTTTACACTCATCTATGAGAGTTAGGTCAGCTTTTTGTAAACGGGCAAAATAATGGATGGTTTGACTCGAGTAAAAATTCCATCGCACGTTCACTTGCGAATTTAATGTTATTCTATTTAGTAGGTTTGGATCATAGGTCGTTTGCAACTTTAACATGTTTCAAGCATGCATATCCATTTTTTTAAAACATGTGTAGAAAAATCTCTTTCTTGTAAAATTCTGGGTTATTAGGGTTGAACTAGATGAATTTCCTAAACTTGGATAACATAACTTTTGTGTTCATTTTTGGTGAGTGAATAAATTTACTTTACTTAAATTTTTTTATTGCTTTGAATTCTTTCCATACATAAACTCTAAAATTTTAATTTTGTTGTGAAGTACTTGCCTTTTATCTCTTTTTTTTGTTTGTGAGATGAAAGGAAAGTGCAAACTCAAGTTTTGATTAAAGTAAACAGTATACATCTAAAATTTAAATTCACAATGTGAAAATGTAGAGAGAAATAATTCCAAAATGAGTCTATAATTTTTAGCGATTATAAACTCTTTTAAGTATTTATATATCAGGTTCAGCAATCATCGGGAAAAGGGGGAGGTGGGGGATTTTTAACTGAGTTTTGACTCCCAATCCATAAGTCATTCCATACAATAATGTAGCCCACTACGCATGATAAATCACTTTACAATCATCTATGATCGTTAGGTTAGCTTTTTGTAAATGGGCAAAATAATGGCTTGTTTGACTAGGGTAAATATCCCACCGCACGTTCACATGAGAATTTAAAGTTATTCTCTTTAAAAGGTTTGGATCCATAGGTCATTTGCATCTTTAACATGTTTCAAGCATTCATATCCATTTTTTAAAACATGTGTAGAAAAATCACTTTCTTATAAATTCCAAGCTATTAGGGTAGGGCTAGTGGAATTTTCCCAAACTTGGATAACAAAATTTTTTTTTCATTTGTGGTGTGTGAATAAATTTTCTTTACTTACATTTGTTTATTGCTTTAAATTCTTTCCATACATAAACTCTAAAATTTCATTTTGTTGTGATCTATTTGCGTTTTATGTTTTTTTTTTGTTTGCGAGATGAATGGAAAGTCAAAACTCAAGTTTTGATTTCATAAAAAAGTATACATCTAAAATGGAAATGCACTATGCACAAATGTAGAGAGAGATAATTTCAGAAAGTGTCTGGATTTTTTAGGGATTGTGAACTCTTTTTAGTTTTTATATTTCAGGTTCTACAATCGTCGGGAAAAGGGGGAGGCGGGGGAATTTTAACTGAGTGTTGACTCAAAATCCATAAGTCATTATTTACAAAAATAAAGCCCATTACAAATGATAAATCACTTTACAATCATCTATGAACGTGAGGTCAACTTTTTGTAAATGTGCAAAATAATGGCTTGTTTGACTCGGGTAAATATCCCACCACACGTTCAATTTAGAATTTAATGTTATTCTCTTAAAAGGTTGGGATCCATAGGTCTTTTACATCTTTAACACTTTTCAAGCATGCATATCCATTTTTTAAAACAAGGGTAAAAAATCTCTTTCTTATAAAATTCCGAGCTACAAGGGTTGAACTAGTGGAATTTCCCAAACTTGGATAATAAAACTTTTGTGATCATTTGTGGTGCGTGAATAAATTTTCTTTACTTACATTTGTTTATTGCTTTAAATTCCTTCCATACATAAACTCTAATTTTTTTATTTTGTTGTGATCTATTTGCCTTTTGTCTGTTTTTTTAGTTTGCGAGATGAAGGGAAAGTTAAAACTCAAGTTTTGATTTAAGAAAAAGTATACATCTAAAATGGAGATGCACAATGCAAAAATGTAGAGAGAGCTAATTCAAAAAAGTGTCTACAATTTTTTAGGGATTGTAAACTTTTTTGTAGTATTTATATAATAGGTTCTGCAATCGTCGGGAAAAGGGCGAGGTGGGGGATTTTTAACCGAGTGTTGACTCCCAATGCATAAGTCATTACTTACAAAAATATAGCCCATTACACACGATAAATCACTTTACAATCATCTATGATCGTTAGGCCAACTTCTCGTAAATGGGAAAAATAGTGGCTTGTTTCACTCGGGTAAATATCCCACCGCACGTTCACTTGCGAATTTCATGTTATTCTCTTTAAAAGGATTGGACCCATAGGTCATTTGAATCTTTAACATGTTTCAAGCATGTGTATCCATTTTTTAAAACATGTGTAGAAAACTCTCTTTCTTATTAAATTCTGAGCTATTAGGATTGAACTAGTGGAATTTCCCAAACTTCGATAACATAACTTTTGTGTTCATTTGTGGTGTGTGAATAAATTTTCTTTACTTACATTTGTTTATTGCTTTAAATTCTTTCCATACATAAACTCTAAAATTTTTATTTTGTTGTGATCTATTTTCCTTTTATCTATTTTATTTGTTTACGACATGAAGGGAAAGTGCAAACTCAAGTTTTGATTTAAGAAAAAAGTATACATATAAAATGGATATTCACAATGCAAAAATGTAGGGAGAAATAATTCCAAAATGTGTCTTCAATTTTTAGCGATTGTAAACTTTTTTTAGTATTTCTATATTAGGTTCGGCAATCGTCAGGAAAAGGGGGAGGTGGGGATTTGGAACTGAGTTTTGACTCCCAATCCATAAGTCATTACTTACAAAATATTGCTCGTGACACATGATAAATCACTTTACAATCTTCTATGATCGTTAGGTCAGCTTTTTGTAAATGGGCAAAATATTGCCTTGTTTTTTGTGGGTAAATATCCCACCGCACATTCACTTGAGAATTTAATGTTATTCTCTTTAAAAGGTTTGGATCCACTGGTCATTTGCATATTTAACATGTTTCAAGCATGCATATCCCTTTTTTAAAACATGTGTAGAAAATTTTCTTTCTTATAAAATTCCAAGCTATTACAAGGAACTAGAGGAATTTTCCCAAACTTGGATAACAAAATTTTTGTGTTCATTTGTGGTGTGTGAATAAATTTTCTTAACTTAAATTTGTGGTTGCTTTAAATTCTTTCCATACATAACCTCTAAAAGTTTCATTTTGTTGTGATCTATTTGCCTTTTATCTCTTTTTTTGTTTACGAGAAAAGGGAAAGTGAAAACTCAAGTTTAGATTTAAGAAAAAAGTATACATCTAAAAATGAAATGCACAATGCACAAATGTAGAGAGAGATAATTCCAAAAAGTGTCTGTAATTTTTAGGGATTGTAAACTCTTTTTAGTTTTTATATGTCAAGTTCTGCAATCGTCGGGAAAAGGAGGAGGTAGGGGATTTTTAACTGAGTGTTGACTCCCAATCCATAAGTCTTTCTTTACAAAAATATAGCCCATTACGCATGATAAAACACTTTACAATCATCTATGATCATGAGGTCAGCTTGTTGAAAATGGGCAAAATAATGGTTTGTTTCACTCGGGTAAATATCCCACCGCACGTTCACTAGAGAATTTAATGTTATTCACTTTAAAAGGTTGGGATCCATGGGTCATTTGCATCTTTAACTTGTTTCAAGCATGCATATCCATTTTTATAACAATGGTAGAAAAATCTCTTTCTTCTAAAATATCGAGCCATTAGGGTAGAACAAGTGGAATTTCAAAAACTTGGATAACAAAACTTTTGTGTTCATTTGTGGTGTGAAATTAAATTTTATTTACTGACATTTGTTTATTTCTTTAAATTCTTTCCCTACATAAACTCTAAAATTTTCATTTTGTCATGATCTATTTGCCTCTTATATCTATTTTTTTTGTTTACGAGATGAAGGGAAAGTGAAAACTCAAGTTTTGATTTAAGAAAAAAGTATACATCTAAAATGGAAATGCACAATTCACAAATGTAGAGAGAGATAATTGCAAAAAGTGTCTGTAATTTTTAGGGATTGTAAGCTTTTTTGTAGTATTTATATAACAGGTTCTACAATCGTCGGGAAAAGGGCGAGGTGGGGATTTTTAACTGAGTGTTGACTCCCAATGTATAAGTCATTACTTACAAAAATATAGTCCGTTACACATTATAAATCACTTTACAATCATCAATGATCGTTAGGTCAGCTTTTCGTAAATGGACAAAATAATGGCTTGTTTGACTCGGGTAAATATCCCACCGCACGTTCACTTGCGAATTTCATGTTATTCTCTTTAAAAGGATTGGATCCATAGGTCTTTTGAATCTTTAACATGTTTCAAGTATGCCTATCCATTTTTTAAAACATGTGTAGAAAACTCTCTTTCTTATAAAATTCCGAGCTATTAGGATTGAACTAGTCGAATTTCCCAAACTTGGATAACATAACTTTTGTGTTCATTTGTGGTCTGTGAATAAATTTTCTTTACTTACATTTGTTTATTGCTTTAAATTATTTCCATACATAAACTCTAAAATTTTTATTTTGTTGTGATCTATTTGCCTTTTATCTATTTTATTTGTTGGCATGATGAAGGGAAAGTGCAAACTCAAGTTTTGATTTAAGAAAAAAGTATACATCTAAAACTGTATATTCACAATGCACAAATGTAGAGAGAAATAATTCCAAAATGTGTCTTCAATTTTTAGCGATTGTAAACTCTTATTAGTATATATATATCAGGTTCTGCAATCATCAGGAAAAGGGGGAGGTGGGGATTTGGAACTGAGTTTTGACTCCCAATCCATAAGTCATTACTTACAAAAATATAGCCCGTTACACATCATAAATCACTTCACAATCTTCTATGATCGTTAGGTCAGCTTTTTTTAAATGGGCAAAATATTGCCTTGTTTGATGTGGGTAAATATCCCACCGCAAGTTCACTCGAGAATTTAATGTTATTCTCTTTAAAAGGTTTGGATCCATAGGTCATTTGCAACTTTTACATGTTTCAAGCATGCATATCCCTTTTTTAAAACATGTGTAGAAAAATCTCTTGGTTATAAAATTTCAAGCTATTAGAACGAACTAGAGGAATTTTTCCAAACTTGGATAACAAAACTTTTGTGTTCATTTGTGGTGTGTGAATAAATTTTATTAACTGACATTTGTTATTGCTTTAAATTCGTTCCATACATAAACTCTAAAATTTTTATTTTGTTGTGATCTATTTGCCTTTTATCTCTTTTTTTTGTGTACGAGATGAAGGGAATGTGAAACTCAAGTTTGGATTGAAGAAAAAAGTATACATCTAAAAAAAAAATGCACAATGCACAAATGTTGAGAGAGATAATTCCAAAAAGTGTTTGTAATTTTCATCTATTGTAAACTCTTTTTAGTTTTTATATGTCAGGTTCTGCAATCGTCGGGAAAAGGAGGAGGCGGGGGATTTTTTAACTATGTATTGACTCCCAATCCATAAGTCATTCTTTAACAAAATATAGCCCATTACACATGATAAAACACTTTACAATCATCTATGTTCGTGAGGTCAGCTGGTTTAAATGGGAAAAATAATGGTTTGTTTGACTCGAGTAAATATCCCACCGCAGGTTCAGTAGAGAACTTAATGTTAGTCTCTTTAAATGGTTTTGATCCATGGGTCATTTGCATCTTTAACATGTTTCAAACATGCATATCCATTTTTTATAACAAGGGTAGAAAAATCTCTTTCTTCTAAAATTTCGAGCTATTAGGGTTGAACAAGTGGAATTTCCAAAACTTGGATAACAACTTTTGTGTTCATTTGTGGTGTGTGAATAAATTTTCTTAACTTAAATTTGTTATTGCTTTAAATTCTTTCCATACATAAACTCTAAAATTTTCATTTTGTTGTGATCTATTTGCCTTTTATCTCTTTTTTTTTTGTTTACGAGATGAAGGGAAAGTGAAAACACAAGTTTTGATTTAAGAAAAAAATATACATCTAAAATGGAAATGCACAATGCAAAAATGTAGAGAGAGATAATTCCAAAAAGTGTCTGTAATTTTTAGGGATCGTAAAATTTTTTGTAGTTTTTATATAACAGGTTCTGCAATCGACGGGAAAAGAGGGAGGTGGGGGATTTTTAACTGAGTGTTGACTCCCAATCCATAAGTCATTCCTTACAAATATACAGCCTGTTACACATGATAAATAACTTTACAATCATCTATAATCGTTAGGTCAGATTTTCGTAAATGGGCAAAATAATGGCTTGTTTGTCTTCAGTAAATATCCCACCGCATGTTCACGTGAGAATTTAATGTTATTCTCTTTAAAAGGTTTGGATACACAAGTCATTTGCATCTTTAACATGTTGCATGCATTCATTCCATTTTTTAAAACATGTGTAGAAAAATCTCTTTCTTATAAATTCCAAACTATTAGGGTAGGACTAGTGGAATTTTACAACAAAACTTTTTTGTTCATTTGAGGTATGTGAATAAATTTTATTTACTTACATTTTTTATTGCTTAAAATTTTTCCATACATAAACTCTAAAATTTTCATTTTGTTGTGATCTATTTGCCTTTTGTCTCTTTTTTTAGTTTGCGAGAAGAAGAGAAAGTGAAAACTCAAGTTTTGATTTAAGAAAAAAGTATATATCTAAAATGGAAATGTACAATGCACAAATGTAGAGAGAGATAATTCTAAAATGTTTCTATAATTTTTTGGGATTGTAAATTTTTTTTTAGTTTTTATATAACAGGTTCTACAATCGTCGGTCAAAGAGGGAGGTGCGAGATTTTTAACTGAGTGTTGACTCCCAAACCATAAGTCATTCCTTAAAAATATATAGCCCGTTATGCATGATAAATCACTTTACAATCATCTATGATCGTTAGGTCAACTTTTTGTAAATGGGAAAAATAATGGCTTATTTGACTTCAGTAAATATCCCACCGCATGTTCACTTGAAAATTTAATGTTATTGTCTTTAAAAGGTTTGGATCCATAGGTCATTTGCATCTTTAACTTTTTTCAAGCATGCATATCCTTTTTTTAAAACATGTGAAGAAAAATCTCTTTCTTATAAAATTCCGAGCTATTAGGGTTGAACTAGTGGAATTTCCCAAACTTGAATAATAAAACTTTTGTGTTCATTTGTAGTGTGTGCATGAATTTTCTTTAGTTACATTTTATTATTGCTTAAAATTTTTCCATTCATAAATTCTAAAATTTACATTTTGTTGTGATCTATTTGCCTTTTATCTTTTTTTTTTTTTGTTTACGAGATGAAGGGAAGTGAAAACTCAAGTTTGGATTGAAGAAAAAAGTATTCATCTAAAAATGAAATGCACAATGCACAAATTTAGAGAGAGATAATTCAAAAAAGTGTCAGTAATTTTTAGGGATTGTAAACTCTTTTTAGTTTTTATATGTCAGGTTCTGCAATCGTTGGGAAAAGGGGTAGGCGGGGGATTTTGGACTGAGGGTTGACTCCCAATCCATAAGTCATTCTATACAAAAATATAACCCATTACGCATGATAAAACACTTTAAAATCATCTATGATCGTGAGGTCAGCTTATTGTAAATGGCCAAAATAATGGTTTGTTTGACTCGGGTTGGATCCAAGGGTCATTTGCATCTTTAACAAGTTTCAAGCATGCATATTCATTTTTTAGAACAAGGGTAGAAAAATCTCTTTCTTCAAAGATTCCGAGCTATTAGGGTTGAAAAGGTGGAATTTCCAAAACTTGGATAACAAAACTTTTGTGTCCATTTGTGGTGTGTAAATAAATTTTCTTTACTTACATTTGTTTATTGCTTTAAATTCTTTCCATACATAAACTCTAAAATTTTCATTTTGTCGTGATCTATTTGCCATTTTATCTCTTTTTTTTGTTTACGAGATGAAGGGAAAGTGAAAACTGAAGTTTGGATTTAAGAAAAAAGTATACATCTAAAATGGAAATGCACAAATGTAGAGAGAGATAATTACAAAAAGTGTTTGTAATTTTTAGGGATTGTAAACTTTTTTGTAGTATTTATATAATCGGTTCTACAATCGTTGGGAAAAGTGGGAGGCTGAGTATTGACTCCCAATCCATAAGTCATTATTTACAAAAATATAGCCCGTTACGAATGCTAAGTCACTTTACAATCATCAATGATCGTGAGATCAGGTTTTTGTAAATGGGCAAAATAATGGCTTGTTTGACCTGGGTCAATATCTCACCGCATGTTCACTTGAGAATTTAATGTTATTCTCTTAGAAGGTTTGGATCCATAGGTTATTTGCATCTTTAACATGTTTCAAGCATGCATATCCATTTTTTAAAACAAGGGTAGAAAAATCTCTTTCTTATAAATTTCCGAGCTACAAGGGTTGAACTAGTGGAATTTCCAAAACTTGGATAATAAAACTTTTGTGTTCATTTGTGGTGTGTGAATAAATTTTATTTACTTAAATTTGTTTATTACTTTAAATTCTTCCATACATAAACTCTAAAATTTTCATTTTGTTGAAATCTATTTTTCCTTTATCTCTTTTTTTTATTTTGTGAGAAAAAGGGAAAGTGAAAACTCAATTTTTGGTTTAAGAAAAAAGTATACATCTAAAATGGAAAAGCACAATGCACAAATATAGAGAGAGATAATTCCAAAAAATGTTTGTAATTTTTAGGGATTGGCAACTCTTTTTAGTTTTTATATATCAGGTTTAGCAATCGTCGGGAAAAGGGGGAAGCGGGGGATTTTTAACTGAGTGTTGAATCCCAATCCATCAGTCATTCCTTAAAAAAATATAGCCCATTACGCATGAAAAATCAATATACAATCATCTATAATCTCTAGATCAGCTTTTTGTAAATTGGGAAAATAATGGCTAGTTTGACTCGGGTAAATATCCCACCTCACGTTCACTTGAGAATTTAATGTTATTCTCTTTAAAAGGTTTGGATCCATAGGTAATTTGCATCTTTAACAAGTTTCAAGCATGTATATCCATTTTTTAAAACATGTGTAGAAAAACTTATTTCTTATAAAATTCCGAGCTACTAGGGTTGAACTAGTGGAATTGCCCAAACTTGGATAAAAAATTTTTTGTGTTCATTTGAGTTGTGTGAATAAATTTTCTTTACTGACATTTTTTTAATTATTTTAAATTCTTTCCATACATAAACTCTAAAATTTTCATTTTGTTGTGATCTATTTGCCTTTTATCTATTTTTTTATTAAGTGAAAGCTCAAGTTTTGATTTAAGAATAAGTGTAAATATAAAAGGGAAATGAAAAATGCACAAATGTAGAGAGAGATAATTCCAAAAAGTGTCTGTAATTTTTAAGGATTTTAAACTCTTTTTTTGTTTTTTATTTATCAGGTTCTGCAATCGTCGAGAAAAGGGGGAGGCAAGCGATTTTTTACTGGGTGTTAACTCCCAATCCATAAGTCATTCCTTAAAAAGATATAGCTCGTTACGCATGATAAATAACTTTACAATCTTCTATGATCGTTAGGTCAGGTTTTTGTAAATGGGAAAAATAATGGCTTGTTTGACTCGGGTAAATGTCCCACCGCATGTTCACTTGAAAATGTAATGTTATTCTCTTTAAAAGGTTTGGATCCATAGGTCATTTGAATATTTAACATGTTTCAAGCATGTATATCCATTTTTTAAAACATGTGTTGAAAAATCTTTTTTTTCTAAAATTCAGAGCTATTCGGTTTGAACTAGTGGAATTTCCCAAACTTGGATAACAAAAATTTTGTGTTCATTTGTGGTGTGTGCATAAATTTTATTTACTCACATTTGTTGATTTCTTTAAATTCTTTCCATGCAGAAACTCTTAAATTTTCATTTTGTTATGATCTATTTGCCTTTTATCTCTCTTTTTTGTTTACGAGAAGAAAGGAAAGTGAAAACTCAAGTTTGTATTCAAGAAAAAGTATAAATTTAAAAAAGAAATGCATAGTGCACAATTGTAGAGAGATATAATTCCAAAAAGTGTCAGTAATTTTTACGGATTGTAAACTCTTTTTAGTTTTTAAATGTCAGGTTCTGCAATCGTCGGGAAAAGGGGGAGGTGGGGGATTTTTAACTGAGTGTTGACTCCCAATCCATAAGTCATTCTTTACAAAAATATTGCCCATTACGCATGATAAAACACTTTACAATCATCTCTGATCGTGCGGTCAGCTTGTTGTAAATGGGCAAAATAATGGTTTGTTTGACTCAGTTAAATATCCCACCGCATGTTCACTAGAGAATTTAATGCTATTCTCTTTAAAAGGTTTTGATCCATGGGTCATTTGCATCTTCAACTTGTTTCAAGCATGCATATCCGTTTTCTATAATAGAGGTAGAAAAATCTCTTTCTTCTAAAATTCCGAGGTATTTGTGTTGAACAAGTGGAATTTCCAAAAATTGGATAACAAAATTTTTGTTTTCATTTGTGGTGTGTAAATAAATTTTCTTTACTAAAATTTGTTTATTGCTTTAATTTATTTCCATACATAACTCTAAAATTTTCATTTTGTCGTGACCTACTTGCCTTTTATCTCTTTTTTGTTTGTTTACGAGATGAAGGAAAAGTGAAAACTCAAATTTTGATTTAAGAAAAAAGTATAGATCTAAATTGGAAATGCACAATGCAAAAATGTAGAGAGATATAATTGCTAAAAGTGTCTGTAATTTTTTCAAGATTATAAACACTTTTTAGTTTTTATATATCAGGTTCAGTAATCGTCGAGAAAAATGGGAGGTGGGGGATTTTTAACTGAGTGTTGACTCCCAATCCATAAGTCATTCCTTAAAAAAATATAGCCCGTTAAGCATGATAAATCACTCTTCAATCATCTATGATCGTTAGGTCAGCTTTTTGTGAATGGGTAAAATAATGGTTTGTTTGACTCGGCTAAATATCCCACCGAACGTTCAGTTGAGAATTTAATGTTATTCTCTTTAAAAGGATTGGATCCGTAGGTAATTTGCATCTTTAACAAGTTTCAAGCATGTATATCCATTTTTTAAAACATGTGTAGAAAAATCTCTTTCTTATAAAATTTCGAGCTATTAGGGTTGAACTAGTGGAATTTCCCAAATTTGGATAACAAACAATTTGTGTTCATTTGTGTTGTGTGAATAAATTTTCTTGACTTAAATTTGTTTATTTTTTTAAATTATTTCCATACATAGACTCTAAAATTTTAATTTGTTGTGATCTATTTGCCTTTTATCTCTTTTTTTTGTTTATGAGATGAAGGGAAGGTGAAAACTCAAGTTTTGATTTAATAAAAAGTATACATCTAAAACAGAAATGCACATTGCACAAATTTAGAGAGATATAATTCTAAAAAGTGTCTGTAATTATTAGAGATTTTAAACTCTTTTTAGTTTTTATTTGTTAGGTTCAGCAAACGTCGGGCAAAGGGGGAAGCAAGGGATTTTTTCCTGAGTGTTGACTCCGAATCCATAAGTCATTTCTTAAAAAAATATAGCGCATTACGCATGATAAATAAATTTACAATCTTCTATGATCGTTAGGTCAGCTTTTGTAAATGGGCAAAATAATGGCTTGCTTGACTAAGTAAATATCCCACCGCACGTTCACTTAAAAATGTTATGTTATTCTCTTTAATAGGTTTGGATCCATTTTTTAAAACATGTGTAGAAAAATCTCTTTCTTATAAAATTCAGAGCTAAAAGGGTTGAACTAGTGGAATTTCCGAAACTTGGATAACAAAACTTTTGTGTTCATTTGAGGTGTGTGCATAAATTTTATTTACTCACATTTGTTGATTTCTTTAAATTCTTTCCTTGCATAAACTCTAAAATTTTCATTTTGTTGTGATCTATTTGCATTTTATCTCTTTTTTTTTTGTTTACAAGATGAAGGGAAAGTGAAAAGTCAAGTTTGGATTTAAGAAAATTGTAAAGACCAAAAAATGAAATACGAAATGCACAAATGTAGAGAGAGATAATTCCAAAAAATGTATGGAATTTATAGGGATTGTGAACTCTATTTAGTTTTTATATGTCAGGTTCTGCTATCGTCGGGATACGGGGGAGGCGGGGGATTTTTAACTGAGTTCTGACTCCCAATCCATAAGTCATTCTTCACAAAAATATAGCCCATTAAGCATGATAAAACACTTTACAATCATCTATGATCGTGAGGTCATCTTATTGTATATGGGAAAAATAATGGTTTGTTTGACTCGGGTAAATATCCCACCGCACGTTCACCTGAGAATTTAACATTATTCTCTTTAAAAGGTTTCGATCCATGGGTCATTTTCATCTTTAACATGTTTCAAGCATGCATATCCATTTTTATAACAAGTGTAGAAAAATCTCTTTCTTGTAAAATTTTGAGCTATTAGGTTGAATAAGTGGAATTTCCCAAACTTGGATAACAAAACTTTTGTGTTCTTTTGTGGTGTGTAAATAAATTTTCTTTACTTACATTTTCCTATTGCTCTAAATTATTTCCATACATAAACTAAAAAATTTTCATTTTGTTGAGATCTATTTGCCTTTTATCTCTTTTTTTTTTTGGTTTACGAGATGAAGGGAAAATGAAAGCTCAAGTTTTGATTTAAGCAAAAGTATACATCTAAATTGGAAATGCACAGAGCACAAATTTAGAGAGAGATAATTTCAAAAAGTGAATGGAATTTTTAGGGATTGTGAACTCTATTTAGTTTTTATATTTCAGGTTCAGTAATCGTCGGGAAAAGGAGGAGGCGGGGGATTTTTAACTGAGTGTTGACTCCCAATCCATAAGTCATTCCATAATAACATATAGCCCGTTACGCATGATAAATAACTTTACAATCATCTATGATCGTTAGGTCAGCTTTTTGTGAATGGGAAAAATATTGGCTTGTTTGACTCGGGTAAATATCCCACCGAACGTTCAGTTGAGAATTTAATGTTATTCCCTTTAAAAGGATTGGATCCATAGGTCATTTGCATCTTTAACATGTTTCACGAATGCGTATACATTTTTTTAAACAAGTGTAGAAAAATCTCTTGCTTATAAAATTCTGAGATATTAGGGTTGAACTGGTGGAATTTCCCAAACTTGGATAAAAAAACTTTTGTGTTCATTTGTGGTGAGTGAATAAATTTTCTTTACTTACTTTTGTTTATTACTTTAAATTCTTTTCATACATAAACTCTAAAATTTTCATTTTGTTGTGATCTATTTGCCTTTTATCTCTTTTTTTTGTTTGCGAGATGAAGGGAAAGTGAAAACTCAAGTTTTGATTTTAGAAAAAAGTACACATCTAAAATGGAAATGAACAATGCCCAAATTTAGAGAGAGATAATTCCAAAAAGTATCTGTAATTTTTAGGGATTGTAAACTCTTTCTGTTTTTAGATATCTAGTTCTGCAATCGTCGGGAAAAGGGGGAGGCGGGGGATTTTTAACTGCGTGTTGACTTCCAATCCATAAGTCATTCCTTGCAAAAATATAGCCCGTTACGCATGATAAATAACTTTACAATCATCTATGATCGTTAGGTCAGGGTTTTGTAAATGGGCAAATTAATTGCTTGTTTGACTTGGGTAAATATCCCACCTCACATTCACTGGAGAATTTAATATTATTCTCTTTAACAGGTTTGGATCCACAGGCCATTTGCGTCTTTAACATGCTTCAAGCATGCATATCCATTTTTTAAAACATGTGTAGAAAAATCTCTTACTTATAAAATTCCGAGCTATTAGGGTTGTACTAGTGGAATTTCCTATAATTGGAGAATAAAGCTTTTTTGTTCATTTGTGGTGTGTGAATAAATTTTATCTACTTACATTTGTTAATTGCTTTAAATTATTCCATACATAAACTCTAAAATTTTCAATTTGTGAGATCTATTTTCCTTTTATCTCTTTTTTTTGTTTGCGAGATGAAGGGAAAGTGAAAACACAAGTTTTCATTTAAGAAAAAAAGTATACATCTAAAATGGAAATTCACAATGCACAAATGTAGAGAGAGATAATTCCAAAACGTGTTCATAAATTTTAGGGATTGTAACCTCTTTTTAGTTTTTATATATCAGGTTCTACAATTGACAGGAAAAGGGGGAGGCAGGGGATTTTTATCTGAGTGTTGACTCCCAATCCATAAGTGATTTCTTACAAAAATCTAGCCAGTTACGCATAATAAATCACTTTACAATTATCTCTGATTGTTTGATCAGTTTTTTGTTAATGGGAAAAATAATGGCTTGTTTGACTCGGGTAAATATTCAGCCGCACGTTCACTTGGGAATTTAATGTTATTCCTTTAAATTTGGATCCATAGGTCATTTGCATCTTTAACATGTTTCCGGCATGCATATCCATTTTTTAAAACATGTGTAGAAAAAACTCTTTCTTACAAAATTCCGAACTATTAGGGTTGAACAAGTGGAATTCCCAAACTTAGAGAACATAACTTTTGTGTTCATTTGTGGTGTGTGAATAAATTTTCTTTACCAACATTGTTTTAATGCTTTAAATTCTTTGCATGCGTATACTCTAAATTTTAATTTTGTTGTGATCTATTTGCCTTTAATTCCATTTTTTGTTTGCGAGATGAAGGGAAAGTGCAAACTCAAGTTTTGATTTAAGAAAAAAGTATACATCTAAAAGGGAAATTAACAATGCACAAATGTTGAGAGAAATAATTCCAAAATGTGTAAGTAATTTTTAGCGATTGTAAAATATTTTTAGTAATGGATCAGGTTCTGCAATCATCGGGAAAAGGGGGAGGCGGGGGATTTTTATCTAAGTTTTGAATCGGAATCCATAAGTCATTCCTTACAAAAATATGGCCCTTTACAAACATAACGTTTGTGTTCATTTGTGGTGTGTGAATAAATTTTCTTTACCAACATTGTTTTAATGCTTTAAATTCTTTGCATGCGTATACTCTAAATTTTAATTTTGTTGTGATCTATTTGCCTTTAATCCCATTTTTTGTTTGCGAGATGAAGGGAAAGTGCAAAATCAAGTTTTGATTTAAGAAAAAAGTATACATCTAAAAAGGAAATTAACAATGCACAAATGTTGAGAGAAATAATTCCAAAATGTGTAAGTAATTTTTAGCGATTGTAAAATATTTTTAGTAATGGATCAGGTTCTGCAATCATCGGGAAAAGGGGGAGGCGGGGGATTTTTATCTAAGTTTTGAATCGGAATCCATAAGTCATTCCTTACAAAAATATGGCCCTTTACGCATGATAAATCAGTATACAGTCATCTATGATCGTCAGGTCAGCTTTTTGTAAATAGGTAAAATAATGGCTTGTTTGACTCAGTTAAATATCCTAATGCACATTCACTTGAGAATTTAATGTTATTCGCTTTAAAAGGTTTTGATCCATAGGTCATTTGCATCTTTAACATGTTTCAAGCTTGCATATACAATTTTTTAAAACATGCGGAAAAATCTATTTCTTATTAAATTCCAAGCTACTAGGGTTGAACTAGTGGAATTTTCCCAAACTTGGATAACAAAACTTTTTTGTTCATTTGTGGTGTGTGAATAAATTTTTTTAACATACATTTGCTATTGCTTTAAATTCTTTCCATACATAAACTCTAAAATTTTCCTCTTGTTGTGATCTATTTGCTTTTTGTCTCTTTTTTTGTTTACGAGGTAAAGGGAAAGTGAAAACTCAAGTTTTGTTTTAATAAAAAAGTATACATCTAAAATGGAAATGCACAATGTAAAAAAGTAGAGAGAGATAATTCTAAAAAGTGTCTATAATTTTTAGGGATTGTAAACTCCTTTTAGTTTTTATATATCAGGTTTGCAATTGTCGGGAAAAGGGGGAGGCGGGGGATGTTTAACTGAGTGTTCACTCCTATTCCTCAAGTCATTCCTTACAAAAATATAGTCCGTTACGCATGGTAAATCACTTTACAATCATCTATGATTGTTAGGTCAGCTTTTTGTAAATGGACAAAATAATGGTTTGTTTGACTTGGGTAAATATCCTACCACACGTTCACTTGAGAATTTAATGTTATTCTCTTTAAAAGGTTTGGATCCATTGGTCATTTAAATCTTTAACATGTCTTTAGCACGCATATTCATTTTTTAAAACATGTGTTGAAAAATCTCTTTCTTATAAAATTCTGAGCTATTAGGGTTAAACTAGTGGAATTTCCCAAACTTGGATAACAAAACTTTTGTGTTCATTTGTGGTGTGTAAATGAATATTCTTTACTTATATTTGTTGATTGCTTTAAATTCTTTCCATACATAAATTCTAAAATTTTCATTTTGTTGTGATCTATTTGCCTTTTATCTCTTTTTCTTGTTTGCGAGATGAAGAGAAAGTGAAAACTCAGGTTTTGATTTAAGAAAAAAGTATACATCTAAAATGGAAATGCACAATGCACAAATGTAAAGAGAGATAATTCCAAAAAATTCTTGTAATTTTTAGGGATTGTAAACTCTTTTTAGTTTCTATATATCAGGTTTAGCAATCGTCGGGTAAAGGGGGAGGCGGCATATTTTTAACTGATTGTTGACTCCCAATCCGTAAGTCATTCCTAGCAAAAAAATAGCCCGTTACGCATGATAAATCAGTTTACAATCATCTATGATAGCTAGGTCTGCTTTTTATAAATGAGCAAAATAATGGCTTGTTTGACTCGGGTAAATATCCCACCGCACGTTCACTTGAGAATTTAATGTTATTCTCTTTAAAAGGTTTGGATCCATAGGTCATTTGTATCTTTAACATGTTTTAAGCATGCATATCCATTTTTTAAAACATGTGCATAAAAATCTCTTTCATATAAAATTCCAAGCTATTAGGGTTGAACAAGTGGAATTTCCAAAACTTGGATAACAACTTTTGTGTTCATTTGTGGTGTGTGAATAAATTTTCTTTACTTACACCTGTTTATTGCTTTATATTCTTTACATACTTATACTCTAAAATTTTCATTTTGGTGTGATCTATTTGCCTTTTATCTCTTTTTTTGTTTACGAGATGAAGGGAAAGTGAAAACTCAAGTTTTGATTTAAGAAAAAAGTATACATCTAAATTGGAAATGCACAATGGACAAATGTAGAGAGATATAATTCAGAAAAGTGTCTATAATTTTTAGGGATTGTAAACTCTTTTTAGTTTTTATATAAAATTTTTCAATCGTCGAGAAAAGGGGGAGGCGGGGGGTTTTTAACTAAGTGTTGACTCCTCATCCATCATTCATTGCAAAAATATAGGCCGTTACACATGATAAATCACTTTGCAATCATCTATGATCGTTTGGTCAGCTTTTTGTAAATGGGCAAAATAATGCCATGTTTGACTCGGGAAAATATCCCACCACACGTTCACTTGGGAATTTGATGTTATTCTCTTTAAAAGGTTTGGATCCATAGGTCAATTGCATATTTTACATGTTTCAAGAATGCATATCCATTTATTAAAACATGTGTAGAAAAATCTCTTTCTAATAAAATTCCGAGCTATTAGGGTTGAACAAGTGGAATTTCCCAAACTTTGATAACAAAAATTTTGTGTTCATTTGTGGTGTGTGAATAAATTTTCTTTGCTTATATTTTTTTATTGCTTGAAATTCTTTCCATACTTATACTCAAAAATTTTCATTTGGTTGTGATCTATTTGCCTTTTATCTTTTTTTTTTTGTTTACGAGATGAAGGTAAAGTGAAAACTCAATTTTTGATTTAAGAAAAATGCATAGATATAAAATGGAAATGCACAATGCACAAATGTAGAGAGAGATAATTCCAAAAAGTGTCTCTAATATTTAGGGATTGTAAACTCATTTTTAGTTTTTATTTATTAGGTTTCAAACATGCATATCTATTTTTTAAAACATGTGTAGAAAAATCTCTTCCTTATAAAATTCTAAGCTATTAGGGTTGAACTTGTTGAATTTCCCAAACATGGATAACAAAAATTTTGTGTTAATTTGTGGTGTGTCAATATATATTTTCTTTACTTACATTTTTTTATTGCTTTTAATTCTTTCCATACATAAACTATAAATTTTTCTTTTTGTTGTGATCTATTTGCCTTTTAACTTTTTTTTTGTCTTTACGAGATGAAGGGAAAGCGAAAACTCAAGTTTTGATTTAAGAAAAAAGTATACATTTAAATTGGAAATGCACAATGCAAAAATGTAGAGAAAGATAATTCAAAAAAGTGTCTATAATTTTTAGGGATTGTAAACTATTTTTAGTTTTTGTATATCTAGTTCTTCAATCGTCGGGAAAAGGGGGAGGCGGGGGGTTTTTTACTGAGAGTTGACTCCCAATCCATAAGTAATTCCTTACAAAAATATAGTCCGTTACGGATGATAAATCACTTTACAATCATGAATGATAGTTTGGTCAACTTTTTGTAAATGGGCGAAATAATGGCTTGTTTGACTCGGGAAAATTTCCTGCCGTACGTTCACTTGAGAATTTAATGTTATTCTCTTTAAAAGGTTTGGATACATAGGTCATTTGCATCTTTAACATGTTTCAATCATGCATATCCATTTTTTAAAACATGTGTAAAAAAATCTCTTTCAAATAAAATTCCGAGCTATTAGGGTTGAGCTAGTGGAATTTCCAAAACTTGGATAACAAAACTTTTGTGTTCATTTGTGGTGTGTGAATATTTTTTTACTTAAAATTGTTTATTGCTTTAAATTCTTTCCATACTTATACTCTACAATTTTCTTTTTTTTGTTATCTATTTGCCTTTTATCTCTTTTTTTTTGTTTACGAGATGAAGGGAAAGTGAAAACTCAAGTTTTGATTTAAGAAAAAAGTATACATCTAAATTGGAAATGCACAATGGAAAAATGTAGAGAGAGATAATTCAGAAAAGTGTCTGTAATTTTTGGGGACTGTAAACTCTTTTTAGATTTTATATATAAAGTTCTTCATTAGTCGGGAAAAAGGGGAGGCGGGGGGGGGGGTTTTTAACTGAGTGTTGACTCCTAATCCATTAGTCATTCCTTTAAAAAATATAGACTATTACACTTGATAAATCACTTAGCAATCATCTATGATCGTTAGGTCAACTTTTTGTAAACGGGCAAAATAATGGCTTGTTTGACCCAGGTAAATATCCCACCGCACGTTCGCTAGAGAATTTAATGTTATTCTCTTTAAAAGGTTTGGATCCATTGGTCATTTGCATCTTTTACGTGTTTCGAGCATGCATTTCTATTTTTTAAAACATGTGTAGATAAGTCTCTTTCTTATAAAATTCCGAGCTGTTAGGGTTGAACTAGTGGAATTTCCCAAATTTGGATAACAAAAATTTTGTGTTCATATGTGGTGTGTCAATAAACTTTCTTTGCTTACATTTTTTTATTGCTTTAAATTATTTCCATACTTATACTCTAGAATTTTGATTTTGTTGTGATCTATTTGCCTTTTATCTTTTTTTCTGTTTACCAGATGAAGGGAAAGTGAAAATTAAAGTTTTCATTTAAGAAAAAAGTATTGATCTAAGTTAGAAATGCACAATGCACAAATGTAGAGAGAGATAATTCCAAAAAGTGTCTGTAATTTTTAGGGAATGTAAACTCTTTTTACTTTTTATATATCAGGTTCTGCAATCGTCGGGAAATGGGGGAGGCTGGGGATTTTTAACTGAGTGTTGACTCCCAATCCATTAGTCCTTCCTTACAAAAATATAGCCCGTTACACAAGGTAAATCACTGTGCAATCATCTATGATCGTTAGGTCAGCTTTTTGTAAATGGGCAAAATAATGGCTTGTTTGACTCAGGTAAATATCCCACTGCACGTTCACTTTAGAATTTAATGTTATCCATATAAAAAGTTTGGATTCATATTTCATGCATATGGATTTTTTAAAATATGACTAGAAAAATCACTTTGTTATAAAATTCCGAGCTAAAGCTTGAACTAGTGGAATTTCCCAAACTTGGACACCAAAACTTTTGTGTTCATTTGTCGTGTGTGAGTAAATTTCCTTTACTTACATTTCTTTATTGCTTTAAATTCTTTCCTTAGATAAACTCCAAAATATTCTTTTTCTTGTGATCTATTTGCCTTTTATCTCTTTTTTTTGTTTATGAGATGAAGGGAAAGTAAAAACTCAAGTTTCGATTTAAGAAAAAAGCGTACATCTAAAATGGAACTGCACAATGCACAAATGTAGAGAGAGATAATTCCAAAAAGTGTCAATAATTTTTAGAGATTGTAAACTACTTTTAGTTTTTATTTATTAGGGTTTGCAATCGTCAGGAAAAGGGGGAGGCAGGGGTTTTTTAAGTTAGTGTATACTCCCAATCCAAAAGTCATTCCTTACAAAAATATAGCCCGTTCCGCATGATAAATTACTTTACAATAATCTATGATAGTTTGGTCAGCTTTTTGTAAATGGGCGAAATAATGGCTTGTCTGACTCGGGTAAATATCCCACTGCACGTTCACTTGAGAATTTAATGTTATTCTCTTTAAAAGGTATGAATCCACAGGTCATTTGCATCTTTAACTTGTTTCAAGCATTCATATCCATATTTTAAAACATGTGTAAAAAAATCTCTTCCTCATAAAATTCCGAGCAATTAGGGTTGCACTAGTTGAATTACCCAAACTTGGATAACAAAAGTTTTGTGTTCATTTGTGGTGTGTGAATAAATTTTCTTTACTTACAATTGTTTATTGCTTTAAATTCCATACATAAACTATAAAATTTTCATTTTGTTGTGATCTATTTGCCTTTTATGTCTTTTTTTTTATGAGATGAAGGGAAAGTGAAAACTCAAGTTTTGATTTAAGAAAAAAATATACATTTATAAAGGAAATGCACAATGCACAAATTTAGAGCGAGATAATTAAAAAAAGCTTCAGTAATTTTTAGGGATTGTAAAGTCTTCTTTGTTTTTATATATCAGGTTCTGCAATCATCGGGAAAAGGGGGAGGCGGGGGATTTTTAACTGAGTGTTGACTCCCAATCCATTAGTCATTCCTTAAAAAAATATAGCCCGTTACACATGATAATTCACTTTGCAATCATCTATGATCTTTAGGTCAGCTTTTTGTAAATGGGAAAAATAATGGCTTGTTTGACTCAGGTAAATATCCCATTGCATGTTCAGTTGAGAATTTATTGTTATTCTCTTTATAAGGTTTGGATCCATAGGTCATTTGCATATTTAACATGTTTCAAGCATGTGTATCCATTTTTTAAAACATGGGTAGAAAAATCTCTTTCTTATAAAATTCCGAGCTATTAGGTTTGAACTAGTGGAATTTCCCAAACTTGTATAACAAAACTTTTGTGTTCATTTTTGGGGTGTGAATAAATTTTCTTTATTTACATTTTTTTATTGATTTAAATTCTTATATACATCAACGCTAAAATTTTCATTTTGTTGAGATCTAATTGCCTTTTATCTCTTTTTAATGTTTTCGTGATGCAGGGAAAGTAAAAACTCAAGTTTTGATTTAAGAAAAAAGTATATATCTAAAATGGAAATGCACAATGAACAAATGTAGAGTGAGATAATTCCAAAAAGTGTCTGTAATCTTTAGGGATTGTAAACTCTTTTTGGTTTTTATAAATCAAGTTCTTCAATTGTCGGGAAAAGGGGGAGGCGGGGTGTTTTTAACTGAGTGTTGACTCTGAATCCATTAGTTAGTCATTCCTTACAAAAATTTCGCGCCTGATGCATGATAATTCATTTTGTAATCATCCATGATCTTTAGGTCAACTTTTTGTAAATGAGCAAAATAATGGCTTGTTTGACTCCGGTAAATATCCCACTGCACGTTCACTTCAGAATTTAATGTTAATCACAATAAATGGTTTGGATCCATATGTCATTTACATCTTTAACATGTTTCTCGCATGCATATTGATTTTTTAAAACATGTGTAGAAAAATCACTTTCTTTTAAATTCCGAGCTATTAGGGCTGAACTAGTGGAATTTTCCAAACTTGGATAACAAAACTTTGAGTTCATTTGTAGTGTGTGAATAAATTTTATTTACTTTCATTTTTTATTGCTTTAAATTCTTTCCTTACATAAACTCAAAAATTTTCATTTTATTGTGATCTATTTATTTTTTATCTCTATTTTTTTGTTTACGAGATGAAAGGAAAGTGAATACACAGTTTTGATTTAGGAAAAAAAGATACATAAAAAATGGAAATGCACAATGCACAAATGTAGAGAGAGATAATTCAAAAAAGTGTCAGTAATTTTTAGAGATTGTAAACTCACTTTAGATTTTATTTATCAGGTTCTGCAATCGACGGGAGAAGGGGAGGCAGGGGTTTTATTACTAAGTGTTGACTCGCAATCCATAAGTCATTCCTTAAAAAAATATAGCCTGTTACTCATGATAAATCACTTTACAATCATCTATGATCGTTTGGTCAACATTTTGTGAATGGGAGAAATAATGGCTTGTTTGACTCGGGTAAATATCCCACCGCACGTTCACTTGAGAATTTAATGTTATTCTCTTTAAAAGGTTTGGATCCATTGGTCATTTCAATCTTTAACATGTTTCAAGCATGCATATCCATTTTTTAAAACATGTGTAGAGAAATCTCTTTCTTATAAAATTCCGAGCTATTAGGGTTGAACTAGTGGAATTTCCCAAACTTGGATAACAAAAATTTTGTGTTCATTTGTGGTGTGTGAATAAATTTTCTTTACTTACATTTTTTTATTGCTTTAAATTCTTTCCACACATCAACTCAAAAAGTTTCATCTTGTTGCGATCAATTTGCCTTTTACCTCTTTTTTCTGTTTACGAGATGAAGGGAAAGTGAAAACTCAAGTTTTGATTTAAGAAAAAAGTATACATTTAAAATGGAAATGCACAATGCACAAATGTAGAGAGAGAAAATTCCAAAAAGTGTCTGTACTTTTTACGGATTGTAAACTCTTTTTAGTTTTTATAGATGAGGTTCTACAATCATCGGGAAAAGGGGGAGGCGGGGATTTTTAACTAAGTGTAGACTCCCAATCAATTAGTCAATCCTTAAAAAATATAGCCCATTATGCATGATAAATCACTTTGCAATCATCTATGGTAGATAGGTCTGCTTTTTGTAAATGGGAGAAATAATGGCTTGTTTGAGTCAGCTAAATATGCCACCGCAAGTTCACTTGAGAATTTAATGTTATTCTCATTAAAAGGTTTTGATCCATTGGTCATTTGCATCTTGAACATGTTTCAAGAATGCACATCCATTTTTTAAAACATGTGTAGAAGAAACTATTTCTTATAAAATTCAGAGCTATTAGGGTTGAACTAGTCAAATTTCTGAAACTTGGATCACAAAACTTTTGTGTTCATTTGTGGTGTGTGAATAAATTTTCTTTACTTACATTTGTTTATTGCTTTAAATTCTTTCCACATATACTCTAAAATTTTCATTTTGTTGTGATCTATTTGTCTTTTATCTCTTTTTTTATTGACGAGATGAAGGGAAAGTGAAAACTCAAGTTTTGATTAAAGAAAAGAGTATTCATTTAAAATGAAAATGCACAATGCACAAATGTTGAAAGAGATAATTCCAAAAAGTGTCAGTAATTTTTAGGGACTGTAAACTCTTTTTAGTTTTTATATATCACGTTCTGCAATCGTTGGGAGAAGGTGGATGTAGGGGGATTTTGAACTGAGTGTTGACTCCCAATCTATTAGTCATTCCTTAGAAAAATATAGCCCGTTATGCGTGATAAATCACTTTGCAATCATCTATGATGGTTTGGTCAGCTTTTTTTAAATGGGAAAAATAATGGCTTGTTTGACTCTGGTAAATATCCCACCGCACGTTCACTTGAGAATTTAATGTTATTCTCATGAAAAGGTTTGGATCCATAGGTCATTTTCATCTTTAACATGTTTCAAGCATGCATATCTTTTTTTTTAAATCATGTGTAGAGAAATATCTTTTTCATAAAATTCTGACCTATTAGGTTTGAACTAGTGGAATTTCTCAACCTTGGATAAAGAAACTTTTGTGTTCATTTGTGGTGTGTGAATAAATTTTCTTTACTTACATTTGTTTATTGCTTTCAATTTTTTCCCTACATCAACTCTAAAATTTTCATTTTGTTGTGTTATCTTTGCCTTTTATCTTTTTTTTTTTTGTTTACGAGATGAATGGAAAGTGAAAACTCAAGTTTTGATTTAAGAAAAAAGTCTTCATCTAATATAAAAATGCACAATGCAAAAATGTAGAGAGAGATAATTCCAAAAAGTGTCTGTAATTTTTAGGGATTGTAAACTCTTCTTAGTTTTTATATATTAGGTTCTGCAATCGTCAGGAAAAGGGGGAGGCGTGGGATTTTTAACTGAGTATTGACTCGATATCCATTAGTCATTCCATACAAAAATATAGCCCATTAAATTGATAAATCAATTTGCAATCTATGATCGTTAGGTCAGTTTTTTGTAAATGGGCAAAATAATGGCTTGTTTGACTTCGATAAATATCCCACCGCACGTTCACTTGAGAATGTAATGTTATTCTCTTTAAAAGGTTTGGATCCATTGGTCATTTGCATCTTTAACATGCTTCAAGCATGCATCTCCATTTCTTAAAACATGTGTAGAAAAATCACTTTCTTATAAAATTTCGATCTATTTTAGGTTGAACTAGTGGAATTTCCCAAACTTGGATAACAAAACTTTTGTGTTCATTTGTGGTGTGTCAATAAATTTTCTTTATTTATATTTGTTGATTGCTTTAAATTCTTTCCATACATCAACTATAAAATTTTCATTTTGTTGTGATCTATTTGTCTTTTATCTCTTTTTTTTGTTTACGAGATGAAGGGAAAGTGAAAACTCAAGTTTTGATTTAAAAAAAAAGCATATATCTAAAATGGAAATGCACAATGCGCAAATGTTGAGGGCGATAATTGCAAAAATTCTCTGTAATTTTTAGGGATTGTAAACTCTTTTTAGTTTTTATTTATCAGGTTCTGCAATTGTCGGGAAAAGGGAGAGGCGGGGCATTTTTAACGTAGTGTTGACTCCCAATCCATAAGTCATTCCTTACAAAAATATAACCCATTACACATGATGAATCACTTTACAATCATCTATGATTGTTAGGCCAGCTTTTTGTATTTGGGCGAAATAATGGCTTGTCTGACTGTGGTAAATATCCCACCGCACATTCACTTTGGAATTTAATGTTATTCTCTTTAAAAGGTTTTGATGCCTAGGTCATTAGCATTTTTAACTTGTTTCAAGCATGCATATCCATTTTTTAAAACATGTGTAGAAAAATCTCTTTCTTGTAAAATTCCGAGCTATTGGGGTTGAACTAGTGGAATTTCCCAAACTTGGATAACAAAACTTTTGTGGTCATTTGTGTTGTGTAAATAAATTTTCTTTACTTACATTTGTTTATTGCTTTATATTCTTTCCATACATCAATTCTAAAATTTTCATTTTGTTGTGATCTATTTGCCTTTTATCTCTTTTATTTGTTTACGAGATGAAGGGTAAGTGAAAAATCAAGTTTTGATTTATGAAAAAAGCCTACATCTAAAATGGATATGCACAATGAACAAATTTAGAGATAGATAATTCCAAAAAGTATCTATAATTTTTACGGATTGTAAACACTTTTTAGTTTTTATATATTAGGTTCTTCAATCGTCGGGAAAAGGGGGAGGCGGGGGATTTTCAATTGAGTGTTGACTCCCAATCCATAAGTCATTCCTTACAAAAATATTGCCCGTTACGCATGATAAATCACTTTATAGTCATCTATGATTGTTAGGTAAGCTTTTTGTAAATGGCCAAAATAATGGCTTGTTTGACTCGGGTAAATATCCCACCCCACGTTCCCTTGAGAATTTAATGTTATTCTTTTAATAGGTTTGGATCCATAGGTCATTTGCATCTTTAACATGTTTCAAGCATGCATATCCTTTTTTTAAAACATTTGTAGAAAAATCTATTTCTTATAAAATTCCGTGCTATTAGGGTTGAACTAGTGGAATTTCCCAAACACTAATAACTAAACTTTTGTGTTCATTTGTGGTGTGTCTATAAATTTTCTTACTTACATTTGTTTATTTCTTTAAATTCTTTCCATACATAAACTCTAAAATTTTCATTTTGTTGTGATATCCTTGCCTTATGTCTCTTTCTCTATTCTTTACGAAATGAAGGTAAAGGGATACCTCAAGTTTGGATTTTAAAAAAAATATACATCTAAAATGGAAATGTACAATGCACAAATGTAGAGAGAGATAATTCCAAAAATTCTTTGTAATTTTTAGGGATTCTAAACTCTTTTTAGTTTTTATTTATCAGGTTCTGCAATCATCGGGAAAAGGGGAGGCGGGGGACTTTTAACTAAGTGTTGACTCCCAATCCATAAGTTATTCCTTAAAAATATATAACCCGTTACACATGATAAATCACTTACCAATCATCTATGATCGTTAGGTTAGATTTTTGTAAATGGGCGAAATAATTGCTTGTTTGACTCAGGTAAATATCCCATACCACGTTTACTTGAGAATTTAATGTTATTCTCTTTAAAAGGTTTGGATCCATAGGTGATTTGTATCTTTAACATGTTTCAAGTATGCATATCCATTTTTTAAAACATGTGTAGAAAAATCTCTTTCTTATAAAATTCTGAGCTATTAGGGTTGAACTAGTGGAATTTCCCAAACTTGGATAACAAAACTTTTGTGTGCATTTGTGGTTTGTGAATAAATTTTATTTATTTACATTTTTTTTGCTTTAAATTCTTTCCATACATCAACTCTAATATTTTCATTTTGTTGTGATCTATTTGCCTTTTATCTCATTTTTTGTTTACGAGATGAACGGAAAGTGAAGACTCAAGTTTTAATATATGAAAAAAGCATACATCTAAAATGGAAATGCACAATGCACAAATGTAGCGAGATATAATTCAATAACTTTTAGAGATTGTAAACTCTTTTTAGTTTTTATTTATCAAGTTCTACAATCGTCGGTAAAAGGGGGAGGCAGGGGATTTTTAACTGAGTGTTGACTCCCAATCTATAAATCATTCCTTACAAAAATATAGGCCATTATGCATTATAAATCACTTTACAATCATCTATGATCGTTAGGTCAACTTTTTGTAAATGGGAGAAATAATGGCTTGTTTGACTTGGGTAAATATCCCACCGCACGTTCACTTGAGAATTTAATGTTATTCTCTTTAAAAGGTTTGGATACATAGGTCATTTAAAATTTTAACCTGTTTAAAGCATACAAATTCATTTTTTAAAACATGTGTAGAAGAACCTCTTTCTTATAAAATTCTGAACTATTAGGGTTGAACTAGTGGAATTTCGCAAACTTGGATAACAAAGCTTTTGTGTTCATTTGTGGTGTGTGAATAAATTTTCTTTACTTACATTTGTTTATTGCTTTAAATTCATTCCATACATCAACTGTAAACTTTTCATTTTGTTTTGATCTATTTGCCTTTAATCTCTTTTTTTTGTTTACTAGATGAAGAGAAAGTGAAACCTCAATTTTTGATTTAAGAAAAAAGTATTCATCTAAGATGGAAATGCATAATGCACAAAATGTAGAGAGAGATAATTTCAAAAACTGTCTGTAATATTTTGGGATTGTAAACTCATTTTAGTTTCTATATATGAGGGTTTACAATCGTCGGGAAAAGGGGGAGGCTAGGGATTTTTAACTGAGTGTTGACTACATATCCATTAGTCATTCCTTACAAAAATATAGCCCATTAAGAATGATAAATCACTTTGCAATCATCGATGATCGTTAGGTCATTTTTTGTAAATGGGCAAAATAATGGCTTGTTTGACTTGTATAAATATCCCACTGCTCGTTCACTTGAGAATTTAATGTTATTCTCTTTAAAAGTTTTGGATCCATAGGTCATTTGCATCTTTAACATGTTTCAAGCAAGCATATCCATTTTTTAAAACATTTGTAGAAAAATCTCTTTCTTATAAAATTCTGAGCTATTCGGGTTGCACTAGTGGAATTTCCAAAACATGGATAAGAAAAATTTTGTGTTCATTTGTGGTGTGTGAATAAATTTTATTTACATACATTTTTTTATTTCTTTATATTCTTTCCATACATCAACTCTAAATTTTTCATTTTGTTGTGATCTATTTGGATTTTATCTCATTTTAATGTTTACGAGATGAAGGGAAAGTGAAAACTCAAGTTTTGATTTAAGAAAAGAGTAGACATCTAAAATGGAAATGCACAATGCACAAATTTAGAGAGAGATAATTCCAAAAAGTGTCTGTAATTTTTAGGGATTGTAAACTCTTTTTAGTTTTTATATATCAGATTTTCCAATCGTCGGGAAAAGGGCGAGGTGGGGGATTTTTAACTGAGTGTTGACTTCCAATCCAAAAGTCATTCCTTACAAAAATATAGCTCGTTAAGTATGATAAATCACTTTGCAATCATCTAAGTTCTTTAGGTCAGCTTTTTGTAAATGGGAAAAATAATGGCTTGTTTGACTGAGGTAAATATCCCATTGCACGTTCACTTGAGAATTTAAAGTTATTCTCATTAAAAGGTTTGGATCCATAAGTCATTTGCATCTTGAACATATTTCAAGCATGTATATCCGTCTTTTAAAATATGTGTAGAAAAATCTTTCTTTTAAAATTCCGAGCTATTCGGGTTGAACTAGTGGAATTTCCCAAACTTGTATAACAAAACCTTTGTGTTCATTTGTGGTGTGTGAATAAATTTTCTTTACTTACATTTGTTTATTACTTTAAATTATTTCCATACATAAAGTCTAAAATTTTCATTATGTTGTGATCTATTTGCCTTTTATCTCTTTTTTTGGTTTACAAGATAAAGGGAAAGTTAAAACTCAAGTTTTGTTTTAACAAAAAAGTATACATCTAAAATATAAATGCACAATGCACAAAAGTAGAGAGAGATAATTCAAAAAAGTGTCTGTAATTTTTAGGGATTGTAAATTCTTTTTAGTTTTTATTGATCAGGTTTACAATCGTCGGGAAAAGGGGGAGGCGGGGGATTTTTAACTGAGTGTTCACTCGTAATCCATAAGTCATTCTTCAGATAAATATAGCTAGTTATGCATGATAAATCACTTTACAATCTTCTATGATCATTAGGTCAGTTTTTTCTAAATGGGCAAAATAATAGTGTGTTTGACTCGGGTAAATATCCCACTGCACATTCACTTGAAAATTTAATGTTATTTTCTTTAAAAGGGTTCGATCTATAGGTTATTTGAATATTTAACATGTTTCAAACATGTACATCAATTTTTTAAAACATGTGTAGAAAAATCTCTTTCTTATAAATTTTCGAGTTATTAGGGTTGAATTAGTGGAATTTCCCAAACTTGGATAACAAAACTTTTGTGTGTATTTTTGGTGTGTGAATAAATTTACTTTACTTATATTTGTTTATTGCTTTAAATTCTTTCCATACATCAACTCTAAACTTTTCATTTTGTTGTGATCTATTTGCCTTGTATCTCTTTTTTTTTATTTACGAGATGAAGGAAAAGTAAAAACTCAAGTTTTAATTTAACAAAAAAGCATATATCTAAAATGGAAATGCACAATGCACAAATGTAGAGAGTGATAATTCAAAAAAGTGTCTGTAATGTTTAGGGATTGTAAACTCTTTTTAGTTTTTATATCTAAGGTTCTGCAATTGTCGGGAAAAGGGGGACGCGGGGGATTTTTAACTGAGTATTGACACCCAATCCAACAGTCATTCCTCACAAAAATATAGCCCGTTATGCTTGATAAATCACTTTGTAAACATCTATGATCTTTAGGTCAGCTTTTTGTAAATGGGAAAAATAATGACTTGTTTGACTCAGGTAGATATCCCACTGCTCGTTCACTTGAGAATTTAAAGTTATTCTCTTTAAAATGTTTGGATCCATAGGTCATTTGCATCTTTAACATGTTTCAAGGAAGCATATCCGTTTTTTAAAATATGTGTAGAAAAATCTCTTTCTTATAAAATTCCAAGCTATTAGGATTGGACTAGTGGAATTTCCCAAACTTGGATAACAAAACTTTTGTGTTCAATTGTGGTGTGTGAATAAGTTTTCTTCACTTACATTTGTTTATTACTTTAAATTCTTTCCATACATAAACTCTTAAAATTTTCATTTTGTTTTGATCTATTTGCCTTTCATCTATTTTGTTTGTTTACGTTATGAAGGGAAAGTGAAAACTCAATATTTTATTTTAGAAAAAAACATACATCTAAAATGGAAATGCATAATGAACAAATGTAGAGAGAAATAATTCAAAAAAGTGTCAGTAATTTTTAGAGATTGTAAACTCTTTTTGGTTTTTATTTATCCAGTTCTGCAATCGTCGGTAAAAGGAGGAGGCGGGGGATTTTTAACTGAGTGTTGACTGGCAATCCATAAATCATTCCTTAAAAAAATATAGGCCGTTACACATTATAAATCACTTTACACTAATCTATGATCGTTAGGTCAGCTTTTTGTAAATGGGCGAAATAATGGCTTGTTTGACTCGGGTAAATATCCCACCGCAAGTTCACTTGAGAATTTAATGTTATTCTCTTTAAAAGGTTTGGATACATAGGTCATTTAAAATTTTAACCTGTTTAAAGCATACAAATTCATTTTTTAAAACATGTGTAGAAAAACTTCTTTCTTATAAAATTCTGAACTATTTGGTTTGAACTAGTGGAAATTCCCAAACTTGGAGAACAAAGCTTTTGTGTTCATTTGTGGTGTGTGAATAATTTTTCTTTACTTACATTTGTTTATTGCTTTAAATAATTTCCATACATCAACTCCAAAATTTTCATTTTGTTTTGATCTATTTGCCTCTTATCAACTTTTTTTTTGTTTATGAGATGAAGAGAAAGTGAAACCATAAGTTTTGATTTAAGAAAAATGTATACTTTTAAAATGGAAATGTACAATGTACAAATTTAGAGAGAGATAATTCCAAAAAGTGTCTGTAATTTTTAGGGATTGTAAACTCTTTTTAGTTTTTATATATCAGGTTCTGCAATCGTCGGCAAGAGGGGGAGGCTTAAGATTGTTAACTGAGTTGACTCCCAATCCATAAGTCATTACTTAAAAAAATATAGCCCGTTACGCATGATAGATATCTTTATAATCATCTATGACCGTTAGGTCAGCTTTTCATAAATGGCCAAAATAATGGCTTGTTTGACTCGGGTAAATAACCCACCACACGTTCACTTGAGAATTTAATGTTATTCTCTTTAAAAGGTTTGGATCCATAGGTCATTTCAATATTTAACATGTTTCAAGCATGCATATCCATTTTTTAAAACATTTTTAGAAAAATCTCTTTCTTATAAAATTCCGAGCTATTAGGGTTGAACTAGTGGAATTTCTCAAACTTGGAAAGCAAACATTTTGTGTTCATTTGTGGTGTGTGAATAAATTTTCTTTACTTAAATTTGTTTATTGCTTTAAATTCTTTCCATACATCAACTCTAAAATTTTCATTTTGTTGTGATCTATTTGCCTTTTATCTCTTTTTAATGTTTACGGGATGAAGGGAAAGTGAAAACTTAAGTTTTGATTGAAGAAAAAAGTCTACATCTAAAACAGAAATGCACAATGCACACATGTAGAGAGAGATAATTCCAAAAAGTGACTGTAACTTTTAGGGATTGTAAACTCTTTTTAGTATTTATATATCTGGTTCTGCAATTGTCGGGAAAAGGGGGAAACGGGGGATTTTTAACTGAGTGTTTGCTCCCAATCCAATAGTGATTCCATACAAAAATATAGCCTGTTACACATGATAAATCACTTTGCAATCATCTATGTCCTATAGGTCAGCATTTTGTATTTGGGAAAATTAATGGCTTGTTTGACTCACCCATTGCACGTTCACTTGAGAATTTAAAGTTATTCTCTTTAAAAGGTTTGGATCCGTAGGTCATTTGCAACTTTAACTTGTTTCAAGCATGCATCTCCATTTTATAAAATATGTGTAGAAAAATCTCTTTCTTATAAAATCCAGAGCTATTAGGGTTGAACTAGGAGAATTTCCCAAACTGGGATAACTAAACCTTTGTGTTCGTTTGTGGTGTGAGAATAAATTTTCTTTAGTTGCATTAATTTATTGCTTTAAATTCTTACCATACATAAACTTTAAAATTTTCATTTTGTTGTGATCTATTTGCCTTTTATCTTTTTTTTTTTGTTTACGTGATGAATGGAAAGTGAAAACTCAAGTTTTTATTTCAGAAAAAAACATACATCTAAAATGGAAATGCACAATGCCCAAATGTAGAGAGAGAGACTTTTAAAAAGTTTCTATAATTTTTAGAGATTGTAAACTCTTTTTAGTTTTTATTGATCAGGTTTACAATAGTCGGGAAAAGGGGGAGGCGGGGGATTTTTAACTGACTGTTGAGGCCTAATCCATATGTCATTCCTCCCAAAAATATAGCTAGTTACGGATGATAAATCACTTTAAAATCTTCTATGATTGTTTAGTCAGCTTTTTCAAAATGGGCAAAATAATGGCTTGCTTGACTCGGGTAAATATCCCACCACACGTTCACTTAAAAATTTAATGTTATTTTCTTTAAAAGGTTTGGATCCATAGGTCATTTGCATCTTTAACATGTTTCAAACAACTATATCCATTTTTTAAAACATGTGTAGAAAAATCTCTTTCTTATAAATGTCCGAGCTATTAGGCTTGAACTAGAGGAATTTCCCAAACTTCGATAACAAAAATTTTGTGTTTATTTGTGGTGCATGAATAAATTGTCTTCACTTACATTTTTTTATTGATTTATATTCTTTCCATACATCAACTGTAAATTTTTCATTTTGTTGTGATCTAATTGCCTTGTATCTCTTTTTTTTATTTATGAGATGAAGAGAAAGTGAAAACTCAAGTTTTGATTTATGAAAAAACATCCATCTAAAATGGAAATGCACAATGCACAAATGTAGAGAGTGATAATTCCAAAAAGTCTCTGTAATTTTTAGGGATTGTAAACTCTTTTTAGTTTTTAATTACTAGGTTTTGCAATTGTCTAGAAAAGGGGGAGGCGGGAGATTTTTAACAGAGTGTTGACTCCCAATCCATAAGTCATTCCTTACAAAAATAAAGCCCGTTATGCATGATGAATCACTTTACAATCATCTACGATTGTTAGGTCATCTTTTAGTAATTGGGCGAAATAATGGCTTGTCTAACTCTGGTAAACATCCCACCGCACGTTCAATTTGGAATTTAATGTTATTCTCTTTAAAAGGTTTGGATCCATTGGTCATTTGCATCTTTAACATGTTTTGAAGCATGCAAGTCCATTTTTTAAAACATGTGTAGCAAAATCTCTTTCTTATAAAATTCTGAGCTATTGGGGTTGAACTAGTGGAATTCCCAAACTTGGATAACAAAACTTTTGTGATCATTCGTGGTGTGTGATTAAATTTTCTTTACTAACATTCTTTTATTGGTTTAAATTCTTTCCATACATCAACTCTAAAATTTTCTTTTTGTTGTGATCTATTTGCCTTTTACCTCTTTTTTTTGTTTACGAGATGAAGGGAAAGTGAAAACTCAAGTTTTGATTTATGAAAAAAAATACATCAAAAATGCAAATGCATGATGCACAAATGTAGAGAGAGATAATTCCAAAAAGTGTCTGTAATTTATCAGGTTCTGCAATCGTCGAGATTTTTAACAGAGTGTTGACTCCCAATCCATCTGTCATTCCTTAAAAAAATAAAGCCCATTACGCATGATGAATAACTTTACAATCATCTATGATCATTAGATCAGCTTTTTGTAAATGTGCAAAATAATGGCTTGTTTGAGTTGGGTAAATATCCCACCGCCCATTCACTTGAGAATTTAATGCTATTGTCTTTAAAAGGTTTGGATACAAAGGTCATTTGCATCTTTAACTTGTTTCAAGCATTCTTGTCCATTTTTTAAAACATGTGTAGAAAAATTTCTTTCATATGAAATTCAGACTTATTAGGGTTGAACTAGTGGAATTTCCCAGCCTTGGATAACAAAACTTTAGTGTTCATTTGTGGTGTGTGAAAAAAATTTCTTTACTTACATTTGCTTATTTCTTTAAATTGTTTCCATAAATCAACTCTATAATTTTCATTTTGTTGTTATCAATTTGCCTTTTTTCTCTTTTTTTTGTTTACGTGATGAAGGGAAAGTGAAAACTCAAGTTTTTATTTAACAAAAAAAATACATATAAAATGGAAATTCACAATGCACAAATTTAGAGAGAGATAGTTTTAAAAAGTTTTAAGTAATTTTTAGGGATTGTGAACTCTTTTACTTTTAATTTATCAGGTTCTGCAATTGTCGGGAAAAGGAGGAGGCGGGGGATTTTTAACGAAGTGTTGACTCCAAATCCATAAGTCATTCCTTACAAAAATAAATCCCATTACGCATGATAAATCACTTTAAAATCATCTATGGTCATTTGGTCAGCTTTTTGTAAATGGGTGAAATAATGGCTTGTTTGACTCGGGTAAATATCCCACCGCACGTTCACTTGAGAATTTAATGCTAATCTCTTTAAAAGGTTTGGATCCATAGGTCATTTGCATCTTTAAACATGTTTCTAGCATGCTTATCCATTTTTTTAAACATGTGTAGAAAAATCTCTTTCTTATAAAATTCAGAGTTATTAGGGTTGAACTAGTGAAATTTTCTAAACTTGGATAACAAAACTTTTGTGTTCATTTGTGGTGTGTGAATAAGTTTTCTTTACTTACATTTGTTTATTGCTTTAAATTCTTACCATACATAAACTCTAAAATTTTCATTTTGTTGTGATCTATTTGCCTTTTATCTCTTTTTTTTGTTTACGTGATGAATGGAAAGTGAAAACTCAAGTTTTTATTTAAGAAAAACACATACTTCTAAACTGGAAATGCACAATGCACAAATGTAGAGAGAGAGAATTTTAAAAAGTGTCTATGATTTTTAGGGATTGTAAGCTCTTTTTAGTTTTTATTGATCAGGTTTACAATCATCGGGAAAAGGGGGAGGCAGGGGATTTTTAACTGAGTGTTGACTCCTAATCCATAAGTCATTTCTCACAAAAATTAAGCCAGTTACACATGATAAATCACTTTCCAATCTTCTATGATCGTTAGGGCAGCTTTTTCTAAATGGGCAAAATAATGGCTTGTTCGACACGGGTAAATATCCCACCGAACGTTCACTTGAAAATTTAATGTTATTTTCTTTAAAAGGTTTTGATCCATAGGTCTTTTGTATCTTTAACTTGTTTCAAGCATGAATATCCATTTTTTAAAACATGTGTAGAAAAATCAATTTCTTATAAAATTCCGAGCTATTAGGGTTGACTTAGTTGAATTTCCATAAACTTGGAGAAAAAAAATTTTGTGTTCATTTATGGTGTGTGAATATATTTTCTTTACTTACATTTTGTTCATTGCATTAAATTCTTTCCATACGTCAACTCTAAAATTTTCATTTTGTGGTGATCTATTTGCCATGTATCTCTTTTTTTTATATACGAGATGAAGGGAAAGTCAAAACTCAAGTTTTGATTTAAGAAAAAAACATACATCTAAAATGGAAATGCACAATGCACAAATTTAGAGAGAGATAATTCAAAAACGTTTTAGTAATATTTAGAGATTGTAAACTCTTTTTAGTTTTTATTTATCAAGTTCTCCAATCGTCGAAAAAAGGGGGAGGTGGGGGATTTTTGACAGAGTGTTGACTCCCAATCCATAAGTCATTCCTTACAAAAATATAGCCCGTTATGCATTATAAATCACTTTACAATCATCTATGATCGTTAGGTCAGCTTTTTGTAAATGGGCGAAATAATGACTTGTTTGACTCGGGTAAATATCCCACCGTACGTTCACTTGAGAATTTAATGTCATTCTCTTTAAAAGGTTTGGATCTATAGGACACTCACATCATTAACATGTTTAAAACATGCATATCCTTTTTTTAAAACTTGTGTAGAAAAACCTCTTCCTTATAAAATTCCTAACTAATTGGGTTGAACTAGTGGAATTTCCCAAACTTCGATAACAAAGTTTTTGTGTTCATTTGTGGTGTGTGAATAAATTTCCTTTAATTACTTTTTTTATTACTTTAAATTATTTCCATACATAAACTGTAAAAATTTCATTTTTTTATGATCTATTTGCCTTTTATCTCTTTTTTTTGTTTACAAGATGAAGGGAAAGTGAAAACTCAAGTTTTGATTTAAGAAAAAAGTATACATTTAAAATAAAATGCACAATGCAAAAATGTAGAGAGAGATAATTCCAAAAAGTGTCTTTATTTTTTAAGGATTGTAATCTCTTTTTAGTTTTGAAATATCAGGTTGTTCAATCGTCGGGAAAAGGTGGAGGCGAGGGATTTTTAAGTGAGTGTTGACTCCCAATCCATAAGTTATTCCTTACAAAAATATAACCCTTTACACATGATAAATCACTTTACAATCATCTATGATCGTTAGGTCAACTTTTTGTAAATGGCCAAAATAATGTCTTGTTGACTCTAGTAACTATCCCACCCCACGTTCACTTGAGAATTTAATGTTATTCTCTTGAAAAGGTTTGGATCCATAGGTCATTTGCATCTTTAACATGTTTCAAGCATGCTTATCAATTTTTTAAAACATTTGTAGAAAAATCTCTATCTAATAAAATTCCGAGCTATTAGGGTTGAACTTGCGGAATTTTGCAAACTTGGATAAATACACTTTTGTGTTCATTTGTGGTGTGGCTATAAATTTTCTTTCTTACATTTGTTTATAGAATTAAAATCTTTCCATATATAAACTCTAAAATTTTCATTTTGCTGTGATCTATTTGCCTTGTATCTCTTTTTTTTTTGCTTACGAGTTGAAGGGAAAATGAAACCTCAAGTTTTGATTTAAGAAAAAAATATACATTTAAAAAGGAAATGCCCAATGCAAAAATGTAGAGAGAGATAGTTCCAAAAAGTGTCTTTAATTTTTAGGGATTATAAACTCTTTTTAGTTTTTAATTATCAGGTTCTGCAATCGTCGGGAAAAGGGGGAGGCGGGAGATTTTTAACAGAGTGTCGACTCCCAATCCATAAGTCATTCCTTACAAAAACAAAGCCCGTTATGCACGATAAATCACCTTACAATCATCTAAGAACAGTAGGTTTGCTTTTTGTAAAGGGGCGAAATAATGGCTTGTTTGACTGAGGTAAATATCCCACCGCACGTTCACTAGAGAATTTAATGCTATTCTCTTTAAAAGGTTTGGATTCATAGGTCTTTTGAATCTTAAACATGTTTCAAGCATGTATATCCATTTTTTAAAACATGTGTAGAAAAATCTCTTTCATATAAAATTCAGAGTTATTAGGGTTGAACAAGTGGAATTTCCCAAACTTGGATAACAAAATTTTTTTGTTCATTTGTAGTGAGTGAATAAATTTTCTATACTTACATTTGTTTATTGCTTTAAATTCTTTCCATACATCAACTCGAAAATTTTCATTTTATTGTGATCTATTTGCCTTTCGCCTCTTTTTTTTTTTTTACGAGATGAAAGGAAAGAGAAAACTCAAGTTTTTATTTAAAAAAAAACATACATAAAAAATAGAAATGCATAATGCACAAATGTAGAGAGAGATAATTTTAAAAGGTGTCTGTAATTTTTAGAGATTGTAAACTCTTTTTAGTTTTTATTTATCAGGTTCTGCAATCGTTGGGAAAAGCGGGAGGCGGGGGATTTTTAACTGAGTGTTGACTCCCAATCTATAAGTCATTCCTTACAAAAATAAAGCCCGTTACGTATAATAAATCACTTTACAATCATCTATGATCGTTAGGTCAGTTTTTTTTTAAATGGGAGAAATAATGGCTTGTTTGGCTCAGGTAAATATCCCATCGCACGTTCTCTTGAGAATTTAATGTTATTCTCTTGAAAATGTCTGGATCCATAGGTCATTTGCGTCTTTTAACATATTTTAAGCATGCTGATACATTTTTTAAAAATGTGCAGAAAAATCTCTTTCTCACAAAATTCAGAGTTATTAGGGTTGAACTAGTGGAATTTTCCCAAAGTTGGATAACAAAACTTTTGTGTCCATTTGTGGTGTGTGAATAAATTTTCTTAACTTACATTTTTTTTTTGCTTTAAAATCTTTCCATACATAAACTCTAAAATTTTCATTTTGTTGTGGTCTATTTGCCTTTTATCTTTTTTTTTTTTTTGTTTACAAGATGAAGGGAAAGTGAAAACTCAAGTTTTGATTTAAGAAAAAAGTGTACATCTAAAATAGAAATGCACAATGCACAAAAGTAGAGAGAGATAATTTTAAAAAGTGTTTGTAATTATTAGGGATTGTAAACTCTTTGTAGTTTTTATTGATTTGGTTTACAATCGTCGAAAAAAGGGGGAGGCGGGGGAATTTCAACTAAGTGTCGACTCCTAATCCATAAGTCATTCCTCATAAAAATATAGCCAGTTACATATTGATAAATCACTTTACAATTTGCTATGATCGTTATGTCAGCTTTTTCTAAATGGGCAAAATAATGGCTTGTTTGACACGGGTAAAAATCCCACCGTATGTTGACTTGAAAATTTAATGTTATTTTCTTTAAAAGGTTTGGATCCATAGGTTATTTGCATCTTTAACTTGTTTCAAGCATGTATATCCATTTTTTGAAACATGTGTAGAAAAATCTCTTTCTTAAAAAATTTCGAGCTATTAGGGTTGAACTAGTGGAATTTCCCAAACATGGATAACAAAACTTTTGTGTTCAGTGAATAAGTTTTCTTTACTTAAATTTTTTTTATTTCTTTAAATTCTTTGCATACAACAACTCTAAAATTTTAATTTTGTTGTGATCTATTTGCCTTGTATTTTTTTTTTTTTTGAATTTACGAGATGAAGGGAAAGTGAAAATTTGTGTTTTGATTTAAGAAAAAAGCATACATCTAAAATGGAAATGGAAAATGCACTAATGTAGAGAGAGATTATTCAAAAAAGTGTTAGTAATTTTTGGGGATTGTAAAGTCTTTTTAGTTTTTATATATCTGGTTCTGCAATTGTCGGTAAAAGGGGGAGGTGGGGGATTTTTAATAGAGTGTTGACTCCCAATCCATAAATCTACCTTACAAAAATATAGCCCGTTATGCTTCATAAATCACTTTACAATAATCTATGATCGTTACATCAACTTTTTGTAAATGGGCGAAATAATGGCTTGTTTGACTCGGGTAAATATCCCACCACATGTTCACTGGAGAATTTAATGCTATTCTCTTTAAAAGATTTGGATCCATAGGTAATTTACATCTTTAACATTTTTAAAGCATGCATATCCATTTTTTAAAACTTGTGTAGAAAAATCGCTTCCTTATAAAATTCCAAACTATTAGGGTTGAACTAGTGGAATTTCTCAAACTTGCATAACAAAGCTTTTGTGCTCATTTGTAGTGTGTGAATAAATTTTATTTACTTACATTTTTTTATTGCTTTAAATTATTTCCATACATCAACTCTAAAATTTTATTTTGTTGTGATCTATTTGCCTTTTATCTCTTTTTTTTTTTGCTTACGAGATGAATTGAAAGTGAAAACTACAGTTTTGATTTAAGAAAAAAGTATACATTTAAAATGGAAATTCACAATGCACAAATGTAAAGAGAGATAATTCCTAAAAAGTGTCTGTAATTTTTAGGGATTGTAAATTCTTTTTAGTTTTTAAATTTCTGGTTCTTCAATCGTTGGGAAAAGGGGGAGCCGGGGGATTTTTAACAGAGTGTTGACTCCCAATCCATAAGTCATTCCTTAAAAAAATGTAGCCCTTTACGCATGATAAATCACTTTACAATCATCTATGTTCGTTAGGTCCGCTTTGTTTAAATGGCCAAAATAATGTCTTGTTTGACTCGGGTAAATATCCCACCCCACGTTCACTTGAGAATTTAATGTTATTCTCTTTAAAAGGTTTGGATCCATAGGTCATTTTCATCTTTAACATGTTTCAAGCATGCATATCCATTTGTTTAAACATGTGTGGAAAAATCTCTTTCTTATACAATTCTGAGCTATAAGGGTTAAACTAGTTGAATTTCCCAAACTTGGATAACAAAACTTTTGTGTTCATTTGTGCTGTATCTATAAATTTTCTTACTTTCATTTGTTTATTGATTTATATTCTTTCCATACATAAACTCTAAAACTTTTATTTTGTTGTGATCTATTTGCCTTTTACCTCTTTTTTTTGTTTACGAGATGAAGGGAAAGTGAAAATTCAAGTTTTGATTTAAGAAAAAAGCATACATAGAAAATGGAAATGCACAATGCAAAAATGTAGAGAGAGATAATTCCAAAGAGTCTTTGTAATTTTTGGGGATTGTAAACTCTTTTTAGTTTTTATATTTGAGGTTCTGCAATTGTCGGGAAAAGGGGGAGGTGGGGAATTTTAACTGAGTGTTGACTCCCAATCCATAAGTCATTAATTACGAAAATATTGCCCGTTACGCATGATAAATTACTTTAGAATCATCTATGACCGTTAGGTCAGCTTTTTGTAACTGGGTGAAATAATGGCTTGTCTAACTCTGGTAAATATCCCACCGCACGTCCACTTTGGAATTTAATGTTATTCTCTTTAAAAGGTATGGATCCATAAGTCATTTGCATCTTAATCATGTTTCATGCATGCATATCCATTTTTTAAAACATGTGTAGAAAAATCTCTTTCTTATAAAACTCCGTGCTATAGGGGTTGAATAAGTGGAATTTCCAAAACTTGTATAACAAAACTTTTTTGTTCATTTGTGGTGTGTGAATAAATTTTCTTTTCTTACATTTGTTTATTGATTTAAATTCTTTCCGTTCATCAACTCTAAAATTTTCATTTTGTTGTGATCTATTTGCCTTTTATCTCTTTTTTTTGTTTACGAGATGAAGGGAAAATGAAAACTCACGTTTTGATTTAAGAAAAAAGCATACATCTAAAATGGAAATTCACAATGCACATATGTAGAGAGAGATAATTCCAAAAAGTCTCTGTAATTTTTAGGGATTGTACACTCTTTTTAGATTTTATTTTTAGGTTCTGCAATCGATGGGAAAAGGGGGAGGCAGGAGATTTTTAAGAGAGTGTTGACTCCCATTCCATAAGTCATTCCTTACAAAAATAAAGCCCGTTACGCTTGATAAATCACTTTACAATCCTCAATGATTGATAGGTCAGCTTTTTGTAAATGGATGAAATAATGCTTTGTTTGACTCGGGTAAATATCCCACCGCACGTTCACTTGAGAATTTAATGTTATTCTCTTGAAAAGGTTTGGATCCATAGGTCATTTGCAACTTTAACATGTTTCAAGCATGGTTATCCATTTTTTAAAACATGTGTAGAAAAATCTCTTTCATATAAAATTCAGAGTTATTATGGTTGAACTAGTGGAATTTCCCAAACTTGGATAACAAAACCTTTGTGTTCATTTGTGGTGTGTGAATAAATTTTCTTTACTTACATTTGTTTATTGCTTTAAATTATTTCCATACCTCAACTCTAAAATTTTTATTTTGTGGCGATCTATTTGCCTTTTACCTCTTTTTTTTTGTTTACGAGATGAAGGGAAAGTGAAAACTCATCTTTTTATTTAGAAAAAAACATACATCTAAAATGGAAATCCAAAATGCACAAATGTAGAGAGAGATAATTTTAAAAAGTGTCTGTAATTTTTAGGGATTATAAACTCTTTTTAGTTTTTATTTATAGGTTCTGCAATCATCGGGAAAAGGGGGGAGCGGGGGATTTTTAACTGAGTGTTGACTCCCAATCCATAAGTCTTTCCTTAAAAAAAATAAAGCCCGTTGCACAAGATAAATCATTTTACAATTATCTATGATCGTTAGGTCAACTTTTTGTAAATGGGCGAAAGAATGGCTTGTTTGACTCGGGTAAATATTCCACCGCACATTGACTTGAGAATTTAATGGTATTCTCTTTAAATGGTTTTGATCCATAGGTCATTCGCATCATTTAACATGTTTCAAGCATTCTTATCCATTTTTTAAAACATTTTTAGAAAAATCTTTTTCTAATAAAATTCAGAGTTATTAGGGTTGAACTAGTGGAATTTCCCAAACTCTGATATCAAAACTTTTGTGTCCATTTGTGGTGTGTAAATAAATTTTCTTTACTTACATTTATTTATTGCTTTAAATTCTTTCCAAAAATAAACTCAAAAATTTTCATTTTGTCGTTGTTTATTTGCCTTTTATCTCTTTCTTTTGTTTACTTGAAGAAGGAAAGTGAAAACTCAAGTTTTGATATAAGAAAAAAGTATACATTTAAAATGGAAATGCACAATGCACAAATGTAGAGAGATATAATTCCAAAAAAGTGTCTGTAATTTTTAGGGATTGTAAACTCTTTTTAGTTTTTAAATAGGAAGTTCTTCAATCGTCAGGAAAAGGGGGAGGCGGGGGATTTATAACAGAGTGTTGACTCCCAATCCATAAGTCATTCCTTAAAAAAATATAGCCCTTTACGCATGATAAATCACTTTACAATCATCTACGATCGTTAGGTCAGCTTTTTGTAAATGGCAAAAATAATGTCTTGTTTGACTCGAGTAAATATCCCACCCCACGTTCACTTGAGAATTTAATGTTATTCTCTTTAAAAGGTTTGGATCCATAGGTCATTTGAATTTTTAACATGTTTCAAGCATGTATATCCATTTTTTTAAACATTTATAGAAAAATCTCTTTCTTATAAAATTCCGAGCTATTAGGGTTGAACTAGTGGAATTTCCCAAACTTGGGTAAAAAAACTTTTGTGTTCATTTGTGGTGTGTCTATAAATTTTCTTACTTACATTTGTTCATTTATTTAAATTCTTTCCACACATAAACTCTAAAATTTTACTTTTGTTGTGGTCTATTTGCCTTTTACCTTTTTTTGTGTACGAGATGAAGGAAAAATGAAAACTGAAGTTTTGATTTAAGAAAAAAGCATACATCGAAAATGGAAATGAACAACACAAAAATGTAGAGAGAGATAATTCCAAAAAGTCTCTGTAATTTTTAGGGATTGTAAACTCTTCTTAGTTTTTATATACGAGGTTCTGCAATTGTTGGGAAAAGGGGAGGCGAGGGATTTTTAACTGAGTGTTGACTCCCAATCCATAAATCATTCCTTAAAAAAATAAAGCCTGTTACGCCTTATAAATCATTTTACAATCATCTATGATCATTAGGTCAGCTTTTTGTAAATGGGCAAAATAATGGCTTGTTTGACTCGGGTAAATATCCACCCGCACGTTCACTTGAGAATTTAATGTTATTCTCTTTAAAAGGTTTGGATACATTGGTCATTTACATCTTTAACATGTTTAAAGCATGCATATCCATTTTTTAAAACTTGTGTTGAAAAATCTCTTTCTTCTAAACTTCCGAGCTATTAGGGTTGAACTAGGGGAATTTCCCAAACTTGGATAACAAAACTTTTGTGCTCATTTGTGGTGTGTGAATAAATTTTCTTTACTTACATTAGTTTATTGCTTTAAATTCTTTCCATACATCAGCTCTAAAATTTTCATTTTGTTGTGATCTATTTGCCTTTTATCTCTTTTTTTTGGTTTAGGAGATGAAGGGAAAGTGAAAAATCAAGTTTGATTTAAGAAAAAAGCATACATCTAAAATGGAAATGCACAATGCAAAAATTTAGAGAGAGATAATTCCAAAAGTCTCTGTAATTTTTAGGGATTGTAAACTCTTTTTAGATTTCATTTTTAAGGCTCTGCAAACGTCGGGATAAGGGGGAGGCAGGAGATTTTTAACAGAGTGTTGACCCCTTAAGTCATTCCTCACAAAAATAAAGGTCGTTGCTCATTATAAATTACTTTACAATAATCTATGATCGTTAGGTCAGCTTTTTGTAAATGGACGAAATATTTGCTTCTTTGACTTGGGTAAATATCCCACCGCACGTTCACATGAGAATTTAATGCTATTATCTTTCAAAGGTTTGGATCCATAAGTCATTTGCATCTTTAACATGTTTCAAACATGCTTATCCTTTTTTTAAAACATGTGTAGAAAAGTCTCTTTCATATAAAATTCAGAGGTATTAGAGTTGAACTAGTGGTATTTCCCAAACTTGGATAACAAAACTTTTGTATTCATTTGTGGTGTGTGAATAAATTTTCTTTACTTACATTTGTTTATAGCTTTAAATTCTTTCCATATATCAACTCTAAAATTTTCATTTCCTTGTGATCTATTTGTCTTTTTCCTCTTTTTTTATTTTACGAGATGAAGGGAAAGTGAAAACTCAAGTTTTTATTTAAGAAAAAAACTTACATCTAAGATGGAAATGCACAATGCACAAATGTAGAGAGAGATAATTTCAAAAAGTGTCTGTAATTTTTAGGGATTGTAAACTCTATTTAGTTTTTATTCATCAGGTTCTGCAATCGTCGTGAAAAGGGGGAGGCGAGGGATTTTTAACTCAGTGTTGACTCCCAATCCATAAGTCATTCCTTAAGAAAATAAATCCCGGTACGGAAGATAAATCACTTTACAATCATTTATGATCGTTAGGTCAGCTTTTTGTAAATGGCGAAATAATGGCTTGTTGACTCATGTAAATATCCCACCACACGTTCTCTTGAGAATTTAATGTTATTTTCTTTAAAAGGTTTGGATCCATAGGCCATTTGCATCTTTAACTTGGTTCAATCATGTATATCCATTTTTTTAAAACATGTGTAGAAAAATCTCTTTCTTATTAAATTTTGAGCTATTAGGGTTGAACTAGTGGAATTTCCCGAACTTGGATAACAAAACTTTTGTGTTCATTTGTTGTGTGTGAATAAATTTTCTTTACTTAAATTTTGTTTATTGCATTAAATTTTTTCCATACATCAACTCTAAAATTTTCATTTTGTTGTGATCTATTTTCCTTGTATCTCTTTTTTTTATTTAGGAGATCAAGGGAAAATGAAAACTCATGTTTTGATTTAAGAAAATAGCATACATCTAGAATGAAAATGGACAATGCACAAATGTCGAGAGAGATAATTCAAAAAAGTGTCAGTAATTTTTAGAGATTGTAAACTCTTTTAAGTTTCTATTTATGAGGTTCTGCAATCTTCGGCAAAACTGGGAGGCAGGGGATTTTTAACTGAGTGTTGACTCCCAATCCAAAAATCATTCCTTAAAAAAAAAATCCCGTTACGCCTTATAAATCATTTTACAATCATCTATGATCGTTAGGTCAGCTTTTTGTAAATGGGCAAAATAATTGCTTGTTTGACTCGGGTAAATATCCACCCGCACGTTCACTTGAGAAATTAATGTTATTCTCTTTAAAAGGTTTGGATACATAGGTCATTTACATATTTAACATGTTAAAAGCATGCATATCCATTTTTTACAACTTGTGCAGAAAAATCTCTTTCTTAGAAAATTTCGAGCTATTAGGGTTGAACTTGTGGAATTTCCCAAACTTGGATAACAAAGCTTTTGTGTTCATTTGTGGTGTGTGAATAAATTTTTTTTGTTTAAATTTGTTTATTCCTTTAAATTATTTCCATACATCAACTCTAAAATTTTTATTTTCTTGTGAGCTATTTGCCTTTTATCTCTTTTTTTTGTTTACGAGATGAAGGGAATGTGAAAAGTACATTTTTGATTTAAGAAAAAAGTATATATTTAAATTGGAAATGCACAATGCACAAATGTAGAGAGAGATAATTCCAAAAAGTGTCTATAATTTTTTAGGGAATGTAAAATCTTTTTAGTTTTTAATTATCTGGTTCTTCAATTGTCGGGAAAAGGGGGAGGCGAGGGATTCTTAACAAAGTGTTGACTCCCAATCCATAAGTCATTCCTTACAAAAATATAGCCCTTGACACAAGATAAATCACTTTACAATCATCTATGATCGTTAGGTCAGCTTTTGGTAAATTGCCAAAATAATGTCTTGTTCGACTAGGGAAAATATCCCACCCCACATTCACTTGAGAATTTAATGTTATTCTTTTTAAAAGGTTTGGATCCATAGGTCATTTGCATATTTAACATGTTTGAAGCATGCATATATATTTTTTAAAACATTTGTAGAAAAATCTCTTTCTTAAACAATTCCGAGCTATTAGGGTTGAACTAGTGGAATTTCCCAAACTTGGATAACAAAACATTTGTGTTCATTTGTGGTCTGTCTATAAATTTTCTTACTTGTATTTGTTTATTGATTTAAATTCTTTCCATACATAAACTCTAAAATTTTCATTTTTTTGTGATCTATTTGCCTTTTACCTCTTTTTTTTGTTTACGAGATGAAGGGAAAGTGAAAACTCAAGTTTTGATTTAAGAAAAAAGCATACATCGAAAATGGAAATGCACAATGCAAAAATGTAGAGAGAGACAATTCCAAATACTCTCTGTAATTTTTAGGGATTGTAAATTCTTTTTATTTTTTATTTATATGGTTCTGCAATTCTTGGGAAAAGGGGGAGACAGGGGATTTTTAACAGAGGGTTGACTCCCAATCCATAAGTCATTCCTTACAAAAATATAGCTCGTTACGCATGATAAATCACTTTACAATCATCTATGATCGTTAGGTCTACTTTTTGTAATTGAAAAAATAATGGCTTGTTTGATTCTGGTACATATCTCACCGCACGCTCACTTTGGAATTTAATGTTATTCTGTTTAAAAGGTTTGGATTCGTAGACTGTTTGCATCTTTAACATTTTCAAGCTTGCATATCCATTTTTTAAAACATATGTAAAAAAATCTCTTTCTTATAAAACTCCGAGCTATTAGGGTTGAACTAGTGGAATTTCCCAAACATGGATAACAAAACTTTCGTGTTCATTTGTGGTGTGAAAATAAATTTTCTTTACTTATATTTATTTATTGTTTTAAATTCTTTCCATACATAAACTCTAAAATTTTCATTTTGTTGAGATCAATTTGCCTTTTATCTTTTTTTTTTTTTTGTTTATGAGATGAAGGGAAAGTGAAAACTCAAATTTTGATTTTAGAAAAAGCTATACATCTAAAATGGAAATGCACAATGTACAAATGTAGAGAGAGATAATTCCAAAAATTCTCTGTGTTTTTTAGGGATTGTAAACTCTTTCAAGATTTTATTTTTCTGGTTCTGCAATTATTGGGAAAAGAGGGAGGCGGGAGATTTTTAACAGAGAGTTGACTCCAAATCTATAAGTCATTCCTTAGAAAAATAAAGGCCGTTACACGTGATAAATCATTTTACAATCATCTATGATCGTTAGGTCAGCTTTTTGTAAATGGGCAAAATAATGGCTTCTTTAACTCGGGTAATTATCCCACCGCACGTTCACTTGAGAATTTAATGCTATTCTCTTTAAAAGTTTTGGATCCATAGGTCATTTGAAACTTTAACATGTTTCAAGCATGGTTGTCCATTTTTTAAAACATGTGTTGAAAAATCTCTTTCATATAAAATTCAGAGTTATTGGGGTTCAACTAGTGGAATTTCACAAACTTGGATAAAAAAACTTTTGTGTTCATTTATGGTGTGTTAATAAATTTTCTTTACTTAAATTTGTTTATTGCTTTAAATTATTTCCATACATCAACTCTAAAATTTCCATTTTGTTGTGATCTATTTGCCTTTTACCTCTTTTTTTTGTTTACGAAATGTAGGGAAAGTGAAAACTCAATTTTTTATTTAAGAAAAAAACTTACATCTAAAATGGAAATGCACAATGCACAAATGTAGAGAGCGATAATTTTAAAAAGTTTCTGCAATTTTTAGGGATTGTAACTCTTTTTCATTTTTATTTATCAAGTTCTACAATCGTCGGGAAAAGGGGGAGGCGGGGGATTTTTAACTGAGTGTTGACTCCCAATCCATTAGTCATTTCTTACAAAAATGAAACCCATTATGCAAGATAAATCACTTTAAAATAATCTATGATCGTTAGGTCAGCTTTTTGTAAATGGGCGAAATAATTGCTTGTTTGACTCGGGTAAATATCCCACCACACGTTCACTTGAGAATTTATTGTTATTCTCTTGAAAAGCTTTCGATCCATAGGTCATTTGCATTTTTAACATGTTTCAGGCATGCTTATCCATTTTTCATAACATGTGTAGAAAAATCTCTTTCTTACAAAATTCAGAGTTATTAGGGTTGAACTAGTGGATTTCCCATACTCGGACAACAAAACTTTTGTGTTCATTTGTGGTGTGTGAATAAATTTTATTTACCTACAATTGTTGATTGCTTTAAATTATTTCCATTAATCAACTCGAAAATTTTCATTTTGTTGTGATCTATTTGCCTTTTACCTCTTTTTTTTGTTTACAAGATGAAAGGAAAGTAAAAAATCATGTTTTTATTTAAGAAAAAAATATACACTAAAATGGAAATGCACATCGTACAGATGTAGAAAGAGATAATTTTAAAAAGTGTCTGTAATTTTTAGGGATTGTAAACTCTTTTTAGTTTTTATTTATCAGGTTCTATAATTGTTGGGAAAAGGGGGAGGCGGGGGATTTTTAACTGAGTGTTGACTCCCAATCCATAAATCATTCCTTAAAAAAATAATGCCCGTTACAAAAGATAAATCACTTTACAATCATCTGTGATCGTTAGGTCAGCTTTTTGTAAATGGGCGAAATAATGGCTTGTTTGACTTGGAAAAATTCCCTCCGCACTTTCACTTGAGAATTTACTGCTATTCTCTTAAAAAGGTTTGGATCCATAGGTCATTTGCATCTTTTACATTGTTTCAAGCATGTATATCCATTTTTTAAAACATGTGTAGAAAAATCTGTTTTTTATAAAATTCAGAGTTATTAGGGTTGAACTAGTGGAATTTTCCTAACTTGGATAACAAAACTTTTGTGTTCATTTGTGATGTGTGAATAAATTTCATTTACTTACATTTGTTTATTGCTTTAAATTGTTTCCATGCATAAACTCTAAAATTTTCTTTTTGTTGTGGTCTTTTTGCCTTTTATCTCTTTTTTTTGTTTACAAGTTGAAGGGAAAGTGAAAACTCAAGTTTTTATTTAAGAAATAAGTGTACATCTAAAATGGTAATGCAAAATGCACAAAAGTAGAGAGAGATATTTTGAAAAAGTGTCTGTAATTGTTAGGGATTGTAAACACTTTTTAGTTTTGATTGATCTGGTTTACAATCGTCGGGAAAAGAGGGAGGCAGGCCATTTTTAACTGACTGTTGACTCCTAATCTATAAGTCATTCCTCATAAAAATATAGCCAGTTACACATGATAAACACTTTTCAATCTGCTATGATTGGTATGTCAGCTTTTTCTAAATGGGCAAAATAATGGCTTGTTTGACACGGGAAAATATCCCACTTTACGTTCACTTGAAAATTTAATGTTATTTTCTATAAAAGGTTCGGATCCATAGGTAATTTGCATCTTTAACTTGTTTCAAGCTTCTATATCCATTTTTTAAAACATGTGTAGAAAAATCACTTTCTTATAAAATTTTGTGCTATTTGGGTTGAACTAGTGGAATTTCCCAAACTTGGCTAAAAAAACTTTTGTGTTCATTTGTGGTGTGTCTATAAATTTTCTTACTTACATTTGTTCATTGATTTAAATTCTTTCCGTACATAAACTTTAAAATTTTTATTTTGTTGTGATCTATTAGCCTTTTACCTCTTTTTTTTTGTTTACGAGATGAAGGGAAAGAGAGAACAGAAATTTTGATTTAAGAAAAAAGCATACATAGAAAATGGAAATGCACAATGCACAAATGTAGAGAGAGATAATTCCAAAAAGTCTCTATAATTTTTAGGGATTTTAAAATCTTTTTAATTTTTATATACGAGGTTCTGCAATTGTTGGGAAAAGGGGAGGCGGGGGATTTTTAACTGAATGTTGACTCTCAATCCATATGTCATTCTTTACGAAAATATAACCTGTTACGCATGATAAATCACTTTACAATCATCTATAATCGTTAGTTCAGCTTTTTTTAACTGGGCAAAATAATGGCTTGTCTGACTCTGGTAAATTTCCCACCGCACGTTCACTTTGGAATTTAATGTTATTCTCATTAAAAGGTTTGGATCCATAGCTCATTTCCATCTTTAACATGTTTCAAGCCTGCATATCCATTTTTTAAAACATATGAAGAAAAATCTCTTTCTTATTAAATTCCGAGCTATAAGGGTTGAACTAGGGGAATTTCCCAAACTTGGATAACAAAACTTTTGTGTTCATTTGTGGTGTGTGAATAAATTTTCTTTACTGACATTAGTTTATTGCTTTTAATTCTTTCCATACATCAACTCTAAAATTTTCATTTTGTTGGGATCTATTTGCATTTTATCTCTTTTTTTTTTGTTTACGAGATGAAGGGAAAGTGAAAACTCAAGTTTTGATTTAAGAAAAAAGCATACATCTAAAATGAAATGCACAATGCACAAATTTAGAGAGAGATAATTCCAAAAAGTCTCTGTAATTTTTTGGGATTGTAAACTCTTTTTAGATTTCATTTTTAAGATTCTGCAATCGTCTGGAAAAGGGGGAGGCAGGAAATATTTAACAGAGTGTTGACTCCCAATCCATATGTCATTCCTTACAAAAATAAAGGTCGTTACGTATTATAAATCACTTTACAATAATTTATGATCGTTAGGTCAGCTTTTTGTAAATGGGCGAAATAATGGTTTGTTTGACTCGGGTAAATATCCCATCACACGCTCACTTGAGAATTTAATATTATTCTCTTTAAAAGGTTTGGATCCATAGGTCATTTACATCTTTAACATGTTTAAAGCATGCATATCCATTTTTTATAACTAGTGTAGAAAAATCTTTTCCTTAAAAAATTCCGAACTATTAGGGTTGAACTTGTGGAATTTCCCAAACTTGGATAACAAAGCTTTTGTGTTCATTTGAGGTGTGTGAATAAATTTTATTTGATTACATTTTTTTATTGCTTTAAATTATTTCCATACATCAAGTCTAAAATTTTTATTTTGTGGCGATCTATTTGCCTTTTACCTCTTTTTTTTGTTTACGAGATGAAGGGAAAGTGAAAACTCATCTTTTTATTTGGAAAAAAACATACATCCAAAATGGAAATCCACAATGCACAAATGTAGACAGAGATAATTTTAAAAAGTGTCTATAATTTTTACGGATTGTAAACTCTTTTGAGTTTTTATTTATAGGTTCAGCAATCGTCGGGAAAAGGGGGAGACAGGGGATTTTTAACTGAGTATTGACAACCAATCCATAAGTCATTCCTTAAAAATAATAAACCCCGTTGTGCAAGATAAATCACTTTACAATCATCTATGATCGTTAGGTCAACTTTTGGTAAATGGGCGAAATAATCGCTTGTTTGACTTGGGTAAGTATCCCACCACACATTCACTAGAGAATTTAAAGCTATTCTCTTTAAATGGTCTTGATCCATAGGTCATTTGCAACTTTTAACATGTTTCAAGCATTCTTATCCATTTTTTAAAATATTTGTAGAAGAATATTTTTATAATAAAATTCAGAGTTATTAGGGTTGAACTAGTGGAATTTCCCAAACTTGGATAACAAAACTGTTGTGTTCATTTGTGGTGTGTGAATAAATTTTCTTTACTTACATTAGTTTATTGCTTTAAATTCTTTCCATACATCAACTCTAAAATTTTCATTTTGTTGTGATTTGTTTGCTATCTCTGTTTTTTTTGTTTACGAGATGAAGAGAAAGTGAAAACTCAAGTTTTGATTTAAGAAAAAAGCATACATCTAAAATGAAATGCACAGTGCACAAATTTAGGGAGACATAATTCCAAAAAGTCTCTGTAATTTTTAGGGATTTTAAACTCTTTTTAGATTTCATTTTTAAGTTTCTGCAATCGTCTAGAAAAGGGGGAGGCAGCAGATATTTAACAGAGTGTTGACTCCCAATCCATATGTCATTCCTTACAAAAATAAAGGCCGTTACGTATTATAAATCGCTTTACTTTAATCAATGATCGTTAGGTCAGCTTTTTGTAAATGGGAGAAATAATGGCTTCTTAACTCGGGTAAATATCCCACCACACGTTCACTTGAGAATTTAATGCTATTCTCTTTGAAAGGTTTGTATCCATAAGTCATTTGCATCTTTAAGATGTTTCAAACATGCTTATCCATTTTTTAAAACATGTTAAGAAAAATCTCTTTCATATAAAATTCAGAGTTATTAGGGTTGAACTAGTGGTATTTGCCAAACTTGGATAACAAAACTTTTGTATTCATTTCTGGTGTGTGAATAAATTTTCTTTACTTACATTTGTTTATTGCTTTAAATTCTTTCCATATATCAAATCAAAAATTTTCATTTCGTTGTGATCTATTTGCCTTTTACCTCTTTTTTTATTTTACGAGATGAAGGGCAAGTGAAAGCTCAAGTTTTTATTTAAGAAAAAAACTTACATCTAAAATGGAAATGCACAGTACACAAATGTAGAGAGAGATAATTTCAAAAAGTGTCTGTAATTTTTAGGGATTGTAAACTCTTTTCAGTTTTTATTTATCAGGTTTTGCAATAGTCGTGAAAAGGGGGAGGCGGGGGATTTTTAACAGAGTGTTGACTCCCAATCCATAAGTCATTCCTTAAAAAAATAAAGCCCGTTATGCAAGATAAATCACTTTACAATCATTTGTGATCGTTAGGTCAGCTTTTTGTAAATGAGCGACATAATGGCTTGTTTGACTCCGGTAAATATCCCACCGCACGTTCTCTTGAGAATTTAATGTTATTTTCTTTAAAAGGTTTGGATCCATAGGTCATTTGTATCTTTAACTTGTTTCAAGCAATGATATCTATTTTTTATAATTAGTGTAGAAAAATCTCTTCCTTAAAAAATTCCGAACTATTAGGGTTGAACTTGTGGAATTTCCCAAACTTGGATAGCAAAGCTTTTGTGTTCATATGAGGTGTGTGAATAAATTTTATTTGCTTACATTTGTTTATTGCTTTAAATTATTTCTATGCATCAACTCTAAAATTTTCATTTTGTGGTGATCTATTTGCCTTTTACCTCTTTTTTTTTGTTTACGAGATGAAGGGAAAGTGAAAACTCATGTTTTTATTTAGAAAAAAACATACATCTAAAATGGAAAACCACAATGCACAAATGCAGAGAGAGATAATTTTAAAAAGTGTCTATAATTTTTAGGGATTGTAAACTCTTTTTAGTTTTTATTTATAGGTTCTGCAATCGTCGGGAAAAGGGGGAGGCGGGGGATTTTTAACTAAGTGTTGACACCCAATCCATAACTCATTCCTTAAAAAAATAAAGTCCGTTGTGCAAGATAAATCACTTTACAATCATCTATGATCGTTAGGTCAGCTTTTGGTAAATGGGCAAAATAATGGCTTGTTTGACTTGGGTAAATATCCCACCGCACGTTCACTTGAGAATTTAATGCTATTCTCTTTAAATGGTTTTGATCCATAGGTCATTTGCATCTTTTAACATGTTTCAAGCATTCTTATCCACTTTTTAAAATATTTGTAGAAAATCATTTTCTAATAAAATTCAGAGTTATTAGGGTTGAACTTGTGGAATTTCCCAAACTTGGATAACAAAACTGTTGTGTTCATTTGTGGTTTGTGAATAAATTTTCTTTACTTACATTAGTTTATTGCTTTGAATTCTTTTCATACATTAACTCTAAAATTTTCATTTTGTTGTGATCTATTTGCCTTTTATCTCTTTTTTTTTTTTTGTTTATGAGATGAAGGGAAAGTGAAAACTCAAGTTTTGATTTAAGAAAAAAGCATACATCTAAAATGAAATGCACAGTGCACAAATTTAGATAGAGATAATTCCAAAAAGTCTCTGTAAAATGTAGGGATTGTAAACTCTTTTTAGATTTCATTTTTAAGATTCTGCAATCCTCTGGAAAAGGGGGAGGCAGCAGATATTTAACAGAGTGTTGACTCCCAATCCATATGTCATTCCTTACAAAAATAAAGGCCGTTACGTATTATAAATCACTTTACTGTAATCTATGATCGTTAAGTCAAATTCTTGTAAATGGGAGAAATAATGGCTTCTTAACTCGGGTAAATATCCCACCACACGTTCACTTGAGAATTTAATGCTATTCTCTTTGAAAGGTTTGTATCCATAAGTCATTTGCATCTTTAACATGTTTCAAACATGCTTATCCATTTTTTAAAACATGTTTAGAAAAATCTCTTTCATATAAAATTTAGAGTTATTAGGGTTGAACTAGTGGTATTTGCCAAACTTGGATAATAAAACTTTTGTATTCATTTGTGGTGTGAGAAGAAATTTTCTTTACTTACATTTGTTTATTGCTTTAAATTCTTTCCATATATCAAATCTAAAATTTTCATTTCGTTGTGATCTATTTGCCTTTTACCTCTTTTTTTATTTTACGAGATGAAGAGCAAGTCAAAACTCATGTTTTTTATTTAAGGAAAAAACTTACCTCTAAAATGGAAATGCACAATGCACAAATGTACAAAGAGATAATTTCAAAAAGTGTCTGTAGTTTTTAGGGATTGTAAACTCTTTTTGGTTTTTATTTATCAGGTTCTGCAATAGTCGTGAAAAGGGGGAGGCGGGGGATTTTTAACTGAGTGTTGACTCCCAAACCATAAGTCATTCCTTACAAAAATAAAGCCCGTTAAGCAAGATAAATCACTTTACAATCATTTATGACCGTTAGGTCAGCTTTTTGTAAATGGGTGACATAATGGCTTGTTTGTCTCGGGTAAATATCCCACCGCACGTTCTCTTGAGAATTTAATGTTATTTTCTTTAAAACGTTTGGATCCATAGGTCATTTGTATCTTTTACTTGTTTCAAGAATGTATATCTATTTTTTAAAACATGTGTAGACAAATCTCTTTCTTATTAAATTTCGAGCTATTAGGGTTGAACTAGTGGAATTTCCCAAAATTGGATGACAAAACTTTTGTGTTCATTTGTCGTGTGTGAATAAATTTTCTTTACTTAAATTTTGTTTATTTCTTTAAATTCTTTCCATACATCAAGTCTGAAATTTTCATTTTGTTGTGAACTATTTTCCTTGTATCTCATTTTTTTATTTACGAGATGAAGGGAAAGTGAAAACTCATGTATTGATTTAAGAAAAAAGCATACATCTAAAATGGAAATGGACAATGAACAAATGTAGAGAGAGATAATTCAAAAAAGTGTCACTATTTTTTAGAAATTGTAAACTCTTTTTAGTTTTTATTTATGAGATTCTGCAATCTTCGGCAAAAGGGGGAGGCGGGGGATTTTTAACTGAGTGTTGACTCCCAATCCATAAATAATTCCTTACAAAAATATAGCCCGTTATGCCTTATAAATCACTTTACAATCCTCTATGATCGTTAGGTCAGCTTTTTGTAAATGGGCAAAATAATGGGTTGTTTGACTCGGGTAGATATCCCATCGCACGCTCACTTGAGAATTTAATGTTATTCTATTTAAAAGGTTTGGATCCATAGGTCATTTACATCTTTAACATGTTTAAAGCATGCATATCCATTTTTTATAACTAGTGTAGAAAAATCTCTTCCTTAAAAAATTTCGAACTATTAGGGTTGAACTTGTGGAATTTCCCAAACTTGGATAACAAAGCTTTTGTGTTCATTTGAGGTGTGTGAATAAATTTTATTTGCTTACATTTGTTTATTGCTTTAAATTATTTCCATACATCAACTCTAAAATTTTCATTTTGTGGTGATCTATTTGCCTTTAACCTCTTTTTTTTTTTTTTGTTTACAAGATGAAGGCAAAGTGAAAACTCATGTTTTTATTTAGAAAACACAATACATCTAAAATGGAAATCCACAATGCACAAATGCAGAGAGAGATAATTATAAAAAGTGTCTGCAATTTTTAGGGATTGTAAACTCTTTTTAGTTTTTATTTATAGGTTCTGCAATCGTCGTGAAAAGGGGAGGTGGGGGATTTTTAACTGAGTGTTGACTCCCAATCCATAAGTCATTCCTTAAAAAAAATAAAGCCAGTTGCGCAAGATAAATCACTTTACAATCATCTATGATCGTTAGGTCAGCTTTTTTTTAAATTGGCGAAATAATGGCTTGTTTGACTCGGGTAAATATCCCACCGCACGTTCACTTGAGAATTTAATGCTATTCTCTTTTAATGGTTTTGATCCATAGGGCATTTGCATATTTTAACATGTTTCAAGCATTCTTATCCATTTTTTCAAACATGTGTAGAAAAGTCTCTTTCATATAAAATTCAAAGTTATTAGGGTTGAAGTAGTGGTATTTCCCAAACTTGGATAACAAAACTTTTGTGTTCATTTGTGGTGCGTGAATAAATTTTCATTACTTACATTTATTTATTGCTTTAAATTCTTTCCATATAAAACTCTAAAATTTTCATTTTGTTGTTGTTTATTTGCCTTTTATCTCTTTTTTTTTGTTTACAAGAAGAAGGAAAGTGAAAACTCAAGTTTTGATATAAGAAAAAAGTATACATTTAAAATGGAAATGCACAATGCACAAATGTAGAGAGATAAAATTCCAAAAATGTTTTTTTAATTTTTAGGGATTGTAAACTCTTTTTAGTTTTTAAATATCAATTTCTTCCATCGTCAGGAAAAGGGGGAGGCGGGGGATTTATAACAGAGTGTTGACTCCCAATCCATAAGCCATTCCTTAAAAAAATATAACCCTTTACGCATGATAAATCACTTTAAAATCATCTACGATCGTTAGGTCAGCTTTTTGTAAATGGCAAAAACAATGTCTTGTTTGACTCGGGTAAATATCCCACCCTACGTTCACTTGAGAATTTAATGTTATTCCCTTTAAAAGGTTTGGATCCATAGGTCATTTGCATTTTTAACATGTTTCAAGCATGCATATCCATTTTTTAAAACATTTATAGAAAAATCTTTTTCTTATAAAATTCCGAGCTTTTAGGGTTCAACTAGTGGAATTTCCAAAACTTGGGTAAAAAAAATTTTATGTTCATTTGTGGTGTGTCTATAAATTTTCTTACTTACATTTGTTCATTTATTTAAATTATTTCCATACATAAACTCTAAAATTTTACTTTTGTTGTGGTCTATTTGCGTTTTACCTCTTTTTTTTGTTTACGAGATGAAGGGAAAATGAAAACTGAAGTTTTGATTTAAGAAAAAAGCATACATCGAAAATGGAAATGCACAATGCACAAATGTCTCTGTAATTTTAAGGGATTGTAAACTCTTTTTAGTTTTTATATACGAGGTTCTATAATTGTTGGGAAAAAGGGAGGCGGCGGATTTTTAACTGAGTGTTGACTCCCAATCCATAAGTCATTCCTTGCGAAAATATAGCCCATTATGCATGATAAATCTCTTTACAATCATCTATGATCGTTAGTTCAAATTTTTTTAATTTGGCAAAATAATGGGTTCTCTGACTCTGGTAAATATCCCGCCGCACGTTCACTTTCGAATTTAATGTTATTCTCATTAAAATGTTTGGATCTGTAGGTCATTTTCAGCTTTAACATGTTTCAAGCATGCATATCCATTTTTTAAAACATGTGAAGAAAAATCTCTTTCTTATAAAATTCCGAGCTATAAGGGTTGAACAAGGGGAATTTCCCAAACTTGGATAACAAAACTTTTGTGTTCATTTGTGGTGTGTGAATAAATTTTCTTTACTTACATTAGTTTATTGCTTTAAATTCTTTCCATACATCAACTCTAAAATTTTCATTTTGTTGTGATCTATTTGCCTTTTATCTCTTTTTTTTGTTTAGGAGATGAAGGGAAAGTGAAAACTCATGTTTTGATTTAAGAAAAAAGCATACATCTAAAATGGAAGTGCACAATGCAAAAATTTAGAGAGAGATAATTCCAAAAGTCTCTGTAATTTTTAGGGATTGTAAACTCTTTTTAGATTTCATTTTTAAGGCTCTGCAATCGTCGGGATATGGGGGAGGCATGAGATTTTTAACAGAGTATTGACCGTTATGCATTATAAATTACTTTACAATAATCTATGATCGTTAGCTCAGCCTTTGTAAATGGACGAAATATTTGCTTCTTTGACTCGGGTAAATATCCCACCGCACGTTCACTTGAGAATTTAGTGCTATTCTCTTTCAAATGTTTGGATCCATAATCTATTTGCATCTTTAACTTGTTTCAAACATGCTTATCCATTTTTTCAAACAAGTGTAGAAAAGTCTCTTTCACATAAAATTCCGAGTTATTAGGGTTGAACTAGTGGTATTTCCCAAACTTGGATAACAAAACTTTTGTCTTCATTTGTGGTGTGCGAATAAATTTTCTTTAATTACAATTTTTTATTTCATTAAATTCTTTCCATATATCAACTCTAAAATTTTCATTTTGTTGTGATCTATTTGCCTTTTACCACTTTTTTTTATTTTACAAGATGAAGGGAAAGTGAAAACTCAAGTTTTTATTTAAGAAAAAAACTTACATCTAAAATAGAAATGCACAATGCACAAATGTAGAGAGGGATAATTTCAAAAATTGTCTGTAATTTGTAGGTATTGTAAAATATTTTTAGTTTTTATTTATCAGGTTCTGCAATCGTCATGCAAAGGGGGAGGCGAAGGATTTTTAACTCAGTGTTGACTCCCAATCCTAGGAAATAAAGCCTGGTATGGAAGATAAATCACTTTACAATCATCTATGATCGTTAGGTCAGCTTTTTGAAAATGGGCGAAATAATAGCTTGTTTGACTCGAGTAAATATCCCACTGCACGTTCTCTTGAGAATTTAATGTTATTTTCTTTAAAAGGTTTCGATCCATAGGTCATTTGCATCTTTAACTTGTTTCAAGCATGTATATACATTTTTTAAAACATGTGTAGAAAAATCTCTTTCTTATTAAATTCCGAACTATTAGGGTTGAACTTGTGGAATTTCCCAAACATGGATAACAAAGCATTTGTGTTCATTTGAGGTGTGTGAATAAATTTTCTTTGCTTACATTTTTTTATTGCTTTAAATTATTTCCATACATCAACTCTAAAATTTTCATTTTGTGGTGATCTATTTGCCTTTAACCTCTTTTTTGTTTTTGTTTACAAGATGAAAGGAAAGTGAAAACTCATGTTTTTATTTAGAAAAAAACATACATCTAAAATGGAAATCCACAATGCACAAATGTAGAGAGAGATAATTATAAAAAGTGTCTGTAATTTTTAGGGCTTGTAAACTCTTTTTAGTTTTTTTATAGGTTCTGCAGTCATCGTGAAAAGGGGAGGTGGGGGATTTTTAACTGAGTGTTGACTCCCATTCCATAAGTCATTCCTTAAAAAAAATAAAGCCAGTTGCGCAAGATAAATCACTTTACAATCATCTATGATCGTTAGGTCAGCTTATTTTTAAATGGGCGAAATAATGGCTTGTTTGACTCGGGTAAATATCCCACCGCACGTTCACCTGAGAATTTAATGCTATTCTCTTTTAATGGTTTTGATCCATAGGGCATTTGCATATTTTAACATGTTTCAAGCATTCTTATCCATTTTTTCAAACATGTGTAGAAAAGTCTCTTTCATATAAAATTCAGAGTTATTAGGGTTGAACTAGTGGTATTTCCCAAACTTGGATAACAAAACTTTTGTCTTCATTTGTGGTGTGTGAATAAATTTTCTTTAATTACAATTGTTTATTGCTTTAAATTATTTCCAAATATCAACTCTAAAATTTTCATTTCGTTTGATCTATTTGCCTTTTACCTCTTTTTTTATTTTACGAGGTGAAGGGAAAGTGAAAACTCAAGTTTTTATTTAAGAAAAAAACTTACATCTAAAATGGAAATGCACAATGCACAAATGTAGAGAGAGATAATTTCAAAAAGTGTCTGTAATTTTTAGGGATTGTAAACTCTTTTTAGTTTTTATTTATCAGGTTCTGCAATCGTCATGAAAAGGGGGTGGCAAAGGATTTTTAACTCAGTGTTGACTCCCAATCGATAAGTCATTCCTTAAGAAAATAAAGCCTGGTATGGAAGATAAATCACTTTACAATCATCGATGATCGTTAGGTCAGTTTTTTGAAAATGGGCAAAATATTGGCTTGTTTGACTCGAGTAAATATCCCACCGGACGATCTCTAAAGAATTTAATGTTATTTTCTTTAAAAGGTTTGGATCCATAGGTCATTTGCATCTTTAACTTGTTTCATGCATGTATATACATTTTTTAAAACATGTGTAGAAAAATCTCTTTCTTATTAAATTTCGAGCTATTAGGGTTGAACTAGTGGAATTTCCCGAACTTGGATTACAAACCTTTTGTGTTCATTTGTCGTGTGTGAATAAATTTTCCTTACTTACATTTTTTTATTGCATTAAATTCTTTCCATACATCAACTCTAGAATTTTCATTTTGTTGTGATCTATTTTCCTTGTTTTTTTTTTATTTATGAGATAAAGGGAAAGTGAAAACTCATGTTTTGATTTAAGAAAATATCATACATCTAGAATGTAAATGGACAATGCACAAATGTAGAGAGAGATAATTCAAAAAAGTGTCAGTAATTTTTAGAGATTGTAAACTCTTTTAAGTTTTTATTTATGAAGTTCTGCAATCTTCGGCAATAGGGGGAGGCAGGGGAATTTTAACCCAGTGTTGACTCCCAATCCATAAATCATTCCTTACAAAAATAAAGCCCGTTACGCCTTATGAATCACTTTACAATCATCTATGATCGTTAGGTCAGCTTTTTGTAAATGGGCAAAATAATGGCTTGTTTGACTCGGGTAAATATCCACCCGCACGTTCACATGAGAATTTAATGTTATTCTCTTTAAAATGTTTGGATACGTATGTCATTTACATCTTTAACATGTTTAAAACATGCATATCCATTTTTTAAAACTTGTATAGAAAAATCTCTTTCTTAAAAAATTCCGAACCATTAGGATTGAACTTGTGGAATTTCCCAAACTTGGATAACAAAGCGTTAGTGTTCATTTGTGGTGTATGAATAAATTTTCTTTGCTTACATTTGTTTATTCCTTTAAATTATTTCCATACATCAACTCTAAAATTTTTATTTTGTTGTGAGCTATTTGCCTTTTATCTCTTTTTTTTTTTTTTTATGAGATGAAGGGAATGTGAAAAGTACAGTTTTGGTTTAAGAAAAGAGTATACATTTAAAATGGAAATGCACAATGCACAAATGTAGAGAGAGATAATTCCAAAAAGTGTCTATAATTTTTAGGGAATGTAAACTCTTTCTAGTTTTTAAATATCTGGTTCTTCAATTGTCGGGAAAAGGGGGAGGCGGAGGATTTTTAACAAAGTGTTGACTCCCAATCGATAAGTCATTCCTTACAAAAATATAGCCCTTTACACCTGATAAATCACTTTACAATCATCTATGATCGTTAGGTCAGCTTTTTGTAAATGGCCAAAATAATGTCTTGTTTGACTAGGGAAAATATCCCACCCCACATTCACTTGAGAATTTAATGTTATTCTCTTTAAAAGTTTTGGATCCATAGGTCATTTGCATCTTTAACATGTTTCAAGCATGCATATATAGTTTTAAAAACATTTTTAGAAAAATCTCTTTCTTATACAATTCCAAGCTATTAGGGTTGAACTAGTGGAATTTCCCAAACTTGGATAACAAAACTTTTGTGTTCATTTGTGGTGTGTCTATAAATTTTCTAACTTCCATTTGTTTATTGATTTAAATTCTTTCCATACATAAACTCTAAAATTTTCATTTTGTTGTGATCTATTTTCTTTTTACCTTTTTTTTTTGTTTACGAGATGAAGGGAAAGTGAAAACTCAATTTTTGATTTAAGAAAAAAGCATAGATCGAAAATGGAAATGCACAATGCAAAAATGTAGAGAGCGATAATTCCAAATAGTCTCTGTAATTTTTAGGGATTGTAAACTCTTTTTAGTTTTTATATATATGGTTCTGCAATTCTCAGGAAAAGGGGCAAGCAGGGGATTTTTAACTAAGGGTTGACTCCCAATCCATAAGTCTTTCCTTAAGAAAATATAGCCCGTTACGCATGATAAATCACTTTACAATCATCTATGATCGTTAGGTCTACTTTTTGTAATTGGCAAAATAATGGCTTGTCTGATTCTGGTACATATCTCACCACACGTTCACTATGGAATTTAATGTTATTCTCTTTAAAAGGTTTGGATCCATAGGTGATTTGCATCTTTAACATGTTTCAAGTGTGCATATCCATTTTTTAAAACATGTGTAGAAAAATCTCTTTCTTATAAAACTCCGAGCTATTAACAAGTGGAATTTCCCAAACATGGATAACAAAACTTTCGTGTTCATTTGTGGTGTGAAAATAACTTTTCTTTACTTATATTTATTTATTGCTTTAAATTCTTTCCGTACATAAACTTTAAAATTTTCATTTTGTTGAGATCTATTTGCCTTTTATCTTTTTTTTTGTTTACGAGATGAAGGGAAAGTGAAAACTCAATTTTAATTTTAGAAAAAGCCATACATCTAGAATGGAAATTCACAATGTAGAAATGTAGAGAGAGATGATTCCAAAAATTCTCTATGATTTTTAGGGATTATAAACTCTTTTATCATTTTATTTTTCTGGTTCTGCAACTATTGGGAAAAGGGGGAGGCGAGAGATTTTTAACAGAGAGTTGACTCCAAATCCATAAGTCATTCCTTAGAAAAATAAAGCCCGTTACGCATGATAAATCATTTTACATTCATCTATGATCGTTAGGTTAGCTTTTTGTAAATGGGCAAAATAATGGCTTCTTTAACTCGGGTAATTATCCCACCGCACGTTCACTTGAGAATTTAATGCTATTCTCTTTAAAAGGTTTGGATCCATAGGTCATTTGAAACTTTAACATGTTTCAAGCATGGTTGTCCATATTTTAAAACATGTGTTGAAAAATCTCTTTCATATAAAATTCAGAGTTATTAGGGTTCAACTAGTGGAATTTCCCAAACTTGGATAAAAAACTTTTGTGTTCATTTGTGGTGCGTGAATAAATTTTATTTACTTACATTTGTTGATTGCTTTAAATTATTTCCATTCATCAACTCTAAAATTTTCATTTTTTTGTGATCTATTTGCCTTTTACCTCTTTTTTTTGTTTACAAGATGAAGGGAAAGTGAAAACTCATGTTTTTATTTAAGAAAAAAATATACAACTAAAATGGAAATGCACATCGCATAGATGTAGAGAGAGATAATTTTAAAAAGTGTCTGTAATTTTTAGGGATTGTAAACTCTTTTTAATTTTTATTTATCAGGTTCTGCAATCGTTGGGAAAAAGGGGAGGTGGGGGATTTTTAACTGAGTGTTGAATCCCAATCCATAAATCATTCCTTAAAAAAATAAAGCCTGTTACACAAGATAAATCACTTTACAATCATCTGTGATCGTTAGGTCAGCTTTTTGTAAATGGGCGAAATAATGGCTTGTTTGACTTGGGTAAATATCCTTCCGAACTTTCACTAGAGAATTTACTGCTATTCTCTTAAAAAGGTTTGGATCCATAGGTCATTTGCATCTTTTACATTGTTTCAAGCATGTATATCCATTTTTTAAAACATGTGTAGAAAAATCTTTTTTTTATAAAATTCAGAGTTATTAGGGTTGAACTAGTGGAATTTCCCTAACTTGGATAACAAAACTTTGTGTTCATTTGTGGTATGTGAATAAAATTTCCTTTACTTACATTTTTTTTTGCTTTAAATTCTTTCCATGCACAAACTCTAAAATTTTCATTTTGTTGTGGTCTATTTGCCTTTTATCTCTTTTTTTTGTTTACAAGATGAAGGGAAAGTGAAAACTCAAGTTTTTATTTAAGAAATAAGTGTACATCTAAAGTGGAAATGCACAATGCACAAAAGTAGAGAGAGATATTTTGAAAAAGTGTCTGTAATTGTTAGGGATTGTAAACACTTTTTAGTTTTGATTGATCTGGTTTGCAATCGTCGGGAAAAGGGGGAGGCGGGGGATTTTTGACTGGGTGTTGACTCCTAATCTATAAGTCATTCCTCATAAAAATATAGCCTGCTACACGTGATAAATCACTTTTGAATCTACTATGATCTGTATGTCAGGTTTTTCTAAATGGGCAAAATAATGGTTGTTTGACACGGGTAAATATCCCACCGTACGTTCACTTGAAAATATAATGTTATTTTCTATAAATGGTTCGGATCCATAGGTCATTTGCATCTTTAACTTGTTTCAAGCTTGTATATCCATTTTTTAAAACATGTGTAGAAAAATCTCTTTCTTATAAAATTTTGAGCTATTAGGGTTGAACTAGTGGAATTTCCCAAACTTGGCTAAAAAAACTTTGGTGTTCATTTGTGGTGTGTCTAAAAATTTTCTTACTTACATTTGTTTATTGCTTTAAATTATTTCCATATATCAACTCTAAAATTTTCATTTCGTTGTGATCTATTTGCCTTTTACCTCTTTTTTTATTTTACGAGATGAAGGGCAAGTGAAAACTCAAGTTTTTATTTAAGAAAAAACTTACATCTAAAATGGAAATACACAATGCACAAATGTAGAGAGAGATAATTTCAAAAAGTGTCTGTAATTTTTAGCGATTGTAAACTCTTTTCTGTTTTTATTTATCAGGTTCTGCAATAGTCGTGTAAAGGGGGAGGCGGGGGATTTTTAACTGAGTGTTCACTCCCAATCCGTAATTCATTCCTTACAAAAATAAAGCCCGTTACGCAAGATAATCACTTTAGAATCATTTATGATCGTTAGGTCAGCTTTTTGTAAATGGGGGACATAATGGCGTGTTTGACTCGGGTAAATATTCCACTGCACGTTCTCTTGAGAATTTAATGTTATTTTCTTTAAAAGGTTTGGATCCATAGGTCATTTGTATCTTTAACTTGTTTCAAGCATGTATCTCTATTTTTTAAAACATGTGTAGAAAAATCTCTTTCTTATTAAATTTTGAGCTATTAGGGTTGAACTAGTGGAATTTCCCAAACTTGGATGACAAAACTTTTGTGTTCATTTGTCATGTGTGAATAAATTTGCTTTACTTATATTTTGTTTATTGCTTTAAATTCTTTCCATACATCAACTCTAAAATTTTCTTTTTTTTTTTATCTATTTTCTTGTATCTCATATTTTTATTTATGAGATGAAGGGAAAGTGAAAACTCATGTCTTGATTTAAGAAAAAAGCATACATTTAAAATGGAAAAGGACAATGCATAAATGTAGAGAGATAATTCAAAAAAATGTCACTAATTTTTAGAGATTTTAAACTCTTTTTAGTTTTTATTTATGAGATTCTGCAATGTTCGGCAAAAGGGGGAGGCGGGGGATTTTTAACTGAGTGTTGACTCCCAATCCATAAATAATTCCTTACAAAAATATAGCCCGTTATGCCTTATAAATCACTTTACAATCCTCTATGATCGTTAGGTCAGCTTTTTGTAAATGGGCGAAATAATGGGTTGTTTGACTTGGGTAAATATCCCATCGCGCACTCTCTTGAGAATTTAATGTTATTCTCTTTAAAAGGTTTGGATCCATAGGTCATTTACATCTTTAACATGTTTAAAGCATGCATATCCATTTTTTATAACTAGTGTTGAAAAATCTCTTCCTTAAAAAATTCCGAACTATTAGGGTTGAACTTGTGGAATTTCCCAAACTTGGATAACAAAGCTTTTGTGTTCATTTGAGGTGTGTGAATAAATTTTCTTTGCTTACATTTGTTTATTGCTTTAAATTATTTCCATACATCAACTCTAAAATTTTCATTTTGTGGTGATCTATTTGCCTTTTACCTCTTTTTTTTGTTTACGAGATGAAGTGAAAGTGAAAACTCATGTTTTTATTTAGAAAAAAACATACATCTAAAATGGAAATCCACAATGCACAAATGTAGAGAGAGATAATTTTTAAAAGTGTCTGTAATTTTTTGGGATTGTAAACTCTTTTTAGTTTTTATTTATAGGTTCTGCAATCGTCAAGAAAAGGGGGGGGGTGTGGGGATTTTATCTGAGTGTTGACTCCCAATCCATAAGTCATTCCTTAAAAAAAAATAAAGCCCGTTGCGCAAGATAAATCACTTTACATTCATCTATTATCATTAGGTCAGCTTTTTGTAAATGGGCGAAATAATGGCTTGGTTGACTCGGGTAAATATCCCACCGCACGTTCACTTGAAAATTTAATGCTATTCTCTTTAAATGGCTTTGATCCATAGGTCATTTGCATCTTTTAACATGTTTCAAGCATTCTTATCCATTTTTTAAAATATTTGTAGAAAAATCATTTTCTAATAAAATTCAGAGTTATTAGGGTTGAACTAGAGGAATTTCCCAAACTTGGATAACAAAACTGTTGTGTTCATTTGTGGTGTGTGAATAAATTTTCTTTAGTTATATTTATTTATTGTTTTAAATTCTTTCCATACATAAACTCTAAAAGTTTCATTTTGTTGTTGTTTATTTGCCTTTTATCTCTTTTTTTTTTGTTTACAAGAAGAAGGTAACTGAAAACTCAAGTTTTGATATAAGAAAAAAGTATACATTTAAAATGGAAATGCACAACGCACAAATGTAGAGAGATATAATTCCAAAAAAGTGTTTGTAATTTTTAGGGATTGTAAACTCTTTTTAGTTTTTAAATATCAAGTTCTTCAATCGTCAGGAAAAGGGGGAGCTGGGGGATTTATAACAGAGTGTGGACTCCCAATCCATAAGTCATTCCTTAAAAAAATATAGCCCTTTACGCATGATAAATCACTTGACAATCATCTACGATCGTTAGGTCAGCTTTTGGTAAATGGCAAAAATAATGTCTTGTTTGACTAGGGTAAATATCCCACCCCACGTTCACTTGAGATTTTAATGTTATTCTCTTTAAAAGGTTTGGATCCATAGGTCATTTGCATTTTTAACATGTTTCAAGCATGCATATCCATTTTTTAAAACATTTTTAGAAAAATCTCTTTCTTTGAAAATTCCGAGCAATTAGGGTTGAACTAGAGGAATTTCCCAAACTTTGGTAAAAAAACTTTTGTGTTCAATTGTGGTGTGTCTATAAATTTTCTTACTTACATTTGTTCATTTATTTAAATTCTTTCCATACATAAACTCTAAAATTTTACTTTTGTTGTGGTCTATTTGCCTTTTACCTCTTTTTTTTGTTTACGAGATGAAGGGAAAATGAAAACTGAAGTTTTGATTTAAGAAAAAAGCATACATCGAAAATGGAAATGCACAATGCACAAATGTAGAGAGAGATAATTCCAAAAGGTCTCTATAATTTTTAGGGATTGTAAACTCTTTTTAGTTTTTATATACGAGGTTCTGCAATTGCTGGGAAAAGGGGAGGCGGGGGATTTTTAACTGAGTGTTGACTCCCAATCCATAAGTCATTCCTTACGAAAATAAAGCCCGTTATGCATGAAAAATCACTTTACAATCCTCTATGATCGTTTGTTCAACTTTTTGTTATTGGGCAAAATAATGGGTTCTCTGACTCATGTAAATATCCCACCGCATGTTCACTTTCGAATTTAATGTTATTCTCATAAAAATGTTTGGATCCATAGGTCATTTTCAGCTTTAACATGTTTCAAGCATGCATATCCATTTTCTACAACATGTGAAGAAAAATCTCTTTCTTATAAAATTCCGAGCTATTAGGGTTGAACTAGGGGAATTTCCCAAACTTGGATAACAAAACTTTTGTGTTCATTTGTGGTGTGTGAATAAATTTTTTTTACTTAAATAAGTTTATTGCTTTAAATTCTTTCCATACATCAACTCTAAACTTTAAATTTTGTTGTGATCTATTTGCCTTTTATCTCTTTTTTTTGTTTTGGAGATGAAGGGAAAGTGAAAACTCATGTTTTGATGTAAGAACAAGGCATACATCTAAAATGGAAATGCACAATGCAAAAATTTAGAGAGAGATAATTCCAAAAGTCTCTATAATTTTTAGGGATTGTAAACTCTTTTTATATTTCATTTTTAAGGCTCTGCAATCATCGAGATAAGGGGGAGGCAAGAGATTTTTAACAAACTGATGACCCCTTAAGTCATTCCTTACAAAAATAAAGGTCGTTACACATTATAAATTACTTTACAATAATCCATGATCGTTAGGTCAGCTTTTTGTAAATGGACAAAATATTTGCTTCTTTGACTCGGGTAAATATCCCACCGCACATTCACTTGAGAATTTAATGCTATTCTCTTTCAAAAGTTTGGAGCCACAAGTCATTTGCATCTTTAACATGTTTCAAACATGCTTATCCATTTTTTAAAACATGTGTAGAAAAGTCTCTTTCATATAAAATTCAGAGTTATTAGGGTTGAACTAGTGGTATTTCCAAAACTTAGATAACAAAAATTTTGTATTCATTTGTGGTGTGTGAATAAATTTTCTTTACTTACATTTTTTTATTGCTTCAAATTCTTTCCATATATCAACTCTAAAATTTTCATTTCGTTGTTTCTAGTTGCCTTTTACCTCTTTTTTTTATTTTACGAGATGAACGGAAAGTGAAAACTCAAGTTTTTATTTAAGAAAAAAACTTACATCTAAAATGGAAATGCCCAAAGCACAAATGTAGAGAGAGATAATTTCAAAAAGTGTCTGCAATTTTTTGGGATTGTAAACTCTTTTTAGTTTTTCTTTATCAGGTTCTACAATCGTCGTGAAAAGGGGGAGGTGAGGGATTTTTAACCCAGTGTTGACTCCCAATCCAAAAGTCATTCCATTAGAAAATAAAGCCCGATACGGAAGATAAATAACTTTACAATCATCTATGATCGTTAGGCCAGCTTTTTGTAAATGGGTGAAATAATGGCTTGTTTGACTCGAGTAAATATCCCACCACACGTTCTCTTGAGAATTTAACGTTATTTTCTTTAAAAGGTTTGGATCCATAGGTCATTTGGTTCTTTAACTTTTTTCAAGCATGTATATCCATTTTTTAAAAAAATGTGTAGAAAAATCTCTTTCTTATTAAATTTTGAGCTATTAGGGTTGAACTAGTGGAATTTCCCGAACTTGGATAACAAAACCTTTGTGTTCATTTGTCGTGTGTGAATAAATTTTCTTTGCTTACATTTTGTTTATTGCATTAAATACTTTCCATACATCAACTCTAAAATTTTCATTTTGTTGTGATCTATTTTCCTTGTGTCTCTTTTTTTTATTGACGAGATAAAGGGAAAGTGAAAACCCATGTTTTTATTTAAGAAAATAGCATACATCTAGAATGTAAATGGACAATGCACAAATGTCGAGAGAGATAATTCAAAAAAGTGTCAGTAATTTTTAGAGATTGTAAACTCGTTTAAGTTTTTATTTATGAGGTTGTGCAATCTTTAGCAAAAGGGGGAGGCAGGGGATTTTTAACTGAGTGTTGACTCCCAATCCATAAATCATTCTTTACAAAAATAAAGCCTGTTACACCTTATAAATCACTTTACAATCATCTATGATCGTTAGGTCAGCTTTTTGTAAATAGGCAAAATAATGGCTTGTCTGACTCACGTAAATATCCACCTGCACGTTCACATGATAATTTAATGTTATTACCTTTAAAAGGTTTAGATACATAGGTTATTTACATCTTTAACATGTTTAAAGCATGCATGTCCATTTTTAAAAACTTGTGTAGAAAAATCTCTTTCTTAAAAAATTCCGAACTATTAGGGGTGAACTTGTGGAATTTCCCAAACTTGGATAACAAAGCTTTTGTCTTCATTTATGGTGTGTGAATAAATTTTCTTTGCTTACATTTGTTTATTCCTTTAAATTATTTCCATACATCAACTCTAAAAAATTTATTTTGTTGTGAGCTATTTGCCTTTTATCTCCTTTTTTTGTTAATGAGATGAAGGGAATGTGAAAAGTACAGTTTTGATTTAAGAAAAAAGTATACATTTAAAATGGAAATTCACAATGCACATATGTCGAGAGAGATAATTCCAAAAGGTTTCTATAATTTTTAGGGAATGTAAACTCTTTTTAGTTTTAAAATATCTGGTTCTTCAATTGTCGGGAAAAGGGGGAGGCGGGGGATTTTTAACAAAATATTGACTCCCAATCCATAAGTCATTCCTTACAAAAATATAGCCCTCTACACATGATAAATCACTTTACAATCATCTATGATCGTTAGGTCAGCTTTTTGTAAATGGCCAAAATAATGTCTTGAATGACTAGGGAAAATATCCCACCCCACATTCACTTGAGCATTTAATGTTATTCTCTTTAAAATGTTTGGATCCATAGGTCGTTTGCATCTTTAACATGTTTCAAGCATGCATATATATTTTTTAAAACATTTGTAGAAAAATCTCTTTCTTATACAATTCCGAGCTATTAGGGTTGAACTAGTGGAGTTTCCCAAACTTGGATAACAAAACTTTTGTGTTCATTTGTTGTGTGTCTATAAATTTTCTTACTTCCATTTGTTTATTGATTTAAAATTTTTCCATACATAAACTCTAAAATTTTCATTTTGTTGTGATCTATTTGCTTTTTACCTCTTTTTTTTTGTTTGCGAGATAAAGGGAAAGTGAAAACTCAAGTTTTGATTTAAGAAAAAAGCATACATCGAAAATGGAAATGCATAATGCAAAAATGTAGAGAGAGATAATTCCAAATAGTCTCTGTAATTTTTAGTGATTGTAACTCTTTTTAGTTCTTATATATATGGTTCTGCAATTCTCAGGAAAAGGGGCAAGCAGGGGATTTTTAACTGAGGGTTGACTCCCAATCCATAAGTCATTCCTTATGAAAATATAGCCCGTTACACATGATAAATCACTTTACAATCATCTATGATCATTAGGTCTACTTTTTGTTATTGGCAAAATAATGGCTTGTCTGATTCTGGTACATATCTCACCGCACGTTCACTTTGGAATTTAATGTTATTCTCTTTAAAAGGTTTGGATCCATAGGTCATTTGCATCTTTAACATGTTTCAAGCATGCATATCCATTTTTTAAAACATGTGTAGAAAAATCTCTTTCTTATAAAACTCCGAGCTATTAGGGTTGAACTAGTGGAATTTTCCAAACATGGATAACAAAACTTTCGTGTTCATTTGTGGTGTGAAATTTTTTTTTCTTTACTTATATTTATTTATTGCTTTAAATTCTTTCCGTACGTAAACTCTAAAATTTTCATTTTGTTCAGATCTATTTGCCTTTTATCTTTTTTTTGTTTACGAGATGAAGGGAAAGTGAAAAATCCAATTTTGATTTAAGAAAAAGCCATACATCTAAAAAGGAAATGCACAATTTAAAAATGTAGAGAGAGATAATTCCAAAAGGTCTTTGTAATTTTTAGGGATTGTAAACTCTTTTAAGATTTTATTTTTCTGGTTTTGCAATTATTTCGAAAAGGGGGAAGCGGGAGATTTTTAACAGAGAGTTGACTCCAAATCCATAAGTCATTCCTAGAAAAATAAAGCCCGTTACGCATGATAAATCATTTTACAATCCTCTATGATTGTTAGGTCAGCTTTTTGTAAATGGGCAAAATAATGGCTTCTTTAACTCGGGTAATTATCCCACCGCACGTTCACTTGAGAATTTAATGCTATTCTCTTTAAAAGGTTTGGATCCATAGGTCATTTAAAACTTTAACATGTTTCAAGCATGGTTGTCCATTTTTTAAAACATGTGTAGAAAAATCTCTTTCATATAAAATTCAGAGTTAATAGGGTTCAACTAGTGGAATTTCCCAAACTTGGATAAAAAAACTTTTGTGGTCATTTCTGATGTGTGAATAAATTTTATTTACTTACATTTGTTTATTTCTTTAAATTATTTCCATACATCAATTCTAAAATTTCCATTTTGTTGTGATCTATTTGCCTTTTACCTCTTTTTTTTGTTTACGAGATGAAGGGAAAGTGAAAACTCAATTTTTTATTTAGGAAAAAAACTTACATCTAAAATGGAAATGCACAATGCACAAATGTAGAGAGAGATAATTTTAAAAAGTGTCTGCAATTTTTAGGGATTGTAAACTCTTTTTAGTTTTTATTTATCAAGTTCTGCAATCGTCGGGAAATGGGGGAGGTGGGGGATTTTTAACTGATTGTTGACTCCCAATCCATTAGTCATTCCTTAAAAAAATAAAGCCCGTTACGGAAGATAAATCACTTTACAATCATCTATGATCGTTAGGTCAGCTTTTGGTAAATGGGCAAAATAAATGCTTATTTGATTCGGGTAAATATCCCACCGCACGTTCACTTGAGAATTTAATGTTATTCTCTTGAAAAGGTTTCGATCCATAGGTAATTTGCATCTTTTAACATGTTGCAAGCATGCTTATCCATTTTTCATAACATGTATAGAAAAATCTCTTTCTTATAAAATTCAGAGTTATTAGGGTTGAACTAGTGGATTTCCCATACTCGGATAACAAAAATTTTGTGTTCATTTGTGGTGTGTGAATAAATTTTATTTACTTACAATTGTTGATTGCTTTAAATTATTTCCATTCATCAACTCTAAAATTTTCATTTTGTTGTGATCTATTTGCCTTTTACCTCTTCTTTTTTGTTTACGAGATGAAGGGAAAGTGAAAACTCAAGTTTTTTTTTAAGAAAAAAACATACAACTAAAATGGAAATGCACATCACACAAATGTAGGGAGAGATAATTTCAAAAAGTGTCTGTAATTTTTAGGGATTGTAAACTCTTTTTAGTTTTTATTTATCAGGTTCTGCAATCGTTAGGTAAAGGGGGAGGCGGGGGATTTTTAACTGAGTGTTGACTCCATATCCATAAATTATTCCTTACAAAATAAAGCCTGTTACACAAGATAAATCACTTCACAATCATTTGTGATCGTTAGGTCAACTTTTGTAAATGGGAAAAATAATGGCTTGTTTGACTTGGGTAAATATCCCTCTGCACTTTCACTTGAGAATTTACTGCTATTCTCTTAAAAAGGTTTGGATCCATAGGTCATTTGCATCTTTTACATTGTTTCAAGCATGTATATCCCTTTTTTAAAACATGTGTAGAAAAATATTTTTTTTTTATGAAATTCAGAGTTATTAGGGTTGAACTAGTGGAATTTCCCAAACTTGGATAACAAAACTTTTGTGTTCATTTGTGGTGTGTGAATAAACTTCCTTTAATTACATTTGTTTATTGCTTTAAATTCTTTCTATACATAAACTCTAAAATTTTCATTTTGTTGTGGTCTATTTGCGTTTTATCTCTTTTTTTGTTATCAAGATGAAGGGAAAGTGAAAACTCAAGTTTTTATTTAAGAAAAAAGTGTACATCTAATATGGAAATGCACAATGCACAAAATTAGAGAGAGATATTTTTAAAAAGTGTTTGTAATTGTTTGGGATTGTAAACTCTTTTTAGTTTTGATTGATCTGGTTTACAATCGTCGGGAAAAGGGGGAGGCGGGGGATTTTTAACTGAGTGTTGGCTCCTAATCTATAAGTCATTCCTCATAAAAATATAGTCAGCTACACATGATAAATCACTTTTCAATCTGCTATGACCGGTATGTCAGCTTTTTCTAAATGGGCAAAATAATGGCTTGTTTAAAACGGGTAAATATCCCATCGTACGTTCACTTGAAAATTTAATGTTATTTTCTATAAAAGGTTCGGATCCATAGGTCATTTGCATCTTTAACTTGTTTCAAGCTTGTATATCCATTTTTTAAAACATGTGTAGAAAAATCTCTTTCTTATAAAATTTTGAGCTATTAGGGTTGAACAAGTGGAATTTCTCAAACTTGGCTAAAAAAACTTTTGTGTTCATTTGTGGTGTGTCTAGAAATTTTCTTACCTACATTTGTTCATTGATTTAAATTCTTTCCATGCATAAACTTTAAAATTTTCATTTCGTTGTGATCTATTTGCCTTTTACCTCTTTTTTTTTTGTTTACGAGATGAAGGGAAAGTGAGAACTGAAGTTTTGATTTAAGAAAAAAAATACATCGAAAATGGAAATGCACAATGCACAAATGTAGAGAGAGATAATTCCAAAAAGTCTCTGTAATTTTTAGGGATTTTAAAATCTTTTTAGTTTTTATACACGAGGTTCTGCAATTGTTGGGAAAAGGGGAGGTGGGGGATTTTTAACTGAATGTTGACTCCCAATCCATATGTCATTCGTTACGAAAAATATAACCCGTTACGCACTATAAATCTCTTTACAATCATCTATGATCGTTAGTTCAGCTTTTTGTAATTGGGCAATATAATGGCTTGTCTGACTCTGGTAAATATCCCACCACACGTTCACTTTGGAATTTAATGTTATTCTCATTAAAAGGTTTGGATACATAGTTCATTTGCAGCTTTAACATGTTTCAAACCTGTATATCCATTTTTTAAAACATATGAAGAAAAATCTCTTTCTTATTAAATTCCGAGCTATTAGGGTTGAACTAGGGGAATTTCCCAAACTTGGATAACAAAACTTTTGTGTTCATTTGTGGTGTGTGAATAAATTTTCTTTACTTACATTATTTTATTGCTTTAAATTCTTTCCATACATCAACTCTAAATTTTTCATTTTGTTGTGATCTATTTGCCTTTTATCTCTTTTTTTTTTGTTTACGAGATGAAGGGAAAGTGAAAACTCAAGTTTTGATTGAAGAAGAAAGTAAACATCTAAAATGAAATGCACAATGCACAAATTTAGAGAGAGATAATTCCAAAACGTCTCTGTAATTTTTAGGGATTGTAAACTCTTTTTAGATTTCATTTTTAAGATTCTGCAATCATCTGGAAAAGGGGGAGGGCAGGAGATATTTAACAGAGTGTTGACTCCCAATCCATTTGTCATTCCTTACAAAAATAAAGGTCGTTACGTCTTATAAATCACTTTACAATAATCTATGATCGTTAAGTCAGCTTTTTGTAAATGGGCGAAATAATGGCTTCTTAACTCGGATAAATATCCCACCACACGTTCACTTGAGAACTTAATGCTATTCTCTTTGAAAGGTTTGGATCCATAAGTCATTTGCATATTTAACATGTTTCAAACATGCTTATCCATTTTTTAAAACATATGTAGAAAAATCTCTTTCATATAAAATTCAGAGTTATTAGGGTTGAACTAGAGGTATTTCCAAAACTTGGATATCAAAACTTTTGTATTCATTTGTGGTGTGTGAATAAATTTTCTTTACTTACATTTGTTTATTGCTTTAAATTCTTTCCATATATCAACTCTAAAATTTTCATTTCGTTGTAATCTATTTGCCTTTTACCTCTTTTTTTATTTTACGAGATGAAGGGCAAGTGAAAACTCAAGTTTTTATTTAAGAAAAGAACTTACATCTAAAATAGAAATGAACAATGCACAAATGTAGAGAGAGATAATTTCAAAAAGTGACTGTAATTTTTAGGGATTGTAAACTCTTTTTGGTTTTTATTTATCAGGTTCTGCAATAGTCGTGAAAAGGGGGAGGCAGGGGATTTTTAACTGAGTGTTGACTCCCAATCCATAAGTCATTCCTTACAAAAATAAAGCCCGTTACGCAAGATAAATCACTTTACAATCATCTATGATCGTTAGGTCAGCTTTTTGTAAATGGGTGACATAATGGCTTGTTTGACTCGGGTAAATATCCCACCACACGTTGTCTTGAGAATTTAATGTTATTTTCTTTAAAAGGTTTGGATCCATAGGTCATTTGTATCTTTAACTTGTTTCAAGCATGTATATCTATTTTTTAATCCATGTGTAGAAAAATCTCTTTCTTATTAAATTTCGAGCTATGAGGGTTGAACTAGTGGAATTTCCCAAACTTGGATGACAAAACGTTTGTGTTCATTTGTCGTGTGTGAATAAATTTTCTTTACTTACATTTTGTTTATTGCTTTAAATTCTTTCCATACTTCAACTCTAAAATTTTCATTTTGTTGTGATCTATTTTCCTTGTATCTCATTTTTTTATTTACGAGATGAAGGAAAAGTGAAAACTCATGTTTTGATTTAAGAAAAAAGCACACATCTAAAATGGAAATGGACAATGCACAAATGTAGATAGAGATAATTCCAAAATGTGTCTGTAATTTTTAGGGAATGTAAACTCTTTTTAGTTTTTAAATAACTTGTTCTTCAATTGTCGGGAAAAGGGGGAGGCGGGGGATTTTTAACAAAGTGTTGACTGCCAATCCATAAGTCATTCCTTACAAAAATATAGCCATTTACACTTGATAAATCACGTTACAATCATCAATGATCGTTAGGTCAGCTTTTTGTAAATGGCCAAAATATTTACTTGTTTGACTTAGGAAAACATCCCACCCCACATTTACTCTAGAATTTAATGTTATTCTCTTTAAAAGGTTTGGATCCATAGGTCATTTGTATCTTTAACATGTTTCAAGCATGCATATTCATTTTTTAAAACATTTGTAGAAAAATCTTTCTTATAAAATTCCGAGCTATTAGGGTTGAACTAGTGGAATTTCCCAAACTTGGATCACAAAACTTTTGTGTTCATTTGTGGTGTGTCTATAAATTTTCCTATTTCCATTTGTTTATTGATTTAAATTCTTTCCATACATAAACTCTAAAATTTTCATTTTTTTGTGATCTATTTGCCTTTTACCTCTTTTTTTTGTTTACGAGATGAAGGGATAGTGAAAACTCAAGTTTTGATTTAAGAAAAAAGCATACATCGAAAATGGAAATGCACAATGCAAAAATGTAGAGAGAGATAATTCCAAAAATCACTGTAATTTTTATTGATAGTAAACTCTTTTTAGTTTTTATATATGAGGTTCTGCAATTGTCGAGAAAAGGAGGTGGCAGGGGATTTTTAACTGAGGGTTGACTCCTTATCCATAAGTCATTCCTTACGATCAAATAGCCTGTTACGCTTGATAAATCACTTTACAATCATCTATGATCGTTACGTCAACTTTTTGTAATTGGGTGAAATAATGGCTTGTCTGATTCTGGTAAATATCCCACCGCACGTTCACTTTGGAATTTAATGTTATTCACTTTAAAAGGTTTGGATCCATCGGTCATTTGTATCTTTAACATGTTTCAAGCATGCATATCAATTTTTTAAAACAAGTGTAGAAAATTGTCTTTCTAATAAAACTCTGAGCTATTGGGGTTGAACTAGTGGAACTTCCCAAACTAGGATAACAAAACTTTTGTGTTCATTTGTGGTGTGAAAATAAATTTTCTTTACTTACATTTATTTATTGCTTTAAATTCTTTCCATACATAAACTCTAAAAATTTTATTTTGTTGAGATCTATTTGTCTTCTATCTTTTTTCTTTGTTTACGAGATGAAGGGAAAGTGAAGACTCATGTTTTGATTTAAAAAAAAGCCAAACATCTAAAATGGAATTGCACAATGTACAAATGTAGAGAGACATAATTCCAAAAAGTCTCTGTGATTTTTAGGGATTTTAAACTCTTCTAAGATTTTATTTATCAGGTTCTGCAATCGTCAGGAAAAGGGGGAGGCGGGAGATTTTTAATAGAGAGTTGACTCCCAATCCATAAGTCAGTCCTTAGAGAAATAAATCCCATTACGCATGTTAAATCACTTTACAATCATAACGATCAACTTTTTGTAAATGGGCGAAATAATGGCTTCTTTAACTAAGGTAAATATCCCACCGCACGTTCACTTGAGAATTTAATGTTATTCTCTTTAAAAGATTTGGATCCATAGGTCATTTGAAACTTTAACATGTTTCAAGCATGGTTATCCATTTTTTAAAACATGTGTCGAAAAATCTCTTTCATATAAAATTCGGATTTATTAAGGTTGAACTAGTGGAATTTCCAAAACTTGGAAAAAAAAACTTTTGTGTTCATTTGTGGTGTGTGAATAAATTTTCTTTACTTACATTTGTTTATTGATTTAAATTATTTCCATTCATCAACTCTAAAATTTTCATTTTGTTGTGATCTATTTGCCTTTTACCTCTTTTTTTGTTCACGAGATGTAGGGAAAGTTAAAATTCAAGTTTATATTTAAGAAAAAAATACTTCTAAAATAGAAATTCACAAAGCACAAATGTAGAGAGATAATTTTAAAAAGTTTCTGTAATTTTTAGGGATTGTAAACTCTTTTTAGTTTTTATTTATTAGGTTCTGCAATCGTCGGGATAAGGGGGAAGCGGGGGATTTTTAACTGAGTGTTGACTCCCAATCTGTAAGTCATTCCTTACAAAAATAAACCCCGTTAGGCAAGATAAATAACTTTACAATCATCTATGATCATTAGGTCAGCATTTTGTAAATGGACGAAATATTGTCTTGTTTGACTCAGGTAAATTTCCCACCGCATGTTCAATTGAGAATTTAATGTTATTCTCTTGAAAAGGTTTCGATCCATAGGTCATTTGCATCTTTTAACATGTTTCAAGCATGCTTATCCATTTTTTAAAACATGTGTAGAAAAATCACTTGCTTATAAAATTCAGAGTTATTAGGGTTGAACTAGTGGATTTCCCATACTTGGATAACAAAAATTTTGTGTTCATTTGTGGTGTGTCAATAAATTTTCTTTACTTAAATTTGTTGATTGCTTTAAATTATTTCCATACATCAACTCTAAAATTTTCATTTTGTTGTGATCTATTTGCCTTTTACCTCTTTGTTTTTTGTTTACGAGATATAGGGAAAGTGAAAACTCAAGTTTTTATTTAAAAAAAAACATACATCTAAAATGGAAATGCACAATGCAAAAATGTAGAGAGATATAATTCTCAAAAGTGTCTGTAATTTTTAGGGATTGTAAACTCTTTTTAGTTTTTATTTATCAGGTTCTGCGATCGTCGGGAAAAGGGGGAGGCAGGGGATTTTTAACTAAGTGTTGACTCTCAATCCATAAGTCATTTCTTACAAAAATAAAGCCCGTTACGTAAGATAAATCACTTTACAATCATCTATGATCGTTAGGTCAGCTTTTTGTAAATGGGCGAAATCATGGCTTCTTTGACTCGGGTAAATATCTCACTGCTCGTTCACTTGAGAATTCTCTTGGAAAGGTTTCGATCCATAGGTCATTTGCATATTTTAACATGTTTCAAGCAATCTTATCCATTTTTCAAAAGATGTGTAGAAAAATCTCTTTCTAATAAAATTCAGAGTTATTAGGGTTGAGCTAGTGGATTTCCCATACTTGGATAACAAAACTTTTGTGTTCATTTGTGGTGTGTGAATAAACTTTATTTACTTACATTTGTTGATTGCTTTAAATTTTTTCCATACATCAACTCTAAAATTTTCATTTTGTTGTGATCTATTTGCCTTTTACCTCTTTTTTTGGTTTACGAGATGAAAGGAAAGTGAAAACTCATGTTTTTATTTAAGAAAAAAACATACATCTAAAATGGAAATGCACAGTGCACAAATGTATAGAGAGATAATTTTAAAAAGTGTCTGTAATTTTTAGGGATTGTAAACTCTTTTTAGTTTTTATTTATCACGTTCTACAATCGTTGGGAAAAGGGGGAGGCAAGGGATTTTTAACTGAGTGTTAACTCCCAATCCATAAGTCATTCCTGACAAAAATTAAGCCCGTTACCAAAGATAAATCACTTTACAATCATCAGTGATCGTTAGGTCAGCTTTTTGTAAAAGGGCGAAATAATGGCTTGTTTGACTCGGGTAAATATCCCACCGCACGTTCACTTGAGAATTTAAGGCTATTCTCTTAAAAAGGTTTGGATCCATAAGTCACTAATGGAATTTCCCAAACTTGGATAACAAAACTTTTGTGTTCATTTGTGGTGTGTGAATAAATTTTCTTTACTGACATTTGTTTATTGTTTTAAATTCTTTCCATACATCAACTCTGAAATTTTCATTTTGTTGTTATCTATTTGCCTTCAGTCTCTTTTTTTTTTTTATTTACAAGATAATGGGAAAGTGAAAACTCAAGTTTTGATTTAAGAAAAAAGCATACATCAAAATTGGAAATGCACAATGCACAAAGGTAGAGAGAGATAATTCAAAAAAGTTTCAGTAATTTTTAGAGATTTTAAACTCTTTTTAGTTTTTATTTATCAGGTTCTACAATCGTCAGTAAAAGGGGGAGGCAGGGGATTTTTAACTGAGTGTTGACTCCCAATCCTTAAATCATTCCTTAAAATAATATAGCAAGTTACACATTATAAATCACTTTACAATCATCTATGATCGTTAGGTCAACTTTTTGTAAATGGCCGAAATAATGGCTTGTTTGACTCGGGGAAATATCCCACCGCACGTTCACTTGAGAATTTAATGTTATTCTCTTTAAAAGGTTTGGATCCATAGGTCATTTACATCTTTAACATGTTTAAAGTATGCATATCCATTTTTTTAAAACTTGTGGTGAAAAATCTCTTCCTCATAATTTCGCACTAATGGGGTTGAACTAGTGGAATTTACCAAACTTGGATGTTCATTTGTGGTGTGTGAATAAATTTTTTTTACTTACATTTGTTTATTGCTTTAAATTCTTTCAACACATCAACTCTAAAATTTTCATTTTGTTGTGATCTAATTGCCTTTTATCTCTTTTTTTTTTTATGAGATGAAGGGAAAGTGAATACTCAAGTTTTGTTTTAAGAAAAAAGTAAACATTTAAAATGGAAATGCACAATGCACAAATGTAGAGAGAGATAATTCCAAAAAGTATCTATAATTTTTAGGGATTGTAAACTGTTTTTAGTATTTAAATATCAGGTTTTTCAATCGTCGGGAAAAGGAGGAGGTGAGGGATTTTTAACAGAGTGTTGACTACCAATCCATAAGTCATTCCTTAAAAAAATATAGCCCTTTATGCATGACAAATAACTTTACAAACATCTATGATCATTAGGTCAGCTTTTTGTAAATGGCAAAAATAATGTCTTGTTTGACTCGGGTAAATATCTCACCCCACGTTCACTTGAGAATTTAATATTATTCTCTTTAGAAGGTTTGGATCCATAGGTCATTTGCATCTTTAACATGTTTCAGGCATGCATATCAATTTTTTAAAACATTTGTAGAAAAATCTCTTTCTTATAAAATTCCGAGCTATTAGGGTTGAACTAGTGGAATTTCCCAAACTTGGATAAAAAAACTTTTTTGTTCATTTGTGGTGTGTTAATTAATTTGTTTTACTTACATTTATTTATTTCTTTAAATTACTTTCATACATAAACACTAAAATTTTCATTTGTTGTGATCGACTTGCCATTTATCTCTTTTTTTTATAACGACATGAACGGAAAATGAAAACTCAAGTTTTGATTTATGAAAAAAGTTCACATCTAAAATAAAAATGCACAATGCACAAATGTAGAGAGAGATAATTCCAAATAGAATATGTAATTTTAGGGCTTGTAAACTCTTTTAAGTTTTTATATATCTGATTTTGCAATCGTCGGGAAAATGGGAAGGCGGAGGATTTTTGACTGAGTGTTGACTCCCAATCCATATGCCTTTCCTTACAAAAATATAGCTCGTCACGCATAATAAATCACTTGACAACCGTCAATGATCTTTAGGTCTGCTTTTGTAAATGGCCAAAATAATGGCCTGTTTGACTTGGGTAAATATCCCACCGCATGTTCACTTGAGAATTTAATGTTATTCTCTTTAAAAGTTTGTGATCCATAGGTCATTTGCATCTTTAACATTTTCAAGCATGCATATCTATTTTTAAAAACATGGGTAGAAAAATCGTTTTCTTATAAAATTGAGAGCTATTAGGGTTGAACTAGTGGAATTCAAAAAAGTTCCTGTAATTTTTAGGGATTGTAAACTCCTTTTAGTTTTTTTATATCAGGTTCTGCAATCATCAGGAAAAGGGGGTGGCGGGGGATTTTTTACTGAGTGGTGACTCCCAATCCATAAGTCATTCCTTACAAAAATATAACCCGTTATGCATGATAAATCACTTTACAATCATCTGTGATTGTTAGGTAAGCTTTTTGTAAATGGAAAAATAATGGCTTATTTGACTCGTGTAAATATACCACCGCAAAGTCTCTTAAGAATTTAATGTTATTTTCTTTAAAAGTTTTCGATCCATAGGTCATTTGCATCTTTAACATGTTTCAAGCATTTATATCCATTTTTTAAAATATGTGTACAAAAATCTCTTTCTTATAAAATTCCGTGCTATTAGGGTTGAACTGGTGGAATTACTGAAACATGCATAACAAAACTTTTGTGTTCATTTGTGTTGTGCGAATAAATTTTCCTTACTTACATTTGTTTATTTCTTTAAATTCTTTTCATTTTTTTGTGATCTATTTGCCTTTTATCTCTTTTTTCTTTTACGAGATGAAGGGAGAGTGAAAACTCAAGTTTTTATTTAAGAAAAAAGTATACATCTAAAATGGATATGCACAATGCACAAATGTAGAGAGAGATAATTCGAAAATGTTTTTGTAATTTTTAGGGAATGTGAACTCTATTTAGTTTTTGTATATCAAGTTCTGCATTCATCGGGAAAAGGGGGAGGCGGGGGTTTTTTAACTTAGTGTTGACTCCCAGTCCATCAGTAATTCTTTACAAAAATATAGCCCATTACATATGATTAATCACTTTACAATCATCTATGACCGTTAGCTCAGCTTTTTGTAAATGGACAAAATAATGGCTTGTTTGACTCGGGTAAATATCCCACCGAACGCTCACTAGAGAATTTAATGTAATTCTCTTTAAAAGGTTTGGATCCATAGGTCATTTGCATCTGTAACATGTTTCAAGCATGCATATCCATTTTTAAAAACATGTGTAGAAAAATCTCTTTCTTAGAAAATTCCGAGCTATTAGGGTAGAACTAGTGGAATTTCCAAAACTTGTATGACAAAACTTTTGTGTTCATTTGTGTTCTGTGAATAATTTTGTGTTACTTACATTTATTTATTGATTTAAATTCTTTCTATACATAAACTCTAAAATTTTCATTTTGATGTGATCTATTTACCTTTTATCTCTTTTTTTTGTTTACGAGATGAAGGGAAAGTGAAAACTCAAGTTTTGATTTAAGAAAAATAGTATACATATAAAATGGAAATGCGCAATGCACAAATATAGAGAGAGATAATTCAATAAAGTGTGTGTAATTTTTAGGGATTGTAAACTCTTTTTAGTTTTTACATATCAGTTTTTCAATCGTCGGGAAAAGGGGGAGCCGGGGGATTTTTAATTGAATTTTGGCTCCCAATCCAAAAGTCTTTCCTTAAAACAATATAGCCCGTTACGCATGATAAATCACTTTACAATCATCTATGATCGTTAGGTCAGCTTTTTGTAAATTGGCAAAATAATAGCTTGTTTGACTCGGGTAAATATCCCACCGCACGTTCACTTGAGAATTTAATGTTATTCTCTTTAAAAGGTTCAAATCCATAGGTCATTTACATATTTAACATGTTTCAAGAATGCATATCCCTATTTTAAAATATGAGTAGAAAAATTTCTTTCTAATAAAATTCTGATCTACAAGGTAGGAACTAGTGGAATTTCCCAAACTTGGATAACAAAACATTTGTGTTCATTAATGGTGTGTGAATAAATTTTCTTTTCTCACGTTTGTTTATTGCTTTCATTCTTTCCATACATAAACTCTAAAATTTTCATTTTGTTGTGATCTATTTGCCTTTTATATCTTTTTTTTGTTTACGAGATGAAGGGAATGTGAAAACTCAAGTTTGTATTTAAGAAAAAAGTATACATCTAAAATGGAAATGCAAAATGCACAATTGTAGAAAGTGAGTCAGTAATTTTTTGGGATTTTAAACTCTTTTTAGTTTTTATATATTAGGTTCTGCAATCGTCGGGAAAAGGGAGAGGCGGAGGATTTTTAACTGAGTGTTGACTTCAATTCCATAAGTCATTCCTTACAAAAATATAGCCCGTTACACATGATAAATCACTTTACAATCATCTATGATCGCTAGGTCAGCTTTTTGTCATTGGGCAAAATAATGGCTTGTTTGACTCTGGTAAATAACCCACCGCACGTACACTTGAGAATTTAATGGTATTCTCTTTAAAAGGTTAGGATCCATAGGTCATTTGAATCTTTAACATGTTTCAAGCATTCATATCCATTTTTAAAAAAATGTGTAGAAAATTCTCTTTCTTCTAAACTTTCGAAAAAGTAGGGTTGAACTAGTGGAATTACCCAAACATGCATAACAAAACTTTTGTGTTCATATGTGTTGTGTGAATAAAATTTCCTTACTTACATTTGTTTATTGCTTTAAATTCTATCCATACATAAACTTTAAAATTTTCATTTGTTGTGATCTATTTTCCTTTTATCTCTTTTTTCTTTTACGAGATGAAGGGAAAGTGAAAACTCATGTTTTGATTTAAAAAAAAAGTATACATCTAAAATGGATATGCACAATGCACAAATTTAGAGAGAGATAATTCAAAAAAGTTCCTATAATTTTTAGGGATTGTAAACTCCTTTTAGTTTTTTTATATCAGGTTTTGCAATCATCAGGAAAAGGGGTTGGTGGGGGATTTTTTACTGAGTGTTGACTCCCAATCCATAAGTCATTCTTTACAAAAATATAGCCCGTTACGCATGATAAATCACTTTACAATCATCTATGACCGTTAGCTCAGCTTTTTGTAAATGGGTAAAATAATGGCTTGTTTGACTCAGGTAAATATCTCACCGCACACTCACTTGAGAATTTAATATTAATTCTCTTTAAAAGGTTTGGATCCATAGGTTATTTCCATTTGTAACATGTTTCAAGCATGCATATCCATTTTTTAAAACATTTGTAGAAAATTCTCTTTCTTATAAAATTCCGAACTATTCGGTTGGAACTAGTGGAATTTCCCAAACTTGGATAACATAACTTTTGTGTTCATTTTTGGTGTGTGAATAAATTTTCTTTACTTACTTTTGTTTATTGCTTTAAATTCTTTCCTTACATAAACTCTAAAATTTTCTTTTTTTCGTGATCTATTTGCCTTTTATCTCTTTTTTTTGTTTTCGAGATGTAGGGAAATTGAAAACTCAAGTTTTGATTTAAGAAAAAGTATACATCTAAAATGGAAATGCACAATGCACAAATATCGAGAGGGATAATTCCAAAAAGTCTATGTAATTTTTCGGTATTATAAACTCTTTCTAGTATTTATATATCAGGTTCTACAATCGTCTGGAAAAGGGGGAGGCTGGGAATTTTTAATTGAGTTTTGACTCCCAATCCATAAGTCATTGCTTACAAAAATATTGCCCGTTACGCATGATAAATCACTTTACAATCATCTATGATCATTAGGTCATTTTTTTGTAAATGGGAAAAATAATGGCTAGTTTCACATGGGTAAATGTCCCATCGCACGTTCACTTGAGCATTTAATGTTATTCTCTTTAAAAGGTTTTGATCCATAGGTCATTTGCTTCTTTAACATGTTTCAAGCATGCAAATCCATTTTTTAGAACACGAGTAGAAAAATCTCTCTCTTATAAAATTCTGAGCTATTAAGGTTGAACTAGAGGAATTACCCAAACTTGGATAACAAAACTTTTGTGTTCATTTGTGGTGTGTGAATAAATTTTATTTACATACATTTTTTTATTTCTCTAAATTCTTCCATACATAAACTCTTTTTAGTTTTATATATCAGGTTCTGCAATCGTTGGGGAAAGGGGGAGGCTAGAGATTTTTAACTGAGTGCTGACTCTGAATCCATAAGTCATTCCTTACAAAAATATAGCCCGTTACGCATGATAAATCACTTTACAATCATCTGTGATTGTTAGGTATGCTTTTTGTAAATGGGAAAAATAATGGCTTGTTTGACTCGGGTAAATATCCCACGACAAGTTCTCTTGAGAATTGAATGTTATTCTCATTAAAATTTTTGGATCCATAGGTCATTTGCTTCTTTAACATGTTTCAAGCATTGATATCCCTTTTTTAAAACACATGTAGAAAAATCACTTTCTTATAAAATTCCTAGCTATTAGGGTTGAACTAGTGGAATTACCCAAACATACATAACAAAACTTTTGTGTTCATTTGTGTTGTGTGAATAAATTTTCCTTACTTACATTTGTTTATTGCTTTAAATTCTTTCCATACATAAACTCTAAAACTTTCATTTTGTTGAGGTCTATTTGCCTTTTATCTCTTTTTTCTTTAATGAGATGAAGGGAAAGTGAAAACTCATGTTTTGATTTAAGAAAAAAGTATACATCTAAAATGGATATGCACAATGCACAAAAGTAGAGAGAGATAATTCGAAAAAGTTTCTGTAATTTTTAGGGATTGTAAACTCCTTTTAGTTTTTATATATCAGGTTCTACAATCATCGGGAAAAGGGGGATGTGGGGAATTTTTTACTGAGTGTTGACTCCCTATCCATAAGTCATTTTTTAAGAAAATATAGCCCGTTACGTATGATAAATCAATTTACAATCATCTATGACCGTTACCTTAGCTTTTTTTAAATGGGCAAAATAATGACATGTTTTAATCGGGTAAATTTCCCACCACACGCTCACTTGAGCATTTAAAGAAATTCTCTTTAAAAGGTTTGGATCCATAGGTCATTTGCATCTGTAACATGTTTCAAGCATGCATATCCATTTTTTAAAACATGAGTAGAAAAATCACTTTCTTATAAAATTCTGAACTATTAGGATTGAATTAGTGGAATTTCCCAAACTTGGAAAAGATAACTTTTATGTTCATTTGTGGTTTGTGAATAAATTTTCTTTACTTACATTTTTTTATTTCTTTAAATTCTTTCCATACATAAACTCTAAAATTTTCATATTTTTGTGATCTATTTGCCTTTTATCTCTTTTTATGCTTACGAGATGAAAGGCAAGTGAAAACTCAAGTTTTGATTTAAGAAAACAGTATACATCTAAAACGGAAATGCAAAATGCACAAATGTCGAGAGGGATAATTCCAAAAAGTGAATGTAATTTTTAGGGATTGTAAACTCTTTTTAGTATTTATATATCAGGTTCTACAATCGTCGGGAAAAGGGGGAGGCTAGGAATTTTTAACTGAGTTTTGACTCCCAATCTATAAGTCATTCCTTACAAAAATATTGCCCGTTACGCATGATAAATCACTTTACAATCATCTATGATCGTTAGGTTACCTTTTGGTAAATGGGCAAAATAATGGCTTGTTTGACTCGGGTAAATATCCTACCGCACGGTCACTTGAGAATTTATTGTTATTCTCTTTAAAAGGTTTGGATCCATAGGTCATTTAAATCTTTAACATGTTTCAAGCATTCATATCCATTTTTTAAAACATGTGTAGAAAAATCTTTCTTATAAAATTCTCGACGATTAGGTTTGAACTAGTAGAATTACCGAAACTTGGATGACAAAACTTTTGTGTTCAATTGTGTTTTGGGAATAAATTTTCTTTATTTACTACTTTAAATTCTTTCCATACATAAAATCTAAAATTTTCTTTTTGTTGTGATCTATTTGCCTTTTATCTCTTTTTTTTGTTTACAAGATGAAGGGAAAGTGAAAACTCAAGTTTTGATTTAAGAAAAAAGTATAGATCTAAAATGGAAATTCACAATGCACAAATGTAGAGAGAGATGAATCAAAAAAGTGTCTGTAATTTTTAAGGATTGTAAACTCTTTTTAGTTTTTATATATCAGGTTCTGTAATCGTTGGAAAATGGGGGAGGCGGAGGATTTTTAACTGAATCTTGACTACCAATCCAAAAGTCATTTCTTAAAAAAATATTGCCTGTTACGCATGATAAATCACTTTACAATCATCTATGATCGCTATGTCAACTTTTTGTAAATTGGCAAAATAATGGCTTGTTTGACTCGAATAAATATCCCACCGCACGTTCGCTTGAGAATTTAATGTTATCCTCTTTAAAAGGTTTGGATCCATTGGTCATTTGCATCTTGAACATGTTTCAAACATGCATATCCCAATTTTAAAACATTTGTAGAAAAATTTCTTTCTCAAAAAATCTGAGCTACAAGGTATGAACTAGTGGAATTTCTCAAACTTGGATAAAAAAACATTTGTGTTCATTTATGATGTGTGAATAAATTTTCTTTTCTCACGTTTGTTTATTGCTTTCATTCTTTCCATACATAAACTCTAAAATTTTCATTTTGTTGTGATCTATTTGCCTTTTATCTCTTGCTTTTTATTTACAAGATGAAGGGAAAGTGAAAACTCAAGTTTGTATTTAAGAAAAAAGTATACATCTAAAATGGTAATGCACAATGCACAATTGTAGAGAGAGATAATTCCAAAAAGTGTCTGTAATTTGTTGGGATTGTCGACTCTTTTTAGTTTTTATATATCAAGTTCTGCAATCGTCGGGAAAAAGGGGAGGTGGGAATTTTTAACTGAGTGTTGACTCCCAATCCATAAGTCATTCCTTACAAAAATATAGCCCGTTACACATGATAAATCACTTTATAATCATCTATGATCGTTAGGTCAGCTTTTTGTCCTTGGGCAAAATAGTGGCTTGTTTGACTCGGGTAAATATCCCACCGCACGCTCGCTTGAGAATTTAATGTAATTCTCTTTAAACGGTTTGGATCGCTAGTTCATTTGCATCTGTAACATGTTTCAGGCATGCATATCCATTTTTTAAAACATGTGAAGAAAAATCTCTTTCTTATAAAATTCCGAACTATTAGGGTTGAACTAGTGGAATTTCCCAAACTTGGATAACAAAAATTTTGTGTTCATTTGTGGTGTGTGAATAAATTTTGTTTACTTACATTTGTTTATTGCTTTAAATTTTCATTTTTTGTGATCTATTTGCCTTTTATCGCTTTTTTTTTTGTTTCCGAGATGAAGAGAAAGTGAAAAGTCCAGTTTCGATTTAAAAAAATATACATATAAAATGGAAATTCACAATACAAAAATGTAGAGAGATAATTTTAAAAAGAGTCTGTAATTTTTGTTGTGTTTTATTTGCTTTTTATCTCTTATTTGTTGTTTACGAGATGAAGGGAAAGTGAAAACTCAAGTTTGTATTTAAGAAAAAAGTATACATCTAAAATAGAAATGCACAATGCACAAATGTAGAGTGAGATAATTCCAAAAAGTGTCAGTAATTTTTAGGGATAGTAAACTCTTTTTAGTTTTTTTATATCAGGTTCTGCTATCGTCGGGAAAAGGGGGTGGCGTAGGATTTTTAACAGAGTGTTGAATCCGATTCCTTAAATCATTCCTTACAAAAAAATAGCCCGTTACGCATGATAAATCACTTTACAATCATCTATGATTGTTAGGTTAGTTTGTTAAATGGGCAAAATAATGGCTTGTTTGACTCGGGTAAATATCCCACCGCGCGATCACAAGAGAATTTAATGTTATTCTCTTTAAAAGGTTTGGATCCATAGGTCATTTGAATCTTTAACAAGTTTCAAGCATGCATATCCATTTTTTAAAAAATGTGTAAAAAAATCCCTTTCTTATAATATTCCGAGCTATTAGGGTTGATCAAGTGGAATTACCCAAACTTGGATAACAAAAATTTTGTGTTCATTTGTGTTGAGTGAATAAATTTTATTTTCTTACATTTGTTTATTGCTTTTAAATCTTTCCAAACATCAACTCTAAAATTTTTATTTTGTTGTGATCTATTTGCCTTTTATCTCTTTTTTTTATTACGAGATGAAGGGAAAGTGAAAACTCAAGTTTTGATTTAAGAAAAAAGTCTACATCTAAAATGGAAATGCACAATGCACAAATATAGAGAGAGATAATTCCAATTTGAAATTTTTGGGGATTGTAATCACTTTTTTGTTTTTATATATTTGGTTCTGCAATCGTCTGGAAAAGGGGGAGGCGGGGGATTTTTAACTGAATGTTGACTCCCAATCCATAAGTCATTCCTTACAAAAATAGAGCCCGTTACACATGATAAATCACTTTACAATCATCTATGATCGTTAGGTCAACTTTTTGTAAATGGGAAAAATAATTGCTTATTTGACTCGGGTAAATATCCTACCGCACGTTCACTTGCAAAGTTAATGTTATTCTCTTTCAAAGGTTTGGATCCATAGGTCATTTGCATCTCTAACATGTTTCAAACATGCATATCCATTTTTTTAAAACATGTGTGGAAAAATCTATTTCTTATAAAATTTCGTGCTATTAGGGTTGAACTAGTGGAATTTCCCAAACTTGGATAACATAACTTTCGTGTTATTTGTGGAGTGTGAATAAATTTTCTTTACTTATATTTGTTTATTTCTTTAAATTATTTCTGTACATAAACTCTAAAATATTCATTTTGATGTGATCTATTTGCCTTTTATATCTTTTTTTGTTTCCGTGATGAAGGGAAAGTGAAAACTCAAGTTTTTATTTAAGAAAAAAGTATTCATCTAGATCGGAAATGCACAATGCACAAATTTAGAGAGAGATAATTCCAAAAAGTGTCTGTAATTTTTAGGGATTGTAAACTATTTTTAGTTTTTATATATCAGGTTCTTCAATCGTAGGGAAAAGGGGGAGGCGGGGGATTTTTATTTGACTGTTCACTCCCAATCCATAAGTCATTTCTTACAAAAATATAGCCTGTTATAGATGATAAATCGTTTTACAATGATCTATGATCGTTAGGTCAACTTTTTGTAAATGGGCAAAATAATGGCATGTTTGACTCGGGTAAATATCCCACCGCACGTTCACTTGAGAATTTAATGTTATTCTCTTTAAAAGGTTTTGATCCATAGGTGGTTTACATCTTTAACATGGTTCAACCATGCATGTCCATTTTTTTAAACATGTGTAGAAAAATCTCTTTCATATAAAATTCCTAGCTATTAGGGTTGAACTAGTGGAATTTCCCAAACTTGGATAATAAAAAGTTTTGTGTTCATATGTGGTGTGTGAATAAATTTTATTTGCTTAAATTTTTTTATTGCTTTAAATTCTTTGCATACATGAACTCTAAAATTTTACATTTTCTTGTGATCTATTTGCCTTTGATCTCTTTTTTTTGTTTACGAGATGAAGGGAAAGTTAAAAATCAAGTTTGTACTTAAGAAAAAAGTATACATCTCAAATGGAAATGCACAATGCAAAAATATAGAGAGATATCATTCCAAAAAGTGTCAGTAATTTTTAGGGATTGTAAACTCTTTTTAGTTTTTATATATCCGGTTCTACAATCGTCTAGAAAAGGGGGAGGCGGGGGCTTTTTAATTGAGTGTTGACTCCCTATCTGTAAGTCATTCCTTAAAAAAATATAGCTCGTTACGCATGATAAATCACTTTACAATCATATATGATCGTTAGGTCAGTTTTTGTAAATGGGCAAAATAATGGCTTGTTTGATTTTGGTAAATATCCCACCGCACGTTCACTTGAGAATTTAATGTTATTCTCTTTAAACAGTTTGATTCCATAGGTCATTTGAATCTTTAACATGTTTCTGGCATACATATCCATTTTTTAAAACATGTGTAGAAAAATCTATTTCTTATAAAATTCCGAGCTTTTAGGGTTGTGCAAGTGGAATTACCCAAACTTAGATAACAAAACTTTTGTATTCATTTGTGTTGTGTGACTAAATTTTCTTTACTTACATTTGTTTATTGCTTTAAATTCTTTCCATACATAAACTCTTAAATTTTCATTTTGTTGTGATCTATTTGCCTTTTATCTCTTTTTTTTTGTTTATCAAATGAAGGGAAAGTGAAAACTCAAGTTTGTATTGAAGAAAAAAATATACATCTAAAATGGAAATGCACAATGCAAAAATGTAGAGAGAGATAATTCCAAAATGTGTCTATAATTTTTAGAGATTGTAAACTTTTTTTATTTTTATATATCTGGTTCTGCAATTGTCAGGATAAAGGGGAGGGGGGGAGGGGATTTTTAACTGACTATCGACTCCCAATGAATAAGTCAATCCTTATGCATGTTAAATCACTCTACAATCATCTATGATTGTTACGTCAACTTTTTTATAAATGGGCAAAATAATGGCTTGTTTGACTCGAGTAAATATCCCACTACACGTTCACTTGAGAATTTAATGTTATTCTCTTTAAAAGGTTTGGATCCATAGCTGATTTCCATCTTTAACATGTTTCAAAAATGCATATCCATTTTTTAAAACATGTGTAGAAAATCTCTTTCTTATAAAATTCTGATCTATTAGGGTTGAACTAGTGGAATTTCCAAAACTTGGATAACAAAAGTTTTGTGTTCATTTGTAGTGTGTGAATAAATTTTCTTTGCTAACATTTGTTTATTGCTTTAAATTGTTTCCATACATAAACTCTAAAATTTTTATTTTGTTGTGAACTATTTGCCTTTTACCACTTGTTTTTGTTTACGAGATGAAAGGAAAGTGAAAAATCAAGTTTGTATTTAAGAAAAAAGTGTACATATAAAATGGAAATGCACGATGCACAAATGTAGAGAGAGATAAATCCAAAAAGTCTCAATATTTTTTTGGATAGTAAACTCTTTTTAGTTTTTATATATCAGGTTTTGGAATCGTCGGGAAAAAGGGGGAGGTGAGGGATTTTTAACTGAGGGTTGACTCCCAATCAAAGTGTCATTCCTTACAAAAATATATCCTGTTACACATGATAAATTACTTTACAATCATCTATGATCGTTAGGTCAACTTTTTGTAAATGGGCCAAATAATTGATATTTTTCATTGCGCATGTTAAATCACTTTACAGTCATCTATGATCGTTAGGTCAACTTTTTGTCAATGGGCAAAATAATGGCTTGTTTGACTCGAGTAAATATAACGTCGCACGTTCACTTGAGAATTTGATGTTATTCTCTTTAAAAGGTTTGGATTCATAGGTCATTTTCATCTTTAACATGTTTCAAGCTTGCATATCCATTTTTCAAACATGTGTAGAAAAATCTCTTTCTTATAAAATTTCGAGCGATATAGGTTGAACTAGTGGAATTTCCCAAACTTTGATAACAAAACTTTTGTGTTAATTTGTGGTGTGTGAATAAATTTTCTTTACTTACAATTGTTTATTTCTTTAAATTCTTTTCATACTTAAACTCTAAAATTTTCCTTTTGTTCTGATCTATTTCCCTTTTGTCTCTTTTTTTGTTTACGAGATGAAGGGAAAGGGAAAACTCAAGTTTAGATTTAAGAAAAAAGAATAGATTTAAAATGAAAAAAGGTCATTTTCATCTTTAACATGTTTCGAGCATGCATATCCATTTTTTAAAACATGTGTAGAAAAATCTCTTTCTTATAAAATTTCGAGCAATTAGAGTTGAACTAATGGAATTTCCCAAACTTGGATAACAAAACTTTTGTGTTCATTTGTCGTGTGTGAATAAATTTTCTTTGCATACATTTTTTTATTTCGTTAAATTCTTTCCATACTTAAAATATAAAATTTTCATTTTGTAGTGATCTAATTGCCTTTTATCTCTTTTTTTGTTTACGAGATGAAGGGAAAGTGAAAAGTCAAGTTTTGATTTAAGAAAAAAGTACACACCTAAAATGGAAATGCACAATTCACAAATATAGAGAGAGATCATTCCAAAAAATTTTAGTAATTTTTAGGGATTGTAAACTCTTTTTAGTGTTTATATATCAGGTTCGACAATGGTCGAGAAAAGGGGGAGGCAGGGGATTTTTAACTGAGAGTTGATTCCCAATCCACAAGTCATTCCTTAAAAAAATATCCGTTACGCATGATAAATTACTTTAAAATAATCTATGATCGTTAGGTCAGCTTTTTATAAATGGGTAAAATAATGGCTTGTTTGACTCAGATAAATATCCCACCACACTTTCACTTGAGAATTTAATTTTATTCTCATTAAAAGGTTTGGATCCATAGGTCATTTGAATCTTTAACATGTTTCAAGCATGCATATACATTTATTAAAACATGTGTAGAAAGATCTCTTTCTTATAAAATACCGAGCTATTGGGGTCGATCTAGTGGAATTTCCCAAACTCTGATAACAAAACTTTTTTTTTTCATTTTTGGTTTGTGAATAAATTTTCTTTAATTCACTTTTTTAGTGCTTTAAATTCTTTCAATACATGAACTCTAAAATTTTCATTTTGTTGTAATCCGTTTGCCTTTTGTCTCTTGTTTTTGTTTACAAGATGATGTGAAAGTGAAAACTCAAGTTTTGATTTAAGAAAAAAGTATACATATAAAATGGAAATTCAAAATTCACATTTGTAGAGAGAGATAATTCCAAAAAGCGTCTGTAATTTTTAGGGATTGGAAACTCTTTTTAGTTTTTATATATCAGGTTCTGCAATCGTCGAGAAAAGGGGGAGGCGGGGAATTTTTAACTGAGTGTTGACTCCCAATCCATAAGTCATTCCTTAAAAAAATATAGCCGTTATTCATGATAAATCACTTTACAATCGTCTCTGATCGTTAGGTCAGCATTTTGTAACTGTGCAAAATAATGGCTTGTTTGACTTGGGTAAATATCCCACCGCACGTTCACTTGAGAATTTAATGTTGTTCTCTTTAAAAGGTTTGGATCCATAGGTAATTTGTATCTTTAACATGTTTCAAGCATGCATATCCATTTTTTAAAACATGTGTACAAATATCTCTTTCTAATAAAATTACGTGCTATTAGGGTCGAACTAGAGGAATTTCCCTAAAACAAAAACTTTGTGTTCAATTGTGGTGTGTGAATAAATTTTCTTTACTTACATTTGTTTACTACTTTAAATTCTTTTTATAAATAAACTCTAAAATTTTGATTTTGTTGTGATCTATTTGCCTTTTATCTCTTTTTTTGTTTACGAGATGAAAGGAAAGTGAAAACTCAAGTTTAGATTTATGAAAATAGTACACATATAAAATGGAAATTCACAATGCACAAATTTAGAGAGAGATAATTCCAAAAAGTGTCTGTAATTTTTAGGGATTCTAAACTCTTTTTAGTTTTTATCTATCAGGTTTTGCAATCGTCGGGAAAAGGGGGACGAGGGGGATTTTTAACTAAGTTTTGACTCCCAATCCATAAGTCCTTCCTTACAAAAATATAGCTCGTTGCCAATGTTAAATCACTTTACAATCATCTATGATCGTTAGGTCAGCTTTTTGTAAATGGGCAAAATAATGGCTTATTTTTTCTCGGGTAAATATCACACCACACGTTCACTTCAGAATAATATGTTATTCTCTTTAAATGGTTTGGATCCTTAGGTCATTTTCATCTTTAACATGTTTCAAGCATGCATATCCATTTTTTAAAACATTTGTAGAAAAATCTCTTTCTTAAAAAAATCCGAGCAATTAGGGTTGAACTAGTGGAATTTCGAAAACTTGGAAAACAAAACATTTGTGTTCATTTGTGGTGTGAGAATAAATTTTCTTTTCCTACATTTGTTTATTTCTTTAAATTCTTTCCATACATAAACTCTAAAATTTTCATTTTGTAGTGATCTATTTGCCTTTTATCTCTTTTTTAGTTTACGAGATGCAGGGAAAGTGAAAACTCAAGTTTAGATTTAAGAAAAAAGTATACATCTAAAATGGAAATGCACAATGCTCAAATGTAGAGAAAGATAATTCCAAAACGTTTTAGTAAGTTTAAGGGATTGTAAACTCTTTTTAGGTTTTATATATCGGGTTCGGCAATCGTCGGGAAAAGGGGAAGGCGGGGGATTTTTAACCGAGTGTTGACTCCCAATCCATAAGTCATTCCTTAAAAAAATATAGCCCATTATAGATGATAAATAGATTTAAAATCATCTAAGATCGTTAGGTCAGCTTTTTGTAAATGGGTAATATAATGACTTGTTTAACTTGGGTAAATATCCCACCGCACGTTCTCTTGAGAATTTAATGTTATTCTTTGGATCCATAGGTCATTAGCATCTTTAACATGTTTCAAGAATGCATATGCATTTATTAAAACATGCGTAGAAAATTCTCTTTCTTAAAACATACCGAGATATTAGGGTTGATCAAGTGGAATTTCCAAAACTTGGATAACAAAACTTTTGTGTTCATTTGTGGTGTGTGAATAAATTTTCTTTACTTACATTTTTTGATATTTTTAAACTCTTTCCACACATAAACTCTAAAATTTTCATTTTGTTGTGATCTATTTTCCTTTTATCTTTTTTTTTTTTACTAGATAAAGGGGAAGTGAAAACTCAAGTTTTGATTTAAGAAAAAATTATACATCTAAATGGAAATGCACAATGCACAAATGTAGAGATAGAAAATTCCAAAAATTGTCTGTAATTTTTAGGGATTGTAAACTCTTTTTAGTTTTTATATAACAGGTTCTAAAATCGTGGGGAAAAGGGGGAGGCGGGGATTTTTAACTGAGTGTTGACTCCCAATCCATAAGTCCTTCCTTAAGAAAATATAGCTCGTTGCGTATGTTAAATCACTGTACAATCATCTAAGATCATTAGGTCAACTTTTTGTAAATGGGCAAAATAATGGATTGTTCAACTCAGGTAAATATCACACCGCAAGTTCACTTGAGATTTTAATGTAATTCTCTTTAAAAGGTTTGGATCCTTAGGTCATTTTCATCTTTAACATGTTCCAAGCATGGATATCCATTTTTTAAAACATGTGTAGAAAAATCTCTTTCTTAAATTCTGAACAATTAGGGTTGAACTAGAGAAATTTCCCAAACTAGGATAACTAAACTTTTGTGTTCATTTGTGGTGTGAGAATAAATTTTCTTTGCCTACATTTGTTTATTACTTTAAATTCTTTCCATACATAAACTCTAAAATTTTCTTTTTGTTGTGATCTATTTACTTTTTATCTCTTTATTAGTTTACGAGATGAAGGGAAAGTGAAAACTCAAGTGTTGATTTAAGAAAAAAGTATATATCTAAAATGGAAATGGACAATGCACAAATGTAGAGAAAGATAATTCCAAAAAATTTTAGTAATTTTTATGGATCGTGAACTCTTTTTAGGTTTTATATATCAGGTTCGACGATCGTGGGGAAAAGGGGGAGGCTGGTGATTTTTAACTGAGTGTTGACTCTCAATCCATAAGTCATTCCTTAAAAAAATATAGCCCATTATACATGATAAATCATTTTACAATCACCTATGATCGTTAGGTCAGCTTTTTGTACATGGGCAAAATAATGGCTTGTTTGACTCGGGTAAATATCCCACCGCACGTTCACTTGAGAATTTAATGTTATTCTCTTTAAAAGGTTTGGATCCATAGGTGATAGATGCCATATTCTAACATGATAACTAGGTTAATTATAATAGAATAAACTTTATAATTGTGTTATAGGTCGTTATTTATCGGTTTTCAAATGAAACGTGTATTTATTGAATTTGGCATTAATCACTGTCTATATTGCATATTTTTCTCTCCTGAATTATATTTCATTGTTTTTAAGGTTTATTTCTTCCTCAAATACTTTTTATGGATTCAATTATGGAATTTTAGGAGGATTTTGGTGGAGAAGGAGATATTTACCAAAATGCCCTTAGTGAAATGGAGGTGATTTTTAGGGCAAATCGTTTTTAAAACAAAGAAAAATTGTATTAGAGGAAAGAGGAGCGACGAACGGGAGAGGAGAGCGTCAACAGAAAACAGAGAGGATCGACAAAAATAGAGCACGACCGTCGACCGGAAAGAGGGGAAGACCAGAGAGGAGTTTCCCACCGTCGTTCGCCATGCCACCGCCGTCCACCGCCGTCCAGCGACCGAGAAAAAACCTGAGGAAAGCTCGAGAGAGTCTCCGTCGAGGTGAGTTCGACAGTGCTAGTTTCTGCTCGCCGGGCCGGGAGGTGATCCGAGAGCGCTTCTCCAGTGCCAATTCTGCATTTCGACCATCCTCCGGCGTCTATTACATATTTCCGACCATTCCCAGAGCTATTCCGACTCCGACCGAGACTCGAGAGATCCGGTTAGAGAACTTCAGCTCTGTTTCATTCTTCGCTGGACGTTACCTCCGTTCGTCGGCTTCTAACCTTCATCGTCGGCGTCGTCTCTACCTCCGGCCACTCACTCTTGCTACCTGAAGCCATTAATTTTGGGAAATTGCAGCACCCATGAGAACGAGTTGCTGCCCGAGCTAGAGGAGGGAGAAGGGGAGTAATTCGTCATTTTGGAATTTCATTTTTTATATAGTTTGAACTTAGGTTTTGAATGTTTATTGAATCTGATTTGATAATTAATGTTTATTGAATATTTGTTTTCTGGATATTTGATTAAATTAGCTAGCTCGGGTAGGAATATAATTTAGGTTGGATTTTGGTATTTTAATCCAATTTCTGTCTTTCACTCTATGCGCCCGAGAGGGTCTAGACGCAAGGATTGAGAAATCGGATCCGTGGTTATGTGGCGCTTGAGAGAGGCACGAATCACCGTAAAATCCAGAGTTGACGTTTCCTATTGTGCAAGTAGTTAACCAGATGATTGCTTGATAATTTAGGATATAATTAGTTAGTTCATATTAATTCATCATATTTGGTTTGGCTAGTTGACTGAAGAATACACAAAATTCAGTCCTCCCTGTGGATATGACCCTCGCTTCCCACTAAATTACATGAATGATTCATACGCTTGCGAGGTATAAAAGCCGATGTAACTAAATTCTACATCAAGTTTTTGGCGCCGTTGCTGGGGAAGCACGTATTAAGTGTATTACTTTTTTCTCCATGGTCTTAGGTTAGATTTATTTTTATTTAATTTAATTTTATTTTATTTTAGTTTTTTGTTGCTTTCATAATTTTAGCTTGGTGATTTTGTATGGAATTATTTTTATTTCTTCTAGTTAGTTCATATTTTTAGTAGTGAGTTTGTTAGCTTAATTTGATAGTTCGTTTTGTTTCTTTTTGTGTTTTTATGCACGGGCGCCGATCCCTAGTTGGACCATTAGCTCCCTTTGTTGAAGAGGTAGAACATATTTGTAGGAAAACACCCGAAGTCAAGTTAGGAGCTACCATGGCCAATCAGGGTGAACCATTACAGTTACCTGTAGTAGGTGACCGTAGAGACCTGAGGGATTATTCTATCCCATCGCACTTCACTTCACCTTCTTGCATTATATTGCCACCCACTACTACTGCCAGTTATGAGTTGAAACCGGGTGTGATCCAACTCCCTACATTCTATGGGTTGGAGAAGGAGGACCCATATTACCACATCAAGGAATTCTTAGATATTTGTGCAACGTTCAAATTCCAGAATTTCTCAGATGACTCTATCCGGTTAAGATTTTTTCCATTTTCACTTAAGGATAAGGCCAAGTCTTGGCTTAATTCCTTGGAGGTGGGCAACATTACTTCATGGGACACATTAGTCACAAAATTTTTATCCAAGTACTTTCCCATCCAGAGAACTACAGCCCTCAGGAGAGAAATCTCCAACTTTATGCAGCAGGAGGGTGAACACTTTTATGAGGCTTGGGAGAAATGGAAGGATTTGATCCGTAGGTGTCCGCATCATGGGTTTGAGAAATGGCATTTAGTGCAATACTTTTATCAAGGTCTTACACCCCAGGTTAGATCCATGGTAGATGCAACGAGTGGTGGAAGTTTGATGGGTAAAAGTGCTAGTGAGGCGTGGGACTTCTTTGAAACGTTGAGTGATCAATGTCAACAATGGGGTTCATCATTTAATGTTGATAGGAAATCCCACGAAGCCAAAAGAGGGGGTCTCTACGAGGTTAGTGAAACACCCATGCTCATGGCCAAGATTGAGGGGTTGACTAGAAAAATTGATGCCCTTATGGTGTCCAAGAGTTCACCTGCTCCTAACCCATCTACTGTTTGTGCCATATGCTCTGGTTCATCTCATCCCACACAAATGTGTCCATCTAGTTCATCCTACCCAGAGCTCATTGAGGACTTGAATGCAGTCCAGAATTTTCATAGACCAAACCGGAACGATCCTTTTTCGGAAACATATAATCTGGGTTGGGCTAGGCACCCAAATTTCTCATGGTCCAAGGGCCCACAGGTTGGGGGTCCTCCAGGGTTTACTCAACCCCAAGCTCTGCGCCCACACTTCACTCAACAACCATTGATTCTACAAAAACCTTCACTTGAGGATACACTTCAATTATTCATGCAGAATACACATTCCTCCATTGCTAAACTTGAAATGCAAGTGAGTCAGTTGGCCATCCACATGAGTGAACAAGCACAAAATAGACTCCCGAGTCAAACCATTCCTAACCCCAAAAGCACACATGAGAGTGGGTTGAGTTCCAAACCCCACCATGAGCAAGCCAAAGCCATGACCACCCTTAGGAGTGGTCATGAGTTGAACAATGGGGTAGGGACCACTAAGTCTAAGGAGTCAAAGGATGACAATGGGGACACATCATTGGGTGAAGAACCTCCAAGTTCTCCACCAACAGCCAAGCAGATCCCTAACCAAGTCCCACTAGCTCCTTATCCGCAGAGGTTATCGGGCCCACCTATGAAAGGAGATAGCATGCATGAAACGTTGGAACTGTTTTGTAAGTTTCACAATAACATTCCACTTCTTGATGCTATTAGGCAAGTCCCTGCCTATGCCCGATTTTTGAAAGACCTTTGTACACAGAAGAGAAAACAACATGTTAACAAAAAGGTCTTTCTTACTGAGAATGTAAGCTCAATTCTGAAGCACAACACTCCTCCTAAAGTTAAAGATCCTGGATGTCCCACAATTTCATGTGTCGTTGGTGAACATACCATCCAGAGAGCTCTTCTTGACTTAGGGGCAAGTGTGAATTTTCTTCCTTTCTTTGTGCACCAGCAATTAGGTTTGGGGGAATTGAAACCTACTCCCATCACACTTCAACTAGCTGACCGTTCTGTCAAGATACCACGAGGAATAGTTGAAGATGTTTTGATAAAAGTGGACAAATTTCTATTCCCGGTTGATTTTATTGTTCTTGATACAGAACAAGTAGTCAATGTGACCAACCAAATGCCTGTCATCCTAGGACGTCCCTTCTTAGCCACATCTAATGCTATCATTCATTATAAAAGTTGTGAGTTGGAGTTGTCTTTTGGAAATTTTTAAGGTCTCATTGAATGTATTTAATGCCGGGCACCACCCACTTGAGTCTGATGATCTGAGTCCTGCATTTAAGATAGAAACTGTTATGCTTGATGACAAATCCACTCTTGAATCTTTTGAGTCTTGCATAACATCTTTAGGCATGGATTATTTTGATGAGGAAACATATTTCCGAGAGGTTAATTCTTTACTCAATTATGTACCTCTGTTGGAGGAAGCTTATGAGGTTATCACAACTGATCATCCACAGGATCTTCCTCTTGACTTGGACAAACCTCTTGAAACTTCCAAGCTAGATCTTAAGCCACTTCCTCCCACGTTGAAGTATGCATTCTTGGGGCCCATGAACTCATTACCAGTCATTATTTCCTCTTATTTGAGTACTGAGTAGGAGGAACAATTGACTGAAGTTTTACAAGCACACAGAGATGCATTGGGGTGGACTCTTGATGCCTTAAAAGGGATTAGCCCCTCCATATGCATGCATCGTATTCATTTGGAGGGGACTAAAGCCTCACGTGAGATGCAACATAGGTTAAATCCCCATATGCTGGAGGTTGTGAGAGAAGAAGTCATCAGGTTGCTTGTGACAGGAGTCATTTACCCTATTTTCGATAGCACCTGGGTGAGTCCAATTCAAGTTGTCCCTAAGAAAGGGGGGATAACGATAATGAAAAATGAGAGTGGTGACTTGATTCCCACAAGAACTACCACCAAGTGGTGAGTCTGCATTGACTATAGAAAACTTAATTCCGCCACTAGGAAGGATCACTTCCCACTACCTTTCATTGATCAGGTACTAGAGCGATTGGCCGGCCACAATTTTTATTGCTTCTTAGGTGGATACTCCGGCTACAATCAAATTCCCATTGCTCCAGAAGACCAGGAAATGACCACATTCACGTGTTCGTTTGGCACCTATGCTTACAGACGCATGCCTTTTGGTTTATGCAATGCGCCTGCCACTTTCCAACGGTGCATGATGAGTATCTTTTCTGACATGATTGGTGACTTTTTAGAGGTCTTTATGGATGACTTTTTTGTGTTTGGCTCTAGTTTTGATACATGTCTGCACAATCTTTCACTCGTATTGTCCTGTTGCATTAAGTCCAATTTAGTCTTGAATTGGGAGAAATGCCACTTCATGGTAAAAGAAGGAATTGTTTTAGGACATGTAGTGTCTGAGCGGGGTGTAGAAGTGGACAAAGCCAAGGTTGACCTAATTGCCAATCTGCCACCACCTACTTCTGTGAAGGGGGTGCGTTCTTTCCTTGGCCATGCTGGGTTCTATAGGCATTTCATTAATGACTTTAGCAAAATTTCTCGTCCTTTGACGAATTTGCTTGCTCAAGATGTTGCTTTTACCTTTGATGATGCCTGTATTCATGCTTTTGAGACACTGAAGAAATGTTTGTCCACTGCACCCATTGTCCAACCACCTACTTGGTCTTTGCCTTTTGAGTTGATGTGTGATGCCTCTGATTATGCATTGGGGGCTTTTTTGGGGCAAAAGACGGATAAAATTCCCTGTGTCATTCAGTATGCTAGCCGCACTCTTCATGATGCTCAATTGAATTACACTACCACTGAGAGGAAGTTGCTAGCTGTTGTGTTTGCCTTGAAAAAATTCAGATCATAGCTGTTAGGGTCAAAGGTTATAGTGTTCACTGATCATTCTGCCTTGAAGTACTTATTATCCATCAAGGACACTAAACCTCGCTTGATTAGATGGATCTTGCAATTGCAAGAATTTGACCTTGAGATTCGAGATAAGAAGGGTTGTGAGAATGTTGTTGCTGATCATCTATCTAGGATCTGTGTAGCACCTCAGGAAGGATTCCTTCCTTTAAATGATTCCTTCCCTGATGAACAACTTCTCCAAGTATCCCAGTTGCCTTGGTTTGCTGACATAGTAAACTATTTTGTAACTCATAAGATTCCTGATTATTGGAGTAAACAAGATCGGTTGAAATTCTTTTCCCAAGTCAAACATTTTTTTTGGGATGACCCTTATTTGTTCAAGGTGTGTTCTGACCAAGTCATTAGGCGTTGTGTACATGAGCAAGACTTTGCCAACATTCTTGAATTTTGTCATTCCCACGCATATGGTGGACATTTTGGTGCCAGAAAGACCGCGGCTAAAGTCTTGCAATGTGGTTTCTATTGGCCTTCATTATTTAGAGAGGCCCATGAGTTTTGTCGTGTGTGTGATAGATGCCAACGGACTGGTTGTTTATCTAGGAAGAACATGATGCCTCTTAACCCCATTCTTATTGTTGAATTGTTTGATGTGTAGGGTATTGACTTCATGGGTCCTTTTCATGTCTCGTTCGGCTATCAATACATCCTTGTTGCTGTTGAATATGTCTCTAAATGGATTGAAGCTATTGCATGTAAGACAAACGATCACAAAGTGGTGGTAAAATTTTTAAAAGAAAATATCTTTAATCGGTTTGGTACCCCGAGAGCAATCATCAGTGATGGGGGATCTCATTTTTGTAACAGAGCATTTGAGACCTTATTGAAGAAATATTCCATCACTCATAGGGTGTCCACTCCGTACCACCCACAAACTTGTGGTCAAGTGGAAATCTCTAATAGGGAGATCAAACGGATTTTGGAGAAGTCGGTTTGCTTTGATAGGAAAGATTGGTCCACTCGATTGGATTATGCTTTATGGGCCTATCGAACTGCTTATAAGACTCCTCTTGGGATGTCTCCATTTCGCCTAGTGTTCGGCAAAGCATGTCATCTACTTGTTGAGCTTGAGCATAGAGATTTCTTCTAAGTGTGATGTGGGATAGCAGTTTCATCTATGGATGATTACCTACGGGTATGGCTGATACGAGTAAACCTTCTTCTAGGGAGACTATGTATCATTCCTGGGGGTCTTTATTGACTTTTCGGTATTATTGTTGATGACCAAACACATATGGTCCCACCTATGGATTTAGGAGCCCTGACGCAGCTTAACCCTTACTCTGCTGAAGTATAACTAGCTAAGTTGTTATTCCTTTTTGTAGTCATTCTGGTGTTTTAACTTTTCCCCATTGAGGACAATGTCAGGTTTAGGTTTTGGGGAGGGGGGGGGGGGGGGGGGGGGGGGGGGGGGGGGGGTGGTGGTGGTGGAAACAACTCTTTTATGTCTTAGCAATAATTTTCTTTTGATTTCTATTCATGGTTTTCAAATTACTCCTCTTAGTATGTGGTTAATGTTAGTAGAGTTAAAATAAGTTGCTCAAATGTGTTTCAAACTTTTTCATAAAACTGTGTAGAATATGCCTATTAGAAATCTGATATCATTTGTTGTGATCCATGAGAATTCAGTGGGATAACTTACTATTGCATTAGACTTGGAACTTAGTTGCAAAAGAGAACATGTAAATCTAGTGTTGATCTATGTTAGTCTGAATAGTCTTGTATACCTGTTTGAACTCATTCCTTTTTATACCTCAGTGAAATTCCTTGTTGTAATGTATGAATGCAAATGGAAATGCTCTTGCTTCCAAAAGACAGATAACTTCAGAAACAGCCTGGGCAAACCCAGAGACATGCACCAGAACAGTCGGTTACTTAAAAATAAGTGCATGTGCAGTGAAGACGAATACAAAATGGTGGAAATACCAAAAGTATTCAGTGAAACAAAAATTACGGTGGTAATAGCAAAATTGCGCTGGTAATAGCGTAAAATGGGTTTAAATCTGGAAGCAATGAGTTTCCTTAAACTTTGATGATAAATTGTAATTTGAAAGAAGTTGCAGGTCAAGATTGAAATTGGTATATTTCTTTTGTGAGATTGTCAGACAATAGGCTTACTCTACTATTTTCTCTTAATTGTGATGTGACCAGGATTTTATTGTTATTTGTTGCCTCTTTGTTCTGTTGAAGTAATTGCTTATGGGTCACATTGGTTCAGGTGGAGTAATAATGAGTGTATTTGGATTGATAATATGCTATAGTTTACATAGGTTTTCAAATTGCGCAGGATCTCATATGATTTTCAGATATTTTACGATACTAAGTGTTAGTCATATGCTAAGGAGGAGTAAATTTTCTTCAGTTTTCTTTTTATATTTTTGATTTAGATGAATTTTGTGTGTAAATTCCATGCAAACCCTCACGAGACATAACTTGTCCACTACTGCAAAGTAGGTGTTTAACGGCTTGTTGCATGAGCTAAATACAATCGTGCTCCCTACGAAAGTGGCATTTTGTTTTCCTAGGCTTAATTTTGGTTCGATTGTTGTTTTGCTAGGGACTAGCAAAGATTTAGGTTCGGGGGTGTGATAGATGCCATATTCTAACATGAGAACTAGGTTAATTATAATAGAATAATCTTTATAATTGTGTTATAGGTGGTTATTTATCGGTTTTCAAATGAAACGTGTATTTATTGAATTTGGCATTAATTACTGTCTATATTGCATATTTTTCTCTCCTGAATTATATTTCATTGTTTTTAAGGTTTATTTCTTCCTAAAATACTTTTTATGGATTCAATTATGGAATTTCAGGAGGATTTTGGTGAAGAAGGAGATATTTACCAAAATGCCCTTAGTGAAATGGAGGTGATTTTTAGGGCAAATCGTTTTTAAAACAAAGAAAAATTGGTATTAAAGGAAAGAGAAGCGTCGAAGGGGAGAGGAGAGCGTCAAGAGAAAATAGAGAGGATCGACCAAAACAGAGCATGACCGTCGACTGAAAACAGGGGAAGACCCGAGAGAAGTTTCCCACCGTCGTTCGCCGCGCCACTGTCTTTCGCCGTACCACCATCGTCCACCGCTGTCCAGCAACCGAGAACAAACCCGAGGAGAGCTCGAGAGAGTCTCCGTCGAGGTGAGTTCGACAGTGCTAGTTTTTGCATTCCGGTGCCAATTTCGGCATTCCGACCATCCTCCGGCGTCTATTACATATTTCCGACCATTCCCGGAGCTATTCTGACTCTGACCGAGACTCGAGAGAGCCGGTTAGAGAACTTCAATTTTGTTTCGTTCTTCGCTGGACGTTACCTCCGTCCGTCGGCTTCTAACCTTCGTCGCCGGCGTCGTCTCTACCTCCGGCCACTCACTCTTGCTACCCGAAGCCATTAATTTCGGGAAATTGCAGCACCCATGAGAATGAGTTGCTGCCTGAACGAGTGGATGGAGAAGGGGAGTAATTCGTCATTTTGGAATTTCATTTTTTATGTAGTTTGAACTTAGGTTTTGAATGTTTATTGAATCTTATTTGATAATTAATGTTTATTGAATTTTTTTTCCAGATATTTGATTAAATTAGCTAGTTAGGGTAGGAATATAATTTAGGTTGGATTTTGGTATTTTAATCCAATTTCTGTCTTTCACTCTATGCGCCCGAGAGGGTCTAGACGCAAGGATTGAGAAATCAGATCCGTGGTTACGTGGCACTCGAGAGAGGCACGAATCACCGTAAAATCCAGAGTTGACATTTCCTATTGTGCAAGTAGTTAACCAGATGATTGCTTGATAATTTAGGATATAATTAGTGTTTAGTTCATATTAATTCATCATATTTGGTTAGGCTAGTTGACTGAAGAATACACAAAATTCAGTCCTTCCTGTGGATATGACCCTCGCTTCCAGCTAAATTACATGAGCGATTCGTACCCTTAGGAGGCATAAAAGCCGATGTAACTTAATTCTACATCAATAGGTCATTAGCATCTTTAACATGTTTCAAGAATTCATATGCATTTATTAAAACATGTGTAAAAAAATCTTTCTTAAAAAATACCGATCTATTAGGGTTGATCTACTGGAATTTTCCAAACTTGGATAACAAAACTTTTGTGTTCATTTGTGGTGTGTGAATAAATTTTCTTTACTTACATTTGTTTATATTTTTAAACTCTTTCCATACATAAACTCTAAAATTTTCATTTTGTTGTGATCTATTTTCCTTTTATCTATTTTTTTTTGTTTACTACATAACGGGGAAGTGAAAACTCAAGTTTTGATTTAAGAAAAAATTAATCATCTAAAATGGAAATGCACAATGCACAATTGTAGTGGGAGAAAATTCCAAAAATTGTCTGTAATTTTTAGGGATTGTAAACTCTTTTTACTTTTTGTATATCAGGTTCCAAAAATTGTCGGGAAAAGGGGGAGGCGGGGATTTTTAACTTAGTGTTGACTCCAAATCCATAAGTCATTCCTTATAAAAATATAGCTCGTTGCACTTGTTAAATCACTTTGCAATCATCTATGATCGTTGGGTCAGCTTTTTGTAAATGGGCAAAATAATGGCTTGTTTAACTCGGGTAAATATTACACCGCATCTTCCTTTGAGAATTAAATGTTATTCTCTTTAAATGGTTTATATCCAGAGGTCATTTTCATCTTTAACATGTTTCAAGCATGCATATCCATTTTTTAAAACATGTGTAGAAAAATCTCTTTTCTCTTATAAAATTCCGAGCAATAAGGGTTAAACTAGTGGAATTTCCAAAACTTGGATAACTAAACTTTTGTGTTCGGTTGTGGTGTGCGAATAAATTATCTTTACTTACTTTTTTTTATTGCTTTAAATTCTTTCCATACTTAAACTTTAAAATTTTCATTTTGTTGTGATCTATTTGCCTTTTATCTCTTTTTTTATTTATGAGATGGAGGGAAAGTAAAAAGTCAAGTTTTGATTTAAGAAAAAAGTATACATCTAAAATGGAAATGCACAATGCACAAATGTAGAGAGATATAATTCCAAAAATTGTCTGTAATTTTTTGGGATTGTAAACTCTTTTTATTTTTTATATATCTGGTTCGGCAATCGTCTGGAAAAGGAGGAGACAGGGGATTTTTAACTGAGTGTTGACTCCCAATCCATAGGTCATTCCTTATAAAAATATGGCCCATTACAGATGATAAATAGATATAAAATCATCTAAGATCGTTAGGTCAACTTTTTATAAATGGGTAATATAATGACTTGTTTGACTCGAGTAAATATCCCACCTCACGTTCACTTGAGAATTTAATGTTATTCTCTTTAAAAGGTTTGGATCCATAGGTCATGAGCATCTTTAACATGTTTCAAGAATGCATGTGCATTTATTGAAAGTGTAGAAAATTCTCTTTCTTAAAAAATACCGAGCTATTTGGGTTGATCTTGAGGAATTTTCCAAACTTGGATAACAAAACTTTTGTGTTCATTTGTGGTGTGTGAATAAATTTTCTTTACTTACATTTGTTTATATTTTTAAACTCTTTCCATACATAAACACTAAAATTTTCATTTTGTTGTGATCTATTTTCCATTTATCTCTTTTTTTTCTTTACTAGATAAAGGGGAAGTGAAAACTCAAGTTTTGATTAAAAAAAATTATACATCTAAAATGGAAATGAACAATGCACAAATGTAGAGAGAGAAAATTCAAAAAATTGGCTGTAATTTTTAGGGATTGTAAACTCTTTTTACTTTTTATATATCAGGTTTTAAAATCGTGGGGAAAAGAGGGAGGCGGGGATTTTTAACTGAGTGTTGACACCCAATCCATAATTCATTCCATACAAAAATATAGCTCATTGCGCATGTTAAGTCACTTTACAATCATCTATGATCATTAGGTCAAATTTTTGTAAATGGGCAAAATAATGGATTGTTCAACTCGGGTAAATATCACACCACACGTTCACTTGAGAATTTAATGTAATTCTCTTTAAAAGGGTTGGATCCTTAGGTCATTTTAATCTTTAACATGTTTCAAGCATGCATATCCATTTTTTAGAACATGTGTAGAAAAATCTCTTTCTTATAAAATTCCGAGCAATTAGGGTTGAACTAGTGGAATTTCCCAAACTTGGATAACAAAACTTTTGTGTTCATTAGTGGTGTGACAATAAATTTTCTTTGCCAACATTTTTTTATTTCTTTAAATTCTTTCCTTACATAAACTCTAAAATTTTCATTTTGTAGTCATCTATTTGCCTTTTATCTCTTTTTTAGTTTACGAGATGAAGGGAAAGTGAAAACTCAAGTTTTGATTTAAGAAAAAAGTATACATCTAAAATGGAAACGCACAATGAAAAAATGTAGAGAATGATAATTCCAAAAAGTGTTTGTAATTTTTAGGGATTGTAAACTCTTTTTAGGTTTTATATATCAGGTACGGCAATCATCGGGAAAAGGGGGAGGCAATAGATTTTTAACTGAGTGTTGACTCCCAATCCATAAGTCATTCCTTATAAAAATATAGCCCGTTACAGATGATAAATAGATTTAAAATCATCTAAGATCGTTAGGTCAGCTTTATGTAAATGGGTAATAAAATGACTTGTTTGACTCGGGTAAATATCCCACTGCACGTTCACTTGAGAATTTAATGTTATTTTCTTTAAGGTTTGGATCCATAGGTCATTAGCGTCTTTAACATGTTTCAAGAATGCATATGCATTTATTAAAACACGTGTAGAAAATTCTCCTTCTTAAAAAATACCAAACTATTAGGGTTGATCTAGTGGAATTTCCCAAACTTGGACAGCAAAACTTTTGTGTTCATTTGTGGTGTTTGAATAAATTTTCTTTACTTACATTTATTTATATTTTTCAACTCTTTCCGTACATAAACTCTAAAATTTTCATTTTGTTGTGATCTATTTTCCTTTTATCTTTTTTTTTGTTTACTAGATAAAGGGGAAGTGAAAACTCAAGTTTTGATTTAAGAAAAAATTATACATCTAAAATGGAAATGCACAATGTACAAATATAGAGGGAGAAAATTTCAAAAATTGTCTGTAATTTTTAGGGATTGTAAACTCTTTTTACTTTTTATATATCAGGTTCTAAAATCGTCGGGAAAAGGGGGAGGCGGGGATTTTTAACTTAGTGTTGACTCCCAATCCATAAGTCATAGCTTCTAAAAATATAGCTCGTTGCGCTTGTTAAATCACTTCACAATCATCTATGATCGTTGGGTCAGCTTTTTGTAAATGGGTAAAATAATGGCTTGTTTAACTCGGGTAAATATCACACCGCATCTTCCCTTGAAAATTTAAAGTTATTCTCTTTAAAAGGTTTGTATCCAGAGTTCATTTTCTTCTTTAACATTTTTCAAGCATGCATATCCATTTTTTAAAACATGTGTAGAAAAATCATTTTCTTATAAAATTCCGAGCAATATGGGTTAAATTAGTGGAATTTCCAAAACTTGGATAACAAAACTTTTGAGTTCGTTTGTGGTGTGTGAATAAATTTTCATTACTTACAATTTTTATTGCGTTAAATTGTTTCCATACTTAAACTCTAAAATTTTCATTTTGTTGTGATCTATTTGCCTTTTATCTCTTTTTTTATTTACGAGATGAAGGGAAAGTAAAAACTCAAGTTTTGATTTAAGAAAAAAGTATACATTTAAAATGGAAATGCACAATGCACAAATGTAGAGAGAGATAATTCCAAAAAGTGTCTGTAATTTTTTGGGATTGTAAACTCTTTTTAGTTTTCATATATCAGGTTCGGCAATCATCGGGAAAAGGGGGAGGCGGGCGATTTTTAACTGAGTGTTGACTCCCAATCCATAAGTCATTCCTTAAAAAAATATAGCCCGTTATACATGATAAATCACTTTTACAATAATCTATGATCGTTAGGTCAGCTTTTTGTAAATGGGCAAAATAATGGCTTGTTTGACTCGGGTAAATATCCCACCGCACGTTCACTTGAGAATTTAATGTTATTCACTTTAAAAGGTTTGGATCCATATGTCATTTGTATCTTTAACATGTTTCAAGTGTGCATATCCATTTTTTAAAACATGTGTAGAAAAATCTCTTTCTGATAAAATTCCGAGCTATTAGGGTTGAACTAGTGGAATTTCCCAAACTTGGATTACAAAATGATTGTGGTCATTTGTGGTGTGTGAATCAATTTTATTTAATTACATTTTTTATTGGTTTAAATTCTTTTGTTACATAAATTCTAAAATTATCATTTTTTAGTGATCTACTTGCCTTTTATTTCTTTTTTTCGTTCACGAGAAGAAGGGAAAGTGAAAACTCAAGTTTTGATTTAGGAAAAAAGTGTCAATAACTTTTAGGGATTGTAAACTCTTTTTAGTTTTTACATATCAGGTTTGACAATCATGGGGAAAAGGGTGAGGCGGGGGATTTTTAACTGAGAGTTGACTCCCAATCCATAAGTCATTCCTTAAAAAAATATTGCCTGTTACGCATTTTAAATCACTTTAAAATTATCTATGATCGTTACGTCAGCTTTTTGTAAATGGGTTAAATAATCGCTTGTTTGACTCGGGTAAATATCCTACCGCACGTTCACATGAGAATTTAATGTTATTCTCTTTAAAAGGTTCGGATCCATAGGTTATTTGCATCTTAAACATGTTGAAGGAATGCATATCCTTTTATTAAAACATGTATAGAAAAATCTCTTTCTTATAAAATATCAAGCTATTAGGGTTGATTTAGTGGAATTTCCCAAACTTGGATAATAAAACTTTTGGGCTTATTTGTGGTGTGTGAATAAATTTTCTTTACTTAAATTTTTTCATTGCTTCAAATTCTTTTAATACATAAACTCAAAACTTTTCATTTTGTTGTGATCTATTTGCCTTTTATCTCTTTTTTTGTTTACGAGATGAAGGGAAAGTGAAATCTCAAGTTTTGATTTAAGAAAAAAGTATAGATTTAAAATGGAAATGCACAATGCACAAATGTAGAGAGAGATAATTCCAAAAAAGTATCTGTAATTGATAGGGTATGTAAACTCTTTTTAGTTTTTATATATCAGGTTCGGTAATCGTCGGGAAAAGGGTGAGGCGGGGGATTTTGAAGTGAGAGTTGACTCCCAATCCATAAGTCATTCATTACAAAAATATTGCCCGTTACGCATGTTAAATCACTTTAAAATCATCTATGATCGGTAGGTCAGCTTTTTGTAAAGGGGCAAACTAATGGCTTGTTTGACTTGGGTAAATATCCCACCGCATGTTCACTTGAGAAATTAATGTTATTCTCTTTAAAAGGTTTGGATCCAATGGTCATTTGTATCTTTAACATGTTTAGAGCATGCACTTCCATTTTTTAAAACATGTGTAGAAAAATCTCTTTCTTATCAAATTCTGAGCTATTAGGGTTGAACTAGTGGAATTTCCAAAACTTGGATAACAAAAATTTTGTGTTCATTTGTGGGTGTGAATATATTTTCTTTAATTAAATTTTTTTATTGCTTTAAATTATTTCCATATATAAACTCTATAATTTTCATTTTCTTGTCATCTATTTGCCTTTTATCTCTTTTTTTGTTTACGATAAGAAGGGAAAGTGGAAACTCAAGTTTTCATTTAAGAAAAAAGTATACATCTAAAATGGAAATGCACAATGCAAAAATGTAAGAGAGATAATTCTAAAAAGTGTCTGTAATTATTAGGGATTGCAAACTCTTTTTAGTTTTTATATATCAGGTTCTGCAATCATCGGGAAAAGGGGGAGGCGGGGGATTTTTAACTGAGTGTTGACTCCCAACCCATAAGTCTTTCCTTACAAAAAGATAGCCCGTTAGTCATGATAAATCACTTTAAAATCATCTATGATTTTTAGGTCAGCTTTTGTAAATCGAAAAAATAATGGCTTATTTGACTCGGGTAAATATCCCACCACATGTTCACTTGAGAATTTAATGTTATTCTCTTTAAAAGGTTTGCATCCATATGTCATTTGAATCTTTAAGATGTTTCAAGCATGCATATCCATTTACTAAAACATGTGAAGAGAAATCTCTTTCTGTAAAATACCGAGCTATTAGGGTTAATCTAGTGGAATTTCCCAAACTTGGATAACAAAACTTTTGTGTTCATTTGTGGTGTGTGAATAAATTTTCTTTACTTACTTTTGTTTATTGCATTAAATTCTTTCCATACATAAACTCTAAAATTTTCATTTTGTTATGATCTATTTGCATTTTATCTCTTTTTTTTGTATACAAGAAGTAGGGAAAGTGAAAACTCATGTTTTGATTTAAGAAAAAATTATACATCAAAAATGGAAATGCACAATTCACAAATGTACTGAGAGATAATTCAAAAAAGTATCCGTAATTTTTAGGGATGTAAAAAATTTTTAGTTTTTATATATTAGTTTTTGCAATCGTTTCGAAAAGGACGAGGCAGAGGATTTTTAACCGAGTGTTACGCATGATATATCACTTTACAATCATCTATGATCGTTAGGTCAGCTTTTTGTAAATGGGCAAAATAATGGCTTGTTTGACTCGGGTAACTATCCCCTCGCACGTTCACTTGAGAATTTAATGTTATTCTCTTTAAAAGGTTTGGATCCATAGGTCATTTGCATCTTTAGCATGTTTCAAACATGCATATCCATTTATTAAGACATGTGAAAAAAATCTCTTTCTCATAAAATACCGAGCTATTAGGGTTGGTCTAGTGGAATTTCCCAAACTTGGATAACAAAACTTTTGTGTTCGTTTTTGGTTTGTGAATAAATTTTCTTTACTTACATTTGTTTACTGCTTTAAATTCTTTCTATACATAAACTATAAAATTTTCATTTTGTTGTGATCTCTTTGCCTTTTATCACTTTTTTTTGTTTACGAGATGAAGGGAAAGTGAAAACTCATGTTTTGATTTGAGAAAAAAGTATACATCTAAAATGGAAACACACAATTCACAAATGTAGAGAGATAATTCCAAAAAAGAGTCTATAATTTTTAGCGGTTGTAAACTCTTTTCTGTTTTTATATATCAGGTACTGCAATCGTCGAGAAAAGGGGAAGGCGGGGGATTTTTAACTGATTGTTGACTTCCAATCCATAAGTCATTCCTTACAAAAATATATTCCGTTATGCATGATAAATCACTTTACAATCATCTATGATCGTTAGGTCAGCTTTTTGTAAATAGGCAAAATAATGGCTTGTTTGACTCGGGTAAATATCCCACCGCACGTTCACTTGAGAATTTATTGTTATTCTCTTTAAAATATTTGGATCCATAGGTCATTTGTATCTTTAACAAATTTCAAGCATGCAAATCCATTTTTTAAAACATGTGTAGAAAAATCTCTTTCTAAAAAAATTCTCAGCAATTAAGGTTGAACTAGTGGAATTTCCCAAACTTGGATTAAAAAACTATTGTGTTCATTTGTGGTGTGTGAATAAATTTTCTTTGCTTACATTTGTTTATTGCTTTAAACTCTTTCCTTACATAGACACTAAAATTTTCATTTTTTTGTGATCTATTTGCCTTTTATTTCCTTTTTTTGTTTGTGAGAAGAAGGGAAAGTGAAAACTCAAGTTTTGATTTAAGAAAAATATTTACATCTAAAATGGAAATGCACCATGAACAAATGTAGGGAGTGAAAATTCCAAAAAGTGTCAGTAATATTAAGGGATTGTAAACTCTTTTTAGTTTTTATATATCAGGTTCGGCAATCGTCGGGAAAAGGGTGAGGCGGGGGATATTTAACTGAGAGTTGACTCCCAATCTATAAGTCATTCCTTAAAAAAATATACCCCATTACGCATGTTAAATCACTTTAAAATCATCTATGATCGTTAGGTCAGCTTTTTGTAAATGGGTAAAATAATGGCTTGTTCGACTCAGGTAAATATCCCACTGCACGTTCACTTTAGAATTTAATATTATTCTCTTTAAAAGTTTTGGATCCATAGGTCATTTGCATCTTTAACATGTTTCAAGCATGCATTTCCATTTATTAAAACATGTATAGAAAAATCTCTTTCTTATAAAATACTGAGCTATTAGGGTTGATCTAGTTGGAATTTCCCAAACTTGGATAAGAAAACTTTTGTGTTCATTTTTGGTGTTTGAATAAATTTTCATTATTTACATTTGTTTACTGCTTGAAATTCTTTCCATAAATAAACTATAACATTTTCATTTTGTTGTGATATATTTGCCTTTTATCTCATTTTTTTCTTTACGAGATGAAATGGAAGTGAAAACTCAAGTTTTGATTTAAGAAAATAGTATACATCTTAAATGGAAATGCACAATTCAAAAATGAAGAGAGATAATTCCAAAATGTGAGAATAATTTTTAGGGATTGTAAACTCTTTTTTGTTTTTATATATCAGGTTCTGCAATCGTCAGGAAAAGAAGGAGGCGGGGGATTTTTAACTGAGTGTTGACTCCCAATACAAAAGTCATTCCTTAAAAAAATAAAGTTCGTTATGCATTATAAATCACTTTACAATCATCTATGATCGTTAGGTCAGCCTTTTGTAAATGGGCAAAATAATGGCTAGTTTGACTCGGATAAATATCCCACCGCACGTTCACTTGAGAATTTAATGTTATTCTCTTTAAAAGGTTTGGATACATATTTCATTTGTATCTTTAACATGTTTCAAGCATGCATATCCATTTTGTAAAACATTTGTAGAAAAATCTCATTCTGATAAAATTCCGAGATATTAGGGGTGAACTAGTGGAATTTCCCAAACTTGGATAACAAAACTATTGTGTTCATTTGTGGTGTGTGAATAAATTTTCTTGACTTACATTTGTTTATTGCTTTAAATTCTTTCCTTACATAAAATCTAAAATTTTCTTTTTGTTGTGATCTATTTGCCTTTTATTTCTTTTCTTTTTTTTTCACGAGAAGAAGGGATAGTGAAAACTCAAGTTTTGATTTAAGAAAAAAGTATACATCTAAAATTGAAATTCACATTGCAAAAATGTAGAGAGAGATAATTCCAAAAAGTTTCAGTAATTTTTAGGGATAGTAAACTCTTTTTAGTTTTTATACATCAGGTTCGGTAATCGTCGGGAAAAGGGTGAGGTGGGGGATTTTTAACTGAGATTTGATTCCCAATCCATAAGTCATTCCTTAAAAAAATATAGCCCGTTACACATGTTAAATAACTTTAAAATCTTATATGACTGTTAGGTCAGCTTTTTGTAAAAGGGTAAAATAATGGCTTGTTTGACTCGGGTAAATATCCCACCGCACGTTCACTTGAGAATTTAACGTTATTCTCTTCAAAAGGTTTGGATCCATAGGTCATTTGCTTCTTTAACATGTTTCAAGCATGCACATCCAGTTAATAAAACATGTGTAGAAAAATCTCTTTCTTATAAAATACCGAGCTATTAGGGTTGATCTAGTGGAATTTCCCAAACTTGGATAACAAAAGTTTTGGGTTCATTTGTGGTGTGTGAATAAATTTTCTTTACTTAAATATGTTTATTGCATTAAATTAATTCCATACATAAACTCTAAAATTTTCATTTTGTTGTGATCTATTCACTTTTTATTTCTTTTTTTAGTTTATGAGGTGAATGGAAAGTGAAAGCTTAAGTTATGATTTAAGAAAAAATTATACATCTAAAATGGAAATGCACAATTTAAAAATGTAGAGAGAGATAATTAAAAAAATTATCTATAATTTTTAGGGATTGGAAACTCTTTTTAGTTTTTATATATCAGGTTCTGCAATCGTCGGGAAAAGGGGGAGGCATGGGATTTTTATCTGAGTGTTAACTCCCAATACATAAGTCATTCCTAACAAAAATATAGCCTGTTATGCATGAAAAATCACTTTACATTCATCTATGATCGTTAGGCCAGCTTTTTGTAAATGGGCAAAATAATGTCTTGTTTGACTCGGGTAAATATCCCACCGTACGTTCACTTGAGAATTTAAGGTTATTCTCCTAAAAAGGTTTGGATCCATAGGTCATTTGTTTCTTTAACATGTTTCAAGCATGCATATGCATTTTTTAAAAAATGTGTAGAAAATTCTGTTTCTAATAAAATTCAAAGCTATTAGGGTTGAACTTGTGGAATTTCCTAAACTTGGATAACAAAACTATTGTGTTGATTTGTGGTGTGTTAATAAATTTTCTTTACTTACATTTGTTTATTGCTTTAAATTCTTTCCTTACATAAACTCTAAAATTTTCGTTTTGTTGTGATCTGTTTGCCTTTTATTTCTTTTTCTTTTTTTTTTGTTTACGAGAAGAAGGGAAAGTGAAAACTCAAGTTTTGATTTAATAAAAAAGTATACATTTAAAATTGAAATTCAGAATGCACAAATGCAGAGAGAGATAATTCCAAAAAGTGTCAGTAATTTTTAGGGATTGTAAACTCTTTTTAGTTTTTATATATCAGGTTCGGTAATCGTCAGGAAAAGGATGAGGCGGCGGATTTTTAACTGAGAGTTGACACCCAATCCATAAGTCATTCCTTACAAAAATACAGCTCGTTATGCATGTTAAATCACTTTAAAATCATCTATGATCGTTAGGTCAACTTTTTGTAAATGACTAAAATAAATGTTTGTTTGACTCGGGTAAATATCCCACCGCACATTCACTTGAGAATTTAATGTTATTCTCTTTAAAAGGTTCGGATCCATAGGTCATTTGCATCTTTAACATGTTTCAAGCATGCATATCCATTTATTAAAACATGTGCAGAAAAATCTCTTTCTTATAAAATACCGAGCTATTAGGGTTGATCTAGTGGAATTTTCAAAACTTGGACAACAAAACATTTGGGTTCATTTGTGGTGTGTGAATAAATTTTCTTTACTTAAATATTTTTATTGCTTTAAATTATTTCCATTCATAAACTCTAAATTTTTCATTTTGTTGTGATCTATTTGCCTTTTATCTCTTTTTTTTTGTTTACGAGGTGAAGGGAAAGTGAAAGCTCAAGTTTTTATTTAAGAAAAAAGTATACATCTAAAATGGAAATGCAAAATTCACAAATGTAGAGAGAGGTAATTCCCAAAAGTGTCAGTAATTTATAGGGATTGTGAATTCTTTTTAGTTTTTATATATTAGGTTCGGTAATCGTCGGGAAAAGGGTGAGGTGGGGATTTTGAAGTGAGAGTTGACTCCCAATCCATAAGTCATTCATTACAAAAATATAGCCCATTACGCATGTTAAATTACTTTAAAATCATCTATGATCGTTAGGTCAGCTTTTTGTAAATGGGCAAAATAATGGCTTGTTTGACTTGGGTAAATATCCCACCGCACGTTCACTTGAGAAATTAATGTTATTCTCAACAAAAGGTTTGGATCCATAGGTCATTTGTATCTTTGACATGTTTCAAGCATGCACCTCCATTTTTTAAAACATGTGTAGAAAAATCTCTTTCTTATAAAATTCTGAGCTATTAGGGTTGAACTAGTGGAATTTCAAAAACTTGGATATCAAAAATTTTGTGTTCATTTGTGGGTGTGAATAAATTTTCTTTACATAAATTTATTTATTGCTTTAAATTATTTCCATATATTAACTCTATAATTTTCATTTTGTTATGATATATTTGCCTTTTATCTATTTTTTTGTTTACGATATGAAGGAAAATTGGAAACTCAAGTTTTGGTTTAAGAAAAAAGTATACATCTAAAATGGAAATGCACAATGCACAAATGAAGAGAGAGATAATTCCAAAAAGTGTCTATAATTTTTAAGGATTGCAAACTCGTTTTAGTTTTTATTTGTCAAGTTCTGAAATCGTCTAGAAAAGGGGGAGGCGGGGGATTTTTGACTAAGTGTTGACTCCCAACCCATAGGTCTTGACTTACAAAAAGATAGCCTGTTAGGCATGATAAATCACTTTAAAATTATCTAGGATTGTTAGGTCAGCTTTTTGTAAATGGGAAAAATAATGGCTTGTTTGACTCGGGTAAATATCCCACCACACTTCACTTGAGAATTTAATGTTATTCTCTTTAAAAGGCTTGGATCCATAAGTCATTTGAATCTTTAAGTTGTTTCAAGCATACATATCCATTTACTTAAACATGTGTAGAGAAATCTCTTTCTTATAAAATACCGAGCTATTAGGGTTGATCTAGTGGAATTTTCCAAACTTGGATAACAAAACTTTTGTGTTCAATTGTGGTGTGTGAATAAATTTTCTTTACTTTTTTTTATTGCTTTAAATTCTTTCCATACATAAACTCTATAATTTTCTATTTGTTGTGATCTATTTGCATTTTATCTCTTTTTTTTTTTACAAGAAGTAGGGAAAGTGAAATCTCAAGTTTTGATTTAAGAAAAAATTATACTTGTAAAATGGAAATGCACAATGCACAAATGTAGAGAGAGATAATTCCAAAATGTGCCAGTAATTTTTAGGGATTGTAAACTCTTTTTAGTTTTTATATATCAGGATCTGCAATCATCGCGAAAAGGGGGTGGCGGGGGAATTTTAACTGAGTGTTGACTCCCAATCCAAAAGCTGTTCCTTACAAAAATATAGCCCGTTACACTAGATAAATCACTTTACAACCATATATGATTGTTTGGTTAGCTTTTTTTAAATGGGCAAAATAATGGATAAATTGACTCGGGTAAATATCACACCCCACGATTACTTGAGAATTTAATCTTATTCTATTTAAAAGGTTTGGATCAATAGGTCATTTCATTTGGAACATGTTTCAAGCATGCATATCCCATTTTGAAAACGTGTAGAAAAATTTCTTTCTTATAAAATTCTGAGCTATTAAGGTTGAACTAGTGGAATTTCCTAAACTTGGATAACAATAATTTTGTGTTCATTTGTGGTGTGTGAATAAATTTTAATTACTTACATTTGTTTATTGCTTTAAATTCTTTCCATACTTAAACTCTAAAATTTTCATTTTTTTCTGATCTATTTGCCTTTTATCTCTTTTTTTGTTGAGGAGATGAAGGGAAAGTGAAAACTCAAGTTTTGATTAAGAAAAAAGTATACATCTAAAATGGAAATGCACAATGCACAAATGTAGAGAGAGAGAATTCCAAAAAGTGTCTGTAATTCTTAGGGATTGTAAAGTCTTTTTAGTTTTTATATATCAGGTTCGGCAATCGTCACGAAAAGGGGGAGGCAGAGGATTTTTAACTGAGTGTTGACTCCCAATCCATAAGTCATTCCTTATAAAATTATAGCCCGTTATGAATGACCAATCACTTTAAAATCATCTATGATCGTTATGTCAGCTTTTTGTAAATGGGTAAAATAATGGCTTGTTTGACTCGGGTAAATATCCCACCGCACGTTCACTTGAGAATTAATGTTATTCTCTTTAATTGGTTTGGATCCATAGGTCATTTGCATCCTTAATATGTTTCAAGCATGCATATCCATTTTTTAAAAAATGTGTAGAAAAATCTCTTTCATAAAAAATACCAGGCTAATAGGGTTGATCTATTGGAATTTCCCAAACTTGGATAGCAAAACTTTTTTGTTCATTTGTGGTGTGTGAATAAATTTTCTTTACTTACATTTTTTTCTTGCTTTAAACTCTTTCCATATAAAAACTCTAACATTTTCATTTTGTTGTGTTCAATTTGCTTTTTATCTCTTTTTTTATTTACGAGATGAAGGGAAAATGAAAACTCAATTTTTGATTTAAGAAAATAGTATACATTTAAAAAGGAAATGCATAATGCACAAATGTAGAGAGAGATAATTCCAAAAAGTGTCTGTAATTTTTAGGGATTGCCAACTCTTTTTAGTTTTTATCTATCAGTTTCTGCAATAGTCGGGAAAAGGGGGAGGCGGGGGATTTTTAATTGAGTGTTGACTCCCAATCCATAAGTCATTCCTTAAACAAATATAGCCCATTATGCATGATAAATCACTTTACAATCATCTATGATCGTTAGGTCAGCTTTTTTTAAATGGGCAAAATAATGGCTTGTTTGACTCAGGTAAATATCTCACCGCACGTTCACTTGAGAATTTAATGTTATTCTCGTTAAAAGGTTTGGTTCCACAGGTCATTTGCATCTTTAACATGTTTCAGGCATGCATATCCATTTTTTAAAACATGTGTAGAAAAATCTCTTTCTTATTAAAATCCGAGCTATAAGGGTTGAACTAGTGGAATTTCCCAAACTTGGAGAACAGAACTTTTGTGTTCATTTGTGGTGTGTGAGTAAATTTTCTTTCCTGACATTTTTTTATTGCTTTAAATTCTTTCCATACATAAACTCTAAAATTTTCATTTTGTTGTGATCTATTTGCCTTTTATCTTTTTTTTTTTTGTTTATGAGATTAAGGGAAAGTGAAAACTCAAGTTTTATTTAACATCTAAAATTGAAATGCACAATGCACAAATGTAGAGAGAGAGAATTCCAAAAATTGTCTATAATTGTTAGGGATTGTAAACTCTTTTTAGCTTTTCTATATCATGTTCTACAATCGTCGGGAAAAGGGGGAAGTAGGGGATTTTTAACTTAGAGTTGACTCCCAATCCATAAGTTATTCCTTAAAAAAATATAGCCCATGACACATGATAAATCACTTTACAATCATCTATGATCATTAGGTCAGCTTTTTGTAAGTGGGTAAAATAATGGCTTGTTTGACTCATGTAAATATCCCACCACTTGGTCACTTGAAAATTTAATGTTGTTCTCATTAAAAAGTTTGGATCCATATGTCATTTGCATCTTTGACATGTTTCAAGCATGCATATCCATTTTTTAAAACATGTGTAGAAAAATCTCTTTCTTATAAAATTCCGAGCTATTAGGGTTGAACTACTGGAATTTTTAAAACTTGAATAACAAAACTTTTGTGTTCATTTGTGGTGTGAGAATAAATTTTCTTTATTTACATTTGTTTATTGCTTTAAATTCTTCCTATACATAAACTCTAAATTTTCATTTTGTTTTGATCTATTTGCCATTTATCTCATTTTTTTGTTTACGAGATGAAGGGAAATTGAAAACTAGTGTTTTGATTTTAAAAATAAGTGTAGATATACTATGGAAATTCACAATGCACAAATGTAGAGAGAGATAGTTCCAAAATAGTCTATAATTTTTAGGGATTATAAACTCTTTTTAGTTTTTATATATCAGGTTTTGCAATCGTATGGAAAAGGGGGAGGCGGGGGATTTTTAACTGAGTGTTGACATCAAATCCATAAGTCATTTCTTACAAAAATATAGCCCCTTACGCATGATAAATCACATTATAATCATCTATGATCGTTAGGTCAGCTTTTATTCAATGGGCAAAATAATGGGTTGTTTGACTTGGGTAAATATCCCATAGCACGTTCACTTGAGAATTTATTGTTATTCTCTTTAAAAGGTTTGGATCCATAGGTCATTTGCATCTTTAACATGTTCCAATAATGCATATGCATTTTTTAAAACACGTGTAGAAAAATCTCTTTCTTATAAAATTTTGAGCTATTAGGGTTGAACTAGTGGAATTTCCCAAACTTGGATAACAAAACTTTTGTGTTTATTTATGGTGTGTCAATAAATTTTATTTACTTAAATTTTTTAATTTCTTTAAATTCTTTCAATATATGAACTCTAAAATTTTCATTTTATTGTGAACTATTTTCCTTTTATCTCTTTTTTTTTTGTTTAAGAGATCAAAGGAAAGTGAAAACTCAAGTCTTGATTTATGAAAAATGTATTTATCTAAAAAGGAAATACACAATGCACAAATGTAGAGAGAGATAATTCCAAAAAGTGTCTATAATTCTTAAGAATTGTAAACTCTTTTTAGTTTTTATATATCAGGTTTTGCAATCGTCGGGAAGAGGGGGAAGCAGGGGATTTTTATCTGAGTGTTAACTCCCAATCCTTAAGTCATTCCTTACAAAAATATAGCCAGTTACGCATGATAAATCACATTACACTCATCTATGATCGTTAGGTCAGCTTTTTGTAAATGGGAAAAATAATGGCTTGTTTGACTTGTGTAAATATCCCACCGCACGTTCACTTGAGAATTTAATGTTATTCTCTTCAAAAGGTTTTGATCCATATGTCATTTGCATCTTTAACATGTTTCAAGGATGCATATCCATTTTTTAAAACATGTTTAGAAAAATCACTTTCTTATAAAATTCCTAGCTATTAGGGTTGTACTAGTGGAATTTCCAAAATTTGGATAATAAAACTTTTGTGTTCATTTGTGGTGTGTGAATAAATTTTCGTTACTTACATTTGTTTATTGCTTTAAATTATTTCCATACATAAACTCTAAAATTTTCATTTTGTTGTGATATGTTTGTGTTTTATCTCTTTTTTTTGTTGACGAGAAGAAGGGAAAGTGAAAACTCAAGTTTTGATTTAAGTAAAAAGTATACATCTAAAATGGAAATGCACATTGCACAAATTTAGAGAGTGATAATTCCAAAAAATGTCAGTAATTTTTAAGGATTGTAAACTCTTTTCTGTTTTTATATATCCGGTTCTACAATCGTCGGGAAAAGGAGGAGGTGGAGGATTTTTAATTGAGTGTTGACTCCCAATCCATAAGTCATTCCTTACAAAAATATGGCTCGTGACGCCAGATAAATCGCTTTACAATCATCTATGATCGTTAGGTAAGCTTTTTGTAAATGAGCAAAATAACGGCTTGTTTGACTCGGGTAAATATCCCACCGCACGTTCACTTGAGAATTTAATGTTATTCTCTTTAAAAGGTTTGGATCCATAGGTCATTTGCATCTTTAACATGTTTCAAGCATGCATATCCATTTTTTAAAACATGTGTAGAAAAATCTCTTTCTAATAAAATTCCGAGCTATTAGGGTTGAACTAGTTGTATTTCCAAAACTTTGATAACAAAACTTTTGTGTTCATTTGTGGTGTGTGAATACATTTTTTTTTACTTACATATCCTCATTGCTTTAATTAGTTTCCATACATAAAATCTAAAATTTTCATTTTGTTGTGATCAATTTGCCTTCTATCTCTTTTTTTTGTTTACGAGTCCAGGGAAAGTGAAAACTCATGTTTTGAATTAAGAAAAAAATATACATCTATAATGGATATTCACAATGCAAAAATGTAGAGAGAGATAATTCCGAAAAGTGTCTATAATTTTTAGGGAGTTGAAACTCTTTTTAGTTTTTACATATCGGGATCTGCAATCGTTGAGAAAAGGGAGAGGCGGGGGATTTTTAACTGAGTGTTGAATCCCAATCCATAAGTCATTCCTTAAAAAAATATAGCCTGTTATGCATGATAAATCACTTTACAATCATATATGATCGTTAGGCCAGCTTTTTGTAAATGGGCAAAATAAAGGCTTGTTTTACTCGGGTAAATATTCCACCGCATCTTCACTTGAGAATTTAATGTTATACACTTTAAAAAAGTTTGGATCCATAGGTCATTTGCATCTTTAACATGTTTCAAGCATGCATATCTATTTATTAAAACATGTGTAGAAAAATCTCTTTCTAATAAATTACCGAGCTATTAGGGTTGATCTAGTAGAATTTCCCAAACTTGGATAACAAAACTTCTATGTTCATTTGTGGTGTGTGAATAAATTTTCTTTACTTACATTTGTTAATTGCTTTAAATTCTTTCCATACATAAACTCTAAAATTTTCATTTTGTTGTGATCTATTTGCCTTTTATCTTTTTTTTTTTTTTGTTTAGGAGATGAAGGGAAAGTGAAAACTCAAGTTTTGATTTAAGAAAAAAGAATACATCTAAAATTGAAATGCACAATTCACAAATGTGGAGAGAGATAATTCCAAAAAGTGTCTTTCATTTATAGGGATTATAAACTCTTTTTATTTTTTATATAGCAGGTTCTGCAATGGTCGAAAAAAGGTGGAGGCGGGGTATTTTTAACAGAGTGTTGACTCCCAATCCATAAGTCATTCCTTTAAAAAATATAACTCGTTGCGCATGTTAGATCACTTTACAATCATCAATGATCGTTAAGTCACCTTTTTGTAAATGGGCAAAATAACGGCTTGTTTGAATTGGTAAATATCACACTGCACGTTCACTTGAGAATTTAATGTTATTCATTATAAAAGGTTTGGATCCATAGGTCATTCATCTTTAACATGTTTCAAGCATGCATATCCATTTTTTAAAACATGTGTAGAAAAATCACTTTCTTATAAAATTTTGTAATACTAGGGTTGAACAAGTGGAATTTCCCAAACTTGGATAACAAAACTTTTGTGTTCATTCGTGGTGAGTGAATAAATTTTCTTTCTTTACATTTTTTTATTGCTTACAATTATTTCCATACTTAAACTCTAAAATTTTCATTTTGTTGTTATCTATTTGCCTTTTATCTCTTTTTTTGTTTATGAGATGAAGGGAAAGTGGAAACTCAAGTTTTGATTTAATAAAAAAGTATACATATAAAATGGAAATGCACAATGCACAAATGTAGGGAGAGATAATTCCAAAAAGTATCAGTAATTTTTAGGGATTGTAAACTGTTTTTAGTTTTTATATATCAGGTTCGACAATCGTCAGTAAAAGGGGGAGGCGGGGGATTTTTGACAAAGTATTGACTCCCAATACATAAGTCATTCCTTACAAAAATATAGCCCGTTATGCATGATAAATCACTTTAAAATCATCTATGATCATTAGGTCAACTTTTTGTAAATGGGTAAAATAAGGCAATGTTTGACTCGGGTAAATATCCCACTGCACGTTCACTTCAGAATTTAATGTTATTCTCTTTAAAAGGTTTGGATCCATAGGTCATTTGCATCTTTAACATGTTTCAAGCATGCATATCCATTTATTAAAACATGAGTAGAAAAATCTCTTTCTTATAAAATACCGAGCTATTAGGGTTGATCTAGTGGAATTTCCCAAACTTGGATAACAAAAAATTTGTGTTCATTTGTGGTGTGTGAATAAATTTTCTTTATTTACATTTTTTTATTGTTTTATATTCTTTCCATACATAACCTCTAAAATTTTCATTTTGTTGTGACTATTGAAAACTCTTTTTTTTGTTTAGGAGATGAAGGGAAAGTGAAAACTCAAGTTTTGATTTAAGAAAAAAGTATCCATCTAAAATGGAAATGCACAATTCAAAAATTTAGAGAGAGATAATTCCAAAAAGTGTGTGTAATTTTTAGTGATTGTAAACTCTTTTTTGTTTTTACATATCAGGTTCTACAATCGTCGGGAAAAGGGGAAGGTGGGGGATTTTTGATTGAGTCTTGAATCCCAATCCATAAGTCATTCCTAACAAAACTATAATTTGTTATGCATGATAAATCACTTTACAATCATCTATGATCGTTAGGTCTGCTTTTTGTCAAATGCGAAAATAATGGCTTCTTTGACTCTTGTAAAAATCCCACCGCACGTTCACTTTAGAATTTAATATTATTCTCTTTAAAAGGTTTGGATCCAAAGGTCATTTGTATCTTTAACATGTTTCAAGCATGGATATCCATTTTTTAAAACATGTGTAGAAAAATATTTTTCTTATAAAACTCCGAGCTATTTGGGTTGAACTAGTAGAATTTCAAAAACTTGGATAACAAAAATTTTGTGTTCATTTGTGGTGTGTGAATAAATTTTCTTAACTTACATTTGTTTCTTGCTTTAAATTCTTTCCATACTTAAACTCTAAAATTTTCATTTTGTTCTGATCTATTCGACTTTTATCTCTTTTTTTGTTTACAAAACGAAGGGAAAGTGAAAAATCTAGTTTTGGTTTAAGAAAAAGTATACATCTAAAATGGAAATGCACAATGCACAAATGTAGGAAGAGATAATTCCAAAAATTATTTGTAATTTTTAGGGATTGTAAACTCTTTTTATTTTTTATATATCAGGTTCGGCAATCGTTGGAAAAAGGGGGAGGCGAGAAATTTTTAACTGAGTGTTGACTCCAAATCCTAAGTCATTCCTTTCAAAAATATAGCCTGTTACACATCGTAAATCACTTTACAATCATCTATGATCCTTAGGTCTGCTTTTTGTAAATGAGCAAAATAATGGCTTCTTTGACTCGGGTAAATATCCCACCGCACGTTCTCTTGAGAATTTAATGTTATTCCCTTCAAAAGGTTTGGATCCAAAGGTCATTTGCATCTTTAACATGTTTCAAGCATGCATATCTATTTGTTAAAACATGTGTTGAAAAATCTCTTTCTTATAAAATTCCGAACTATTAGGGTTGGACTAGTGGAATTTCCAAAACTTGGGCACAAAACTTTTGTGTTCATTTGTGGTGTGTGAATAAATTTTCTTTACTTACATTTTTTTATTTCTTTAAATTATTTCCATACATAAACACTAAAATTTTCATTTTTTTCATTGTCTATTTGCCTTTTAACTCTTTTTTTTTTGCATACGTGCTGAAGGGAAAGTGAAAACTCAAGTTTTGATTTAAGAAAAAAGTATACATCTATATTGGAAAAGTACAATGCACAAATGTAGAGAGATAATTCCAAAAGTGTCTGTAATTTTTAGGGGTTGTAAACTATTTTTAGTTTTTATATACCAGGTTCAGCAATAGTCGGGAAAAGTGGGAAGCACGGGATTTTTAACTGAGAGTTGACTCCCAATCTATAAGTCATTCCTTGCAAAAATATTGCCCATTACGCATAATAAATTACTTTACAATCATCTATGATCGTTAGGTCAGCTTTTTGTAAGCAGGCAAAATAATGGATTGTTTGACTCGGATAAATATCCCACCACATGTTCACTTGAGAATTTAATGTTATTCTCTTTAAACGGTTTCATTTCATAGATCATTTCCATCTTTAACATGTTTCAAGCACGCATATCCAATTTTTGAAACATGAGTAGAAAAATCTCTTTCTTATAAAATTCCGAGCTATTAGGGTTGAACTAGTGGAATTTCCCAAACTTGGATAACAAAACTTTTGTGTTCATTTGTGGTGTGTGAATAAATTTTCTTAACTTACATTTGTTTATTGCTTTAATTAATTGTCGTACATAAGCTCTAAAATTTTCATTTTGTTGTGATCAATTTGCCTTTTACTTCTTTTTTTTTTTACGAGCTGAAGGTAAAGTGAAAACTCAAGTTTTGATTTAAGAAAAAAATATACATCTATATTTAAAATGCACAATGCACAAATGTAGAGAGAAATAATTCCAAAAAGTTTCTGTAATTTTTAGGGATTGTAAACTCTTTTTAGTTTTTATATATCAGGTTCTGCAATCTTTTGGAAAAGGGGGAGGCGGGGGATTTTTAACTGAGAGTTGACTCCCAATTAAAAATTCAATCCTTACAAAAATATTGCCCATTTCGCATAATAAATCACTTTGTAATCATCTATGATCGTTAGGTCAGCTTTTTGTAAGTGGGCAAAATAATGGCTTGTTTGACTCGGGTAAATATCCCACCGCACGTTCACTTGAGAATTTAATGTTATTCTCTTGAAAAGGTTTGGATCCATAGGTAATTTACATCTTTAACATGTTTCAAGCATACATATCCATTTCTTAAAACATGTGTAGAAAAATCTCTTTCTTATAAAATTCCGTGCTATTTGGGTTGCACGAGTGGAATTTCCCAAACTTGGGTAACAAAACTTTTGTGTTCATTTGTGGTGTGTGAATAAATTTTATTTATTTTCATTTGTTTATTGCTTTAAATTATTTCCATACATTAGCTCTAAAATTTTCATTTTGTTGTTATCTATTTGGCTTTTTTCTCTTTTTTTTGTTTACGAGATGAAAAGAAAGGGAAAACACATGTTTTGAATTAAGAAAAAAGTTTACATCTGTAATGGAAATTCTCAATGCAAAAATGTAGAGAGAGATAATTCCAAAAAGTGTCTATAATTTTTAGGGATTGTAAACTCTTTTTAGTTTTTATATATCAGGTTCTAAAATCATCGAGAAAAGGGGGAGACAGGGGATTTTTCACTATGTGTTGACTCCCAATCAATAAGTCATTCATGAAAAAAATATAACCTGTTACGCATGATATAGCATATTACAATCATATATGATCGGTAGGTCAGCTTTTTGTAAATGGACAAAATAGTGGGTTGTTTGACTAGGGTAAATATTCCACAGCATGTTCACTTGAGATTTTAAAGTTATACTCTTTAAAATGTTTGGATCAATAGGTCATTTGCATCTTAAACATGTTTCAAGCATGCATATCGATTTCTTTAAACATGTGCTGAAAAATCTCTTTGTAATAAAATTTTGAGCTATTAGGGTTGAAGTTGTCAAATTATCAAACTTGGATAACAAAAATTTTGTGTTCATTTGTGATATGTGAATAAATTTTCTTTACTTGAATTTATTTATTGCTTTAAATTCTTTCCATACTTAAACTCTAAAATTTTCATTTTGTTGTGACCTTCTACCATTTTTTTTTTTGTTTACGAGATGTAGGGAAAGTGAAAACTCAAGTATTTCTAAAACAAAAATGTATACATTTAAAATGGAAATGCACAATGCATAAATGTAGAGAGAGATAAATCCAAAAAGTGTCTGTAATTTTAAGGGATTGTAAACTCTTTTTAGTTTTTATATATCAGGTTCTACAAACGTCGGGAAAAGGGGGAGCCGAGGGATTTTTAACTTAGAGTTGACTCCCAATCCATAAGTCATTCTTTACAAAAATATAGCCGGTTATGCATGATAAATCACTTTACAATCATCTATGATCGTTAGGTCAGCTTTTTGTAAGCGGGCAAAATTATGGCTTGTTTGACTCATGTAAATATCCCACCGCATGTTCACTTGAAAATTTAATTTTTTTCTCTTTAAAATGTTGGGATCCATCGGTCATTTGCATCTTTAACATGTTTGAAGCATGCATATCCATTTTTTAAAACATGTGTAGAAAAATCTCTTTCTTATAAAATTCCGAGCTATTTGGGTTGAACTAGTGAAATTTCCCAAACTTGGATAACAAAAATTGTGTTCATTTGTGGTGTGTGAATAAATTTAATTTATTTACATTTTTTTATTTTTTTAAATTATTTCCATTCATAAGCTCTAAAATTTTCATTTTGGTGTGATCTATTTTCCTTTTTGCTCTCTTTTTTGTTTACGATATGAAAAGAAAGTGAAAACTCGTGTTTTGAATTAAGAAAAAAGTATACATCTATAATGGATATTCACAATGCAAAAAATGTAGACAGAGATAATTCCAAAAAGTGTCTATAATTTTTTGGGATTTTAAACTCTTTTTAGTGTTTACATATCAGGATCTGCAATCGTCGAGAAAAGGGGGATCCGGGGGATTTTTAACTGAGTGTTGACTCCCAATCCATAAGTCATTCCTTAAATACACATAGCCTGTTATGCATTAAAAATCACTTAACAATCATATATGATCGTTAGGTCAATTTTTGTAAATGGGCAAAATAATGGCTTGTTTGACTCGGGTAAATATTCCACCGCATGTTCACTTGAGAATTTAATGTTATACACTTTAAAAGGTTTGGATCCATAGGTCATTTGCATCTTTAAAATTTTTCAACCATGCATATCCATTTATTAAAACATGTGAAGAAAAATCTCTTTGTTATAAAATATCGAGCTATTAGGGGGTATCTAGTGGAATTTCCCAAACTTGGATAACAAAACTTTTGTGTTCATTTGTGGTGTGTGAATAAATTTTCTTTACTTACATTTGTTTATTGCTTTAAATTCTTTCCATACATAAACTCTAAAATTTTCATTTTGTTGTGACTTATTTGCCTTTTATCTCTTTCTTTTGTTTTCGAGATGAAGGGAAAGTGAAAACTCAAGTTTTTACATAAGAAAAAAGTATACTTCTAAAATTGAATGCACAATTCAAAATTTTAAAGGGAGATAATTCCAAAAAGTGTCTTTCATTTTTAGGGATTGTAAACTCTTTTTATTTTTTATATATCAGGTTCTACAATCGTCGAAAAAAAGGGAAACCGGGGGATTTTTAACTGAGTGTTGACACCCAATCCATAAGTCATTACTTTAAAAAATATAGCTCGTTGCGCATGTTACATCACATTACAATCATCTATGATTTTTAGGTCAACTTTTTGTAAATGGGCAAAATAATGGCTTGTTTGACTCGGGTAAATTTATTAGGCTAGCTTTTTGGAAATGGGTAAAACAATGGCTTCTTTGACTCGAGTAAATATCCCACCGCACGTTCACTTGAGAATTTATTTTTATTCTCTTTAAAAGGTTTGAATCCATAGGTCAATTGCATCTTTACCATGTTTCAAGCAAGCATATCCATTTATTAAAACATGTGTATAAAAATCTCTTTCTTATAAAATACCGAGCTATTAGGGTTGATCTTGTCCAATTTCCAAAACTTGGATAACAAAAATTTTAAGTTCATTTGTGGTGTGTGAATAAATTTTCTTTACTTACATTTGTTTATTGCTTCAAATTATTTCCATATATGAACTCTAAAATTTTCATTTTGTTGTGATCTATTTGCCCTTTATCTCTTTTTTTTCGTTTATGAGATGAAGGGAAAGTGAAAACTCAAGTTTTGATTTAATAAAAAAGTATATATCTAAAATGGAAATGCACAATGCAAAAATTTAGAGAGAGATAATTCCAAAAAGTGTCTGTAATGTTTAGGGATTGTAAACTCTTTTTCGGTTTTATATATCAGGTTCTGCAATCATTATTAAAACGGGGAGGCGGGGGATTTTTAACTGAGTCTTGACGCCCAATCCATAAGTCATTCCTTACAACAATATAGCCCGTTACATATGACAAATTATTTTAAAATCATCTATGATCGTTAGGTCAGCTTTTTGTAAATGGGTAAAATAATGGCTTGTTTGACTCGGGTAAATATCCCACCGCACATTCACTTGAGAGTTTAATGTTATTCTCTTTAAAAGGTTTGGATCCATAGATGATTGGCATCTTTAATATATTTCAAGCATGCATATCTATCGATTAAAAGATGCGTAGAAAAATCTCTTTCTTTCAAAATACCTAGCTATTAGGGTTGATCTAGAGGAATTTCCCAAACTTGGATAAAAAAACTTTTGTATTCATTTGTGGTGTGTTAATAAATTATCTCTATTTATATTTTTTTATTGTTTTAAATTCTTTCCATACATAAACTCTAAAATTTTCATTTTGTTGTGATCTTTTTGCCTTTTATCTCTTTTTTCTTTTACGAGATGAAGGGAAAGTGAAAACTCAAGTTTTGATTTAAAAAAAAAAGTACACATCTATAAAGGAAAATCACAATGCACAAATATAGAGAGTTATAATTCCAAAAATTTTCTGTAATTTGTTTTGGATTTTAAACTCATTTTTGTTTTTATATATCAGGTTCTGCAATCGTCGGGAAAAGGGGGTAGCGGGGGATTTTTAACTGAAAGTGAACTCGCAATCCTTAAGTCATTCCTTACAAAAATATTCCAGTTAGGCATAATAAATCACTTTACAATCATCTATGATCGTTAGGTCAGCTTTTTGTAAGTGGGCAAAATAATGGCTTGTTTGACTTTGGTAAATATCCCACCGCACGTTCACTTGTGAATTTAATGTTATTCTCTTTAAAAGGTTTGGATCCATAGGTGATTTACATATTTAACTTGTTTCAAGCATTCATATCCATTTTTTAAAACAAGTGTAGAAAAATCTCTTTCTTATAAAATTCTGAGCTATTAGGGTTGAACTATTTGAATTTCCTAAACTTGGATAACAAAAATTTTAAGTTCATTTGTGGTGTGTGAATAAATTTTCTTCATTTAGATTTATTTATTGCTTTAAATCCTTTTCAAACATAAACTGTAAAATTTTCATTTTGTTGTGATCTATTTGCCTTTTATCTCTTTTTTTTTTTTGTTTACGAGTTGAAGGAAAAATGAAAACTCAAGTTTTGATTTAAGAAAAAATGATACATCTATAATGGAAATTCACAATGCAAAAAAGTAGAGACATATAATTCTAAAAAGTATCTGTAATTTTTAGGGATTGTAAACTCTTTTTAGTTTTTATATATAAGGTTCTGCAATCGTCGGGAAAAGGGGGAAACTGAGGATGTTTAATTGAGAGTTGACTCCCTATCCATAAGTCATTCCGTACCAAAATATAGCCCTTTAGTCATGATAAATCACTTTACAATCATCTATGATCGTTAGATTAGCTTTTTGTAAGTGGGCAAAATAATGGCTTGTTTTACTCGGGTAAATATCCCACCGCACGTTCACTTGAGAATTTAATGTTATTCTCGTTATGAGGTTTGGATCCATACGTCATTTGCATCTTTAACATGTTTCAAGAGTGCATATGCATTTTTTAAAACATGTGCAGAAATATCTCTTTCTTATAAAATTCCGAGCTATTAGGGTTGAACTAGTAGAATTTCCCAAACTAAGATAACAAAACTTTTGTGTTAATTTGTGGTGTGTGAATAAATTTTCTTTACTTAAATTTTTTTATTTCTTTAAATTCTTTCCAAAAATAAACTGTAAATTTTTATTTTGTTGTGATCTATTTGCCTTTTATCTCTTTTTTTTTCTTTACGAGCTGAAGGGAAAGTGAAAACTCAAGTTTTAATTTAAGAAAAAATGATACATATATAATGGAAATGCACAATTCGCAAACATAGAAAGAGATAATTCTAAAAAGTGTCTGTAATTTTTAGGGATTTTAAACTCTTTTTAGTGTTAATATATCAGGTTATGCAATCGTCAGGAAAAGGGGGAAATGGGGGATTTTTAACTGAGAGTTGACTCCCAATCCATAAGTCATTTCTTAAAAAAATATAGCCCATTACACATGATAAATAACTTTACCATCATCTATAATCATTAGGTCAACTTTTTGTAAGTGGGCAAAATAATGGCTTGTTTGACTCAGGTAAATATCCCACCGCACATTCACTTGATTTCTTATAAAATTCTGAGCTATTAGGGTTTAACTAGTGAAATTTCCCAAACTTGGATAACAAAACTTTTGTGTTCATTTTTGGCATGTGAATAAATTTTCTTTACTTACATTTTTTAATTGATTTAAATTCTTTCCATACATAAACTGTAAAATTTTTATTTTGTTGTGATCTATTTGCCTTTTATCTTTTTTTTTTTTTTTGTTTACGAGCTGAAGAGAAAGAGAAAACTTAAGTTTTGATTGACGAAAAAAGGATACATCATTAATGGAAATGCACAATGCACAAATGTAGAGAGAGATAATTCAAAAAAATTTCTGCAATTTTTAGGGATTGTAAACTCTTTTAAGTTTTTATATATGAGGTTCTGCAATCGTCGGGAAAAGGGGGAGGCGGGGGATTTTAAACTGAGTGTTGGCTCCCAATCCCTAAGTCATTCTTTACAAAAATATAGCCCGTTATGCATGATAAATCACTTTACAATCATCAATGATCGTTAGGCCAGCTTTTTGTAAATGGGAAAAATAATGGCTTGTTTGACTCGAGCAAATATCCCACTACACATTCCCTTGAGAATTTAATGTTATTCTCTTGAATAGGTTAGGATCCATAGGTCATTTGTATCTTTAACATGTTTCAAGCATGCATATCAATTTTTTAAAACATGTGTAGAAAAATCTCTTGCTTATAAAATTCCGTGCTATAAGGGTTGAACTTGTGGAATTTTCCAAAAACAAAAATTTTGTGTTCATTTGTAGCGTGTGAATAAATTTTATTTATTTATTTACATTTTTTTATTTCTTTAAATTCTTTCCATACATAAACTCTAAAATTTTCGTTTTGTTGTGATCTATTTGCCTTGTTTTCTCTTTTTTTTTTTGTTTACGTGATGATGGGAATGTGAAAACTCATATTTTGATTTAGGAAAAAATTATACATCTATAATAGAAATTTACAATGCTAAAATGTAGAGAGAGATAAATCAAAAAAGTGTCGGTAATTTTTAGGGATTGTAAATTCTTTTTAGTTTTTATATATCAGGTTCTACAATCGTCAGGAAAAGGGGGGAGGTGGGGGACTTTTAACTAAGTGTTGACTCCAAATCCATAAGTCGTTCCTTACAAAAATATAGCCCGTTACACATGATAAATTACTTTACAATCATCTATGATGGTTAGGTCATCTTTTTTTAAGTGGGAAAAATAATAGCTTATTTGACTCGGGTAAATATCCCACTGCACCTTCACTTGAGAACTTAATCTTATTCTCTTTAAAAGGTTTGGATCCATAGGTCATTTGCATCTTTAACATGTTTCAAACATGCATATCCATTTTTTCAAACATGTGTAGAAAACTCTCTTTCATATAAAATTCCGAACTATTAGGGTTTAACTAGTGGAAATTCCCAAACTTGGATAAAAAAACTTTTGTGTTCAATTGTGGTGAGTGAATAAATTTTATTTACTTACATTTTTTTATTGCGTTAAATTCTTTCCATACATAAACTGTAAAATTTTCATTTTGTTGTGATCTTTTTGCCTGTTATCTCTTTTTTTTGTTTACGAGATGAAGGAAAAGTGAAAACTCAAGTTTTGATTTAAGAAAAAAAGATACATCTATAATGGAAAGGCACAATGCACAAATGTAAAGAGAAATAATTCCAAAAAGTGTCTGTAATTTTAAATGATTTTAAACTCTTTTAAGTTTTTATATATCATGTTCTGCAATCGTTGGGAAAAGCGGGAAATGGGAGATTTTTAACTAAGATTTGACTCCCAATCTATAAGTCATTCCTTACAAAAATATAGCCCGCTACACATGATAAATCACTTTACAATCATCTATGATCATTAGGTCAGCTATTTGTAAGAGGGAAAAATAATAGGTTGTTTGACTCCGGTAAATATCCCACTGCAGGTTCACTTGAAAATTTAATGTTATTCTCTTTAAGAGGTTTGGATCCATAGGTCATTTGCATCTTTAATATGTTTCAAGCATCCATATCCATTTTTTAAAACATGTGCAGAAAATTCTCTTTATTATAAAATTCCGAGTTATTAGGGTTGATCTAGTCCCAAACTTGGATAACAAAACTTTTGTGTTCATTTGTGGTGTGTGAATAAATTTTCTTTAGTTACTTTTTTTATTGCTTCTTACCATACATCAACTCTAAAATTTTCATTTTGTTGTGATCTATTTGCCTTTTATCTCTTTTTTTGTCTACGAAGTGAAGGGAATGTGAAAAATCAAGTTTTGATTTAAGAAAAAATTATACATCTATAATGAAAATGCACAATGCACAAATGTAGAGAGAGATAATTCCAAAAAAGTGTTTGTAATTTTTAGGGATTGTAAACTCTTTTTAGTTTTTATATCTGAGGTTCTACAATCGTCGGGAAAAGGGGGAAGCGGGGGATTTTTAACTGAGAGATCACCCCCAATCCATAAGTCATTTCTAAAAAAATATTGTCAGTTATGCATAATAAATCACTTTACGATCATCTATGATCGTTATGTCAGCTTTTTGTTAATGGGAAATATAATGGCTTGTTTGACTCGGGTAAATATCTCACTGCATGTTCACTTCAGAATTTTATGTTATTCTCTTTAAAAGGTTTGGATCCATAGGTCATTTGAATCTTTGATATGTTTCAAGCATGCACATCCATTTTTTTAAACATGTGTAGAAAAAAATCTTTCTTATATAATTCTGAGCTATTAAGGTTGAACTAGTGGAATTTCCCAAACTTAGATAACAAAACTTTTGTGTTCATTTGTGGAGTGTGAATAAATTTTTTTTACTTACATTTGTTTATTGCTTTAAATTCTTTCCATTAATGAACTGTAAAATTTTCATTTTGTTGTTATCTATTTTCCTTTTACAACTTTTTCTTTTGTTTACGAGCTAAAGGGTAAGTGAAAAGTTAAGTTTTGTTTTAAGAAAAAAGTATACATCGACAATGGAAAAGCACAATGAACAAATGTAGAGAGAGATAATTCCAAAAAGTGTCTATAATTTTTAGGGATTGTAAACTCTTTTTAGTTTTTATATATCAGGTTCTGCAATCGTCTAGAAAAAGGGGAGGCGGGGGATTTTTAACTAAGAGTTGACTCCCAATCCAGAAGTCATTCCTCACAAAAATATTGCCCGTTCGCATAATAAATCACTTTACAATCATCCATGATCGTTAGGTCAGCTTTTTGTTAGATGGAAAAATAATGGCTTGTTTGACTCGGGTAAATATCCCACCCCACGTTCACTTGAGAATTTAATGTTATTCTCTTTAAAATGTTTGGATCCATTGGTGAATTACATCTTTAACATATTTCAAGCATGCATATCCATTTTTTAAAACATGTGTAGAAAAATCTCTTTCTTATAAAATTCCGAGCTATTAGGGTTGAACTAGTGGAATTTCCCAAACTTGGATAACAAAACTTTTGTGTTCATTTGTGGTGTGTGAATAAATTTTTTTTACTTATATTTTTTAATTGCTTTAAATTCTTTCCTTACATAAATAGTAAAAGTTTCATTTTGTTGGTATCTATTTTCCTTTTACCTCTTTTTTTTGTTTACGAGCTGAAGGGAAAGTGAAAACTTAAGTTTTGATTTAAGAAAAAAGTATACATCTATAAAGGAAATGCACAATGAACAAATGTAGAGAGAGATAATTCCAAAAAGTGTCTGTAATTTTAAGGGATTGTAAACTCTTTTTAGTTTTTATATATCAGGTTCTGCAATCATCTGAAAAAGGGGGAGGTGGGGGATTTTTAACTAAGAGTTGACTCCCAATCCATAAGTCATTTCTCACAAAAATATTGCCCGTTATACATAATAAATCACTTTACATCTATGATCGTTAGGTCAGCTTTTTATAAGTGGGCAAAATAATGGCTTGTTTGACTTGGGTAAATATCCCACTGCCTGTTCACTTGAGAATTTAATGTTATTCTCTTTAAAAGGTTTGGATCCATTGGTGATTTACGTCTTTAACATATTTTAAGCATGCATATCCATTTTTTCAAACATGTGTAGAAAAATCTCTTTCTTATAAAATTCCGAGCTATTAGGGTTGAACAAGAGGAATTTCCCAAACTTGGATAACCAAACTTTTGTGTTCATTTGGGGTGTGTAAAAAAATTTTATTTATTTAAATTTGTTCATTGCTTTAAATTCTCTCCATACATGAACTCTATAATTTTCATTTTGTTGTGATCTATTTGCCTTTTTTCTCTTTTTTTTTGTTTATGAGATGATGGGAAAGTGAAAACTCGTGTTTTGATTGAGGAAAAAAGTATACATATATAATTGAAATTCACAATGCAAAAATGTAGAGAGAGATAATTCCAAAAAGTGTCTGTAATTTTTAGGGATTGTAAACTCTTTTTAGTTTTTATATATTAGGTTCTGCAATCATCGGGAAAAGGGGGAGGTGGGGATTTTTAACAGAGTGTTGACTCCCAGTCCATAAGTCATTCCTTAAAAAACATATAGCCTGTTACGCATGATAAATCACATTACAATCATCTATGATCGTTAGGTGGGTTTTTGTAAATGGGCCAAATAATGGCTTCTTTGACTCGGGTAAATATTCCACCGCACGTTCACTTGAGAATTTAATTTTATACACTTTAAAAGGTTTGGATCCATTGGTCATTTGCATTTTTGACATGTTTCTAGCATGCATATGCATTTTTTAAACATGTGTAGAAAAATCACTTTCCTATAAAATTCCGAGCTAGTAGGGCTGAACTAGTGCAAATTCCTAAACTTGGATAACGAAATTTTTGTGTTCATTTATGGTGTGTGAATAAATTTTCTTTACTTACATTTGCTTATTGCTTCAAATTCTTACCATAAATAAACTATAAAATTTTCATTTTGTTGTGATCTATTTGCCTTTTATCTCTTTTTTTTGTTTACGAGATGAAGGGAAAGTGAAAACTCAAGTTTTGATTTAGGAAAAAAGTATACATCTATAATAGAAATTCACAATGAAAAAATGTAGAGAGAGATAATTCCAAAAGTGTTTGCTATTTTTAGGGATTTTAAACTTTTTTTAGTTTTTATATATCATGTTCTGCAATCATCAGGAAAAAGGGGAGGTGGGTGATTTTTAACTGAGTGTTGACTCCCAATCCATTTTTATAAGTCATTCCTTAAAAAAATATTACCCGTTATGTATAATAAACCACTTTACAATCATCTATGATCGTTAGGTTAGCTTTTTGTAAGTGGGCAAAATAATGGCTTGTTTGACTCGGGTAAATATCCCACCGCACGTTCACTTGAGAATTTAATGTTATTCTCTTTAAAAGATTTGGATCCATAGGTCATTTGTATCTTTAACATGTTTCAAACATGCATATCCATTTTTTAAAACATGTGTAGAAAATCCACTTTCTTATAAAATTCTAAGCTATTAGGGCCTAACTAGTGGAATTTCCCAAACTTGGAAAACAAAACTTTTTTGTTCGTTTGTGGTGTGTGAATAAATTTTCTTAATTTACATTTGTTTTTTGCTTTAAATTCTTTCCATACATAAACTCTAAAATTTTCATTTTGTTGTGATCTATTTGCCTTTTTTCTTTTTTTTTTGTTTACAAGATGAGGGGAAAGTGAAAACTCATGTTTTGATTTAGGAAACACATTTATAATAGAAATTCACAATGAAAAAATTTAGAGAAAGATAATTCCAAAAAGTGTCTGTAATTTTTAGGGATTGCAAACTCTTTTTAGCTTTTATATATCAGGTTCTGCAATCGTCGGGAAAAGGGGGAGGCGGGGGATTTTTAACTGAGTGTTGGCTCCCAGTCCATAAGTCATTCCTTAAAAAAATATATCTCGTTACACTTGATAAATCACATTACACTCATCTATGATCGTTAGGTGGCTTTTTGTAAATTGGCAAAATAATGGCTTCTTTGGCTCGGGTAAATATTCCACCGCCCAATCACTTGAGAATTTAGTGTTATACACTTTAAAAGGTTTGGATCCATTGGTCATTTTCATCTTTAACATGTTTCAAGCCTGCATATCCATTTTTTAAACATGTGTAGAAAAATCTCTTTCTTATAAAATTCTGAGATATTAGGGCTGAACTAGTGCAAATTCCCAAACTTGGATAACAAAACTTTTGTGTTAATTTGTGGTGTGTGAATAAATTTTCTTTACTTATATTTGTTTATTTATTTAAATTCTTTCCATAAATAAACTCTAAAATTTTAATTTTTTTGTGATCTATTTGCCTTTTATCACTTTTTTTTTTTGTTTTTGAGATGAAGGGAAAGTGAAAACTCAAGTTTTGATTTAGGAAAAAAGTATACATCTATAATAGAAATTCACAATGCAAAAATGTTGAGAGAGATAATTCCAAAAAGTGCCTGTTATTTTTAGGGATTGTAAACTCTTTTTAGTTTTTTTATATCATGTTCTGCAATCGTTAGGAAATGGGGGAGGCAGGTGATTTTTAACTGTGTGTTGACTCCCAATCCATAAGTTATTCCTTAAAAAAATATAGCCCGTTACACATGATAAATCACATTACAATCATCTATGATTGTTAGGTCAGCTTTTTGTAAATGTGCAAAATAATGGTTTGATTGACTCGGGTAAATATTCCACTGCACATTCACTTGAGAATTTAATGTTATACTCTTTAAAAGGTTTTGATCCATAGGTCATTTGCATCTTTAACATGTTTCAGGCATGCATATCCATTTTTTAAACATGTGTAGAAAAATCTCTTTCTTATAAAATTCCGAGTTATTAGGGCTGGACTAGTGGAAATTCCCAAACTTGGATAACATAACTTTTGTGTTCATTTGTGGCGTGTGAATAAATTTTCTTTACTTACATTTGTTTATTGCTTTAAATTCTTTCCATAAATAACTCTAAAATTTTAATTTTGTTGTGATCTATTTGCCTTTTATCTCTTTTTTTTGTTTACTAGATGAAGGGAAAGTGAAAACTCAAGTTTTGATTTAAATAAAAAGGATACATCTATAATGGAAATGCTCAATGAAAAAATGTAGAGAGAGATAATTCCCAAAGGTGTCTGTAATTTTTAGGGATTGTAAACTCTTTTTAGTTTTTATATATCAGGTTCTGCAATCGTCGAGAAAAGGGGGAAGCGGGGGGTTTTTAAATGAGAGTTGACTCCTAATCCATAAGGCATTCCTTACAAAAATATAGCCCGTTACACATGATAAATCACTTTACAAGCATCTATGATTGTTAGGTCAGTTTTTTGTAAGTGGGCAAAATAATAGCTTGTTTGACTCGGGTAAATATCCCACCGCAGTCAAAACTCATTTAAACATCTCCCGCCTCCCCTTTTTCCCGATGATTGCAAAACCTAATATATATAAAAACTAAAAGAGTTTACAATCCTTAAAAGTTACATAGACTTTTTGGAATTATCTATCTCTACATTTGTGTATTTCAATTTTAGATGGATACTTTTTTCTTAAATTACAACTTGAGTTTTCACTTTCCATATATCTCGTAAATAAAAAGATAAGGCAAATAGATCACAAAAAATTGAAAATTTTAGAGTTTATGTATGGAAAAAATTTTAAAAAAATAATAAATGTAAGTAAAAAAAATTTATTCACACACCAGAAATGAACACAAAAGTTTAGTTATCCAAGTTTGGGAAATTCCATTAGTGCAACCATAATAGTTTAGAATTTTATAAGGAAGATATTACTAATTGATCCTCACATTTTTTAAATATGGAAAAACATGCTTGAAACATGTTATAGATGCAAATGACCTATTGTTCCAAACCTTTTAAAGCAAACAATAAATGCTCATTAAATTCTCAAGTAAATGTGCAGTGGGATATTTACCCGAACCAAACAAGCCATTATTTTGCCCATTTAAAAAAAGTTGACCTAACAATCGTAGATGGTTTTAAAGTGATTTATCTATCAATCATGGGTAACTGACTATATTTTTTTAAGAAATGACTTATGGATTGGGAGTCAAATCTCTATTGAATATCCCCCGCCTCCCCTTTTCCCTTTGATTGCAAAACCTAATATATAAAAAATAAAAGAGTTTACAATTCCTAAAATTTATAGAGAATTTTTTGAATTATCTCTCTCTATATTTGTGCATATTTATTTAAGATGTCATCTTTTTTCATAGATCAAAACCTGAGTTTTCACTTTCCATTTATCTGGTGAACAAAAAGATTAGGTAAATCGAAAATGAAAATTTTAGAGTCTTATGTACAGAAAAAAATTAAAAACATTAACAAATGTAAGTAAGGAAAATTTATTTACACACCACAAATGAACACAAAAGTTTTGTTATCCTAGTTTGGGAAATACAACTAGTTCAACAATAATAGCATGGAATTTTATAAGAAAGATATTTCTTATTGATCCTTACATGTTTTAAATATGAATATGCATGCTTGAAACATGTTAAAGGTGCAAATGATTTATGGATCCAAACCTTTTAAAGCGAACAACAAATGCTCATTAAATACTCAAGTGAATGTCTTGTGGGATATTTACCCGAATCAAACAAGCCATTATTTGGCCCATTTGCTAAATGCGGACCTAAAAATCATAGATGATTGTAAAGTGATTTATTGATCAATCATGCGTAACGGTCTATATTTTTTTAAGAAATGACTTATGGATTTGGAGTCAACACTCAGTTCATAATCCCCCGCCTCCCCCTATTCCCGATGCTTGCAAAACCTAATATATAAAAAATACAAGAGTTTACAATCCCTAAAAGTTACTAAGACTTTTTGGAATTATCTCTCTCAAAATTTGCACATTTCCATTTTAGATGTATAATTTTTTCCTAAATCAAAACTGGAGTTTTCACTTTCCACTTATCTCGTAAACAAAAAAAAAAAGGCAAATAGATCAGAAAAAAATGAAAATTTTAGAGTTTATGTATGGAAAAAATTTAAAACAATAATAAATGTAAGTAAAGAAAATTTATTCAAACATAGAAAATGAACACAAAAGTTTTGTTATCCAAGTTTGGGAAATTTGACTTGTTTAACCCTACTAGATTGGAATTTTATAAGAAAGAGATTTCTAATTCATCCTTACTTGTTTTAAATATGGAAATGCATTCTTGAAACATATTGAAGGTGCAAATGACCTGTGGATCTAACGCTTTAAAAATGAACAACAAATACTTTTTAAATACTCAAGTGAATGTGCGGTGGGATTATTACCCGAATCAAACAAGCCATTATTTTGCCCATTTATAAAAAGCTGACCTAACAATCATAGATGATTGTAAAGTGATTTATCTGTCAATCATGCATAATGGGCTATATTTTATAAGAAATGACTTATGGATTGAGAGTCAACACCCAGTTAAAAATCCCTCGCCTTCCCCTTTTCCCGATGTTTGCCAAACCTAATATATAAAAACTAAAAGAGTTTACAATCCCTATAAGTTACATTGACTTTTTGGAATTATCCCTCTCTACATTTGTGCATTTTCATTTTAGAAGTATACTTTTTTCTTAAATCAGAGCTTGAGTTTTCACTTTCCATTTATCTCTTAGACAAAAAGATTAGGCAAATAAAACACTTCAAAATGAAAATTTTAGAGTTTATGTATGGAAAAAATAAAAAACAATAACAAATGTAACAAAATAAAATTTATTCACACACCACAAATGAACCCTAATCGCTTGGAATTTTATAAGAAAGAGATTTCTAATTGATCCTAACATGTTTTAAATAAGGATATGCATGCTTGAAACATGTTAAAGATGCTAAGGACCTATGGATCCAAAAATTTTAAAGCGAACCAAAAATGTTCATTAAATTCTCAAGTGAACATGTGGTGGGATATTTACCCGAGTCAAATAAGCCATTTTTTTGCCCATTTAGATAAGGCTGACCTAACAATCATAGATGATTGTAAATTAATTTATTTGTCAGTTATCCGTAAGGGGCTATATTTTTTTAAGAAATGACTTATGGATTGGGAGTCACCACTCAGTAAAAATCCCATGCCTCCCCCTTTTCCAGGTGATTGCAAAATCTAATATATAAAAACTAAAAGAGTTTAAAATTCCTAAAAGTTACATTGACTTTTTGGAATTATCTCTCTCAACAGTTGTGCATTTCAATTTAAGATTTATATTTTTCTCTTAAATCAAAACTTGAGTTCTCACTTTCCATTTCTCTCGTAAACAAAAAGATAAGGCGTTTAAATCACAACAAAATGAAAATTTTAGAATTTATCTAAAGAAAAAATTTAAAACAATAACAAATGTAAGTAAGGAAAGTTTATCCACACCCCACAAATGAACACAAAAGTTTTGTTATCCAAGTTTGGGAAATTCCACTAGTTCAACCCCAATAGCTCTGAATTTTATTAGAAAAAGATTTCTAATTGATCGTAAAACATTTTAAATATGTATATGCATACTCGATACATGTTAAAGATGTAAATGACCTATGGATCCAAACCATTTAATGGGAACAACAAATTCTCATTAAATTTTCAAGTGAACGTGCGGTGGAATATGTACCCGATTCAAACAAGCCATTATTTTGCCCATTTACAAAAAGCTGATCTAACAATCATAGATGATTTTAGAGAGATTTATCGGTCAATCATGAATAACGGGCTAGTTTTTTTGTAAGAAATGACTTATTTATTTGGAGTTAACACTCTATTAAAAATACCCCGTCTCCCCCTTTTCCCGATGATTACAAAACCTAATATATAAAAACTTAAAGTTTTAACAATCACTAAAAGTTACAAAGACTTTATGGAGTTTTCTCTCTCTACATTTTTGCATTTCCACTTTAGATGTATTCGTTTTTATTAAATCAAAACTAGAGTTTTCACTTTCCATTTATTTCATAAGCAAAAAGATAAGGCAAATAGGAAATGAAAATTTTAGAGTTTACATATGGAAAAAGTTAAAAACAATAACAAATGTAAGTAAGGAAAATTTATTCACACACCACAAATGAAAAAAAAAATTGTTATCCAACTTTGGGAAATTCCACTAGTTCAACCCAAATAGCTTGAAATTCTATAAGAAAGATATTTCTAATTGTTCCTAAAATAGTTCAAATATGGATATGCATGCTCGAAACATGTTAAATATGCTAATAACATATGGATCCAAACCTTTTAAAGTGAACAATAAATGATTATTAAATTCTCGATATTTACCCGTGTCAAAGTTGCCCTTATTTTTCCCATTTTCAAAAGGTTGACCTAACAATCATAGACAATTGTAAAGTGATTTATCGGTCAATAAGGAGTAATGGGCTACATTTTTGTAAAAAATAACTTAAGGATTGGGAGTCAACACTCAGTTAAACATTCCCCATCTCCACATTTTCCTGAGGATTGCAAAACCTAATATATAAAAAAAAGTTTACAATCCCTAAAAGTTACAGACACTTTTTGGAATTATATCTCTCTACATTTGAGCATTTCCATTTTAAATGTGTACTTTTTTATTAAATTAAAACTTGAGTTTTCCTTTTCCATTTATTTTGTAAACAAAAAGAAAGGCAAATAAAAGTGAATTTATTAGAGTTTATGTAAGTAAAAAATAAAAAACAATAACAAATGTAAGTAAAGAAAATTTATTCACACACAACAAATGAACACTAAAGTTTTGTTTTCCAAGTTTGGGAAATTCGACTGGATCAGCCATAATAGCTTGGAATTTTATAAGAAAGGGATTTCTAATTGAGCCTAACATGTTTTAAATATGGATATGCATGCTTGAAACATGTTCAACATGCAAATGACCTATGGATCCAAACCTTTTAAAGCGAACAACAAATGCTCATGAAATTCTCAAGTGAACGTGCGATGGGATATTTACTCGAGTCAAACAATCCATTATCTTCCCATTTACAAAAAGTTGACCTAAAAATAATAGATGATTGTAAAGTGATTTATCGGTCAATCAGGAGTAACGGGCAATATTTTTGGGAGAAATGACTTATGGATTGGGAGTCAACCCTTAGTTAAAAATCCCCCACCTCTCCCTTTTCCCATTGATTAGAAAAAAAAATATAAAAACTAAAAGAGTTTACAATCCCTAAAAGTTACATAGACTTTTTGAAATTGTCTCTCTCTACATTTGTGCCTTTCTATTTTGGATGTATATTTTTTTCTTAAATCTAAACTTGAATTTTCCCTTTCCATTTATCTCGTAAAGAAAAAGATAAAGTCAAATGGAGAGTGAAAATTTTAGAGTTTATGTATGTAAAAAATTATAAACAATAACAAATGTACGAAAAGAAAATTTATTCACCTACCACAAACGAACACAAAAGTTTTGTCAACCATGTTTAGGAAATTCCACTAGTTCAACCCTAATAGCTTGGAATTTTATTGGAAAGAGATTTCTAATTGATCCTAACATGTTTTAAATATGGATATGCATGCTTGAAACATGTTAAATATGCGAATGACCTATAGATCAAAACTTTTTAAAGTGAGCAACAAATGCTCATTAAATTTTCAAGTGAACGTGCAGTGGATATTTACCCAAGTCAAACAAGCCATTATTTTATCCATTTACAAAAAGCTGATCTAACAATCATAGATCATTGTAAAGTGGTTTATTAGTCAATCATGTGTATTGGGCTATATTTTTGTAAGAAATGAATTAAGGATATGGAGACAACACTCACTTAAAAATCCCTTGCATCCCCCTTTTCCTGATGATTGCAAACCCTAATATATAAAAAATAAAAAAGTTTATAATCCCTAAATGTTACAGAGACTTTTTGGAATTATCTCTCTCTACATTTGTGCATTTCCGTTTTAGATGTATACTTTTTTCTAAAATCAAAACATGGGTTTTCACTTTCCATTTATCTTGTAAACAAAAAATAAGGCAACTAGATCCCATCAAAATTAAAACTTTATTGTTTATGTATGGAAAAAATAAAAAAAATAAAAAATGTAAGCAAAGAAAATTTATTCGCACACCACAAATGAACACAAAATTTTTGTTATCCAAGTTTGGAAAACTAAAAGAATTTAAAATCTGTAAAAGATACTGAGACTTTTTGGAATGATCCCTCTCTCCATTTGTGCATTTCCATTTTTGATGTAACCTTTTTGGTTAAATTAAAACTAGATTTTTCCCTTTCCATTTATCTTGTAAAAAAAAAGATAAGTCAAATAGAAAATGAAAATTTTAGAGTTTATGTATGGAAAAATTTAAAAACAATAATAAATCTTAGTGAAGAAAATTTAGTAACACACCACAAATGAACACAAAAGTTTTGTTAACTAAGTTTGGGAAATTCGACTAGTTCAGCCCTACTCACTTGGAATATTATAAGAAAGAGATTTCTAACTGATCCTAACATGTTTTAAATATGGATATGCATGGTTGAAACATGTTAAAGATGCAAATGACCTATGGATCTAATCCTTTTAAAGCAAACAAAAAATGCTCATTAAATTCTCAAGTGAACTTGAGGTGGGATATTTACGCGAGTAAAAACAAGCTATTATTTTGCCTATTTACAAAAAGCTGACCTAACAATCATAGATGATTGTAAAGTGATTTATCGGTCAATCATGCATAATGGGCTATATTTTTGTGAGAAATGATTTAAGGATTGGGAGTCAACACTCAGTTAAAAATCCCGCCTCCCCCTTTTCTCGATGATTGCAAACCCTAATATATAAAAAGTGAAAGAGTTTACAATCCATAAAAGTTACAAAGACTTTTTGGAATTATCTCTCTCTACATTTTTGCATTTCCTTTTTAGATGTATACTTTTTTCTTAAATCAAAACTTGAGTTCTCACTTTCCAAATATCTCGTAAACGAAAAGATAAGGCAAATAGAAAATGAAAGTTTTAGAGTTTATGTATGGAAAAATTAAAAACAATAACAAATATAAGTAAAGAGAATTTATTCACACACGCACATGAACACAAAAGTTTTGTTATCCAAGTTTGGGAAATTCCACTAGTTCAACCTTACTCACTTGAAATTTTATAAGAACAATATTTCTAATTGATCCTAACATGTTTTAAATATGTATATGCATGTTTGAAACATGTTAAAGATGCAAATGGCCTATGGATCTAAACCTTTTAAAGTGAACAACAAATGCTCATTAAATTTTTAAGATAACTTGCTTTGGGATATTTACCCGAGTCAATCAAGCTATTATTTTCCCATTTACAAACAGCTGACCTAGCAATCATAGAAAATAGTAAAGTGATTTATCGGTCAATCATGCATAATGGGCTATACTTTTGTGAGAAATGACTTATGGATTGGGAGTCAACACTCAGTTAAAAATCCCCCACCTCCTCCCTTTCCTGATGATTGCAAAACCTAATATATAAAAACTACAAGAGTTTACAATCCCTAAAAGTTACAAAGACTTTTTGGAATCATCTCTCTCTACATTTTTGAATTTCCATTTTAGATGTGTACCTTTTTCTTAAATAAAAATTTCAGTTTTCAATTTCCAAATATCTCGTATACAAATAGATAAGGTGAATAGAAAATCAAAATTTTAGAGTTTATGTATGAAAAAATTAAAAATAGGAAAAAATATAAATCAAGAAAATTTAGTCACACACCACAAATGAACTCAAAATTTTTGTTATCCAAGTTTGGGAAATTCCACTAGTTCAGCCATAATCGCTTAAAATTTTATAAGAAAGTTTTCTAATATATCCTAACATGTTTTAAATATGGATATGCATGCTTGAAACATTTTAAAGATGCAATGACCTATTGATCCAAACCTTTTAAAATGAACAACAAATGCTCATTGAATTCTCAAGTGAACTTGCGGTGGGATATTTACCCGAGTTGTTGGAAGACAGGGCCCAAACCCACATGACCAAGGTAGACCCACATATAAAAGTGTATAAGAAGATGGGCCCAAGCCCATAAGTGCAAGGGAGACCCATGGATCCTAGAGAAATAGAAGATGGGCTCAAGGCCCACAAGTCAAGGAGAAGCCCCATACACCCACATACATGGATGGCAGGATGGTAAATAAAGGGTCGTCTCATAGAGATTGCATTGATGTAATTTTGTTAAAGTTCGAGGGTTAAAACCCTAAATCCTAAACCCTAGTTCAGGGGGAGGGTAAGGAATAATCAATTCCATAACCCTTCTTCCTCCAGTTTTCTCCCAATGGGTTTCTTTCCCTTTTTATCCATGAGCTAAATTCATGGAGTTCTGAAAATCAACTTGGTATCAGAGCTTTGATTTTCAGGACTCGTTGTTTGGTTTTTATTATTCAAAAAACCTGTTATTTTTTCTTTTCTCTTGTTGTCTTTTTTTACCCGTCATATTACTATTATTTTTTTCTCAGCGTCATTGGAAGTAGAGTTTGATTTGTTAGACCCAGTTTTTTTGTTTCTTTATCTCTGTCTCGTACTCTTATTTCTACGTGGGTTTCTTCTTCTAATGTTGAATTGGTTGGCCTTCGTCTTTCAAGTAGATTTTCAAATTATGTTGTCCTTGGTGCAGCTGCTATCCTTTAGTCTTTGGCGGCCTTTCCTATTAAACCTTAATCCGAAAGATCTCAACCAGTGTTGGCAATATTTCACGTTCTTATAAATCAGGAAAAACGTTGTTGTTATTCATGATAATATTGTGGAAAGTCATAAATCCAAGCTCCGGCTGCGTTGTCCGGTTTCTATTCTGGTTCTCGCCGATTGCCTCCTTCTCTGCTATCTCTCAGCCGTTCTGTGTTGGCATCATCTTTAATCTTGCCAAATATAATCTTTAACAATAGTCTTGCTCGTTGGGAAGATTTGTATCCATTTTTGAAGGTTGAAGATGATCCACTCTCTAGTTGGTTGTTTTCTCGCTCAGTTTGGAAGCAAGGAAGACGACCAGCCATTGCCGAAGAAGATGACGACTGCTCTGTTCAAAGCCGCACGGGGAAGACGACCACTCTATTTGGCGTCGTGTGTCTCTGGACTGTCTCCGTCGATAGTCCTTCAGCGCCGAGAAGGACTCACTGTAGCTGTCGAAAGTTCCCTTCAACTGGCTTCATTGTTGCTATTTTTTCGGAAATCACGGAGCTGACTCTCCCACTCATCCCGCACTGCGTGTAAATCACTGGGTTGCCATTTTCGGCGGCTCTTCTCTGTGATCTCGTGCCGTGTTGCCATTTCGAAAGAAAGATATAGGGGGGTTAGTCCCCCAAATGGATTTTTGAAGTTCAAGTTCATGTCCGACATGAAGATCATGTCAGTCATGTACATGAAGATCATCTTCGCACTTGGTGTTAGTGTTGACGCCTTCATGTACAGGAAAACAGTTTCCAGTGAATTATGCCCACTCATTAGAAAAACATAAAAAACAAGAGAATCCCTAAACCTGTATAGTATACTTATAATTACAACTTAATCCTCAAACCCCAAGTTAGGTAAAACATTCATTATTACTACACGAATAACTTATTTAATGTATAATTAAAATATATTAATATATTTATTAATTGAATTAGATATGTTATTGTGCATTAATATGGTAATTACGCGAGCCAATAAAATATGCACATGATTAATTACAAGTAATAAATAAATAATGTTATAAATAACAAAAACGAAAGTAATATGTTTAGCTATTGATTAATTAATAACATATGATATACTATAGCCTAAAAATGAATGATTTAAGAGGAAAATTGATCTAATCATAACTTTAATACACTATATATTTGTACATAATATTACCACTATTAAATCACTAATATAATAAAATAAATAAAAAATAAATTTAATGAGTAAATAAAGAATTATTTTATTAAAAACGTAATATGGTGTAGTATTAATTAATAATATATTTCCACAAAATTGAAATTAATCAATTGATCAAATGCATATTGTAGCTATATTTTATTTACCAGACTTAAATATCTAGTTTAATATAGTAAAATTTTAATAAATATAATATATAAATAAATATACAACTTTATTACTAATGTAATAAATTTTTATTGTAATAATCAGTTCGTGATTAGTATTAAAATCATCAAATGACAAGTTTAGTACATAAGAACAACACATGTTCAAAAATAATAAAAGATACAGTCATCAGTTATCATTCCACATGCAAGTCGCTATGTCATTTCGAAATTGTGCGGCTCTTGTAGATTCTAATGCACGCTGCCTTCGAAAGCTTGTTACTTGGGTATCCTCTTCTACAAGACCATCGCTGTCTGTATCGTCTGTTGCACGTAATTGGACCCCATCACCTCCTCCGCCGAACTCGTCATCCGAATCATCATCTTCCAAATCAAATATATCATTGTAATCCTCTCTACATATATAATTGTGCAATATGCAACAAGCAATGACAATTTTTGTCTGCATCTTAAAAGAAAATGGAGGAGTGGCTTTCAACATTTGAAATCGAGCTTTTAAACTACCAAAATCCTAACAATACCAGAAATCCTTAACCACTAAATACAGAGCACCAAACTCTAAAAACACTAAACCCTAACCCTAATAAAAAATTTAGACCCAAAACTGTAACACTAAATCCCACAATTATGCACATATAACCCCAAATTAGACACTAAAACTAAAATTAAATCAAATACAACACTCATTTAATCAGAAAAAAAATTACAGTTTAGTCATACCTTTTGAAATTTGGGGAAAACCGAAGCCGATGGCAGAAATCAAAGCCGAATGGGGAAATTGATGTCGAATCAAAGTAGAAATTAAGAAATCGAAGCCCAAATTTCAAAATCGAAGAACACCGAAACCGAAATAGGGGAAATCGCAGGAAATCGGAAGGTATTTTGGGGGAAAAGATAATAGCGAGAGGGAGAAGAGACAGAGAGAAGTGAGGGAGGCCGAGAGGGATAGGAGAGAGGGAGAAGCAAGCGAGAGGTTCAGAGGGAGAGCGAGTCCGAGATGGAGAGGAGGACGCCGAAAGGACATTCATAGTGAGAGATGGACACCATAGAGAGGGAGACCGAAGAGGGATGGTAGAGACGAGAGAGGGAGCAGAGAACGAGAGAAGGCTGCTGGAACGAAATGGCAGAAAATGAGCGAGGGTGTGCGGCAGAGAGAGCCCCGCGATAGTGTCATGTACATTTTCGTCGTTTACTCTTGGGACATGAACTCCTGAGTCATGGATGATCATGTACATGGCATGAAGTTTGGCGCTCCCTAACGACATCAGGACATGAACTGAGTAATGAGCCTGAAGTTCATGTCTTGAGTCATGTTGACTAACCCCCCCATACATTGCCTTTCGGAAGCTTCTCTCAGCTAGTCTACTTCAGAAAGTTTCCCATTGTTGTTTTGCTCGTTTCGGAAGCCGGGATCATTGTTCTTTCCATTTTTCGTTTACTTACAGAGAAATCGATTTTTATTTTTTTTTTTGAACAAAAACTGCTCTGTCCAGTGCTGAAGTGGGGAAGAAGATACTATTCATATGTTTCATGTTTCATAAGTTAGGAAACATGAAATAAATAGTCAAGCCCACTATAGTTCTACAGATACCCGGACGCGCCTAATTCAACCCAGTGAGTTGAGTAATGCGCCAGATTGAGCCGAATTAACCGAGGATGCTCTTGTTTTGCCAAGTCAACTCAGACAACTTGGACCGGGTCAACCTAGACTGGGTCAACTTGGGTTTGGGTCAACTTGATTCAGGCCACTTATTTTTTGTCTCAGTATACGTGCCCAAGATTTTGGCGTGAATTGGTAAATTTTTTCCTCTAGCAAGATTATTAATTTTGAAAAATTGACAGATTACTCCTTGGTCAGCAAATTATATAAAACAGATATGTGCATTGGATTAGTTTATGGGTCATTTTACAAGAATTATTTTGGGTCGTGTTAAATGGGCCCAAGCCTAGCCCATATAAGCTGCTACTATTGTGTCTCTTTTGATGAGACATTATTATTGAAGAAGAGGTAGCCTCATACCATTATTTATTGTCAACCCCATAAAAAATATCAAATTTATTTTTGGTTCAGTCCATGATGGAGGAATTTCATCCCCGTCAAAAATATTAAATTTATTTGTGCTTAGGAGTCCATGACGGAGGAACTTCATCCCCGTAAAAAATATCAAATATTTATGGTTGGAAGTCCATGACGGAGGAACTTCATCCCCATAAAAAATGTCAATTTTTTTGTGGTTTGAAGTCCATGACGGAGGAACTTCATCCCCGTCAAAAATATTAAATTTTTGTGGTTGGAAGTCCATGACAAAGGAACATATTGTTATATTTATGTTACTTTCCCCCATGAATATCATATATTACCCCACCACTTGAGAGTTGTTGTCTTGTGGAGGGACATGGTAGAGGAGGTGAACACTTCAGAGCAATGTTTAGCGGCTAGGAGTGATTTACTCTCACTGATATTATACTAGCTGGCCCTCATGAACGAGAGCACTAGTGTCAAGGGGAGTGGTTGAAGATGAAGGCACAGTATGCAAAAAAAAATATTTAATACATTATTTGCAGCAAGCAGGGAGTTCATACTGTAACTTGAGGGGGAGTGTTGGAAGACAGGGCCCAAACCCACACGACCAAGGAAGGTCCACATATCCAAGTGTATAACAAGATGGGCCAAAGCCCATAAGACAAAGGGAGACCCATGGATCCAAGAGGAATAGAAGATGGGCTCAATGCACATAGATCAAGGAGAAGGCCCATAGGCCGACGTACATTGATGCCAGGATGGTAAATAAAGGGTCATCTGTTAGGCACCTAGCCAATACTACCCCAAAAATCGGCCTACTAGGAGCGGAAGGCATAGGTACTTAACCCAGGACCATAACATCACACCCACCTTCACGAGCCGATGACCACGGCGGCCACACTAGCGGTGACCACACTCTAGAGATGACCCACTCAAGCGATGGCCCACTCTAGCGACGGCCCACTCTAGTTTCTTCTTGGTCGCCCCCTCCGCTCAGAACTCACGCCGCAAGGATTCGAACTCGTGACGTAGTGCTAACTCTGATACCAAATGTTAAGCATCTAGCCAATACTACCCAAAAGACCGGCCAATTAGGTGCAAAAAGCATAGGTGCTTAACCCAGGACTATAACATCACACCCACCTTCAAGAGCGAACGACCACAGCGGCCACACTCTTGTGGTGGCCACACTCTAGTGATGGCCCACTCTTGTGACGACCCACTCTAGTTTCTACTAGGTCGCCCCCTCAGTGGCCTTATAGGTAGCGGAAAGCCAAGTACTTAACCCATGACCATAACATCACACCCACCTTCACGAGCCAACGACCACGGCGACCACAGTCTAGTGACAACCCACTCTAGCGATGGCCCACTCTAGTTTCAGCTAGGTCACCCCCTCTGCTCAGGACTCTCGTCGCTCAGGACTCATGTCATGGAGATTTGAACTCGTGACGTAGCGCTAGCTTTGATACCAAATGTTAAGCACCTATCCAATACTACCCAAAAGACCGGCCTGTTAGGAGCGGAAGGCATAGGTACTTAACCCAAGACCATAACATCATCTCATAGAGATGGCAATCATGTAATTATGTTAAAGTTCCAAAGTTAAAACCCTAAGTTCAAGGGTATTATTGTAATACTTTTGTTTTAATAAATCTATAAAAAGAACTTCAGGGGAGGGTAAGGAATAATCAACTCCATAACCCTTCTTCCTCTAGTTTTCTCCCAATGGGTTTCTTTCCCTTTTTATCCATGAGCTAAATTCATGGAGTCCTGAAAATAAACACGAGTCAAATAAGCCATTATTTTGCCCATCTACAAAAAACTGACCTAATAATCATAGATGATTGCAAAGTGATTTATCCTTCAATCATGCATAATGGGCAATATTTTTGTGAGGAATGATTTATGGATAGGGAGTTAACACTCAGTTAAAAATCCCCCACCTCCCCCTTTGACCGATGATTGCAAAACCTAATACATAAAAAGTAAAAGAATTCACAATCCCTAAAAGTTACATAGAATTTTTAAAATTATCTCTCTCTACATTTGTGCATTTCCATTTTATATGTATAATTTTTTCTTTAATCAAAACTTTAGTTTTCAGTTTCCATTTATCTCGTAAACAAAAAGATAAGGCAAATAGAAAATGAAAATTTTAGAGTCTATGTATGGAAAAAATTAAAAACAATAACAAATGTAAGTAAAGAAAAGTTATTCATATACCACAAACGAACACAGAAGTTTTGTTATCCAAGTTTGAGAAATTCCACCAGTTCAACCCTAATTGCTTGGAATTTTATAAGAAAGAGATTTCTAATTGATCCTAACATGTTTTAAATATGGATATGCATGCTGGAAATATGTCAAAGATGCAACTGACCGATGGATCCAAACCTTTTAAAGCGAACAAAAAATGCTCATTAAATTCTCAAGTGAACATGCGGTGGGATATTTACTCGAGTCAAAAAGCCATTATTTTGTCCATTTACAAAGAGCTGACCTAAATATTATAGATGATGGTAGAGTGATTTATCAGTCAATCATGCGTAATGGAATATATTTTTATAAGAAATGAGTTATGGATTGGGAGTCAACACTCAGTTAAAAATCACCCGCCTCCCCCTTTTCTCGATGATTGCAAAACTTAATATATAAAAACTATAATAGTTTACAATCCTTAAAAGTTATAGAGATTTTTTTTGAATTATCTCTGTCTACATTTTAGCATTTTCATTTTAGATGTATACTTTTTTCTTAAATCAAAACATGAGTTTTTACTTTCCGTTTATCTTGTAAACAAAAAGAAAAGGCAAATTGATCACAAAAACATGCACATTTTTAGAGTTTATGTATGGAAAAAATTTTAAAAAATAACAAATGTAAGTAAAGAAAATTTATTCACACACCATAAAACAAAATAAAATTTTTGTTATCCAAGTTTTGGAAATTCCACTAGTTCAACCCAAATAGCTTGGAATTTTATAAGAAAGACATTTCTAATTGATCCTAACATGTTTTAAATATGGATATGCATGCTTGAAACACATTAAAGATGAAAATGACCTATGGATCATAACCTTTTAAAGCGAACAACAAATGCTCATTAAATTCTCAAGTGCACGTACAGTGGGATATTTACCCCAGTCAAACAAGCCATTATTTTGCCCATTTACAAAAAACCGACCTAACAATTATACATGATTGTAATGTGATTTATTGGTCAATCATGCGTAACGGGCTATATTTTTTAAAGAAATGACATATTGATTGGGAGTCAACACTCAGTTAAAAATCCCATGCCTCCTCCTTTTCCCGATGATTGCAAAACCTAATATATAAAAGCTAAAAGAGTTTACAATCCCTAAAAGTAACAAAGACTTTTTGGAATTATATCTATCTACATTTGAGCCTTTCCATTTTAGATGTATATATTTTTCTTAAATCAAAACTTGAGTTTTCACTTTCCATATCTTTTCAACAAAAATATTAGGCAAATAGAAAGTGAAAATTTTAGAGTTTCTGAATGGAAAAATTAAAATCAATAACAAATGTTGGTAAATAAAATTTATTCACACTTACAAATGAACACAAAATTTTTGTTATCCAAGTTTTGGAAATTCCACTAGTTCAACCCAAAAAGCTTGGAATTTTACAAAAAAGAGATTTCAAATTGATCCTAACATATTTTCAATATGGACATGCATGTTCAAAACTTGTTAAAGATGCAAATGACCTATGGATCCAAACCTTTTTAAGCGAACAACAAATGACATTAAATTCTCAAGTGAACATCCAGTGGGATATTTACGTGTGTTAAACAAGCCATTATTTTGCCCACTTAGAAAAAGTTGACCTAACAATCATAGAGGATTGTAAAGTGATTTATCGATCAATCATGCGTAACGGGCTATATTTTTGTAAGAAATTACTTATGGATTGGGAGTCAACAATTAGTAAAAGATCTCCCCCCCCCCCCTGATGATTGCAAAACCTAATATATAAAAACTAAAAGAATTTACAATCCATAAAAGTTATAGAGACTTTTTGGAATTATATCTCTCTACATTTGTTCATTTCCATATTAGATGCATACTTTTTTCTTAAATCAAATATTGAGTTTTCACTTTCCATTTATTTCGTAAACAAAAAGATAAGGCAGACAGAAAATGAAAATTTTAGAGTTGATGTTTGGAAAAAGTTCAAAATGGTGACAAATGTAAGAAAATAAAATTTATTCACACGCCTCAAATGAACACAAAAGTTTTGTTATCCATGTTTGGAAAATTCCACTAGTTCAACCCTTGTAGCTATGAATTTTATAAGAAAGAGATTTCTAATGGATCATAACATGTTTCGAATATGGATATGCATCCTTGAAACATGTTATAGAACAAAAAATGTCATTAAATTCTCAGGTGAACTTGCGGTGAGATATTTACCTAAGTCAAACAAGCCAATATTTGGCCCATTTATAAAAAACTAAAGTAACAATCATAGATGATTTTAAAGTGAATGATCGGTCAAAGATGCGTAATAGGCTTTATTTTAGTAAGAAATGACTTATGGATTGGGAGTCAACACTCAGTTAAGAATTCCCCACCTTCCCCTTTTCCCGATGATTGCAAAACTTAATATATAAAAATTAAAAGAGTTTACAATCCCTAAAAGTTACAGAGACTTTTTGGAATTATCTTCCTCTACATTTGTGCATTTCCATTTTAGATGTATACTTTTTTTCTTAAATCAAAACTGATTGTAAGGTCAACTTTTTGTAAATGGGCTAAATAATGGCTTGTTTGACTCAGGTAAATATCCCACCGCTCGTACACTTGAAAATTTAATGAGCAATTGTTGTTCGCTTTAAAAGGTTTGGATCCATAGGGCACTTGCATCTTTAACATATTTCAAGCATGCATATCCATATTTAAAACATGTTAGGATCAATTTGAAATCTCTTTCTTATCAAATTCCAAGCCATTAGGGTTGAACTAGTTGAATTTCCCAAACTTTGACAACTAAACTTTTGAGTTAGTTTGTGGTGTGTGAATAAATTTTCTTTACTTACTTTTTTTTTGTTTTCAAAATTTTCCATATATAAACTCTAATAATTTCATTTTGTTGCGATCTATTTGCCTTTTTCTTCTTGTTTACGAGGGAATCAGAAAGTGAAAACTCAAAGTTTTGGTTTAAGAAAAAAGTATATACATCTAAAATGGAATGGAAATGCACAAATGTAGAGAGAGATAAGTCCAAAAATTCTCTATAACATTTAGGGATTGTAAACTCTTTTAGTTTACATATATTAGGTTTTGCAATGATCGAAAAAAAGGGGGAAGCGGGGGATTTTTAACTGAGTGTTAACTCCCTATCCATAAGTCATTTCTTTAAAAACTATATAGCCTGTTATGCTTGATTGACCGATAAATCACTTTAAAAATCATCTATGATTTTTAGGTGACCTTTTTCTCAATAGGCAAAATAATGGCTTATTTGACACGAGTAAATAAATGAGCAGTTGTTGTTTGACTTAAAAGGTTTGGATCCATAAGGCATTTGCATCTTTAACATGTTTCAATCATGCAAATCCATATTTAAAACGTGTTAGGATCAATTAGAAATCTCTTTCTTATCAAATTCCAAGCCATTAGGGTTGAACTAGTGGAATTTCCCAAACTTGGACAACAAAAATTTTGTGTTCGTTTTTGGTGTGTGAATAAATTTTCTCTAATTACATTTGTTATTGTTTTTAATTTTTTCTATATATAAACTCTAAAATCTTCATTTTGCTGTGATCTATTTGCCTTTATCTTTTTCTTAGCGAGAGAATCGAAAAGTGAAAACTCAAAGTTTTTATTTAAGAAAAAAGTGTACATCTAAAATTGTCTAGAAATGCACAAATGTAGAGAGAGAAAATTGAAACAAATCTCTGTATTAAATTTTTATATATTAAATTTTTCAATGAACGGAAAAAGGGGGAGGCGGGGGATTTTTTAGTGAGTGTTAACTTCCTATCCATATGTCCTTTGTTACAAAAATATAGCCCATTATGCATGATTCATCGATAAATCACTTTATAAATCTTTTATGATTGTTAGGTCAACTTTTTTTCAATGAGCAAAATAATGGCTTCTTTGACCCGGGTAAATTTCCCACCGCACATTCACTTGAGAATTTAATGAGCATTTTTTTTTTCTTTAAGTAGCTTGGATCCTTAGGGCATTTGCTTCTTTAACATATTTCAAGCATGCAAATCGATATTTAAAAAGTGTTAGGATCAATTAGAAATCTCTTTCTTATCAAATTCCAAGCCATTAGGGTTGAACTAGTTGAATTTCCTAAACTTGGACAACAAAAATTTTGTGTTCGTTTTTGGTGTGTACATAAATTTTCTTTACTTACATTTGTTATTGTTTTCAATTTTTTCTATACATAAACTCTAATATTTTCATTTTGTTGTGATCTATTTGCCTCTATCTTCTTGTTTATGAGAGAATGAGAAAGTGAAAACTCAAAGTATTGGTTTAAGTAAAAAGTGTATTTCTAAAATAGAATGGAAATGCAAAAATGTAGAGAGAGGTTAGTCCAAAAAGTCTCTGTAATCTTTAGGGATTGTAAACTCTTTCAGTTTATATATATTAGGTTTTGTAATGATCGAAAAAAGGGGCAGGCGGAGGATTTTTAACTGAGTGTTAACTCCCTATCCATAAGTCATTTCTTACAAAAATATAGCCCGTTATGCATGATTGAAGGATAAATCACTTTACCAATTATCTATGATTGTTAGGTCAGCTTTTTCTCAATGGACAAACTAATGGCTTGTTTAACTCGGGTAAATATCCCACCCCACGTTCACTAGAGAATTAAATGACCATTTGTTGTTCGCTTTAAGAGGTTTGGATCCTTAGGGCATTTGCATCTTTAACATATTTCAAGCATGCATATCCATATTTAAAACGTGTTAGGTTCAATAAGAAATCTCTTTCTTATCAAATTCCAAGCCATTTGGGTTCAAGTAGTGGAATTTCCAAAACTTGGACAACAAAACTTTTGTGTTCGTATGTAGTGTGTGAATAATATTTCTTTACTTACATTTGTTTTTGTTTTCAAATTTTTCCAGACGTAGACTCTAAAATTTTCATTTTGTTGTGATCTATTTGCCTTTGTCTTCTTGTTTGTGAAAGAATGAGAACGTGAAAACTCAAAGTTTTGATTTAAGAAAAAATGTACATTTAAAATGGAATGGAAATGCACAAATGTAGAGAGAATGATAATTCCAAAAAGTCTCTATAACATTTAGGGATTGTAAACTCTATTAGTTACTATAAATTAGGTTTGGCAATGATCAGAAAAAGGGGCCAGGGGATTTTTAACTGAGTGTTAACTCCCTCTCCATAAGTCATTTCTTCCAAAAATATAGCCCATTATTCATGATTGACTGATAAATCACTTTACAAATCATCTTTGATTGTTAGGTTAGCTTTTTGTAAATGGACTAAATAATGGCTTGTTTGACTCGGATAAATATCCCACCGAATGTTCACTTGAGATTTTAATGAGCATTTGTCGTTCGCTTTAAAAGGTTTGGATCCATAGGGCATTTGCATATTTATCATATTCAAGCATGCATATCCTTATTTAAAACATGTTAGGATCAATTTGAAATCTCTTTCTTATCAAATTCCAGGCCATTAGGGTTGAACTAGTGGAATTTCCCAAACTTGGACAACAAAACTTTTGTGTTTGTTTCTGGTGTCTGAAGAAATTTTCTTTACTAACATTTTTTTTAAAAAAAATTTCTATCCATAAACTCTAATATTTTAATTTTTTTGTGATCTATTTGCCTTTATCTTCTTGTTTAGGAGAGAATCGGAAAGTGGAAAATCAAAGTTTTGGTTTAGGAAAAAATGTGTACATCTAAAATGGAAAGTAAATACACAAATGTAGAGAGAGATAAGTCCAAAAAGTCTCTGTAACCTTAAGGGATTGTAAACTCTTTTAGTTTATATATATTAGGTTTTGCAAAGATCGGAAAAAGGGGGAAGCGGGGGATTTTTAACTGAGTGTTAACTACCTATCCATAAGTCATTTCTTAAAAAAATATAGCCCGTTATGCATGAATTACCGATAAATCACTTTACAAATCATCTATGATTGTCAGATTAGCTTTTTCTCAATGGGAAAAATAATGGCTTGTTTGACTCGGGTAAATATCCCGCCAAACGTTCACTGAAGAATTAAATGATCATTTGTTGTTTGCTTAAAAAGGTTTGAATCCAAAGGGTATTTGCATATTAAACATGTTTCAAGCATGGAAATCCATATTTAAAACGTGTTAGGATCAATTAGAAATCTCTTTCTTAACAAATTCGAAGCCTTTAGGGTTGAACTAGTAGAATTTCCAAAACGTGGCCAACCAAACTTTTGTGTTCTTTTGTGGTGTGTGAACAAATTTTCTTTACTTATATTTTTTATTGTTCTTAATTTTTTCCATACATCAACCAAAAAATTTTCATTTTGTTGTGATCTATTTGCTTTTATCTTCTTGTTTATGAGAGAATCGAAAAGTGAAAACTCAAAGTTTTTATTTAAGAAAAAAATGTACATCTCAAATGGAATGGAAATGAAAAAAAAAAGAGAGATATAATTCCAAAAAGTCTCTGTAACCTTTAGGGATTGTAAACTCTTTTAGATTTTTTTATATTAATTTTTGCAATGATCGGAAAAAGGGGGAGGCGGAGATTTTTAACTGAGTGTTAACGCACTATCCATCAGTCATTTCATACAAAAATATAGCCCGTTATGCACGATTGACCGATAAATCACTTTAAAAATCATCTATGATTGTTAGGTCAGCTTTTTTTTAATGGGCAAAATAATGGCTTGTTTGAATCGGGTAAATATCCCACCGCAAGTTCACTGGAGAATTAAATGAACATTTGTTGTTCGCTTTAAAAAGTTTGGATCCATAGGGTATTCACATCTTTAACATATTTCAAGCATGAATATCCATATTTAAAACGTGTTAGGATCAATTAGAAATCTCTTTCTTATCAAATTCTAAGCCATTAGGGTTGACCTAGTGGAATTTCCCAAATTTTGACAACAAAATTTTGTGTTCGTTTGTGGTGTGTGAATAAATTTTCTTTACTTACATTGGTTTTTGTTTTCAATTTTTTTCATACATCGTCTCTAAGATTTTCATTTTATTCTGATCTATTTGCCTTTATCTTCTTGTTTGCGAGAGAATCGTAAAGTGAAAACTCAAAGTTTTTATTTAAGAAAAAAGTGTACATCTAAAATAGATTGGAAATGCACAAATGTAGAGAGAGAAAGGTAATTCCAAAATCTCTTTGTAACCTTTAGGGATTTTAAACTCTTTTAGTTTTTATATATTAGGTTTTGCAATCAAAAAAAGGGGGAGGGGGGGATTTTAAATTCAGTGTTAACTCCCTATTAATAAGTCATTTCTTGAAAAAATATAGCTCGTTACGTATTATTGACCGATAAATCACTTTAAAAATCCTCTATGATTGTTAGGTCAGCTATTAGTAAATGGGATAAATAATGGCTTGTTTGACTCGGGTAAATATCCCACCGCACGTTCACTTGAGAATTTAATAAGCATTTGTTGTTCACTTTAAAAGGTTTGGATCTATAGGGAATTTGCATCTTAAACATATTTCAAACATGCATTTCCATATTTAAAACAAGTTAGGATCAATTTGAAATCTCTTTCTTATCAAATTCCAAGCCATTAGGGTTGAACTAGTGGAATTTCCCAAACTTGGACAACAAAACTTTTGTGTTCATTTGTGGTGTGTGAATAAATTTTCTTTACTTACATTTGTTTTTGTTTTCAAATTTTTCAGTACATAAGCTCTAATATTTTCATTTTGTTGCGATCTATATGCCTTTATCTTCTTGTTTACGGGAGAACCGGAAAGTGGAAACTCAAAGTTTTGGTTTAAGAAAAATGTGTACATCCAAAATGGAATGGAAATGCTGAAATGTAGAGAGATATAAGTCCAAAAAGTCTCTGAAACCTTTAGGGATTGTAAACTCTTATAGTTTATATATATTAGGTTTGGCAATGAACGAAAAAAAGGGGGAGGCGAGGAATTGTTAACTGAGCGTTAACTCTCTATCCATAACTCATTTCTTACAAAAATATAGCCGTAATGCAAGATTGACCGATAAATCACTTTACAAATCATCTATGATTGTTAGGTCAGCTTCTTCTCAATGGGCAAAATAGTGGCTTGTCTGACTCATGTAAATATCCCACCGAACGTTCACTGAAGAATTAAATAAGCACTTATTGTTTGCTTTAAAAGGTTTGGATCCATAGAAAATTTGCATCTTTAACATGTTTCATGCATACAAATCCATATTCAAAATTAGAAATGTCTTTCTTATCAAATTCAGAGCCATTAGGGTTGAACTAGTGGAATTTCCCAAACTTGGACAACAAAACTTTTGTGTTCGTTTTTGGAGTGTGAATTAATTTTCTTTACTTACATTTGTTATTTTTTAAAATTTTTTCCTTACATAAATTCTAAAATTTTCATTTTTTTTGTGATCTTTTTGCCTTTTTCTTTTTGTTAACGAGAGTATCGAAAAATGAAAACTCAAAGTTTCTATTTAAGAAAAAATTATACATCTAAAATGGAATGGAAATGCATAAACGTAGAGAGAGATAATTCCAAAAAGTCTATGCAACCTTTAGGGATTGTAATTAGTTTTTATATATTAATATATGCAATGATCGGAAAAAGGGGGACGCAGGGGATTTTTTATTGAGTTTTAACTCCTTTTCCATAAGTCATTTCTTACAAAAATATAGTCCATTATGCATGATTGGCCGATAAATCACTTTATAAATCATCTATGATTGTTAGGTCAACTTTTTTTCAATGGGAAAAATAATAGCTTGTTTCACTCGGGTAAATATCCCACTGTACATTCATTGGAGAATAATATGAGCATTTGTAGTTCGCTTTAAAAGGTTTGGATTCATAGGGCATTTGCATCTGTAACATGTTTCAAGCATGGATATCCATATTTAAAACGTGTTAGGATCAATTAGTAATCCGTTCGTATAAAATTCCAAGCCATTACGGTTGAACTAGTGGAATTTCCCAAACTTGGACACCAAATTTTTTTTGTTCGTTTGTGGTTTGTGAATAAATTTTATTTACATTTTTATTATTTTTAATTTTTTCCATATATAAACTCTAAAAGTTTCATTTTGTTGTGATCTATTTGCCTTTACCTTCTTGTTTACGAGAGAATCGAAAAGTGTACAACTCAAATGGAATGGAAATACACAAATTTAGAGAGAGATAATTCCAAAAAGCCACTGTAACCTTTAGGGATTGTAAACTCTTTTAGCTTTTATATATTAATTTTTGCAATGATCGGGAAAAGGGGGAGGCAGGAGATTTTTAAATGAGTGTTGACTCGAAATCCATAAGTCATTTCTTACAAAAATATAGCCCATTATGCATGAATGACCTACAAATCACTTTAAAAGTCATCTATGATTGTTAGGTCAACTTTTTGTAAATGGGCAAAATAATGGCTTGTTTGACCCGGGTGAAATACGTTTACTTGAGAATTTAATGAGCATTAGTTGTTCACTTTAAAAGATTTGGATCCATAAGGCATTTGCATCTTTAACATATTTCAAGCATGCATATCCATATTTAAAACATGTTATGATCAATTTGAAATCTCTTTTTTATCAAATTCCAATCCATTATGGCGGAGCTAGTGGAATTTTCCAAACTTGGACAAAAAACGTTTTGAGTTCGTTTGTGGTGTGTGAATAAATATTTTTTACTTGCATTTTTTTTGTTTTCAATTTTTTCCATACATAAACTCTAAATTTTCAGTTTTTTCTGATCTATTTGCCTTTATCTTCTTGTATACGAGAGAATCGGAAAGTGAAAATTCGAAGTTTTGATTTAAGAAAAAAGAGTAAACCTAAAATGGAATGGAAATGCACAAATGTAGAGAGAGTGATAATTCGAAAAAGTCTCTGTAACCTTGAGGGATTGTAAACTCTTTTAGTTTCTATATATTAGGTTTGGCATTGATCAGGAAGGGGGAGGCGGGAGATTTTTAACTCAGTGTTAACTCCCTATCCATAAGTCATTTCTTCCAGAAATATAGCCCATTACACATGACTGACTTATAAATCAACATTTTGTAAATGGGCTAAATAATGGCTTGTTTGACTCGGGCAAATATCCCACCGCTCACTTGAGAATTTAATAAACATTTGTTGCTCGCTTTAAAATGTTTGGATCCATAGGGCAATTGCCTATTTATCATATTTCAAGCATTCATATCCATATTTAAAACAATTTTTGATCAATTTGAAATCTCTTTCGTATCAAATTCCAAGTCATTAGGGTAGAACAAGTGGAATTTCCCAAACTTGGACAACAAAAGTTTTGTGTTCATTTGTGGTGTGTGAATAAATTTTCTTTACTTACATTTGTTTTTGTTTTCAATTTTTTCCATACATAAACAATAATATTTTCATTTTGTTGTGATCTATTTGCCATTATCTTCTTGTTTACTAGAGAATTGAAAAGTGAAAACTCAAAGTTTTGATTTAATAAAAAAGTGTACATCTAAAATGTAATGGAAATGCTCAAATGTAGAGAGAGAGATAATTCCAAAAAGTCTCAGTAACCTTTACATATTTTAAACTCTTTTAGTTTTTATATATTAGGTTTTGCAATCATCAGGAAAATGGCGAGGCGGGGGATTTTAAAATCAGTGTTAACTCCCTTTTAATAAGTCATTTCGTACAAAAATATAGCCTGTTACGCATGATTGACTGATAAATCACTTTAAAATCATCTGTGAGTAGTGGTAGGACCGCTTTTTTTAAATGGGCTAAATAATGGTTTGTTTGACTTGGGTAAATATCCCACTCCACGTTCACTTGAGAATTTAATGAGCATTTGTTGTTCGCATGAAAAGATTTAGATTCACAGGGCATTTGCATCTTAAACATATTTCAAGCATGGATATCCATATTTAAAACATGTTAGGATCAATTTGAAATCTCTTTCTTATCAAATTCCAAGTCACTAGTGTGTAACTTGTGGAATTGCCCAAACTTGGACAACAAAACTTTTGTGTTTGTTTCTGGTGTGTGAAAAAATTTTCATTACTTACATTTGTTTTTTTTCAATTTTTTCCATACCTGAACTCTGAAAGTTTTAATTTGTTGTGATCTATTTTCCTTTATCTTCTTGTTTACGAGAGAATCAGAAAGTGAAAACTCAAAGTTTTGGTTTAAGAAAAAAGTGTACTTCTAAAATGGAATGGAAATGCACAAATGTGGAGATAGATAAGTCCAAAATGTCTCTGTAACCTTAAGGGATTGTAAACTCTTTTAGTTTATATATATTAGGTTTTACAATGAACGGAAAAAAAAGGGGGAGGCAGGGGATTGTTAACTAAGTGTCAACTCCCTATCCATAAGTTATTTCTTACAAAAATAAAGCCCATAATGCATGATTGACCGATAAATCACTTTACAAATTATCTATGATTGTTAGGTCAACTTTTTCTCAATGGGCAAAATAATGGCTTGTTTGACTCGGGTAAATATCCCACCGAACGTTCACCGGAGAATTAAATGAGCATTTGTTGTTTGCTTTAAAAGGGTTGGATCCATAGGGCATATTCATCTTTAACAAGTCTCAAGCATGCAAATCCATATTTGAAACGTGTTATGATCAATTAGATATATCTTTCTTATCAAATTCCAAGCCATTAGGGTTGAACTAGTGGAATTTCCCATAGTTGGGCCAACAAATTTTTGTGTCCATTTCTGGTGAGTGAATAAATTTTCTTTACTTACATTTGTTATTGTTTTTAATTTTTTCCATACATAAAATCTTAAATTTTCATTTTATTGTGATCTATTTGCCTTTATCTTTTTGTTAACGAGAGAATCAGAAAGTGAAAGCTTACAGTTTTTATGTAATAAAAAAGTGTACATCTAAAATGGAATGGAAATGCACAAATGTAGAGAGAGATAATTCCAAAAAGTCTTTGTAACCTTTAGGGACAGAAACACTTTTAGTTTTTGTATATTACTTTTTGCAATGATCGGAAAAAGGGGCAGGCGGGGGATTTTTAACTGAGTGTTAACTCCCTATCCATAAGTCATTTCTTACAAAACTATAGCCCGTTATGCATGATTGACCGATAAATCACTTTATAAATCATCTATGATTGTTAGGTCAGCTTTTTTTCAATGGGCAAAATAATGGCTTGTTTGACTCGGGTAAATATCCCACCGCACGTTAACTGGAGAATTAAATGAGCATTTGATGTTCGCTTTAAGAGATTGGATCCATAGGGCATTTGCATCTTTAACATGTTTCAGGCATGCATATCCATATTTAAAATGTATTAGGATCAATTAGAAATCTCTTTCTTATCAAATTCCAAGCCATTAGGGTTGAACTAGTGGAATTTCCCAAACTATGACAACAAAACTTTTGTGTTCGTTTGTGGTGTGTGAATAAATTTTCTTTACTTACATTTTTTATTGTTTTTAATTTTTTCCATACATAAACTAAAAAAGTTTCATGTTGTTGTGATCTATTTGCCTTTATCTTCTTGTTTACGAGAGAATCGGAAAGTGAACTCAAAGTTTTATTTAAGAAAAAAGTGTACATCTCAAATGGAATGGAAATGCACAAAAGTAAAGAGAGATAATTCCAAAAAGTCTCTGTAACCTTTAGGGATTGTAATCTCTTTTTGTTTTTATATATTACGTTTTAAAATGATTGGGAAAAGGGGGAGACGGGAGATTTTTAAATGAGTGTTGACTCAAAATCCATAAATCAGTTCTTACAAAAATATAGCCCGTCTTGCATGATTCACCCATCAATCACTCTGAAAATCACTATGATTGTTAGGTCTGCTTTTTGAAAATGGGCAAAATAATGGCTTGTGCTACTCGAGTAAATATCCCACCGCACGTTCACTTGAGAATTTAATGAGCATTGTTTGTTCTCTTTAAAAGGTTTGGATCCATAGGGCATTTGCATCTTTAACATATTTCAAGCATGCATATCCATATCTAAAACATGTTAGGATCAATTTGAAATCTCTGTCTTATCAAATTCCAAGCCATTAAGGCTGAACTAATGCAATTTCCCAAACTTGGACAACAACACTTTTGTGTTCGTTTGTGGTGTGTGAATAAATTTTCTTTACTTATATTTATTTCTGTTTACAAATTTTTTCCATACATAAACTCTAAAATTTTCATTTTTTTGTGATCTATTTGCCTTTATCTTTTTGTTTACGAGAGAATCGGAAAGTCAAAATTCAAAGTTTTGATTTAAGAAAAAAGTGTACATCTAAAATTGAATGGAAATGCACAAATGTAGAGAGAGTGATAAATCCAAAAAATCTTTGTAACCTTTAGAGATAGTAAACTCTTTTAGTTTCTATATATTAGGTTTGGCAATGATCGGGAAGGGGGAGGCGGGGGATTTTTAACTGAGTTTTAACTCCCTTTCCATAAGTCATTTCTTTCAAAAATAAAGCCTATTACGCATGATTGACTGATAAATAACTTTAAAAATTATCTATGATTGTTAGGTCTGCAATTTGTAAATGGGCTAAATAATGGCTTGTTTGACTCGGGTAAATATCCCACCGCACGTTCACTTGAGAATTTAATGAGTATTTGTTGTTCACTTTAAAAGGTTTAGATCCATAGGACATTTGCCTATTTATCATATTTCAAGGATGCATATCCATATTTAAAACATGTTAGGATCAATTTGAAATCTTTTTCTGATGAAATTCCAAAGCATTAGGGTTGAACTAGTTTATTTTCCCAAATCGTTTTTTCAATGGGCAAAATAATGCCTTGTTTGACTTGGGTTAGTATACCACCGCACGTTTATTGGAGAATAAATGAGCATTTGTTGTTCACTTTAAAAGGTTTGGATCCATAGAGAATTTGCATCTTGAACATATTTCAAGCATGTATATTTAAAACGTGTTAAGATCAATTAGAAATCTCTTTCTTATCAAATTCCAAGCCATTAGGGTTGACCAAGTGGAATTTCCCAAAATTGGACAACAAAACTTTTGTGTTCGTTTGTGGTGTGTGGATAAATTTTCTTTACTTATATTTGTTTTTTTTTTCAATTTTTTCCAAACTTAAACTCTAATATTTTCATTTTGTTGTGATCTATTTGCCATTATCTTCTTGTTTACGAGAGAATCGGAAAGTGAAAACTCAAAGTTTTGTTTTAAGAAAAAAGTGTACTTCTAAAATTTAATAGAAATGCACAAAGACAGAGAGAGAGATAATTCCAAAAATGCTCTGTAACCTTAAGGAATTGTAAATTCTTTTAGTTTATATAGATAAAGTTTTGCAATGAACGGAAAAGACGGGGAGGCGGGGGATTTTTAATTGAGTGTTAAGCCCGTTACTCATGATTGATCGATAAATCACTTTAAAAATCATCTGTGATTGTTTGGTAAGCTTTTTATAAATGGGCAAAATAATGGCTTGTTTGACTCGAGTAAATATCCCACCACACATTACTTGAAAATTTAATGAGCATTTATTGTTAGCTTCAGATGGTTTGGATCCATAGGGCATTTGCATCTTTAAAATGTTTCAAGCATGCATATCCATATTTAAAACATGGTAAGATCTAGAAATCTCTTTCTTATCAAATTCCAAGCCATTAGGGTTGAACTAGTGGAATTTCCCAAACTTTGACAACAAAACTTTTGCGTTCATTATGGTGTGTGAATAAATTTTATCTACTTACATTTTTTATGCTTTTTAATTTTTTCCATACATAAACACTAAAATTTTCATTTTGTTATGATCTATTTGCCTTTATCTTCTTGTTTACGAGAGAATCAGAAAGCGAAATATCAATGTTTTTATTTAAGAAAAAAATGTACATAAAAAATTGAATGGAAATGCACAAATGTAGAGAGAGATAATTCCAAAAAGTCTCTGTACATTTTAGGATTGAAAAATCTTTTAGTTTTTAAATATTAGGTTTTACAATGAAAGGGAAAAGTGGGAGGCGGGGGATTTTTAACTGAGTGTTGACTCCCAATCCATAAATCATTTCTTAAAAAAAATCGCCCGTTATGCATGATTGACCCATAAATCACTTTAAAAATCATTTGTGATAGTTACATCAACTTTTTGTAAATGGGGAAAATAATGGCTTGTTTGAATCAGGTAAATATCTCACCGCACGTTCACTTGAGAATTTAATGAGCATTTGTTGTTTGCTTTATAAGGTTTGGATCCATAGGACATTTGCATATTTAACATATTTCAAGCATGCATATCCATATTTAAAACATGTTAGGATCAATTAGAAATCTCTTTCTTATCAAATTCCAAGCCCTTCGGGATTACTTAGTGGAATTTTCCAAACTTGGACAACAAAACTTTTGTGTTCGTTTGTGGTGTGTGAAAATTTTTGTTTACTTACATTTTTTTTTAAAATTTTTCAATATATAAACTCTTAAATTTTTATTTCGTTGTGATCTATTTGTATTTATCTTCTAGTTTATGAGAGAATCGGAAAGTAAATACTCAATGTTTTGATTTAAGAAAAAAGTGTACATCTAAAATGAAATGGATTGGAAATGCACAAATGTAGAGAGGGATAATTGCAAAAAGTGTGTAACTTTTCGGGATTGCAAACTCTTTTAGTTTTTGTATATTTGGTTTTGCAATCATCAGGAAAAGGGGGAGGCTGGGGATTTTTACTTGAGTTTTGACCCCCAATCCATAAGTCATTTCTTACAAAAATATAGCCCGTTACGTATGATTGACCGATATATTACTTCAAAAATCATCTTTGATTGTTAGGTCAACTTTTTTTAAATGGGCAAAATAATGGCTGATATGAATCTGGTAAATACCCCACCGCATGTTCACTTGAGAATTTAATGAGCATTAGTTGATCGCTTTAAAATCTTTCGATCCATAGGGCATTTGTATCTTTAACATGTTTCAAGTATGCATATGCATATTTAAAACTTGTTAGGATCAATTAGAAATCTCTTTCATATCAAATTCCTAGCCATTAGGGTTGAACTAGTGGAATTTCACTAACTTGGACAACAAAACTTTTGTGTACGTTTTTGGTGTGGGAATAAATTTTCTTTCCTCACATTTTTGTTTTTGCTTTTAATTTTTTCCATACATAAACTCTAAAATTTTCATTTTGTTGTGATCTATTTGCCTCTATCTTCTTGTTTGTGAGAGAATCGGATAGTGAAAACTGAAAGTTTTAATTTAAGCAAAAAGAGTACATGTAAAATAGAATGGAAATTCACAAATGTAGAGAGAGATAATTCCAAAAAGTCTCTATAACTTTTAGGGACCGTAAACTCATTCAGTTTTTACATATTAGGTTTTGCAATGATCGGGAAAAAGGGAGGCGAGGGTTTTTAACGGAGTGTTGACTCCCAATCTATAAGTCATTTCTTAAAAAAACATAGCCCATTACGCGTGATTGACCGATAAATCACTTTACAAATCATCTGTGATTGTTAGGCCAGCTTTTGGTAAATCGGAAAATAAATGGCTTGTGTGACTCGGGTAAATATCCCACAGGACGTTTACTTGAGAATTTAATGAGCATTTGTTGTTCAATTTAGAAGGTTTAAATCCATTGGGCATTTGCATCTTTAACATGTTTCCAGCATGCATATCCATATTCAAAACATGTTGGGATCAGTTAGAAATCTCTTTCTTATCAAATTCCAAGCCATAAGGGTTGAACTAGTGGAATTTCCCAAACTTGGACAACAAAACTTTTGTGTTCATTTGTGGTGTGTGAATAAATTTTATTTACTTACATTTGTTATGCTTTTTAATTTTTTCCATACATAAACTCTAAAATTTTCTTTTTGTTGTGATCTATTTGCTTCTACCTTCTTGTTTACGAGAGAATCAAAAAGCGAAAACTCAAAGTTTTTATTTAAGAAAAAAGTTTGCATAAAAAATTGAATGGAAATACACAAATGTAGAGAGAGATAATTCCAAAAAGTCTCTATAAGTTTTAGGGATGGTAAACTCTTTTCATTTTTTATATATTAGGTTTTGCAATGATAGAGAAAAGTGGGAGATGGGGGATTTTTAACTGAGTGTTGACTCCCAATCCATAAGTCATTTCTTACAAAAACATCATCTGTTACGCATGATTGACATATAAATCCCTTTAAAAATCATCTGTGATTGTTAGGCCAACTTTTTGTAAATGGGCAAAATGATGGCTTGTTTGAATCGGGTAAATATCCCACCGCACGTTCACTTGAGAATTTAATGAGCATTTGTTGTTTGCTTTATCAGGTTTGGATCCATAGGGCATTTGCATCTTTAACATGTTTCAAGCATGCATATCCATATTTGAAACATGTTAGGATCAATTAGAAATCTGTTTCTTATCAAATTCCAAGCCCTTAGGGATGACTTAGTGGAATTTCCAAAACTTGGACAACAAACTTTTGTGTTCGTTTGTGGTCTGTGAATAATTTTTCTTTACTTACATTTGTTATTTTTTTTTCAATACATAAACTTTAAAATTTTTATTTCGCTGTGATGTATTTGCCTTTTGTCTTCTAGTTTACGAGAGAATTGGAAAGTGAATTCTCAATGTTTTGATTTAATAAAAAAGTGTACATATAAAATGAAATGGAATGAAAGTGCACAAATGTAGAGAGGGATAATTCAAAAAAGTTTGTGTAACTTTTCGGGATTGCAAACTCTTTTAGTTTTTGTATATTAGGTTTTGCAATCATCAAGAAAAGGGGGAGGCTGGGGATTTTTACTTGAGTTTTGACTCCAATCCATTAGTTATTTCCTAAAAAATTATAGCCCGTTACGCATGATTCACCGATAAATCACTTTACAAATCCTCTCTGATTGTTAGATCAATTTTTTTTAAATGGTCAAAATAATGTCTTGTTTGAATCGGGTAAATATCCCACCGCACGTTCACTTGAGAACTTAATGAGCATTTGTTGTTCACTTTAAAAGCTTTGGATCCATAAGGCATTTGCATATTTAACATGTTTCAAACATGCATATACATATTTAAAAAATTTTAGGATCAATTAGAAATCGCTTTCTTATCAAATTCTAAGCCATTAGGGTTGAACTAGTGGAATTTCGCAAACTTGCACAACAAAACTTTTGTGTTCGTTTGTGGTGTGTCAATAAATTTTCTTTACATACATTTCTTATTGTTTTTAATTTTTTCCGTACATAACTCTAAATTTTCATTTTGTTTTTACCTATTTGCCTTTATCTTCTTGTTTACAAGAGAATCGGAAAGTGAAAATTGAAACTTTTGATTTAATAAAAAAGCGTACATCTAAAATGGAATGGAATAGAAATGCACAAATGTAGAGAGATATAATTCCAAAGAGTCTCTATAACTCTTTGAGATTGCAAACTCTTTTAATTTTTATATATTTGGTTTAACAATGATCGGGAAAAGGGGGAGGTAGTGGATTTTTAACCGAGTGTTGACTCCCAATCCATAAATCATTTCTTAAAAAAACATAGCCCATTACACAGGATTGACCGATAAATCACTTTACAAATCCTCTGTGATTGTTTGGTCAGCTTTTTGTAAATGGGAAAAATAATGTCTTGTTTGACTAAAGTAAATATCCTACCGTATGTTCACTTGAGAATTTAATGAGAATTTATTGTTCACTTTAAAAGGTTTAGATTCATAGGGAATTTGCATCTTTAACATGTTTCAAGCATGCATATCCATATTTAAAACATGTTAGTATCAGATAGATATCTCTTCCTTATCAAATTCCAAGCCATAAAGGTTGAACTAGTGGAATTTCCCAAACTTAGACAACAAAACTTTTGTGTTCATTTGTAGTGTGTGAATAAATTTTCTTTACTTACATTATGTATTTTTTAAAATTTTTTCCATTCATAAACTTTAAAATTTTCATTTTTTTGTGATCTATTTGCTTTTATCTTCTAGTTTACGAGAGAATCGGAAAGTGAAAACTCAAAGTGTTAATTTAAGAAAAATGTGTACGTCTAAAATGGAATGGAAATGCACAAATGTAGAGAGAGATAATTCCAAAAAGTCTCTGTAACTTTTAGGGATTGCAAACTCTTTTAGTTTTTTTATACTATGTTTTGCAATGATCACGAAAAGGGGGAGGTGGGGGATTTTTAACTTAGTGTTGACTCCCAATCCATATGTCTTTTCTTAAAAAAACATAGCCCGTACCGCATTATTGACCGATAAATCACTTTACAAATCATTTGTGATTGTTAGGTCAACTTTTTTTAAATGGGCAAAATAATGGCTTGTTTCACTCGGGTAAATATCCCACCGCACATTCACTTGAGAATTTAATGAGCATTTATTGTTCGCTTTAAAAGGTTTGGATACATAGGGTATTTTCATCTTTAACATGTTTAAAGCATGGATATCCATATTTAAAACATGTTAACATTAGTTAGAAATCACTTTCTTATCAAATTAAATGCCATTAGGGTTGAATTAGTGAACTTTCCCAAACCTGGACAACAAAACTTTGTGGTCATTTATGGTGTGCGAATAAACTTTCTTTACTTACATTTGTTGTTATTGTTTATAATTTTTTCCATACATAAACTCTAAAATTTTCATTTTTTTGTGATCTATTTGCCTTTATCTTCTTGTTTACGTGAGAATCAGATAGTGAAAACTTAAAGTTTTAATTTAAGAAAAAAGTGTACATCTAAAATGGAATGTTAATGAAAAAATTTAGAGAGAAATAATTCCAAAAAGTCTTTGTAACTTTTAGGGATTGCAAGCTCTTTCAGTTTTTATATATTAGGTTTTGCAATGATCAGGAAAAGGGGGAGGCGGGGTTTTTAACTGAGTGTTGACTCCCAATCTATAAGTCATTTCTTACAAAAACATAGCCCGTTACGCATGATTGACCAATAAATCACTTTAAAAATCATTTGTGATTGTTAGGTCAGCTTTTTATAAATGGGTAAAATAATGGCTTGTGTGACTCGGGTAAATATCCCACCGCACGTTCACTTGAGAATTTAATGAGCATTTGTTGTTCACTTTAGATGGTTTGGATCCATAGAACATTTGCATCTTTAATATGTTTCTAACACACATATCCATATTTAAAACATGTTAGGATTAGTTAGAAATCTCTTTCTTATCAAATTCCAACCAATTATGGTTGAACTAGTGGAATTTCCCAAACTTGGACAACAAAACTTTTGTTTTCGTTTGTGGTGTGTGAATAATTTTTTTTTACTTACATTGGTTATTTTTTGAAATTTTTTCCATATATAAACTCTAAAATTTTCATTTTGTTGTGATCTATTTGCCTTTATCTTCTTGATTACGAGAGAATCGGAAAATGAAAACTCAAAGTTTAGATTTAAGAAAAAGCGTACATCTAAAAGGGAATGGAATGGAAATGTACAAATGTAGAGATAGATAATTCCAAAACGTCTTTTTAACTTTTAGGAACTGCAAACTCTTTTAGTTTTTATATATTAGTGTTGAATTTATGGAACAGTGGAATACTTCATTGACATCAATAACTTGTTGTAACCATAGTACATGAACCTCTATTTATAATAGAGGAAGGTAGTGGAGTCCAATTACAATAAAACTACGCTTGTCCCAATTACACCCAAAATCTAACACTTAAGGTAAGTCCTAACATAATTAGGTAACTCAATATTGATAAAAGACAAGTATAACTTAAACTAAAACTCTTCTTGGTTGTGACCCTAAGATAAAGATACTTTGGTAAGTCCTTCTTGATCTTCCAACTAATGTGATAAGGATGCCAGTTCTTGGTAATCATTGTGGGTCCTACTTTTTATGGGCTTGGGCCCATCTTGTGGGCCTCCCTTGGTCGTGTGGCCCATCTTATAATAATCTTAGATATGTGGGCTTTCCTTGGTCATGTGGCTTTCAACTAATCTTTCAACAATTAGGTTTTGCAATGATCGGGAAATGGGGGAGGCGGGGAATTTTTAATTGAGTGTTCAATCCAAATCCATAAGTCCTTTCTTACAAAATATAACCCGTTAAGCATGATTGATCGATAAATAACTTTACAATTCATCTATGATTGTTAGGTCAGCTTTCTGTAAATGGGCAAAATAATTGCTTTTTTTACTCGGGTAAATATCCCACAACACGTTCACTTGAGAATTTAATGAGCATTTATTGTTCGCTTTAAAAGGTTTGGATACATAAGGCATTTGCATCTTTAACATGTTTCAAGCATGCATATCCATATTTAAAACATGTTAGGATCAGTTAGAAATCTCTTTCTTATCAAATTTTAGTCAATTAGGGTTGAACTAATGGAATTTCCCAAACTTGGACAACAAAATTTTTGTCTTAGTTTGTGGTGAGTGAATAAATTTTTTTTACTTACATTTGTTATTGTTTTTAATTTTTTCCATACATAAAGTCTAAAATTTTCATTTTGTTGTGATCTATTTGCCTTTATCTTATTGTTTACGAGAGAATCGAAAAGTGAAAACTCAAAGTTTTGATTTAAGAAAAAAACATACATCTAAAATGGAATGGAATGGAAATGCAAAAATGTAGAGTGAGATAATTCCAAAGAGTCTCTGTAACTTTTAGGGATTGCAAACACTTTTACTTTTTATATATTAGGTTTTGCAATGATCGAGAAAGGGGGAGGCGGGGGATTTTTAACTGAGTGTTGACTCCCACTCCATAAGTCATTTCTTACAAAAACATAGCCCGTTACACATGATTGACCGATAAATCACTTTACAAATCATCTGTGATTGTTAGGTCAGTTTTTTTTTAAATGGGCAATATAATGCCTTGTTTGAATCGGGTAAATATCCCACCGAACGTTCACTTGAAAATTTAATGAACATTAGTTGTTTACTTTAGAAGGTTTGGATCCATAGGGTATTTGCATATTTAACATGTTTCCAACATGCATATCCATATTTAAAACATGTTAGGATCAGTTAGAAATCTCTTTCTTATAATATTCCAAGCCATTAGGGTTGAACTAGTGGAATTTCCCAAACTTGGACAACAAAACGTTTGTGTTCTTTTGTGGTGTGTGAATAAGTTTTCTTTACTTACATTTGTTATTTTTTTAAATATTTTCCATAGATAAACTCTAAAATTTTGATTTTGTTGTGATCTATTTGCCTTTATCTTCTTGTTTATGAGAGAATCGGAAAGTCAATACTCGAAGTTTTGATTTAAGAAAAAAGTGTACATCTAAAATGGAATGGAATGGAAATGCAAAAATGTTGAGAGAGGTAATTCCAAAGAGTCTCTATAACTTTTAGTGATTGCAAACTCTTTTATTTTTTATACTTTATGTTTAGCAATGATCGGGAAAAGGGGGAGCTAGGGGATTTTTAACTGAGTGTTGAGTCCTAATCCATAAGTCATTTCTTACATAAACATTGCCCATTATGCAGGAATGACCGATAAATCACTTTACAAATCCTTTGTAATTGTTTGGTCAGGTGTTTGTAAATGGGCAAAATAGTGGCTTGTTTGATTCAAGTAAATATCCCACTGCACGTTCTCTCTAGAATTTAATGAAAATTTATTGTTCAGTTTAAAAGGTTTGGATACAAAGGACATTTGTATCTTTAACATGTTTCAAGCATGCATATCCATATTTAAAATATGTTAGGATCAGTTAGAAATCTCTTTCTTATCAAATTCAAAGCCATTAGGGTTGAACTAGTCAAATTCCCCAAAATTGGACAACAAGACTTTTGTATTAATTTGTGGTGTGTGAAAATATTTTCTTTACTTATATTTGTTAACTCTAAAATTTTCATTTTGTTGTGATCTATTTGCTTTTATCTTCTTGTTTACGAGAGAATCGGATAGTGAAAAATCAAAGTTTTAATTTATGAAAAAGTGTACATCTAAAATGGAATGGAAATGCACAAATGTAGATAGAGATAATTCCAAAAGGTCTCTATAACTTTTAGGGATTGCAAACTCTTTCAGTTTTTATATATTAGGTTTTGCAATGATCGGGAAAAGGGGGAGGTGGAGGATTTTGAACTGAGTGTTTACTCTTAATCCATAAGCCATTTCTTATAGAAACATAGCCCGTTACACATGATTCACCGATAAATCACTTGACAAATCATCTGTGATTGTTAGGTAAACTTTTTTTAAATGGGCAAAATAATGGCTTGTTTGAATCGGGTAAATATCCCTCCGCACATTCACTTGAGAATTTAATAAGCATTTTTTGTTCACTTTAGAAGGTTTGGAACCATAGGGCATTTGCATCTTCAATATGTTTCAAGCATGCATATCCATATTTAAAACATGTTAGGATCACTTAGAAATCTCTTTCTTAACAAATTCCAAGCCATTATGGTTGAATTAGTTGAATTTCCCAAATCTGGGCAACAAAGCTTTTTGTGCATTTGTAGTGTGAAAATAATTTTTCTTTACTTAAAATTGTTATTATTTTTAATTATTTCCATACGTAAACTCTAAAATTTTCATTTTGTTGTGATCTATTTGCCTTTATCTTCTTGTTTAGGAGAGAATCGGAAAGTGAATTCACAATGTTTTGATTTTAGAAAAAAGTGTACATCTAAAATTGAATGGAATGGAAATGCAAAAATGTAGAGAGAGATAATTCGAAAAATTTTGTGAAAATTTTAGGGATTGCACACTCTTTTATTTTTTTTATAGTAGGTTTTGTAATCTTTTGGAAAAGGGGGACGCTAGGGATTTTTACTTGAGTTTGGACCCCCAATCCATAAGTCATTTCTTACAAAAACATAGTCCATGACGCATGATTGACCGAAAAATCACTTTACAAATCATCTCTGATTATTAGGTCAGCTTTTTTGAAATGGGCAAAATAAAGGCTTGTTTGAATCGGGTAAATATCCCATCGCACGTTCACTTGAGAATTTAATGAGCATTTGTTGCTCGCTTTAAAAGGTTTAATCCATAGGGCATTTGCATCTTTAACATGTTTCAAGCATGCATATCCATATTTAATGCTTTTTATGATTAATTAGAAATCTCTTTCTTATCAAATTCCTAGCCATTAGGGTTGAACTAGTGGAATTCGGAAACTTGGAAAATTTTGAGTTCGTTTGTGGTGCGTGAATAAATTTTCTTTACTTAAATTTGTTATTGTTTTTAATTTTTTTCCATAAATAAACTCTAAAATTTTCTTTTTGTTTTTTTCTATTTCCCATTATCTTCTTGTTTATAAAAGAAATGGAAAACGAAAACTAAAACTTCTGATTTAAGAAAAAAACATACATCTAAAATGGAATGGAAAGGAAATGCACAAAAGTTGAGAGAGATAATTCCAAAGAGTCTCTATAAATTTTTGGGTTTGCAAACTCTTTTATTTTTTATATATTAGGTTTTGCAATGATCCGGAAAAGAGGGAGGCGGGGGATTTTTAACTGAGTGTTGACTCCCAATCCATAAGCCATTTCTTACAAAAACAAAGCCCGTTACGTATGATTGACCGATAATTCACTTTACAAATCATCTGTGATTGTTAGGTCAGCTTTTTGTGAATGGGCAAAATAATGGCTTGTTTGAATCGGGTAAATATCCCACCGCATGTTGACTTGAGAATTTAATGAGCATTTGCTGTTTGCTTTATATAGTTTGGATCCATAGGACATTTGCATCTTTAACATGTTTCAAGCAAGCGTATCCATATTTAAAACATGTTAGGATCAATTAGAAATCTCTTTCTTACCAAATTCCAAGCCATTAGGGTTGAACTAGTGGAATTTCCCAAACTTGGACAACAAAACTTTTCTGCACATTTGTGGTGTGTGAATAATTTTTCTTTACTTACATTTGTGATTTTTTCTAATTTTTTCCATACATAAACTCTTAAAATTTCATTTTGTTGCGTTCTATTTGCCTTTATCTTCTTGTTTACGAGAGAATCAGAAAGTGAATACTTAAAGTTTTGATTTAAGAAAAAAGTGTACATATAAAATTGAATGGAATGGAAATGCACAAATGTAAAGAGAGATAATTCCAAAAAGTGTGTGTAAGTTTTTTGGATTGCAAACTCTTTTAGTTTTTGTATATTAGGTTTTGCAAGCATCGGGAAAAGGGGAGGTGGTGGATTTTTAACTGAGTTTTGACTCCCAATCCATAAGTCGTTTCTTAAAAAAACATAGCCCGTTACACATGATTGATCAATAAATCACACGCAGATTGTTAGGTCAGCATTTTTTAAATGGCAAAATAATGGCTTTTTTGAATCTAGTAAATATCCAACCGCATGTTCACTTGACAATTTAATGAACATTTGTAGTTCACTATAAAAGGTTTTGATCCATAGGACATTTGCATCTTTAACATGTTTCAAGCATGCATATCCATATTTAAAACTTTTTTGGATGAATTAGAAATCTTTCTTAACAAATTCATGCCATTAGGGTTGAACTAGTGGAATTTCGCAAACTTGGACAACAACACTTTTGAGTTCGTTTGTGGTGTGTGGATAAATTTTCTTTACTTACATTTGTTATTGTTTTTAATTTTTTCCATACATAAAATTTAAAATTTTCATTTTGTCGTTATCTTTTTACCTTTATCTTCTTGTTTACAAGAGAATCGGAAAGCAAAAACTCAAACTTTTGATTTAAGAAAAAAGCGTACATCTAAAATGGAATGGAATGGAAATGCACAAATTTAGAGAGAGATAATTCCAAAGAGTCTCTATAACTTTTAGGGATTGCAAACTCTTTTATTTTTTATATATTAGGTTTAGGTTTGATCGACAAAAGGGGGATGCAATGGATTTTTAACTTTGTTAACTCCCAATCCATAAGTCATTTCTTAAAAAATCATAGCCCATTATGGAGGATTGACTGAAAAATCAATTTACAAATCTGCTGTGATTGTTTGGTCTGCTTTTTGTAAATGGGCCAAATAATGGCTAGTTTGACTCAAGTAAATATCCCACAACATGTTCACTTGAGAATTCAATTAGCATTTATTGTTCACTTTAAAAGGTTTGGATAGAGAGGGCATTTGCATATTTAACATATTTCAAGCACGTATATCCATATTTAAAACATGTTAGGATCAGTTAGAAATCTCTTTGTTATCAAATTCAAAGCCATTAGGGCTGAACTAGTGGAATTTCCCAAACTTGGACAACAAAACTTTTGTGTTCGTTTGTGGTGTATGAATATTTTTTTTTTTACTTACATTTGTTATTGTTTTAAATTTTTTCCATACATAAACTCTAAAATTTTCATTTTGTTATGACATTTTCCTTTATCTTCTAGTTTACGAGAGAATCGGAAATGAAAACTCAAAGTTTTAATATAAGAAAAATGTATACATCTAAAGTGGAAAGGAAATGCACAAATTTAGAGAGCAATAATTCCAAAAAGTCTTTATAACTTTTAGGGATTGCATACTCTTTCAGTTTTTTATATTAAGTTTTGCAATGATCGGGAAAAGGGGGAGGTAGGGGTTTTTTAACTTGTGTTGACTGCCAATCCATATTTCCTTTCTTACAAAAATATAGCCCGTAACACATTATTGACTGATAAATCACTTTACAAATCATCTGTGATTGTTAGGTCAACTTTTGGTAAATGGGCAAAATAATGGCTTGTTTGACTCGGGTAAATATCCCATGGCACGTTCACTTGAGAATTTAATGAGCATTTACTGTTCACTTTAAAAGGTTATGTTACATAGGTCATTTGCATCATTAACATGTTTCAAGCATGCATATCCTTATTTAAAACATGTTAAGATGAGTTAGAAATCTCTTTCTTATCAAATTAAAAGCCATTAGGGTGTAAATAGTGGAATTTTCAAAACTTGGGCAACAAAGCTTTTATGTTCATTTGTGGTGTATGCATAAATTTTCTTTACTTACATTTGTTATTGTTTTTAATTTTTTCCATATATAAACTCTAAAATTATCATATTGTTGTGATCTATTTGCCTCTATCTTCTTGTTTACGAGAGAATCGGATAGTGAAAACTCAAAGTTTTAATTTAAGAAAAAAGTGTACATCTAAAATGGAAAAGAAAAGCACAAAGGAAGAGAGATAATTCCAAAAAGTCTCTGTAACTTTTAGGGATTGCAAACTCTTTCAATTTTTATATATTAGGTTTTGCAATGATCGCGAAAAAAGGGAGGTGGGGGTTTTTAACTGAGTGTTGATTCCCAATCTATAAGTCATTTCTTACAAAAACATAGCCCATTACGCATTATTGACCGATAAATCACTTTACAAATCATAGGTGATTGTTAGGTCAGCTTTTCGTAAATGGGCAAAATAATGGCACGTGTGACTCGGGTAAATATTCCACTGCACGCTCACTTGAGACTTTAATGAGCATTTGTTGTTCACTTTAGATAGTTTGGATCCATAGGAAATTTGAATCTTTAAAATGTTTCAAGCATGCATATCCATATTTAAAACATGTTAGGATCTGTTAGAAACCTCTTTCTTATCAAATTCCAAGCCATTAGGGTTGAACTCGTGGAATTTCCCTAACTTGGACAACAAAACTTTTGTGTTCGTTTGTGGTGTGTGGATAAATTTTCTTTACTTACATTTGTTATGCTTTTTATTTTTTCCATACATAAACTCTAAAATTTTAATTTTTTTGTGATCTATTTTGCCTTTATCTTCTTACTTGCGTGAGAAATAGAAAGCCAAAACTCAAAGTTTTCATTTAAGAAAAAAGACTACATAAAAAATGGAATGGAAATGCACAAATGTAGAGAGAGATAATTCCAAAAAGTCTCTGTAAGTTTTAGGGATTGCAAACTCTTTTAGTTTTGATATATTATGTTTTGCAATGATAGGGAAAAGGGGGAAGCGGGGGATTTTTAACTGAGCGTAGACTCCCAATCCATAAGTCATTTCTTACAAAAACATAGCCCGTTATGCATGATTGACCAATAAATCACTTTACAAATCATCTATATTTGTTAGGTCAGCTTTTTGTAAATGGGAAAAAGAATGGCTTGTTTCAATCGGGTAAATATCCCACTGCACGTTCACTTGAGAATTTAATGAGAATGTTGTTATCTTTTTAAGGTTTCGATCCATATGGGATTTGCATCTTTAACATGTTTCAAACATGCATATCTTTATTTAAAACATGTTATGATCAATTAGAAATCTCTTTATTATCAAATTCCAAGCCTTTAGGGTTAAACTAGTGGAATTTCCAAAACTTGGACAACAAAACTTTTTTGTTCATTTGTGGTGTGGGAATAATTTTTTTATGCTTACATATGTTATTTTTTAAAATTTTTTCCATACATAAACTCTTAAATTTTCATTTTTTTGTGATCTATTTGCCTTTATCTTCTTGTTTGCGAGAGAGTCGGAAAGTGAATACTCAAAGTTTTGATTTAAGAAAATGGTGTAGATCTAAAATGGAAAGGAATGGAAATGCACAATTGTAGAGAGAGATAATTCCAAAAAGTCTGTGTAACTTTTAGGGATTGCAAACTCTTTTTGTTTTTGTATATCAGGCTGTGCAAGGATCGGGAAAAAGGGGGAGGGGGAAATTTTAACAAAGTTTTGACTTCCAATCCATATGTGATTTCTTAGAAAAACATATCCCGTTATGCATGATTGACCGATAAATCACTTTACAAATCATCTCTGAATATTAGGTCCTCTTTTTTTAAATGGGCAAAATAATGGCTTGTTTGAATCGGTTAAATATCCCACGACATGTTCACTTGAGAATTTAATGAGATTTTGTTGTCACTTTTAAAGGTTTGAATCCATAGGGCATTTGCATCTTTAACATGTTTCAAGCATGCAGATCCATATTTAAAATTTGTTAGGATCAATTAGAAATCTTTTTCATATCAAATTCCAAGCCATCAGGGTTGAACTAGTGGAATTTTCAAAACTTCGAATGGAATGGAAATGCACAAATGTGGGGAGAGATAATTCCAAAGAGTCCCTGTAACTTTTAGGGATTGCAAACTCTTTCATTTTTTATATATTAGGTTTTGCAATGATCAGGAAAAGGGTGAGGTAGGGGATTTTTAACTGAGTGTTGACTCCCACTCCATAAGTGATTTCTTACAAAAACATTGCCCATTACGCGGGATTGACCAATAAATCACTTTCCAAATCTTTTGTGATTGTTTGGTTAGCTTGTTGTAAATGGAATGGAAATGCACACATGTAGAGAGAGATAATTCCAAAATGTCTCAGTAGGTTTTAGGGATTGCAAACTCTTTTAGCTTTTATATATTAGGTTTTGCAATGATAGGGAAAAGGCGGAGACGGGGGATTTTTAACTGAGTGTTGACTCCCAATCCGAAGTCATTTCTTACAAAAACATAGCCCGTTACGGATGATTGACCGATAAATCAATTTACAAATCATCTATATTTGTTAGGTCAGCTTTTTGTAAATGGGCAAAATAATGGCTTGTTCGAATCAGGTAAATATCCCACGGCATGTTCACCTGAGAATTTAATGAGCATTTGTTGTTTTCTTTATACGGTTTGGATCCATAGGGCATTTGCATCTTTAACATGTTTCAAGCATGCATATCCATATTTAAAACATGTTAGGATCAATAAGAAATCTCTTTCTTATCAAATTCCAAGCCATTAGGGTTGAAATAGTGGAATTTCCCAAACTTGAACAACAAAACTTTTCTGTGCATTTGTGGTGTGTGAATAATTTTTCTTGACTTACGTTTGTTATTTTTTTTAATATTTTTGCATACATAAACTCTTAAACTTTCAATTTTTTGAGATCTATTTGCCTTTATCTTCTTGTTTACGAGAGAATCGAAAAGTGAATACTCAAAGTTTTGATCTAAGAAAAAAAATTAAATCTAAAATTGAATGGAATAGAAATGCACAAATGTAGAGAGAAATTATTCCAAAAATTCTGTGTAACTTTTAGGGATTGCAAACTCTTTTAGTTTTTGTATATTAGGTTTTGCAATCATCAGAAACAAGGGGAGGTGGGGGATTTTTAACTGAGTTTTGAATCCCAATCCATCAGTCATTTCTTACAAAAACATAGCCCGTTACTCAGGATTGACCTATAAATCACTTTACAAATCATCTCTGATTGTAAGGTCAGCTTTTTTTAAATGGGCAAAATTATGGCTTGTTTGAATCTGGTAAATATCCCACCGCACATTCACTTGAGAATTTAATGAGCATTTTTTACACACTTTAAAAGGTTTAAATCCATAGGGCCTTTGCATTTTTAACATGTTTCAAGCATCCTTTTCCATATTTAAAACTTTTTAGGATCAATTAGAAATCTCTTTCTTATCAAATTCCAAGCCATTAGGGTTGAACTAGTGGAATTTCACAAACTTGGACAACAAAACTTTTGTGTTCATTTGTGGTGTGTGAATAAATTTTCTTTACTTACATTTGTTATTGTTTTTAATTTTTTACATACATAAACTCTAAAATTTTCTTTCTGTTGTTATCTTTTTGCATTTATCTTCTAGTTTACAAGAGAATCAGAAAGTGAAAACTCAAACTTTTGATTTAAGAAAAAAACTTACATCTAAAATGGAATGGAATGGAAACGCACAAATGTCGAGAGATACAATCCCAAACAGTCTCTATAACTTTTAGGGATTGCAAACTCTTTTATTTTTTATATATTAGGTTTTGCAACGATTGGGAAAATTGGGAGACATGGGATTTTTAACTGAGCGTTGACTCCCAATCCATAAGCCATTTCTTAAAAAAACATAGCCTGACACAAGACTGACAGATAAATCACTTTAAAATTCATCTATGATTGTTAGGTCAGCTTTTCGTAAATGGGCAAAATAATGGTTTGTTTGAATCGGGTAAATATCCCACCGCACGTTCACTTGAGAACTTAATGAGCATTTGTTGTTTGCATTATAAGGTTTGGATCCATAGGGAATTTGCCTCTTTAACATGTTTCAAGCATGCATATCCATATTTAAAACATGTTAGGATCAATTAAAAATCTCTTTCTTATCAAATTCCAAGCCATTACGGTTGAACTAGTAGAATTTCCCAAACTTGGACAACAAAACTTTTCTGTGCATTTGTGGTGTGTGAATAATTTTTCTTTACTTATATTTGTTATTATTTTTAATTTTTTGATAGATAAACTCTAAAATTTTCACTTTTTTGTGATCTATTTTCCTTTATCTTCTTGTTTACGAGAGAATCGAAAAGTGAATACTCAAAGTTTTGATTTAAAAAAATGTACATCTAAAATTGAATGGAATGGAGAAGCACAAATGTAGAAAAAGATAATTCCAAAAAGTCTGTATAACTTTTATGGATTGCAAACTCTTTTAGTTTTTGTATATTAGGTTTTGCAATCATCAGGAAAAGGGCAGGTGGGGGATTTTTAACTGATTTTTGACTCCCAATCAATTAGTTATTTCATACAAAAACATAGCCTGCTATGCATGATTGACCGATAAATCACTTTACAAATCATCTCTGATTGTTAGGTCAGCTTTTTTTAAATGGGCAAAATAATGGCTTGTTTGATCGGGTAAATATTCCACTACACGTTCACTTGAGAATTTATGAACATTTGTTGTTCGCTTTAAAAGGATTGGATCCATACGGCATTTGCATCTTTCACATGTTTCAGGCATGCATATCCATATTTAAAATGTATTAGGATCAATTAGAAATCTCTTTCTTATCAAATTCCAAGCCATAAGAGTTTAACTAGTAGAATTTCCAAAACTTGGACAACAAAACTTTTGTGTACGTTTGTGGTGAGTGAATAAATTTTCTTTACTTACATTTTTTATTTTTTTTAATTTTTTCCATACATAAACTCTAAAAGTTTCATCTTGTTATGATCTATTTGCCTTTATCTTCTTGTTTTCAAAAGAATCGGAAAGTGAACTCAAAGTTTTATTTAAGAAAAAAGTGTACATCTCAAATGGAATGAAAATGCACAAAAGTAGAGAGAGATAATTCCAAAAAGTCTCTGTAACCTTTAGGGATTGTAAACTCTTTTTGTTTTTATATATTACGTTTTCTAATGATTGGGAAAAGGGGGAAGCGGGATATTTTTAAATTAAAACTTTGATTTTTCACTTTCCGATTCTCTTGTAAACAAGAGGATAAAGGCAAATAGATCCTAACAAAATGAAAATTTTAGAGTTTATGTATGGAAAAAATTAAAAAAATAACAAAGATAAGTAAATATAATTTATTCTCACACCACAAACGAACACAAAAGTTTTGTTGTGCAAGTTTGTGAAATTCCACTAGTTCGGCCCTAATGGCATGAAATTTGATAAGAAAGAGATTTCTACACTGATCCTAACATGTTTTACATATGGATATGCATCCTTGAAATATGTTAAAGATGCAAATGCCCAATGGATCCAAACCTTTTAAAGCGAACAACAAATGCTATTTATATTCTCAAGTGAACAAGCGGTGGGATATTTACCTGAGTCAAACAAGCAATTATTTTGCCCTTTTACAAATTGCTAACCTAACATTCACTGATGATTTATAAAGTGATTTTTTGGCCAGTCATGCATAACGGGCTATGTTTTTTTTAGAAATGACTTGTGCATAGGGAATCAACACTCAGTAAAAACTCTCCCGCCGTCCCCTTTTCCCGATCATCGCAAAACCTAATTTACAAAAACTAAAAGAGTTTTCAATCCCTAAAAGTTACAAAGATTTTTTGGAATTATCTCTCTATTCTGCATTTCCATTCCATTTTAGATGTACACTTTTTCTTAAATCAAAACTTTGAGTTTTCACTTTTTGATTCTCTCGTAAACTAGAAGATAAAGACAAATAGATCACAACAAAATGAAAATTTTAGAGTTTATGTATGGAAAAAAATAAAAAACAATAACAGATTTAAGTAAATAAAATTTATTCACACACGAAAAATGAACACAAAAGTTTGTTGTCCAAGTTTGGGAAATTCCAATAGTTCAACCCTAATGTCTTGGAATTTAAAAAAAAAAAAAAGATTTCTAATTGCTCCAAAAATATTTTAAATATGGATATGCATGGTTGAAACATGTTAGAGATTCAAATGCCCTATGGATCCAAACCTTTTAAAGAAAACAACTAATGTTCATTAAATTCTCAAGTGAACGTGCGGTGGGATATTTACCCAAGTCAAACAAACCATTATTTTGCCAATGTACAAAAAGATGACCTAGCATTCACAAATGATTTGTAAAGTGATTTATCGGCCAATCATGCGTAACATGCTATGTTTTTTTTCATAAATGACTTCTGGATTGGGAGTCAACACAGTTAAAAATCTCCCGCCTCCCCTTTTTCACGATCATTGGAAAACCTGATATATAAAAATTAAAAGAGGTTTTAATCCCTAAAATTAGAGAGACTTTTTGGAATTATCTCTCTCTACATTTTTTAATTTACATTCCATTTTAGATGTACACTTTTTTCTTAAATCAAAACTTGTAGTTTTTACTTTCTTATTATCTCGTAAACAAGAAGATAAAGGCAAATAGATCACAAAAAAATGAAAATTTTAGAGTTTATGTATGGAAAAAATTAAAAAGAATAACAAATGTAAGTAAATAAAATTTATTCTCACACCACAAAGGAAAAAAAAAGTTTTGTTGTCCAAATTTGGGAAATTCCACTAGTTCAACCCTAATTGCTTGGAATTTGATAAGAAAGAGATTCCCAATTAATCCTAACAAGTTTTAAATATGGATTTGCATGATTGAAAAAGTTAAATATGGAAATGCCCTATGGATCCAAATCTTTTAAAGAGAATAACAAATTCTCACTAAATTCTAAAGTGAATGTGCAGTGGGATATTTACCCGAGTCAAACAAGCCATTATTTTGCCCATTTAAAAAATACTGACTTAACAATCACAAATGATTTGTAAAGTGATTTATCGGTGAATCATGCGCAATAGGCTAATGTTTTGTAAGAAATTACTTATAGATTTTGAGTCAACACTTAGTTAAAAATTCCCCGCCTCCCTCTTTTCCCGATCTTAGTAAAACCTAATATATAAAAAGTGAAAGAGTTTGGAACCCCTAAAAGTTACAGAGACTTTTTAGAATTATCTGTCTCTACATTTGTGCATTTCCATTACATTTATGATATACACTTTTTTATTAAATCAAACCTTTGAGTTTTCACTTTCCGACAAGAAGATGAGGCAAATAGATCACGACAAAATGAAAATTTTAGATGTTATGTATGGAAAAAATTAAAAACAATTAAAAATATAAGTAAAAAAGAAATTATTCAGAGATCACAAGAGAACACAAAAGTTTTGTTGCCAAGTTTGGGAAATTCAACTAGTTCAACCCAAATGGCTTGGAATTTGAAAAGAAAAAGATTTCTAACTGATCCCAACATGTTTTAAATATGGATATGCATGCTTGGAACATGTTAAAGATGCAAATGCCCTATGGATCCAAACCTTTTAAAGCGAACAACAAATGCTCATTAAATTCCCAAGTGAACGAGCGGTGGGATATTAACCTGAATGAAACAAGCCATTATTTTGCCCATTGAAAAAAATCTGACCTAACAATCACAAATGATTTGTAAAGTAATTTATTGGTTAATCATGCGCAACGGGCTATGTTTTTGTAAGAAATGACTAATGGATTGAGAGTCAGCACTAAGTTAAAAATCCCCCGCTTCCCCCTTTTCCCGATCATTGCAAAACCTAATTTATAAAAAATAAAAGTGTTTGAAATCCCTAAAAGTTATAGGGACTTTTTGGAATTATCTCTCTCTACATTCGTGCATTTCCATTCCATTTTAGGTATACACTTTTTTCTTAAATCAAAACTTTCAGTTTTCACTTTCCGATTATCTCATAAACAACAAGATAAAGGTAAATAGATCACAACAAAATGAAAATTTTAGAGTTTATGTAAGGAAAAAATTTAAAAAGTAACAAATGTAAGTAAAGAACTGACCTCACAATCACAGATGATTTTTAAAGTGATTTATCGGCCAATCATACGTAATGGGCTTCGTTTATGTTAGAAATAACTTATGGATTGGGTGTCAATACTCAGTTAAAAATCCCTCACCTCCCTCTTTTCCAGATCATTCGAAAACTTAATATATACAGACTAAAAGAGTTTACAATCCCTAAAAGTTACCGAGACTTTGTGGAATTATCTCTTTCTACATTTGTGCATTTCCATTCCATTTTAGGTATACACTTTTTTTCTTAAATCAAAACTTCGAGTTTTCACTTTTCGATTCTCTTGTAAACAAGAAGATAAAGGCAAATAGATCACAACAAAATGAAAATTTTAGAGTTTATGTATGAAAAAAATTAAAAATAATAAAAAATATAAGTAAATAAACTTTATTCACCCACCACAAACGAACACAAAAGTTTTGTTGTCCAACTTTGGGAAATTCCACTAGTTCAAACCTAATGGCTTGGAATTTGATAAGAAAGAGATTTCTAATTCATCCTAACATATTTAAAATATGGATATGCACGCTTGAAACATGTTAAAGATGCAAATTCCCTATGGATCCAAACCTTTTAAAGAGAACAACAAATGCTCATTAAATTTTTCAGTGAACATGCGGTGGGATATTTACCCGAGTCAAACAAGCCATTATTTTCCCATTTACAAAAAGCTGACCTAACAATCACAGATGATTTGTAAAGTGATTTATCGGTCAATCATGCATAACGGGCTATGTTTTTGTAAGAAATGACTGATGGATTGGGAGTCCACACTAAGTAAAAATCCCCCACCTCCCCCATTTCCCGATCTTTGGAAAACCTAATATATAAAAAAGTAAAAGACTTTGCATTCCCTAAAAGTTACAAAGACTTTTTGGAATTATCTCTCTCTACATTTGTGCATTTCCATTCCATTTTAGATATACATTTTTTTCTTAAATCAAAATATTGAGTTTTAGCTTTCCAATTCTCTCGTAAACAAGAAGATAAAGGCAAATAGATCACAACAAAATGAAAACTTTAAAGTTTTGTATCGAAAAAATTTAAAACAATAAAAAATGTAAGTAAAGAAAATTTATTGACACACCACGAATGAACACAAAAGTTTTGTGGTCCAAATTTGGGAAATTCCACTAGTTCAACCCTAATGGCTTGGAATTTAATAAGAAAGAGATTTCTAACTGATCCCAACATGTTTTAAATATGGATATGCATGCTTGAAACTTGTTAAAGATGCAAATGTCCTATGGATCCAAACCTTTTAATGCGAACAACAAATGCTCATTAAATTCTCAAGTGAACATGTTGTGGGATATTAACCCGAGTGAAACAAGCCATTATTTTTCCCATTTACAAAAAGCTGACCTAACAATCACAGATGATTTTTAAAGTGATTTATCAACCAATCGTACGTAACAGGCTTTGTTTTTGTTAGAAATGACTTATGGATTGGGAGTCAACACTCTGTTAAAAATCCCTCACCTCCCCCGTTGCTCAATCATCGCAAAACCTAATATATATAAATAAAAAGAGTTTGCAATCCTTAAAATTTACAAAGTCTTTTTGGAATTATCTCTCTCCACATTTTTGCATTTCATTCCACTTTAGATGTACACTTTTTTCTTAAATCAAAATTTTGAGTTTTCACTTTCCGATTCTCTCGTAAACAAGAAGGTAAAGGCAAATAGATCACAACAAAATGAAACTTTTAGAGTTTATGTAAGGAAAATATTAAAAAAATGTAAGTAAAGAAAATTTATTCACATACCACATATGAATACAAAAGTTTTGTTGTCCAAGTTTTGGAAATTCCAATAGTTCAAGCCAAATAACTTGGAATTTGATAAGAAAGAAATTTCTAATTGATCCTAAGATGTTTTAAATATTGATATGCATGACAAAAAAATATTAAAGATGCAAATGCCCTATGGATCCAAACCTTTTAAAATGAACAAAAAAAGCATGTTAACTTCTCAAGTGAACGTGGGGTGGGATTTTTACATGAGTCAAACAAGCCATTATATTTCCTATTTAAAAAAAGCTGACCTAACAATCATAGATTATTTGTAAAGTGATTTATTGGTCAATCATATGTAACGGGCTATGTTTTTGCAAGAAATGACTTATGGATTTGGAGTCAACTCTTAGTTAAAAATCCTCTTCCTCTCTCTTTTCCCAATCATCACAAAACCTAATAAATAAAAACTTAAAGAGTTTTCAATCCCAAAAAGTTCCAAAGACTTTTATTAATTGTCTCTCTCTACATTTGTGCATTTCCATTCAATTTTAGATATACACTATTTTCTTAAATAAAAACTTTGAGTTTTAATTTTCTGGTTCTCTCGTAAACAAGAAGATAAATGCAATTAGACTACAACAAAATGAAAATTTTAGAGTTTATGTAAGGAAAAAATTAAAAAATTACAAATGAAAGTAAATAAAATTTATTTACACATCACAAGCGAACACAAAAGTTTTGTTTTCCAAGTTTGGGAAATTCCACTAGTTCAACCCTAATGGCTTTGAATTTGATAAGAAAGAGATTTCTAATTGATCCTAACATGTTTTAAGTATGGATATTCGTGCTTGAAAAATGCTAAAGATGCAAATGCCCTTAGGGTCCAAACATTTTAAAGTGAACAACAAATTCTCATTAAATTTTCAAGTGAACGTGTGGTGAGATATTTACCTGAGTCAAACAAGCCATTATTATGCCCATTTACAAAAAGTTGACCTAAAAATCACAGATGATTTGTAAAGTGATTTATCAATCAATCATGTGTAACAGGCTATGTTTTTGTAAGAAATCACTTATGGATTGGGTGTCAACACTCAGTGAAAAATCCTCCACCTCCCCCTTTTCCAGATCATCGAAAAACCTAATATATAGAAACTAAAAGAGTTTAAAATTCCTAAAATTTATAGAGACTTTTTGGAATTATCTCTTTCTACATTTATGCATTTTCATTCCATTTTAGATGTACATTTTTTATTACATCAAAACTTTGAGTTTTCACTTTTTGATTATCTCGTAAACAAGAAGATAAAGGCAAATAGATCACAACAAAATTTAAAATTTTAGTGTTTATGTATGGAAATAATTAAAAACAATTAAAAATGAAAGTAAATAAAATTTATTCACACTCCACAAACGAACACAAAAGTTTTGTTGTCAGAGTTTGTGGAATTCCACTAGTTCAACCCTAACGGCTTGGAATTTGATAAGAAATAGATTTCAAATTGATCCTAATATGTTTGCAATATAGATATGCATACTTGAAACATGTTAAAGAAGCAAATGTCCTATGGGTCCAAACATTTTAAAGCAAACATCAAATTCTCATTAAATTCTCATGTGAACGTGCAGTGGGATATTTACTTGAGTCAAACAAACCATTATTTTGCTCATTTACAAAAAGCTGACCTAACAATCACGGATGATTTGTAAAGTGATTTATCGATCAATCATGTGTAATTGGCGATGTTTTTGTAAGAAATGACTTATGGATTGGGTGTCAACACTCAGTGAAAAATCCCCCACCTCCCCCTTTTCCAGATCATTGGAAAACCTAATATATAAAAACTACTAGAGTTTGAAATGCCTAAAAATTACAGAGACTTTTTTGAATTATCTCTCTCTACATTTGTGCATTTCCATTCCATTTTAGATATACACTATTTTCTTAAATAAAAAGTTTGAGTTTTCATTTTCCGATTCTCTCATAAACAAAAAGATAAAAGCAAATAGACCACAACAAAATGAAAATTTTTGAATTTATGTATGGAAAAAATTATAAACAATAACAAATGTAAGTAAAGAAAATTTATTCATACAACACAAACGAACACAAAAGTTTTATTGTCCATATTTGGGAAATTCCACTAGTTCAACACTAATGGCTTGGAATTTGATAAGTAAGAGATTTCTAACTTATCCTAATTTGTTTTAAATATGGATATGCATGATTGAAACATGTTAAAGATGCAAATGCCTGGTGGATCCAAAATTTTGAAAGTGCACCACAAATGCTCATTAAATTCTCAAGTGAACATGAGGTGGGATATTAACCCAGTCAATAAAGCTATTATTTTGCCCATTTATAAAAAGTTGACCTTACAATCACTTATGATTTGTAAAGTAATTTATCAGTCAATCATGCATAAAAGGGCTAAGTTTTTTTAAGAAATGATTTATGGATTGGGAGTCAACACTCGGTTAAAAATCCCCCGCCTCTCCCTTTTCCAGATTATCGCAAAACCTAAAAATAAAAAATAAAAGAGTTTAAAATCCCTAAAAGTTAAACAAACTTTTTGGAATTATCTCTCTCTACATTTGTGGATTTCCATTCCATTTTTTATGTACACCTTTTTCTTAAATAAAAACTTTGACTTTGCACTTTCCGATTCTCTCGTAAACAAAGAAGAGAAAGGCAAATAGAACAACAAAATGAAAATTTTAGAGTTTATGTATGGAAAAAATTAAAAAAAAATAACAAATTTAAGTAAATAAAATTTATTCACACACCACAAGTGAACACAAAAGTTGTGTCGTCCAAGTTTTGGAAATTCCATTAGTTCAACCTTAATGGCTTGGAATTTGATAAGAAAAAGATTTCTAATTGATCCTAACATGTTTTAAATATGGATATGCATGATTGAAACATGTTAAAGATTCAAATGCCCTATGGATCCAAACCTTTTAAAGCGAACAACAAATGCTCATTAAATTCTCAAGTGAACGTGCAGTGGGATATTTACCTGAGTCAAACAAGCCATTATTTTGCCCATTTAAAATAATCTGACCTAACAATCACAGATGATTTGTAAAGTGATTAATCGGTCAATCTTGCATAACAGGCTATATTTTTTCTAGAAATAACTTATGGATTTGCAGTCAACTCTTGGTTAAAAATCCCCTCCTCCCTCTTTTGCCATTCATTGCAAAAACATAATATATAAAAACTAAAACAGTTTGCAATCCCTAAAAGTTATAGAGACTTTTTGGAATTTTCTATCTCTACATTTGTGCATTTCCATTCCATTGTTTATGTACACTTTTTTCTTAATTCAAAACTTTAAGTTTTCACTTTGCGATTCTATCGTAAACAAGAAGATAAAGGCATATATCACAACAAAATGAAAATGATAGTGTTTTTCTATGGAAAAAAATAAAAAACAATAACAAATGTAAGTAAAAAAACTTTGTCAGACACAAAAAATGAACACAAATGTTTTGTTGTACAAGTTTAGGAAATTCCACTAGTTCAACCCTAATGGCTTGGAATTTGCTAAGAAAGAGAATTCTGATTGAGCCTAACCTGTTTTAAATATGGATATGCATGCTTGAAACATGTTAAAGATGCAAATCCCATTGGATCCAAACCTTTTAAAGTGAACAACAAATTCTCATTAAATTCTCAAGTGAACGTGCGGTGGGATATTTACCCGAGTCAAACAAGCCATTATTTTCCCATTTACAAAAAGCTGACCTAACAATCACAGATCATTTGTAAAGTGATTTATCGATCAATCATGCATAATGGGCTATGTTTTTGTAATAAATGACTGATGGATTCGGAGTCAACACTAAGTTAAAAATCCCCCACCTCCCCCTTTTCCCGATCATTACAAAACCTAATATATAAAAGTTAAAAAAGTTTGCAATCCCTAATAGTTACAGAGACTTTTTGGAATTATCTCTCTCTACATTTGTGCATTTCCATTCCATTTTTTATGTACATTTTTTTCTTAAATCAAAACTTTGAGTTTTAATTTTTCGATTCTCTCATAAACGAGAAGATAAAGACAAATAGGTCACAAAGAAATGAAAATTTTAGAGTTTAAGTATGAAAAAATTAAAAAAAATAACAAATATAAGTAAAGAAAATTTATTCACACACCACAAACGAACACAAAAGTTTTGTTGTCCAAGTTTGGGAAATTGCACTAGTTCAACCATAATGGCTTGGAATTTGATAAGATAGAGATTTCTTACTGATCCTAACATGTTTTAAATATGGATATGCATTCTAGAAACATGTTAAAGATGCAAATGCCCTATTGATCCAAACCTTTTAGTAAATGCTCATTAAATTCTAAAGGAAATGTGTGGTGGGATGTTTACTCGAGTCAAACAAGCAATTATTTTTCCTATTAACAAAAAGCTGACCTAACAATCACAGATGATTTTTAAAGTGATTTATCGGCCAATCATGCGTAACGGGCTATGTATTTGTTAGAAATGACTTTTGGATTGGGACTCAACACTAGGTTAAAAATCCCTCACTTCCCCCTTTTCCCGATCATCACAAAACCAAATATATAAAAACTAAAAGAGTTTGCAATCCCTAAAAGTTACAAAGACTGTTATGAATAGTCTCTCTCTACATGTGTGCATTTCCATTCCATTTTTTATGTACACTTTTTTCTTAAATCAAAACTTTAATTTTTCATTTTACGATTCTATCGCAAACAATAAGATAAAGGCAAATAGACCACAACAAAATGAAAAATTTAGACTTTTGAATGGAAAAAACTAAAAATAAATAAAAATATAAGTAAAGAATGTATATTCACACACCACCAATGAACACAAAAGTTTTGTTGTCCACGTTTGGAAAATTCCACTAGTTCAAAGCTAATGGCTTGGAATTTGATAAGAAAGAGATTTCTAATTGATCTTAACCTATTTTAAATATGGATATGCATGCTTGAAATATGTTAAAAATGCAAATGCCCTATGGATCCAAACCTTTTATAGCGAATAACAAATGCTCATTAAATTCTCAAGTGAACAAACGGTGGGATACTTACCCGAGTCAAACCAGTCATTATTTTCTCGTTTACAAAAAGCAAACCTAACAATCATAGATGTTTTGTAAAGTCATTTATTAGTCATTCATGCATAACGGGCTATGTTTTTGTAAGAAATGACTTCTGGATTGGGAGTCAAAACTAAGTTAAAAATCCCCACCTCCCCCGTTTCCCGATAATTTCAAAACCTAATGTATAAAAACTAAAAGAGTTTGCAATCCCTAAAAGTTACAGAGACTTTTTAGAATTATCTCTCTCTACATTTTTTGTAGCTCCATTCCATTTTAGTCATACATTTTTTTTGAGTTTTCACTTTCCGATTCTCTCGTAAACAAGAAGATAAAGACAAATAGATCACAACAAAAAGAAAATTTTAGATTTTATTTATGGAAAAAGTTAAAAAAAATAACAAATGTAAGTAAGGAAAATTTATTCACACACCACAAACGAACACAAAAGTTTTGTTGTGCAACTTTGGGAAATTCCACTAGTTCAACCCTAATGACTTGGATATTGATAAGAAAGAGATTTCTTATTGATCCGAACATGTTTTAAATATGAATATGCATGCTTGAAAAATGTTAAAGATGCAAATGCCCTATGAACCCAAACTTTTTAAAGAAAACAACAGATACTCATTAAATTCTCAACTGAATGTTCGGTGGGATATTTACACGAGTCAAACAAGCCATTATTTTGCCTATTTTCCAAAACCTGACCTAACAATCACAGATGATTTCTAAAGTGACTTATCGGCCATTCATGCGTAATTGGCTATGTTTTTGTTAGAAATGACTTTTGGATCGGGAGTCAACACCCAGTAAAAAATCCCAACTTCCCCCTTTTCCCGATCAATTCCAAACCTAATATAAAAAAACGAAAAGAGTATGCAATCTCCAAAAGTTACAAAGAATTTTTGGAATTGTCTCTCTCTACATTTGTGCATTTCCATTCCATTTTTTATGTACACTTTTTTCTTAAATCAAAACTTTAAGTTTTCATTTTGCGATTATATTGTAAACAAGAAGATAAAGGCAAACAAATCTCAACAAAATGAAAACTTTAGAGTTAATGTATGGAAAAAATTAAAAACAATAAAAAATTGAAGTAAAGAAAAATTATTCAGACACCACAAAAGAACACTAAAGTTTTGTTGCGCAAGTTTGGGAAATTCTACTAGTTGAACCCTAATGGCAATGACTTTGATAAGAAAGAGATTTCTAACTGATCCTAACATGTTTTAAATATGGATATGCATGCTCGAAACATGTTAAAGATGAATATGACCTATGGATCCAAACCTTTTAAAGCGAACAACAAATGCTCATTAAATTCTCAAGTGAACGTGCAGTGGGATATTTACCCGAGCCAAACAAGCCATTATTTTGCCCATTTACAAATAGTTGACCTAACAATCACAGATGATTTGTAAAGTGATTTATCGGCCAATCATGCATAACGGGCTATGTTTTTGTTAGAAATAACTTATGGATTGGGAGTCAACACTCAGTTAAAAATCCCCCACTTCCCCCTTTTCCCGACCATTGCAAAATGTAATATATAAAAACTAAAAGAGTTTGCAATCCCTTAAAGTTACAATGAATTTTTGGGATAGCCTCTACCTATATTTTTGCATTTTCATTCCATTTTTTATGTAAACTTTTTTCTTAAATAAAAACTTTGAGTTTTCACTTTGCGATTCTATCGTAAACAAGAAGATAAAGGAAAATAGATCACAGCAAAATGAAAACTTTAGAGTTTTGTATGGAAAAAATTAAAAACAGTAAAAAATGTAAGAAAAGAAAATTTATTCACAGACCACAAATGAACACAGAAGTTTTGTTGTCCAAGTTTTGGAAATTCCACTAGTTCAACCCTAATGGCTTGGAATTTGATAAGAAAGAGATTTCTAATTGATTTTATCCTGTTTTAAATATGGATATGCATGCTTGAAACATGTTAAAGATGCAAATGCTCTAAGGATCCATACCTTTCAAAGCGAACAACAAATGCTCATTAAATTCTCAAGTGAACGTGCGGTGGGATATTTACCTAAGTCAAACAAGCCATTATTTTACCATTTACAAAAAGCAGACCTAACAATCATAGATGATTTGTAAAGTGATTTATTGGTGAATCATGCGTAACGGGCTATGTTTTTGTAAGAAATGACTTACGGATTAGGAGTCAACACAAAGTTAAAAATCTCCTGCCTCCTCCTTTTCCCGATCATTGCAAAACCTAATATATATTAAGTAAAAGAGTTTTCAATCCCTAAAAGTTACAAAGACTTTTTAGAATTATCTCTCTCTACATATGTGCATTTCCATTCCATTTTAGATATACACTTTTTGGTTAAATCAAAACTTTGAGTATTCACTTCCCGATTCTCTTGTCAACAAGAAGATAAATCCAAATAGATCACAACAAAACCAAAATTTTAGATTTTATTACAGAAAAAATTAAAAAGAAAATATATGTAAATAAAATTTATTCACACTCCACAAACGAACACAAAAGTTGTGTTGTCCAAGTTTGAAAAATTCCACTAGTTCAACCCTAATGGCTTGGAATTTGATAAGAAAGTGATTTCTAATTGATCCTAACATGTTTTAAATATGGATATTCATGCTTGAAACATGTTAAAGATGCAAATGCCCTATGGATCCAAATCTTTTAAAGTGAACAACAAATGCTCATTAAATTCTCAAGTGAACATGCGTTAGGATATTTACCTGAGTAAAACAAACCATTATTTTCCCATTTACAAAAGGCAAACGTAACAATCACAGATCATTTGAAAAGTGATATATCGGTCAATCATGTGTAACGGGCTATTTTTTTTTAAAATGACTTATGGAATGGGAGTCAACACTAAGTTAAAAATCCCCCGTCACCCCCTTTTCCGGATTATTGCAAAACCTAATATATAAAAAGTAAAAGAGTTTGCAATCCCTAAAAGTTACAGAGACTTTTTAGAATTATCTCTCTCTACATTTGAGCATTTCCATTCCTTTTTAGATATACACTTTTTGGTTAAATCAAAACTTTGAATTTTCACTTTTCGATTCTCATGTAAACTAGAAGATAAACGCAAATAGATCACAACAAAATGAAAATTTTAGTGTTTATGAATGGAAAAAATTAAAAATTAAAAAATATATAAGTAAAGAAAATTTATTTAGACACCACAAAAGAACACAAAATTTTTGTTGTCCAAGTTTTGGAAATTCCACTAGTACAACCCTAATGGCTTGGAATCTGATCAGAAAGAGATTTCTAATTGATCCTAACTTGTTTTAAATATTGATATGCATGCTTGAAACATGTTAAAGATGCAAATGCCTATGGATCCAAATCATTTAAAGCGAACAACAAATGCTCATTAAATTCTCAAGTGAACGTGCAGTGGGATATTTTCCCGAATCAAACAAGCCTTTATTTTTCCATTTACGAAAAGTAGACCTAACAATCATAGATGATTTGTAAAGTGATTTATCAGTCAATCATGCGCAACGGGCTATGTTTTTGTAAGAAATGGCTTATGTATTGGGAGTCAACACTATGTTAAAAATCCCCCGCCTCCCCCTTTTTTCCGATGATTGCAAAACCAAATATATAAAAACTAAAAGAGTTTGCAATCCCTAAAATTTTAAATGACTTTTTTTAATTATCTCTCTCAACATTTGTTCATTACCATTCCATTTTCTATATACACTTTTAGCTTAAATCAAAACTTTGAGTTTTCACTTTTCGATTGTCTCATAAACTAGAAGATAAAGGCAAATAGATCACAACAAAATGAAAATTTTAGAGTTTATGTATGGAAAAAATTATAAACAATAACAAATAAAAGTACAGAAAATTTATTCACACACCACAAACGAGCACAAAAGTTTTGTTGTCCAATTTTTGGAAATTCCACTAGTTTAACCCTAATGGCTTGGAATTTGATAAGAAAGAGATTTCTAATTGATCCTAACATGTTTTAAATATGGATATGCATGCTTGAAACATGTTAAATATGAAAATGCCCTATGAGTCCAAACCTTTAAAGGCGAACAAGAAATGATCATTAAATTCTCAAGCGAACGTACGGTGGGATATTTACCCGAGTCAAACAAGCCATAATTTTGCCTATTTACAAAAAGTTGACCTAAAAATCACAGATGATTTGTAAAGTTATTTATCGGTCATTGATGCGTAATGGGATATTTTTTTTAAGAAATGTCTTATGGATTGGGAGTCAACACTAAGTTAAAAATCCACTGCTTCCCCCTTTTCCCGATCATTGCAAACCCTAATATATAAAAAGTAAAAGAGTTTGCAATACCTAAAAGTTACAGAGACTTTTTGGAATTATCTCTCTCTACATTTGTGGATTTCCATTCCATTTTAGATATACACTATTTTCTTTTATCAAAACTTTGAGTTTTCACTTTTCGATTCTCTCGTAAACAAGAAGATATAGTCAAAAATATCACATCAAAAAGAAAATTTTAGAGTTTATGTAAGGAAACAATTAAAAACAATAACAAATATAAGTGATGAAAATTTATTCACAAACGACAAACGAACACAAAAGTTTTGTTGTGCATGTTTGGGAAATTCCTCTAGTTCAACCCTAATGGCATGAAATTTTATAAGAAAGAGATTTCTAACTGATCCTAACTTGTTTTAAATATGGATATGCATTCTTGAAACATGTTACAGATGCAAATGCACAATGGGTCCAAACCTTTTAAAGTGAACAAAAAATGCTCATTAAATTTTCAACTGAATGTGTGGTGGGACATTTACCCAAGTCAAAAAAGCTATTATTTTGCCCATTTACAAGTAGCTGACCTAACATTCACAGATAATTTGTAAAGTGATTTATCGGCCAATCATGCGTAACGGGGTATGTTTTTGTTAGAAATAATTTATGGACTGGGAGTCAACATTAAGTTAAAAATCCCCCTCCTCCCCCTTTTCCCGATCATTGCAAAACCTAATATATAAAAAGTAAAAGAGTTTGCAATCCCAAAAAATTATAGACACTTTTTGGAATTATCTCTCTCTACATTTGTCCATTTCCATTCCATTTTAGATATAAACTTTTTTCTTCAATCAAAACTTTGAGTTTTCACTTTCCGATTCTCTCGTAATAAGAAGATAAAGGCAAATAGATCTCAACAAAATGAAAATTTTTGAGTTTATGTATGGAAAAAATAAAAAACAATAAAAAATGTAAGTAAAGATAATTTATCCACACTCCACAAACGAACACAAAAGTTTTGTTGTGCAAGTTTATGAAATTCCACTAGTTAAACCGTAATGGATTGGAATTTTATAAGAAAGAGATTTCTAACTGATCCTAACATGTTTTAAATAAGGATATGCATGCTTGAAACATGTTAAAGATGCAAACCTTTAAAGTGAACAACAAATGCTCATTAAATTCTCAAGTGAACGTGCAGTGGGATATTTACCCAAGTCAAGCAAGCCATTGTTTTGCCCATTTACAAAAAACTGACATAACAATCACAGATGATTTGTAAAGTGATTTATCAGCCAATCATACGTAACAACTTTTTTTTTTGTTAGAAATGACTTATAGAATGGGAGTCAAAACTCAGTTAAAAATCCCCCGCCTTCCCCTTTTCCTGATCTTCACAAAACCTAATATATAAAAACTAAAAGAGTTTGCAATCCCTAAAAGTTATAGAGACTTTATGGAATTATCTCTCTCTGCATATGTGCATTTCAATTTCATTTCAGATTTACACTTTTTTCTTAAATCAAAACTTTGAGTTTTAACTTTTTCATTCTCTTGTAAACAAGAAGATAAAGGCAAACAAATCACAACAACATGAAAATTTTAGAGTTTATGTACGGAAAAAATTAAAAACAATAACAAATGTAAGTAAAAAAATTTATTCACATAACACAAACGAACACAAAATTTTTGATGTCCAAGTTTGGTAAATTCCATTAGTTCAGCCCTAATGGCTTGGAATTTGATAAGAAAGAGATTTCTAATTGATCCTAACATGTTTTAAATATTGATATGCATGCTCGAAACATGTTAAAGATGCAAATGCCCTTTGGGTCTAAACATTTGAAAGCGAACAACAAATTCTCATTAAATTCTCAAGTGAATGTGCGGTGGTATATTTTCCTGAGTCACGCAAGCCATTATTTTGCCCATTTACAGAAAGCTGACCTAACAATCACAGATGATTTGTAAAGTGATTTATCGGTCAATCATGCGTAACAGCTATGTATTTGAAAGAAATGACCTATGGGTTGGTAGTCAACACTCAGTGAAAAATCCCCCACCTCCCCCTCTTCCCGATCATTGCAAAACCAAATATATAAAAACTAAAAGAGTTTGCAATCTGTAACAGTTACAAAGAATTTTTTGAATTATCTCTCTCTACATTTGTGCATTTCCATTCCATTTTAGATATACACTATTTTCTCAAATAAAAAATTTTAGTTTTCACTTTCCGATTCTCTCGTAAACAAGAAGATAAAGGCAAATAGATTACAACAAAATGAAAATTTTAGAGTTTATGTATGGAAAAAATTAAAAACAATAAAAAATATAAGTAAACAAATTTATTCACACACCACAAACTAACACAAAAGTTTTGTTGTCCAAGTTTTGGAAATTCCACTAGTTCAACCCTAATGGATAGGAATTTGATAAGAAAGAAATTTCTAATTGATCGTAACATGTTTTAAATAGTTATATGCATGCTCGAAACATGTTAAAGATGCAAATGCCCTTTGGGTCCAAGCATTTTAAACTGAACAACAAATTCTCATTAAATTCTCAAGTGAACGTGCAGTGGGATATTTTCTTGAGTCAAACAAGCCATTATTTTGCCCATTTACAAAAGCCTGACCTAACAATCATAGATGATTTGTAAAGTAATTTATCGGTCAATCAATCTTAACGGCTATGGTTTTGTAAGAAATGACTTATGGATTGAGAGCAACACTCAGTGAAAAATCCCCCACCTCCCCCTTTTCCTGATCCTTGCAAAACTTAATATATAGAAAATAAAAGAGTTTGCAATCCCTAACAGTTACAAAGACTTTTTTTAATTATCTCTCTCTACATTTGAGCATTTTCTTTCCATTTTAGATATACACTATTTTCTTAAATAAAAATTTTCAGTTTTCACTTTCCGATTCTCTCGTAACCAAGAAGATAAAGGCAAATAGATCACGACAAAATGAAAATTTTAGAGTTTATGTATAGAAAAAATTAAAAACAATAACAAATGTAAGTAAGGAAAATTTATTCACACACTACAAATGAACACAAAAGTTTTGTTGTGCAAATTTGGGAAATTCCACTAGTTCATCCCTAATGGCTTGGAATTTGATACGAAAGAGATTTCTTACTGATCCTAACATCTTTTAAATATGGATATGCATGCTTGAAACATGTTAAAGATGCAAATGCCCTATTGATCCAAAGCTTTTAAAGCAAACAAAAATTGCTCATTAAATTCTCAAGCGAACGTACGGTGGGATATTTACTCGAGTCAAACAAGCCATTATTTTGCCCATTTACAAAAAGCTGACCTAACAATCACAGTTGATTTTTAAAGTGATTTATCAGCATATCATGCATAACGGGCTATGTGTTTTTTAGAAATGAATTTTGGATTGGGAGCCAACACTCAGGTAAAAATCCTCCACTTTCCCCTTTTCCCGATCATCGCAAAAACTAATATACAAAAAGTAAAAAAGTTTGCAATCCCTAAAAGTTACAAACTCTTTGGAATTGTCTCTATCTACATTTGTACATTACCATTCCATTTTTTATGTACACTTTTTTCTTAAATGAAAACTTTAAGTTTTCATTTTGTGAGTCTATCATAAACAAGAAGATAAAGGCAAATAGATCACAACAAAATGAAAACTTTAGAGTTTTGTATGGAAAAAATTAAAAATAATAAAAAATGCAAGTAAATAAAATTTATTCACACACCACAAATGAAAACAAAACTTTTGTTTTCCACATTTGGGAAATTCCACTAGTTCAACCCTAATGGCCTGGAATTTATTAAGAAAGAGATTTCTAATTGATCCTAACCTGTTTTAAATATAGATATGCATGATAGAAATATGTTAAAGATGCAAATGCCCAATGGATCAAAAATTTTTAATGCGGAAAAAAATGCACATTAAATTCTCAAGTGAACGTGTGTTGGGATATTTTCCTCGAGTCAAACAGGCCATTATTTTTTCCATTTAAAAAACCTAACCTAACAATCACAGATGATTTGTAAAGTGATTTATCGGTCAATCATGTGTAATGGGCTATTTTTTCTAAGAAATGACTTATGGATTTGGATTCAACACTTAGTTAAAAATCCTCTGCCTCCCTCTGTTCCCGATCGTCGCAAAACCTAATATATAAAAACTAAAAGAGTTTGCAATCCCTAAAAGTTCCAAAGACTTTTTGAAATTGTCTCTCTCTACATTTGGGCATTTCCATTCCATTTTTTATGTAAAAGTTTTTCTTAAATCGAAACTTTGAGTTTTTTATTTCCAATTCTATCGTAAACAAGAAGATAAATGCAAAAAGTTTACAACAAAATGAAAACTTTAGAGTTTAGCATAGGTTTAAACGTCCTACAGAGCCATGGAATCCATTTCCTGGCATAAGTATGAGTCAAGAATCAAAGATTAGCTTTGACTTCTTTCTTTTTAGGTATACATACTCCCAAACAGTTATGACCCAAATCGGTCACATCCCATGTACCATGGGTATACTACAAATGTACTAATGTACCAAAGACCTCAATTGGTAGGTCAGAAGGAACTCAATGATCCTTCTTATGACAACGTGTTAAAAACTGGACACACACGTGTTTGTCCAATAATAGGCTATCCACATGGATGGCATGACAAGAATAATCCAATATTAAATAATATAATGGATTTAGTTGGTGATATGCATCATAGCTTCTTTATGAAAAGATGCTGGGAAAAATACACCGCTGAAAACGTTCCATTCGTATGCGTAGGAATAGAAAGTGACATCAATGAACAAGTATAGAAACTCAAGAGAATAATTAATGCCCATCTTGAGGTACTTAAAACAGGAAAAACTGAAGAAACAGTACGATTCCTTACAGATCTACAAAGCTATGTTGATCAAGAAACAAATCACTCTAGGATATTAGAACCTATCCGAGAAGTGAAAACTAAAATGGTTAACAAAAAACCATGTAGAAAAGAATTAGTGGAAGTTATTTTCAAAATAGCCTCTATAAAAACTCATCAAGGGACAGATAGGGATCGTCTTATACGAGACATTTGTGCTTTAACTCAAAATGAAGAATTGAGAGAACTTGTTATACAAATATCTCTCCTTTCATCACTTTGTATCAATTGGAACAACTAATTGAAATCCTATTCCAAAAATTAGAAGAGACATCAAATCATCTAAAATTCCTAAATGTCTTAACAAATAGGAATATAATGTAGTTCTCTCCAAAATAGTGTACATGTACATCATGAAACATAGGGAGAATACGATGAACATCCTAATCTCATGCAGGATGGACTAAAGTGGACAATAAGTATACCAAGGATAACTGAAGTCTACAATAAAGATTGGATTGAGTTCCAAAAGAAATCCTTCGTCTTCCAGAAGGAATTATCTGTAGAAGTACAAGATACTGATTCTGGTGCCTTCTGCTACAGATTACTAAGTGAATCTGACTTAGCTAAGCTAAAAAGTTTCAAATATGTCCATTATGGACTAGTTCGTATAGGATTAGATCCCTTAATATGAATCAATCAGAATTTACCCTTCATAGCAGCTATCATAGATAACTCTGTGAAGAATAATTTTGAAAAAGCCCTACTCGGAGGAGTTAGAGCTAACTTAGGATTAGGCCCAATATCCTTTACAACGTGTCCCAATCTACAAATAGATTGGAAGACAAGCATATCCAAGATACCTTGTCCTTAAAAATCTATACAGACAACTGGTCGAAAAATGGAATTCAACCAGGAAGAGGAGTTATGCGCATAATTGTATGCATAATAGCCCGAGGAATCAACACTGGAAATGTTCCAATTAAAGATTCAAAGAAACTCACAGAATGGTGGAGATTAACCCGTAGGGAAATACTACTAAGGTATATGATAAAAGACTTCAAAGGAAGCTTGAAGATATAGCTCTATGACAGAGTTTTTTCTATTTAATGGATATGGAAACTCCATTACCATTAGGCCTTCCTGACATCACCAGATGGTTTAAAAACCTAGTATACGTGGTTACACCTTGCATTGCACCTAGGAAAAAAGATCCCACACCACCTGCATTTCGGATCGCATCGAAAGCATCATCTTCTACCGATGATGAAGTTTACGCAAAATATAATACTTTTGATCACCAACAAATTTATTATGTTCAAGAGGAAAAACCTTCCTATAGTAAACAATAAGAGCAACACAACAGTGAACCAGAGGCCTGTGAATCTGATGAAGTTGTAAAAGAAAATACCAAGAAAATAGGCTACTCTACTAAAGACAAAAATGCAGATGATCTTGGTAAAAGATTTTGAACGCTTCGAGGTAGTAAAAACCATGAAGCAGAAACATCAAGGGTACGAGACACCCATATGGAAGATAGCTTTCACGATAACTTCCAAAATTGTACAGAGGTTTATCCTAAAGAACGAGAAAGTTTCTCCCACTCCAAAATATCTTTGGGAGGACAAAGGTATTCGACAAAATACACAAATGTCGATCCTTCAAATGCTACTAAGGGACACACGTCCATAGATAGCATAAACCCTTTTGGATTTTATCTCAACTTGGATTGTCCCAAGGATGGAGAAAAATTAATTAAAAAATGGGAAAAAAGCATGAGCAATGCTGAAAATATGCATGAATCTTGGGACAAAGATTCAGCATTTAATTTCTTTACCCATGCATTACAGGGTAATGTAGCACATTGGTGGGACAACCTTCCCGAAGACCAAAAAGGAGCTAATACCTCAATATCTTGAAAGGATTGGTGGCTAAGATATCAAAAGAATTTCTAGGAATACATCCAACCCTAGAAGCTTATAATGAGAGTACTAAACAACGCAAACGTTTAGAAACTCTTCAAAAATTAAACAAGTTACAAATTTTCAACATTTTTTTATGAGAAGTATTATTGCGAAATTGCAAGTTACTTCTATAAACTGCAAAAAGAAGATAAAAAACCTTATCTGTCTATCTTTTATGAAAAATTGCCAGAACCTTTTGCACATGTAGCTGAAAAAGACTACATTAAGAAATATTGGCAAAATAATCCAGAACTTGGTACTTTAACCATGGATAATTTTCTAAACTTTGACACTTTAGGAAGAAGACACAGATTTGTACAAGACATGCTGGCAAATCTCTGTAAAACCCAAAAACTACAATAGAAAAGTAGTAACGTACACAAACAAACATTATGTTGTTCCAATCAGAACAAAGATGTAGAAGCTTATGGCTGTAAAACCACCTCCCATAAGAAAAGAAAATATCCTAAGAAATTTCAACAGAAAAAATTTAGGATACATAAAAGTTCTAAAACTAGGTATACTTCCAGCAAGAGATACTTTAGAAAAAGAACAAATTCTGGCCCTACCACATCCAGTAAAGGGTCAAATGCATATTGCACAAAGGGGAAACCCCCAAGCAAATGTAAATGTTTGATATGCCAGAAAGAAGGACATTTTGCAAAAGATTGTCCAAATGATAAACAACAATGGCAGTACCGTACTTATATGTTATTAGCCGAAGAAAATGGATTGAAAATCATCCATTATGATGACATCCAGTCAGATGATGAAGTATATGAACTTCATCTCAAAACTGAGTCTTCCTCCTCGAAAAACTCAGAAAATATGAGTGACTCTTCAGGCACAACCTTTGCCTGATAGATTTCTTACATTCGGTTATGCTTTAGCCTTCCCAATATATAATATTGCAGCAAGCGTGGTGATTTATTCCACTATTGTCATAGTAAAATTCTCTGCTACTACATCATGCATTTAAGAGAGAACTCATTTAATAACCTGATACTCTTACTATTCGAAGATTTTTCTTGATGGGGAAAATGGATCCCCTCAGTAGCACCATGACGGACCTAGCAGCAGCAATTGCCAGACTGACGGTATTGCTCTCAACCCTATAGTCACTATTCAACAGTCTTTTAGTTCTCTGAGAAAGAGGAGACATACATGAGAATTGTGCCCGATACAGGTTAAGTGGAGAACTCTTACAACTCAAGGTTAAAGAATTAACCGAAGAGTTAAAAGAACTCACCAAATGGCATGATATGCCAAGCACCTCTGGGACTTCTACCAGATCTCCATCGCGTGAAAAGGAAGCCACAACGTCAGCTAATCAGCAGACGGATCACTTTAGTGTTTTGATAAACACAAGTCGATCTGGGATTTCTACCAGTCACGCCAGGCATGAGAAGGAAATCACAACCCAGTCTTCATTGAAGATTGGGGAATCAGGGACACGCCAGGCATGAGAGGGAAATCACAACCCAATTTTTAATGAAGATAGGGGAATCAAGGACTTGTACATATCACTTTCGAGCTGAAAAGGAAGTCTTAACGGATCCATCTCTAATGGAAACGGACTTGTCTAGCATTGAGAAATCATTCAAGACAAAATTGGTTATCCCGTTTGAGTTTACAAGGTTGAAAAGCCTATATAAACCAGAAAAAATATTTTTTAATGAGTTTGAGTTTTAAAAGAAATTCAAACCTTTAAAACTTTCAGACATTATGTCCGTGGAACCCTCGCTATGCCCTCAAAAGGTGGACAATGTTCTTTCAAAGATCGAATCTGATCAGACTATTCAATTCCAGAGATGGAATGAGCAAATTGGACAAGGAATGAACACTCCCTTCTTCACCACTGAGTCTAGCAATAGTTGGAAACAAGTGAAACTGAGTCATGAAATAGACTCAAAATATGCATCCATGCTTTATTCATATGGATTAATAAAACAGATGGTACTTCACTCCACCAATTTACAGTTTTGGAGAAAATGCCAAAAGAGATTATGGAGGCTTGCAAAAGCTTTATCTCCATAACATAAAGTAAAGGAATTCGAAATAATTTTATTTCCTGTATTGCTGAAATTGTTACTGACAACGAGATGTTTTCTAGCATTTCTGTCATAACACTTGAAGGCATCAAAGAAGGTGACGTTGCATCCCAGACATGTTCTAAAAGCCAAGCCATGCCCAGAAGCAGTCTGGCCAACTAGACATATCCACGGGCTCAAGAACCTGATACAACTCATACATCAGCTACTTCAAAAAAAGAAAAGCTTTGTCTACAAGACATTTGTCCCACTGACGATCGTCTCGAAGAGCTATAAAGAGACTCCGGCACCTGTCCAGACCAGTTTCGAAGCAACGCTGAAAAAAATCCTCAAAGGAAATATCCCCTTCAGTAAAGCAACCAAGGAAAGCTTCTGCCAAATGGCCCAGAAGACTTTTCCAAAGGAGCACACCTGTAGATTGTGCATAGAAAGGCAGATGTCCGAATGAACAGTCAACAACCATTAAGGCCCAAGACGAAATTAAAGTCAGAAAAGGTGGCTATAAAAGTCCGCAAAGACGGCTAAAAAAGTCATCAAAGGCGGGTACACCAAGTCAATAATGGTGGCTACAAAAGATTCCTTCACATCACAAGAGGAAAAGTCATTTCTACCCGTGCTTTCGGTGTCGAAAGGTAATAATGCAAGGGCAAAAATGAAAACCCAAAAATACAAAAGTTACCCTTTGTCTTTAAATACACAACCTTTGTTTAAGGGTAAAAGAGGAAGAAAATAAAATTCTTCACCTATAAATTTGAGGCTCCTCCAGCGGTTGAGACATTCGAAAATTGGAGAAGGAAAAACAATCTTTCATTCGAAGAAGAAGGAAATTTCTGGCGAGCATCCTATGGGAAGTTCCTTAACGCACGGTATGTGTAAAACAGCCATAATGGCTGAGTAGAAAAGAGGGAATCAACCGGTAGCACGGTTGGTAACTTCTGGAGTTATGTAGATAAGTAGTTTTTCTTTCCCTTTTTTAAGGGTATGTATTTAGTGATTTTGTTTTGAAGCATGTTAAATATGCAAATGCCCTATGGATCCAAACCATTTAAAGCTAACAACAAATGCTGAAAAAATTCTCAGGTGAACGTGCGGTGGGATATTTACCCGAGTCAAACAACCCATTGTTTTGCCCTTTTACGAAAAGCTGACCTAACAATCACAGATGATTTGTAAAGTGATTTATCGGTTAATGGGCTCTTTTTTGTAAGAAATGACTTATGGATTAGGAGTCAACACTTAATTAAAAAACCCCCGCCTCCCCTTTTCTTGATCATTGCAAAACCTAATATATATAAAAAATAAGTTTGTAATCCCTAAAAGTTACAGAGACTTTTTTGAATTATCTCTCTCTAAATTTGTTCATTTCTATTCAATTTTAGATATACACTTTTTTCTTAAATCAAAACTTTGAGTTTTCACTTTCCAATTCTCTCGTAAACAAGAAGATAAAGGCAAATAGATCACAACAAAATGAAAATTTTAGAGTTTATGTATAGAAAAAATTGAAAATAATAAAAAATGTAAGTAAAGAAAATTTATTCACACAGTACAAATGAACACAAAAGTTTTGTTGTGCAAGTTTTGAAAATTCCACTAGTTCAACCCTAATGGCTTGGAATTTGCTAAGAAAGAGATTCCTTACTGATCCTGACATGTTTTAAAAATGGATATGCATGCTTGAAAGATGTTAAAGATGCAAATGCCCTATTCTTCCAAACCTTTTAAAGCAAACAATAAATACTCATTAAATTCTCAAGTGAACGTGCGGTGGGATATTTACCTGAGTCAAACAAGCCATTATTTTGCCCATTTAAAAAAACTAACCTAACAATTATAGATGATTTGTAAAGTGATTTATCGGTCAATCATGCATAACGTGCTATGTTTTTGTTAGAACTGAATTTTGGATTGGGAGTCAAAACTCAATAGAAAATCCCTCACTTCCCCCTTTTCTCGATCATCGCAAAACCTAATATATAAAAACTAAAAAAGTTTGCAATCCCTAAAAGTTACAAAGACTTTTTGGAATTGTCTCTCTCTGCATTTGTGCATTTCCATTCCTTTATTTATGTGAATTTTTTTTTTAAATCATAACTTTGAGTTTTCACGTTCCAATTCTATCGTAAACAAGAAGATAAATGCAAATGGATTACAACAAAATGAAAATTTTAGAGTTAAAGTATGGAAAAAATTAAAAACAAAAACAAATTTAAGTAAAGGAAATTTATTCACACACCACAAACGAACAAAATAATTTTGTTGTTCAAGTTTGGGAAATTCGACTAGTTCAACCCTAATGGCTTGGAATTTGATAAGAAAGAGATTTCTAATTGATCCTAACAAGTTTTAAATATGGATATGCATGCTTGAAACATGTTAAAGATGCAAATGACCTATGGATCCAAACCTTTTAAGGCAAACAAAAAATGTTCATTAAATTCTGAAGTGATATTTACCCGAGTCAAACAAGCCATTATTTTGCCCATTTACAAAAACCTGACCTAACTATCACATATGATTTGTAAAGTGATTTATTGCTCAATCATGTGTAATGGGCTATGTTTTAGTAATAAATGACTTATGGATTGGGAGTCAACACTCAGTTAAAATTCCCCCGCCTCCCCCTTTTCATGATAGTTCCAAAACCTAATATATAAAAACTAAAGGAGTTTGCTATCCCTAAATGGTACAGAGACTTTTTGGAATTATCTCTCTCAACATTTGTGCATTTCCATTCCATTTTAGATATACACTTTTTTCTTAAATCAAAACTTTGAGTTTTCACTTTCATATTCTCTCGTAAACAAGAAGATAAAGGCAAATAGATCACAACAAAAAGAAAATTTTAGAGTTTATGTATGGAAAAATTTTAAAAAATAAATGTAAATAAAGAAAATTTATTCACACACAAGAAACAAACACAAAAGTTTTGTTGTCCAAGTTTAGGAAATTCTACTAGTTCAACCCTAATGGGTTGGAATTTGATAAGAAAGAGATTTTTAATTGATCCTAACATGTTTTAAATATGGATATTCATTCTTGAAACATGTTAATTATGCAAATGCCCTATGGATCCAAGCCTTTTAAAGCAAACAACAAATGCTGATTAAATTCTCAAGTGTACGTGTGGTGGGATATTTACCCGAGTAGAACAAGCCATTGTTTTGTCCTTTTACAAAAAGCTGACCTAAAAATCACATATGATTTGTAAAGTGATTTATCAGTCAATCATGTATAATGGGCTATGTTTTTTTAAGAAATGACTTATGGATGGTGAGTCAACACTCAGTTAAAAACCCCCTACCTCCCCCTTTTCCCGATCATCACAAAACCTAATATTAAAAAATTAAAGAGTTTGCAATCCCTAAAAGTTATAGAGACTTTTTGGAATTATCTCTCTCTACATTTGTGCATTTCCATTCAATTTTAAATGTACCCTTTTTTCTTAAATCAAAACTTTGAGTTTTCACTTTCCGATTTTATCGTAAACAAGAAGATAAAGGAAAATAGTCACAACAAAATTGAAAATTTTGGAGTTTATGTATGGAAAAAAATAAAAACAATAACAAATGTAAGTAATTAAAATTTATTCACACACCACAAATGAACACAAAAGTTTTGTTGCCCAAGTTTGGGAAATTCCACTAGTTCAACCCTAATGGCTTGGAATTTTATAAGAAAGAGATATCTAATTGATCCTAACATGTTTTAAATATTGATATGCACGCTTGAAACATGTTAAAGATGAAAATTCCCTATGGGTCCAAACATTTTAAAGCGAACAACAAATTCTCATTAAATTCACAAGTGAACGTGTGGTGGGATAGTTACCTGAGTCAAACAAGCCATTATTTTGCCCATTGACAAAAAGCTGACCTAAGAATCACAGATGATTTGTAAAGTGATTTATCGGTCAATCATGCATAACGGGCTATGTTTTGGTAAGAAATGACTTATGGATTGGGAGTCAACACTGAGTGAAAAATCCCCCACCTCCCCCTTTTCCCGATCATTGCAAAACCTAATATATAAAAACTAAAAGAGTTTGAAATCCCTAAAAGTTACATAGACTTTTTTGAATTATCTCTCTCTACATTTGTGCATTTCCAATCCATTTTAGATTTACACTATTTTCTTTAATCAAAACTTTGAGTTTTCATTTTTCGATTCTCTCATAAACAAGAAGATAAATGCAAATATATCACAATAAAATGAACATTTTAGAGTATATGTATGGAAAAAATTATAAACAATAACAAATGTAAGTAAAGAAAATTTATTCACACACCACAAACGAACAAAAAAGTTTTTTTGTCCAAGTTTGGGAAATTCCACTAGTTCAACCGTAAGGGCTTGGAATTTGATAAGAAAGAGATTTCTAACTTATCCTAACATGTTTTAAATATGGATATGTATGATTGAAACATGTTAAAGATGCAAATGCCAGGTGGATCCAAACCTTTTAATGTGAACAACAAATACTGATTAAATTCTCAAGTGAACATGCGGTGGGATATTAACCGAGTTAAACAATCCATTATTTTTCCCATTTACAAAAAGTTGACCTTACAATCACAAATGATTTGTAAAGTGATTTATCGGTCAATCATGCTTAACAGGCTATGTTTTTTTAAGAAATGATTTATGGATTGGAAGTCAACGCTCAGTCCCCAGCCTTCCCCTTTTCCCGATCATCGCAAAACCTAAAATTAAAAAATAAAAGAGTTTGCAATCCCTAAAAGTTAAAGAGACTTTTTAGAATTATCTCTCTCTACATTTGTGCATTTTCATTCCATTTTTTATGTACACTTTTTTCTTAAATCAAAACTTTGACTTTGCACTTTCCAATTCTCTCGTAAACAAGAAGATAAGGGCAAATAGATCACAACAAATGAAAATTTAGAGTTTATGTATGGAAAAAATTAAAAACAATTACAAATTTAAGAAAATAAAATTTATCCACACACTAGTGGCTTGGAATTTGATAAGAGAGAGATTTCTAATTGATCCTAACCAGTTTTAAATATGGATATGCATGCTTGAAAAATGTTAAAGATGCAAATACCCTATGGATCCAAACTTTTTAAAGCAAACAAAAAATGCTCATTAAATTCTCTAGTGAACGTGCGGTGGGATATTTACCCTAGTCAAACAAGCCATTATTTTGCCCATTTACAAAAAGTTGACCTAACAATCATAGATCATTTGTAAAGTAATTTATCGGCCAATCATACGTAATGGGCTTTGTTTTTGTCAGAAATGACTTATGGATTGGGAGTCAACACTCAATTACAAATACCCCGCGTCTCCCTTTTCCTGATCATCACAAAACCAGGCATATAAAAACTAAAAGAGTTTGCAATACCTAAAAGTTACAAAAACTTTTCGGTATTATCTCTCTCTATATTTTGTAATTTCCATTCCATTTTAGATGTACACTTTTTTCTTAAATCAAAACATTGAGTTTTCACTTTCCGATTCTCTCATAAACAAGAAGATAAAGGAAAATAGATCACAAAAAAATGAAAATTTTAGAGTTAATGTATGGAAAAAATTAAAAACAATAAAAAATGTAAGTAAAGAAAATTTATTCACACACCACAAATTTATTGGACAAAAGTTTTATTGTCCAAGTTTTGGAAATTCAACTAGTTCAACCTTAATGGTTTGGAATTTGATTAGAAAGAGATTTCTAATTAATCCTAACATGTTTTAAATCTAGATATGCATGATTGAAACATATTAAAGATGCAAATGCCCTAAGGATCCAAACCTTTTAAAGCGAACAACAAATGCTCATTTAATTCTCAAGTGAATATGCGGTGGGAAATTTACCCGAGTCAAACAAGCCATTATTTTGCCCATTTAAAAAAAGATGACCTAACAATCACAAAAGATTTGTAAAGAGATTTATCGGTCAATCATGCGTATCGGGCTTTGTTTTTGTAAGTAATGACTTATGGATTTGAAGTCAACACTCAGTGAAAAATCCCTCACCCTCACCTTTTCCCGATCATTGCAAAACCTAATATATAAAAAGTAAAAGAGTTTGAAATTCCTAAAAGTTATAAAGACTTTTTTGAATTATCTCTCTCTACATTTGTGCATTTCCTATCCATTTTCGATATACACTATTTTCTTAAATCAAAACTTTGAGTTTTCATTTTTTGATTCTCTCATAAACAAGAAGATAAATGCAAATAGATCACAACAAAATGAAAATTTTAGAGTTTATGTATGGAAAAAATTATAAAAAATAACAAATGTAAGTAAATACAATGTATTCACACACCACAAACGAACACAAAAGTTTGGTAAATCCCACTAGTTCAACCCTAAGGGCTTGGAATTTGATAAAAAACAGATTTCTAACTTATCCTAACATGTTTTAAATATGGATATGCATGATTGAAACGTGTTAAAGATGCAAATGCCCGGTGGATCCAAACCTTTTAATTTGAACAACAAATGCTGATTAAATTCTCAAGTGAACGTGCGGTGGGATATTAACCGAGTCAAACAATCCATTATTTTACCCATTTACAAAAATCTGACCTTACATTCACATATGATTTTTAAAGTGATTTATCGGTCAATCATGCTTAACAGGCTATGTTTTTTTAAGAAATGATTTATAGATTGGGAGTGAACACGCAGTTAAAAATCCCCAGGCTCCCCCTTTTCCCGGTCATCGCGAAACCTAAAATTAAAAAATAAAAGAGTTTGCAATCCCTAAAAGTTAAAGGGACTTTTTAGAATTACCTCTCTCTACATTTGTGCATTTACATTCCATTTTTTATGTACACCTTTTTCTTAAATCAAAACATTGACTTTGCACTTTCCGATTCTCTCGTAAACAAGAAGATAAAGGCAAATACATCACAACAAAATGAAAATTTTAGCTTTTTGTATGGAAAAAATTAAAAATAATAACAAATGCAAGTAAAGAAAATTTATTCACACACAAGTGGCTTGGAATTTGATAAGAGAGAGATTTCTAATTAATCCTAACATGTTTTAAATATGGATATGTATGCTTGAAACATGTTAAAGATGCAAATACGCTATGGATCCAAACCTTTTAAAGCGAACAACAAATGCTCATTAAATTCTCTAGTGAACGTGTGGTGGGATCTTTACCCGAGTCAAACAAGCCATTATTTTGCCCATTTACAAAAAGCTGACCTAACAACCACATATGATTTGTAAAGTGATTTATCGGTCAATCATATGTTTTTGTAAGAAATGACTTATGGATTGGTTGTCAACTTTCAGTTAAAAAACCCCTGCCTCCCCCTTTTATCGGTCATTGTAAAACCTAATTTATAAAAACTAAATAAGTTTGCAATCCCTAACAGTTACGGAGACTTTTTGGAATTATCTCTCTCTTCATTTGTGCATTTCCATTCCATTTTAGATGTAGTTTTTTTTCTTTAATCAAACCTTTGAGTTTTCACATTTCAATTCTCTCGAAAACAAGAAGATAAAGGCAAATAGATCACAAAAAAACTAAAAGTTTGGAGTTTATGTATGGAAAAAATTCAAAAAAATAACAAATGTAAGTAAAGAAAATTTATTCACATAACACAAACAAACACAAAAGTTTTGTTGTCCAAGTTTGGAAATTTTCACTAGTTAAACCCTAATTGTTTGGAATTTGATAAGAAAGAGATTTCTAATTGATCCTAACATGTTTTAAATATGGATATGCATGCTTGAAACATGTTAAAGATGCCAATTCCCTATGGATCCAAACCTTTTAAACCGAACAACAAATGCTTTAAATTTTCAATAGAATGTGCAGTGGGATATTTACCAGAGTCAAACAAGCGGTTATTTTGCCCATTTACAAAAAGCTGACCTTACAATCATAGATGATTTGTAATGTGATTTATCGGTTAACGGGCTATGTTTTTTTAAGAAATGACTTATGGATTAGGAGTCAACACTGAGTTAAGAATCCCTCGCCACCCCATTTTCCCGATTATTGCAATACCTAATATATATAAACTAAAAGAGTTTGCAATCCCTAAAAGTTACATAGACTTTTCTGAATTATCTTTCTCTACATTTGGGCATTTCCAATCCATTTTAGATGTACACTTTTTTCTTAAATCGAAAACATTGAGTTTTCACTTTCCATTTCTCTCGTAAACAAGATGAAAAAGGCAGATAGATCACAACAAAATGAAAATTTTAGAGTTTATGTATGGTAAAAAAAAAAAAAAAACAAATGTAAGTAAAGAAAATTTATTAACACACCTCAAACAAACACAAAATTTTTGTGGTCCAAGTTTGGGAAGTTGCACTTGTGCAACCCTAATGGCTCGGAATTTGATAAGAAAGAAATTTCTAATTGATCCTAACATGTTTTAAATATTGATATGCATGCTTGAAACTTGTTGAAGATGTAAATTCCCTATGGATCCAAACCTTTTACAGCGAACTACAAATGCTCATTAAATTCTTAAGTGAACGTAAGGTGAGATATTTACCATGTCAAACAAGCCATTATTTTGCCCATTTAATAAAAGCTGACCTAACAATCAAAAATGATTTGTAATGTGATTTATCGGTCAATCATGCGTAACAGGCTATGTTTTTGTAAGAAATTACTTATGGGTTGGGAGTCTACACTCAGTTAAAAATCCCCCGCCTCTCCCTTTTCCCGGTCATTAAAAAACCTAATATATACAAACTAAAAGAGTTTGAAATTCCTAAATGTTACAAAGACTTTTTGGAATTATCTCTCTCTAATTTTGTGCATTTTTGTTTTATTTTAGATGTACACATTTTTCTTAAATCAAAACTTTGAGTTTTCACTTTATGATTCTCTCTTAAACAAGAAGATAAAGGTAAATAGATCACAACAAAATGAAAATTTTAGAGTTTATGAATGGAAAAAATTAAAACCAATAACAAATTTAAGTAAAGAAAATTTATTCACACACCACAAACGAACACAATAGTTTAGTTGTCAAAGTTTGGGAAATTCCATTAGTTCAACCATAATGGCTTGGAATTTGATAAGAAAGAGATTTCTAACAGGTCCCAACATGTTTTAAATATGGATATGCATGCTCGAAACATGTTAAAGATGCAAATTACAAATGGATCCAATCCTTTCAAAGCGAACAAAAAATTCTTATTAAAGTCTCAAGTGACCATGCGGTGGGATATTTATCCAAGTACAACAAGCCTTTATTTTGCCCATTTACAAAATGCTGACCTAACATTCACAAATGATTTGCAAAGTGATTTATCGGTCAATCATGCTTAATGGGCTATGTTTTTGTATGAAACGACTTACGGATATAGTGTCAAAATTCAATTAAAATCCCTCGCCTCCCCCTTTTTCCCAGTCATTTCAAAACCTAATATATACAAACTAAAAGATTTTTCAATCCCTAAAAGTTATGGAGACTTTTTGGAATTATCTCTCTCTAAATTTGTGCATTTCCATTCTATTTTAGATGTACATTTTTTTCTAAAATAAAAAATTTGAGTTTTCACTTCCTGATTCTCTCGTAAACAAGAAGATAAAGGAAAATAGATCACAACATAAAGAAAAATTTAAAGTTTAAGTATGGAAAAAATAAAAAAATGTAAGAAAATAAAATTTATTCAAACACCTTAAATGGACACCAAAAGTTTTGTTGTCCAAGTTTTGGAAATTCAACTAGTTCAACCCTAATGCCTTGGAATTTGATAAGAAAGAGATTTCTAACTGATCCTAACAAGTTTTTAATATGGATATGCATGCTTAGAACATGTAAAAGATGCAAGTACCCTATGGATCCAAAACTTTTAAAGTGAACAACAAATGCTCATTAAATTCTCAAGTGAATATGAGGTGCGATACTTACCCAAGTCACATAAGCCATTATTTTCCCCATTTACCAAAAGCTGACCTAACAATCATAGATGAGTTGTAAAGTGATTTGTCGGTCAATCATGTGTAACGAGCTATGTTTTTGTAAAAAATGACTTATAGATTGGCAGTCAACACTAAGTTAAAAATCCCCCGCCTCCCCATTTTCCTGATCATTGGAAAACCTAATATATAAAAACTAAAAGAGATTTCAATCCCTAAAAGTCATAGAGACTTATTAGAATTATCTCTCTCAACATTTGAGCATTTCCATTCCATTTTATGTATACACTTTTTTCTTAAATAAAAAATTTGAGTTTTCTCTTTCTGATTCTCTCGTAGACAAGAAGATAAAGGCAAATAGATCACAACAAAATGAAAATTTTAGATGTTGAATGGAAAAAATAAAAAAATAATAAAAAATGTAAGTAAAGAAACTTTATTGACACACTACAAATGAACACAAAAGTTTTTTTTGTGCAAGTTTGGAAAATTCCACTAGATCAACCCTAATGGCTCGAAATTTGATAAGAAATAGATTTCTTAATGATCCTAACATGTTTTAAATTTGGATATGCATGTTTGAAACAAGTTAAAGATTCAAATGACCTATTGATCGAAACCTTTTAAAGCGAAAAAAATGCACGTTAAATTATCAAGTGAACGTGCCGTGGGATATTTACCCGAGTTAGACAAGCCATTATTTTGCCCATTTACAAAAAGTTGCCCTAACAATCACAGATGATTTGTAAAGTGATTTATCGTCCAATCATGTGTAACGGGCTATGTTTTTGTTAGAAAAGACTTTTGGATTGGGGGTCAACACTGTTAAAAATCCCCCTCTTCCCCCTTTTCCCGATCATCGCAAAACCTAATATATAAAAACTAAGAAAGTTTGCAATCCCTAAAAGTTATAGAGACTTTTTGGAATTGTCTCTCCCTACATTTGTGCATTTCCATTCCATTTTTTATGTAAATGTTTTTCTTAAATCAAAACTTTAAGTTTTCACTTTCCAATTCTATCATAAATAGGAAGATAAAGGCAAATGGACCACAACAAAATGAAAACTTTAGAGTTTATGTATGAAAAAAAAAATTAAAAACAAAAACAAATGTGAGTATAGAAAATTTATTCACACTCCACAAACGAACACAAAAGTTTTGTTGTTCAAGTTTGGAAAATTCCACTTGTACAACAAATGGCTTGGAATTTGATAAGAAAGAGATTTCTAATTGATCCTAACAAGTTTTAAATATGGATATGCATGCTTGAAACATGTTAAAGGTACAAATTCCCTATGGATGCAATTTTTTTATGGCGAACAACAAATGCTCATTAAGTTCTCTAGGGAACATGCAGTGTGATATTTACCCGAGTCAAACAAGCCAATATTTTGCCCATTTAAAAAAAGCAGACCTAACAATCACATATGATTTGTAAACTAATTTATCAGTCAATCAAGCGTAACGGCCTATGTTTCTGTAAGAAATGACTTATGGATTGGGAGTCAACACTTAGTTAAAAAACCCCGCCACCCTTTTCCTAATCATTGCAAAACCTAATATATAAAAACTAAAAGAGTTCACAATCCCTAAAAGTTACAGAACCTTTTTGGAATTATATCACTTTACATTTGCGCATTTCCATTCCATTTTAGATATACACTTTTTTCTTAAATCATAACTTTGAGTTTTCACTTTCCGATTATCTCGTAAACAAGAAGATAAAGGCAAATAGATCACAACAAAAAGAAAATTTTAGAGGTTATGTATGAAAAAAATTTAAAACAATAATAAATGTAAGTAAACAAAATTTATTCACACACCACAAACGAACACAAAAGTTTTGTTGTTCAAGTTTAGGAAATTCTACTAGTTCAACCCTAATGGCTTGGAATTTGATAAGAAAGAGATTTCTAATTGAGTCAAACATGTTTTAAATATGGATATGCATGCTTGAAACATGTTAAATATGCAAATGCCTATGGATCCAAATCTTTTAAAACAAAAATGCTGATTAAATTCTCAAGTGAACGTGTGATGGGATATTTACCCGAGTCAAACAAGCCATTGTTTTGCCCATTTAAAAAAAGCTGACCTAACAATCACAGATGATTTGTAAAGTGATTTATCAGACAATCATGCGTAACAGGCAACTTTTTTTAAGAACATACTTATGGATTGTGAGTCTACACTCAGTTAAAAATCCCCGGCTTCCCCCTTTTCCCGATCATCACAAAAAGCTGACTTACAAATTAATTGTAAAGTGATTTATCGGTAAATCGTGCGTAACGGGCTATGTTTTTGTAATAAATAACTTATGGATTGGGAGTCAACACTCAATTAAAAATCCTTCACTTCCGCCTTTTCCTGATCATTGCAAAACCTAATAAATACAAACTAAACGAGTTTGCAATCCCTAAAGTTACAGAGACTTTTTGGAATTATCTCTCTCTACATTTGTGCTTTTCCCTTCCATTTTAGATGTACACTTTTTTCTTAAATAAAAACTTTCATTTTTGACTTTCTGATTCTCTCGTAAACAAGAAGATAAAGGCAAATAGAACACAACAAAATCAAAATTTTAGAGTTTATCCATGTAAAAAATTAAAAATAATAACAAATATAAGTAAAGAAAATTTATTAACACACCACAAACGAACACAAAAGTTTTGTTGTCCAAGTTTGGGAAATTCCACTAGTTCAACCCAAATGGCTTGGAATTTGATAAGAAAGAGCTTTCTAACTGATCCTAACATGTTTTAAATAATGATATGCATGCTCGAAAAATGTTAAAGATGTAAATGCCCTATAGATCCTAACCTTTTAAAGCGAACAACAAATGCTCATTAAATTCTCAAGTGAACGTGCTGTGGGATATTTACCCGAGTCAAACGAGCCATTATTTTGCCCATTTACAAAAACCTGACCTAACAATAACAAATGATTCGTATAGTGATTTATCTATCAATCATGTATAACGGTCTATGTTTTTGTAAGAAATGACTTATGGATTGGGAGTCAACACTCAGTTAAAAATACCCTGCCTCCACCTTTTATCGATCAGTGCAAAACCAAATATATAAAAACTAAAAGATTTTGCAATCCCTAAAAGTTATAGAGACTTTTTGGAATTATCTCTCTCTATATTTGTGCATTTCCATTCCATTTTAGATGTACGTTTTTTTCTTAAATCAAGACTTTTTGTTAAAGGCAAATTGGTCACAACAAAATGAAAATTTTAGAGTTTATGTATGGAAAAAATTTAAAAACAATAAAAAGTGTAAGTGAAGAAAATTTATTCAGACACACGAAAGTTTTGTTGACCATGTTTTCGAAATTCCACTAGTTTAACCCAAATGGCTTGGAATTTGATAAGAAAAAGATTTCTAATTGATCCTACATGTTTTAATTATGGATATGCATGCTTGAAACATATTAAAGATAAAAATACCCTATGGATCCAATCCTTTTAAAGCGAACAGAAAATGCTCATTAAATTCTCAAGTGAACATGCGGTGGGATATTTACTCGATTCAAACATGCCATTATTTTGCCCGTTTAAAAAAAGCTGACCTAACAACCGTAGATGATTAGTAAAGTGATTTATCGGTCAATCATGTGTAACGGGTTATGTTTTTGTAAGAAATGACTTATGGATTGGGAGACAAAATTCAATTAAAAATCCCTGCCTCCCCCTTTTCCCGATCATTGTAAAACCTACTATATAAAAACAAAAAGAGTTTGCAATCACAAAAAGTTCATAGACTTTTTCGAATTATCTCTCTCTTCAATTGTGCATTTCCATTCTATTCCATTTTAGATGTACACTTTTTCTTAAATCAAAACATTGAGTTTTCACTTTCCTATTCTCTCGTAAACAAGTAGATAACGGCAAATAGATCACTACAAAATGAAAATTTTAGAGTTTATGTATGGAAAAAATTAAAAAAAATAACAAATGTTAGTAAAGAAAATTTATTCACACAACACAAATGAACAAAAAAGTGTTGTTGTCCAATTTGGGAAATTCCACTAGTTAAACCCTAATGGCTTGGAATTTGATAAGAAAGAGATTTCTAATTGATCCTAACATGTTTTAAATATTGATATGCATGTTTTAAACATTTTATAGATGCAAATGCCCTATGGATCCAAACCTTTTAAAGCAAACAACAAATGCTCATTAAATTCTCAAGTGAACGTGGGATGGGATATTGACCCGATTCAAACAAGCCATTATTTTTCCCATTGAAAAAAAGCTGACCTAACAATCATAGATGATTTGTCAAGTGATTTATCAGTCAATCATGCATAACGAACTATGTTTTTGTAAGAAATAACTTATGGATTGGGAGTCAACACTCAGTTAAAAATTCCCTGCCTCCCCATTTCCCGATCAATGCAAAACATAATATATAAAAACTAAAAGAGTTTTCAATTACTAAAAGTTAAAGAGACTTTTTGGAATTATCTCTCTCGACGTTTGTGCTTTTCTGTTCCATTTTAGATGTACATTTTTTCTAAAATCAAAACTTTGATTTTTCACTTTCCGATTCACTCGTAAACAAGAAGATAAAGGCAAATAGATCACAACAAAAAGACAATTTTGAGAGTTGAGGTATAGAAATAATATGAAAAAATAACAAATATAAGTAAAGAAAATTTATACATGCACCACAAACGAACACAAAAGTTTTGTTTTCCAAGTATGGGAAATTCCACTAGTTCAACCCTTGTGGCTTGGAGTTTGATATTAAAGAGATTTCTAACTAATCAGAACATGTTTTAAATATGGATACTCATGCTTGAAACATGTTAAAGATGTAAATGCCCTATAGATCTAACCCCTTTAAAGCGAACAACAAATGCTCATTAAATTCTCAAGTGAACATGCAGTGGGATATTTACTCCAATCAAACAAGCCATTATTTTGCCCATATACAAAAAGCTGACCATACAATCACAGATGATTTGTACAGTGATTTATCGGTCAATCATGCATAATGGGCTATGGTTTTGTAAGAAATGACTTAAGGATTGGGTGTCAACAATCATTTACAAATCCCCTGCCTCCCCCTTTTCCCGATCATTCCATAACCTATTATATAAAAACTAAAGGGTTTGCTATCCCTAAAAGTATTAGGGGCTTTTTGGAATTATCTCTGTCTACATTTTTGCATTTCCATTCCATTTTAGATGTACACTTTTTTATTAAATCAAAACACTGAGTTTTCAATTTTCGATTGTCTCGAAAATAAGAAGATAATGGCAAATAGATCACAACAAAATGAAAATTTTAGAGTTTATGTGTGGAAAAAATTGAAAACAATAAAAAATGTTAGTAAAGAAAATTTATTTACACACCACAAACGAACACAAAAGTTTAGTTGTCCAAGTTTAGGAAATTTCACTAGTTCAACCCTAATGGCTTGGAATTTGATAAGAAAGAGATTTCTAATTGATCCTTACATGTTTTAAACATGAATATGCATGCTTGAAACATACTAAAGATGCAAATGTCCTATGGATCCAAATATTTTAAGGCGAACAAAAAATGCCCATTAAATTCTCAAGTGAACGTGCGATGGGATATTTACCCGAGTCAAACAAGTCATTAATTTGCCCATTTAAAAAAAGTTGTCCTAACAATCACAGATGATTTGTAAAGTGATTTATCGGTCAATCATGCATAATGGGCTATACTTTTGTAAGAAATGACTTACTGATTGGGTATCAACACTCTGTTAAAAATCCCCCGTCTCCTCCTTTTTCCGATCATTACAAAACCTAATATATAAAAACTAAAAGAGTTTGCAATCCATAAAAGTTACAGAGACTTTTTGGAATTATCTCTCTCTACATTTGTGCATTTCCATTCCATTTTAGATGTACATTTTTTTCTTAAATGAAACCTTTGAGTATTCACTTTCCGATTCTCTCCTAAACAAGAAGATAAAGGTTAATAGATCACAACAAAATGAAAAATTTAGTGTTTATGTATGGAAAAAATCCAAAAAAATAACAAATTTAAGTAAATAAAATTTAATCACACACCACAAACGAACACAAAAGTTTTTTTGTCCAAGTTTTGGAAATTCCACTAGTTGAACCCTAATTGCTTGGAATTTTATAAGGAAGATATTTCTAACTGATCCTAAATATGGATATGCATGCTTAAAACATGTTAAGGATGTAAATGCCCGACGGATCCAAACTTTTTAATGCGAACAAAAACTGCGCGTTAAATTCTCAAGTGAACGTGCAGTGGGATATTTACCCGACTCAAACAAGCCAATATTTTGCCCATTTACAAAATGCTTACCTAACAATCACAAATGATTTTTAAAGTGATTAATGGGTCAATAATTCGTAACGGGCAATGTTTTTGTAAGAAATGACCTATGGATTGGGAGTCAACACTCATTTAAAAATCCAACGCCTTCCCCTTTTCCCGATCATTGCCAAAGCTAATATCTAAAAACTAAAAGAGTTTGCAATACCTCAAAGTTACGGAGAATTTTTGGAATTATCTCTCTTTACATTTGTGCATTTCCAATCCATTTTTAGATGTGCACTTTTTTCTTAAATCAAAATGTTGAGTTTTCACTCTTCGATTCTATCGTAAACAGGAAGATAAAGGCAAAATAGATCAAACAAAATGAATATTTTAGAGTTTATGTGTGGAAAAAATTAAAAACAATAACAAATATAAGTATATAAAATTTTTTCACACACCATAAACGAACACAAAAAGTTTCTTGTCCATGTGTGCGAAATTCCACTAGTTCGACCCGAATGGTTTGGAATATGTAAGAAGGAGATTTCTAACTGATCCTAACATGTTTTAAATATGGATATGCATTCTTGAAACATGTGAAATATGAAAATACCCTATGTATCCAAACATTTTAAAATAAAATAAAAATGCACATTAAATTCTCAAGTGAACGTGCTGTGGGATATTTACCGGAGTCAAACAAGACATTATTTTGCCCAATTACAAAAAGCTGACCTAGCAATCACAGATGATTTTTAAAGTGATTTATCGCTCAATATTACGTAACGAGATATGTTTTTGTAAGAAATGACTTATGGATTGGGAGTCAACACTCAGTTAAAAATTCCCCACTACCCCCTTTTCCTGATTATTGCCAAACCTAATATATAAAAACATAAAGAGTTTGCAATCCCTAAAAGTTACATAAAATTTTTGGAATTATCTCTCTCTACATTTGTGCATTTCCATTCCATTTTAGATGTACACTTTTTTCTTATATTTAAACTTTGAGTTTCACTTTCTAATTCTCTTGTAAACAAGAAGAAAAATGAAAATAGATCACAACAAAATGAAAAAGTTAGACTTTATGAAAAGAAAAAATTGAAAACAATATCAAATGTAAGTAAAAAAATATTATTCACACACCAAAAACAAACACAAAAGTTTTGTTGTACAAGTTTAGGAAATTCCACTAGTCCAACCCAAATGGCTTGGAATTTGATAAGAAAGAGATTTCTAATTGACCCTAACTTGTTTTCAATATGGATATGCATGCTTGAAACATGTTAAAGATGCTAATGCCCTATGGATCCACACCTTTTAAAACAAACAACAAATGCTCATTAAATTCTCAACTGACCGTGCGGTGGGATATTTACCCGAGTCAAACAAGCCACTATTTTGCCCATTTACAAAAAGCTGACCTAACAATCACATATGATTTTTAAAGTTATTTATCGGTCTATCAGGTATAACGAGCTATTTTTTTTAATGAAATGACTTATGGATTGGGAGTCAACACTCAGTTAAAAATCCACCACCACTCCGTTTTCCCGATCATTGCAACACCTAATATATAAAAACTAAAAGAGGTTGCAATCCCTAAAAGTTGCAAAGACTTTTTGGAATTATCTCTCTGTACAATTGTGCATATCCTTTCCATTTTAGATGTACACTTTTTTCTTAAATCAAAACTTTGGGTTTCCACTTTCCGATTCTCACGCAAACAAGAAGATAAAGGCAAATAGATCACAACAAAATAAAAATTTTAGAGTTTATGTATGGAATTTTTTTAAAAAATAACAAATGTAAGTAAGGAAAATTTTTTCACACACCAAAAACGAACAAAAATGTTTTGTTGTCCATGTTTGGGAAATTCCACTAGTTCAAACCTAAATGCTCGGAATTTGATAAGAAAGAGATTTCTAAGTGATCCTAATATATTTTAAATATGGATATGCCTACTTGAAACATGTTAAAGATGCAAATGCCCTATGGAACCAAACCTTTTAAATCCAACAATAAATGCTCATTAAATTCTCAAGTGAACGTGCGGTGGGATATTTACCCGAATCAAACAATCTATTATTTTGCCTACTTACAAAAAGCTGACCTAACAATCACAGATGATTTGTAAACTGATTTATCGGTTAATCATGCAAAACGGGCTATTTTTTTGTAAGAAATAACTTATGGATTTGGAGTCAACACTTAGTTAAAAATCCCCCGCCTCCCCTTTTTTCACATCATTGCAAAACCTAATATATAAAAACTAAATGAGTTTGCAATCCCTAAAAGTTACAGAGACTTTTAGGAATTATCTCTCTCTACATTTGTGCATTTTCATTCCATTCCATTTTAGATGCTTGTTTTTTTCTTAAATCAAAACTTTGAGTTTTAACTTTCCGATCTTCACCTTAACAAGAAGGTAAAGGCAAATAGGTCACAAAAAAATGAAAATTTTAGAGTTTATGTATGGAAAAAATTAAAAAAGAATAAAAAAAGTAATTTTAGAAAATTTATTAACACACCACAAACGAACACAAACGTTTTGTTGTCCAAGTTTGCGAAATTCCATTAGTTCAACCCTAATGACTTGGAATTTGATAAGAGAGAGATTTCTAATTGATCCTAACTTGTTTTAAGTATGGATATGTATGCATGAAACATATTAAAGATCCAAATACCATATGGATCCAAACCTTTTAAAGCGAACAACAAATGCTCATTAAATTCTCAAGTTAACGCGCAGTAGGATTTTTACCCGATACAAACAAGCCATTATTTTGCCCAATTAACAACCATAGATGATTTGTAAAGTGATTTACTTTTCAATCATGCGTAATGGGCTATGTTTTTGTAAGAAATGACTTATGGATTGGGAGTCAAAACTCAGTTAAAAATCCCCTGCCTCCCCTTTTTCTCGATCATTGCGAAACCTTATATATAAAAACTAAAAGAGTTTTCAATCCCTAAAAGTTACAGAAAGTGTTTGGAGTTATCTTTCTCAAAATTTGTGCATTTTCATTCCATTCAATTTTAGATGTACACTTGTTTATTATATCAAAACTTTGAGTTTTCACTTTCCGATTCTCTCGTAAACAAGAAGGTAAAGGCAAATAGATCACAACAAAATGAAAATTTTAGACTATGTATGGAAAAAATTGAAAACAATAAAAAATGTTAGTAAATAAAATCTATAAACACACCACAACTGAACACAAATGTTTTCTTTTCCAAGTTTGGGAAATTCCTTTACTTCAACGCTAATGGCTTGAAATTTGATAAGAAAGAGATTTCTAACTGATCCTAACATGTTTTAAATATGGATATGCATGCTTGGAACAAGTTAAAGATGCAAATGCACTATGGATCCAAACCTTTTAAAGCGAACAACAAATGCTCATTAAATTCTCAAGTGAACGTGCGGTGGGATATTTACCCGAGTCAATCAAGCCATTAATTTGCCCATTTAAAAAAAGCTGACCTAACAATCACAGATAATTTGTAAAGTGATATATCGGTCAATCATATGTAACAGGCTATGTTTTTTTAAGAAAATACTTTTGGATTGGGAGTCACCACTCAGTTAAAAATCCCTCTCCTCCCCCTTTTCCCGACCATTGGAAAACCTAATATAAAAGGTAAAAGAGTTTGCAATCCCTAAAAGTTACAGAGACTTTTTGGAATTATCTCTCTATACATTTGTGCATTTCCATTCCATTTTAGATGTACACTTTTTTCTTAAATGGAAACATTGAGTTTTCACTTTCTGATTCTCTCCTCAACAAGAAGATAAAGGCAAATAGATTACAACAAAATGAAAACTTTAGTGTTTATGTATGGAAGAAAATAAAAACAATAAAAAATATAAGTAAATAAAGTTTAATCACACGCCACAAACGAACACAAAAGTTTTTTTGTCCAAGTTTTGGAAATTCCACTTGTTCAACCCTAATTGCTTGGAATTTGATTTAAAAAAAGAGATTTCTAACTGATCCTAAATATGGATATGCATGATTGAAACATGTTAAAGATGTAAATGCCCGATGGATCCAAACCTTTTAATACAAACAATAAATGCTCATTAAATTCTCAAGTGAACGTGCAATGAGATATTTACCCGAGTTGAGATATTTACCCGAGTCAAACAAGACATTATTTTGCCCATTTACAAAAAGTTGACCTAACAATGACAAATAATTTTAAAAGTGATTCATCGGTCAATCATGTGTAACGAGCAATTTTTTTGTATAAAATGACTTATGGATTGGAAGTCAACACTCAATTAAAAATCCCCCGCCTTCCCCTTGTCCCGATCATTGCCAAACCTAATATCTAAAAGCTAAAAGAGTTTGCAATACCTAAAAGTTACAAAGACTTTTTGGAATGATCTCTCTCTATATTTTTGCATTTCCCATCCATTTTAGATGTACACTTTTTTCTAAAATCAAAACTTTGAGTTTTCACTCTCCGATTCTATCGTAAACAGGAAGATAAAGAAAAAATAGACCACAACAAAATGAAAATTTTAGAGTTTATGTATGGAAAAAATTAAAAACAATAAAAAAATTAAGTAAAGAAAATTTATTCACACACCACAAACGAACACAAAATTTTTATTGTCCATGTTTGGGAAATTCCACTAGTTCAACCCTAATGGCTTGGAATTTGATAAGAATGTGATTTCTAACTGATCCTTACATGTTTTAAATATGGAAATGCATGCTTGAAACATGTTAAATTTTGAAATTCCCTATGGATCCAAACTTTTTAAAGCAAACACCAAATGCTCATTAATTTCTCAAGTGAACATACGGTGGGATATTTATCAGAGTCAAACATGCCATTATTTTTCCCAATTACAAAAAGCATACCTAACAATGACAGATGATTTTTATAGTGATTTATTATTCAATCACCCATAACAAGATATGTTTTTGTAAGAAATGACATTGGATTGGGAGTCAACACTCAGTTAGAAATCTCCCCTTCCCCCTTTTCCTGATCATTGCCAAACCTAATATATAAAAAAGAAAAAGAGTTTGCAATCCTTGAAAGTAACATAGACTTTTTGGAATTATCTCTCTCTACATTTGTGCATTTCCATTTCATTTTAGATGTACACTTTTTTCTTATAATAAAACTTTCAGTTTTCACTTTCCTATTCTCTCATAAACAAGAACAAAAAGGAAAATTGATCACAAAAAAATGAAAATGTAAGAGTTTAAGTAAAGAAAAAATGGAAAACAATAGCAAATGTAAGTAAAAAAAATTTATTTACACACCCGAAACAAACACAAAAGTTTTGTTGACCAAGTTTGGGAAATTCAACTAGTTCAACCCTAATGGCTTGGAATTTGATAAGAAAGAGATTTCTAACTGATCCTAACTTGTTTTTAATATGGATATGCATGCTTGAAACATGTTAAAGATGCAAATGCCCTATGGATCCACACCTTTTAAAGCGAATAAAAAATGCTCATTAAATTCTCAAGTGAATGTGCGGAGGGATATTTACCTGAGTCAAACAAGCCATTATTTTGCCCGATTACAAAAATCTGACCTAACAATCACATATGATATTTAAAGTGATTTATCAGTCAATCAGGTATAACGGGTTATTGTTTTGAAAGAAATGTCTTATGGATTGGTAGTTCACACTTAGTTAAAAATACCCCACCTCCCCCTTTTCACGATCATTGCAACACCTAATATATAAAAACTAAAAGAGGTTGCAATCCATAAAAGTTACGGAGACTTTTTGGAATTATGTCTCTTTACAATTGTGCATATACATTCAAATTTAGATGTACACTTTTTTCTTAAATCAAAACTTTGGGTTTCCACTTTTCAATTCTGTCGTAAATAAGAAGATAAAATCAAATAGATCACAAAAAATGAAAATTTAAGAGTTTATGTATGGAATTTTTTTTTAAAAAAACAAATGTAAGTAAATAAAATTTATTCACACCAAAAAAGAACACAAGAGTTTTGTTGTCCATGTTTGGGAAATTCCACTAGTTCAACCTTAATGGCTTATAATTTGATAAGAAAGAGATTTCTAAATGATTCTAACATGTTTTAAATATGAATATGCATGCTTGAAACATGTTAAAGATGCAAATGCCCTATGGAACCAAACCTTTTAAATTGAACAATAAATGCTCATTAAATTCTCAAGTGAACGTGCGGTGGGATATTTACCCGAGTCAAACAAGCCATTATTTTGCCCACTAACAAAAAGCTAACAACAATCACAAATGATTTGTAAAGTGATTTATCGGTCAATCATGCATAACGGGATATTTTTTTAAGAAATAACTTATGGATTTGGAGTCCACACTCAGTTAAAAATCCCCCATCATGCATTTCCATTTTAGATGCATATTTTTTTTCTTAAATTAAAACTTTGAGTTTTCGCTGTCCCTTCATCCCGTTGACAAAAAAGGGAAATATATCACAACAAAATGAAAGTTTTAGATTTTATGTAAGGAAAAAATTTAAAACAAAAACAAATGTTAGTAAAGAAAATTTATTCACACACCACAAATGAAAAAAAAAATTGTTCGCCAAGTTTGGGAAATTCCACTAGTTCAACCCTAATAGCTCAAAATTTTATAAGAAAGAGATTTCTGCTACACATGTTTTAAAAATGGATATGCATGATTGAAAAATGTTAAAGATGCAAATGACCTATGGATCCAAATCTTTTAAAGAGAATAACAAACGCTCATTAAATTCTCAAGTGAACGTGCGGTAGGATATTTACCCGAGTCAAACAAGCCATTGTTTTGGCCATTTACAAAAAGTTGACCTAACAACCATAGATGATTGTAAAGTGATTTATCATGCGTAACGGGCAATATTTTTGTAAGAAATGATTTATGGATTGGGAGTCAACACTCATTTAAAAATCCCCTGCCTCCCCCCATTTCCTCGACGATTGCAAAACCTTGTATATAAAAACTAAAAGGAGTTTAAAATCCCTAAAAATTACAGACACACTTTGGAATTATCTCTCTCTACATATGTGCAATGTGCATTTCCATTGTTTATGTATAATTTTTTCTTAAATCAAAACTTTGAGTTTTCCCTCTCCCTTCTTCCCGTAAAATAAAAAGGCAAATAGATCACAACAAAATGAAAATTTTAGAGTTTAAGTATGAAAAAATTTAAAACAATAACAAATGTTTGTAAAGAAAATTTATTCACATACCACAAATGTACAAAAAGTTTATTTTCCAAGTTTGGAAAATTCCACTAGTTCAACCTTAATAGCTTGTAATTTTATACAAAAGAGATTTCTTCTACACATGTTTTAAAAATGTATATTCATGCTTCAAAAATGTTAAAGATGCAAAGGACCTATGGATCCAAACCATTTAAAGAGAATAAAAAACACTCATGAAATTCTCAAGTGAACGTGGGGTGGTATATTTACCCGAGTAAAAAAAGCCATTATTTTGCCCTTTAACAAAAAGTTGACCGAACACGCATAGATGATTGGAAAGTGATTTATCATGCATAATGGGCTATATTATTGTAACAAATGACTTATGGATTGGGAGTAAATACTCAGTTAAAAATCCCCCGCCTCTCCCTTTTCCCCGATAAATGCAAAACCTAATATATAACAACTAAAAAGAGTTTACAATCCCTCAAAATTACAGACACTCTTTGGAATTATCTCTCTCAACATTTGTGTATTGTGCATTTCCATATTAGATGTATACTTTTTTCTTAAATTAGAACTTTGAGTTTTCGCTATCCCTTCATCCCATAAACACAAGGCAAATAGATCATAACAAAATAAAAAACTTAGAGTTGAAGTATGGAAAAAATTTAAAAAAATCACACATGTTAGTAAAGAAAATTTAATCACACACCACAAATGAACAAAAAATTTTGTTATCCAAGTTTGGGAAATTCCACTAGTTTAGCTTGGAATTTTATAAGAAAGAGACTACTTCTACACATGTTTTAAAAATGGATATGCATGCATGAAAAATGTTAAAAATGCAAATGACCTATGGATTCAGATCTTTTAAAAAGAATAAAAACATTCCTTAAATTCTCTAGTGAACGTGTGACTAATATTTACCCGAGTCAAACAAGCCATTACTTTGCCCATTTACAAAAAGAAGACATAACAATTATAGATGATTGTAAAGTGATTTATCATGTATAATGGGATATATTTTTGTAAGAAATGAGTTATGGATTGGGAGTCAACACACTGTTAAAAATCCTCTGCCTACCCCTTTTCCCCGACGATTGCAAAACCTAGTATATAAAAACTAAAAAGAGTTTACAATCCCCTTTTTTAATTTTGTTGTGACTCTTTGGAATTATCTTTCTCTACATTTGTGCAATGTGAATTTCCATTTTAGATGTATCCTTTTTTCTTAAATAAAAACTTTGAATTTTCGCTCTCCCTTCTTCCCGTTAACAAAAATGGCAAACAGATCACAACAAAATTAAAAAATTAGAGTTCATGTGTGGAAAAAATTTTAAAAAATAAAAAATGTAAGTAAAAAAAATTTATTCACACACCAAAAATGAACACAAAAGTTTTGTTATCCAAGTTTGGGAAATTCCACTAGTTCAACCCTAATAGCTTGGAATTTTATAAGAAAGAGGTTTCTTCTACACATGTTTTAAAAATGGATATGCATGCTTGAAACTTGTAAAAAATGCAAATGACCTATGGATCCAAGCCTTTTAAAAGAGAATAAAAAACTCACATTAAATTCTCAAGTGAATCTGTGGTGGGATATGTTTCCGAGTCAAACAAGCCATTATTTTGCTATTTACAAAAGCTGCCCTAACAATCATAGGTGATTCTAAAGTGATTTATCATGCGTAATGGGCTATATTTTTGTAAGAAATGACTTATGGATTGGGAGTCAACACTCGGTCTAAAATCCCCCACCTCCCCTTTTTCCCCCGACGATTGCAAAACCTAATATATAAAAACTAAAAAGAGTATACAATCCCTAAAAATTACAGACACTCTTTGGAATTATCTCTCTCCACATTTGCGCATTGTGCATTTCCATTTTAGATGTATATTTTTTTCTTAAATCAAAACTTTGAGTTTTCGCTCTCTCTTCATCCCGTAAAAAAAAAGGGAAATATATCACAACAAAATGAAATTTTAAGAGTTTATTTATGGAAAAAATTAAAAACAATAACAAATGTTAGTAAAGAAAATTTATTCACACACCACAAATGAACAAAAAAGTTTTAATATCAAAGTTTGGGAAAATCCACTAGTTCAACCCTAATAGCTTGGAATTTTATATGAAAGAGATTTCTTCTACACATGTTTTAAAAATGGATATGCATGCATGAAAAATGTTAAAGATGTAAATGACTAATGGACCCAAACCATTTAAAGAGAATAACAAACGCTCAATAAATTCTCAAGTGAATGTGCGGAGAGATATTTACTCGAGTCAAACAAGCCATTTATTTGCCCATTTACAAAAAGTTGACCTAAGAATCATAGATGATTGTAAAGTGATTTATCATGCGTAACGGGCTATATTTTTGTAAGAAATGACTTATGGATTGGGAGTCAACATTTTGTTAAAAATCCCCCGCCTCCCCCTTTTCCCTGGCGACTACAAAACCTAATATATAAAAACTAAAAAGAGCTTACAATCCTAAAAATTACAGAAAATCTTTGGAATTATCTCTTTCTACCTTTGTGCATTGTGCATTTCATTTTTAGATGTATCTTTTTTTCTTAAATCAAAACTTTCAGTTTTCTCTCTCCCTTCTTCCCGTAAACAAAAAAGGCAAATAGGTCACAAACAATTGAAAACTTGAGAGTTTATGTATGAAAAAAAATTTAAACAATAATAAATGTAAGTAAAGAAAAAATTTTCACACACCAAAAATGATCATAAAAGTTTTTTTATCCAGGTTTGGGAAATTCCACTAGTTCAACCAAAGTAGCTTGAAATTTTACAAGGAAGAGATTTCTTCCACACATGTTTTAAAAATGGATATGCATGCTTGAAAATGACCTACAAATTCAAACATTTTAAAAGAGAAAAACAAATGCTCATTAAATTCTCAAGTGAACGTGCGGTGGGATATTTACCCAAGACACACAAGCCATTATTTTGCCTGTTTACAAAAAGCTGACCTAACAATCATAGTTGATTTCAAACTTATTTATCATGCGTAAAAAGCTATATTTTCGTAAGAAATGACTAATGGATTGGGAGTCAATAGTCAGATAAAAATCCCCGGCTTCCCCCTTTTCCCAGACGATTGCAAAACCTAATATATAAAAGCTAAAAAGAGTTTACAATCCCTAAATATTATAAACACTCTTGGGAATTATCTCTCTCTACGTTTGTGCATTGTGCATTTTTATTTTATATGTATACTTTTTTCTTAAATCAAAACTTTGAGTTTTCGCTCTCCCTTCATCCCATAAAAAAAAAGGAAAAAAGATCACAACAAAATGAAAATTTTAGTGTTTATGTATGGAAAAAATTTAAAACAATAACAAATGGAAGTAAAAAAAATTTATTCACACACCACAAATGAACACAAAAGTTTTCTTATCCAAGTTTGGGAAATTCAACTAGTTCAACCATTATAGCTTGGTGTTTTATAAGAAAGATATTTCTGCTAAAAATGTTTTAAAATGGATATGCATGCTTGAAACATGTTAAAGATGGAAATGACCAATGGATCCAAACCTTTTAACCAGAATAACAAACGCTCATCAAATTCTCAAGTGAACGTGTGGTGGGATATTTACCCGAATAAAACAAGCCATTATTTTGCCCATTTATAAAAAAGTTGACCTAACCATCATAGATGATTGTAAAGTGATTTACCATGTGTAATAGACTATATTTTTGTAATAAATGACTTATGGATTATGACTCAACGCTCAGTTAAAAATCCCCTGCCTCCCCCTTTTCCCTGACGATTGTAAAACCTAATATATAAAAAAAAAAGAGTTATTTACGATCCCTAAAAATTATAGACACTCTTTGGAATTATCTCTCTCTACATTTGTGCAATGTGAATTTCAATTATAGATGTATAGTTTTTTTCTTAAATCAAAACTTGGAGTTTTCGCTCTCCCTTCATCCCATAGAAAAAAAAAGGCAAATAAATCACAACAAAATGAAAATTTTAGAGTATTTATGGAAAACATTTACAACAATAAAAAATTTAACTAAATAAAATTTATTCACACACCACAAATGAACACAAAAGTTTTGCTAGCAAAGTCTGGGAAATGACACTAGTTGAACCCTAATAGCTTTGAATTTTATAACAAAGAGATTTCTTCTACACATGTTTTAAAAATGCATATGCATTCTTGAAACATGTTAAAGATGCAAATGACCTATGGATCCAAACCTTTCGTAGAGAATAACAAACGCTCATTAAATTCTCAAGTGAACATGCGGTCGTATATTTACTCGAGTCAAACAAGCCATTATTTTACCCATTGACAAAAAGCTGACCTAACAATCATAGATGATTTTTAAGTGATTTATCATGCGCAACATTTTTGTAAGATACGACTTATGGATTAGGACTTAGCACTCAGTTAAAAATCTCCCGCCTCCCCCTATTCCCCGACAATTGAGAAACCTAATATATAAAAAACTAAAAAGAGTTTACAGTCCCTAAAAATTACAGACATTCTTTGGAATTATCTCTCTCTATATTTGCGCATTGTGCATTTCTATTTTAGATGTATAAATTTTTCTTAAATCAAAAGTTTGCGTTTTCGCTCTACCTTCATCCCATAAAAAAAAAGGAAAATAGCTCACAATAGAAATAAAATTGTAGAGTTTATGTATAGAAAATATTTATAACAATAACTAATGAAAGTAAAGAAAATTTATTAACACACCACAAATGAACACAAAAGTTTTTTAATCCAAGTTTGGGAAATTCCACTAGTTCAACCCTAATCGCTTGGAATTTTATAAGAAAGAGATTTCTTCTACACATGTTTTAAAAATGGACTTGCATGCTATGTAAAAGATGCAAATGACCTATGGATCCAAACCATTTAAATAGGATAAAAAACGCTCAATAAATTCTCAAGTGAACGTGTAGTGGGATATTTACCCGAGTAAAAGAAGCCATTATTTTGCCCATTTACAATAAGCTGACCTAACAGTCGTAGATGATTGTAAAGTGATTTATCATGCGTAACAGGCTATATTTTTGTAAGAAATGACTTATGGATTGAGAGTCAACACTCAGTTAAAAATCCCCAGCCTCCCCCTTTTCCCCGACGATTGTAAAACCTAATGTATAAAAACTTAAAAAGTGTTTACAACCCTTAAAAATTACAGACACTATTTGGAATTATCTCTCTCTAAATTTGTGCATTGTGCATTTCCATTTTAGACGTATACTTTTTTCTTAAATCAAAACTTTGAGTTTTCACTCTCCCTTCATCCCGTAAAAAAAAAAGGATAATAGATCACAACAAAATAAAAAATTTAGAGTTTATGTATGGAAAAAATTTAAAACAATAACAAATGTATGTAAAGAAAATTTATTAACACACCACAAATGAACACAAAAGTTTTTTTATCCAAGTTTGGGAAATTCCTCTAGTTCAACTCTAATAGATTGGAATTATATAAGAAAGAGATTTCTTCTACACATGTTTTAAAATTGGATATGTATGCTTGAAACATGTTAAAGATGCAAATGACCTACAGATGCAAACCTTTTAAAGAGAATAACAAACTCTCATTAAATTCTAAAGTGAACGTGTGATGGGATATTTACCCAAGTCAAACAACCCATTATTTTGCCCATTTACAAAACGCTGACCTTACAATTATAGATGATTGTAAAGTGATTTATCATGCATAACGGACTTTATTTTTGTAACAAATGACTTATGGATTGGGAGTCAGCACTCAGTTAAAAATCCCCCACCTCACCCTTTTCCCCGACGATTGCAAACCCTCATATATAAAAACTAAAAAAAGTTTACAATCCCTAAAAATTACAGTCACTCTTTAGAATTATCTCTCTCTACATTCGTGCATTGTGCATTTCCATTTTAGATGTATATTTTTTCTTAAATTAAAACTTTGAGTTTTCGCTCTCCTTTGATCCCGTAGACAAAAAAGGCAAATAGATCACAACAAAATGAAAATTTTAGAGTTTATGTTTTGAAGAAATTTAAAACAATAACAAATGTTAGTAAAGAAAATTTATTCACACACCAGGAATGAAAAAAAAAATGTATCCAAGTTTGGGAAATTCCATTAGTTCAACCCTAATAGATCGGAATTTTATAAGAACGAGATTTCTTCTACACATGTTTTAAAAATGGAAATGCATGCTTGAAAAATGTTTAAAATGCAAATGACCTATGGATCCAAATCTTTTAAATAGAATAAAAAACGCTCATTAAGCTCACAAGTGAACGTAAGGTGGTATATTTACCCGAGTCAAAAAAGCCATTATTTTGCCCTTTTACAAAATGTTGACCTAACACTCATAGATGATTGGAAAGTGATTTATCAAATAAAATGGGCAATATTATTATAAGAAATGATATATGGATTGGGAGTCAACACTCAGTTAAAAATCCCCCGCTGCCCCTTTTCCCCGGTGCTTGCAAAACCTAATATATAAAAACTAAAAAGAGTTTACAATCCCCAAAAATTACAGACACTCTTTGGAATGATCTCTCTCTACATTTGTGCATTGTGAATTTCCATTTAAGATGTATACTTTTTCCTTAAAACAAAACTTCTAGTTTTGGCTCTGCCTTTTTCCCGTAAACAAAAAAGGCAAATAGATCACTACAAAATGAAAATTTTAGAGTTTATGTATGGAAAAAATTTAAAACAATAACAAATGTAACTAAAGAAAATTTATTCACACACCACAAATGAACACAAAAGTTTTGTTGCCCAAGATTGGGAAATTTCACTATTTCAACTCTAAAAGATTGAAATTATATAAGAAAGAGATTTCTTCTACACGTTTTTAAATGGATATGCATGCTCGAAACATGTTAAAGATGCAAATGACCTACGAATCCAAACCTTTTAAAGAGAATTACAAACGCTCATTAAATTCTAAACTGAATGTGCGATGGGATATTTACACAAGTCAAGCAACCCATTATTTTGCCAATTTACAAAAAGCTGACCTAACAAACATAGATGATTGTAAGGAGATTTATCATGCATAACGGGCTATATTTTGTTAAGAAATGACTTCATGATTGGGTGTCAACACTCAGTTAAAAATCCCCCGCCTCCCCCTTTTCCCCGACGATTGTAAAACCTAATTTATAAAAAATAAAAAGAGTTAACAATCCCTAAAAACCACAGACACTCTTTGGAATTATCCCTCTCTACATTTGTGCTTTGTGAATTTCCATTTTAGAAGAAGTATTTTTTCTTAAAATAAAACTTTGAATTTTCGCTCTCCCTTCATCCCATAAACACAAGGCAAATAGATCACAACAAAATGAAAATTTTAGAGTTTAAGTACGGAAAATATTTAAAACAATAACAAACGTTAGTAAAGAAAATTTATTCACACACCACAAATCAACAAAAAAATTTTTTATCGAAGTTTGGGAAATTCCACTAGTTCAACCCTAATAGCTTGGAATTTTATAAGAAAGAGATTTCTTCTACACATGTTTTAAAAATTGATATGCATGCATGAAAAATGTTAAAATTTCAAATGACTTAAGGATTCAAACCTTTTAAAGAGAATAAAAAATGTTTATTAAATTCTCAAATGAACGTGCAATAGGATATTTACCTGTGTCAAACAAGCCATTATTTTGCCCATTTACAAAGCTGACATAACAATCATAGATGATTGTAAAGTGATTTATCATGCATAACGGGCTATATTTTTGTAAGAAATAACTTATGGATTGGGAGTCAACACTTAGTTAAAAATCCCCCGCCTCCCCCTTTTCCCCGACGATTGCAAAACCTAGTATATAAAAACTAAAAAGTGTTTACAATCCCTAAAAATTACAAACACTCTTTGGAATTATCTCTTTCTACATTTGTGCAATGTGCATTTCCATTTTAGATGTATATTTTTTTCTTAAATAAAAACTTTGAATTTTCGCTCTCCCTTCTTCCCGTAAATAAAATGGCAAATATATCACAAAAAAATTAAAAATTTAAATTTATGTGTGGAAAAAATTTAAAACAATAACAAATGTAAGTAAAGAAAATTTATTCACACACCAAAAATGAACACAAAAGTTTTGTTATCCAAGTTGGTGAAATTCCACTAGTAACCCTAATAGCTTGAAATTTTATAAGAAACAGGTTTCTTCTTCACATGTTTTAAAAGTGGATACGCATGCTTGAAACATGTTAAAGATGCAAATAACCTATGGATCCAAACCTTTTAAATGAGAATAAAAAACTCACATTAAATTCTCAAGTGAATGTGTGATGGGATATTTTTCCAAGTCAAACAAGCCATTATTTTGCCATTTACAAAAAGTTGACCTAACAATCATAGGTGATTCTAAAGTGATTTATCATGCATAATGGGCTATATTTTTGTAAGAAATGACTTATGGATTGGGAGTCAACACTCAACTAAAAATACCTCGCCTCCCCCTTTTCCCCCAACGATTGCAAAACTGAATATATAAAAACTAAAAACAGTTTACAATCCCTAAAAATTACAGACACTCTTTGGAATAATCTCTCTCTACATTTGTTCATTGTGCATTTCCATTTTAAATTTATATTTTTTCTTAAATCAAAACTTTGAGTTTTCGCTCTCCCTTCATCCCCTAAAAAAAGGCAAATATATCACAACAAAATAAAAATTTAAGAATTTATTTATGGAAAAAATTTAAACCAATAACAAATGTTAGTTAAGAAAATTTATTCACACAACAAAAATGAACAAAAAAGTTTTATTATCCAATTTTTGGAAATTCCACTAGTTCAACCGTAATAGCTTGGAATTTTATATGAAAGAGATTTCTTCTACACATGTTTTAAAAATGGATATGCATGTTTGAAAAATGTTAAAGATGTAAATGACTTATGGATCCAAACCATTTAAAGATAATAACAAACACTCAATAAATTCTCAAGTGAACGTGCGGTGGGATATTTACCCGAGTCAAACAAGCCATTTTTTTGCCCATTAACAAAAAGTTGACCTAACAATCATAGATGATTGTAAAGTGATTTATCATGCATAACGGGCTATATTTTTGTAAGAAATGACTTATGGATTGGGAGTCAACACTCAATTAAAAATCCTCTGCCACCCCCTTTTCTCTGATGACTGCAAAACCCAATATATAAAAACTAAAAAGAGTTTACAATACCAAAATATTACAGACACTTTTTGAAATTATCTCTCTCTACGTTAGTGCATTGTACATTTCCAATTTAGATGTATAATTTTTTCTTAAATCAAAACTTTGAGTTTTCGCTCTCCCTTCATCCCGTAGACAAAAAAGAAAAATAGATCACAACAAAATGAAAATTTAAGAGTATTTATGGAAAAAATTTAAAACAATAAAAAATGTAACTAAAGAAAATTTATTTACACACCACAAATGAACACAAAAGTTTTGGTAGCAAAGTTTGGTAAATAACACTAGTTGAACCCTACTAGCTTTGAATTTTATAAGAAAGATATTTCTTCTACACGTTTTTAAAATGGATATGCATTCTTGAACATGTTAAAGATGCAAATGACCTATAGATCCAAACCTTTTAACGAGAATAATAAAAGCTAATTAAATTCTCAATTGAACATGCGGTCGTATATTTACTCGAGTCAAACAAGCCATTATTTTGCCCATTTACAAAAAGCTAACCTAACAATCATAGATGATTGTAAAGTAATTTATCATGCGTAATGGGCTATATTTTTATAAGAAAGGACTTATGGATTGGAAGTCAGCACTCAATTAAAAATCTCCCATTTCCCCCTTTTCCCTGACGATTGCAAAACGTAATATCTAAAAACTAAAAAAAGTTTACAAACCCTAAAAATTATAGACACACTTTGGAATTACCTGTCTCTACATTTTTTCATTGTGCATTTCCATTTTAGATGTATACTTTTTTCTTAAACCAAAACTTTGATTTTTCGTACTACCTTCATCTCGTAAAAAAAAAAAGGAAAATAGATCACAACAAAAAGAAAATTGTACAGTTTATGTATAAAAAAAATTAAAACAATGACTAATGTAAGTAAAGAAAATTTATTCACACACCACAAATGAACACAATTTTTGTAATCCAAGTTTGGGAAATTCCACTAGTTCAACCCTAATCGCTTGGAATTTCATCAGAAAGAGATTTCTTCTACAAATGTTTTAAAAATTGATATGCATGCTTGAAACATGTAAAAGATGCAAAAGACCTATGGATCCAAAACTTTCAAATAGAATAATAAATGCTCATTAAATTCTCAAGTGAACATGCGATGGGATATTTACCCGAGTAAAAGAAACCATTACTTTTCCCATTTACAATTAGTTGTCCTAAAAATCGTAGATGATTGTAAAGTGATTTATCATCCGTAATGAGCTATATTTTTGTAGGAAATGACTTATGGATTGGGAGTCAACACTCAGTTAAAAATCCCCCGCCTCCCCCTTTTCCCCGACGATTGTAAAACCTAATATATAAAAACTAAAAAGTTTTTACAACCCTTAAATATTACAGACACTCTTTGGAATTATCTCTCCCTAAATTTGTGCATTGTGCATTTCCATTTTATATGTATACTTTTTTCTTAAATCAAAACTTTGAGTTTTCACTCTCCCTTCATCCTATAAAAAAAAAGGAAAATAGATCACAACAAAATGAAAATTTGAGAGTTTACATATGGAAAAAATTTTAAAAAATAACAAATGTAATTAAAGAAAATTTATTCACACACCACAAATGAAAACAAAAGTTTTGTTATCTAAGTTTTGGAAATTCCACTAGTTCAACCCTAATAGCTTGGTATTTTATAAGAAAGAGATTTTTTCTACAAATGTTTTAAAAATGGATATGCATGCTTGAAACTTGTTAAAGATTCAAATGACCTATGGATCCAAACAAATTAAAAGAGAATAACAAACGCTCATTAAATTCTCGTGTGAACGTGTGGTGGGATATTTACCTGAGTCAAACAAGCCATTATTTTGCCCATTTACAAAAAGCTCACCTAACAATCATAGATGATTGTAAAGAGATTTGTCATGCGTAACGGACTAAATTTTTGTAAGAAATGACTTATGGATTGGGAGACAACACTCAGTTAAAAATCCCCCGCCTTCCCCTTTTCCCCGATGATTCGCACTCAACAAATGTATACAAAAGTTTTGTTATCAAAGTTTGGGAAATGACACTAGTCGAACTCTAATACCTTTGAATTTTAGAAGAAAGAGATTTGTTCTATACATGTTTTAAAAATGGATATGCATTCTTGAAACATGCTAAAGATGAAAATGACCTATGGATCCAAACCTTTTAAAGAGAATAACAAACACACATTAAGTTCTCAAGTGAACATGCAGAGGAATATTTACTCGAGTCAAACAAGCCATTATTTTGTCCTTTTACAAAAATCTGACCTAACAATCATAGATGATTGTAAAGTGATTTATTATGCGTAACGGGCTATATTTTTGTAAGAAATGACTTATGGATTGAGAGTAAACACTCAGTTAAAAATCCCCCGCCTGCCCCTTTTCCCCGATGACTGCAAAACCTAATATATAAAATCTAAAACGAGTTTACAATCCTTAAAAATTACAGACACTCTTTGGAATTATCACTCTCAACATTTGTGCATTGTGCATTTCCATTTTAGATGTATACTTTTTTCTTAAATCAAAACTTTGAATTTTTCGCTCTCCCTTCATCCCGTAAAAAAAAAGGAAAATAGATCACAACAAAAAGAAAATTGAAGAGTTTATGTATGGAAAAATTTTTAAACAATAACTAATGTAAGTAAATAAAATTTATTCACAAACCACAAACAAACACAAAAGTTTTGCTATCCAAGTTTGGGAAATTCCACTGGTTAAACCCTAATAGCTTGGAATTTTATAAGAAAGAGATTTCATCTACACATGTTTTAAAAATTGATATGCATGCTTGAAACATGTTAAAGATGCAAATGACCTATGGATCCAAAACTTTTAAAGAGAATAATAAACGCTCATTAAATTCTCAAGTGAACGTGTGATGGAATATTTACCCGAGTAAAAAAAGCCATTATTTTGCCCATTTATAAAAAGCTGACCTAACAATCGTAGATGATTGTAAAGTGATTTATCATGTGTAACGGGCAATATTTTTGTAAGAAATTACTTATGGATTGGGAGTCAACACTCAGTTAAAAATCCCCCGCCTCCCCCTTTTTCCCGATGATTGTAAAACCTAATAAATAAAAACTAAAAAGAGTTTTTTACAATCCATAAAAATTATAGACACTCTTTGGACTTATCTCACTCTAAATTTTTGTGTTGTACATTTCAATTTTAGATGTGTAGTTTTTTATTAAATAAAAAATTTGAGTTTTCACTCTCCCTTCATCCAGTAGACTAAAAGGCAAATAGATCACAACAAATGAAAATTTTAGAGTTGATGTATGGAAAAAAATAAAAAATGTAACTAAAGAAAATTTATCCACACACCACAAATGAACACAAAAGTTTTGTTATCAAAGTTTGGGAAATGACACTTGATGAACCCTAATAGCTTTCGTTTTTATAAGAAAGAGATTTCTTCTACACATTTTTTAAAAATGGATAAGCATGTTTGAAACATGTTAAAGATGCAAATGACCTATGGATCCAAACCTTTTAAAGTGAATAAAAAACTCTCAAATAAATTTTCATGTGAATGTGTGGTGGGATATTTACTCGAGTTTACAAAAAGCTGACCTAACAATCATAGATGATTTTAAAGTAATTTATCATGCGTAACGGGCTATATTTTTGTAAGACATGACTTATGGATTGGCAGTCAACGCTCTATTAAAAATCCCCCGCCTCCCCCTTTTCCCCAACGAATGCAAAACATAACATGTAAAAACTAAAAAAAATTTACAATCCCTAAAAATTACAGACACTCTTTGGAATTATCTCTCTCTACATTTCTGCATTGTGCATTTCCATTTTAGATTTATACTTTTTTCTTAAATCAAAACTTTGAGTTTTCGCTCTCCCTTCATCCCATAAACAAAAAGGAAAATAGATCACAACAAAATGAAAATTTTAGAATTTATGTATGGAAAAAATTTATAACGATAACAAATGTAAGTTAAGAAAATTTATTCACACACCAAAAATGATTACAAAAGTTTTGTTATCCATGTTTTAGAAATTCTACTAGTTCAACCCTAATAACTTGGAATTTTATATGAAAGAGATTTCTTCTACACATGTTTTAAAAATGGATATGTATGCTTGAAACAAGTCAAAGATGAAAATGACCTATGGATCCTAACCTTTTAATGAGAATAATAAAATCTCATTAAATTCTCAAGTGAACGTGCGGTGGGATATTTATCCGAGTCAAACAAGCCATTATTTTGCTTATTTACTAAAACTTGACCAAACAATCGTAGACGATTGTAAAGTGATTTATCATGCGTAACGAGCTATATTTTTGTAAGAAATGACTTATGGATTGGGAATCAACACTCTGTTAAAAATCCTCTGCCTCCCCCTTTTCCCCGACGATTGCAAAACCTAATATATAAAAACTAAAAAGAGTTTACAATCCCAAAAAATTACAGACACTCTTTGGAATTATCTCTCTTTATGTTTGTGCATTGTGCATTTCCAATGTAGATGTATACTTTTTTCTTAAATAAAAATTTTAAGTTTTAGCTCTCCTTTCATCCAGTAAAAAAAAGGGAAAATAGATCACTACAAAATGAAAATATAGATTTTTTGTATGGAAAAAATTTAAAACTATAACATATGTAAGTGAAGAAAATTTATTCACACACCACAAATGATTTCAAAAGTTTTGTTATCCAAGTTTGGGAAATTCCACTAGTTCAACCCTAACAACTTGGAATTTTATAAGAAAGATATTTCCTATATGCATGTTTTAAAAATGGATATGATTGCTTGAAACATGTTAAAGATGCAAATGACCTACGGATCCACACCTTTTAAAGAGAATAACAAACGCTCATTAAATTCTCAAGTGAACGTGGTGTGGGATATTTACCCGAGTCAAATAAGCCCTTATTTTTCCCATTTACAAAAGATGACCTAAAATTCATAGATGATTGGAAATTGATTTAACATGCGTAACGGGCTATATTTTTGTAAGAAATGAGTTATGGATTGGAGTAAACACTCAGTTAAAAATCGCCCGCCTCCCTCTTTACCTCGACGATTGCAAAACCTAATTTATAAAAACTAAAAAGAGTTTACAATCCCTAAAAATTACATATACTCTTTGGCATTATCACTCTCTACATTTTTTCATTGTGCATTTCCATTTTAGATGTAAACTTTTTTCTTAAATCAAAACTTTGAGTTTTCTCTCTCCCTTCATCCCATAAACAAAAAACATAAACAGATCACAACAAAATGAAAATTTTAGAGTTTATGTATGGAAAAAATTAAAAAAAATAACAAATGTAAGTAAAGAAAATTTATTCACACACCACAAATGCACACAAAGGTTTTGTTATCCAAGTGTTGGAAATTCCACTAGTTCAACCCTAATAGCTTAGAATTTTATAAGAAAGAGATTTCTTCTACACATGTTTTAGAAATGGATATGCATACTTGAAATATGTTAAAGATGAAATGGACCTATGGATCCAAACCTCCTAAAGAGAATAACAAAAGCTCATTAAATTCTCAAGTGAACACGCGGTGGGATATTTACCTGAGTCAATCAAGCCATTAATTTGCCCATTTACAAAAAGTTGACCTAACAATCATAGATGATTGTAAAGTGATTTATCATGCATAACGGGCTATATTATTCTAAGAAATGAGTAATGGATAGGGTATCAACACTCAGTTAAAAATCCCCCACCTCCCCCGTTTCCTCGATGATTGCAAAACCTAATATATAAAAACTAAAAAGAGTTTTACTATCTCTAAAAATTACAGACACTCTTTTGAATTATCTCTCTCAAGATTTGTCTATTGTGAATTTCCATTTTAGATGTGTACTTTTTTCTTAAATCAAAACTTTGAGCTTTCCAACTCCCGCAAACAAAAAAGTCAAATAGATCGTAACAAAATGAAAATTTTAGAGTTTATTTGTCGAAAAAATTTAAAACAATAACAATTTTAAGTAAAGAAAATTTTTTCACACACCACATATGAACACAAAAGTTTTGTTATCCAAGTTTGGGAAATTCCACTAGTTCAATCCAAATAGCTTGGAATTTTATCAGAAAAGGATTTCTTCTACACATGTTTTAAAAATGGATATGAATGCTTGAAACATGCTAAAGATGCAAATGACCTATGGATCCAAACCTTTTAAAGAGAATAACAAATGCTCATTAAATTATCGTGGGATATTTACCCGAGTCAAGGAAACCATTATTTTGCCCATTAACAAAAATCTGACCTAACAATCATAGATGATTGTAAATTTATTTATCATGCATAACGGGCTATATTATTGTAAGAAATGACTTATGGAATGGGAGTCACACTCAGTTAAAAATCCCCTGCCTCCTCTTTTTCTCCGACGTTTGCAAAACCTAATATATAAAAACTAAAAAAAGTTTACAATCCCTAAAAATTACAGACACTCTTTGGAATTATCTTTCTCTACCTTTTTTCACTCAGCATTTCCGTTTTAGATGTATACTTTTTTCTTAAATCAAACTTTGTGTTTTCACTCACCCTTCATCCTGTAAAAAAATAAGGCAAATAAATCACAACAAAATGAAAATTTTAGAGTTTACGTATGGAAAAAATTTAAAACAATAAAAATTTTAAGTATATAAAATTTATTCACACACCACAAATGCACACAAAGGTTTTGTTATCTAAGTTTTGGAAATTCCACTAGTTCAACCCTAATAGCTTGGAATTTTATAAGAAAGAGATTTCTTCTACACATGTTTTAAAAATGGATAGGCATGCTTGAAACATGTTAAATATGCAAATGACCTATGGATCCAAACCTTTTAAAGACAATAACAAACACTCATTAAATTCTCAAGTGAACATGCGGTGGGATATTTACTCGAGTCAAACAAGCATTATTTTGCCCATTTACAAAAAGCTGACCTAACAATCATAAATAATTGTAAAATAATTTATCATGCGTAACGGGCTATATTTTTGTAAGAAATGAGTTATGGATAGGATGTCAATACTTTGCTAAAAATCCCCCGCATCCTCCTTTTCCCCGACGATTGCAAAATCTAATATATAAAAACTAAAAAGAGTTTACAATCCCTAAAAATTACAGACACTCTTGGGAATTATCTCTCTCTACATTTGTGCAATGTGTATTTCCATTTTAGATGTATACTTTTTTCATAAATCAAACTTTGTGTTTTCGCTCTCCCTTCATCCCGTAAACAAAAAAGGCAAACATATCACAACAAAAAGAAAATTTTAGAGTTAACGTATTGAAAAAATTAAAACAATAACAAATGTAAGTAAATAAAATTTATTCATACACCACAAGGGAACACAAAAGCTTTTTTCCCCAAGTTTGGGAAATTCCACTAGTTCAACCCTAATAGATTGGAATTTTATAAGAAAGAGATTTCTTCTACACATGTTTTAAAAATTGATGTACATGCTTGAAACATTTTAAAGATGTAAATGACCTATGGATCCAAGCCTCTTAAAGAGAATAATAAACGCTCATTAAATTCTAAAGTCAACATGTGGTTGGATATTTACCCGAGTCAAACAAGCCATTATTTTGTTTATTTACAAAAAGGTGACCTAACAATCATAGATGATTGTAAAGTGATTTATCATGCGTAACGGGCAATATTTTTGTAAGAAATTACTTATGGAATGGGAGTCAACACTCACTTAAAAATCCCCCACTACCCCCTTTTTCCCGACGATTGTAAAACCTAATATATAAAAACTAAAAAGAGTTTAAAATCCCTAAAAAATATAGACACTCTTTGGAATTATCTCATTCTACATTTGAGCATTGTGCATTTCCATTTAGAATGTATACTTTTTTCTTAAATCAAAAGTTTGAGATTTCGCTCTCCCTTCATCTAGTAAAAAAAAAAGGAAAATAGTTCACAACAAAATGAAAATTTTAGAGTTTATGCACGAAACTTTTTTTAAAGAATAAAAAATTTAAGTAAAAAAAAATTACTCACACACCACAAATGATTACAAAATTTTTGTTATCCAAGTTTAGGAAATTCCACTAGTTGAACCCTAATAACTTGGAATTTTATAAGAAAGAGATTTCTTCTACGCATTTTTTTAAAATTGATATGAATGCTTGAAACATGTTAAAGATGCAAATGACCTATGGATCCTATCCTTTTAAAGAGAATAACAAACGCTCGTTAAATTTTCAAGTGAATGTGCTATGGGATATTTATCCGACTCAAAGAAGCCCTTATTTTTCCCATTTATAAATGATGACCTAAAATTCATAGAAGATTGTAAAGTTATTTATCATGCGTAACGGGCTATATTTTTGTAAGAAATGAGTAATGGATTGGAGTAAACACACAGTTAAAAATCCCCCACCTCCTCCTTTTCCTCGTCGATATCAAAACCTAATTTATAAAAACTAAAAAGAGTTTACAATCCCTAAAAATTACAGATACTCTTTGGAATTATCCCTCTCTAAACTTTTTCATTTTAGATGTATACTTTTTTCTTAAATAAAAACATAGAGTTTTCGCTCTCCCTTCATCCCATAAACAAAAAACGTAAACAGATCACAACAAAATAAAAAATTTAGAGATTACGTACAGAAAAAATTTAAAACAAACAGATCACAACAAAATGAAAATTTTAAAGTTGACGTATGGAAAAAATATAAAACAATACCAAATGTAAGTAAATAAAATTTATTCACACACCACAAATGGACACAATGGTTTTGTTATCATAGTTTTTGAAATTCCACTAGTTCAATCCTAATTGCTTGGAATTTTATAAGAAAGAGAATTCTTTTACACTGTTTTTAAAAATAGATATGCATGCTTGAAATATGTTAAAGTTTCAAATGATCTATGGTCCCAAATTTCTTAAAGAGAGTAACAAATGCTCATTAAATTCTCAAGTGAACGTGCAGTGAGATATTTACCCGAGTCAAACAAGCCATTGTTTTGCCCATTTACAAAAAGTTGATCTAACAATCATAGATGATTGTAAAGTGATTTATCATGCATAACGGGCAATATTTTTTAAGAAATGAGTTATGGATTGGAAGTCAACATGCAGTTAGGGTTGAACTCTGCATTTCCATTTTAGATGTATACTTTTTTTTTTTAAATCAAACTTTGTGTTTTTGCTCTCCCTTCATCCCGTAAAAAAAAAGGCAAACAGATCACAACTAAATGAAAATTTTAGAGTTTACGTATGGAAAAAATTTAAAACAATAAAAAATGTAAGTAAATAAAAATTTTCACACACCACAAATGAACACAAAATTTTTGTTCCCCAAGTTTGGGAAATTCCTCTAGTTCAACCCTAATAGCTTGGAATTTTATAAGAAAGAGATTTCTTCTACACGTGTTAAAAATTGATATGCATGCTTGAAACTTGTTAAAAATTCAAATGACATATGGATCCAAACCATTTAAAGAGAATAATAAACACACATTAAATTCTCAAGTGAACGCGCGGTGGGATATTTACCCGAGTCAAACAAGCCATTAATTTAACTATTTACAAAAAGCAGACCTAACAATCGTAGATGATTGTAAAGTGATTTATCATTCGTAACAGGCTATATTTTTTTAAGAAATCACTTATGGATTGGAAGTCAACACGCAGTTAAAATTCCCCCCCTCCCCCTTTTCCCCGACGATTGTAAAACCTAATATATAAAAACAAAAAAGAGTTTACAATCCCTAAAAATTATAGACCCTCTTTTGAATTATCTCTCTCTACATTTGTGTATTGTGCATTTCCATTTTAGATGTATACTTTTTTCTTAAATAAATATTTTTAGTTTTAGCTCTCCTTTCATCCTATAGACAAAAAAGGCAAAAAACTCACAACAAAATGAAAATTTTAGAGTTTATATATGGAAAGAAATTTAAAACAATAACAAATGTAAGTAAAGAAAAATTAATCACACACCACACACAAACACAAAAGTTTTGTTATCCAAGTTTGGGAAATTCCACTAGTTCAACCCTAATCGCTGTAAATTTTATAAGAAAAAGATTTTTTCTACACATGTTTTAAAAATGGATATGCATGGTTGAAAAATTTTAATAATACAAATGACCTATGGATCCAAACCTTTTAAAGAGAATAACAAACACTCATTAAATTCTCAAGTGAACGTGCTGTGGGATATTTACCCGAGTGAAACAAACCGTTATTTTGCCCATTTACAAAATGCTAACCTAACAATCTTAGATGATTTTAAACTGATTTATCATGCATAACAGGCTATATTTTTGTAAGAAAGGACTTATGGTTTGCGAGTCAACACTCAATTAAAAATCCACGGCCTCCCCCTTTTCCCCGACAATTACAAAACCTAATATATAAAAACTAAAAAGAGTTTTTTACAATCCCTTAAAATTATAGACACACTTTGGAATTATTTCCCTCTACATTTTGGCATTGTGCATTTCGAATTTTAGATGTATACTTTTTTCTTAAATCAAAACATTGAGTTTTCGCTCTCCCTTTATCCCCTCAACAAAAAAGGCAAATACATCACAACAAAATGAAAATATTAGAGTTTATGTATGGAAAAAGTTTAAAACAATAAAAAATGTAAGTAAAGAAAATTTACTCACACATCACAAATGAACACAAAAGTTTTTTTTATCAAAGTTTGGGAAATTCCACTAGTTGAAGCATAATGGTTTGGAATTTTATAAGAAAGAGTATATTCTACACATGTTTTAAAAATGGATATGAATGCATGAAACATGTCAAAGATGAAAATGACCTATGGATCCAAACCTTTTAAAGAGAATAATAAACACTCATTAAATTCTGAAGTGAACGTGCGGTGGGATATTTACCCGAGTCAAATAAGCCCTTATTTTGCCCATTTACAAAAAGATTAATCATAGATGATTGTAAAGTGATTTATCATGCTTAACGGGCTATATTTTTGTAAGAAATAATATATGGATTGGAGTAAACACTCAGTTAAAAATCCCTCGCCTACACCTTTTCCTTGACGATCGCAAAACCTAATTTATAAAAACTAAAAAGAGTTTACAATCCCTAAAAATTACAGACACTCTTTGGAATTATCTCTTTCTCTACATATTTTCATTGTGCATTTCCATTTTAGATGTATAATTTTTTCTTTAATCAAAACTTTGAGTTTTCCCTCTCCCTTCCTCCCATAAACAAAAAAGGTAAACAGATCACAACAAAATAAAAATTTTAGAGTTTGCTTATGGAAAAAAAATTTAAAACAATAACAAATGTAAGTGAAGAAAATTTATTCACACACGACAAATGCACACAAAGGTTTTGTTATCCAAGTGTTGGAAATTCCACTACTTCAACCCTAATTGCTTTGAATTTTATAAGAAGGAGATTTCTACTACACATGTTTTAGGGTAAGAAATGAGTCATGGAAAGGGTGTCAACACTTAGTTAAGAATCCCCTGCCTACCCGTTTTCCCCGACTTTGCAAAACATAATATATAAAAACTAAAAAGAAGTTAAAATCCCTAAAAATTACACACACTCTTTGGAATTATCTCTCTCGACAATTGTGCATTGTGTATTTCCATTTTAGATGTATACTTTTTTCTAAAATAAAAACTTTGAGTTTTTACACACCCTTCATCTTGTAAAAAAAGGGAAATAGATTGCAACAAAATAAAAATTTAAGAGTTTATGTATGGAAGAAATTTAAAACAATAAGAAATGTAAGTAAAGATATTTTATTCACACGCCACAAATGAACACAAAAGTTTCTTTATCCAAGTTTGGGAAATTCCACTAGTTCAACCCTATTAGATTGGAATTTTATAAGAAAGAGATTTTTATACACATGTTTTGAAAATGGATATCTATGGTTGAAACATATTAAAGGTGCAAATGACCTACGGATCCAAACCTTTTAAAGAGAATAACAAACGCTCATTAAATTCTCAAGTGAACGTGCGATGGGATATTTACCGGAGTCAAACTACCCATTATTTTTCTCAATTACAAAAAGCTGACCTAACAATCATAGATGATTGTAAAGTGATTTATCATACGTAACGACCTATATTTTTGTAAGAAATGACCTATGGATTGGGAGTCAACACACATATAAAAATCCCCCACCTCCCTTTTTTCCCCGAAGATTGCAAAACCTAATATATAAAAACTAAAAAGAGTTTACAATCCCTAAAAACTACATACACTCTTTGGAATTATCTCTTCTATATTTTTTCATAGGGCATTTCCATTTTAAATGTATTTTTTTTCTTAAATCCAAACTTTGAGTTTTCGCTCTCCCTTCATCCAAAAAACAAAAAAGGCAAACAGATCTCAACAAAATGAAAATTTTAGAGTTTACGTATGGAAAAAATTTAAAAAAATAAAATATGTAAGTAAATAAAATTTATTCACACACCAAAAATGAACACAAATGTTTTGTTATCCATGTTTTGGAAATTCCACTAGTTCAACTCTAACAGCTTGGAATTTCATAAGAAAGAGATTTCTTCTACACATGTTTTAAAATAGATATGCAAGCTTGAAATATGATAAAGATGCAAATGAACTATGGAACCAAACCTCTTAAAGAGAATAACAAACGCTCATTAAATTCTCAATTTAACGTGTAGTGGGATATTTACCCGAGTCAAACAAGCCATTATTTTTCCCATTTAAAAAGAGCTAACCTAACAATCATAGATGAATGTAAAGTATTTTATCATATGTAATGGGCTATATTTTTGTAAGAAATGAGTTATGGATAGGGTGTAAACACTCTGTTAAAAATCCTCGGCCTCCCCCTTTTTCCCATCAATTGCAAAACCGTATATATGAAAACTAAAAAGAGTTTCAAAATCCCTAAATATTACAGGCATTCTTTTGAATTATCTCTCTAATGATTTTTGCATTGTGCATTTTCATTTTAGATGTATACTTTTTTCTTAAATCAAAACTTTGAGTTTTCGTTCTCCCTTCATCCCGTAAACAAAAAAGGCAAATACATCATAACAAAATGAAAATTTTAGAGTTTATGTATGAAAAAAAGTTAAAACAATAACAAATGTAAGTAAATAAAATTCTTTCACACACCACAAATGAACACAAAATATTTGTTATCCAAGTTTGGGAAATTCCACTAGTTCAGCCGTAATAGCTTGGAATTTTATAAGAAAGGGATTTCTTCTACACATGTTTTAAAAATGGATATGCGTGCTTGAAACAAGGTAAAGATGCAAATGACCTATGGATCCAAACCTTTTAAAGAGAATAACAAACGCTCATTAAATTATCAAGTGAACGTGGGGTGGGATTTTTACCCGAGTCAAACAAGCCATTATTTTGTCCATTAACAAAAAGCTGACCTAGCAATCATATATGATTGTAAATTGATTTCTAATGTGTAAAGGGCTATATTATTGTAATAAATGACTTATGGATTGGCAGTCAACACTCCGTTAAAAATCCCCCCTCCCCCTTTGCCCCGACGTTTAAAAATTCTAATATTTAAAAACTAAAAAGGGTTTACAAACTCTAAAAATTACTAACACCTTTTTGCAATTATCTCTTTCTACATTTGTGCATTGTCCATTTCCATTATATATATATATATATATACTTTTTTTTTAAATCAAAACTTTGTTTTAGCTCTCCCTTCATCCCGTTAACAAAAAAGGGAAATAGATCACAACAAAATGTAAATTTAAGATTTTAAGTAAGGAAATTTTTTTAAAAAATAACAAATGTAAGTAAAGAAAATTTATTCGCACACCGCAAATGAACATAAAATTTTCACCAAATTGAAAATTTAACATTTTAAGTATGGAATTTTTTTAAAAAAATAACAAATGTAAGTAAAGAAAATTTATTCACACACCGCAAATGAACACAAAATTTTTGTTATCCAAGTTTGGGAAATTCCACTAGTTCAACCCTATTAGATTGGAATTTTATAAGAGATAAATTTCTTCTACACATTTTTTAAAAATGGATATGCATGCTTGAAACATGTTAAAGATGCAAATGACCTATGGATCCAAACCTTTTAAAGAGAAAAAAAAACGCTCATTAAATTCTCAATTGAACGTGCGATGGGATATTTACCCGAGTCAAACAACCCAATATTTTGCTCATTTACAAAAAGCTGACCTAACAATAATAGATGATTGTAAAGTGATTTATCATGCGTAATGGGCTATATTTTCTTAAGAAATGACTTATGGATTGGGAGTCAACACTCAGTTAAAAATCCCGTGCCTCGCCTTTTTCCTCGATGATTGCAAAATATAATATATACAAACTAAAAATAGTTTACAATCCCTAAAAATTACAGACACACTTTGTAATTATCTCTCTCTACATTTGAGCATTGTGCATTTCTGATGTAGAATTTTAGTTACATCGACTTTTATACCTCGCAAGCGTACGAATCGTTCATGTAATCTAGCAGTAAGCGAGGGTCATATCCACAGGGAGGATTGAATTTCGTGTATTCTTTAGTCAACTAGCCTAACCAAATATGATGAATTAATATGAACTAAACACTAATTATATCCTAAATTATCAAGCAATAATTTAATTAACTACTTGCACAACAGGAAACGTCAACTCTGGATTTTACCGTGATTCGTGCCTCTCTCGAGCGCCACGTAACCACGAATCCGGATTCTCAATCCTTGCGTCTAGCCCCTCTCGGGCGCCTAGAGTTAATGACAAAGATCGGATTACAATAGAATGCAGAGAATTAATTTCCTATTTTGATGATGCTAAAATTATCAACTTTGGATTTTACCGTGATTCGTGCCTCTCTCGAGCGCCACGTAACCACGAATCCGAATTCTCAATCCTTGCGTCTAGCCCCTCTCGGGCGCCTAGAGTTAAAGACAGAAATCGGATTAAAATACCAAAATCTAACCTCAATTATAATCTTACCCTAATTAACTAATTTAATCAAATATCAAGAAAACAAGTCTTAAATAAAATTAATTATCAAATCAGATTCAATTAACATTCAAAACCTAAGTTCAAACCATATAAAAAATCAAATTCAATAATGACGAATTACTCCCCTTCTTCCTCCTCTCGCTCGGGCAGCAACTCGTTCTCACGGGTGCTGTGATTTCCGGAAATTGGTGGCGTCGGGTAGCAATAGTCAGTGGCCGGAGGTAGAGACGACGCCGGCGACGACGGTTAGAAGCCGACGGACGGAGGTAACGTCCGGCGAAGAGCGAAACAGAGCTAACGTTCTCTAACCGGCTCTCTCGAGTCTCGGTTGGAGTCGGAATGGCTCCGGGACTGGTCGGAATATGTAAACGACGCCGGATGATGGTCGAAAAGAAGAAGTGGCACCGGAGAAGCCCTCTCGGATCCCCTCCCGGCCTGGCGAGCGACTGTCGAACTCACCTCGACGGAGACTCTCTCAAGCTCTCCTCGGGTTTGTTCTCAGTTGCTGGACGGCGGTGGACGGCGGTGGACGACGGTGGCGTGGCGAAAGGTCTTGGCCGGCGAACAGCGGTGGGGAACTCCTCTCGGGTCCCCCCTCTCGGGTCCCCTTTCGACCCCCTCTGTTTCGACGCCCCTCTCTTCCTTTCATACCATCTCCTTTATTTTAAAACGATTTGACCTAAAAATCACCTCCATTTCACTAAGGGCATTTTGGTAAATATCTCCTTCTCCACCAAAATTCTCCTGAAATTCCATAATTAAATCTATAAAAAGTATTTCAGGAAGAAATAAACCTTAAAAACAATGAAATATAATTCAGGAGAGAAAACTATGCAATATCGACAGTGATTAATGCCAAATTCAATAAATGCTCATTTCATTTGAAAACCAATAAATAACCACCTATAACACAATTATAAAGGTTATTCTATTATAATTAACTTAGTTCTCATGTCAGAATATGACATCTATCACACCCCCAAACCTAAATCTTTGCTAGTCCCTAGCAAAACAACAATCGAACCAAAATTAAGCCTAGGAAAACAAAATACCACTTTCGTAGGGAACACGATTGCATTTAGCGCATGCAACAAGCCGTTAAACCCCTACTTTACAGTAGTGGACGAGTTGTGTCTCGTGAGGGTTTGCATGGAATTTACCCACAAAATTCATCTAAATCAATAATATAAAAAGAAAAAAACTGAAGAAAATTTACTCCTCATTAGTATATGACTAACATTTAGTATCGTAAAATATTTGAAAATCATATGAGATCTTGCGAAATTTGAAAACCTGTGTAAAATATAGCCTATTATCAATCCAAATACACTCATTGTTACTCCACCTGAACCAATGTGACCCATAAGCAATTACTTCAACAGAACAAAGAGGCAACAAATAACAATAAAATCCTGGTCACATCACAATTAAGAGAAAATAGTAGAGTAAGCCTGTTGTCTGACAATCTCACAAAAGAAATATACCAATTTCAATCTTGACTTGCAACTTCTTTCAAATTACAATTCATCTTCAAAGTTAAGAAACTCATTGCTTCCAGATTGAAAACCATTTTACGCTATTACCAGCGCACTTTTGCTATTACCAGCGTAATTTTTGTTTCACTGAATACTTTTGGTATTACCACCATTTTGTATTCGTCTTCACTACACATGCACTTATTTTTAAGTAACCAACTGTTCTGGTGCATGACCCTGGGTTTGCCCAGGCTGTTTCTGAAGTTATCTGTCTTTTGCAAGCAAGAGTATTTCCCTTCGCATTCTTACATTACAACAGGGAATTTCACTGAGGTATAAAAAAGATTGAGTTCAAACAGGCATACAAGGCTATTTAGACTAACATAGATCAACACTAGATTTACATGTTCTCTTTTGCAACTAAGTTCCAAGTCTAATGCAATAGTAAGTTATCCCATTGAATTCTCATGAATCACAACAAATGATATCAGATTTCTCTTAGGCATATTCTACACAATTTTATGAAAATTTTTGAAACACATTTGAACAACTTATTTTAACTCTACTAATGTTAACCACATACTAAGAGGAGTAATTTGAAAACCGGTAACAGAAATCAAAAGAAAATTATTGCTAAGACATAAAAGAGTCGTTTTCCCCCCCAAACCTAAACCTGACATTGTCCTCAATGGGGAAAAATTAAAACACTATAACGACTACAAAAAAAAAAAAAAATAATAATAATAATAATAAAGACCCCCAGGAATGATACATAGTCTCCCTCGAAGAAGGTTTACTCGTATCAGCCGTACCCGTAGGTAATCATCCGTAGATGAAACCGCTATCCCACATCACACTTTGAAGAAATCTCCGTGTGACTGGCCACTGAAGGCAGCAGGAATCACGCGCTGAACACAAGTCCTTAAGTTACTCACCATAAGGTTTTCATTCAATACTTCAAGATCGAACTGGTCAATCCCAGAACGGTTGTTTGAGTACAGACCTCTCAAACTAGGGACCAAAAGTCTGGTCATCGACTACCGGAACCATATATGCTCTCAGCCGGTAAGAGAGTATGAATAAACCAAAAAATAAAATAAAAATAAAAATAAAAATAAAACTGTAATGTACAAAGGGATAGAAACGTGGGGATTGCCCACAATGTGCTAAGTTTATAGTCGTCAGCAAGACTCTGACGCATTCAAGATGAAAGGACAGGTTCCTCCAAGAAAATCACCATCACCTCCTCTGGTGTGGGGACATTCTCAAGATACGGTTTGAGCCTCTGACCGTTAACTTTGAAGATCGACCCGTCTCCGTGATTGCGGATCTCAATTGCGCCATGAGGAAACATCCGTGTGACCTCAAATGGACCGGACCACCTGGATCTTAGCTTCCCTGCTGCAGGTAACTGTAATGGTTCACCCTGATTGGCCATGGTAGCTCCTACTTTGACTTCGGGTGTTTTTCTACAAATCTGTTCTACCTTTTCAACAAAGGGAGCTAATGGTCCACCTAGGGAACGGCGCCCGTGCATAAAAACACAAAAAGAAACAAAACGAACTATCAAATTAAGCTAACAAACTCACTACTAAAAATATGAACTAACTAGAAGAAATAAAAACAATTCCATACAAAATCACCAAGCTAAAATTATGAAAGCAAAAAATAAAAATAAAAAAATAAAAATAAAATAAAAAAAATGAAATAAAAAATAAAAAATAAAAATAAAAAATAAAAATAAATAAAAATATATAAAAATAAAAAATAAAATAAAATAAAAATAAATCTAACCTAAGACCATGGAGAACAAAGAAATACACTTAATACGTGCCTCCCCGGCAACGGCGCCAAAAACTTGATGTAGAATTTTAGTTACATCGACTTTTATACCTCGCAAGCGTACGAATCGTTCATGTAATCTAGCAGTAAGCGAAGGTCATATCCACAGGGAGGATTGAATTTCGTGTATTCTTCAGTCAACTAGCCTAACCAAATATGATGAATTAATATGAACTAAACACTAATTATATCCTAAATTATCAAGCAATAATTTAATTAACTACTTGCACAACAGGAAACGTCAACTCTGGATTTTACCGTGATTCGTGCCTCTCTCGAGCGCCACGTAACCACGAATCCGGATTCTCAATCCTTGCGTCTAGCCCCTCTCGGGCGCCTAGAGTTAATGACAAAGATCGGATTACAATAGAATGCAGAGAATTAATTTCCTATTTTGATGATGCTAAAATTATCAACTTTGGATTTTACCGTGATTCGTGCCTCTCTCGAGCGCCACGTAACCACGAATCCGAATTCTCAATCCTTGCGTCTAGCCCCTCTCGGGCGCCTAGAGTTAAAGACAGAAATCGGATTAAAATACCAAAATCTAACCTCAATTATAATCTTACCCTAATTAACTAATTTAATCAAATATCAAGAAAACAAGTCTTAAATAAAATTAATTATCAAATCAGATTCAATTAACATTCAAAACCTAAGTTCAAACCATATAAAAAATCAAATTCAATAATGACGAATTACTCCCCTTCTTCCTCCTCTCGCTCGGGCAGCAACTCGTTCTCACGGGTGCTGTGATTTCCGGAAATTGGTGGCGTCGGGTAGCAATAGTCAGTGGCCGGAGGTAGAGACGACGCCGGCGACGACGGTTAGAAGCCGACGGACGGAGGTAACGTCCGGCGAAGAGCGAAACAGAGCTAACGTTCTCTAACCGGCTCTCTCGAGTCTCGGTTGGAGTCGGAATGGCTCCGGGACTGGTCGGAATATGTAAACGACGCCGGATGATGGTCGAAAAGAAGAAGTGGCACCGGAGAAGCCCTCTCGGATCCCCTCCCGGCCTGGCGAGCGACTGTCGAACTCACCTCGACGGAGACTCTCTCAAGCTCTCCTCGGGTTTGTTCTCAGTTGCTGGACGGCGGTGGACGGCGGTGGACGACGGTGGCGTGGCGAAAGGTCTTGGCCGGCGAACAGCGGTGGGGAACTCCTCTCGGGTCCTCCCTCTCGGGTCCCCTTTCGACCCCCTCTGTTTCGACGCCCCTCTCTTCCTTTAATACCATCTCCTTTATTTTAAAACGATTTGACCTAAAAATCACCTCCATTTCACTAAGGGCATTTTGGTAAATATCTCCTTCTCCACCAAAATTCTCCTGAAATTCCATAATTAAATCTATAAAAAGTATTTCAGGAAGAAATAAACCTTAAAAACAATGAAATATAATTCAGGAGAGAAAACTATGCAATATCGACAGTGATTAATGCCAAATTCAATAAATGCTCATTTCATTTGAAAACCAATAAATAACCACCTATAACACAATTATAAAGGTTATTCTATTATAATTAACTTAGTTCTCATGTCAGAATATGACATCTATCACACCCCCAAACCTAAATCTTTGCTAGTCCCTAGCAAAACAACAATCGAACCAAAATTAAGCCTAGGAAAACAAAATACCACTTTCGTAGGGAACACGATTGCATTTAGCGCATGCAACAAGCCGTTAAACCCCTACTTTACAGTAGTGGACGAGTTGTGTCTCGTGAGGGTTTGCATGGAATTTACCCACAAAATTCATCTAAATCAATAATATAAAAAGAAAAAAACTGAAGAAAATTTACTCCTCATTAGTATATGACTAACATTTAGTATCGTAAAATATTTGAAAATCATATGAGATCTTGCGAAATTTGAAAACCTGTGTAAAATATAGCCTATTATCAATCCAAATACACTCATTGTTACTCCACCTGAACCAATGTGACCCATAAGCAATTACTTCAACAGAACAAAGAGGCAACAAATAACAATAAAATCCTGGTCACATCACAATTAAGAGAAAATAGTAGAGTAAGCCTGTTGTCTGACAATCTCACAAAAGAAATATACCAATTTCAATCTTGACTTGCAACTTCTTTCAAATTACAATTCATCTTCAAAGTTAAGAAACTCATTGCTTCCAGATTGAAAACCATTTTACGCTATTACCAGCGCACTTTTGCTATTACCAGCGTAATTTTTGTTTCACTGAATACTTTTGGTATTACCACCATTTTGTATTCGTCTTCACTACACATGCACTTATTTTTAAGTAACCAACTGTTCTGGTGCATGACCCTGGGTTTGCCCAGGCTGTTTCTGAAGTTATCTGTCTTTTGCAAGCAAGAGTATTTCCCTTCGCATTCTTACATTACAACAGGGAATTTCACTGAGGTATAAAAAAGATTGAGTTCAAACAGGCATACAAGGCTATTTAGACTAACATAGATCAACACTAGATTTACATGTTCTCTTTTGCAACTAAGTTCCAAGTCTAATGCAATAGTAAGTTATCCCATTGAATTCTCATGAATCACAACAAATGATATCAGATTTCTCTTAGGCATATTCTACACAATTTTATGAAAATTTTTGAAACACATTTGAACAACTTATTTTAACTCTACTAATGTTAACCACATACTAAGAGGAGTAATTTGAAAACCGGTAACAGAAATCAAAAGAAAATTATTGCTAAGACATAAAAGAGTCGTTTTCCCCCCCAAACCTAAACCTGACATTGTCCTCAATGGGGAAAAGTTAAAACACTATAACGACTACAAAAAAAAAAAAAAATAATAATAATAATAATAAAGACCCCCAGGAATGATACATAGTCTCCCTCGAAGAAGGTTTACTCGTATCAGCCGTACCCGTAGGTAATCATCCGTAGATGAAACCGCTATCCCACATCACACTTTGAAGAAATCTCCGTGTGACTGGCCACTGAAGGCAGCAGGAATCACGCGCTGAACACAAGTCCTTAAGTTACTCACCATAAGGTTTTCATTCAATACTTCAAGATCGAACTGGTCAATCCCAGAACGGTTGTTTGAGTACAGACCTCTCAAACTAGGGACCAAAAGTCTGGTCATCGACTACCGGAACCATATATGCTCTCAGCCGGTAAGAGAGTATGAATAAACCAAAAAATAAAATAAAAATAAAAATAAAAATAAAACTGTAATGTACAAAGGGATAGAAACGTGGGGATTGCCCACAATGTGCTAAGTTTATAGTCGTCAGCAAGACTCTGACGCATTCAAGATGAAAGGACAGGTTCCTCCAAGAAAATCACCATCACCTCCTCTGGTGTGGGGACATTCTCAAGATACGGTTTGAGCCTCTGACCGTTAACTTTGAAGATCGACCCGTCTCCGTGATTGCGGATCTCAATTGCGCCATGAGGAAACATCCGTGTGACCTCAAATGGACCGGACCACCTGGATCTTAGCTTCCCTGCTGCAGGTAACTGTAATGGTTCACCCTGATTGGCCATGGTAGCTCCTACTTTGACTTCGGGTGTTTTTCTACAAATCTGTTCTACCTTTTCAACAAAGGGAGCTAATGGTCCACCTAGGGAACGGCGCCCGTGCATAAAAACACAAAAAGAAACAAAACGAACTATCAAATTAAGCTAACAAACTCACTACTAAAAATATGAACTAACTAGAAGAAATAAAAACAATTCCATACAAAATCACCAAGCTAAAATTATGAAAGCAAAAAATAAAAATAAAAAAATAAAAATAAAATAAAAAAAATGAAATAAAAAATAAAAAATAAAAATAAAAAATAAAAATAAATAAAAATATATAAAAATAAAAAATAAAATAAAATAAAAATAAATCTAACCTAAGACCATGGAGAACAAAGAAATACACTTAATACGTGCCTCCCCGGCAACGGCGCCAAAAACTTGATGTAGAATTTTAGTTACATCGACTTTTATACCTCGCAAGCGTACGAATCGTTCATGTAATCTAGCAGTAAGCGAAGGTCATATCCACAGGGAGGATTGAATTTCGTGTATTCTTCAGTCAACTAGCCTAACCAAATATGATGAATTAATATGAACTAAACACTAATTATATCCTAAATTATCAAGCAATAATTTAATTAACTACTTGCACAACAGGAAACGTCAACTCTGGATTTTACCGTGATTCGTGCCTCTCTCGAGCGCCACGTAACCACGAATCCGGATTCTCAATCCTTGCGTCTAGCCCCTCTCGGGCGCCTAGAGTTAATGACAAAGATCGGATTACAATAGAATGCAGAGAATTAATTTCCTATTTTGATGATGCTAAAATTATCAACTTTGGATTTTACCGTGATTCGTGCCTCTCTCGAGCGCCACGTAACCACGAATCCGAATTCTCAATCCTTGCGTCTAGCCCCTCTCGGGCGCCTAGAGTTAAAGACAGAAATCGGATTAAAATACCAAAATCTAACCTCAATTATAATCTTACCCTAATTAACTAATTTAATCAAATATCAAGAAAACAAGTCTTAAATAAAATTAATTATCAAATCATATTCAATTAACATTCAAAACCTAAGTTCAAACCATATAAAAAATCAAATTCAATAATGACGAATTACTCCCCTTCTTCCTCCTCTCGCTCGGGCAGCAACTTGTTCTCACGGGTGCTGTGATTTCCGGAAATTGGTGGCGTCGGGTAGCAATAGTCAGTGGCCGGAGGTAGAGACGACGCCGGCGACGACGGTTAGAAGCCGACGGACGGAGGTAACGTCCGGCGAAGAGCGAAACAGAGCTAACGTTCTCTAACCGGCTCTCTCGAGTCTCGGTTGGAGTCGGAATGGCTCCGGGACTGGTCGGAATATGTAAACGACGCCGGATGATGGTCGAAAAGAAGAAGTGGCACCGGAGAAGCCCTCTCGGATCCCCTCCCGGCCTGGCGAGCGACTGTCGAACTCACCTCGACGGAGACTCTCTCAAGCTCTCCTCGGGTTTGTTCTCAGTTGCTGGACGGCGGTGGACGGCGGTGGACGACGGTGGCGTGGCGAAAGGTCTTGGCCGGCGAACAGCGGTGGGGAACTCCTCTCGGGTCCTCCCCTGTTTCCGGTCAAAGTCCTCTGTTTTTCTCTCCTCCTCTTCTCTTTACGCTCTCTTCTCTTCACGCTCCTTTCTTTCGGGTTTTCCCTCTCGGGTCCCCCCTCTCGGGTCCCCTTTCGACCCCCTCTGTTTCGACGCCCCTCTCTTCCTTTAATACCATCTCCTTTATTTTAAAACGATTTGACCTAAAAATCACCTCCATTTCACTAAGGGCATTTTGGTAAATATCTCCTTCTCCACCAAAATTCTCCTGAAATTCCATAATTAAATCTATAAAAAGTATTTCAGGAAGAAATAAACCTTAAAAACAATGAAATATAATTCAGGAGAGAAAACTATGCAATATCGACAGTGATTAATGCCAAATTCAATAAATGCTCATTTCATTTGAAAACCAATAAATAACCACCTATAACACAATTATAAAGGTTATTCTATTATAATTAACTTAGTTCTCATGTCAGAATATGACATCTATCACACATTTTAGATGTATACTTTTTTCTTAAAACAAAACTTTGTGTTTTCGCTCTCCCTTTATCCCGTAAACAAAAAAGCTAAATAAATCAAAACAAAATGAAAATTTCAGAGTTTATGAATGGAAAAATTTAAAACAATAACAAATGTAAGTAAAGAAAATTTATTCACGCACCACAAATGAACACAAAATATTTGTTATCCAAGTTTGGGACATTCCTCTAGTTCAACCCTAATACCTTTGAATTTTATAAGAAAGAGATTTCTTCTACACATGTTTTAAAAATGGATGTGCATGCTTGAAACATGTTAAAGATGCAAATGACCTATGGATCGCTCATTAAATTCTCAAGTGAACGTGCGGTGGGATATTTACCCAAGTCAAACAAGCCATTATTTTGCCCATTCACGAAAAACTAACCTAACAATCATAGATGATTGTAAAGTGATTTATCATGCGTAACGAGCTATATTTTTTAAGAAATGACTTATGTATTTAGAGTCAACACTCAGTTAAAAATCCCCCGCCTCCCCCTTTTCCCCGATGATTGCAAAACCTAATATATAAAAACAAAAAAGAGTTGTACAATCCCTAAAAATTAGAGACAATCTTTGGCATTATATCTCCCTACATTTATGCATTCTGCATTTCCATTTTAGATGTATTTTTTTTCTCAAATCAAAACTTTGAGTATTCGATCTCCCTTCATCCTGTAAAAAAACAAGTAAAATAGATCACAACAAAATGAAAATTTTAGAGTTTATGTATAGAAAATTTTTTAAAAAATAACAAATGTTAGTAAAGAAAATTTATTAACACACTACAAATGACACAAAAGTTTTGTTATCCAAGTTTGCTAAATTCCACTAGTTGAATCCTAATAGCTTGGAATTTTATAACAAAGAGATTTCTTCTAAACATGTTTTAAAAATGAATATACATTCTTGAAACATGTTAAAGAAGCAAATGACCTATGGAACCAAACCTTTTAAAAGGAATAACAAAAGCCCATTAAATTCTCAAGTGAACATGCGGTGGGATATTTAAGCCATTATTTTGCCCATTAACAAAAAACTAACCTAACAATCATAGATGATTTTAAAGTGATTTATCATACTTAATGGGCTATATTTTTGTAAGAAATGAGTTATGGAATGGGAGTCAACACTCAGTTAAAAACCCTTCGCCTCCTCCTTTTCCCCGACGATTGCAAAACCTAATATATAAAAACTAAAAAGAGTTTTTCACTCGGTAAAAATTACAGACACTCTTTGGAATTATCTCTCTCTAAATTTGTGCATTGGTCATTTCCATTTTAGATGTATAATTTTTTCTTAAGTCAAACCTTTGAGTTTTAGCTCTCCCTTCATCCTGTTAACAAAAAAGGCAAATAGATAACAACAAAAAGAAACTTTTCGAGTTTCTGCATGGAAAAAATTTAAAACAATAACAAATTTAAGTAAAGATAATTTATTCACAAATGAACACAAAAATTTTGTTGTCCAAGTCTGGAAAATTCTACTAATTCAAACCTAATAGCTTGGAATTTTATAAGAAAGAGATTTCTTCTACACATGTTTTAAAAATGGATATGCATTCTTGAAACATGTTAAAGATGCATATGACCTATGGATCAAAACCATTTAAAGAGAATAACAAACGCTCATTAATTTCTCAAGTGAACGTGGTGTGGGATATTTACCCGAGTCAAACAAGCCATTATTTTACCCATTTACATAAAACTGACCTAACAATCATAGATGATTGTAAATTGATTTATCATGCGTCACGGGTTATATTATTGTAAGAAATGACTTATGGATTGGGAGTCAACACTCAGTTAAAAATCCCCAGCCTCCCCTTTTTGTCCGACGATTGCAAAACCTAATATTTAAAAACATAGAGTTTACAACCCTAGAAACTAAAGACAATCTTTGAAATTATCTCTCTATCCTAGAAACTAAAGACACTCTCTGAAATTATCTCTCTCTAAATTTTTGTATCGTGCATTTCCATTTTAGATGTATACTTTTTTCTTAAATAAAAACTTTAAGTATTCACTCTCCTGTCATCCCGTAAACACAAAATGAAAATATTAGAGTTTATGTATGGAAAAAAATTAAAACAATAACAAATGTATGTAAAGAGAATTTATTCACACACCACAAATGAACAAAAAAGTTTTGTTTTCCAAGTTTGGGAAATTCCACTAGTTCAACCCTAATAGATTGGAATTTTATAATAAAGAGATTTCTTCTACACATATTTTAAAAATGGATATGCATGCTTGAAACATGTTAAAGATCCAAATGACATATGGATCCAAACCATTTAAAGAGAATAAAAAATGCTCATTAAATTCTAAAGTGAACGTGGGGTGGGATATGTACCAGAGTTAAACAAGCCATTATTTTGTCAATTTACAAAACGCTGACCTAACAATCATAGATGATTTTAAACTAATTTATCTTGTGTGACATGCGATATTATTTTAAGAAATGACGAATGGATTAGGAGTCAACACTCAGTTAAAAATCCCCTGCCTCCCCCTTTTCCCATACGATTGCAAAACCTAAATTATAAAAACTAAAAAGAGTTTAAAATTCCTAAAAATTATAGAATCTCTTTGGAATTATCTTTCTCAACATTTTTGCATTGCGCATTTCCATTTTAGATGTATATTTTTTTCTTCAATCAAAATTTTGAGTTTTCGGTCTCCCATCATCCTATAAACAAAAAATGCAAATAGATCATAAAAAAATAAAAATTTAGTAGTTTATGTAAGGAAAAACATTAAAATGATAACAAATGTAAGTAAAGAAAATTTATTCACACAACACAAATGAATAAAAAAGTTTTGTTATCTAAGTTTGGGAAATTCGACTAGTTCAACCCTAATTGCTTGGAATTTTAGAAGAAAGAGATTTCTTCTACACATGTTTTAAAAATGGATATGCATGCTTGAAACATGTTAAAGACGCAAATGACCAATGGATACAAACCTTTTAAAGAGAATAACAAATGCTCATTAAATTCTCAAGTGAACATGCGGTGGGATATTTACTTGAGTCAAACAAGCCATTATTTTTTCCATTTACAAAAAGCATACCTGACAATCATATATGATTAATCATGTGTAAGGGCTAATTTTTGTAAGAAATTACTTTTGGATTGGGAGTCAACACTCAGTTAAAAATCCCCTGCCTCCCCCTTTTCCCCGACGATTGCAAAACCTAACATATATAAACTAAAAAGAGTTTACAATCCCTAAAAATTACAGACACTCTTTGGAAATATATCTCTCTACATTTTTTATTGTGCATTTCCATCTTAGATGTATACTTTTTTCTTAAATCAAAACTTTGGGTTTTCGCTATGCCTTCTTCCCGTAAACAAAAAAGGCAAATAGATCACAACAAAATGAAAACTTTAGAGTTTATGTATGGAAAAAATTTATAACAACATCAAATGTAAGTAAAGAAAATTTATTCACGCACCAAAAATGAACAAAAATGTTTTGTTATCCAAGTGTGAGAAATTCCACTAGTTCAACCCTAATAGCTTGGAATTTTATAAGAAAGAGATTTCTTCGACACATGTTTTAAAAATGGATATGCATGCTTGAAAAATGTTAAAGATTGAAATGACCTATGGATACAAACCATTTAAAGATAATAACAAATACCCATTAAATTCTCATGTGAACGTACGGTTGGGATATTTACCCGAGTCAAACAAGCCATTATTTTGCCCAATTACAAAAACTGACCTAACTATCATAGACAATTCTAAAGTGATATATCATGTTTAACGGGCTATATTTTTGCAAGAAATGACTAATGGATTGGGAGTCAACACTCAGTTAAACATCCCCCGCCTCCCCCTTTTCCCCGACAATTGTAAAACCTAATATAAAAACTAAAAAGATTTTTTTAAAATCCCTAAAAATTATAGACACTCTTTCGACTTATCTCTCTCTACATTTGTGCATTGTGCATTTCAATTCTAGATGTATAATTTTTTCTTAAATGTAAACATTTAAATTTCGCTCTCCCTTCATCCCGTAATCAAAAAAGGCAAATAGATCACAACAAAATGAAAATTTTAAAGTTTATGTATGGAAATTTTTTTTAAAAATAACAAATGTTAGTAAATAAAATTTATTCACACACCACAAATGAACACAAAAGTTTTGTTATCCAAATTTTGAAAAATTCCACTAGTTAACCCCTAATAGCTTTGAATTTTATAACAAAGAGATTTCTTCTAAAAATGTTTTAAAAATGGATATGCATGCTTGAAACGTAATAAAGATGCAAATGACCAATAGATCTAAACCTTTTAAAGAGAATAACAAACGCTCATTAAATTCTCAAGTGAACGTGCGATGAGATATTTACCCGAGTAAAACTACCCATTATTTTTCTCAATTACAAAAAGCTGACCAAACAATCATAGATGATTGTAAAGTGATTTATCATGCATAACAAGCTATATTTTTGTAAGAAATGACTTATGGCTTGGGAGTCAACACTCAATTAAAAATCCCCGCCTCCGCCTTTTCCTTGACGATTGCAAAACCTAATATATAAGAAGTAAAAATAGTTTTTTACAATCCCTAAAAATTATAGACACTCTTTGGAACTATCTCTCTCCACATTTGTGCATTGTGCATTTCAATTTTACATGTATACTTTTTTCTTAAATCAATACTATGAGTTTTCGCTCTCCCTTCATCTCGTAAACAAAAAAGGCAAATAGATCACAACAAAATTAAACTTTTAGAGTTTATGTATGGAAAAAAATTTTAAAAATAATAAATGTAACCAAAGAAAATTTATTCAGACACCACAAATGAACACAAAAGCGATGTTATCATAGTATGGGAAATTCCACAAGTTGAACTCTAATATCTTGGTATTTTATAAGAAAGAGATTTCTTCTGCACATGTTTTAAAAATGGACATGCATACTTGAAACATGTTAAAGAAGCAAATGACCTATGGAACCAAACCTTTTAAAGAGAATAACAAACGCTCACTAAATTCTCCAGTGAACTTGCGGTGGGATATTTACCTAAGTCAAACAAGCCATTATTTTACCCATTTACAAAAAGCTAAACTAACAATCATAGATGATTGTAAAGTGATTTATCATGCGTAACGGGCTCTATTTTGTAAGAAATGACTTATGGATTGGGAGTCAACACTCATTTAAAAATCCCCCTCCTCCCCCTTTTCCTCGGTGATTGCAAAACCAAATATTTAAAAATAAAAAGAGTTTACAATCCCTAAAAATTACTGACACTTTTTGGAATTATCTCTCTCTTCATTAGTGCATTGTGCATTTCCATTTTAGATATATATTTTTTTCTTAAATCAAAACTTTGTGTTTTTGCTCTCTCTTCATCCTCTAAATCAAAAAGGCAAATAGATCACAACAAAATGAAAATTTTAGAGTTTATATATCAAAAAACATAAAACCAATAAAAATGTAAGTAAAGGAAATTTATTTACACACCACAAATGAAAAAAAAATTTGTTATCCAAGTTTGGGAAATTCCACTAGATGAACCCTAATAGCTCTGAATTTTATAAGAAAGAGATTTCTACTACACATGTTTTAAAAATAATTATGCATGCTTGAAACATGTGAAAGATTCAAATGACCTATGGATCCAAACCTTTTAAAGAGAATAACAAACGCTCATTAGATTCTCAAGTGAACGTGCGGTGGGATATTTACCCAAGTCAAACAAGTCATTATTTTTCCAGTTTATAAAAAGCGGACCTAACAATCATAGATGATTATAAAGTGATATATCATGTTTAACGGGCTATATTTTTGTAAGAAATGACTAATGGATTGGGAGTCAACACTCAGTTAAACATCCCCCGCCTCCCCCTTTTCCCCGACAATTACAAAACCTAATATAAAAACTAAAAAGATTTTTTTAAAGTCCCTAAAAATTATAGACACTCTTTGGACTTATCTCTCTCTACATTTGTGCATTGTGCATTTCAATTCTAGATGTATAATTTTTTCTTAAATGTAAAAATTACAATTTCGCTCTCCCTTCATCCCGTAATAAAAAAAGGCAAATAGATCACAACAAAATAAATATTTTAGAGTTTATGTATGGAAAAAAATTTTAAAAATAATAATGTAAGTAAAGAAAATTTATTCACACACCAAAAATGAACACAAAAGCTTTGTTATCAAAGTTTGAAAAATTCCACTAGTTGAACCCTAATAGCTTAGAATTTTATAAGAAAGATATTTCTTCTACACATGTTTTAAAAATGGATATGCATGCCTAAAACTTGTTAAAGATGAAAATGACCTATGGATTCAAACCTTTAAAGAGAATAACAAACGCTCATTAAATTCTCAAGTAAACGTCCGGTGGGATATTTGCCCGACTCAAACAAGCCATTATTTTCCCCATTTACGAAAAGCTGACCTAACAATCATAGATGATAGCAAAGGGATTTATCATGCATAACGGTATATATTTTTGTAAGAAATGACTTATGGATTGGGAGTCAACACTCAGTTAAAAATCCCCTGCCTCCCCCTTTTACTCACAATTGCAAAACCTAATATATAAAAACTAAAAAGAGTTTTACAATCCCTAAAAATTATAGACAATCTTTGGAACTATCTCTCTCTACATTTATGCATTGTGCCTTTCCATTTTAGATGTATACTATTTTCTTAAATCAAAACTTTGAGTTTTCGCTCTCCCTTCATCCTATAAAAAAAAAGACAAACAGATCAAAACAAAATGAAAATTTTAGAGTTTATGTTTGGAAAAAAATTTTAAAAATAAAAAATGTAAGTAAAAAAAATTTATTCACACACCGAAAAATGAACACAAAAGTTTTGTTATCCGAGTTTGGGAAATTCCACTAGTTCATCCCAAATAGCTTGGAATTTTATAAGAAAGAGATTTTTTCTACACATGTTTTAAAAATGGATATGCATGCTTGAAACATGTTAAAGATGCAAATGACCTATGAATCCAAACCTTTTAAAGAGAATAAAAAACGCTCATTAAATTCTCAAGTGAACTTGCCGTGGGATATTTACCCGAGTCAAACAAGCCATTATTTTGCCCATTTACAAAAAGTTGACTTAACAATCATAGATGATTGTAAAGTGATTTATCATGCATAAATGGCTATATTTTTGTAAAAAATGACTTATGGATTGGGAGTCAACACTCAGTTAAAAATTCCCCGCCTCCCCCTTTTCCCGGACGATTGCAAAACCTGATATATGAAAACTAAAAAGTTTTTTTTACAATCCCTAAAAATTACAGACACTCTTTAGAATTATCTCTCTCTACATTTTTGCATTTTTCATTTCCATTTTAGATGTATACTTTTTTCTTAAATCAAAACTTTGAGTTTTCGCTTTCCCTACATACCGTAAACAAAAAAGGCAAATAGATCACAACAAAATGAAAATTTAACAGTTTGTGTATGGAAACAATTTAAAACAATAGAAAATGTAAGTAAAGAAAATTTATACACACACCACAAATGAACACAAAATTTTTGTTATCCAAGTTTGGGAAATTGCACTAGTTCAACCCTAATAGATTTGAATTTTATAAGAAAGAGTTTTCTTCTACACATGTTTTAAAAATGGATATGCATGCTTGAAACAAGTTAAAGATGCAAATGACCTATGGATCCAAACCTTTTGAAGTGAATAACAAACACTCATTAAAATCTCAAGTGAACATGCGATGGCACATTTACCCGAGTCAAACTACCCATTATTTTGCCCATTTAAAAAAGCAGACCTCACAATCATAGATGATTGTAAAGTGATTAATCATGCATAAAGGGCCATATTTTTTAAGAAATGACATATGGATTGGGAGTCAATACTCAGTTAAAAATCCACCGCCTCCCCCTTTTCCCCAATGATTGCAAAACCAAATATATAAAAACATAAAAGATATTTCTAAAACTTTTTAAGCTGAAAAATTGTTACCTAGAAAATTTTGAGGTAAGGCGATTTTTGAGAAAACAAATTACTTTCTAAAACAAAAAAGCCTAGTAAGTGCATTTTTTTTTAGAAAATGTTTGAAATTTATTTTTTTAAAAAATACATCTCGAGGGACCAATAGTGCCTCATGTTTCATAGAAAAATTTTCTAGCTGAAAATTCTTACCAGGAAACTATTGTGGTAAAGAAATTTTTGCTGAAACAAATTACTTTCTAAAACTATAAGGCCTTGTTAGTGTATTTTTTTAAAAATGTTGGAAAAGTATTTCTAGTGAAAATACAACTCTTGGGATCATTACTGTCTCATGTTCCCTAGAAACATTTTTCATGTTGAAAATTCTTACCATGGAAACTTTGTGGTATGGATCTTTTTTATGAAACAAATTACTTTCTACAACAATAAGGCGTTGTCAGTGCTTTTTTTTTAGAAACGGTGGAAATGTATTTTCATTAAAAATACATCTCCAAGGACCATTAGTACTTCATGTTTCTTGGAAACACTGTTCAAGCTGAAAATTCTTCCAAGAAAAAATTTGTTGAAAAAAATTACTTTCAACAACTATATGACCTTGTTAGTGCATTTTTTAAGGAAACGTTGTGAAATATTTGTAGTAAAAATACGTCTCCATGGACTATTAGTGCCTCATGTTTTATGGAAAATTTTCAGGCAGAAAATCTTTCTTGGAAAATTTTGCTGAAACAATTATTTTTCTATAACTATAACGTTTGGTTACTTCTTTTTTTTTTCAAGAAACTTTGGTACAATAATACTAGTTAAAACAATTATTTTTCTATAACTATAACGTTTGGTTACTTCTTTTTTTTTTCAGGAAACTTTGGTACAATAATACTAGTTAAAATATATCTCCAAGGACCATTATGGTCTCATGTTTTCTGCAAACACTTTTTTACCTAAACATTCTTACCAAGAATCATTTTTGGTAAAGCATTTTTTGCCAAAAAAATTGCTTTTTACAAATATGGCCTTGTTAGTGTATTTTTTTAGGAAACGTTGGAAAATAATTTCCACTAAAAATACATCTCCATGGACCATCAAGGCAACATATTTCCAGGAAACACTTTTCAAGCTGAAAATGCTTACAAATAAAAATGTTTAATAAGGCAATTAACGCAAAAAAAAATTCATTTTACAACTATAAAGCCTTGCAAAAAATTCATACCATGAAAATTTTGGTGTAAGGATTTTTTTTTTGAAACAAATAAGTTCTTACATCATTAAGATCTTGTTACTGCCTTTTTTTAGGAAACTTTGTAACAGTATTTCTAGTAGAGATAAGTCTCTAGGGTCCATTAGTGCCTCATGTTTCCTGGATACACTATTCAAGCAGAAAATTCTTACTAGGAAAAATTTGATATAAGGCAATTTTTGCCCAAAACATTACTTTTAACAACTACAAGGCCTTGTAAGTACTTTTTTTTTTCAGGAAACGTTGAAAAATTATTTCTAGTAAAATTACTTCTCTAGGGATCATTAGTGCCTCAAATTTCCAACAACCATTTTTCTTGTTGAAAATTCATACCAATAAAATTTTGAGTTAAGACATTTTTTTGTGAAAACAAATTACTTTCTACAACCACGAGGCCTTGTTAGTGCATTTTTTTAGAAAATGTTCGAATGTATTTTTAGTAAAAATACATCTCGAGGGACCATTAGTACCTCATGTTTCCTAGAAAAAAACTTCTAACTGAAAATTCTTAAAAAGAAACTATTGTGGTAAAGCAATTTTGCTGAAACAAATTACTTTCTACAACTGTAAGGCCTTGTTAGTGCATTTTTTTAGGAACTTTGGAAAATTATTTCTAGCAAAAATATGACCCTTGGGACCATTACTGTCTCATGTTTCCTAGAAACCTTTTTCATGTAGAAAACTCTTACCAAGAAATTTTTGTGGTTAGGATATTTTTTATGAAACAAATTACTTTCTACAACTATAAGACCTTGTTAGTGCATTTTTTTGGTAATGCTAAAAATATATCCCTAGTTAAAATATGTCCTAGGAACCATTAGTGCCTCATGTTTCCTGGAAACACTTTTCAAGCTAAAAATTCTTACTAGAAATTTTTTGCTGAAACAAATTACTTTCTTCAACTATATGACCTTGTAAATGCATTTTTTTCAGAAAACATTGGGAAAATATTTCTAGTAAAAATATTTCTCCATGGATGATTTGTGCCTCATGTTTCCTTAAAAGCACTTTTGAGGCAGAAAATTCTTACTTTCGAAAACTTTGCTTAAACATATTATTTTCTATAACGGTAAGGTTTTGTTAATGATTTGTTTTTAGGAAATGTTGGAAAAGTATTTCTAGTAAAAATATGTCTCTAAGGACCATTAGTGTCTAATGTTTTTTGGAAATATTTTTCTGCATGAAATTCTTACTAAGAATCCTTTTTGGTAAAGCAACTTTTTGCCGAAAAAGTTGCTTTCTACTACTATAAGGCTTTGTTAGTGTATTTTTTAAGAACATGTTGAAAAAGAATTTATACTAAACATATGTCTCCATGGAGCTGGAAACACATTTCTAGCTGAAAATTTTTACCAGAAAAATTTAGTTATGAGGCATTTTTGCTAAAAAAATTACTTTTCACTGCAATAAAGCCTTATTAATGCCTTTTTTCAGGAAACATTAGAAAAATATTTCTAGTAAAAATACATGTCCAGGGACCATTAGTTCCTAATGTTTCAAGGAATCACTTTTCTCATTCAAAATCTTTCCAAAAAAATTTTAGTCTAAGGAATTTTTTTCTAAAACAAATCTGTTTACATCATTAAGGCCTTGTAACTGCCCTATTAAGGAAACTTTGGAAATTTATTTCTAGTAAAAATACATCTCTAGGGTCCATTAGTGCCTCATGTTTCCTAAAACCACTATTCAAGGTGAAAATTCTTACCAGGAAAATTTTGATGTAATGCAATTTTAGCTTAAACAAAATATAGTTTAACAACTACAAAGCTTGTTAGTTCATATTTTTCTAGAAACATTGGAAAAGTATTTCTAGTAAAATTACATCTGTAGGGACCATTAGTGCATATTTCCTAGAAACACTTTTCTAGCTAAAAATTCTTGCAAGGAAAATTTTGAGGTAAGGAATTTTTTGTGAAAAACAAATTACTTTCTACTACCACATGGCCTAGTTAGTGCATTTCTTCAAAAAATGTTCAAAAAGTATTTTTAGTAAAATAATGTCTCAAGGGACCATTACTGCCTCATGTTTCTTAGAAAAACTTTTCTTGCCAAAAATTCTTACCAAGAAACTATTTTGGTAAAGCATTTTTTGCTGAAAAAAATTACTTTATACAACTAGTTTTGTTAGTGAATTTGTTTTGGAAAATTTGGAATATAAATTCTAGTAAAAAAATGACCATTGGGACCATTACTGCCTCATTTTCCTAGAAACATTTTTCAAGTTGAAAATACTTCCCTTGTTAGTGCATTATTTTGGAAATGCTCGAAATGTATTTCTTGTAAAAATAGGTCTACAAGGACCATTAATGTCTCATGTTTCATGGAAACACTTTTCAAGCTGAAAATTGTTACTAGATTTTTTTTCTTAAACAAATTAATTTCTACAACTATACGACCTTGTTACTGAATTTTTTAAGGTAACATTGGGAATGTATTTCTAGTAAAAATATGTCTCCATGGACCATTAGTGCCTCATGTTTCCAAGAAAACACTTTTTAGGTAGAAAATTCATACTTGGAAAACTTTGATGAAACAAATTAATTTCTATAACTATAAGGTTTTATTGGTGATTTTTTTACGAAGTAGTGGAAAATTATTTCTAGTAAAAATAAGTCTCCAAGGATCATTAGTGCCACATGTTTTCTAGAAAGCTTTTCTTCCTGAAAATTTTTACCAATAATCTTTTTTGGTAAACCAATTTTTGCCGGAAAAATTGCTTTTTGCAACTATTAGACCTAGTTAGTGTATCTTTTTAGGGAACGTTAGAAAAGTATTACTAGTAAAAACTACATTTTGATGGACGGTCAATGCCTCATATTTTCATGAAACACTTTGCAAGCCGAAAGTTCTTACTAGCAAAATTTTGAAAAAAGAATTTTTTTGCAGAAAAAAATTTACATATTACTACTATAAAGTTGTGTTATTTCCTTTTTTAGGAAACATTGGAAAAGTATTTCTAGTAAAAATATGTGTCATGGGACCATTATTGCCTCATGTTTTCAAGAATCACTGTTCTTGTTGAAAATTCTTACCTAGAAAATTTTATTGTAAGGCAATTTTTATTATCAAATATTTTTTTGCGTCATTAAGGCCTTCTTACTACCTTTTTTAGGAAACTTTTTAAAAGTATTTCTATTAGAAATATATCTCCAGGGCCCATTAGTGCCTCCTGTTTCCAGGAAACACTATTCAAGTTGAAAATTCTTGCTAGAAATATTTTTTGTAAGGCAATTTTTATTGAAACAAATTACTTTCTACAACTTGACGGTCTTATTAGTGCATTTATTTAGGAGACATTGGAAAAGTATTTCTAGTAAAAATACGTCTCCAGGGACCATTAGTGCCTTTTGTTTCCATGTAACACTTTTTAATCTGAAAATTGTTACCTGGAAAATTTTGAGATAAGGCAATTTTTGTTAAAACAAATTACTTTCTACAACCACAAGACCTTGTTAGTGCATTTTTTTCATAAAATGTTCAAAAACTATTTTTAGTAAAAAAATGTCATGAGGGACAATTAATGCCTAGTGTTTCTTAGAAAGAAAATTTCTAGCTAAAAATTCTTACCAGGAAACTATTGTGGTAATGCATTTTTTGTTGAAACAAATTACTTTCTACAACTCTAAGGCCTTGTTAGTGCATTTTTTAGGAACGTTGAAAAAGTATTACTAGTGAAAATACGTCCCTTGGGACAATTAGTACCTCATGTGTCCTAGAAACATTTTTCATGTTGAAAATTCTTACTAGGGAAATTATGTGGTAAGGATATTTTTTTATGAAACAAATTACTTTACACAACTATAAGGCCTTGTGCCTCAAGTTGTAAATGATGGAAATGTATTTCTGGTAAAAATATATCTTAAGGGACCATTTGTGCCTCAAGTTTCTTGGAAACACTTTTCAAGCTGAAAATTCTTACTAGAAATTTTTTGATTAAACAAATTACTCTCTAAAAATGACCTTGTTAGTCCATTTTTAAAGGAAACGTTGGGAACGTACTTCTAGTAAAAATACATCTCCATGGACCATTAGTGCCTCATGTTTCCTGGAAAATGCTTTTAAGGCAAAAAATTCTTGTTTGGAAAACTTTGCTTAAACAAATTATTTTCTATAAATATAAGGTTTTGTTAGTAAGTTTTTTTCAAGAAACATTGCAAAAGTATTTCTTGTAAAAATATGTCTACAAGGAACACCTCATGTTTTCTGGAAACAATTTTCTACCTGAAAATTATTACCAAGAATCATTTTTGGTAATACAATTTTTGCCGAAAAAATTGATTTCTTCAAATATTAGGCCTTGTTAGTGTATTATTTTAGGAAACGTTGGAAAATTATTTCTACTAAAAGTACATCTCCATGGACCGTGAATGCTTCATATTTCCATGAAACACTTTTCAAGCTGAAAAATTCCTATCAGGAAAATTTGGTAAACAATCAATTTTTGCTGAAAAAATTACTTTATACTACTATAAATCCTTGTTAATGCCTTTTTTCAGTAAACATTAGAAAATTATTTCTAGTAAAAATACGTGTCGTGGGACCAATAGTGCATCATATTTTTAAGAATCACTTTTCTTGTTCAAAATTCTTACAAGGAAAGTTTTGGTGTAAAGAATTTTTTTTCTAAAACAAATAACTATTTATATCATGAAGGCCTTCTTACAGCCTTTTTAGGAAACATAGGAAACATATTTCTAGTCAAAATACGTCTCTAGGGCCCATTATTGCCTAATGTTTCCTTGAAATACTATTCAAGTTGAAAATTCTTTCTAGGAAAATTTTGATGTAAGGCAATTTTTGCTTAAACAAATTACTTGAAACAACTACAAGGCCTTGTTAGTATTTTTTTCTTTCAGGAAATGTTGAAAGAGTACTTCTAGTAAAATTACATCTCTAGTGACCAATTATGCCTCATATTTCCTAGAAACACTTTTCTAGCTCAAAATTCTTACTAGGAAAATTTTGTGGTAATGCAATTTTTGCGAAAACAAATTACTTTCTACAACAACAAGGCCTTGTTAGTGCGTTATTTCAAAGAAAGTTCGAAATATATTTTTTGTAAAAATACGTCCTGAACGATTATTAGTGCCTCATGTTTCCTGGAAAAACTTTTCTAGTTGAAAATTCTTACCAGGAAACTATCGTGGTAAAGCAAATTTTGCTGAAACAATTTACTTTCTAAAACTATAAGGCCTTGTTAGTACATTTTTTAGGAACGTTGGAAAAATATTTCTTGTAAAAATATGACCCTTGGGACCATTATTGCCTCATGTTTCCTAGAAACATTTTTCAAGTTGAAATTTCTTACAAGGGAAATTTTGTCGTAAGGATATTTTTTTATGAAACAAATTACTTTCTACGACTATAAGGCCTTGTTAGTGCTTTTTTTTTGAAAATGTTTGAATTGTATTTCGAGTACAAATACATCCCCAGGGTCCATTATGGCCTTATATTTTTTGGAAACACTTTTCAAGCTGAAAATTCTTACAAGAAATTTTTGCTGAAACAAATTACTTTCTACAGGTATAGAACCTTGTTAGTGCATTGTTTTTTTTGAGACAATGGGAAAATATTTCTAGTAAAAATAAATCTCCATGAACCATTAGTGCCTCATGTTTCTATAAATCTCCATGAACCATTAGTGCCTCATGTTTCCTGGAAAACACTTTTCTTAATAATTCTTACTTAGAAAACTCTGTTGAAGGAAACTTATTTCTATAAATATAAGGTTTTATTAGTGATTTTTCTTTCAAGAAACATTAGAAAAGTATTTCTAGTAAAAATATGTATCATGGGACCATTGGAAACACTTTTCTACCTGAAAATTCCTTAATAAGAATCTTCTTTGGTAAAGCATTTTTTGCTAAAAATTTTGCTTTCTACAACTATGACGCCTTGTTAGTGTATTTTTTTTTATCAAACGTTGGAAAATAATTTCTAATAAAAATATATCTCCACGGATCATCAGTGCCTCATATTTCTATGAAACACTTGTCAAGATGAAAATTCTTTCCAAAAAATTATGTAAAATGACAATTTTTGCTAAAAAAAAAATTACATTTTACAACTATTAAGCCTTGTTAATGGATTTTTTCCAGAAACGTTAGAAAAGAATTTATAATAAAAATAAGTGTCTAGGGACCCTTAGTGCCTAAAGTTTCATGGAATCACTTTTCTTGTTGAATAATATTTCTAGGAAAATTTTTGCGTAAGGAATTTTTCTGAAACGAATAACTTTTTACAACATTACGGCCAGGTTACAACCTTTTTTAGGAAACTTTGGAAATGTATTTCTAGTAAAAATATGTCTCTAGGGTCCATTATTGCCTCATGTTTCCTATAAACACTATTCAAGTTGAAAATTTTTACCCAACAAACATCTGAAGTGAGGCAATATTTGTTGAAACAAAATACTTTTAACAACTACTAGGCCTTGTTGGTCCTTTTTTTTTCTGGAATGTTGGAAAAGTATTTATAGTAAAATTACATCTCTAGGGATCATTAGTGCCTCATATTTCCCAGAAGCACTTTTCTAGCCGAAAATTCTTACCAGGAAAATTTTGAGGTAAGGAAATTTTTGCAAAAAATAAATTACTTTCTACAACAACCACAAGGCCTTGTTAGTTCATTTTTTTAAGGAAATGTTTGAAAAATATTTTAGTAAAAATACATCGTGAGGGACCACTAGTGCTTCATGGTTCCTAGAAAAACGTTTTTTAGTTGAAAATCATTACCATGAAACTATAATGTTAAAACATTTTTTGCTTAAACAAATTACTTTCTAAAACTATAAGGCTTTGTTACTAACTTTTTTTTTATAAATGTTTGAAAAGTATTTCAAGTAAAAATATGACCCTTGGGACCATTACTGCCTCATGTTTCGTAGAAAAATTTTTCATGTTGAAAATTCTTACCAGGGAAATTTTGTGGTAAGGATATTTTTTATGAAACAAATTACTTTCTACAACTACAAGGCCTAATTAGGGAATATTTTTGGAAATGTTGTTAAAGTATTTCTAGTAAAAATACCTCTCCAGGGATCATTAGTTCCTAGTGTTTCCTGGAAACACTTTTGAGGTAGAAAATTCTTACTAGAAATATTTTACTTAAACAAATTACTTTTTTCAACTATATGACCTTGTTAGTGCATTTTTCAAAAAATGTTGGACAAGTATTTCTAGTAAAAATATGGCTCCATGGACCATTAATGCCTCATGTTTCCTGGAAAACATTTTTCAGGCAAAAAATTATTACATGGAAAATTTTGCTGAAACAAATTATTTTCTACAAATATAAAGTTTTGTCATTGATTTTATTTTCAGGAAACATTGGAAATGTATTACATGTAAAAATACGTCACCAAGGACCATTAATGCCTAATTTTTTTTGGAAACGCTTTCCTAATTGAAAATTCTTACCAAGAATCTTTTTTTGTAAAGATATTTTTATCGAAACAAATTGCTTTCTACAACAATAAGGCCTTGTTAGTGTATTTTCTTAAGAAAACATTGGAAATATATTTCTACTAAAAATACGTCAACATGGACCATCATTGCCTCATATTTCCATTAAACACTTTTTAAGCTAAAAATTCTAACTAGGAAAATTTTGTAATAAAGATATTTTCGTTGAAAAAATTACATTTTACAACTATATAGCTTTGTTAATGCCTTTTTTTCAGGAAACATTGGAAAAGTATTTCTTGTAAAAGTACATGTCCAGGGACCAGTAGTGCCTTATGTTTCAAGAAAATCACTTTCTTGTCAAAAATTCTTACCAGGAAAATTTTGGTGTAAGGTTAAGGCCTTGTTACAACGTTTTTTAGGAAAATTTTAATTGTATTTCTAGTAAAACTACGTCTCCAGGGTCCATTAGTACATCATGTTTCCTAGAAACACTATTTAAGCTGAAAATTCTTACCTGGAAAATTTTGTTGTAAGACAATTTTTGTTGAAATAAATTACTTTCTACAACTCAAAGGTCTAGTTAGTTCCTTTATTTAGGAGACATTGTAAAGGTATTTCTAATAAAAATACGTCTCAAAGGATGATTAGTGCCTTATGTTTCCAGGAAACACTTTTTAAGCTAACAATTGTTACCAAGAAAATTTCTTGGTTTGGCAATTTGTGCTAAAATAATTTCTACAACCACAAGGCCTAGTTAGTGCATTTTGTTAGGGAATGTTTGGAAAATATTTTTAGTAAAAATACATCGTGAGGGACCATTAGTGCCTCATGTTTCCTGGAAAAAAATTTCTAGCTGAAAATTCATACCAAGAAACTATTGTGGTAAAGCAATTTTTTTTTAAAGCAAATTACTTTCGACAATTATAAGGCCTTGTTAGTGCATTTTTTTTGTAAAAATTGGAAAAGTATTTCTAGTAAAAATATGAACCTTGGGACCATTACTACCTCATGTTTCCTAGAAAAAAATTTCATGTTGAAAATTCTTACCAGGGAAATTTTGTGGTTAGGATTTTTTTATGATACAAATTACTTTCTACAACTATAAGGTCTTCTTAGTGCATTTTTTGGACAAGATGGAAATGTATTTCTTATAAAATAAATCTCCAAGGACAATTAGTACCTCATGTTTCCTAGAAAGACTTTTGAAGTTGAAAATTCTTACTCGAAAATTTTTGTTGAAACAAATTACTTTCTACAACTATATGACCTTGTTAAAGCATTGATTTAGGAAACACTAAAAAAATATTTTTAGTAAAAATACGTCTCCATGGACCATTAGTGCCTCATGTTTCCTAGAAAACACATTTTAGGCAGAAAATTCTTTCTAGGAAAACTTTGCCAAAAAAAATTACTTTCTATAACTAGAAGGTTTTGTTAGTGATATTTTTTCAAGAAACGTTGGAAAAGTATTTCTAGTAAAAATACATCTCCAATGACCATTAGTGCCTGATGTTTTCTGCACACACTTTCAACTTGAAAATTCATTCTAGGAATCATTTTTGGTAAAACACTTTTTGCTGAAACAAATTAATTTATGCAAATATTGTTGATTTTCAGGACTCCGTGGATTTAGCTCATAAAGAAAAAGAGAAATGGACTCATTGAGAGAAAACAAGAGGAAAAAAAAGTTATGGACTTGATATGTGGGCCTTGAGCCCATCTTCCACATCTCTTGGATGTGTGGGTCTTCATTGGTCTTATGGGCTTGGGCCCATCTTCCAACACACATGGATTTATCAGCCTTCCTAGGTCGTGTGGGTTTGGGCCCATCTTCCAACAATCCCCCTCATGCTAGTGGTCTCTTCCATGAGGCCCAACTGGCATAACATAAGTGAGATTAAAATACTCCAAGCCGTACAACATTGCTCCATACTCTAGTCATAACCCATGTTGGATGTAGGGCACACTCCTATCTTCTATAGGTAGTGGGACGCAATACTCAGAAGTGTAATAAAACTCCTCAATCACCGTGTCCCTCCACGGGACAACGACTTTCAAGTGATGGGAGTAATAAATGCCAATTAAGAGGGGTAACATATATGTAGTAATACTCTCCTCCATCACGGTGTCCCAACCCACACACCGACTCTCATAGGTCAAAATGGGTGATAAGTGGGTGAAGCCTGTCATTTAGAAGATGGCAATAAAAAACCCCCCGGTATCTATATGAAAAAGTCTCAATTTAATTAAAACACCCATATGTATGTATAAATGGACTTAAACTCCCATCCGAAGCAACATTCAAAAGGTTGGCCCAAAGATATGTGAGAGTCAAATAAAGGATGGTAGGAGAAAGGATATCGAGGCCACCACTTCTTCAATAATAATGTCTCATCCAAAGAGACACAATAGCAACAGCTGAAATGGGCCTGAGCCCATATAACATGACCATCTTCCAACACACATAACACGTATCAAAATAATAAACTTTATAAAATGACCCATGAAATAATCCAATGCAATATGTTGACCAACGAATATGTTGTGAATACCTCAAAATAATAATCCAGCTGGAAAAAGTACCAAATTGCGCCGAGTCAAATAGTTGATCAATATGTCCTAGTCGTAGAAGAATAGGTATAAAACTTGGGACCTAGACATGTATATCGAGGTAAAAAAATAACTAAAGTGAGTCAGGCTAACCAGGATAGAGTTGACTTGGACCGAGTTGACTCGATTGACCCAACCCACTAGGTTAACCCGAGGGAATAGAATGAGTCAGGCGGGTCGGTAGGTTGCTCGGCAAGGTCTGGTTAGGGTTGGCAGAACCAACGCTAGATTAAAATCAATCTACCTAACTTGGTGAATAAAATATGAAAATACCTTCATCTTCTTCCCTGCTTCCAAATAGATTGGAAAACCAAAGACAATCATGGCAGGAGATCTTGTAGTAGCAGTCGGAGAAAGGAAAAACGCCAATGAAGAATTTCGAAATTTTCAAAAACCAGCTACAAGATCAAACCAAGATCAAATTTCCAGATTGACGGCAGATAACGGGAGCAGAAGTAGATACGGCCAGATTGTCAGCAAGATTATGTCCAAAAAAAATGTCTTCGTTGCTGTTAGATTCGGAAAATTAGTAGACAATTCTAAAACTGCTGATCAATCCAAATGGAAAAAAAACTTTCCAAACAAGAAAGAAATCACTTGTTTTTAAAAAAATATGCCAGTGGAGATGCCTTCCAAGATAAACTTCTTTAGCGTATAACTTGCTAGATCCTTGATTGAGGATGATCAGTTCAGCCAAATAACTCACAAGATTAACTTGGAATGAATCCAACGACCAGGCTGGATGAGAGAGCAATACGACATCTGAATAACTTTTGAATTAGTCTGACAATAGAGATGATACAATTCTATCTCCAGAAAGTAGCAGACATATGAGGTAGGATCAGAGAACCAAAGATCCAGCAGCAACCAAATAGAAATAAACCATAATGCTAGGATAATTTGATCTAGCTGGATAATTGAATGGGAAACGAAGAATAAGATCAATTTACGATCTTCTCCAACCTGGGATGGACAACCGCAATGGGATTTTCTCGTAGTCTCGGAGCAGAGTCATCTTCTCCTGCGATGCTGGCTTTCGAATAGTTATGAAAAACCTGAGAACCACCAAGACTTCAGATGGTAATCACGGTATCTTCGGAGAAGCAACGGACAAAAAATCAATCAATAAAGGAACTTTTCGAAATCAGTAAAGTCATCTTCCTTGCTTCCTAAATAGAACCAAAAAAAAAAAAATCTGGCTGGCAATGGAAATCTTTCAACTAGCGGGAAATACTAGGATGAAGAATAATCAATCAAAGTAGCAATATGAGCAAAGAAAAGAGAAAAAATATGGGTTTCACTAGGGGAGAGAATAAGCAAAACACAAGGACACAAGACAAAGAGATAGAAAAGGAATTTTTTAAGGGTATGTATTTTATGTTTTGTGTTTTTTGAACAATGTTTTTTATATTATTCGGATTTTTTATATTATTCGGATGTTTGTAATATTGTGATTCATACAGTAATTGTTTTTACTGTTCATGTTCCGCATTTATAAATATGATCTCCACAGTAGTTGTTATCACTGTTCATGTTCCGCATCTATGTATTGATCTCCACAGTATTTGTTTTTACTGTTCCATAGTTACTGTTCAAAAGTACTGTTCATTTTTACTATTCATGATTACTATTCTTGTTTACTGTTCACCCGTCAAGAAGAAATAATATCGAAATAGTGCCAAATAGGACAGACGCTAGAGACTTAGAATTATTCAGCTACGCTCCGAGGTAGAAAACGAAACGGAGCTGTGCTCTACCCTAATGAAGCAGCCATGGAGCCGCAACGGTTAATTGGAACCGCTCGGGGCCCTCTGAAGACCGTGAGGACCGCATCGACGGAATTGCCCACGTGGTAGTAAGCCGGCAGGAATAGGGTCAAACCCCGAAGAAGTTCTAGGTAGCAGCAGAAGTCATGTTGGGCCTACTAGATAGCTATGAAATAGACACAAACGAGTACATAATGGTGACATGTCGTAGGAAGCAGGAAAGTAACCTAATGGTAAACTGATAGGACGGACGAAGTGTGACTATAGGAATAGTATTGTGTGAGTCATTATTGTTTTCCACTGCCCGTAGATGTCATCCACTGCCTGTATTCACGAGACTGGCACGTAGCAGTCCCTAGGATTCTTGTTCCGCTGCCCTGTTTCCCTAGGTTGTCCTCCGTTGTGTGTACAAGTCTATTACAGACTTTGTGTCGATATCATAGCAATAGTGCTTTGATATTAGTATTCCGCTGTCAGAGTCTGCTAGAGACTCGTGTCGTCTTATCGTCTTAAAATGGTATCAGAGCCGAGTATTAGACTTGGTTTTGTATATGTCAAAGAAGTCAAAGCTTATCTTTGATTCTTTCTGTTTAGGTATACATACTCCCAAACAGTTACAACCCATACCGGTCACATCCCAAGTAACATTTGTAAGGAACAAATGTACAAAACCAAAAGTCCATTATGGAACAAAATAGGTCTAATCCAGAGATAAGACTTATAAATTATTCGCGACTGCGAGAATATATCATGACCAGAAGGTATGATAACCAAATCGAATTCCAGAGGGTCTGGATTCGACAGTTAAAAGATCGACTCGCACGAGTTCAAGCCAAACTCAAAGAGCTCGAAGAAAATCCTTTAGTTGTAGATTATAACAACGAAGGAAGAATAATAATCTGAGATGGACGATTCTTAGGACTCGGTCCAATTGGATTAAAACAAGTTATCAAAGACCTGAAACACCAAATTAGGATTGAACAACTTGAACTTCAAGAATATGCTATCTAAGCAATTCTTAGAAGATTTGGTAATCATTCTGCAAAGAGAAATCTACAGAATGACCCATGAAGAAACCGTATCTCAACCTGTAGACATCGCTTCAACAGGAGAAGCCTCTACAAGTACATACGGAAAACCAGAAAAAACAAAATACTGGTATGTTGTCTTCATAGGAAGAGCAACAGGAATATATGACAGCTGGGAAGAAGCCCAAGCTCAAGTCATAGGATTTCCCAGAAATTCTCAAAGAAAATTTCGGACAAAGGACGATGCTGAACAAGCCTGGACAGTATCCCGAAAAAAGAAGATCTATCGGCAAAAACTTTTAGATTGTTTGCAACAAAAGAGAAAAGGTCTAGCCTTCACTCTCTTGCTAAGAAACATGCTTAAACCAGAAGATGATACTACCTTAGCCAAGGAAATGTACAATTTCCATTGGGAAAGGTATACGAATCGCATCCATCTATTTCGATGCAAGATCGCCAAAATCAAACAAAAGCTAAACCTCCTAGCTTTGTAAAATGAATGAGTTTTTCTATTTAAAGGATATGGAAACTCCATTACCATGAGGCCTTCCTGACATCACCAGATGGCTTAAAAATCTAGTGTACTTTGCAACACCTTGCATAGCACCTAGAAGAAAGGATCCAGCTCCACCAGCTTTTAGTAGTAACCGTGAATAGTAAAAATGAACAGTACTTTGAACAGTAACTATGGAACAGTAAAAATAAACACTGTGGAGATCAATACATAGATGTGGAACATGAACAGTGATAACAACTACTGTGGAGATCATATTTATAAATGCGGAACATGAACAGTAAAAACAATTACTGTATGAATCACAATATTACAAACATCCGAATAATATAAAAAACATTGTTCAAAAAACACAAAACATAAAATACATACCCTTAAAAAAGGAAAAGAAAAACTACTTATTTACATAACCCCCGAAGTTACCGACCGTGGCACCAGTCGGTTCCCTCTTTTCTACTCAGCCATTATGGCTGTTAAGCACATACCGTGCTTGAGGAACTTGCCGGAGAAAGATCGCCGAAAATCGCCTTCTTCTTCGGAAGTAATGCTCATCTATTGTTGAGTTGCTCCAAGTTTCGATGATTCAACCTCTGGAGCAGCATCGTATTTATAGCTGAAGATGTTTCAGCTCTTCCACCTTTACCCTTGATTGAAAGGTGTGTGTTTAAAGACAAAGGGTAACTTTTGTCTTTTTGGCATGTCTATTTTGCCCTTGCATTATTACCTGTCGCCGAAAGCAGGGGTAGAAAGGTCTTTTCTGCTTGTGACATCATGATGATGACGTGCAAGAATCTTTTTTCTCCATCTTTGATGACTTGGTGTAGCCGTCATTGATGACATTTGTGGCCGTCATTGCGGACTTTTGAGCCGCCTTTGCTGACTTTGTTTTCGTCGTGGGCCTAGTCTGCTGACTTGGCTGCTGACTAGTCGGTTGACGTGGCTGCTGACTACTCATTCAGACAGCTGCCTTTCTGTGCACAGTTTACATGTGTGCACCTTCGGAAAAGTCTTCTGGGCCATCTGGCAGAAGCTTTCCTTTGTTGTTTTGCTGAAGGGGATATTACCTCCAAGGAGTTTCTTCATAGCTTCGAGACTGGTCTGGACGGTTGCCGGGGTCTCTTTATAGCTTTTTGAGATGATCGTCAGTGGGACGGAGGTCTTGTAGACAAAGCTTCTCTTTTTCTGAATCAGCTGTTGTATGAGCTGTATCAGCTTCTTGAGCCCGTGGATACGTCTGGTTGGCCAGACTGCTTCTGGGCAAGGCTTGGCTTTTGGAACATGTCTGGGATCATATTCCATATTTGCGTCACCTTCTTTGATGCCTTCAATAGTCACGACAGAAATGCTTGGAAACATCTTTGTGTCAGTAACAATTTCAGCAATACAGGAAACGAAATGAAGTCGAATTCCTTTACTCTTTGTTATGGAGATGAAACTTTTGCAAGCCTCCATAATTTCCTTTGGCATTTTCTCCAATACTGATAAGTCGGAGGAGGGCAATACCATCTTTTTTATGAATCCATATGCATAAAGCATGGATGCATATTTTGAGTCTATTTCATGACTCAACTTCACTTGATTCCAACTGTTGCTGGGCTCAGTGGTGAAGAAGGGAGTGTTCATCCCTTGTCCAATTTGTTCATTCCATCTCTGGAATTGAACAGTATGATCGGATTCGATCTTTGAACGAACGTTGTCCACCTTTTGAGGGCGTAGCGAGGGTTCCTCAGATATAATGTCTGAAAGTTTTAAAGGTTTAAATTTCTTTAAAAACTCAAACTCATTAAAACTAGTTTTATCTGGTTTATTTAGGCTTTTGAACCTTGTAAACTCAGACGAGGTAACCAATTTTGTCTTGAATGATTTCTTATTCCTAGACAAGTCCGTTTCCATCAGGGATGGATCCGTTAAGACTTCCTTTTCAGCTCTAGACTAACAGGTAGAAATCCCTGATTCCGATTTCAAAGAAATCGTTAAGGTTTCCTTTCCAGCTCTTGACTGGCAGGTAGAAATCCCTGATTCCCCTATCTTCAGAGAAGATTGGGTTATGATTTCCTTCTCATGCCTGGCATGACCGGTAGAAATCCCGGGTCGACCTGTGTTTATGAAAACACTAAAGTCATCCGTCTGCTGATTAGCTGACATTGTGGCTTCCTTTTCTCGCGATGGAGATCCGGTAGAAGTCCCGAAGGAGCTTGGCATTTCATGCCGTTGAGTGAGTTCTTTTAACTCTTCGGTTAATTCTTTAACCTTGAGTTGTAAGACTTCTCCACTTAACCCGTAACGGGCACAATTCTCATGTATGTCTCCTCATTCTGAGAGAACTAAAAGACTGTCGAATAGTGGCTGTAGGGTTGAGAGCAATACCGTGAGTGTGGCAATTGCTGCTGCTAGGTCCATCAGGGTGCTGCTGAGGGGATCCATTTTACCTATCTGTAACACAAGAAAATTCTCGAGTGGTAAGAGTATCAGGTTAATTATAAAATTCTGTATAATGCATGATGCAGGAGTAGAGAAAGTATTTTATGACAATAGTGGCAAATCACCACGCTTGCTGCCATTTGTATAACGGGAAGGCAAAAGCATAACCGAATATTTAGGCAAAAGTTGTGCCTGAAGAGTCACTCATATTTTCTGAGTTTTTCGAGGAGGAAGACTCAGTTTCGAGATGAAGTTCATATACTTCATCTTCTGACTGGATGTCATCGTAATGGATGAGTTCCAATCCATTTTCTTCGGCTAGGAACATGTATGTACTGTACCGCCGTTGGTGTTTATCATTTGGACAATCTTTGGTGAAACGTCCTTCTTTCTGGCATATCCAGCATTTGCATTTGCGTGGGGTTTTCCCTTTTGGGCAGTATGCATTTGACCCTTTACTGGATGTGTTAGGGCCAGAATTTGTTCGTTTCCGAAAGTGTCTCTTTTTAGGAGTATACCTTGTTGTAGAACTTTTTTGTATCCTAAATTTTTTCTGTTGAAATTTCTTAGGATATTTTCGTTGCTTATGAGAGGTGGTTTTACAACCATAAGCTCCAACATTTTTATTCTGGTTTGAACAACATAATGTTTGTTTATTTGCCTTACTACTTTTCTTTTGTAGTTTTTGGGCTTCACAAAGATTTGCCAACATATCTTGTACAAATCTATGTCTTCTTCCTAAAGTATCAATGTTTAGGAAAATATCCATGGTTAAAGTACCAAGTTCTGGATTGTTTTGCCAATATTTTGTAATGTAGTCTTTTTCTACTACATGTGCAAATGGTTCTGGCAATTTTGCATAAAAGATAGACAGATAAGGTTTCTGATCTTCTTTTTGCAGTTTATAGAAGTAACTTGCAAACTCGCAGTAATACTTCTCATAAAAACAAATGTTACAGATTTGTAACTTGTTTAATTTCTGAAGAGTTTCTAAACATTTTCTTTGTTTAGTACTCTCATTGTAGGCTTCTAGGGTTGGATGTATTCCTAGAAATTCCTTTGATATCTTAGCCACTAATCCTTTCAAGATATTGGCTATCGATATTGAGGTATTAGCTCGTTTTTGGTCTTCGGGAAGGTTGTCCCACCAAAGAGCTACATTACCCTGTAAAGCGTGGGTAAAGAAATTAAATGCTGATTCTTGGTTCCAAGATTCATGCATATTTGCAGCATTGTTCATGCTTCTTTCTCAATCTTTAAGGACTTTTTCTCCATCGTTGGGGCAATCCAAGTTGAGGTAAAATCCAAAAGGGTTTATGCTATCTATGGTTTGGTGTCCCTTAGTAGCATTTGAAGGATCGACATTTGTGTATTTTGTCGAATACCTTTGTCCTCCCAAGGATATTTTGGAGTGGGAGAAACTTTCTCGTTCTTGCGGATGAACCGCAGTACGGTTTTGGAAGTTATCTTGAAAGCTATCTTCCATGTGGGTGTATCTTACCCTTGAAGTTTCTGCTTCAAAATGGTCGCTACCACGAAGCATTTGAAACCTTTTACCAAGATCATCTGCCTTTTTGTCTTTAGCAGAGTAGTCTATTTTCTTGGTATTTTCTTCTGCAACTTCATCAGATTCCCAGGCTTCTGGTTCACTGTTGTGTTGCTCTTGTTGTTTACTAGAAGAAGGTTTTTCTTCTTGAACATAATAAATCGGTTGACGACCGAAGGTATTATATTATGCGTAAACTTCATCATCGGTGGAGGATGATGCTTCTGATACCGTTTTTAGAGGATAAGACGACACGAGTCTCTAGCAGACTCTGACAGCGGAATACTGATATCAAAGCACTATTGCTATGATATCGACACAAAGTCTCTAATAGACTTGTACACACAGCGGAGGACAACCTAGGGAAACAGGGCAGCGGAACAAGAATCCTAGGAAGTGCTACCTGCCAGTCTCGTGAGTACAGGCAGTGGATAACATCTACGGGCAGCGGCAAACAATAATGACTCACACAATACTATTCCTATAGTCACACTTCGTCCGTCCTATCAGTTTACCATTAGGTTACTTTCTTGCTTCTTACCACATGTCACCGTTATGTACTCGTTTGTGTCTATTTCATAGCTATCTAGTCGGCCCAACATGACTTCTGCTGCTACCTATAACTTCTTCGGGGTTTGACCCTATTCCTGCCAGCTTACCACCACGTGGGCAATTCCGTCGATGCGGTCCTCACGGTCTTCAGAGGGCCCCGAGCCGTTCCTATTAACCGTTGCGGCTCCATGGCTGCTTCAGCAGGGTAGAGCACAGCTCCGTTTCATTTTCTACCTCGGAGCGTAGCCGAATAATTCCAAGTCTCTAGCGTCTGTCCTATTTGGTACTATTTCGATACTATTTCTTCTTGACGAGTGAACAGTAAACATGAATAGTAATCATGAATAGTAATCATGAATAGTAAAAATGAACAGTACTTTTGAACAGTAACTATGGAACAGTAAAAACAAACACTATGGAGATCAATACATAGATGCGGAACATGAACAGTGATAACAACTACTGTGGAGATCATATTTATAAATGCGGAACATGAACAATAATAACAATTACTGTATGAATCACAATATTACAAACATCCGAATAATATAAAAAACATTGTTCAAAAAACACAAAACATAAAATACATACCCTTAAAAAAGGAAAAGAAAAACTACTTATCTACATAACTCCCGAAGTTACCGACCGTGGCACCGGTCGGTTCCCTCTTTTCTACTCAGCCATTACGGCTGTTAAGCACATACCGTGCTTGAGGAACTTGCCGGAGAAAGATCACCGGAAATCGCTTTCTTCTTCGGAACTAATGCTCGTCTATTGTTGAGTTGCTCCAAGTTTCGATGATCTCAACCTCTGGAGGAGCATCGTATTTATAGCTGAATATTTTTTAGCTCTTCCACCTTTACCCTTGATTGAAAGGTGTGTGTTTAAAGACAAAGTGTAACTTTTGTCTTTTTGGCATGTCTTTTTTGCCCTTGCATTATTACCTTTCGGCGCCGAAAGCACGGGTAGAAATGTCTTTTCTGCTTGTGACATCATGATGATGACGTGCAGGAATCTTTTTTCGCCATCTTTGTTGACTTGGTGTAGCCGTCATTGATGACTTTTGTAGCCGTCATTGCGGACTTTTGAGCCGCCTTTGCTGACTTTGTTTTCGTCGTGGGCCTAGTCTGCTGACTTGGCTGCTGACTAGTCGGTTGATGTGGCTGCTGACTGTTCATTCGGACAGCTGCCTTTCTGTGCACAGTTTACATGTGTGCTCCTTCGGAAAAGTCTTCTGGGCCATCTGGCAGAAGCTTTCCTTTGTTGTTTTGCTGAAGGGGATATTTCCTCCAAGGATTTTCTTCAGCATAGCTTCGAGACTGGTCTGGACGGTTGCCGGGGTCTCTTTATAGCTTTTTGAGATGATCGTCAGTGGGACGGAGGTCTTGTAGACGAAGCTTCTCTTTTTCTGAATCACCTATTGTATGAGCTGTATCAGCTTCTTGAGCCCGTGGATACGTCTGGTTGGCCAGACTGCTTCTGGGCAAGGCTTGGCTTTTGGAACATGTCTGGGATCATATTCCATATTTGCGTCACCTTCTTTGATGCCTTCAATAGTCACGACAGAAATGCTTGGAAACATCTTTGTGTCAGTAACAATTTCAGCAATACAGGAAACGAAATGAAGTCGAATTCCTTTACTCTTTGTTATGGAGATGAAACTTTTGCAAGCCTCCATAATTTCCTTTGGCAGTTTCTCCAATACTGATAAGTCAGTGGAGGGCAATACCATTTGTTTTATGAATCCATATGCATAAAGCATGGATGCATATTTTGAGTCTATTTCATGACTCAGCTTCACTTGATTCCAACTGTTGCTGGGCTCAGTGGTGAAGAAGGGAGTGTTCATCCCTTGTCCAATTTGTTCATTCCATCTCTGGAATTGAACAGTATGATCGGATTCGATCTTTGAACGAACGTTGTCCACCTTTTGAGGGCGTAGCGAGGGTTCCTCAGACATAATGTCTGAAAGTTTTAAAGGTTTAAATTTCTTTAAAAACTCAAACTCATTAAAACTAGTTTTCTCTGGTTTATTTTGGCTTTTCAACCTTGTAAACTCAGACGGGGTAACCAATTTTGTCTTGAATGATTTCTCATTCCTAGACAAGTCCGTTTCAATCAGGGATGGATCCGTTAAGACTTCCTTTTCAGTCTTAGACTGACAGGTAGAAGTACCTGGTTCCGATTTCAAAGAAATCGTTAAGGTTTCCTTTCCAGCTCTTGACTGGCAGATAGAAATCCTTGATTCCCCTATCTTCAGAGAAGATTGGGTTGTGATTTCCTTCTCATGCCTGGCATGACCGGTAGAAATCCCGGGTGGACCTGTGTTTATCAAAACACTAAAGTCATCCGTCTGCTGATTAGCTGACCTTGTGGCTTCCTTTTCTCGCGATGGAGATTCGGTAGAAGTCCCGGAGGAGCTTGGCTTTTCATGTCGTTGAGTGAGTTCTTTTAACTCTTCGAATAATTCTTTAACCTTGAGTTGTAAGACTTCTCCACTTAACCGTAACGGGCACAATTCTCTTGTATGTCTCCTCGTTCTGAAAGAACTAAAAGACTGTCGAATAGTGACTGTAGGGTTGAGAGCAATACCGTGAGTGTGGCAATTGCTGCTGCTAGGTACGTTAGGGTGCTGCTGAGGGGATCCATTTTACCTGTCTGTAACACAAGAAAATTCTCGAGTGGTAAGAGTATCAGGTTAATTGTAAAATTCTCTATAATGCATGATGCAGGAGTAGAGAAAGTATTTTATGACAATAGTGGCAAATCACCACACTTGCTGCCATTTGTATAACGGGAAGGCAAAAGCATAACCGAATATTTAGGCAAAAGTTGTGCCTGAAGAGTCACTCATATTTTCTGAGTTTTCCGAGGAGGAAGACTCAGTTTCGAGATGAAGTTCATATACTACATCTTCTGACTGGATGTCATCGTAATGGATGAGTTCCAATCCATTTTCTTCGGCAAGGAACATGTATGTACTGTACTGCCGTTGGTGTTTATCATTTGGACAATCTTTGGCGAAATGTCCTTCTTTCTGGCATATCCAGCATTTGCATTTGCATGGGGTTTTCCCCTTTGGACAGTATGCATTTGACCCTTTACTGGATCTGGTAGGGCCAAAATTTGTTCGTTTCTGAAAGTATCTCTTTTTAGGAGTATACCTTGTTGTAGAACTTTTTTGTATCCTAAATTTTTTCTGTTGAAATTTCTTAGGATATTTTCGTTGCTTATGAGAGGTGGTTTTACAACCATAAGCTCTTACATTTTTGTTCTGGTTTGAACAACATAATGTTTGTTTATTTGTCTTACTACTTTTTTTTTGTAGTTTTTGGGCTTCACAAAGATTTGCCAACATATCTTGTACAAATCTATGTCTTCTTCCTAAAGTATCAATGTTTAGGAAAATATCCATGGTTAAAGTACCAAGTTCTGGATTGTTTTGCCAATACTTTGTAATGTAGTCTTTTTCTGCTACATGTGCAAATAGTTCTGGAAATTTTGCATAAAAGATAGACAGATAAGGTTTCTGATCTTCTTTTTGCAGTTTATAGAAGTAACTTGCAAACTCGCAGTAATACTTCTCTTAAAAATAAATGTTACAGATTTGTAACTTGTTTAATTTCTGAAGAGTTTCTAAACGTTTTCTTTGTTTAGTACTCTCATTGTAGGCTTCTAGGGTTGGATGTATTCCTAGAAATTCCTTTGATATCTTAGCCACTAATCCTTTCAAGATGTTGGCTATCGATATTGAGGTATTAGCTCATTTTTGGTCTTCGGGAAGGTTGTCCCACCAAAGAGCTACATTACCTTGTAAAGCATGGGTAAAGAAATTAAATGCTGATTCTTGGTTCCAAGATTCATGCATATTTGCAGCATTGCTCATGCTTCTTTCCCAATCTTTAAGGACTTTTTCTCCATCCTTGGGGCAATCCAAGTTGAGGTAAAATCCAAAAGGGTTTATGCTATCTATGGTTTGGTGTCCCTTAGTAGCATTGAAGGATCGACATTTGTGTATTTTGTCGAATACCTTTGTCCTCCCAGGGATATTTTGGAGTGGGAGAAACTTTCTCGTTCTTCCGGATGAACCGCAGTACGGTTTCGGAAGTTATCTTGAAAGCTATCTTCCATGTGGGTGTCTCTTACCCTTGATGTTTCTGCTTCAAAATGGTCGCTACCACGAAGCATTCGAAACCTTTTACCAAGATCATCTGCCTTTTTGTCTTTAGCGGAGTAGTCTATTTTCTTGGTATTTTCTTCTGCAACTTCATCAGATTCCTAGGCTTCTGGTTCACTGTCGTGTTGCTCTTGTTGTTTACTAGAAGAAGGTTTTTCTTCTTGAACATAATAAATCGGTTGACGACCGAAGGTATTATATTCTGCGTAAACTTCATCATCGGTGGAGGATGATGCTTTTGAAGCGATCCTAAAAGCAGGTGGTGCTGGATCCTTTCTTCTAGGTGCTATGCAAGGTGTTGCAAAGTACACTAGGTTTTTAAGCCATCCGGTGATGTCAGGAAGGCCTAATGGTAATGGAGTTTCCATATCCATTAAGTAGAAAAACTCTGTCATAGAGCTAATTCTTGAAGCTTCCGTTGAAACTTTTTAATCAGATACCGTAGTAGAATTTCTCTACGGGTTAATCTCCACCATTCATTCAGATATGCCTGATAGGCTATATCGGTGTCATTTACTGGTGTGAGAGTTTCTCTGGCTTGCCAATTTTGGGCTTGCATTGACTGTACCAGACGAAGTTGATCTAGTAGTCTTGTTCTACTGATCATTTTACAAAGCTAAAAGGTCTAGCTTTCTTTTGATTTTCTTGATCTTGCATCTAAGGTTGTAGATGCGATCAGAATATCTTTCCCAAAAATAGTAATACCATACCATTGCTGGGATTGTATTATCTTCTGGCTGAAGATTATTTCTTTGGAGTAAAGCGAGTCAAGGCTTTCTCTTTTTAATTTTAAACGATATAAAAGTTTCCTTTTATAGATCATTCTGGTGTCCACGGTGTAAAAGGTGTTTTATACCGTGATGGACTTGGAGAACCTAGACGTTCTTTTGAACCTTGATGTTCTTTTAATGCTAAGACTTTTGTCAAAATTTCTTGCATTTTATCTTTGTTTAGATTATCTAAACTTTGTTTAAGTTCTGTTAACTCTTTGAAGAAAACAGGACTATTTCCATGGTCAATCTTTTCTAGAATATTTTCTAGGATGTTTTGACACTTTATTATTTCTCTATGTTTATGTTCATCATAGAGGAAATCTATTTTCTGTTGGAGGTTTTCAACAATTTTTTCTAACCTATTAAGGGTCTTACCATAAGACTCTAAGGTTTGAATGGAATTGGTGACAATGTCACTATTTCCTGTAGGTGGACCTAAGGCTTTGTATGGAATATGTACCATCATCTATGTGAAGAGGAACATAAGCATTGGGCCTTGGATTTCCTATTCCTTCGAAACGGGAATTATTTGAGGTTCTACTTATTAAGGTAGAGGGCATGTCCTGTTCGATGGAAAAGCTGGGTCTAGTGTTTGCGATCAATAGTTTTCCTTCTATCTCCTTTATGGTTTTTCGAGAGAGGAAGGTGTCTGGGTGCCAAAGGTTGAACTACCCATTATGTTGGCCATGTTAACTCTCTTGGGTCGAGTTCTTCTATGGTCAAGTTTTTAGAATAACCAATGTTTTTGGCTAATTCTGTGAGTTTCTTTGAATCTTTAACTGGAACCTTTCCAGTGTTGATTCCTCGAGCTATTATGCATACAAGTATGCGCATAACTCTTGTTCCTGGTTGAATTCCATTTTTCGACCAGTTGTCTGTATAGATTTTTAGGGACAAGGTATCTTGGATGTGCTTGTCTTCTAAATCTATTTGTAGATTGGGCCATGTTGTAAAGGATACTGGGCCTAATCCTAAATTTGCTCTAACTCCTCCGAGTAGGGCTTTTTCAAAATTATTCTTCACAGTCCTGAAAATCAATGCTCTGATACCATATTGATTTTCAGGACTTCATGGATTTAGCTCATGGAGAAAAAGAGAAAGGGACTCATAGAGAGAAAACAGGAGGAAGAAGAATTTATGGACTTGAGCTATGGGCCATGAGCCCATCTTCCACATCTCTTGGATGTGTGGGTCTTCCTTGGTCTTATGGACCGACTGTTAGTGTCTCATATTTCTGTGGAACAATTTTCAAGCTGAAAATTCTTACATAGAAAATTTTGTGGTATTTCAATTTTTTAAGAAAAAAAATTACATTTGACTACTATAAGGCCTTGTTAATGCCTTTTTTCAAAAAACTTTGGAAAAATATTTCTAGTAAAAAAACATGTCCAGGGACCATTAGTGCCTCATGTTTCCAAGAATCACTTTTCTTGATGAAATTTCTTACTTGGAAAATTTTAGTGCAAGGTAAGTTTTTTTCTGAAACAACTAAGTTTTTACATCATTATGGCCTTATTAGTGCCTTTTTAGGAAACTTTGGAAATGTATTTCTAGTAAAATTATATCTCTAGCGTCTATTAGTGCCTCATGTTTTCTGGAAACACTTTTCAAGGAGAAAAGTTTTTACCAAGAAATTTTTTTGCAAGACAATTACTTTCAACTCTAAGGTCCTATTAGTGCCTTTAGTTAGGAGACTTTGGAAAATTATTTTTTGAAGAGAAGATATGGAAGCCTCTTACATGACTCTCACAATAAGAAGTCTTACAAAACCAAAATTATTATGGAAGGAGGTCTCATAGAAGAGTTTCAATTTAAAGGTGTTTTAGTTATGTTAGTCTTCTATTTATATTGAGTTATTTAATTATGTTATGACTTACCTTTAAGTGTTAGAGTTTGGCCGTAATTGGGACAAAGGTAGTTTAATTGTAATTGGACTCTACCAGTTTCCTCTATTATAAATAGGGGTTCATGTACTCTAATTAAAACAAGTCAATTAAGTATTTCTCTTTTCCATAAATTCAACATGGTATCAGAGCTAGTTCTGTGAGTTGACTAGGTCAACCTACACAGTTAATGTGATCCTTTTTTGATCTATGATCACAAGCAATTTAGAAGCTTCTAGACCTTGTTCATCTTGAAATGTCGTGTCGTTCCTACTTGGATTACAGAGTTAGAAATCGGCTATACATCCAATACTGGAAGTTGAATTTATTCTACAATTGGCATCTCCCTTATCCCTGAAAGTTTTTGCTCGAGCTGGTGTCATCTTGCAATCATTGTTATTATTTTTCCATTCCAGTAGTGTCTCACTGATTGGAAACCCTCCCAAGTAGGCATAGATTGTCTTGATGTCATAATTTCCACTGCTTCATAACCCAACTGAACGGTAATCTCAGCCCGGTGATTCTGCTATCTACTGATCAGTCTACTGGACCTCATTGATTACTCTGTTACTTGTTACTGGTTTTGCCAATTACAAAGACTTGGCAACTTGGCAATCTCTAGCTTGGAAGGTTTTGTGTTGCTATTAATCTGGAAGATAACTCTATCTATCCTCACTCTGCCAAGAGACAAGGATGGAAGGCTATAATTCTAGAACATTACTGATCATCTGGTATAATTTATCGGAAGTTACTTCTGTCAAATCTCCATCGAGCTTTGTTGCTGTTTTTAGAGACTAGGTGATCTCTTTGGCTTATCTCTTGTTGTTGCTCCGCTGTAGAAATGGGAGGGAATGATTTCTATACAATTTCCATCCTTTTTCAGAAATCAACATTTGCCATATTTCAAGAATATTTCTGGACGCAAATTAGAGAGTATTTCTTTTAGGAGAGGATTTTTTGTTGTTTTGTTGGACATCTCCAGCTGTTTTTGGTGTAGATTATTTGCAGTTGGCTTACTATTTTGATGGGATTTTATGCTATCTCGCTGGTCCATTATCTTTTCCATGAATAACTACTCCAGCAATCAGCCAATCATGTCATCGTTATCATGATTTTTTGCGTACGATCCTTCGCTCGCTGCTACCTCTCTGGGATACTATTGCTAGAAGATATCTTCTCCTTCGCTCTCGCTGGTTCATCGCCGGCTATCCTCTCTTATTATTTTGTTTGGAAGTATCTAGCTCCTCGGATTGATATGTTGAGTATCTCTGCCATGAATCATAGTCCCATTTCCGTTGTTAGAGAAGACATCTATCAAGATTTCGTTCTGCCGAGTTTTTCCCCTGCAAATTCCTCTATTTGGAGCCGTGGGAGGAAGACGAAGACAGCTGAATATCAACTTTCCTATGCTAGGCAACTTGATTTAATCGAGCACCGAGTCAAGCACCTGACTACAACCCAGATGGGGCCGAGTCAACCTAGAGACACTGTCGACCCGAGCTCAGCCTATGTTCTGCTGAGTTAACTCAAGTCAATCCAGTCCGGGTCAAATCGACTTGGCCCACATATTTTTTTGTCTCGGTATACATGTTTTAATCCCAACTTTTATAAATATTTCTTCAAACACTTGGATATATTGGTCTACTATTTAACTCGATGCGACTCAGTTCTTTTTCTTCGGTTAAATTAATATTTTTGAAGTATTGGTAGCATATTCCTTTGTCAATATGTTGGTTGAATTTAGGACCCCATGATTGAAACCTCGAGCAAGATGATAGAGGTAGAAGAAAAAGAGCAAAGAGAGAGAGAGAGAGAGAGAGAGAGAGAGAGAGAGAGAGAGATTGAATAGAGAGGAGAGAAGAGAAAAGAGAGAAATAGAGGCTTGAGAGAAATTCCTCATGAGTTGAGAAGTGGAGAGCTTGATTGAACCCTTCAATCAAGACACCTATTTATACTATTTCAATGACATATTAAGAGATAAGATAGGATTCCAAATATCCCTAATTACATCAATCATGATTATCTAAATCTACACAAATCAAGGGAAGATAAATCGATTACATTAATCAAGGAAGATTGCCAAATCTTCCAACTCATGTGATAAGGATTTCAGCTCGTGTGATGACTCATCATGCCACCTCACGTGATCATGGTGGGTCCCACCTTTGTAACACTCCCCCTCAAGCTGGGGGTGAGAAAATATCGTAAATGCCCAGCTTGTTGTAGATGGTGGACAAGATCTTATGAGTGATAGTTTGGTGAGATTGTCTACAACTTGCCCTTGTGAGGAGATATGTTTGATAGATAATATGCCGGCTTGGAATTTCTCTCGTATGAAATGACATTCTACCTCAATGTGCTTTGTTCTCACATGGAAGACTGGATTTGAGGGTGATATGTGTTGCCATCTGATTATCGCAATGTAGATCCATAGGGTCTTCTTTATAGAATCACAGTTCAGTGAGAAGGGATCAGATCCATAAAAGCTCACTAACTGTGTGTGCCATAGCCCTGTATTCTGCTTTTGCACTAGACATTGCAACTACATTTTGCTTCTTGCTTCTCCATGTAACCAAGTTCCCTCCAACCACTGTACAATATCCCAAAGAAGATTTTCTATCATCCAAAATCTGACCCAGCCTGCATATGAGAACCCTTCTATGTTGAAGTGACCATGGTTCTTATAGAGAAGCCCTCTTCCCTAAAATCCTTCCAAATATCGTAATATTCTTTCTAGTGCTTTCTAGTGAGTAAGTTGTGTTTTGTGCAAGTATTGACTCACCAAACTTATTACATATGATATATCCAGCCTTGTTACACAAAGTTAAATGAGTTTCCCCACAAGTCTTTGATATTTTCTGATATCCACATCTTCTCCAGTGCCTATAGATAATTTTTAATTGGAATCCATGGGGGTTTCTACTGGTCCACACCCCATCACGCATGTCTCCTCCAGTAGATCAAGGACATACTTCCTTGGAGATAGTATAATCCCATGTTTGGACTGTAGTACTTCAATGCCCAGAAAGTACTTAAGTAGTCCAAGATTTTTAGTCTTGAATTCTTCATATATCTTTTCCTTGGTTTCTTGAATGCCCTCAGGATCACTACCGGTTAAGACAATATCATCAACATATACAGTTCAAAATCACTTTGCCTTTAGGTGTGTCTTTAAGAAATACAAAGTGATCTATAAAATATCTGTGAAATTCGGCCCGTATAAATGGTTGGCTAAATTTATCAAACCATGCACGAGGAGACTATTCTAGACCATAAAGGGATTTATTCAATCGACATACCAACTCCCCCTCAACCACAAATCCAAGTGGTTGTTGCATATAAATTTCTTCCTTTATATCCCCATTGAGAAAAGATTTTTTCACATCTAGTTGATAAACCGGCCAAGAAGAATTAGTAGCAGGCGATAATAAAATTTGTACCAAGTTCAATTTGGCCACCAGAGAGAATGTTTCCTCATAACCGATCCCATAATACTACGTATAGCCTTTAGCAATTAAGTAGACCTTAAGGCGAGCAACTGATCCATCTGGATTGTGCTGATAGGTTTTTAATCTAATGGAAGAGGAGTTAGAGCCCATGTCTGATTCTCATAGAGTGCCTGCATTTCTTCATCCATTGTCTTCCATCCTTTATGTTTCAGAGCCTTCTGATAGGACCGTGGGACTGAGATGAAGGAGATAGATGTAAAAATTTGACAACATTAAGAGGATAAACGATGGTGAGACAAAAAATTGGATATGTGGTGAGAAGTAGAGGGCCTAGTGCAAGTTCTAGGTTCTTTTCTTAAGGCAATAGGTCGAGTATCATATTGTGGTCCAAAAGGATCAGGAGAATATGGACTTAACTTGATGGGATCCACAAACTCTACAGGAGTGGTGTAAACCAGCTCTTCAGGTAGTTCAACAATTTTCATAGCACGGAGCACAACCGGTCGAGGAGAAGCTAGTATAGAAGAGAGACCTGGAGGAGCATTGTCATAGTAGTATAAAGAGTCTTCAAAAAAATTTACATCCATAGACAAAAGTAACCTTTAGAGAGTGGGATTGTAGCAAATATTACCCTTTTGCATGCGAGAGTATCCTAAGAAGATACACTTGACAAATTTTGGATCAGGTTTACTATGTTTTGGAGAGTTAATATGAACAAAGCATGTACAACCGAAGACTTTTGAGGGAAGTGAAAAGGGATTACCATGTGGAAACAATAAGGAATATGGGGATTTATGACCAAGAATGGAAGAGGGAGCCTATTTATAAGAAATCATGTAGTAAGGATGGCATGGGGCCAATAAAAGTATGGGACTTTCATGGTATACAATAAGTTGTGAGCTACCTCAAGAAGGTGACGGTTCTTCCGTTCTGGTACACCATTCGGTTGGGAGGTGTAGACACAAGATGCTTGATGGATAATGTCATTCTCTTTACAAAAATAGTCAAGATCTTTGAAAGTTTGGCATTATCAGACCTAAGTACTTTGATTCTTTTACCAAATTGAGTGACAACCATAGCATGAAAGGGATTAAAAATTGAGGGTATTTTAGATCGCTCTTTAAAAAGAAATAGCCATGTGGTACGAGTAAAATTGTCAATAAATGTAATAAAATACTTGACTTAGGAAATGTTTGAGATGTTCAAGTGTCCCCATACATCTGTGTGGATCAACGAAAAAGGAGAAATACTTTTAAGTTATAGACAAGGTGAGTATGTGGTCCTCTGATGTTTGCTTAGTTGACACACTTCACAATTTAAATTTGACATATCCTTAAAGGTAGGAAAAAAAGATGAAGAGATTGTGTGGATGGATGTCCCAACTGATTGTGCCATAGAATTGTCTCAATTTCCTTGGTTGAGATGGCATTTATTTGAGGCACGTCCAGGTGGTAGAGTCCCCCTTGTTCATGGCCTCCTCCAATCACTTGCTTTATTGTAAGATTCTAAAAAACACAGGAAGCGGGTGAGATGGTAATTGAGGAATTAAAATTTTATGTTAGCTGACTAACAGATAAAAGATTCAAGGAAAAATTAGGAACAAAAATAATATATATAAGCGGAATTGATAGTGTAACAGATGTGGATCCTTTCCTCAGAACTTTAGTTTCGGAGCCTCAGCTATGGTAAATGGTCATCCTTTGTATGACTTATTGAGGCTTGATTAGCCTTAACCCAATCCGATTTTCCATGGATTTTAAAACACTGATCTATAGTGTGACCATCTTTCTCACAATGGGTGCATTCCCTTCCGTCTATTCTGACAAAACCATTCCTTCCACCTCTTCCTCATCCTCCTCTATAATTTTCTTCCACGGCCTCGGTTGTGGTTGGTTGATGTTCCCCTATGCTCGGAGTACAAAGTGGATGATACTTTAGTAGGATAAAGAGAAGAAGAGTCTGGAATGCAGAGTAATGTGGTACATAAATCATCAAAGGTGGGAATAGCAGAGGTGTTGGGTTGACTTTTCTCAACTTTGAGATATGGCTTAATGTTTGCTAGGGAAATGGTAGTGGCTAAGGCTTCCATCTACTTGTCTTGGACAAAGACATTGGTGGAGGTAGGCTTAGCTAGCTTCCATTCTTGAACAAGGCCTCTAAAATGAGCCAAATACTCATGTATATTTTCTCCTTGTATAGTGTTGAACATTCTTTGGAGAATATCATATGGCATGTGTAAGTTGTCAGAGCTAGAGTACAACTTAGCACATGTCTCCAAAATTTGTTTGGTGGTGTCAAAATGAATATCATTGTTGGAGACAGGTTCTTCCAAGTTTTTGATTAGCCAACTAATTACCAAAGTGTCATTTTTTAACCACTTAGCGTAAGCAACATCTTCTTCATCAATGGGTAGCCCAAGTATAGTGAGGTGACGAAGTAGGTCCCTTGTTATAAAGAACCGTCGAACCGATGTGGACCAGCACAAGAAATTTGATATCCCTTGCAAGGGTATGGTAGTAATCTTAAGAATATCATTCTTGCCACCCCATGTATTTGTCAGACATAAGAGGCCATCCAAGGGTAATAATATACTCAAATTTGAAGTAGCCTAAGTAAGCTTGGAGATTCAAGTGCAGCCTAGGCTAGCTCGGGTAGAAAGGAGGAGATCCCAAGCTTTATCAAGTCTTTAGACAAAGAGGGAACCCTCTTGGGCCAGTCAATTTTCTGGCCAAAATTTTCTATAATTAATTCTCTAGTCTTCCTTGTAGAGAATAGCAAAAATTAATCAATAAGCATGACATCAAGTAAGGTAAGGTAGCAATTCCGAATTAGATCTTTCCAAGATCATTCCAAAAATATATTTGACTCCAGCTTGAGATAAACCAGTATATATATTCAGTTCCTCATGAATTATGGAATATATAATTGATAAAAAATAAAATAAAATCAGGCCTAATCAAGAAGATATTGTGAGATCTTCAAAAACATAAACCTTTCTTCATGGATTGAGTCTACCAAACTTTCAAAGGACCACTTCCTTTCTTAATTTGTGCTTGATTATTTTTATTTAAAACAGAATATTCTATTCTTGATTTTCCAAGAACAATCAACCAACTCTTGGTTCTCAAAAAATTCTCCAAAATATCACAAAACCAAGTAGAGTTTTTCAAACTCGGTTAATGGAGAAGCTTAGCATGGAAGGTATGTAATTAGATTTCTGAAATCTAGTGGATAAAAAACCACTCATAATAGGCTGAAGATAATTTTCTTCATTAGGAAAATATTTTTCCAAAAAAATTCTAACTTTTATTTAGAAAATCTCAACATAAACCGAATTTCAGCCAAAAACTTGCAATCCGACAAAACCGCCATGGTAAACTTCTTCTAATCCGAGATGCCTAAATCTCAATATTTTCATAAGATGAACACAGAAATAAAATCATCTCTTAAACTTCTTCTAAATATCCAAAAACAAAGAACTTGAAGTAATAATAAAAATAATAAAAAACTTATCTCACAAGCATTAATCTTGCTTCACAAAGAGCTTCTACGAGTAGCTTTGATCATAACTTCTTAGAGAATTCTTTTGATGTGGGGATCCTAAATTTGATGCTCTAATACTGTTGAATTTAGGATCCATATTCCAATATTCTGAGCAAGATAAGAGAGAAATAAAAAAAAGAAAAGGGGAGAAAAGCTCTTGGGTACAGAGAAGAGAAGTGGAAAAAGAGAGGTGTGCACCAAGCAAGAGAGAGAGATTTACTCAAGAAGGAGTTGTGTGACTTGATTAATTCTGAATTACAACACCTCTATTTATTTTAGAGGAAGTGATAGAGTCCTTATACAATTAACCTTTCAATCTCCTAATTACATTTCATCCCTAACTCTCTAAGATAAGTCAATCATGAAAAGATAACACAATCTACTAGAAGTCTTATATAAGTTAAACTATAAATCTTCTTCAATAACGTGGACATAAGGGAGGAGGCTAGCTCGTGGCCTTAACCCTTGTGGGTCCCACATGATCTTCCAGCTCATATTGATAAGATTACCAGCTCATGGTATCTTTGTGGGTCCCACTTGATCTTCAGGTCTTCTAACTACTTTTAGCTTGTGCTTCTTATCTTCTTAACTCGTTCTAGCATGGGTGAAGATTCCTTTTGGCATCCCACGTCCTCATGGTGGGTCCCACCATCTCGTGCACCATGGTGGGTCCCACATTATAACAGATACCATGTTGAATTTAGGACCCCATGATGGAAACCTCGCTCAAGATGAGAGAGGGAGAAGAAAAAAAACAAAGCGAGAGAGAAAGAGCTTGGGTAGAGAGGAGAGAAGAGAAAAGAGAGAAAAATAGTTTAGGATAGAATGAGATTCTTTATGAGTTGAGAAGTGGAGAGGATTGAACCCTCCAACCAAGACCCCTATTTATACTATTTCAATTACATATAAATAGATAAGATAGGATCCCTAATATCCATAATAACATCAATCATGATTATCCAAATCTACACAAATCAAGGGAAGATAAATCAATTACATTAATCAAGAAAGATTGCCAAATATTTCAACTCATGTGAGAAGGATTCCAGCTAGTGTGATGACTCATCATGCCACTTCACGTGATCTTGGTCGGTCCCACCTACTCCTGTGATCATGGTGGCTCCCACCTTGTAACAATATTATTTGTTGCAGATACTCACATCAAATGATTTCATGTATCCTTATTACTCTAATGGACTTCCATTATTTACCAGCTATCCGCTATTATACAATTGCATATTTGGTACATGTTATTTGGGCATTGGCCCATTACCACTATTGCTATTGTGTCTCTTTGATTGAGACATTATTTTTGAAGAAGAATTTCTCAGTTGCTTGCCTTCAGTTCATTATTTGCTAACTGTTGTCAGTATTGGTTCATCTGCTACAGAATTTGAATTTTTTAGAAAAATAAAACACATGGTGGCATCAACATCTTATCTTCCTCTTTACCCATTATCCATTGGTTATTAGGCATCCTGTTTCCTACCATCCTTTATTTGACTTTCACATACCCCTTTGAGCCAACCCCTTATGTGTTGCTTTGGTTGGTTTACCTTTAAGTCCATTGAGACCTTTTATATGTATCCATGGGTCTTTTATCACCATCTTGTGAATGATAGGCATTACTCATGTATCACCGATTTCTACCTTTGAGAGTCGGTGCCCAATTTGGGACACCGTGATGGAGGACCTTATTACTACATCTATGTTATTTTTTTCAAATTGGGATCACTGCCATTACCTCCTAGTTTGAGGGAAAGAATTAGAAGAAGAATTACAAGAAAGAGGTATTTTATTCTATATGTTGTGGTAATTTAAGGATCATTAGTACTTCATTGTTCTGGGGAGCGCTTTTCTAGTTGAAAATTCTTACCTCAAAAATTTTGTGGTCAAGCAATTTTTGATAAAATAAATTACTTTCTAAAACTATAATGCCTTGTTAGTTGCTTTTTTTGAAATCATTGGCAAAATAGTTCTTGTAGGAATATGTCTTTAGGGACCATTAGTGCTTCATGTTTCCTGGAAACACTTTTCTAGTTGAACATTCTTTTACCAAGAAAATTTTGTGGTAAGACAATTTTTTAAACAAATTATTTTCTAAAACAATGATGCCGTTTTATAAAAAAATTTCAGAAAATGTTGGAAATATTTTTCATGTAAAATACATCCCTAGGGACGATTAGTGCCTCATGTTTCCTCTGAACACTTTTCGTTCTAAAAATTCATTCCAGGTAAATTTTATGGTCAGGCATTTTTTGTTGAACCAAATTGCTTTCTACAACTATAAGGCCTTATTTGTGCATTTGAGGAAACATTGGAAAAATATTTCTACTAAAAATACATCAATTGAGATCATTAATGCCTCATGTTTCTTGGAAACATTTTTCTAACGAAATTTTTTTAGCTGGAAAATTGTGTTCCGACAATTTTTGCTGAAACAAATTACATTCTACGATCAGGAGTCATAAAAATACGTCTCTAGGGACCATTAGTGCCTCCTGTTTCCTAGAAACACTTTTCTAGAAGAAAATTATTACCAAGAAAATTTTTTGGAATAATAATTTTTGTTGAACCAAATTACATTCTACCACTATAAGGCCTTGTTCGTGTATTTTTATGAAAAATGTTGGAAAAGTACTTCTAGTAAAAATACATCTCAAGTGACCATTAGTGCCTCTTGTTTCCTAGAAACACTTTTCTCGCTGAAAATTCTTTCTAGGAAAATTTTGTGGTAAAGAAATTTTTGGTTAAACAAATTACTTTTTACAACAGTACACGGCCTTGTTAGTGCATTTTTTCAGGAAATAATGGAAAATTATTTCTTGTAAAAATACATTTTTAGGGACCATTAGTGCATCATGTTTCCTTGAAACACTATTCAAATTTAAATTCTTACCAGGAAAATTTTGTGGTAAGGCAATTTTTGCGAAAACAAATTATTCTACAACTATAAGGCCTTGTTAGTGCATTTTTGGCTAAATGTTTAAAATGTATTTCTAGTAAAAATAAGTCTCCAGGGATGATTACTGCCTCATGTTTTCTTGAAACACTTTTCTAGCAGAAAATTCTTACAGGGAAAATTTAGTGGTAATGCATTTTTTGCTTAAACAAATTTCTTTCAACAACTATAAGGTTTTTTTAGTAAACAATTTCAAAAAAAGTTGGCAATATATTTCTTGTAAAAATATAACTACAAGGACCATTAGTGCTTCTTGTTACCTAAAACACTTTTCTTGTTAAAAATTCCCAATAAGAAATTTTTGTCGTAAGGCAATTTTTGGTGAATGAAATAAATTTTTATAACTATAAGGCCTTGTTAGTGCAGTTTTTTAGGAAACGTTGGAAAAGTATTTCTGGTCAAAATACATCTTTAGAGACCATTAGTGCCACATGTTTCTTGGAAATACTTTTCTAGCTAAAAATTCCTACAAAGATATTTTTTTAGTAAGGCATTTTTTGTTGAAACAAATTACTTTTTAATAATATAAGGCCTAGTTAGGGCATATTTTAAGGAAAATTTGGAAAAATATTTCTTGTAAAAATGTGTCTCTAGGGACCATTAGTCCCCAATGTTTCATGGAAACACTTATCTAGCTCAAAATTCTTTTAAAGATTTTGTGGTGAGGCATTTTTTTCTGAAACAACGTACTTTCTGCGTCTATTAGGCTTTGAAAATGCATTTTTTTAGGAAAAATTGGAAAAAAATTTCCATTAAAAAATCATTTTCTTGGACCATTAGTGCCACATGTTTCCTGGAAACACTTTTTTACTTGAAAATTCTTATCAGGAAAAATTTGTGGCAAGGCTTTTTTTCTAAAACAAAATTACTTTCTACATCTATAACATCTTGTTAGTGCATTTTTCAAGAAATGTTGGAAAACTATTTGTAGTAAAAATACGTCTCCAAAGACCATTAGTGCGTCATGTTTTGAGGAAACACTTTTCAAGCTGAAAATTCTTACCAGGAAAATTTTGTGGTTAGGCAATTTTTGATGAAACAAATTACTTCTTACAACTATAAGACCTTGTTAGTATATTTCTTAGGGAAATATTAGAAAAGTATTTCTAGTAAAAATATTTCTATAGGGACTATTAGTTCCATTTTTCAAGAAACATTGTCAAAGAATTTCTTGAAAAAATACGTCTCCATGGACCATTAGTGCCTCATGTTTCCTAGACACTTTTCTAGCTGTAAATTCTTACCAAGAAATAATTGTGGAAATTTTTTTTTTCCTGAAACAAATTACTTTCTATGACCTTAAGGCCTTGTTTGTGCATTTTACCAGGAAAATATGGAAATGTTTTTCTTGTAAAAATATGTCTCCAGGGACCCATAGACCTCATATTTCATGGAAACACTTTTCGAACTGAAAATTTTTACCTGGAAAATTTTGTGGCATGACAATATTTGTAGAAACAAATTACTTTCTTCAACTATGAGGCCTTTGTTAGTTCTTTTTTTTCCAACAAACGTTAGAAAAGTGTTTCTAGTAATAATGCATATCCAAAGACCATTAGTGCTTCATGTTTCTTGGAACACTTTTCTAGCTGAAAATTCTTACAAGGACAATTTTGTGGAGAACTATATTTTGCAGAAACAAAATACATTCTACAACTAAATGGCCATGTTACTGCATTTTTTAGGAGACATTGGAAAAGTATTTATAGTGAAAATACATCTCCAGGGACTATTAGTGCCTCATGTTTCCTGGAAACATCTTTCTAGTTGAAAATTCTTACGAGGAAAATTTTATGGTGTGGCAATTTTTGCTGAAACATTTACTTGCTACAACTATAAGGCCTTTTTATTGCCTTTTTTAAAGGAAATGTTGCAAAAGTATTTCTAGTAAAAATACAGCTTCAGGGACCATTAGTGTCTCAAGTTGTTGGGAAACTCTTTTCAAGAAAAAAATGCTTACTAGAAATTTTTTATGGTGAGACATTTTTTGCTGAATCAAATAACTTTTTACAACTATAAAGCCTTGTTACTGCATTTTTAGGAAATATTGGAAATTTATTTATAGTAAAAATACATCTCCAAGGTCCATTAGTTTCCCATGTTTTTTGGAAACACTTTTCAAGCTGAAAATTTCATCCCACAAAAATTTTGTGTTAAGATATTTTTGCTGAATCAAATTACTTTCTACAACTATTTGGCTTTGCTAATGCATTCTTTTCTGAAATGTTGGAAAAGTATTTCTACTAAAAATTAGTCTATAGAGACTATTAGTGCCTCTTGTTTCTAGGAAACATTTTTCAAGCAAAAAAATATTACCAAGATATTTTTTTGAAGAGGCAATTTTGGGTGAAAGAAGTTACATTCTACTACTCTTAAGTCTTAGTTACTACAATATTTCAGGAACCATTGAAAAAGTTTTTCTAGTAAAAATATGTCTCCAGGGACCATTAGTGCCTCATGTTTCTAAGAAACACTTTTCTCGTAGAAAATTCTTACCAAAAAAAATTTGTGGAGAGGCTATTTTTGCTAAAACAAATTACATTCTGCTACTATAAGTCCTTATTAGTGCAATATTTCAGGAACCATTGGAAAAGCATTTGAAGTAAAAATACGTCTCTAGGGACCATTAGTGCCTCTTGTTTCCTGGAAACACTTTTCTCATTGAAATATTTTTCCAAAAAAATTGGTGGTAAGGCATTTTTGCTCAAACATATTACTTTCCTCAACTATATGATCTTGTTAGTGCATTTTTTTTTCGAAAATACTGGTAATATATTTCTTTCAAAAATATGTATCTAAAGACCATTTGTGCCGCAAGTTTACCGAAAACACTTTTCAAGATTAAAAATGTTACTCGAAAAATTGTGGTAAGGCTATTTTTGCTAAAATAATCACTATCTACAACTATAAGACCTTGCTAGTACAGTTTTCTGGAAACGTTGGAAAAGTATTTCTAGTAAATACACATCTATAGGGATCATTAGTTCCTCATGTTTCCTAGAAACAACTTTCAAGATAAAAATTTCTTAGGAAGATTTTTTTTTTAATGTTGCAATTTTTTGTATAACAAATTTCTTTCTACAACTAGAAGGCCTTGTTAGTGCATTTTTAAAAACTTTCGAAATTTATTCCTAGTAAAAATACATCTTTAGGAACCATTAGTGCCTCATGTTTCCAGGAAACATTTTTCTTTCAGAAAATTCTTACCAGGAAAACTTTGTAGTAAGGCAATATTTGCTGAAACCAATAGAGGCCTTGTTGGTACATTTTTTTTTTTTTTTGGGAAATGTTAGCTAAATATTTTTAGTAAAAATGTATCTCCAGAGACCATTATTGCCTCATGTTTCCTAGAAACATTTTTCTTGTTGAAAATTCATATCAGGAAAATTTGGTGGTAAGGCAATATTTGTTAAAATAAATTACTTTCAACAACTATAACTCCTTCTTAAAGCCTTTTTTTAGGAAACATTGGAAATGTATTTCCAAAAAAACACATCTCCAGGGACCCATTAGTGCCTCATGTTTCTTGGAACCACTTTTCAAGGTGTAAATGTTTTCTAGGAAAAAAAAATTTGTAAGGCAAATTTTGTTGAAGCAAATTACATTCTACAACTATAAGGTCGTGTTCTTGCAACAAATTTCTTTCTACAACTATAAGGCTTTGTTAGTGCATTTTTTCCAGGAAAACCATGGAAAAATATTTGTAGTAAAAATATGTCTCCAGGGAACATTAATGCCTTGTCTTTGGTGGAAACACTTTTCAAGTTGAAAACTCTTATTAGGAAAATTTTGTGGTGATGCAATTTTTGCTGAAACATATTACTTTATACAACTATAACAACTTGTTAGTGCATTTTTTTTAGGAAATTTTGGAAAAATATTTCTAGTAAAAATGCTTCTCTTGGGATCATTAATGCCTCATGTTTCCTAGAAACACTTTTCTAGCTGAAAATTCTTTGCAAGAAAATTTTGTGGTAAGGCAATTTTAGTTGAAACAAATTACTGTCTACAACTATAACGCCATGTTAGTACCTTTTTTAGGAAACATTGGAAATGTATTTCATGTAAAAATATGTTGTGGTCCCTGACCATAGACCTCGTCACTTGACGAAGGGAAGGATCGCCAAGGGGAACAGGGGATGAACCAGGCCTAACGGACTTTCCTGGTCGACCTATGATGCCTAGAATGGGAGGGAATGAAGGATGGATTGGAGATGTGGTGTCAGACTCGTCGAAGGGATGCCTGAACCTTGGGTTCGTCAAGGAGAACGCCAATCCTGGGTTCCTTAGAGGAGAATCCCGATCCTGGTTAGGTTGAAATCATTCTTACCTAATTTCATTTCGTGAGCTCCCTTAAAGAAATTCACGCTAAGGGCCCAATTGAATGTTTTTACAATCCTGCCATTGTGGTTTACATGCTAACGACTTATGAAATAAAATAGAAATATAATCCTACGGTACTTGGCTGTTCCACTGAGTCACCAACTCACCCGCATCGCCTTTGGATGACTCGTCCTGCTATGGAGTCCATAACATCACTCCCCCCCTTGGAGAAAGAGCTTGTCCGCAAGCTCGAACGTAGGGTAAACATGCTAGAAAACATCTAGGTCTTCCCAAGTGGCTTTTGTGGCATCTGTGTGTCCACTGGACTAGGACTTCTCTGTGCTCATGTTTCAGCCGAGCACTTAATATTTTGGCAGGAGTGAGAGAAACTTTACCGTCTTCAATTGATGGTAAGGCGGGAATAGATTGGGGGCGGGATCCTTGAGCGGCTTGAGTAAGGAGACATGAAAGACATTGTGTAGCTTGAACTCTGGAGGAATTTGTAGCTCATATGCAACCTGCCCAATACGCTGGATAATTTTGAAGGGGCCAAAATATTTTGGAGAAAGCTTGTGATGAGTGCCTTCAATAGAATTTTGACGGTAAGGTTGGCGGTGGTGCCATACAAAGTCATCCGGATTGTACTGAATATCAAGGTGTCCCTGATCATAATAGTGCTTCATGCGGGGCTTGAGTTGTTCCAAGGTGTTGGACAGCGAATTCCAACAATTGACCACGAGTTATAAGAGCTTGGTCCACTGCATCCACTCTGGTAGTTCCATGAGCATAGCAGAGCAAGCGAGGAGGATCCCTACCATATAGTATTTTCAATGGTGTTGCATGTAAAGCCGTGTGGAAAGAAGTGTTGTAGCAGTACTCCGCCCAAGGACGGCAATCTACCCACTTTTTAGGATTGTCCCCGAAAAAACACCACAAGTACATCTCAATGGTGCGGTTGACCACCTCAGTCTGGCCGTCTGTTTGAGGGTGATATGCGGAGGAGTATTTGAGTTTGGTACCACAAAACTTGAAAATGTCCTTCCAAAAGATTCTAGTAAATACCACATCTCGATCACTGACGATGGATTCTGGAATACCGTGGAGGCGGACAATGTTGGAAAAGAAAACTTGGGCTACAGTGGCTGCTGTATAGGGATGCTCCATAGGAATAAAGTGTGCATATTTAGAAAAATGGTCTACCACCACCAAGAGAACAGATTTGCTCGAAGATTTTGGAAGCCCTTCAATGAAATCCTTAGAAATGTCTGCCCAAACATGTATGGAAAGAATGAGTGGTTGTAAGATGCCAGCTGGACTCAAATGATCATCTTTGTTCCGTTGACACACCAGACACTCAGCCACATACGTTGCAACTGTGGATTTCATCCCTGGCCAATAAAAATATTCCCGGATGCGCTGAAGAGTTTTCTGCAGCCCTTTATGCTTGCTGTCATGATAAGATGAGACAGACAGTGCTACCAACGGTGAAGTGGATGCTAGATATGCTCTTTATAGAGAATAATGTGGTCATGAACGGACCAGTGGGCTGACTTAGTGCCTGCAACAATCTGCTGTGACAACTCCTATAAATTTGGTGTGTGCTGGTGTTCCTATCTGATGGAATCTAGTAAGATAGAAGTGGGGTGACTGATGGCAGCCAAATGCAGTTGGTCTTTGGAACGACGGGAGAGGGCATCAATAGCTTTATTCAGAGTACCCACTGTTGAAAGATAAGCTCAAGCCCACACCACCAAGGAAGGCCCACATATCTAAGATTATTATAAGATGAGCCACATGACCAAGGAAGGCCCACAAGATGGGCCCAAGCCCATATAGGACCCACAATGATTACCATGAGCTGGCATCCTTATCACATCAGTTGGAAGATCAAGGACTCACAAAAGTATCTTTATCTTAGGTTCATGACCAAGAAGAATTTTATTTTGAGTTATGTTTGTCTTTTATCAATATTGAGTTATTTAATTGTGTTAGGACTTATCTTTAAGTGTTAGAGTTTGGGTGTAATTGGGACAAGGGTAGTTTTATTGTAATTGGACTCTACTACCTTCCTCTATTATAAATAGAGGTTCATGTACTCTAATTACAACAAGTTATTGATGTCAATGAAGTATTTCACTTTTCCATAAATTCAACATGGTATCAGAGGTTCATGTACCCATTGTTTTGCCTCACTTTTTGAGTTGATATATCAGAAAAATATCTCACTTATCCCTGGTTTGAGGGCTTATCTATGCATTTATGTTATATGGGCTTATTTCTACATCTATGATATTTGGTTCAAGCTAGGATCACTGCCATTACCTCCCAGCTTGAGGGGGAGAAGTAGAAGAAGTACAAGAAAGAGGTATTTTATTCCACATGTTGTGGATGAGTTTATGTGACCAAAATATTCAAGAAAGGGGGAGCACAAAAGATGAAACTGGTGCATCTAAGAAAAAAATTTTATATCGGATTATTTCATGGGTTCTTTTACAAAGTTTATAATTTGGTTCTTGTTATAAGTGTTGGAAGATAGTCGTTATATTCAACTGCAGCTATTATGTCTCTTTGCGGACATTATTATAGAAGAAGAGGTGGCCTCATGTCATCATTTATTTTACCCCGTCAAAAAGATGAAAATTATTAGTGGTTGGGAATCCATAACGGAGGAACTTCATCCCCGTCAAAAAAATCAAAATTATTTGTGGTTGGAAGTCCATGACGGAGGAACTTCATCCCCATCAAAAAGATCAAAATTATTTGTGGTTGAAAGTCCATGATGGAGGAACTCATAATTACATCCATGTTATCCCCCCCCCCCCCCCCCCCCCCCCCCCCCCCCCCCCTGTAATGGCTTTTATGTCTCCTACCACTTGAGAGTCGTTGTCCTATTGACGGACATGGTGGTGGATACTTCAGTGCAATGCCGATAGACACACTACTGATAGAAGTGGAGTGTGTCCTACATCCAGCATTAGGACTGGAGTATGAAGCAATGCTTACCAGCTAGGAGTGATTTCCGTAAGGCCTCAATAAAGGACGCAACAGCGTGAGGGGGAGTATTGGAAGATGAAGGCATATTGGAAGATGTGCCATTTTATAAAAAAATATTCTATACATCATTTGCAGCAAGTTGGGAGTTCATGTTGTTCTCTCACCCCCAACTTGAGGGGGAGTGTTGAAAGATAAGCTCAAACCCACATGACCAAGGAAGACCCACAAGATGAGCCCAAGCTCATAAGAAGTAGGACCCACAATGATTACCATGAGCTGGCATCCTTATCACATCAGTTGGAAGATCAAGAAGGACTCACAAAAGTATCTTTATCTTAGGGTCACGATGAAGAAGAGTTTTAGTTTGAGTTATGTTTGTCTTTGATCAATATTGAGTTATTTAATTGTGTTAGGACTTATCTGTAAGTGTTAGAGTTTGGGTGTAATTGGGACAAGGGTAGTTTTATTGTAATTGGACTCTACTACCTTCCTCTATTATAGATAGAAGTTCATGTACTCTGATTAAAACAAGTTATTGATGTCAATGAAGTATTTCACTTTTCCATAAATTCAACACCCGCTTTATGTTCCACCTAAAAATCAAATCCCATTAACTTGCTAAGCCAGTGCTGTTGGGGAGAAGTTGATATGCGTTGATCAAACAAAAACTTCAAACTGTAGTGGTCTGTGCGGATAAGAAAAAAGCATTCCCATAAATAAGGTCTCCAATGGCGGATGGCCTTGGCTAGGCCAATGAGTTCCCATTCATAGGCTGGTAGCTTATGATGGTGAAGTGCAAGTTGACGGCTGAAATAGGCAATAGGGTGCTGGGATTGTTGAAGCACCGTCCGCCTCCTAAGGCATCACATTCTACCAGATCTTCGAAATCTGCTAACTGTTGTACCGGAGCTGATGCTAGAGCTTGCTTGAGTGCTTGGAATGATTTTCAGTGCTATCATTCCAGTGGAAGGCATTGCGGCGGAGAAGATTGGATAGAGGAGCAGCTAGTGGTGCATAGTTGTGGATAAACTTCCTGTAATACCCGGCTAAGCCCAGAAATCCTCTCAATGCTGAAATATGGCACGGTGGTGGCCAAAGCACAATTTCTTCAATCTTTTCCGGATCCACTGTTTCCCCTGTGGCTATAATAACATGACCAGATAGGGCACCTAATTGGTACCAAATGAGCACTTGGAACGTTTTAATTATAAATGATGTGTCCGAAGAAGTTGGAACACCAAACGTAAGTCTCTTAAATGGAGAGTCCAAGACTTGTTGTAGATCAAAATGTCATCGAAGAATACTAACACAAAATTTCAGAGATAGTCATTAAATACCTCATTCATTAGTGCCTAAAATGTAGAAAGGACGTTGGAGAGACCGAAAGGCATGACGATGAACTCAAAGTGACCATGGTGAGTACGGAATGTGGTCTTCTCTATATCCAGAGGGTACATTCTGACTAGGTGATACCCCGAGCGCAAGTCTAACTTTATGAAAAAAATTTCTCCATGCAATTCATCTAATAACTCATCCACAATTGGAATAGGGAACTTGTCCTTAATGGTCTTGTCATTTAACTCATAGTAGTCCACACAAAAGCGCCTAGTACTGTCATTTTTCTTTACCAATAAAACTGGCGAGGAGAAAGGGGACTTACTCGGCCGGATGAGACCCTATTCGAGCATGTTTTGGCATTGATGTTCAATTTCATCCTTTTGGAGGTGGGGGTACCTATATGGTCTCACAACCACCACTTCAGACCCAGCCTTCAAAGTGATCCAATGGTCACAATGTCTCAATGGCGATAGAGTAATAGGTTCCAGAAATAAGTCCTGGAAGTGATCCAACAAGTTGTCTAAATTGCTGTCCACCGGGGTGTGTTGGTGAAGTCCATGTAGATGCACTGGCACCTCAGTTTTACGTCCTTGTAGTGTAACCTTGTTGTTGCCAACTTTAAAACTCATCATCAATGCTGAAAAGTCCCACTAGATGGGCCCCAATGTTTGGAGCCACTTAAACCCCAAAACCATATCGAATCCTGCCAGTAGGATGATAAAAAACTCTGCAGTAAATTGATGATTATTAATAGTAAACCTGACTTCCTTGCTGATCCCATAACTAGGCACCTTTTCCCCATTTTCAACAGAGACTGAAGCTACAGGCCATAGTTAAATTGGAAGCTTTAAAAACTTGACATCTGTAAAACTCAATAAATTATGAGTGCTGCCGGAGTCCACAAGACTTAAAAGGGGTTGCTCATTGACTAAGGCACAAACTTGCATGGTTGTGGTAGACTGGAGGCCTGTGATCGTGTGCAAAGAAATGGCGGGCTCTTCGACCTCGAGCTGCTCTACTTCTGAATTTTTTGCTTCTTCCTCATCCTTCACTTCTAACCAGAATAGTTTCTTACACTGGTGGCCGAATGTGTACAACTTATCACAATTATAACATAACCCCTTTGATCTACATTCCTCCATTTCAGACTGGTTTAATTTCCAGATGAATGCTGGTGTGGATGGAGGAGGTTTAGGTGTTATAGAAGTAGTGGTAGCAGTATTACTTCGCCACGGTGGTGCTATGGTAGGCACTGCCGAGCTGTTCTTTCCCCCTTGCCAAACAGGTCTTCGAGTTTGAAATTTCTGTTTGATTTACAAGGCTCTAGCCAAATTCATTGCTCTGGTCAAATCCGTAGGCCCAAGTAGTTCCACTTCCAAATGGAGGGACTCAGTGAGGCCAGCCGTGAACAAACTGACATGTTGGTCCACTCGTACCGCTTTGCTGGCTGGTGCTAATTTCTCTTGAAATTACTTTTAGTACTGGACAACGCTACCCGTCTGTCGTAATAGTACTAAATCGCCCAAAGGATTGATTTGAGCAGGGGACCCAAACCGTATGGTGCACAATTCTTTAAATTTATCCCATTCTATGTCAGGATGTTCCAACTCAAGTTGATGGCCCCATAATTGCACTTCATCGAGCATGTGGAATGCTGCCAAGCCAACTTTGTCTATTTCAGTCGTTCGTTGATTGTAAAAAAAAAAATTCACAGCGATATAAGCAAATTAAAGGGCCGTCAACCCCATTGTAAACCAGAAAATAGAGTTTAGTGTACCTGGGGACCACCCCAATGCTTGGACTGAAATTCCCCCATATCCAGTGTGTTATGTGCGTCCAATGTGATGTGCTCCTTGTCCATTTGAAGGTGCCTTCTCCCCCTCTCTCGGCATTGGTGTTTTTCCTGAAATCATCTCGTATACTTGAGAGAGTCGACTATCCAGCAATGCTGCTAGTCGGCCCTCGGTCTCCTCCGGTCTGGTGTAAACCATTTCCGTGACTCTTGCCAGCAAATCCTCATGGATCTAAGACTCCCTCATATTTACGTGCTCTGATACCAACGTGTTGTGGTCGCTGACCACAGACCTCGTCACTCGACGAAGGTAAGGATCGCCAAGGGGAATAGGGGATGAACCAGGCCTAACAGACTTACCTGGTTGACCTATGTTGCCGAGAATGGGAGGGAATGAAGGAAGGATCAGAGATGTGGAGTCAGACTCATCGAAGGGATGCCTGAACCTTGGGTTCATCAAGGAGAACGCCAATCTTGGGTTCCTTAGAGGAGAACGCTGATCCTAGTTAGGTTGAAATCATTCTTGCCTCATTTCATTTCGTGAGCTCCCTTAAAGCAATTCACTCTAAGGGCCCAATTGAATGTTTTTACAATCCTACCATTGTGGCTTACATGCTAACGACTTATGAAATAAAATAGACATATACATGCTAACGACTTATGAAATAAAGTAGACATATAATCCTACGGTACTTGGTTGTTCCACTGAATCACCAACTCCTCCACATCGCCTCTGGATGACTCGTCCTACTATGGATTCCATAACAAAATACATCTCTAGGGACCATAACTGCCTCATGTTTCCTTGAACCATTTTCCAAAATTTAAATTCTTACCAAGAAAATTTTGTGGTTAGACAATGTTTAATGAATAAAAATTACTTTCTACAACTATAAGGCCTTGTTAATGTATTTTTCTGGAAACGTTGGAAATTTTTTTTTAGTGAAAATATGTCTCTAGGGAAAATTAGTGCCTCATGTTTCTTGGAAACACTTTTCATGCAGAAAATTCTTACCAGGAAATTTTTCTGGAGGCAATTTTTCAGAATCAAATTACTTTTTACAACTATAAGGTATTGTTAGAGGCATTTTTTAGGAAACATTTGAAAAGTATTTCTTATAAAAATACATCACATGTGACAATTTGTGTCTCATGTTTCCCTTAAACAATTTATAATAAAAAAATCATTCTAGGAATATTTTTATGGTAAGGCATTTTTTTGAACAAATAAGGCCTTGGTGGTGCATTTGTTAAGGAAAAATTGCAAAAGTATTTGTAGTAAAAATACGTCTCCAAAGACCATTAGTTCCTCCTGATTCCTGGAAAGATTTTTCTTGATGAAAATTCTTACAAGGAAAATTTTGTGGTGAAGCAATATTTGCTAAAACCAATTACTTTCTACAAATATAACACCTTGTTAGTGCCCTTTTTAAGGAAACATTGGAAAAGTATTTCTAATAAAAATAAATCATAGGAGACTATTTGTGCCTGGTGTTTCTTGGAAACACTTTACAAGTGAAAAAATCAATCTAGGAAAATTTTATTGTAATGCATGTTTTTAAAAAAATTACTTTCCAAAACTATAAGGCCTTGCTAGTGCATTTGTTAAGGAAACATTGTAAAAAGTATTTTTAGTAAAAATACTTCTCCAGATTCCATTAGTGCCTCATGTTTCCTGGAAACACTTTTTAAGCTACCAGGAAAATTTTGTAGTTCTACAATTTTTGGTAAAATAAATTACTTTATACAACTATAATGTCTTGTCATGTAGGAAATGTATTTCTAGTAAAAATACATCTACATGGACCATTAATGCCTTATGTTTGGTGGAAACACTTTTCAATTTGAAAACTCTTATCTAAAAAATTTTGTAGTGAGGCAATTTTTGTTGATACATATTACTTTATACAACTATAACAACTTGTTATTACATTTTTTAAGGAAATTTTGGAAAAGTATTTCTATTAAAAATGCATCTCTTGGGATCATTAATGCTTCATGTATCCTAGAAACACTTTTCTTGCTGAAAATTCTTTGCAAGAAATTTTTGTGGTAAGGCCATTTTAGCTGAAATAAATTACTTTCTATAACTATAACGCCATGTTAGTGCCTTTTTTTAGAAAACATTGGAAATGTATTTCAAGTAAAAATACATCTCCAGGGACCATTAGTGCCTCATGTTTCCTTGAACCACTTTCCAAAATGTAAATTCTTACCAAGAAAATTTTGTGGTCTGGCAATGTTTAATGAAGAAACATTACTTTCTACAACTATAAGGCCTTGTTAATGCATTTTTCTGGAAACGTTGTAAAGTATTTTTAGTAAAAATACGTCGCTAGAGAACATTAGTGGCTCACGTTTCCTAGAAACACTTTTCAAGCGGAAAAATCTTGAGGAAATTTTTTTTGGAAAGCAATTTTTGGTATAACAAATTACTTGCTACTACTATTTTGCCTTGTATTTTCCTTTTAACAAGAAACTTTGGAAAAAATATTTCTAGTAAAAATACGTCTGTAGGGACCATTAGTGCCTCATGTTTCTTGGAAATACTATTCAAGCAGTAAATTCTTACTAGGAAAATTTTCTTGAGCCAAATTTTTCAGAATCAAATTACAATTTACAACTATAAGGTATTGTTAGAGGCATTTTTCAGGAAACATTGGAAAATTACTTCTAATAAAAATATGTCACATGTGACAATTTGTGCCTCATGTTTCCTGTAAATAATGTATAAGAAAAAGATCATTCTAGGAATATTTTTATGGTAAGGAATTTTTTTAAACAAATTACTTTCTTCAACTGTAAGGCCTTGGTGGTGCATTTGTTAAGGAAATGTTGCAAAGTATATGTAGAAAAAATACGTCTCCAGAGTCCATTAGTGCCTCATGATTCCTAGAAACATTTTTCTTGCTGAAAATTCTTACAATGAAAATTTTGAGGTAAGGCAATATTTGCAGAAACCTATTACTTTTTACAACTATAACACCTTGTTACTGCCTTTTTTTAGGAAACATTGGAAAATTATTTCTAATAAAAAAACATCACATGAGACTATTTTTTCCTCGTGTTTCTTGGAAACACTTTACTAGCAAAAATATTATTCTAGGAAAATTTTATGGTAAGACGTTTTTTTTAAAAATATTATTTTCTAAAACTTTAAGGACTCGCTAGTGCATTTGTTAAGGAAACATTGCAAAAGTTATTTTTAGTAAAAATACGTCTCCAGAGTCCATTAGCGCCTCATGTTTCCTGAAAACACTTTTTATGCTACGAGGAAACTTTTGTAGTTGTGCAATTTTTGCTAAAACAAATTACTTTATACAACTATAAGGCCTTGTCAGGGCATTTCTTTAGGAAATATAGGAAATGTATTTCTAGTAAAAATACCTCTCTAGGGACCATTAGTGCCTCATGTTTCCTCGAAACACTTTTCTTGCTGAAAATTATTACAAGGAACATTTTGAGATAAGGTAATATTTGCTCAAACCAATTACTTTCTACAACAATAAGGACTTGTTAGTGCCTTTTTTCAATAAACATTGGAAATGAATTTCTAGTAAAAATACATCTCTAGGGACCAATAGTGCCTCATGTTTCCTTAAACCACTTTTCAAGATGTAAATTGTTACTAGGAAATTGTGGTAAGGAATTTTTTGTTGAAACAAATTACTTTCTACAACTAAAAGGCCTTGTTAAGACATTTTTTTAAGGAAATGTGAGAAAAGTATTTCTTGTAAAAATACATGTCTAGGCACCATTAGTAGCTAATGTTTCCAGGAAACAATTTTCAAGCTGAAAATGCTTACCAGGAAAAACTTGTCGTAAGGAAATTTTTGCTTAAACAAATTAATTTCTACTATTATAAGGCCTTGTTAGTACCTTTTTAAAGGAAATGTAGGGAAAGTATTTTTTGTAAAAGTACGTCTCAAGGGACTATTCGTGCCTCATTTTTGTTGCAAACACTTTTCTTGCTTAAAATTCTACAAGGAAAATTGTGTGATGTGGCCTTTTTTTAAAAACAAATTACTTTCTACAACAATAAGGCATTGTTAGTGTATGTTTCAGGAAATGCTGGAAAATTATTTCTAGAAAAAATACGTCTCCAAGGAAAATTAGTGCCTTGTGTTTCCTGGAAACAATTTTTTAGCTGAAAATTCGTACTGGGAAAATTATATTATGTGACAATTTTATCTGAAACAACTTACCTCCTACAACTATAACGCCTTGTTAGTGGATTTTTTCAAGAAAATAGTGGAAAACTATTTGTAGTAAAAATACATCTCCAGGGATCATATGTTTACTGAAAACACTTTTTAAGCTAAAAAGTCTTTGCAGAAATTTTTTGTGGTAATACAATTTTTTTCTTAAACATATTACATTATACAACTATTAGTCTTGGTTAGTGCATTTTTTTCAGGAAACGTTAGAAAAGTATTTCTAGTAAAAATATGTCTCTAGGGACCATTATTGCCTCATGTTTCATGGAAACACTTATCAAGAGGAAAATTCTTAGCTGTAAAATTTTGTGGTGCGTTTTTTACAACTATAATTCCTTCTTAGAGCGTTTTTTTATGAAACGTTGGAAATGTCCTCTTAGCCAATGCATTTATTTATAGTTTTACAATATCCTTAGGGCTACAACATGATAAAAGAAGATACATAAAAGGAACATGTATTTACATCTTTATGTCATCTTGATGGAAAACATCCTATTTTACCTTTATGCCACCACTGAGATGTGTGGACTTACTAGCCTTGATCTTGTGGACTTGAACCCATCTTCCAACAAGGGACATCTGTTGATCAAATAGGCAGTGATGCTAATAGCTTTAGACCATCATCTTTGGGAATCCTGAATGTAATCTCATGCTCCTCGCACGCTCGTTTTGAGTTATGTTCATCCTCTCAGCCACACAATTCTTTTGAGGTTTCCTAGGAATGTTCTTCTTCATCTTGGTATCATTATAGGCACAATACCACTTGAAATCATCATCTATGTATTCTCCCCCGTTATCTGACTGTAGACACTTCACCTTCAAATCTATCTCATTCTCAACCATTGCTTTTAATCTCTTGAAGGTATCAAAGACATCAGATTTCTTTTTTAGGAAATAAACCCATGTCTTTCTTCGTGCATCATCAATAAATGTCACATAGTAGTTAGAACTATCAAGGGAAGTAACAGTTGAAGGCCCCCACACATATGTGTGAACCAACTTCCAATTTTGCTGTCTTTTGCTCATTTCAAGCCTTAGAAAAGCTAACCCTTTTCTGCTTGCCGAAAATACAACCTTCACAAATACTATTATTTACAGTTTTCAACCTTGGTAGCTTCCCTTTGGACTGAAGCACTTTCATTCCCTTCTCACTCATGTGATCGAGCCTATAATGCCACAAGTTAGAATTAGCAAGAGCATTAGCAACTGCAACCATGTCTCTGCAACTAGAAGTGAAGTAAAGAGTTCCAGTTTTAACTCCTTGTACAACAACCATGGCTCCCTTAATGACTTTCCACGTAACACCATTAAAAGTCACATTATGACCTTCATCGTCAAGCTGCCCTTACTGAAATCAAATTATGCATAGGTTTTGGCACATGTCTCACCTTGTGAATTTTCCACACTGTCCCATTTCACATCCTCAAACTGACATTACCAATACTGACAATATCCAAAGGTTTTTCATTAGCAAGATATAACTTCCCATGATCTCCAACAACATAATTCTCCATGATCTCACAATGTGCAGTGGTGTGAAAAGAAATTCCTGAATCAAACACCCAAGAGTCAATAGGGCTATCAACCAACAAGAGTAAAACATCTTGTATTTATTTAGTTACCGAATTTGTAGCATTGTTTTTGTTTTTATTTTCATTTTCTTCGATGCTCTGCCGTTTTTCTATATGTGACTTGACTTGCTAAAATTCACGCACTCCACATTCCTTCCGAATGTGGACTTGCTTCTTCCATTCCTTGACTTCTTGTTACCATTGCCCTTGATGGAATTCCTCTCAAAGTTCCCGCCACTAGTATCGACACTTAAGGCAGAATTAGATGTTGACGATTCTCTAGAGTCCTTTCTACAAACTTCTATTAAGAAGTCAATAGCAAGTTGACTCATGCAAGGACACCATGGATGAGTCAATTACTTTGGCTGAGTCAGTTATTTAGTCATTAAGTTACTTAGTTGTTCGGTTACTTAGTCAGTAAGTTATGTCAATTACTTAGTCATTAATTTTATTTACTTTAAATGTTGTGGAGGGGAAAATCAATAATTTTTTCTTGAACCTTTTTGACGTGATCTCTATTTAGGGGTGTAAGGAATGGAAAAGAAAAGAGTCTGAATTTAGGTTAAACAAAGGGTTTTGAGTTCTCCTAAACGAGCTAGGGTGTGTGCGTTCTCCTTAATGAACCTAGGGTTTTCAAGTTTCCCTTTGCCTTGATTTTCTTTTCTTCTCTTCTTCTTCCCTACGAATAGCTTTGTTAGATTCAGGATCTTAACAACATGGTATCAGAGCGGGAACACAATGAGCGATGCTTTGTCCCGAGAAAAATGGCTTACCATACTTGATCTATTGGGAGAAATACACACAGGGGTTTCAGTAGTGCGAAATGGAATGGATGAGTCTTCCAGTATAATGTTTGAGACATTGCTAGAAATCGAGAAGCATCACGTTAAGGCCTCAGAGGGAAAGGTCACCGCTCTAGAAGATTAACAATTGCTGCCCATCGTTCGACCTCAAATCGCATCAGAACTGCCAGATTTGGGTTCGAGCTCAAATCTCCCCTGTTCACGGAAACCTAACCTTCTTCTAGAAATTGAGACTAGAAATTTTTTAGCAGAGGAACCCCATGCTAAATTTTGGCCACAACTTGCTGCTGCTCATCGAAACAGTCCAGGCTCTCCTTTGTCATGAGGAATAAAATTCTTCTACCCAGCAGTTTCAATTGTTCGTCGTTAGCAGTTTATACAAATAGGAAGGTATAAAAAATCCAGAGATTTTCATTTCGAAGTGGAAATTGTTACAGTGGCGGAAGGAGAATCCGAAGTGAGCTTGAGAGCAAGATCAGAGACGAAGAACCTCGGGACACAGGACTTTCCTTGGGGTCGATTGATTTTGTGACCCATAGAGACCGTAATGTCCTCGACGCTTGCACACCCAATGTTTTCAGAAAATACAAGCTCGACAAGCTCATTGGCCAGGGACCCTTCGCCAAGGTTTATTACACCAAGTCCGTCATTGATGGCATTGCATTCCCCGTCAAGGTCATTGGCAAGAAGATCCTGGATGAGATCACCATGGTTCCGAGAATCCTCTGTGAGGTCTCCATCATTCAGGACTGTGACTTCGACTCTACTTTCCAAAATAATTAGAGATTGAAGTTCGAAAGCCCTATTAGCTTTAGGGGTACCTCATATTGTGACTTATATGAAGCAATAGCAAAGCTCCTTCCCAAACTTCTTGGACAGCCGGCGGTTTCTCTTATTCCGCCTAACTACAAAGCAGATAAAAAATTGGAGAAAAGGAAATGGTGAAAACATGGGAGAAATGGCGTTGACAGCAGGATATGCAATCGGGAACAGAGAATTCAAAAAAATTACATATTGCGTTTGGGTTTCTGGCAGCGGATGTTTTCTCAAAGGTACAATTTGCTTAAGTTATTGGCTATATGTGGGTCTTTGGATCAGGATGTTGAGCACCTAGCCAATGCCACCCAAAAGACTGACATGTTAGGAGCTGAAAGCATAGGTACTTAACCCAAGACCATAACATCCCACCCACCTTCATGAGCCGATAACCACGGCAGCCACACTCTAGCGATGACCCACTCTAGCGACGGCCAACTCTAGTTTCTACCAAGTCGCCCACTCTAGTTTCTCCATGCAATTCATCTAATAACTCATCCACAACTGGAATAGGGAACTTGTCCTTAGTGGTCTTGGCATTTAACTCATAGTAGTCCACACAAAAGAGCCTAGTACTGTCATTTTTCTTTACCAATAAAACTAGCGAGGAGAAAGGGGACTTACTCGGCCGGATGAGACCCTATTCGAGCATGTTTTGGCATTGATGTTCAATTTCATCCTTTTGGAGGTGGGGGTACCTATATGGTCTCACAACCACCACTTCGGACCCAGCCTTCAAATTGATCCAATGGTCACAATGTCTCAATGGCGGTAGAGTAATAGGTTCCAGAAATAAGTCCTGGAAGTGATCCAACAAGTTGTCTAAATTGCTGTCCACCGGGGTGTGTTGGTGAAGTCCATGTAGATGCAACGACACCTCAGTTTTACGTCTTTGTAGTGTAACCTTGTTGTTGCCAACTTCAAAGCTCATCATCAATGCTGAAAAGTCCCACTAGAAGGACCCCAATGTTTGGAGCCACTTAACCCCCAAAACCATATCGAATCCTGCCAGTGGGATGATAAAAAACTCCGCCGAAAATTGATGATTATCAATGGTAAACCTGACTTCCTTGCTGATCCCATAACTAGGCACCTTTTCCCCATTTGCAACAGAGACTGAAGCTACAGGCCACAGTTGAATTGGAAGCTTTAAAAACTTGGCAGCTGTGAAACTCAATAAATTATGAGTGCTGCCGGAGTCCACAAGACTTAAAAAGGGGTTGCTCATTGACAAAGGCACAAACTTGCATGGTTGTGGTAGACTGGAGGCCTGTGATCATGTGCAAAGAAATGGCGGGTTCTTCGACCTCGAGCTGGTCTACTTCTGAATTTTTTGCTTCTTCCTCATCCTTCACTTCTAACCAGAATAGTTTCTTACACTGGTGGCCGAATGTGTACAACTCATCACAATTATAACATAACCCCTTTGGTCTATGTTCTTCCATTTCAGACCGGTTTAATTTCCAGATGAATGCTCGAGTGGATGGAGGAGGTTTAGGTGTTATAGAAGTAGTGGTAGCAGTATTACTTCGCCACGGTGGTGCTATGGTAGGCACTACCGAGCTGTTCTTTCCCCCTTGCTAGACAGGTCTTCGAGTTTGAAATTTCTGTTTGGTTTACAAGGCTCTAGCCAAATTCATTGCCCTAGTCAAATCCGTAGGCCCATGTAGTTCCACTTCCAAATGGAGGGACTCAGTGAGGCCAGCCGAGAACAAGCTGACATGTTGGTCCACTCGTACCACTTTGCTGGCTGGTGCTAATTTCTCTTGAAATTGCTTTTGGTACTAGACAACGCTCCCCGTCTGTCGTAACAGTACTAAATCGCCCAAAGGATTGATTTGAGCAGGGGACCCAAACCGTATGGTGCACAATTCTTTAAATTCATCCCATTCTATGTCAGGATGTTCCAACTCAAGTTGATGGCCCCATAGTTGCACTTCACCGAGCATGTGGAATGCGGCCAAGCCAACTTTGTCTATTTCAGCCGTTCGTTGATTGTAAAAAAAAATTTCACAGTGATATAAGCAAAATAAAGGGCCGTCAACCCCATTGTAAACCGGAAAATAGAGTTTAGTGTACCTTGGGACCACCCCACTGGTTGGACTGAAATTCCGGTGTGTTATGTCCGTCCAATGTGATGTGCACCTTGTCCATTTGAAGGTGCCTTCTCCCCTTCTCTCGGCGTTGGTGTTTTTCCTGAAATCATCTCGTATACTTGAGAGAGTCGGCTATCTAGCAATGCTGCTAGTCGGCCCTCGGTCTCCTCCGGTCTGGTGTAAACCATTTCCGTGACTCTTGCCAGCAAATCCTCATGGGTCTAAGACTCCCCCATATTTACCTGCTCTGATACCAATGTGTTGTGGTCCCTGACCACAGACCTCGTCACTCGAAAAAGGGAAGGATCGCCAAGGGGAATAGGGGATGAACCAGGCCTAACAGACTTACCTGGTTGACCTATGTTGCCGAGAATGGGAGGGAATGAAGGAAGAATTGGAGATGTGGAGTCAGACTCATCGAAGGGATACCTGAACCTTGGGTTCATCAAGGAGAACGCCAATCTTGGGTCCTTAGAGGAGAACAATGATCTTGGTTAGGTTGAAATCATTCTTGCCTCATTTCATTTTGTGAGCTCCCTTAAAGCAATTCACGCTAAGGGCCCAATTGAATGTTTTTACAATCCTACCATTGTGGCTTACATGCTAACGACTTATGAAATAAAATAGACATATACATGCTAACGACTTATGAAATAAAATAGACATATAATCCTACGGTACTTGGTTGTTCCACTGAATCACCAACTCCTCCACATCACCTCTGGATGACTCGTCCTACTATGGATTCCATAACAAAATACATCTCTAGGAACCATAAGTGCCTCATGTTTCCTTGAACCATTTTCCAAAATTTAAATTCTTACCAAGAAAATTTTGTGGTTAGACAATGTTTAATAAATAAAAATTATTTTCTACAACTATAAGGCCTTGTTAATACATTTTTCTGGAAACATTAGAAAAATATTTTTAGTGAAAATACGTCTCAAGGGAAAATTAGTGCCTCATGTTTTTTGGAAACACTTTTCAAGCAGAAAATTCTTACCAAGAATTTTTCTAGAGAGGCAATTTTTCAGAATCAAATTCCTTTTTACAACTATAAGGTATTGTTAGAGGCATTTTTCAGGAAACATTTGAAAAGTATTTCTTATAAAAATACATCACATGTGACAATTTGTGCCTCATGTTTCCCTTAAACAATTTATAATAAAAAAATCATTTTAGGAATATTTTTATGGTAAGGCATTTTTTTGAACAAATAAGGCGTTGGTGGTGCATTTGTTAAGGAAAAATTGCAAAAGTATTTGTAGTAAAAATACGTCTCCAAAGACCATTAGTTCCTCCTGATTCCTGGAAAGATTTTTCTTGATGAAAATTCTTACAAGGAAAATTTTGTGGTGAAGCAATATGTGCTAAAACCAATTACTTTCTACAAATATAACACCATGATAGTGCCCTTTTTTAGGAAACATTGGAAAAGTATTTATAATAAAAATAAATCACAGGAGACTATTTGTGCCTTGTGTTTATTGGAAACACTTTACAAGCGAAAAAATCAATCTAGGAAAATTTTATTGTAATGCGTGTTTTTTAAAAAAATACTTTCTAAAACTATATGGCCTTCCTAGTGCATTTGTTAAGGAAACATTACAAAAAGTATTTTTAGTAAAAATACTTCTCCAGATTCCATTAGTGCCTCATGTTTCCTGGAAACACTTTTTAAGCTACCAGGAAAATTTTGTAGTTCTACAATTTTTGCTAAAATAAATTACTTTATACAACTATAATGTCTTGTCATGTAGGAAATGTATTTCTAGTAAAAATACATCTACATGGACCATTAATGCCTTATGTTTGGTGGAAACACTTTTCAATTTGAAAACTCTTATCTAAAAAATTTTGTGGTGAGGCAATTTTTTCTGATACATATTACTTTATACAACTATAACAACTTGTTAGTACATTTTTTAAGGAAATTTTGGAAAAGTATTTCTAGTAAAAATGCATCTCTTGGGATCATTAATGCCTCATGTTTCCTAGAAACACTTTTTTTGCTGAAATTTCTTTGCAAGAAATTTTTGTGGTAAGGCAATTTTAGTTTAAATAAATCACTTTCTATAACTATAACGCCATGTTAGTGCCTTTTTTCAGAAAACATTGGAAAAGTATTTCAAGTAAAAATATATCTCTAGGGACCATTAGTGCCTCATGTTTCCTTGAACCACTTTCCAAAATGTAAATTCTTACCAAGAAAATTTTGTGGTCTGGCAATGTTTAATGAAGAAACATTACTTTCTACAACTATAAGGCCTTGTTAATGCATTTTTCTGGAAACGTTGTAAAGTATTTTTAGTAGAAATACGTCTCTAGAGAACATTAGTGGCTCACATTTCCTGGAAACACTTTTCAAGCTGATAATTCTTAAGAGGAAAATTTTTTTGGAAAGCAATTTTTGGTATAACAAATTACTTGCTACTACTATTTTGCCTTGTATTTGCCTTTTAACAAGAAACTTTGGAAAAAATATTTCTAGTAAAAATACGTCTGCAGGGACCATTAGTGCCTCATGTTTTTTGGAAATACTATTCAAGCAGAAAATTCTTACTAGGAAAATTTTCTGGAGCCAATTTTTTCAGAATCAAATTACAATTTACAACTATACGGTATTGTTAGAGGCATTTTTCAGGAAACATTGGAAAATTACTTCTAATAAAAATACGTCACATGTGACAATTTGTGCCTCATTTTTCCTGTAAATAATGTATAAGAAAAAGACCATTCTAGGAATATTTTTATGGTAAGGAATTTTTTTAAACAAATTAATTTCTTCAACTATAAGGCCTTGGTGGTGCATTTGTTAAGGAAATGTTGGAAAGTATATGTAGAAAAAATACGTCTCCAGAGTCCATTAGTGCCTCATGATTCCTAGAAACATTTTTCTTCCTGAAAATTCTTATAATGAAAATTTTGAGGTAAGGCAATATTTGCTGAAACCTATTACTTTTTACAACTATAACACCTTGTTACTACCTTTTTTCAGGAAACATTGGAAAATTATTTCTAATAAAAATACATCACATGAGACTATTTTTTCCTCGTGTTTTTTGGAAACACTTTACTAGCAAAATAATTATTCTAGGAAAATTTTATGGTAAGACGTTTTTTTTAAAAATATTATTTTCTAAAACTTTAAGTACCATTAGTGCCTCATGTTTCCTGGAACACTTTTCTTGCTGAAAATTATTACAAGGAACATTTTGAGGTAAGGTAATATTTGCTCAAACCAATTACTTTCTACAACAATAAGGACTTGTTAGTGCCTTTTTTTCAATAAACATTGGAAATGAATTTCTAGTAAAAATACATCTCTAGGGACCAATAGTGCCTCATGTTTCCTTAAACCACTTTTCAAGATGTAAATTGTTACTAGGAAAATTGTGGTAAGAAATTTTTTGTTGAAACAAATTACTTTCTACAACTAAAAGGCCTTGTTAAGACATTTTTTTAAGGAAATGTGAGAAAAGTATTTCTTGTAAAAATACATGTCTAGGCACCATTAGTAGCTCATGTTTCCAGGAAACAATTTTCAAGCTGAAAATGCTTACCAGGAAAAACTTGTCGTAAGGAAATTTTTGCTTAAACAAATTAATTTCTACTACTATAAGGCCTTGTTAGTACCTTTTTAAAGGAAATGTAGGGAAAGTATTTCTTGTAAAAGTACGTCTCAAGGGACCATTCGTGCCTCATTTTTGTTGCAAACACGTTTCTTGCTTAAAATTCTATAAGGAAAATTTTGTGATGTGGCCCGTTTTTAAAAAAAATTATTTTCTACAACAATAAGGCATTGTTAGTGTATTTTTTAGGAAATGCTGGAAAATTATTTCTAGAAAAAATACGTCTGCAAGGAAAATTAGTGCCTCATGTTTCCTGGAAACAATTTTCTAGCTGATAATTCGTACTTGGAAAATTATATGATGTGACAATTTTATCTGAAACAACTTACCTCCTACAACTATAAGGCCTTGTTAGTGGATTTTTTCAAGAAAATAGTGGAAAACTATTTGTAGTAAAAATACATCTCCAGGGATCATATGTTTACTGAAAACACTTTTTAAGCTAAAAATTCTTTGAGGAAACTTTTTGTGATAATACAATTTTTTTCTTAAACATATTACATTATACAACTATTAGTCTAGGTTAGTGCATTTTTTTCAGGAAACGTTGGAAAAGTATTTCTAGTAAAAATAAGTCTCTGGGGACCATTATTGCCTCATGTTTCATGGAAACACTTATCAAGAGGAAAATTCTTAGTTGTAAAATTTTGTGATGCCTTTTTTACAACTATAATTCCTTCTTAGAGCCTTTTTTTATGAAACGTTGGAAATGTCCTCTTAGCCAATGCATTTATTTATAGCTTTACAGTGTCCTTAGGGCTACAACATGATAAAAGAAGATACATAAAAGGAACATGTATTTACATCTTTATGCCATCTTTATGGAAAATATCCTATTTTACCCATATGCCACCACTTAGATGTGTGGACTTACTAGCCTTGATCTTGTGGACTTGAGCCCATCTTCCAACAAGGGACATCTGTTGATCAAATAGGCAGCGATGCTAATAGCTTTAGACCAGAACATCTTTGGGAATCCTGAATGTAATCTCATGCTCCTAGCACGCTCGTTTTGAGTTATATTCATCCTCTCAACTACACAATTCTTTTGAGGTTTTCCAGGAATGTTCTTCTTCATCTTGGTATCATTATCGGCACAATACCATTTGAAATCATCATCTATGTATTCTGCCCCATTATCTGACTACAGACACTTCACCTTCAAATCTATCTCATTCTCAACCATTGCTTTTAATCTCTTGAAGGTATCAAAGACATCAGATTTCTTTTTTAGGAAATAAACCCATGCCTTTCTTCTTGCATCATCAATAAATGTCACATAGTAGTTAAAACTATCAAGGGAAGTAACAGTTGAAGGCCCCCACACATATGTGTGAACCAACTTCAATTTTGCTGTCTTTTGCTCATTTCTAGCCTTCGAAAATCTAACCTTTTTCTGCTTGCCGAAAATACAACCTTCACAAATACTATTATTTACAGTTTTCAACCTTGGTAGCTTCCCTTTGGACTGAAGCACTTTCATTCCCTTCTCACTCATAACCTCTGCGGATAAGGAGCTAGTGGGACTTGGTTAGGGATATGCTTGGCTGTTGGTGGAGAACTTGGAGGTTCTTCACCTAATGATGTGTCCCCATTGTCATCCTTTGACTCCTTAGACTTAGTGGTCCCTACCCCATTGTTCAACTCATGACCACTCCTAAGGGTGGTCATGGCTTTGGCTTGCTCATGGTGGGGTTTGGAACTCAACCCACTCTCATGTGTGCTTTTGGAGTTAGGAATGGTTTGACTCGGGAGTCTATTTTGTGCTTGTTCACTCATGTGGCTGGCCAACTGACTCACTTTCATTTCAAGTTTAGCAATGGAGGACTGTGTATTCTGCATGAATAATTGAAGTGTATCCTCAAGTAAAGGTTTTTGTAGAATCAATGGTTGTTGAGTTAAGTGTGGGTGCGGAGCTTGGGGTTGAGTAAACCCTGGAGGACCCCCAACCTGTGGGCCCTTGGACCATGAGAAATTTGGGTGCCTAGCCCAACCCGGATTATATGTTTCCGACAAAGGATCGTTCCAGTTTGGTCTATGAAAATTCTGGACTGCATTCAAGTCCTCAATGAGCTCAGGGTAGGATGAACTAGATGGACACATTTGTGTGGGATGAGATGAACCAGAGCATATGGCACAGCAGTAGATGGGTTAGGAGCAGGTGAACTCTTGGACACCATAAGGGTATCAATTTTTCTAGTCAACCTCTCAATCTTGGCCATGAGCATGGGTGTTTAACTAACCTCGTAGAGACCCCCTCTTTTGGCTTCGTGGGATTTTCTATCAACATTAAATGATGAACTCCATTGCTAAGATTGATCACTCAATGTTTCAAAGAAGTCCCACGCCTCACTAGCACTCTTACCCATCTAACTCCCACCACTCATCGCATCTACCATGGATCTAACCTGGGGTGTAAGACCTTGATAAAAGTATTGCACCAAATGCCATTTCTCAAACCATGATGCGGACACCTACGGATCAAATCCTTCCATTTCTCCCAATCCTCATAAAAGTGTTCACCCTCCTGCTGCATAAAGTTGGAGATTTCTCTCCTGAGGGCTGTAGTTCTCTGAATGGGAAAGTACTTGGATAAAAATTTTGTGACTAATGTGTCCCATGAAGTAATGCTGCCCACCTCCAAGGAATTAAGCCAAGACTTGGCCTTATCCTTAAGTGAAAATGGAAAAAGACTTAACCGGATAGAGTCATCTGAGAAATTTTGGAATTTGAACATTGCACAAATATCTAAGAATTCCTTGATGTGGTAATATGAGTCCTCCTTCTCCAACCCATAGAATGTAGGGAGGAGTTGGATCACACCCGGTTTCAACTCATAACTGGCAGCAGTAGTGGGTGGCAATATAATGCAAGAAGGTGATGTGAAGTGCAATGGGATAGAATAATCCCTCAGGGCTCTACGGTCACCTGATGCAGGTAACTGTAATGGTTCACCCTGATTGGCCATGGTAGCTCCTAACTGGACTTCGGGTGTTTTCCTATAAATATGTTCTACCGCTTCAACAAAGGGAGCTAATGGTCCAATTAGGGAGCGGCGCCTGTGCATAAAAACACAAAAAGAAACAAAACGAACTACCAAATTAAGCTAACAAACTCACTACTAAAAATATGAACTAACTACAAGAAATAAAAATAATTCCATACAAAATCACCAAGCTAAAATTATGAAAGCAACAAAAAAATAAAATAAAATAAAAGAAAATAAAATAAAAATAAATCTAACCTAAGACCATGGAGAACAAAGAAATACACTTAATACGTGCCTCCCCGACAACGGCGCCAAAAACTTGATGTAGAATTTAGTTACATCGGCTTTTATACCTCGCAAGTGTACGAATTGTTCATGTAATTTAGCGGGAAGTGAGGGTCATATCCACAGGGAGGACTGAATTTTGTGTATTCTTCAGTCAACTAGCCTAACCAAATATGATGAATTAATATGAACTAAACACTAATTATATCCTAAATTATGAAGCAATCATCTAGTTAACTACTTGCACAACAGGAAACGTCAACTCTGGATTTTACGGTGATTCGTGCCTCTCTCCAGTGCCACATAACCATGGATCCGATTTCTCAATCCTTGCGTCTAGACCCTCTCTGGCGCATAGAGTGAAAGACAGAAATTGGATTAAAATACCAAAATCCAACCTAAATTATATTCCTACCCTAACTAGCTAATTTAATCAAATATCCGGAAAACAAATATTCAATAAACATTAATTATCAAATCAGATTCAATAAACATTCAAAACCTAAGTTCAAACTATATAAAAAATGAAATTCAAAAATGACGAATTACTCCCCTTCTCCTTCATCCCGCTCGGGCAGCGACTCGTTCTCACGGGTGCTGAAATTTCCCGAAATTAATGGCTTCGGGTAGCAAGAGTGAGTGGCCGGAGGTAGAGACGACGCTGGCGACAAAGGTTAGAAGCCGACAGACGGAGGTAACGTCCGGAGAAAAATGAAACAGAGCTGAAGTTCTCTAACCGGCTCTCTCGAGTCTTGGTCGGAGTCGGAATAGCTCCGGGAATGGTCGGAAATATGTAATAGACGCCGGAGGATGGTCGGAATGCGAAATTGGCACTGGAGAAGTCCTCTCGGATCACCTCCTGGCCTGGCGAGCAGAAACTAGCACTGTCGAACTCACCTCGATGGAGTCTTTCTCGAGCTCTCGTCGGATTTGTTCTCGGTTGTTGGACGGCAGTGGATGGTGATGGACGACGGTGGCGCGGCGAAAGACAGTGGCGCGGCGAACGATGGTGGGAAACTCCTCTCAGGTCTTCCCCTCTTTGCTTTCACTTGACGCTCTCCTCTCCCCTTCGACGCTCCTCTTTCCTTTAATACCAATTTTTCTTTGTTTTAAAAACGATTTGCCCTAAAAATCACCTCCATTTCACTAAGGGCATTTTGGTAAATATCTCATTCTCCACCAAAATCCTCCTGAAATTCCATAATTGAATCCATAAAAAGTATTTCAGGAAGAAATAAACCTTAAAAACAATGAAATATAATTCAGGAGAGAAAAATATGCAATATAGACAGTGATTAATGCCAAATTTAATAAATACACGTTTCATTTGAAAACCGATAAATAACCACCTATAACACAATTATAAAGATTATTCTATTAATTAACCTAGTTCTCATGTTAGAATATGGCATCTATCACCTATGGATCCAAACCTTTTAAAGAGAATAACATTAAATTCTCAAGTGAACGTGTGGTGGGATATTTACCTGAGTCAAACAAGCCATTATTTTGCCCATTTACAAAAAGCTGACCTAACGATCATAGATGATTGTAAAGTGATTTATCATGTATAACGGGCTATATTTTTTTAAGGAATCACTTATGGATTGGGAGTCATTACTCAGTTAAAAATCACCAACCTCCGCCTTTTCCCGACGATTGCCGAACCTGATATATAAAACCTAAAAAGAGTTTACGATCCCTAAAAATTACTAAAAATTTTTGGAATTATCTTTCTCTACATTTGTACATTGTCCCTTTCCATTTTAGATGTATAATTTTTTCTTAAATCAAAACTTGAGTTTTCACTTTCCCTTCATCTCGTAAACTAAAAAAGAGATAAAAGGCAAATAGATCACAACAAGAAGAAAATTTTAGAGTTTAGGTATGGAAAGAATTTAAAGTAATAAACAAATGTAGGCAAAGAAAATTTATTCTCACACCACAAATGAACACAAAAGTTTAGTTATCCTAGTTTGGGAAATTCCACTAGTTCAACCCTAATTGCTCGGAATTTAAGAAAGAGATTTTTCTACACATGTTTTAAAAAATGGATATCCATGCTTGAAACATGTTAAAGATGAAAATGACCTAAGGATCCAAACCTTTTAAAGAGAATTACATTAAATTCTCAAGTGAACTTGCGGTGTGATATTTACCTAAGTTGAACAATCCATTATTTTGCCCATTTACAAAAAGTTGACCTAATGATCTTAGATGATTGTACAGTGATTTAACATGCGCAACGAGATATATTTTTGTAAGGAAGGACTTATGGATTGGGAGTCCACACTCAGTTAAAAATCCCCACCTCCCCCTTTACCCCACGATTTTAGAACTTGATATATAAAAACTAAAAAGAGTTTACAATCCCTAAAAATTACAGACAATTTTTGGAATTTTCTATCTCTACATTGTGCATTGTGCATTTCCATTTTATATGTATAATTTTTTCTTAAATCAAAACTTGAGTTTTCACTTACCCTTTATCTAGTAAACAAAAAAAAGAGATAAAAGGAAAATAGATCACAACAATATTAATATTTTAGAGTTTTTGTATGGAAAGAGTTTAAAAATATAAACAAATGTAAGTAAGGGGGGGTTGTCAACTTGAAGGACAAGATGATCTTCAACCACATAACGCCCTTCAACACTTGAAGTCGTTAGTGGAGCGCAGATGAAGCTTCATCTCGATGCAGGGGATGAAGGGGCCCTTCATCTCCACGGTTTAATTTAAATCATGTGGAAGAAGGCCCTTTTTGATCTTCTTTGAATTGAAGGACGGGCGACGCTCGTATTTTTTCCTCTCTCTCCTCGCACCCCCCCCCATCGCACGTCGTCATTTTTCTTTTTTCTTCCTCTCTCCCACACTCCCTTCCCTCTCTCGTCTCCCTACGCCCCCGACATTGACCTCGTCCTTCGTCTCCCTGTGCCCTCGACGTTGATCTCGGCCACCATCTCAGTTCCCTCTCGTCTCTGGCCTCAACTCTCGGTCTTCTCTTGGCCTCGGCCTCTCTCTCGCACCCCCTCTCTCGTCTCCGTGACTCCCTCTCTTCTCTCGAACAAGCTCTCTCTCGCTTCTCTCTCTCTATTCCCTCCCGACCTCCCTTTCTTCTTTGTCTTCTCCCTCTCTTCTCCCTTTTGGCCTCCCACTCCCTTCTCTCTCTGGCTAGTCTCGATTAGGCATCGATTTCACCCTTCGGCTTCAGATTTTCCCCTTCGATTTCACCCTTCGGCTTCAGATTTCCCCAAATTTCAGAAGGTATGCCTAAACCCTAATTTTTTTCATTAAATTAGTGTTTTATTTTATTTAAATTTATTTTCAGTGCGTAATTGGGGGTTATTTGTGCATTATTTTGGCATTTAGGGTTACGGTTTATAGTCTAAATTCTTATATATGATCAGTGTTTTGATGGACTTAAAAGGGAAAGGAAATAAGAGAAGATATGGTTTTGTTCAATGGAAAAGCCAATGTTTTGATAATAGTGGGATTTATTTATTTTTATTTTTAGTTAATTTTTATATGGAAAACTGATCTCCTGATTTCAGTGGTTTATTACTTTTTTATTCTTTTGTGAGGTAGGCAAATGTGCTTTATCTTGATATTATAGAAAATCATAAAAAGCCTACATAAGATAGTATACTGTCACTTTAAAAATTAGGTGAACATTTATGCATATATATATATATCTGTGAGCTTTAATAAACCGCATAAATCCCTATGTAGATATTCACATGATGCAACTGTAATGTAGTATTTGGCCGGGATATTGTACTAGGACCCCGTGATTTTTGACCTATTGCAAACTTAAAAACCATGATCCGTGTAATACATGAAGAGCAATCCGAACCTGCTACCCTCCTTCAGAGTATATTTTAGTTTATTAACTCTCTTACTATTGGTGAGCTATAGACAGTAGAAGTTTTAATATTTTCTACCCAGATATTATGTGGCAGGTGGAATGACATGACTATGTGCTTACCATGTAGGTAAATGCTGAGAGATCTTACCATCGCAGTGTTGGCAAAATTCTAGACAATCTCCATGCTCAGGTACATCATATTACAACCCAATGCCACAAATTTTGTATGTGTATATTTTTTTTACTTGTACTCACACAAACTACTGCAGCATTTTACATCTTTGTGAAGAAATTTAGTTTCTGAATCTGTACTGTTTTGTTTCTGTTGGGAATAGATGATTTGGCAGAAGCAGGCTTCTGAATCAAACCTAGAATACACAGCTTCTTCAACTACTGAGCATAATTCAACAGAGTGCATAGATACCAAACATTCTAATAAACCCAATGATCTGCAGATTGCTATGGAGAAAAATATGTTTTTTGTTGCAAAAGTAAGGCCTTAACTGTGTTAAACAGTTTTTGTATGATTTGTTTCTGACCATAGAGCAGTTGGATGCTGTGAACTGTTTGAATTAGCTTATGATATGACAATCAAAGGTGTAGACATCTGAATTAGCTTATATCCTCTCTCTCTCCTGGATTCCACTTTTTATAACTGAATTTGTTTCTTTCCTAAACCTTTTTCTCAAAGGCTGTGAATTGACTACCAAACATGCAGACATCTCATGATTTCTAAAAAATCTATCTCCCTCATTCCATGTTCTATAACTGAATTTATTTCTTTCATAAATCTTCGTTTATGACGATAGCTACACTGTTTCCTTGTCCACCTCTCTTGCAAATTTTCTATTTTCTATTTTCAAACAGCTATGCCCACTGTCTATTTGATACGTAATTATTTTGTGTCCTTTCGGTGATTAGTACAAGCATGACAAAAGTTCTTTCTGATGCAGTTAATAATTTGACACTGCCATTTTTATTTGTTTATATTCAGGTTTTACATTCATTTGATGCACAGGTAGAGGGTGAACTTAGTCTATCTGCTGGTGACTATGTTGTCGTTAGACAGGTAATCCATCTTGCTATTCTGGTGTGAACTTGCTGATATTATATGGTATCATCTTCAGCTGCAACTCTCTATTAATCTCGACTGGAACAACAATATTATCAGTTTCACTGTAAACAAGTCCCGCTGGTGCAAAATTGTAGGTTTCTTAGACTAAACTGGGTGAACATAATATTTGGTTTTTCTTTTTGCATTCACTGTAGAAAATCATTAGAATCTCTTCAAAATGCTTCTACTCTCTTTTTAATGATCAACAGGTTGCACCTAATCGCTGGTCTGAAGGAGAGTGTAATGGAACGGCTGGTTGGTTTCCTTCTGCTTATATCGAAAGGAAAGAGCAAATTCTTGCAAGCAAGTTGGTTGAAGCTTGCTCATAGTGATTTCCCAAATCATCTTCCGAACTTGCTTGTACATTGTGTAGCTCCATTATCATATGTACCTATTTGTATCTATTCATTGCATTATTTAGCTCTGTAACATCCCACTTGGTTGCAAGTGTACAATCTCCTGGTAACTCAGTGTAAATTTATCACATATAAAGTAGTTGTGGTTTCATATGGGAAGGTTATGATAGTGCTTTGTTTTAAATTCATTTTCAACCTATGGAAGACAAGTAACAAAATGGTAGGGCTTAGTGTCTCATTCAGGTGTCTTTAGGGTTTTTTTACTTGGACTCTGGACTTGAATCGGATTTGGAACCTGATTTAGATACAAGAAAATCCAAGTTGGATCGGTCTTAGGGTCTTCTTGGAATCCTAGAAAAGAAAATAATAATTTGATTATTATTATTTTTAAAATAGTTAATAAAATAAGATAATATTTTTTTTGTTTTTTAATTATTTTTATAAATAATAATAATTAAATTCTTATTTTTATTTCTTTTATGTTTTTTCATGGGTTCCAAAGAGACCCTAGGTTTTTGTGGACTTACTTTTTACCGGTGCGAAGAATATTCTTGAGATTTTTAAGTTATTTCGTAAGATTATAACCAGACCGTCCATTCGTGTGGGTCTAAATTTATTTGTCAATGACCTATTTACCCCTGACATCCATGTAGAACGATAAATGATGGTTTACTCTTATTACTTTTGAACATGCGTAATTTATATGTACTAAACTTGTAACTCGTTGATTGTAATATTATAGGCACGAACTCGTTATTTGAATAATTTTTTTTAGGTTATTTTAAAAGGTGTATATGTATTTATTTTTTATTTTATTTTATTTTATTACTATATTAAACTTCATATTTAAGTCTTTGGTAAATAAAATATAATTAAAGTATGCATTTGATTAATATATCATCATTAATTATGTCAAAATATATTATTAATTAATACAATGCAAATCTATCTTATGTTATTAATATAATAATTTTTTATTCATTAATCAGAATTTTTTTTATTTACTCTATTGTATTAGTGATTTAATAGTGGTAATTAAAATATTGTTAACTCAAACACTTTGGTTTAATTAGTTCATTTTTATAATTATTAAAATCAATAATTTTAAATTTCTATAAGATGAAGATGAAGATGAAGTTGTCTACACTAACACTCTATTTAAAAGATCTCGAAGATGAAGTTGTCCACACTAACACCCTATTTCAAAGATCTCGAAGATGAAGTTGTCCACACTAACACCCATTTCGAATATGAAGATCATGTAGATACATAAGATGAAGATGAAGATGAAGATCAAATTTTCATTTTGTTGACTAACCCCCCTAAAGAAAATTTATTCACACACCACAAATGAACACAAAAGTTGGTTATCCAAGTTTGGGAAATTCCTCTAGATCAACCCTAATAGCTCGGTATTTTTTAAAAAATAGAATTTTCTACACATGTTTGAATAAATTCTTATGCATTCTTGAAACATGTTAAAGATGCTCATGACCTATGGATCCAAACCTTTTAAAGAGAATAACATTAAATTCTCAAGTGAATGTGAGGTGGGATATTTACCCGAGTCAAACAAGTCATTAGATTACCCATTTACCAAAAGCTGACCTAACGATCTTAGATGATTTTAAATCTATTTATCATCTGTAACGAGCTATATTTTTATAAGGAATGACTTATAGATTGGGAGTCAACACTCAGTTAAAAATCCCCCGCCTCCCCCTTTTACTGACGATTGATATATAAAATCTAAAAGGAGTTGACAATCCATAAAAATTACTAACACATTTTGGAATTATCTTTCTCTACATTTGTGCATTGTGCATTTCCATTTTAGATATATACTTTTTTCTTATATCAAAACTTGAGTTTTCACTTTCCCTTCATCTCGTAAACTAAAAAAGAGATAAAAGGCAAATAGATCACTACAAAATGAAAATTTTAGAGTTTATGTATGGAAAGAATTTAAAGCAATAAACAAATGTAGGCAAATAAAATTTATACTCACACCACAAATGAACACAAAATTTTTATTATCCAAGTTTAGGAAATTCCACTATTTCAACCCTAATTGCTTGGAATTTTATAAGAAAGAAATTTTTCTACACATGTTTTAAAAAAATGGATATGCATGCTTGAAACACGTTAAAGATGAAAATGACCTAAGGATCCAAACCTTTTAAAGAGAGTTATACTAAATTCTCAAGTGAACGTGTGGTCTGATATTTACATGAGTTGAACAATCTATTATTTTGCCCATTTACAAAAAGTTGACCTAATGATCATAGATGATTGAAAAGTGATTTAACATGCGCAATGGGCTATATTTTTGTAAGGAATTACTTATGGATTGGGAGTCAACACTCAATTAAAAATCCCCACCTCCCCCTTTTCCCCACTATTTTAGAACCTGATATATAAAAACTAAAAAGAGTTTACAATCCCTATAAAAATTATAGACAATTTTTGGAATTTTCTCTCTCCACATTTGTGCATTGTGCATTTCCATTTTAGATGTATACTTTTTTCTTAAATCAAAACTTGAGTTTGCACTTTCCCTTCATCTCGTAAACAAAAAAAGAGATAAAAGGCAAATAGATCACTACAAAATGAAAATTTTAGATTTTAAGTATGGAAAGAATTTAACGCAATAAAAAAATGTATGCAAAGAAAATTTATTCACACACGAAAAATGAACACAAAAGTTTTGTTATCCAAGTTTTTGAAATTCCATTAGTTCAACCCTAATTGTTCGGAATTTTATAAGAAAGAGATTTTTCTACACATGTTTTAAAAAATGGATATGCATCCTTGAAACATGTTAAAGATGAAAATGACCTAAGGATCCAAACCTTTTAAAGAGAATTACATTAAATTCTCAAGTGAACGTGCGGTGTGATATTTACCCAAGTTGAACAATCCATTATTTTTCCCATTTACAAAAAGTTGACCTAACGATCATAGATGATTGTAAAGTGATTTAACATGCGCAACGACCTATATTTTTTTAAGGAATGACTTATGGATTGGGAGTCAACACTCAGTTAAAAAACGCTACCTCCCCATTTTCCCCACGATTGTAGAACTTGATATATAAAAACTAAAAAAAGTTTACAATCCCTAAAAATTACAGCCACTTTTTGTAATTTTCTCTCTCTACATTTGTGCATTGTGCATTTCCATTTTAGATGTATACTATTTTCTTAAATCAAAACTTGAGTTTTCACTTTCTGTTATTCTAGTAAACAAAAAAAAAGAGATAAAAGGAAAATAAATCACAAAAAAAATGAAAATTTTAGAGTTTAGAGTTTAAAGAAATAAAAAAAATATAAGTAAAGAAAATTTATTCACACACCTCAAATGAACACAAAAGTTTTGGGAAAATTCCACTTGATCAACCCTAATAGCACGACATTTTTTAAGAAAGAGATTTTTCTACACATGTTTTGAAAAATGGATATGCAAGCTTAAAACATGTTAAAGATGAAAGTGAGCTATGCATCCAATTCTTTTAAAGAGAATAACACCAAATTCTCAAGTGAACGTGCGGTGTGATATTTACCCGAGAAAAAACAAGCCATTATTTTGCCCATTTACAAAAAGCTAACGTAACAATCATAGATGATTGTAAAGTGATTGAACATTAGCAACGAGCTATGTTTTTCTAAGGAATGAATTATGGATTGGGAGTCAACACCCAGTTAAAAATCCCCCGCACCCCCCTTTTCCCGACGATTGCAAAACCTGATAGATAAAAACTAAAAATAGTTTACAATCCCCAAAAATTATAGAAACACTTTGGAATTATATCTCTGTACATTTATGCATTGTGAATTTCCATTTTAGATGTGTACTATTTTCATAAATCTAAACTTGAATTTTCACTTTCCTTTCATCTCGTAAACAAAAAAAGAGATAAAAGGCAAAAAAATCACAACAAAATCAAAATTTTACAGCGTATTTATAGAAAGAATTTATAGCAGTAAACAAATGTAAGTTAAGAAAATTTATTCACACACCACAATTGAACACAAAATTTTTGTTTTTGAGAAATTCCTCTAGTTCAACCCAAATAGCTCGGAATTTTATTAGAAAGAGATTTATCTACACATGTTTTAAAAAATGGATATGCATGCTTGAAACATGTTAAAGATACAAATTACCTATGGATCACAACCTTTTAAAGAGAATATCATTAAATTCTTAAGTGAACATGCGGTGGGATATTTACCCGAGTCAAACAAGAAATTCTTTTGCCCAATTACAAAAAGCTGACCTAAAGATCATAGATGATTGTAAAGTGATTTATCATGAATAATGGGCTATAGTTTTGTAAGGAATGACTTATGGATTGGGAGTAAACACTCAGTTAAAAATCCCCCACCTCCCCCTTTCCCCAACGATTACAGAACCTGATATATAAAAACTAAAAAGAGTTTCCAATCCCTAAAAATTACAGACGCTTTTTGGAATTATCTCTCTCTAAATTTTTAAATTGTGCATTTCCATTTTAGATGTATACTTTTTTCTTAAATCAAAACTTGAGTTTTCACTTTCCCTTCATCTCGTAAACAAAAACAAGAGACAAAAGGCAAACCGATCACAACGAAATGAAAATTTTAGCGTTTATGTATGGAAAGAATTTAAAGCAATAAACAATTGAAGTAAAGAAAATCTATTCACACAACAAAAATGAAAAAGCAAGGTTTTTTTATCCAAGTTTGGGAAATCCCACTAGATCGACCCCAATAGCTCGGTAATTTATAAGAAAGAGATTTTTCTACACATGTTTTAATAAATGGATATGCATGCTTGAAACATGTTAAAGATTCAAATGACCTATGGATCCAAACCTTTTAATGAGAATAACATTAAATTCTCAAGTGAAAAAGCAGTGGGATATTTACCCGAGTCAAACAAGCCATTATTTTACCCATTTACAAAAAGCTGACCTACCGATCAAAGATTATTTTAAAGTGATTTATCATGCGTAACTGGCTATATTTTTTTAAGGAATGACTTATGGATTGGGAGTCAACACTCAGTTAACAATCCCCCGCCTCCCCTTTTTCTCGACCATTGTCAAACCTGATATAAAAACTAAAAAGAGTTTACAATCCCTAAAAATTACTAACACTTTTTTTGTGTATTGTACATTTCCATTATAGATTGATACTTTTTGCTTAAGTCAAAACTTGAGTTTTCACTTTCCCTTCATCTCGTAAACCAGAAAAGAGATAAAAGTCAAATAGATCACTACAAAATGAAAATTTTAGAGTTTATGTTTGGAAAGAATTTAAGGCAATACAAAAATTTAAGTAAAGAAAATTTATTCACACACCACAAATGAACACAAAAGTTTTGTTACCCAAGTTTGGAAAATTCTAGTAGTACAACCCTAATAGCTCGGACTTTTATATGAAAGAGATTTTTCTACACATGTTTTAAAAAATGGATATGTAAGATTCAAATGACCTATAGATCCAAACCTTTTAAAGAGAATACATTAAATTTTCAAGTAAACGTGCGGTGAGATATTTACCTGAGTCAAACAAGCCATTATTTTGCCCACTTACAAAAAGCTGACCTGACGATCGTAGATTATTGTAAAGTGGTTTATCATGCGTAATGGGCTATATTTTTGTAAAGAATGACTTATGGATTGGGAGTCAACTCTCAGTTAAAAATCCCCCGCCTCCTCTTTTTCCAAACGATTGCAGAACCAGATATAAAAAAGCTAAAAAGAGTTTACAATCCCTTAAAATTACGGACACTTTTTGTAATTATCTCTCTCTCCATTTGTGCATTGTGCATTTCCATTAAAGATGTATACTTTTTTCTTAAATCAAAACTCTGAGTTATTACTTTCCCTTCAACTCATAAACAAATAAAAAGAGGTAAAAAGCAAATAGATCACAACAAAATGAAAATTTTAGAGTTTATGTATGCAATGAATTTAAAGCAATAAAGAAATGTAAGTAAAGAAAATTTATTCACACACCACAAATGAACACAAAAGTTTTGTTATCCAAGTTTTGGAAATTCCACTATTTTAGCCCTAAAAGATCAGAATTTCATAAGAAAGAGATTTTTCTACACATATTTTAAAAAATTGATATGCATGCTTGAAACATGTTAAAAATGCAAATGACCTATGGATCCAAATTTTTTAAAGAGAATAACATTAAATTCTCAAATGAACGTGCGGTGGGATATTTACCCGAGTAAAACAAGCCATTATTTTACCCATTTACAAAAAGCAGACCTAACAATCATAGATGATTTTAAAGTGATTTATCAAGCATAACGGGCTACATTTTTTTAAGGAATGATTTATGGATTGGGACTCAACAGTCAGTTAAAAATCCCCCGCCTCCCCTTTTTCTCGACGAGTATAGAACCTGATATATAAAAACTAAAAAGAGTTTACAATCCCTAAGAATTACAGAAATTTTTTGGAATTATCTTTCTCTACGTTTGTGCATTGTGCATTTCCATTTTAGATGTATACTTTTTTCTTAAATCAAAACTTGAGTTTTCACTTTCCCTTCATCTCATAAACAAAGAAAAGAGATAAAAGGCAAATAGATCACGGCAAAATGAAAATTTTTGAGTTTTTGAAAGGAAATAATTTAAAGCTATAAACAAATGTAAGTAAAGAAAATTTATTCACTCATAAAAAATGAACACAAAAGTTTTGTTATCCAAGTTTGGGAAATTCCACTTGTTCAACCCTAATAGCTCGGAATTTTATAAGAAAGAGTTTTTTTTTACACATGTTTTAAAAAATGGATATGCATGCTTGAAACATGTTAAAGATGCAAATGACCAATGGATCCAAACCTTTTAAAGAGAATAACATAAAATCTTGAGTGAACTTGCGGTGGGATATTTACCCGAGTCAAACAAACCATTATTTTGCCCACTTACAAAAAGGAGACCTAACGATCATTGATGATTGTAAAGTGGTTTATCAAGCGTAACGAGCTATATTTTTTTAAAGAATTACTTATGGATTGGGAGTCAACTTTCAGTTAAAAATCCCCCGCCTCCTTTTCCCGACGATTGCAAAACCAGATATAAAAAAACTAAAAATATTTTGCAATCTCTAAAAATTACGGACATTTTTCAAAATTATCACTCTCTAGATTTGTTCATTTTGCATTTCCATTATATTTTTATACTTTTTTATTAAATAAAAATTAGAGTTTTCACTTTCCCTTCATCTTGTGAGCAAAAAAAGAGATAAAAGGCAAACAGATCAAAACAAAATGACAATTTTAGAGTATATGTATGGAAAGGATTTAAATCAATAAACAAATATAAGTAAAAAAAAATTATTCACACACCACAAATGAACACAAAAGTTTTGTTATCCAAGTTTGAGAAATTCCTCTAGTTCAACACTAATAGCTCATAATTTTATATGAAAGAGATTTTTCTACACATCTTTTAAAAAATAGATATGCGTGCTTGAAACATGTTAAATATGAAAATTCCCTATGGAATTTTCCCATTTACAAAAAGTTGACCTCACGATCATAGATGATTGTAAAGTGATTTAACATGCACAATGAGCTATATTTTTGTAAGGAATGACTTATGGATTAAGAGTCAACACTCAGTTAAAAATGCCCGCCTCCCCCTTTTCCCGAAGATTGCAAAACCTGATATATAAAAACTAAAAAGAGTTTACAATCCCTAAATATTACAGATACTTTTTGGAATTATCTCTCTCGACATTTATGCATTGTGCGTTTCCATTTTAGATGTATACTTTTTTTCTTAAAAAGAAACTTGAGTTTTCACTTTCCCTTCATCTCGTAAACAAAAAAAGAGAGAATAGGCAAATAAATCACAACAAGATAAAAATTTTAGAGTTTATGTATGGAAAGAATTTAAAGCAATAAACAAATGTAAGTAAAGAAAATTTATTCACGCACCGTAAATGAACACAAAATTTTTGTTTTTGGGAAATTCCACTAGTTCAACACTAAGACCTAAGAAATTTATATGAAAGAGATTTTTCTACTCATGTTTTAACAAATGGATATGCATGCTTGAAACATTTTGAAGAAGAAAATGACCTATAGATCCAAACCTTTTAAAAAGAATAACATTAAATTCTCAAGTGAACGTGCGGTACGATATTTACCCGAGTCAAACAAACCATTAGTTTGCCCATTTACAAAAAGTTAACCTAATGATCATAGATGATTGTAAAGTGATTTATCATGTGTAACGGGCTATATTTTTGTAAGGAATGACTTATGAATTGGGAGTCAACTCTCAGTTATAAATCGCTCGCCTCCCCCTTTTTCAGATGATTACAAAACCTGATATATAAAAATTAAAAGAGTTTACAATCCCTAAAAATTATAGACACTTTTAGGAATTATCTCCTGCCACATTTGTGCATTGTACATTTCCATTATAGATTTATACATTTTTCTTAAGTCAAAACTAGAGTTTTCATTTTCCCTACATCTCGTAAACAAAAAAAGATATAAAAGGAAAATAGATCACAACAAAATGAAAATATTAGAGTTTATGTATGGAAATAATTTAAAGCAATAAACAAATGTAAGTAAAGAAAATTTATCCACACACCAAAAATGAACACAAAAGTTTTGTTATCCAAGTTTGGGAAATACCAGTAGTACAACCCTTATTGCTTGGAATTTTATAAGAAAGAGATTTTTCTACACATGTTTTAAAAAATGGATATGGATGCTTGAAACATGGTGAAGAAGCAAATGACCTATGGATCCAAACCTTTTAAAGAGAATAACAATAAATTCTCAAGTGAACATGCGGTGGGATATTTACCCGAGTCAAATAAGCCATTATTTTTCCCACTTACAAAAATTTGACCTAACGATCATAGATGATTGTAAAGTGGTTTATCATGCGTAACGGGCTATATTTTTGTAAGGAATGACTTATGAATTGGGAGTCAACTCGCAGTTAAAATTCCCCCGCCTCCTCCTTTTCTAGACGATTCCAGAACCAAATATAAAAAAACTAAAAAGAGTTTACAATCCCTAAAAGTTATGGACACTTTTTGGATTTATCTTTCTCTAAATTTGTGAAATGTGCATTTCCATTATATATGTATGCTTTTTTATTAAATCAAAACTTGAGTTTTCACTTTCCCTTCATCTCGTAAACAAAAAAAATAATGAGATAAAAGGCAAATAGATCACAACAAAATGAAAATATTAGAGTTTATGTATGGAAGGAATTTAAAGCAATAAACAAATTCAAGTAAATAAAATTTCGTCTCTTACCACAAATGAACACAAAAGTTTTGTTATCCAAGTTTGGGAAATTCTACTAGTTCAGCCTGTATACTCGGAATTTTATAAGAAAGAGATTTTTCTACACATGTTTTAAAAGATGGATATGCATGCTTGAAACATTTTAAAGATGCAAATGACCTAAGGATCCAAACCTTATAAAGAGAATAACATTAAATTCTCAAGTGAACGTGTGGTGAGATATTTACCCGAGTCAAACAAGCCATTATTTTGCCCATTAACAAAAAGTTGACCTAACGATAATAGATGATTGTAAAGTGATTTATCATGGGTGAAGGGCTATATTTTTTAGAGGAATTACTTATGGATTTGGAGTCAACACTCAGTTAAAAATCCCTTGCCTCCCCCCGACGATTGCTGAACCTGATATATAAAAACTAAAAAGAGTTTACAATCCCTAAAAATTACAGACACTTTTGGGAATTATTTCTCTCTACATTTGTGCATTGTGTTTTTCCATGTTGGATCTATATTTTTTTATTTTATCAAAACTTGAGTTTTCACTTTCCCTTGATCTCGTAAACAAAAAAAGAGATAAAAAGGAAAATAGATCACAACAAAATGAAGATTTTAGATTTTATGTATGTAATAATTTAAATAAATAAAAAATATAAGTAAAGAAAATTTATTCACACACCACAAATGAACACAAAAGTTTTGTTATCCAAGTTTGGGAAATTCAACAAGTTCAACCATAATAGCTCAAAATTTTATTAGAAATAGATTTTTCGATACAAGTTTTAAAAATTGGACATGCATGCTTTGAAACATGTTAAAGATGAAAATGACCTATGAATCCACACCTTTTAAAGAGAATAACATTAAATTCTCAAGTGAACATACGGTGGGATAATTATCCGAGTCAAACAAGCCATTATTTAGCCCATTTACAAAAATCTGACCTAACGATCATAGATGATTGCAAAGCAATTGATCATGCATAAATGGCAATATTTTTGTAAGGAAGGGCTTATGGTTTGGGACTCAACACTCAGTTTAAAATCCCCCACCTCGCCCTTTTCCCGACGATTGCAGAACCTGATATATAAAAACTAAAAAGAGTTTATAATCCCTAAAAATTATAGGGACTTTTTGGAATTATCTCTCTCTAAATTTGTGCATTGTTCATTTCCATTTTAGATGTATACTTTTTTCTTAAATCAAAACTTGATTTTTCACTTTTTCTTCATCTCATAAATAAAAAAAAGAAAATAGGAAAATAGATCACAAAAAATGAAAATTTAAGAGTTGATGTATGGAAAGAATTTAAAGCAATAAATTAATGTAAGTTTAGAAATTAATTTACACACCAAAAATGAACACAAATGTTTTGTTATGAAAGTTTGGGAAATTTCACTAGTTCAACCCTAATAGCTCAGAATTTTATAAGAAAGAGATTTTTCTACATATGTTTTAAAAAATGGATATGCATGTTTGAAACATTTTAAAGATGCAAATGACCTATGGATCCAATCCTTTTAAAGAGAATAACCTTAAATTCTCAAGTGAACGTGCGGTGGGAAATTTACCCGAGTCAAACAAGCCATTATTTTGCCCATTTAAAAAAACCTGACTTAATGATCAAAGGTGATTGTAATGTTATTTACCATGCGTAACGGGCTATATTTTTTAAAAGAATGACTTATGGTTTGGGATTCAACACTCAGTTAAAAATCCTCTACCTCCCCCTTTTCCCGATGATTGCAAAACCTGATATATAAAAACTAAAAAGAGTTTACAATCCCTTAAAATTACAGACACTTTTTGGAATTATCTCTCACAACATTTGTGCATTGTGCATTTCCATTTTAGATGTATACTTTTTTCTTAAATAAAAACTTGAGTTTTCACTTTCCCTTCATCTGGTAAACAAAAAAAAAGGAGTTAAAAGGCAAATAGATCACAACAAAATGAAAATTTTAGAGTTTATGTATGGAAAGAATTCAAAGCAATAAACAAATTTAAGTAAAGAAAATTTATTCAAACACCACAAATGAACAAAAAAGTTTTGTTATCCAAGTCTGGGAAATTCCACTAGTTCAACCATAATAGCTCGAAATTTTAAAAAAAAGAGATTTTTTTACACATGTTTTAAAAAATGGATATGCATGTTTGAAACATGTTAAAGATGCAAATGACCTAACGATCCAAACCTTTTAAAGAGAATAACATTAAACTCTCAAGTGAACGTGGGGTGGAATACTTACCCGAGTCAATCAAGCCATTATTTTTCCCATTTACAAAAAGCTAGCCTAACGATCATAGATTATTGTAATGTGATTTATCATGCATAACGGGCAATATTTTTGTAAGGAATGACTTATTGATTGGGGTGTCAACACTCAGTTAAAATTCCTTTCCCTCCTTGTCCCGATGATTGCAAAACCTGATATATAAAAACTAAAAATAGTTTACAATCGCTAAAAATTAGTGACACTTTTTGGAATTATCTCTCTACATTTGTGCATTGTGAATTTCCATTATAGATGTTTACTTTTTTCTTAAATCAAAACATGAATTTTCACTTTCCCTTCATCTCGTATAGAAAAAAAAAGAGATAATAGGAAAAAAGATCACACCAAAATGAAAAATTTGGAGTTCATTTATAGAAATAATTTACAGCAATAAAAAAATGTAAGTAAAGACAATTTATTCACACAACACAAATGAACACAAAAGTTTTGTTATCCAAGTTTGGGAAATTCCACAAGTTCAACCCTAATAGCTTAGAATTTTATAAGAATAAGATTTTTTTACTCATGTTTTAAAAAAAGGATATGCATGCTTGAAACATGTTAAAGATGCAAATGACCTATGGATCCAAACCTTTTAGAGAGAATAACATTAAATTCTCAAGTGAACGAGCGGTGGGATATTTACTTGAGTCAAATAAGCCATTATTTTGCCCATTTAAAAAAAAAACTTACCTAACGATCAAAGATGATTGTAAAGTAATTTATCATGTGTAACGGGCAATATTTTTTTAAGGAATGACTTATGGTTTGGGTGTCAACACTCATTTAAAAATCCCCCGCCTCCCCCTTTTCCCGATGATTGCAAAACCTGATATATAAAAAATAAAAAGAGTTTACAATCCCTAAAAATTATAGACACTTTTTGGAATTATCTTTCTCTACATTTGTGCATTGTGCATTTCCATTTTAGATGTATACTTTTTTCTTAAATAAAAACTTGAGTTTTCACTTTCCCTTCATCTGGTAAATAAAAAAAAAGAGTTAAAAGGCAAATAGATCACAACAAAATGAAAATTTTAGAGTTTATGTATGGAAAGAATATAAAGCAATAAAAAAATGTAAGTAAGGCAAATTTATTCACACACCACAAATGAACACAAAAGTTTTGTTATCAGTGTTTGGGAAATTCCACTAGTTCAACCCCAATAACTTGGAATTTTATAAGAAAAAGATTTTTCTACAAATGTTTTAAAAAATGTATATGCATTCTTGAAACATGTTAAAGATGCAAATGACCAATGGATCCAAACCTTTTAAAGGGAATAACATTAAATTCTCAAGTGAACGTGCGATGGGATATTTGCGTGAGTCAAACAAGCCTTTATTTTTCCCATTTACAAAAAGCTGACCTAACGATCATAGATGATTGAAAAGTGAGTTATCATGCGTAACTGGTTATATTTTTGTAAGGAATGACTAAAGGATTCGGAGTCAACACTCAGTTAAAATTCCCCCGCCTCCCCCTTTTCCCGACAATTGCAGAACCTGATATTGAAAAACTAAAAAGAGTTTACAATCCCTAAAAATTACAGACACTTTTTGGAATTATCTCTCTCTAAATTTGTGCATTGTGCATTTCCATTTTAGATGTATACTATTTTCTTAAATAAAAACTTGAATTTGTACTTTCACTTCATCTCGTACAAAATAAAAAGAGATAAAAGGCAAATAGATATTGCCAAAATGAAAATTTTAGAGAGTATGTATTGAAAGAATGTAAAGCAATAAACCAATGTATGTAAAGAAAATTTATTCACACACCAAAAATGAACACAAAGGTTTTGTTATGCAAGTTTGGGAAATTCTACTCTTTTAATCCTAATAGCTCGGAATTTTATAAGAAAGAGATTTTTTTACACATGTTTTAAAAAATGGGTATGCATGCTTGAAACAAGTTAAAGATCAAATGACCTCTGGATTCTGACCAATTAAAGAGAATAACATTAAATTCTAAAGTGAATGTGCGGTGGGATATTTACCCGAATCAAACAAACCATTATTTTGCCCATTTACGAAAAGCTGACCTAACTATCATAGATGATTGCAAAGTGATTTATCATGCATAACATACTATATTTTTTTAAGGAATGACTAATGGATTGGGAGTCAACACTCAGTTAAAAATTCCCCGCCTCCCCCTTTTCACGACGATTGCAGAACTTGATATATAAAAACTAAAAATAGTTTAAAAGCTCTAAAAATTTCAAACACTTTTTGGAATTATCTCTCTCAACATTTCTGAATTGTGCCTTTCCATTTTAGATCTATACTTTTTCTTAAATCAAAACTTAAATTTTCACTTTCCCATCATCTCGTAAACAAAAATAAAAAATAAAAGGAAAATAGATCACAACAAAATGAAAATTTTAGAGTTGATGTATAGAAAGAATTTAAAGCAATAAAAAAATGTAAGTAAATAAAATTTATTCACACACCACAAATGAACACAAAAATTTTGTTGTCCAAGTTTGGGATATTCCACTAGGTCAACCCCAATAGCTCGGAATTTCATAAGAAAGAAATTTTTCTACAGATGTTTTAAAAAATGGATATGCATGCTTGAAACATGTTAAAGATGCAAATGACCTATGGATCCAAACCTTTTAAAGAATAACATTAAATTCTCAAGTGAACGTTCGGTGGGATATTTACCCGAGTCAAACAAGGCATTATTTTGCCCATTTGCAAAAAGCTGACCTAACGATCATAGATGATTGTAAAGTGATTTATCATGCATAACAGGCTATATTTTTGTAAGGAATGACTAATGGATTGGGAGCTAACACTCAGTTAAAAATCCCCCGCCTCCCCCTTTTCCCGACGATTGTAGAACCTGATGTAGAAAAACAAAAAATAGTTTACAAAACCTAAAAATTATAGACACTTTTTGGAATTATCTCTCTCTAAATTTGTGCATTGTAAATTTCCATTATATATGTATACTTTTTTCTTAAATCAAAACATGAGTTTTCACTTTCCCTTCATCTCGTATAGAAAAGAAAGAGATAATAGAAAAATAGATCACAACAAAATGAAAATTTTAGAGTTGATGTTTGGAACGAAGTTAAAGCAATAAACAAATGTAAGTAAAGAAAATTTATTCACACACCATAACTGAACACAAAAGTTTTGTCTTCCAAGTTTGGGAAATTCCACTAGTTCAACCCTAATTTCGTAGAATTTTATAAGAAAGAGATTTTTCTACACATGTTTTAAAAAAATGGATATGAATCCTTGAAACATAAAAGATGCAGATGACCTATGGATCCAAACCTTTTAAAGAGAATAACATTAAATTCTCAATTGAACGAGCGGTGGGATATTTACCTGTGTTAAACAAGCCATTATTTTGTCCATTAAAAAAAAGCTGACCTAACGATCAAAGACAATTGTAAAGTAATTTATCATGTGTAACGGGCTATATTTTTTTAAGGAATGACTTATGGTTTGGGAGTCAACACTCAGTTAAAAATCCCCCACCTCCCCCTTTTCCTGACGATTGCAAAACCTAATATATAAAAATTAAAAAAGAGTTTACAATCCCTAAAAATTACATACACTTTTTGGAATTATCTCTCTTTACATTTGTGCATTGTGCATTTCCAATTTATATGTATACTTTTTTCTTAAATAAAAACTTGAGTTTTCATTTTGCCTTCATCTTGTAAACAAAAAAAAAATAGCTAAAAGGCAAATAGATCACAACAAAATGAAAATTTTAGAGTTGATGTATGGAAAGAAAATTTTAGAGTTGACGTAAGAAAAGAAAATGTATTCACATACCATAGATGAACACAAAATGTTTTTTATCCAAGTTTGGGAAAATCCTCTAGTTCAACCCTAATAGCTTGGAATTTTATAAGAAAGAAATTTTGCTACACATGTTTTAAAAAATGGATATGCATGTTTGAAACATGTTAAAGATGCAAATGACTTATGGACCCAAAGCTTTTAAAGAGAATAACATTAAATTCTCAAGTGAACGTGCGGTGGGATATTTACCCGAGTCAAACAAGCCATTACTTTGTTCATTTACAAACACCTAGCCTAACGATCAAAGATAATTGTAAAGTGATTTATCATGCGTAATGGGCTTTATTTTTGTAAGGAATGACTTATGGATTGGGTGTTAACACTCTGTTAAAAATCCCCCGCCTCCCCCTTTTCTCAACGATTGCAGAACCTAATATATAAAACCTAAAAAGAGTTTACAATCCTAAAAAATTACAGACATTTTTTGGAATTATCTCTCTCTACATTTGTGCATTGTGCATTTCCTTTTTAGATGTATACATTTTTCTTAATTCTAAACTTGAGTTTTCACTTTCCCTTCATCTTGTGAACAAAAAAACAAATGATGAAAGGAAAAAAGATCACAACAAAAAGAAAATTTTAGAGTTTATGTATGGAAAAAATTTAAAGCAATAAAAAAATGTAAGTAAAGAAAATTTATTCACAGACCAAAAATGAAAACAAAAGTTTTGTTATCCAAGTTTGGGAAATTCCACTAGTTCGACCCTAATTGCTTGAAATTTTATAAGAAAGAAATTTTTCCACAAATGTTTTAAAAAATGGATATGCATGGTTGAAAGATGTTAAAGATGCAAATGTCCTATGGACTCAAACATTTTAAAGAAAATAACATTAAATTCTCAAGTGAACGTGCGGTGGGATATTTACCTGAGTCAAACAAACCATTATTTTGCCCATTTACAAAAAGCTGACAAAACGATTGAAGAACCTGATGAAAAAATGAGTTTAAAATCCCTAAAAATTACCAACACATTTTGGAATTAACTCTCTTTACATTCGTGCATTGTGCATTTCCATTTTAGATGAATGCTTTTTTCTGAAATCAAACTTGTGTTCTCACTTTCCCATCATCTAGTAAACAAACAAAAAAAGATAAAAGGCAAATAGATCACAAAAAAATGAAAATATTAGAGTTGATGTATTGAAAGAATTTAAAGCAATAAACAAATGTAAGTAAAAAAAATTTATTCACACACCACAAATGAACATAAAAGTTTTGTTATCCAAGTTTGGGAAATTCCACTTGTTCAATCGTATTAGCTCAAACAAGCCATTATTTTGCCCATTTACAAAAAGGTGACCTAACGATCATAGATGATTGTAAAGTGATTTATCATGCGTTACGAGCTATATTTTTGTTAGGAATAATTTATGGATTGGGAGTCAACACTCAGTGAAAAATCCCCCTCCTCCCCCTTTTCCTAACGATTGAAGAACTTGATATATATAAAAAAAAGAGTTTACAATCCCAAACAATTACAGACACTTTTCGGAATTATCTCTCTCTACATTTGTGCTTTGTGCATTTCCATTTTAGATGTATACTTTTTTCTTAAATCAATACTTGAGTTTTCACTTTCCTTTCATCTCGTAAACAAAAAAAAGAGATAAAAGGAAAATAGATCACAACATAATGAAAATTTTATAGTTTAAGTATGGAAAGAATTTAAAGCAATAAAAAAATGTAAGTTAAGAAAATTTATTCACATGCCACAAATGAACACAAAAGTTTTGTTAACCAAGTTATGGAAATTCCAATAGTTCAACCCTATTAGCTTAGAATTTGATAAGAAAGAGATTTTTCTTCACATGTTTTAAAAAATGGATATGCATGCTTCAAACATGTTAAAGATGCAAATGACCTATTGATCCAAACCTTTTAAAGAGAATAACATTAAATTCTCAAGTGAACATGCGGTGGAAAATTTACACTAGTCGAATAATCCATTATTTCACCCATTTACCAAAAGCTAACCAAACGATCATAGATGATTGTAAAGTGATTTATCATGCGTAACGGGCTATATTTTTGTAAGGAATGACTTATGGATTCAGAGTCAACATTCAGTTGAAAATCCCCCGCCTCCCCCTTTTCCTGACGATTGAAGATCCTAATATATAAAAACTAAAAAGTGTTTAAAATTCCTAAAAATTACAAACACTTTTTGGAATTATCTCTCTCTACATTTGTGCATTTTCTTTTCCATTTTAAATGTATTTTTTTTCTTAAATAGAAACCTGAGTTTTCACTTTCTCTTCATCTCGTAAACAAGAAAAAGAGTTCAAAGCCAAATAGATCTTAACAAAATGAATTTTTTATAATTTATATATTGAAAGAATCTAAAGAAATAAACAAATATAAGAAAAGAAAATTTATTCACACACCACAAATGAACACAAGCGTTTTCGTGTCCAAGTTTGGGAAATTCCACTAGTTCAACCCTAATAGCTAGGAATTTTATAAAAAAGAGATTTTTCAACACATATTTTAAATAATGGATATGCATGCTTGAAACATGCTAGAGATGCAAATGACCTATGGATCCAAACCTTTTAAAGAGAATAACATTAAATTCTTAAGAGAACGTGCGGTGGGATATTTACTCGAGTCAAACAAACCATTATTTTGCCCATTTACAAAAAGCTAACAAAATGATTGCAGAACCTGATAAATAAAATAAAAAATGATTTTAAAATCGCTACAAATTACCGACACTTTTTGGAATTAACTCTCTCTACATTCGTGCATCGTGCATTTCCATTTTAGAAGAATTCTTTTTTCTTAAATCTAACTTGTGTTTCACTTTCCCTTCATCTCGTAAGCAAAAAAAAAAAAAAAGATAAAAGGCAAATAGATCACAACAAAATGAAAATTTTAGAGTTGATGTATTGAAATAATTTAAAGCAATAAACAAATGTAAGTAAAAAAAATTTATCCACACATCACAAATGAACATAAAAGTTTTGTTATCCAAGTTTGGGAAATTCCACTTGTTCAATCATATTAGCTCAAACAAGCCATTATTTTGCCCATTTACAAAAAGGTGACCTAACGATCATAGATGATTGTAAAGTGATTTATCATGCATAACGAGCTATATTTTTGTCAAGAATAATTTATTGATTGGGAGTCAACACTCAGTGAAAAATCCCCCGCCTCCCCCTTTTCCTAACGATTGAAGTACTTGATATATAAAAACAAAAAAGAGTTTACAATCCCAAAAAATTACAGACACTTTTCAGAATTATCTCTCTCTTCATTTGTGCTTTGTGCATTTCCATTTTAGATGTATACTTTCTTCTTAAATCAATACTTGAGTTTTCACTTTCCCTTCATCTCGTAAACAAAAAAAAAAGAGATAAAAGGAAAATAGATCACAACAAAATGAAAATTTTATAGTTTAAGTTTGGAAAAAATTTAAAGAAATAAAAAAATGTAAGTTAAGAAAATTTATTCACCCGCAACAAATGAACGCAAAAGTTTTGTTAACCAAGTCATGGAAATTCCAATAGTTCAACCCTATTAGCTCAGAATTTGATAAGAAAGAGATTTTTCTTCACATGTTTTAAAAAATGGATATGCATGCTTCAAACTTGTTAAAGATGCAAATGACCTATGGATCCAAACCTTTTAAAGAGAATAACATTAAATTTTAATTCTCAAGTGAACATGCGGTGGAAAATTTACCCTAGTCGAACAATCCATTATTTCACCCATTTACCAAAAGCTAACCAAACGATCATAGATGATTTTAAAGTGATTTATCATGCATAACGGGCTATATTTTTGTAAGGAATGACTTATGGATTTGGAGTCAACATTCAGTTGAAAATCCCCCGCCTCCCCCTTTTCCTAACGATTGAAGATCCTAATATATAAAAACTAAAAAGTGTTTAAAATTCCTAAAAATTACAAACACTCATTGGAATTATCTCTCTCTACATTTGTGCATTTTTATTTTCCATTTTAAATGTATATTTTTTTTCTTAAATAGAAACCTGAGTTTTCATTTTCTGTTAATCTCGTAGACAAGAAAAAGAGATAAAAGCCAAATAGATCTTAACAAAATGAAATTTTTATAATTTATATATTGAAAGAATCTAAAGAAATAAACAAATATAAGAAAAGAAAATTTATTGATACACCACAAATGAACACACACGTTTTGTTGTCCTAGTTTGGGAAATTCCACTCGTTCAACCCTAATAGCTAGGAATTTTATAAGAAAGAGATTTTTCAACACATTTTTTAAATAATGGATAGCATGCTTGAAACATGTTAAAGATGCAAATGACCTATGGATCCAAACCTTTTAAAGAGAATAACATTAAATTCTCAAGAGAACGTGCGGTGGGATATTTACTCGAGTCAAACAAACCATTATTTCGCCCATTTACAAAAAGCTAACAAAATGATTGCAGAACCAGATAAATAAAATAAAAAATGAGTTTAAAATCCCTAAAAATTACCGACACTTTTTGGAATTAATTCTCTCTACATTCGTGCATCGTGCATTTCCATTTTAGATGAATCTTTTTTTCTTAAATCTAACTTGTGTTTCACTTTCCCTTCATCTCGTAAAAAAAAAAAAAAAAAGATAATAGGCAAATAGATCACAACAAAATGAAAATTTTAGAGTTGATGTATTGAAAAAATTTAAAGCAATAAACAAATGTAAGTAAAAAAAATTTATTCACACACCACAAATGAACATAAAAGTTTTGTTATCCAAGTTTGGGAAATTCCACTTGTTCAATCATATTAGCTCGAAATTTTATAAGAAGGAGATTTTTCTACACATGTTTTAAAAAATGGATATGCATTCTTGAAACATGTTAAAGATGCAAATGACCTATGGATCCAAATCTTTTATAAAGAATAACATTAAATTCTCAAGTGCAGTGGGATATTTACTCGAGTCAAACAATCCACTATTTAGCCCATTTTCAAAAAGCTGACCTAACTAAAATAGATGATTGTAATGTGATTTATCATGCGTAACGGGCTATATTTTTATAAGGAATAACTTATGGATTGGGAGTCAACACTGATGTAAAAATCCCCCACCTCCCCCTTTTCCCGACAATTGTTGAACCTGATATATAAAAAGTAAAAAGAGTTTACAATCCCTAAAAATTTAAGAAACTTTTTGGAATTAACTATCTCTACATTTTTGCATTGTGCATTTCCATTTTAGATGTATACTTTTTTCTTAAATAAAAACTGGAGCTTTCACTTCCCCTTCATCTCGTCTACAAAAAAGGAGATAAAAGGCAAATAGATCACAAAAAAAAGAATATTTTAGAGTTTATTTATGGAAATAATTTAAAGCAATAATAAAATGTAAGTAAAGAAAATTTATTCACACACCACAAATGAACATAAAATTTTTGTTATCCAAGTTTGGGAAATTCCACTAGTTCAACTCTAATAGCTCGGAATTTTAAAAGAAAGAGATTTTTCTACACATGTTTTAAAAATGGATTTGCATGCTTGAAACATGTTAAAGATGCAAATGGCCTATGGATCCAAACCTATTAAAGTGAATAACATTAAATTTTCAAGTGAACATGCAGTGGGATATTTACTCGAGTCAATTAAGCCATTATTTTCCCCATTTACAAAAAGCTGACCTAAAGATCCTAGAAGATTGTAAAGTGATTTATTATGTGTAACAGGCTTAATTTTTTGTAAGGAATGACTTATGCATTGGGAGTCAACTCTGAGTCCAAAATCCCCCGCCTCCTTCTTTTCCCGACGATTGCAGAACCTGATACTTTAAAACTAAAAAGTGTTAACAATCCCTAAAAATTATAGAAAATATTTGGAATTATCTCTTTCTAAATTTGTGCATTGTGGATTTCAATTTAGGATGTATGATGTTTTCTTAAATCAAAACTTGAGTTTTCACTTTCCCTTCATCTCGTAAACAAAAAAAAAAGAGATAAAAGGCAATTAGATCGCATTAAAATGAAAATTTTAGAGTTGATGTATGTAAAGAATTTAAAGCAATAAACAAATGTAAGTGATGAAAATTTATTCACAAACCACAAATGAACACAAAAGTTTTGTTATCCAAGTTTGGGAAATTCCATGTGTTCAACCCTAATAGCTCGGAATTTTATAAGAAAGAGATTTTTCTACACATGTTTTAAAAAATGGATATGCATGCATAAAACATGTTAAAGATGCAAATGACCTATGGATCCAAACCTTTTAAAGAGAATAATATTAAATTCTCAAGTGAACGTGCGGAGGGATATACCCGAGTCAAACAAGCAGTTATTTTTCCCATTTACAAAAAAGTTGACCTAACAATCAGAGACGATTGTAAAGTGATTTATCATGCGTAACGGGCTATATTTTCGTAACGAATGACTTATGGATTGGTAGTCAACACTCAGTTAAAAATCCCCAGCCTCCCCCTTTTCCCGACGACTGCAGAACCTGATATATAAAAACTAAAAGGAGTTCACAATCCCTAAAATTTGTGCATTGTGCATTTCCATTTTAGATGTATACTTTTTTCTTAAATCAAAACTTCAGTTTTCACTTTCCCGGCATCTGGTAAACAAAAAGAAAGAGATAAAAGGGAAATAGATCACTATAAAATGAAAATTTCAAAGTTTTTGTATGGAAAGAATTTAAAGCAATAAAAAAATGTAAGTAAAGAAAATTTATTCACACACTACAAATGAAGACAAAATTTTTGTTATTCAAGTTTGGGAAATTCCACTAGTTCAACCCTAATAGCTCTTACTTTTGTAAGAAAGAGATTTTTCTACACATATTTTAAAAAAGGGATATACAAGCTTGAAACATGTTAAAGATGCAAATGACCTAAGGATCCAAAGCTTTAAAAGAGAATAACATTAAATTTTCATGTGAACAAACTGTGGGATATTTACCTGTGTCAAACTAGCCATTATTTTGCCTTTTATAAAAAGTTGACCTAACGATCATAGATGAATTTAAAGTGATTTATCAAGCATAACGGGCTGTATTTTTTTAAGGAATGACTTATGGATTGGGAGTCAACACTCACTTAAAAATCCCCCACCTCCCCCTTTTCTCGATGATTGAAGAACCTGATATATAAAAACTAAAAAATGTTTACAATCCCTAAACATTACAGACACTATTTGGAATTATCTCTCTACATTAGTGCATTGTGCATTTCCAATTTAAATGTATACTTTTTTCTTAAATAGAAACTTGAGTTTTCACTTTCCCTTCATCTCGTAAAAAGAAAAAAAGAGATAAAAGGCAAATATATCACAACAAAATGAAAATTTTGGAGTTGATGTTTGGAAATAATTTAAAGCAATAATAAAATGTAAGTAAAGAAAATTTATTCACACATCACAAATGAAATCAAAATTTTTGTTATCCAAGTTCGGGAAATTCCACTAGTTCAACCCTAATAGCTTGGAATTTTATCATAAAGAGATTTTTCTACACAGGTTTTAAAAAAAAGGATACGCATGCTTGAAACATGTTAAATATGCAAATAAGCAATGGATCCAAACCTTTTAAAGAGAATAACATTAAATTCTTAAGTAAACGTGCGGTGGGATATTTACCAAATTCAAACAAGCCATTATTTTGCCCATTTACAAAAAAGCTGACCTAACGATCATAGATGATTGCAAAGTGATTTATCATGCGTAAAGGGGCGATATTTTTGTTAGGAATGACTAATGGATTGGGGGCCAACACTCAGTTAAAAATCCCCTGCCTCCCCCTTTTCCCGATGATTGCAAAACCTAATATATAAAAACTAAAAAGAGTTTATAATCCCTAAAAGTTACTGACACTTTTTGGAATTATCTCTCTCTACATTTGTGCATTGTGCATTTCCATTTTAGATGAATAATTTTTTCTTTAATCAAAAGTTGAGTTTTCACTTCCCTTCTTCTCGGAAACAAAAAAAAGAGATGAAAGGCAAATAGATCACTACAAAATGAAAATTTTAGAGTATATGTATGGAAATAATTTAAAGCAATAAACAAATTTAAGTAAATAAAATTTATTCACACACCACAAATGAACACAAAAGTTTTGTTATCCAAGATTTTGAAATTCCACTAGTATGATCCTAATGGTTCAGAATTTTATAAGAAAGAGATTTTTCTACACACGTTTTAAAAAATGGATAAGCATGCTTGAAACATGTTAAAGATGCAAATGACCTATGGATCCTAAGCTTTGAAGGAGAATAACAAATGCTCATTAAATTCTCAAGTGGACGTGCAGTGGTATATTTACCCAAGTCAAACAAGCCATTATTTTGCCCATTTACAAAAAGCTGACCTAATGATCATAGATGATCGCAAAGTGATTTATCATGTATAACGGGCTATATTTTTGTAAGGAATGACTAATGGATTGGAGGTCAACACTCAGTTAAAATTCCCCCGCCTCCCCCTTTTCCTGACGTTTGCAGAACCTAATATATAAAAACTAAAAAGAGTTTACAATCCCTAAATACTATAGACACTTTTTGGAATTATCTCTCTCTACATTTGTGTATTGTGCATTTCCATTTTAGATGAATATTTTTTTCTTTAATCAAAAGTTGAGTTTTCACTTTCCCTTCTTCTCGTAAACAAAAAAAAGGATAAAAGGCAAATAGATCACTAAAAAATGAAAATTTTAGAGTATATGTATGGAAATAATTTAAAGCAATAAACAAATTTAAGTAAAGAAAATTTATTCACACACCACAAATGAACACAAAAGTTTATTTATCCAAGTTTTTGAAATTCCACAAGTACAACCCTAATTGCCCAAAATTTTATAAGACAGATTTTTCTACACAAGTTTTAAAAAATGGATATGCATGCTTGAAACAAGTTAAAGATGAAAATGACCTATGGATCCTGAGCTTTAAAAGAGAATAACAAGCGCTCATTAAATTCTCAAGTGGATGTGTGGTGGGATATTTACCCGAGTATATTAAAACTAAAAAGAGTTTACAATCCCTAAAAATTACAGAAACTTTTTAGAATTATCTCTCTCTACATTTGTGCATTGTGCATTTCCATTTTAGATGTATATTTTTTTCTTAAATTAAAACTTGATTTTTCACTTTCCCTTCATCTCGTAAAAAAAAAAAGAGATAAAAGGCAAATAGATCACAGCAAAATGACAATTTTAGAGTTTATGTAAGGAAAAAATTTAAAGCAATAAACAAATGTAAGTAAAGAAAATTTATTCACACACCACAAATGAACACAAAAGTTTTGTTATCCAAGTTTGGGAAATTCCACTAGTTCAACCCTAAAAGTTCAGATTTTTATAAGAAGTTTTTTCTACAAATGTTTTTAAAAATGGATATGCATGCTTCAAACATGTTAAAGAAGCAAATGACCTATGCATCCAAACCTTTTAAAGAGCATAACATTAAATTCTCAAGTGAATGTGCGGTGGGATATTTACCCGAGTCAAACAAGCCATTATTTTGCCCATTTACGAAAAGCTGACCTAATGATCATAGATGATTGCAAAGTGATTTATCATGCATAACAGGCTAAATTTTTTTAAGGAATGACTAATGGATTGGGAGTCAACACTCAGAAAAAAATTCCTGCCTCCCCCCTTTCCCGATGATTGCAGAACCTGATATATTAAAACTAAAAAGAGTTTACAATCCCAAAAAATTACGGAATCTTTTTGGAATTATCTCTCTCTACATTTGTGCATTGTGCAATTCCAGTTTAGATGAAAACTTTTTTATTAAATCAAAACTTCAGTTTTCACTCTCCCTTCATCTCGTAAACAAAAAAAAGAGACAAAAAGCAAATTGATCACAACAAAATGAAAATTTTAGAGTTTATGTATGGAAAGAATTTAAAGCAATAAACAAATGTAAGTAAAGAAAATTTATTCACACACCACAAATGAACACAAAAGTTTTGCTATCCAGGTTTTGGAAATTCCAATAGTTCAACCCTAATAGCTCGGAATTTTATAAGAAAGAGATTTTTCTACACATGTTTTGAAAATTGGATATGCATGGTTGAAACATGCTAAAGATGCAAATGACTTATGGATCAAAACCTTTTAAACAGAATAACATTAAATTTTCAAGTGAACTTGCGTTGGGATATTTACCCGAGTCAAACAAGCCATTATTTTGTCCATTTACAAAAAGCTCACCTAACAATCAGAGATGATTTTAAAGTGATTGATCATGCGTAACGGGCTATATTTTTGTAAGGAATAACTAATGGATCTGGAGTAAACACTCAGTTAAAAATTCCCCACCTCCCCCTTTTCCCGACGATATCAGAACCTAATAAATAAAACCTAAAAAGAGTTTACAATCCTAAAAATTAGAGTCACTTTTTGGAATTATCTCTCTCTAAACTTGAGCATTGTGCATTTCCATTATAGATGTATAATTTTTTCTTAAATCAAAACTTGATTTTTCACTTTCCCTTCATCTCGTAAACATTAGAAAGAGATAAAAGCCAAATAGATCACAACAAAATGAAAATTTTAGAGTTGATGTATGGAAAGAATTTAAAGCAATAAACAAATGTAAGTAAGAAAATTTATTCACACACCACAAATGAACACAAATGTTTTGTTATCCAAATTTAGGAAATTGCACAAGTTCAACCCTAATAGCTCGGAATTTTATAAGAGAGATTTTTCTACAAATGTTTGGAAAAATGGATATGCATGCTTGAATCATGTTAAAGATGCAAATGACCTATAGATCCAAACTTTTTAAACAAAATAACATTAAATTCCAAAGTGAACGTGCAGTGGGAAATTTACTGGAGTCAGACAAGCCATTATTTCGCCCTTCTACAAAAAGCTGACCTAACGATCATAGATGATTGTAAAATGATTTACCACACGTAACGGGCTATATTTTTGTAAGGAATGACTTATGGATTGGGAGTCAACACTCAATTAAAAATCCCCCGCCTCCCCCTTTTTTTGACGATTGCAAAACCTAATAAATAAAATCTAAAAAGAGATTAAAATCCCTAAAAATTACAGAGACTTGTTGGAATAATCTCTCTCTACATTAGTGCATTTTGAATTTCCATTTTAGATGTATGATTTTTTGTTAAATCAAAACTTGCATTTTGAGTTTCCCTTCATCTCGTATACAAAAAAAAGAGAAAAAAGACAAATACATCACAACTAAATGAAAATTTTAGAGTTGATGTATGGAAAGAATTTAAAGAAATAAAAAAATGTAAGTAAATAAAATTTATTGACACTCCACAAATGAACACAAAAGTTTTGTTATCCAAGTTTGGGAAATTCCACTAGTTCAACCCTAATAGCACGGAATTTTATAAGAAAGAGATTTTTATACACATGTTTCAAAAAATGGATATGCATGCTTGAAACATGTTAAAAATGCAAATGACCTATGGATCCAAACCTTTTAAAGAGAATAACATTAAATTCTCAAGTGAACATGCGGTGGGATATTTACCAAAGTCAAACAAGCCATTATTTTGCCCATTTACAAAAAGCTGACCTAACGATCATAGATGACTACAAACTGATTTATCATGCGTAACAGAATATATTTTTTTAAGGAATGACTAACGGATATGGAGTCCACACTGAGTTAAAAATCACCCGCCTCCCCCTTTTCCTGATGATTACAAAACCTGATATATATAAACTAAAAAGAGAGTACAATCCCCAAAAATTACAAACACTTTTTGGAATTATCTCTCTCTACATTTGTGCAATGGGCATTTCTATTTTAGATGAATATTTTTTTCTTAAATCAAAACTTGATTTTTCACTTTCCCTTCTTCTCGAAAATAAAAAAAAAAAGAGAAAAAGGCAAATAGATCACAACAAAATTAAAATTTTAGAGTTTATTAATGGAAAAAATAACGTAAAAGTTTTGTTATCCATGTTTGGGAAATTCCACTAGTTCAACCCTAATAGTTTTGAATTTTATAAGAAAGAGATTTTTCTACAAATGTTTTAAAAAATGGATATGCATGCCTAAAACATGTCAAAGATGCAAATGACCTATGCATCCAAATCTTTTAAAAAGAATAACATTAAATTCTCAAGTGAATGTGTGGTGGGATATTTACCCGAGTCGAACAAATCATTATTTTGCCCACATACAAAAACCTGACCAAACGATGATAGATGATTGCAAAGTGATTTATCATGTGTAACAAGCTAAATTTTTTTAAGGAATGACTAATGGATTGGGAGTCAACACTCAGTAAAAAAACCCCTGCCTCCCCCCTTTCCCAATGATTGCAGAACCTGATATATGAAAACTAAAAAGAGTTTACAATCCCTAAAAATTATAGACACTTTTTGGAATTATCTCTCTCTACATTTGTGTATTGTGCATTTCCGTATTAGAGGAATAATTTTTTAGTAAACCAAAACATGAGTTTCACTCTCCCTTCATCTCGTAAACAAAAAAAAGAGATAACAGGAAAATTGATCACAACAAAAGGAAAATTTTAGAGTTTATGTATGGAAAGAATTTAATGTAATAAGCAAATATAAGTAAAGAAAATTTATTCACACACAACAAATGAACACCAAAGTTTTGTTACCCAGCTTTGGGAAATTCCACTAGTTCAACTCTAATAGCTTGGAATTTTATAAGAAAGAGATTTTTCCACAAATGTTTGGAAAAATGGATATGCATGCTTGAATCATGTTACAGATGCAAATGACCTATAGATCCAAACTTTTTAAACAAAATAACATTAAATTCCAAAGTGAACGTGCAGTGGGAAATTTACTGGAGTCAGACAAGCCATTATTTCGCCCTTCTACAAAAATCTGACCTAACGATCATAGATGATTGTAAAATGATTTACCACACGTAACGGGCTATATTTTTGTAAGGAATGACTTATGGATTGGGAGTCAACACTCAATTAAAAATCCCCCGCCTTCCCCTTTTTTTGACGATTGCAAAACCTAATAAATAAAATCTAAAAAGAGATTAAAATCCGTAAAAATTACAGAGACTTTTTGGAATAATCTCTCTCTACATTAGTGCATTTTGAATTTCCATTTTAGATGTATGATTTTTTGTTAAATCAAAACTTGCATTTTGAGTTTCCCTTCATCTCGTATACAAAAAAAAAGAGAAAAAAGACAAATACATCACAACTAAATGAAAATTTTAGAGCTGATGTATGGAAAGAATTTAAAGAAATAAAAAAATGTAAGTAAATAAAATTTATTGACACTCCACAAATGAACACAAAAGTTTTGTTATCCAAGTTTGGGAAATTCCACTAGTTCAACCCTAATAGCATGGAATTTTATAAGAAAGAGATTTTTATACACATGTTTCAAAAAATGGATATGCATGCTTGAAACATGTTAAAAATGCAAATGACCTATGGATCCAAACCTTTTAAAGAGAATAACATTAAATTCTCAAGTGAACATGCGGTGGGATATTTACCAAAGTCAAACAAGCCATTATTTTGCCCATTTACAAAAAGCTGACCTAACGATCATAGATGACTACAAACTGATTTATCATGCGTAACAGAATATATTTTTTTAAGGAATGACTAACGGATATGGAGTCCACACTGAGTTAAAAATCACCCGCCTCCCCCTTTTCCTGATGATTACAAAACCTGATATATATAAACTAAAAAGAGAGTACAATCCCCAAAAATTACAAACACTTTTTGGAATTATCTCTCTCTACATTTGTGCAATGGGCATTTCTATTTTAGATGAATATTTTTTTCTTAAATCAAAACTTGATTTTTCGCTTTCCCTTCTTCTCGAAAATAAAAAAAAAAAAGAGAAAAAGGCAAATAGATCACAACAAAATTAAAATTTTAGAGTTTATTAATGGAAAAAATAACGCAAAAGTTTTGTTATCCATGTTTGGGAAATTCCACTAGTTCAACCCTAATAGTTTTGAATTTTATAAGAAAGAGATTTTTCTACAAATGTTTTAAAAAATGGATATGCATGCCTAAAACATGTCAAAGATGCAAATGACCTATGCATCCAAATCTTTTAAAAAGAATAACATTAAATTCTCAAGTGAATGTGCGGTGGGATTTTTACCTAAGTCAAACGAATCATTATTTTGCCCACATACAAAAACCTGACCAAACGATCATAGATGATTGCAAAGTGATTTATCATGTGTAACAAGCTAAATTTTTTTAAGGAATGACTAATGGATTGGGAGTCAACACTCAGTAAAAAAACCCCTGCCTCCCCCCTTTCCCAATGATTGCAGAACCTGATATATGAAAACTACAAAGAGTTTACAATCCCTAAAAATTATAGACACTTTTTGGAATTATCTCTCTCTACATTTGTGCATTGTGCATTTCCATACTAGAGGAATAATTTTTTAGTAAACCAAAACATGAGTTTCAGTCTCCCTTCATCTCGTAAACAAAAAAAAGAGATAACAGGAAAATTGATCACAACAAAAGGAAAATTTTAGAGTTTATGTATGGAAAGAATTTAAAGTAATAAGCAAATATAAGTAAAGAAAATTTATTCACACACAACAAATGAACACCAAAGTTTTGTTACCCAGCTTTGGGAAATTCCACTAGTTCAACTCTAATAGCTTGGAATTTTATAAGAAAGAGATTTTTCCACAAATGTTTGAAAAAATGGATATCCATGCTTGAATCATGTTAAAGATGCAAATGACCTATGGATCCAAACCTTTTAAAGAGAATAACATTAAATTTCATAGTGAACGTGTGGTGGGACATTTACCAAAGTCAAACAAGCCATTATTTCGCCCATTTACAAAAAATAGACCTAACGATCATAGATGATTGTAAAGTGATTTACCATGCGTAACGGGCTATATTTTTTTAAGGAATGACTTATGGATTGGGAGTCAACACTCAGCTAAAAATCCCTCGCTTCCCCCTTTTCCTGACAATTGTAGAACCTGATAAATAAAAGCTAAAAAGAGTTTAAAAACTATAAAAATTACATATACTTTTTAGAATTATCTCTCTCTACATTTGTGCATTGTGCATTTCCTATTTAGATGTATGCTTTTTTCTTAAATCAAAACTTGAGTGTTCACTTTCCCTTCATCTCGCAAACAAAAAAAAAGTGATAAAAGACAAATAGATCACAACAAAATGAAACTTTTAGAGTTGATGTATGGAAATAATTTAAAGCAATAAAAAATGTAAGTAAAGAAAATTTATTGACACACCACAAAAAAACACAAAAGTTTTGTTATCCAAGTTTGGGAAATTCCACTAGTTCAACCCTAATGGCTCTAAATTTTTTAAGAAACAGATTTTTCTACACATGTTATAAAAAATGGATATGCATTCTTGAAACATGTTAAAGATGCAAATGACCTATGGATCCAAACCTTTTAAAGAGAACAACATTAAATTCTCAAGTGAACGTGCGGTGGGATATTTACCCGAGTCAAATAAGCCATTATTTTACCTATTTACAAAAAGCTGACCTAATGATCATAGATGATTTCAAAGCGATTTATCATGCGTAACGGGTGATATTTTTGTAAGGAATGACTAATTGAATGGGAGTCAACACTCAGTTTAAAATCCCTCACCTCCCTATTTTCCAAACGATATCAGAACTTGATATATTAAAAATAAAAAGAGTTTACAATCCCTAAAAATTACAGACACTTTTTAGAATTATCTCTCTCTACATTTGTGCATTGTGCATTTCCATTTTAGATGTATATTTTTTTCTTAAATTAAAACTTGATTTTTCACTTTCCCTTCATCTCGTAAACAAAAAAAAGAGATAAAAGGCAAATAGATCACAGCAAAATGACAATTTTAGAGTTTATGTAAGGAAATAATTTAAAGCAATAAACAAATGTAAATAAAGAAAATTTATTCACACACCACAAATGAACACAAAAGTTTTGTTATCCAAGTTTGGGAAATTCCACTAGTTCAACCCTAAAAGTTCGGATTTTTATAAGAAGTTTTTTCTACAAATGTTTTTAAAAATGGATATGCATGCTTCAAACATGTTAAAGAAGCAAATGACCTATGCATCCAAACCTTTTAAAGAGCATAACATTAAATTCTCAAGTGAACGTGCGGTGGGATATTTACCCGAGTCAAACAAGCCATTATTTTGCCCATTTACGAAAAGCTGACCTAACGATCATAGATGATTGCAAAGTGATTTATCATGCATAACAGGCTAAATTTTTTTAAGGAATGACTAATGGATTGGGAGTCAACACTTAGAAAAATATTCCTGCCTCCCCCCTTTCCTGATGATTGCAGAACCTGATATATTAAAACTAAAAAGAGTTTACAATCCCAAAAAATTACAAAATCTTTTTGGAATTATCTCTCTCTACATTTTTACATTGTGCATTTCCAGTTTAGATGAAAACTTTTTTATTAAATCAAAACTTCAGTTTTCACTCTCCCTTCATCGCGTAAACAAAAAAAAGAGACAAAAGGCAAATTGATCACAACAAAATGAAAATTTTAGAGTTTATGTATGGAAATAATTTAAAGCAATAAACAAATGTAAGTAAAGAAAATTTATTCACACACCACAAATGAACACAAAAGTTTTGCTATCCAGGTTTTGGAAATTCCAATAGTTCAACCCTAATAGGTCGGAATTTTATAAGAAAGAGATTTTTCTACACATGTTTTAAAAAATGGATATGCATGGTTGAAACATGCTAAAGATGCCAATGACTTATGGATCAAAACCTTTTAAACAGAATAACATTAAATTTTCAAGTGAACGTGCGTTGGGATATTTACTCGAGTCAAACAAGCCATTATTTTGTCCATTTACAAAAAGCTCACCTAACGATCAGAGATGATTTTAAAGTGATTTATCATGCGTAACGGGCTATATTTTTGTAAGGAATAACTAATGGATTGGGATTGAACACTCAGTTAAAAATTCCCCACCTCCCCCTTTTCCCGACGATATCAGAACCTGATCAATAAAAACTAAAAAGAGTTTACAATCCTATAAATTAGAGTCACTTTTTGGAATTATCTCTCACGAGACTTGAGCATTGTGCATTTCCATTATAGATGTATAATTTTTTCTTAAATCAAAACTTGAGTTTTCACTTTCCCTTCATCTCATAAACATTAGAAAGAGATAAAAGCCAAATAGTCACAACAAAATGAAAATTTTAGAGTTGATGTATGGAAAGAATTTAAAGCAATAAACAAATGTAAGTAAGAAAATTTATTCACACACCACAAATGAACACAAATGTTTTGTTATCCAAGTTTAGGAAATTGCACAAGTTCAACCCTAATAGCTCGGAATTTTATAAGAGAGATTTTTCTACAAATGTTTGGAAAAATGGATATGAATGCTTGAATCATGATAAAGATGCAAATGACCTATAGATTCAAACTTTTTAAACAAAATAACATTAAATTCCAAAGTGATCGTGCAGTGGGATATTTACCGGAGTCAGACAAGCCATTTTTTCGCCCTTTTACAAAAAGCTGACCTAATGATCATAGATGATTGTAAAGCGATTTACCACACGTAACGGATTTATATTTTTGTAAGGAATGACATATGGATTGGGAGTCAACACTCAGTTAAAAATCCCCCGCCTCCCTCTTTTTTTGACGATTGCAAAACCTGATAAATAAAAGCTAAAAAGAGATTAAAATCCCTAAAAATTACAGAGACTTTTTGGAATAATCTCTCTCTACATTAGTGCATTTTGAATTTCCATTTTACATGTATGATTTTTTCTTAAATCAAAACTTGCATTTTGAGTTTCCCTTCATCTCGTATACAAAAAAAAGAGATAAAAGACAAATACATCACAACTAAATGAAATATTTAGAGTTGATGTATGGAAAGAATTTAAAGAAATAAAAAAATGTAAGTAAATAAAATTTATTGACACTCCACAAATGAACACAAAAGTTTTGTTATCCAAGTTTGGGAAATTCCACTAGTTCAACCCTAATAGCACGGAATTTTATAAGAAAGAGATTTTTATACACATGTTTCCAAAAATGGATATGCATGCTTGAAACATGTTAAAGATGCAAATGACCTATGGATCCAAGCCTTTTAAAGAGAATAATTAAATTCTCAAGTGAACATGCGGTGGGATATTTACCAAAGTCAAACAAGCCATTATTTTGCCCATTTACAAAAAGCTGACCTAACGATCATAGATGACTACAAACTGATTTATCATGCGTAACAAAATATATTTTTTTAAGGAATGACTAACGGATATGGAGTCCACACTGAGTTAAAAATCACCCGCCTCCCCCTTTTCCTGATGATTACAAAACCTGATATATATAAACTAAAAAGAGAGTACAATCCCTAAAAATTACAAGCACTTTTTGGAATTATCTCTCTCTACATTTGTGCAATGGGCATTTCTATTTTAGATGAATATTTTTTTCTTAAATCAAAACTTGATTTTTCGCTTTCCCTTCTTCTCGAAAATAAAAAAAAAAAAGAGAAAAAGGCAAATAGATCACAACAAAATTAAAATTTTAGAGTTTATTAATGGAAAAAATAACGCAAAAGTTTTGTTATCCATGTTTGGGAAATTCCACTAGTTCAACCCTAATAGTTTTGAATTTTATAAGAAAGAGATTTTTCTACAAATGTTTTAAAAAATGGATATGCATGCCTAAAACATGTCAAAGATGCAAATGACCTATGCATCCAAATCTTTTAAAAAGAATAACATTAAATTCTCAAGTGAATGTGCGGTGGGATTTTTACCTGAGTCAAACGAATCATTATTTTGCCCACATACAAAAACCTGACCAAACGATCATAGATGATTGCAAAGTGATTTATCATGTGTAACAAGCTAAATTTTTTTAAGGAATGACTAATGGATTGGGAGTCAACACTCAGTAAAAAAACCCCTGCCTCCCCCCTTTCCCAATGATTGCAGAACCTGATATATGAAAACTACAAAGAGTTTACAATCCCTAAAAATTATAGACACTTTTTGGAATTATCTCTCTCTACATTTGTGCATTGTGCATTTCCATATTAGAGGAATAATTTTTTAGTAAACCAAAACATGAGTTTCAGTCTCCCTTCATCTCGTAAACAAAAAAAAGAGATAACAGGAAAATTGATCACAACAAAAGGAAAATTTTAGAGTTTATGTATGGAAAGAATTTAAAGTAATAAGCAAATATAAGTAAAGAAAATTTATTCACACACAACAAATGAACACCAAAGTTTTGTTACCCAGCTTTGGGAAATTCCACTAGTTCAACTCTAATAGCTTGGAATTTTATAAGAAAGAGATTTTTCCACAAATGTTTGAAAAAATGGATATCCATGCTTGAATCATGTTAAAGATGCAAATGACCTATGGATCCAAACCTTTTAAAGAGAATAACATTAAATTTCATAGTGAACGTGTGGTGGGACATTTACCAAAGTCAAACAAGCCATTATTTCGTCCATTTACAAAAAATAGACCTAACGATCATAGATGATTGTAAAGTGATTTACCATGCGTAACGGGCTATATTTTTTTAAGGAATGACTTATGGATTGGGAGTCAACACTCAGCTAAAAATCCCTCGCTTCCCCCTTTTCCTGACAATTGTAGAACCTGATAAATAAAAGCTAAAAAGAGTTTAAAAACTATAAAAATTACATATACTTTTTAGAATTATCTCTCTCTACATTTGTGCATTGTGCATTTCCTATTTAGATGTATGCTTTTTTCTTAAATCAAAACTTGAGTGTTCACTTTCCCTTCATCTCGCAAACAAAAAAAAAGTGATAAAAGACAAATAGATCACAACAAAATGAAACTTTTAGAGTTGATGTATGGAAATAATTTAAAGCAATAAAAAATGTAAGTAAAGAAAATTTATTGACACACCACAAAAAAACACAAAAGTTTTGTTATCCAAGTTTGGGAAATTCCACTAGTTCAACCCTAATGGCTCTAAATTTTTTAAGAAACAGATTTTTCTACACATGTTATAAAAAATGGATATGCATTCTTGAAACATGTTAAAGATGCAAATGACCTATGGATCCAAACCTTTTAAAGAGAACAACATTAAATTCTCAAGTGAACGTGCGGTGGGATATTTACCCGAGTCAAATAAGCCATTATTTTACCTATTTACAAAAAGCTGACCTAATGATCATAGATGATTTCAAAGTGATTTATCATGCGTAACGGGTGATATTTTTGTAAGGAATGACTAATTGAATGGGAGTCAACACTCAGTTTAAAATCCCTCACCTCCCTATTTTCCAAACGATATCAGAACTTGATATATTAAAAATAAAAAGAGTTTACAATCCCTAAAAATTACAGACACTTTTTAGAATTATCTCTCTCTACATTTGTGCATTGTGCATTTCCATTTTAGATGTATATTTTTTTCTTAAATTAAAACTTGATTTTTCACTTTCCCTTCATCTCGTAAACAAAAAAAAGAGATAAAAGGCAAATAGATCACAGCAAAATGACAATTTTAGAGTTTATGTAAGGAAATAATTTAAAGCAATAAACAAATGTAAGTAAAGAAAATTTATTCACACACCACAAATGAACACAAAAGTTTTGTTATCCAAGTTTGGGAAATTCCACTAGTTCAACCCTAAAAGTTCAGATTTTTATAAGAAGTTTTTTCTACAAATGTTTTTAAAAATGGATATGCATGCTTCAAACATGTTAAAGAAGCAAATGACCTATGCATCCAATCCTTTTAAAGAGCATAACATTAAATTCTCAAGTGAACGTGCGGTGGGATATTTACCCGAGTCAAACAAGCCATTATTTTGCCCATTTACGAAAAGCTGACCTAACGATCATAGATGATTGCAAAGAGATTTATCATGCATAACAGGCTAAATTTTTTTAAGGAATGACTAATGGATTGGGAGTCAACACTTAGAAAAATATTCCTGCCTCCCCCCTTTCCTGATGATTGCAGAACCTGATATATTAAAACTAAAAAGAGTTTACAATCCCAAAAAATTACAAAATCTTTTTGGAATTATCTCTCTCTACATTTTTACATTGTGCATTTCCAGTTTAGATGAAAACTTTTTTATTAAATCAAAACTTCAGTTTTCACTCTCCCTTCATCTCGTAAACAAAAAAAAGAGACAAAAGGCAAATTGATCACAACAAAATGAAAATTTTAGAGTTTATGTATGGAAATAATTTAAAGCAATAAACAAATGTAAGTAAAGAAAATTTATTCACACACCACAAATGAACACAAAAGTTTTGCTATCCAGGTTTTGGAAATTCCAATAGTTCAACCCTAATAGGTCGGAATTTTATAAGAAAGAGATTTTTCTACACATGTTTTAAAAAATGGATATGCATGGTTGAAACATGCTAAAGATGCCAATGACTTATGGATCAAAACCTTTTAAACAGAATAACATTAAATTTTCAAGTGAACGTGCGTTGGGATATTTACTCGAGTCAAACAAGCCATTATTTTGTCCATTTACAAAAAGCTCACCTAACGATCAGAGATGATTTTAAAGTGATTTATCATGCGTAACGGGCTATATTTTTGTAAGGAATAACTAATGGATTGGGATTGAACACTCAGTTAAAAATTCCCCACCTCCCCCTTTTCCCGACGATATCAGAACCTGATAAATAAAAACTAAAAAGAGTTTACAATCCTATAAATTAGAGTCACTTTTTGGAATTATCTCTCACGAGACTTGAGCATTGTGCATTTCCATTATAGATGTATAATTTTTTCTTAAATCAAAACTTGAGTTTTCACTTTCCCTTCATCTCATAAACATTAGAAAGAGATAAAAGCCAAATAGTCACAACAAAATGAAAATTTTAGAGTTGATGTATGGAAAGAATTTAAAGCAATAAACAAATGTAAGTAAGAAAATTTATTCACACACCACAAATGAACACAAATGTTTTGTTATCCAAGTTTAGGAAATTGCACAAGTTCAACCCTAATAGCTCGGAATTTTATAAGAGAGATTTTTCTACAAATGTTTGGAAAAATGGATATGCATGCTTGAATCATGATAAAGATGCAAATGACCTATAGATTCAAACTTTTTAAACAAAATAACATTAAATTCCAAAGTGATCGTGCAGTGGGATATTTACCGGAGTCAGACAAGCCATTTTTTCACCCTTTTACAAAAAGCTGACCTAATGATCATAGATGATTGTAAAGCGATTTACCACACGTAACGGATTTATATTTTTGTAAGGAATGACATATGGATTGGGAGTCAACACTCAGTTAAAAATCCCCCGCCTCCCCCTTTTTTTGACGATTGCAAAACCTGATAAATAAAAGCTAAAAAGAGATTAAAATCCCTAAAAATTACAAAGACTTTTTGGAATAATCTCTCTCTACATTAGTGCATTTTGAATTTCCATTTTACATGTATGATTTTTTCTTAAATCAAAACTTGCATTTTGAGTTTCCCTTCATCTCGTATACAAAAAAAAGAGATAAAAGACAAATACATCACAACTAAATGAAATATTTAGAGTTGATGTATGGAAAGAATTTAAAGAAATAAAAAAATGTAAGTAAATAAAATTTATTGACACTCCACAAATGAACACAAAAGTTTTGTTATCCAAGTTTGGGAAATTCCACTAGTTCAACCCTAATAGCACAGAATTTTATAAGAAAGAGATTTTTATACACATGTTTCCAAAAATGGATATGCATGCTTGAAACATGTTAAAGATGCAAATGACCTATGGATCCAAGCCTTTTAAAGAGAATAATTAAATTCTCAAGTGAACATGCGGTGGGATATTTACCAAAGTCAAACAAGCCATTATTTTGCCCATTTACAAAAAGCTGACCTAACGATCATAGATGACTACAAACTGATTTATCATGCGTAACAAAATATATTTTTTTAAGGAATGACTAACGGATATGGAGTCCACACTGAGTTAAAAATCACCCGCCTCCCCCTTTTCCTGATGATTACAAAACCTGATATATATAAACTAAAAAGAGAGTACAATCCCTAAAAATTACAAGCACTTTTTGGAATTATCTCTCTCTACATTTGTGCAATGGGCATTTCTATTTTAGATGAATATTTTTTTCTTAAATCAAAACTTGATTTTTCACTTTCCCTTCTTCTCAAAAATAAAAAAAAAAGAGAAAAAAGGCAAATATATCACAACAAAATTAAAATTTTAGAGTTTATTAATGGAAAAAATAACGCAAAAGTTTTGTTATCCATGTTTGGGAAATTCCACTAGTTCAACCCTAATAGTTTTGAATTTTATAAGAAAGAGATTTTTCTACAAATGTTTTAAAAAATGGATATGCATGCCTAAAACATGTCAAAGATGCAAATGACCTATGCATCCAAATCTTTTAAAAAGAATAACATTAAATTCTCAAGTGAATGTGTGGTGGGATATTTACCCGAGTCGAACAAATCATTATTTTGCCCACATACAAAAACCTGACCAAACGATGATAGATGATTGCAAAGTGATTTATCATGTGTAACAAGCTAAATTTTTTTAAGGAATGACTAATGGATTGGGAGTCAACACTCAGTAAAAAAACCCCTGCCTCCCCCCTTTCCCAATGATTGCAGAACCTGATATATGAAAACTAAAAAGAGTTTACAATCCCTAAAAATTGTAGACACTTTTTGGAATTATCTCTCTCTACATTTGTGTATTGTGCATTTCCATATTAGAGGAATAATTTTTTAGTAAACCAAAACATGAGTTTCACTCTCCCTTCATCTCGTAAACAAAAAAAAGAGATAATAGGAAAATTGATCACAACAAAAGGAAAATTTTAGAGTTTATGTATGGAAAGAATTTAAAGTAATAAGAAAATATAAGTAAAGAAAATTTATTCACACACAACAAATGAACACCAAAGTTTTGTTACCCAGCTTTGGGAAATTCCACTAGTTCAACTCTAATAGCTTGGAATTTTATAAGAAAGAGATTTTTCCACAAATGTTTGAAAAAATGGATATCCATGCTTGAATCATGTTAAAGATGCAAATGACCTATGGATCCAAACCTTTTAAAGAGAATAACATTAAATTTCATAGTGAACGTGTGGTGGGACATTTACCAAAGTCAAACAAGCCATTATTTCGCCCATTTACAAAAAATAGACCTAACGATCATAGATGATTGTAAAGTGATTTACCATGCGTAACGGGCTATATTTTTTTAAGGAATGACTTATGGATTGGGAGTCAACACTCAGCTAAAAATCCCTCGCTTCCCCCTTTTCCTGACAATTGTAGAACCTGATAAATAAAAGCTAAAAAGAGTTTAAAAACTATAAAAATTACATATACTTTTTAGAATTATCTCTCTCTACATTTGTGCATTGTGCATTTCCTATTTAGATGTATGCTTTTTTCTGAAATCAAAACTTGAGTGTTCACTTTCCCTTCATCTCGCAAACAAAAAAAAAGTGATAAAAGACAAATAGATCACAACAAAATGAAACTTTTAGAGTTGATGTATGGAAATAATTTAAAGCAATAAAAAATGTAAGTAAAGAAAATTTATTGACACACCACAAAAAAACACAAAAGTTTTGTTATCCAAGTTTGGGAAATTCCACTAGTTCAACCCTAATGGCTCTAAATTTTTTAAGAAACAGATTTTTCTACACATGTTATAAAAAATGGATATGCATTCTTGAAACATGTTAAAGATGCAAATGACCTATGGATCCAAACCTTTTAAAGAGAACAACATTAAATTCTCAAGTGAACGTGCGGTGGGATATTTACCCGAGTCAAATAAGCCATTATTTTACCTATTTACAAAAAGCTGACCTAATGATCATAGATGATTTCAAAGTGATTTATCATGCGTAACGGGTGATATTTTTGTAAGGAATGACTAATTGAATGGGAGTCAACACTCAGTTTAAAATCCCTCACCTCCCTATTTTCCAAACGATATCAGAACTTGATATATTAAAAATAAAAAGAGTTTACAATCCCTAAAAATTACAGACACTTTTTAGAATTATCTCTCTCTACATTTGTGCATTGTGCATTTCCATTTTAGATGTATATTTTTTTCTTAAATTAAAACTTGATTTTTCACTTTCCCTTCATCTCGTAAACAAAAAAAAGAGATAAAAGGCAAATAGATCACAGCAAAATGACAATTTTAGAGTTTATGTAAGGAAATAATTTAAAGCAATAAACAAATGTAAATAAAGAAAATTTATTCACACACCACAAATGAACACAAAAGTTTTGTTATCCAAGTTTGGGAAATTCCACTAGTTCAACCCTAAAAGTTCGGATTTTTATAAGAAGTTTTTTCTACAAATGTTTTTAAAAATGGATATGCATGCTTCAAACATGTTAAAGAAGCAAATGACCTATGCATCCAAACCTTTTAAAGAGCATAACATTAAATTCTCAAGTGAACGTGCGGTGGGATATTTACCCGAGTCAAACAAGCCATTATTTTGCCCATTTACGAAAAGCTGACCTAACGATCATAGATGATTGCAAAGTGATTTATCATGCATAACAGGCTAAATTTTTTTAAGGAATGACTAATGGATTGGGAGTCAACACTTAGAAAAATATTCCTGCCTCCCCCCTTTCCTGATGATTGCAGAACCTGATATATTAAAACTAAAAAGAGTTTACAATCCCAAAAAATTACAAAATCTTTTTGGAATTATCTCTCTCTACATTTTTACATTGTGCATTTCCAGTTTAGATGAAAACTTTTTTATTAAATCAAAACTTGAGTGTTCACTTTCCCTTCATCTCGCAAACAAAAAAAAAGTGATAAAAGACAAATAGATCACAACAAAATGAAACTTTTAGAGTTGATGTATGGAAATAATTTAAAGCAATAAAAAATGTAAGTAAAGAAAATTTATTGACACACCACAAAAAAACACAAAAGTTTTGTTATCCAAGTTTGGGAAATTCCACTAGTTCAACCCTAATGGCTCTAAATTTTTTAAGAAACAGATTTTTCTACACATGTTATAAAAAATGGATATGCATTCTTGAAACATGTTAAAGATGCAAATGACCTATGGATCCAAACCTTTTAAAGAGAACAACATTAAATTCTCAAGTGAACGTGCGGTGGGATATTTACCCGAGTCAAATAAGCCATTATTTTACCTATTTACAAAAAGCTGACCTAATGATCATAGATGATTTCAAAGCGATTTATCATGCGTAACGGGTGATATTTTTGTAAGGAATGACTAATTGAATGGGAGTCAACACTCAGTTTAAAATCCCTCACCTCCCTATTTTCCAAACGATATCAGAACTTGATATATTAAAAATAAAAAGAGTTTACAATCCCTAAAAATTACAGACACTTTTTAGAATTATCTCTCTCTACATTTGTGCATTGTGCATTTCCATTTTAGATGTATATTTTTTTCTTAAATTAAAACTTGATTTTTCACTTTCCCTTCATCTCGTAAACAAAAAAAAGAGATAAAAGGCAAATAGATCACAGCAAAATGACAATTTTAGAGTTTATGTAAGGAAATAATTTAAAGCAATAAACAAATGTAAGTAAAGAAAATTTATTCACACACCACAAATGAACACAAAAGTTTTGTTATCCAAGTTTGGGAAATTCCACTAGTTCAACCCTAAAAGTTCGGATTTTTATAAGAAGTTTTTTCTACAAATGTTTTTAAAAATGGATATGCATGCTTCAAACATGTTAAAGAAGCAAATGACCTATGCATCCAAACCTTTTAAAGAGCATAACATTAAATTCTCAAGTGAACGTGCGGTGGGATATTTACCCGAGTCAAACAAGCCATTATTTTGCCCATTTACGAAAAGCTGACCTAACGATCATAGATGATTGCAAAGTGATTTATCATGCATAACAGGCTAAATTTTTTTAAGGAATGACTAATGGATTGGGAGTCAACACTTAGAAAAATATTCCTGCCTCCCCCCTTTCCTGATGATTGCAGAACCTGATATATTAAAACTAAAAAGAGTTTACAATCCCAAAAAATTACAAAATCTTTTTGGAATTATCTCTCTCTACATTTTTACATTGTGCATTTCCAGTTTAGATGAAAACTTTTTTATTAAATCAAAACTTCAGTTTTCACTCTCCCTTCATCGCGTAAACAAAAAAAAGAGACAAAAGGCAAATTGATCACAACAAAATGAAAATTTTAGAGTTTATGTATGGAAATAATTTAAAGCAATAAACAAATGTAAGTAAAGAAAATTTATTCACACACCACAAATGAACACAAAAGTTTTGCTATCCAGGTTTTGGAAATTCCAATAGTTCAACCCTAATAGGTCGGAATTTTATAAGAAAGAGATTTTTCTACACATGTTTTAAAAAATGGATATGCATGGTTGAAACATGCTAAAGATGCCAATGACTTATGGATCAAAACCTTTTAAACAGAATAACATTAAATTTTCAAGTGAACGTGCGTTGGGATATTTACTCGAGTCAAACAAGCCATTATTTTGTCCATTTACAAAAAGCTCACCTAACGATCAGAGATGATTTTAAAGTGATTTATCATGCGTAACGGGCTATATTTTTGTAAGGAATAACTAATGGATTGGGATTGAACACTCAGTTAAAAATTCCCCACCTCCCCCTTTTCCCGACGATATCAGAACCTGATAAATAAAAACTAAAAAGAGTTTACAATCCTATAAATTAGAGTCACTTTTTGGAATTATCTCTCACGAGACTTGAGCATTGTGCATTTCCATTATAGATGTATAATTTTTTCTTAAATCAAAACTTGAGTTTTCACTTTCCCTTCATGTCATAAACATTAGAAAGAGATAAAAGCCAAATAGTCACAACAAAATGAAAATTTTAGAGTTGATGTATGGAAAGAATTTAAAGCAATAAACAAATGTAAGTAAGAAAATTTATTCACACACCACAAATGAACACAAATGTTTTGTTATCCAAGTTTAGGAAATTGCACAAGTTCAACCCTAATAGCTCGGAATTTTATAAGAGAGATTTTTCTACAAATGTTTGGAAAAATGGATATGAATGCTTGAATCATGATAAAGATGCAAATGACCTATAGATTCAAACTTTTTAAACAAAATAACATTAAATTCCAAAGTGATCGTGCAGTGGGATATTTACCGGAGTCAGACAAGCCATTTTTTCGCCCTTTTACAAAAAGCTGACCTAATGATCATAGATGATTGTAAAGCGATTTACCACACGTAACGGATTTATATTTTTGTAAGGAATGACATATGGATTGGGAGTCAACACTCAGTTAAAAATCCCCCGCCTCCCCCTTTTTTTGACGATTGCAAAACCTGATAAATAAAAGCTAAAAAGAGATTAAAATCCCTAAAAATTACAGAGACTTTTTGGAATAATCTCTCTCTACATTAGTGCATTTTGAATTTCCATTTTACATGTATGATTTTTTCTTAAATCAAAACTTGCATTTTGAGTTTCCCTTCATCTCGTATACAAAAAAAAGAGATAAAAGACAAATACATCACAACTAAATGAAATATTTAGAGTTGATGTATGGAAAGAATTTAAAGAAATAAAAAAATGTAAGTAAATAAAATTTATTGACACTCCACAAATGAACACAAAAGTTTTGTTATCCAAGTTTGGGAAATTCCACTAGTTCAACCCTAATAGCACGGAATTTTATAAGAAAGAGATTTTTATACACATGTTTCCAAAAATGGATATGCATGCTTGAAACATGTTAAAGATGCAAATGACCTATGGATCCAAGCCTTTTAAAGAGAATAATTAAATTCTCAAGTGAACATGCGGTGGGATATTTACCAAAGTCAAACAAGCCATTATTTTGCCCATTTACAAAAAGCTGACCTAACGATCATAGATGACTACAAACTGATTTATCATGCGTAACAAAATATATTTTTTTAAGGAATGACTAACGGATATGGAGTCCACACTGAGTTAAAAATCACCCGCCTCCCCCTTTTCCTGATGATTACAAAACCTGATATATATAAACTAAAAAGAGAGTACAATCCCTAAAAATTACAAGCACTTTTTGGAATTATCTCTCTCTACATTTGTGCAATGGGCATTTCTATTTTAGATGAATATTTTTTTCTTAAATCAAAACTTGATTTTTCACTTTCCCTTCTTCTCAAAAATAAAAAAAAAAGAGAAAAAAGGCAAATATATCACAACAAAATTAAAATTTTAGAGTTTATTAATGGAAAAAATAACGCAAAAGTTTTGTTATCCATGTTTGGGAAATTCCACTAGTTCAACCCTAATAGTTTTGAATTTTATAAGAAAGAGATTTTTCTACAAATGTTTTAAAAAATGGATATGCATGCCTAAAACATGTCAAAGATGCAAATGACCTATGCATCCAAATCTTTTAAAAAGAATAACATTAAATTCTCAAGTGAATGTGTGGTGGGATATTTACCCGAGTCGAACAAATCATTATTTTGCCCACATACAAAAACCTGACCAAATGATGATAGATGATTGCAAAGTGATTTATCATGTGTAACAAGCTAAATTTTTTTAAGGAATGACTAATGGATTGGGAGTCAACACTCAGTAAAAAAACCCCTGCCTCCCCCCTTTCCCAATGATTGCAGAACCTGATATATGAAAACTAAAAAGAGTTTACAATCCCTAAAAATTATAGACACTTTTTGGAATTATCTCTCTCTACATTTGTGTATTGTGCATTTCCATATTAGAGGAATAATTTTTTAGTAAACCAAAACATGAGTTTCACTCTCCCTTCATCTCGTAAACAAAAAAAAGAGATAACAGGAAAATTGATCACAACAAAAGGAAAATTTTAGAGTTTATGTATGGAAAGAATTTAAAGTAATAAGCAAATATAAGTAAAGAAAATTTATTCACACACAACAAATGAACACCAAAGTTTTGTTACCCAGCTTTGGGAAATTCCACTAGTTCAACTCTAATAGCTTGGAATTTTATAAGAAAGAGATTTTTCCACAAATGTTTGAAAAAATGGATATCCATGCTTGAATCATGTTAAAGATGCAAATGACCTATGGATCCAAACCTTTTAAAGAGAATAACATTAAATTCTAAAGTGAATGTGTGGTGGGACATTTACCAGAGTCAAACAAGCCATTATTTCGCCCATTTACAAAAAATAGACCTAACGATCATAGATGATTGTAAAGTGATTTACCATGCGTAACGGGCTAAAAATCCCTCGCTTCCCCCTTTTCCTAACAATTGTAGAACCTGATAAATAAAAGCTAAAAAGAGTTTAAAAACTATAAAAATTACATATACTTTTTAGAATTATCTCTCTCTACATTTGTGCATTGTGCATTTCCTATTTAGATGTATGCTTTTTTCTTAAATCAAAACTTGAGTGTTCACTTTCCCTTCATCTCGCAAACAAAAAAAAAGTGATAAAAGACAAATAGATCACAACAAAATGAAACTTTTAGAGTTGATGTATGGAAATAATTTAAAGCAGTAAAAAAATGTAAGTAAAGAAAATTTATTGACACACCACAAAAAAACACAAAAGTTTTGTTATCCCAGTTTGGGAAGTTCCACTAGTTCAACCCTAATAGCTCAAAATTTTATAAGAAAGAGATTTTTCTACACAAGTTTTAAAAAATGGATATCCTAGCTTGAAACATGTTAAAGATGCAAATGACCTATGGAACCAAACCATTTAAAGAGAATAGCGTTAAATTCTCAACTAAACGTGCGGTGGGATATTTACCAAAGTCAAACAAGCCATTATTTTTCCCATTTACAAAAACTGACATAACGTTCATAGATGATTGCAAACTAACTGATTATGCACAATGAGCTATATTTTTTTAAGGAATTGCTCAAGGATATGGAGTCAACACTCAGTTAAAAATCCCCCGCCTCCCCCTTTTCCCGAAGATTGCAGAACCTAATATATAAAAACTAAAAAGAGTTTATAATCCCTAAAAATTACAGACACTTTTTGGAATTATCTCTCTCTAAATTTTTGCAATGTACAATTATATTTTAGATTAATGCTTTTTTCTTAAATCAAAACTTGAGTTTTCACTTTCCCTTCATCTCGTAAACAAAAAAAAAGATAAAAGGCAAAAAGATCGCAAGAAAATAAAAATTTTAGAGTTTATGTATTAAAAGTTTTAAAGCAATAAACAAATATAAGTAAAGAAAATTTGTTCACACACCACAAATGAACACAAAAGTTTTGTTTTCCAAGTTATGGAAATTCCTCTAGTTCAACCCTAATAGCTCGGAATTTTATAAGAAGAGATTTTTCTACACTTGTTTTAAAAAATGGATATGCATGCTTGAAACATGTTAAAGATGCAAATGACTTATGGATCCAAACAATTTAAAGAGAATAACATTAAATTCTCAAGTGAATGTGCGGTGTGATTTTTACTCGAGTACAACAAGCAATTATTTTTTTCATTTACAAAAAGTTGACGTACCGATCATAGATGTTTTCAAAGTGATTTAGCATGCATAATGGGTTATATTTTTGTAAGGAATGACTAATGGATTGGGAGTCAACACTTAGTTAAAATTCCCCACCTCCCCCTTTTCCTGACGATATCAGAACCTAATTCATAAAAACTAAAAAGATTTTAAAAACCTAAAAATTATAGAATTTTTTTTGAATTATCTCTCTCTACATTTGTGCATTTTGCATTTCCATTTGAGATGTATACTTTTTTCTTAAATCAAAACTTGAGTTTCCACTTTCCTTCATATCGTCAACAAAAAAAAAAAAAGATAAAACGCAAATAGATCACAACAAAATGAAAATTTTAGAGTTTATGTATGGAAAGAATTTAAAGCTATAAACGAATATAAGAAAGAATTTTTTTTCACACACCCCAAATGAACACAAAAGTTTTGTTATCCTAGTTTGGGAAATTCCACTAGTTCTACCCAAATAGCTCAAAATTTTATAAGAAAGAGATTTTTCTACCCATGTTTTAAAATATGGATATGCATGCTTGAAACATGTTAACGATACAAATGACCTATGGATCCAAACTTTTTAAAGAGAATAACATTAAATTCTCAAGTGAACGTGTAGTGGGATATTTACCAGAGCCAAACAAGCCATTATTTTGCCCATTTACAAAAAGCTAACCTAAAGATCATAGATGATTGCAAAGTGATTTATCATGCATAACTGGCTATTTGTTTGTAAGGAATGACTAATGGATTGGGAGTCCACATTCATTAAAAATCCCCTGCCTCCCCCTTATCCCGACGATTGCATAACCTGATATATAAAAACTAAAAATAATTTACAATCCCTAAAAATTACAAACACTTTTTGGAATTATCTCTCTCTACATTTGTGCATTGTGCATTTGCATTTTCTATCAATACTTTTTTATTAATTAAAAACTTGAGGTTTTACGTTTCCTTTACCTCGTAAAAAAAAGAGATAAAAAGCAAATAGCTCACAGCAAAATAAAAATTTTAGAGTTTATGTATGGAAAGAATTTAAAGCAATAAAAAAATGTATGTAACGAAAATTTATTCACACACCACAAATGAACACAAAAGTTTTGTTATCCAAGTTTGGGAAATTGCACTAGTTCAACCCTTATAGCTCGGAATTTTATAAGAAAAAGATTTTTCTACAAATGTTTTAAAAAATGGATATGCATGCTTGAAACTTTTTAAAGATGCAAATGACCTATGGATCCAAACCTTTTAAATAAAATAAGATTAAATTCTCAAGTGAACGTGCGGTGGGATATTTACCCAAGTCAAACAAGCCATTATTTTGGCCATTTACGAAAAGTTGACCTAACGATCCTAGATGATTGTAAAGTGATTTATCATGTGTAATGGGCTATATTTTTTTAAGGAATTTATTTTGGATTGGGAGTCCACACTCAGTTAAATATCCTCTGCCTCCCCCTTTTCCTGACGATTGCAAAACCTGATATTTAAAAGCTAAAAAGAGTTTATAATCCCTAAAAATTATAAACAGTATTTTAATATTATCTCTATCTAAATTTTTGAATTGTGCATTTCAATTTTAGATGTATACTTTTTTCTTAAATCAAAACTTGAGGACACACTTTCTCTTCATCTCGTAAACAAAAAAAAAAAAGAGATAAAAGGCAAAATATCACAACAAAATGAAAATTTTAGAGTTCATGTATGCAAAGAATTTAAAGTAATAAACAAATGTAAGTAAAGAAAATTTATTCACACACGACAAATGAACACGAAAGTTTTATTGTCCAAGTTGGGAAAATTCCACTTGTTAAACCCTATTAGCTCGGAATTTAATAAGAAAGAGATTTTTCTACACATGTTTTAAAAAATTAAATACATGCTTGAACCATGTTAAAGATGCAAATGACCTATGGATCCAAACCTTTTAATGACAATAACATTAAATTCTCAAGTGAACGTGCTGTGGGAAATATACACGAGTCAAACAAGCCAATATTTTGCATATTTACAAAAAGCTGACCTAATGATCATAGATGATTGTTAAGTGATTTATCTTGCATAACGGGCTATATTTTTTTAAGGAATGACTAATGGATTGGGAGTCAACACTTAGTTAAAAATCCCCCGCCTCTCCCTTTCCCTGACGATTGCAGAACCTAATATATAAAAATTAAAAAGAGTTTACAATCCCTAAAAATTACTGAAACTTTTTGGAATTATATCTCTCCACATTTGTGTAATGAGCATTAGCATTTTAGATGAATACTTTCTTATTAAATCAAAACTTGAGTTTTCACTTTCCCTTCATCTCGTAAAGAAAAAAAAGAGATAAAAGGCAAATAGATCACAACAAAATGAAAATTTTAGAATTTATGTATGGAAAGAATTTAAAACAATAAAAAAATTTAAGAAAAGAAAATTTATTTACACACCACAAATGAACACAAAAGTTTTGTTATCAAAATTCCACTAGTTACACCCTAATAATTCAAAATTTTATAAGAAAGAGATTTTTCTACAAATGGTGTAAAAAATGGATATGCATGCTTGAAACATGTTAAAGATGCAAATGATCTATGGATCCAAACCTTTTAATGAAATTAACATTAAATTCTAAAGTGAACGTGCGGCGGGATATTTACCCGAGTCAAACAAGCCATTATTTTGGCCATTTACAAAAAGTTGACCTAATGATTATTGATGATTGTAAATTGCTTTATCATGCGTAACGGGCTATATTTTTGAAAGGAATGACTTGTGGATTGGGAGTCCACACTCAGTTATAAATTCTCCACCTCCCCCTTTTTCCGGACGATTGCAGAACTTGATATATAAAAACTAAAAAGAGTTTACAATCCCTAAAAAATAAAGACACTTTTTTAATATGATATCTCTCTAAATTTGTGCATTGTGCATTTCAATTTTAGATGTATACTTTTTTCTTAAATAAAAACTTGAGGTTTCACTTTCTCTTCATCTCGTAAACAAAAAACAAAGAGAAAAAACACAAATAGATCACAACAAAATGAAAATTTTAGAGTTGATGTATGGAAAGAATATAAAGTAATAAACAAATGTAAGCAAAGAAAATTTATTCACACACGACAAATGGACACAAAAGTTTTGTTATCCAAGTTTGGAAAATTCCACTAGTTCAACCCTAATTGCTCGGAGTTTTATAAGAAAGAGATTTTTCTACACATGTTTTAAAAAATGAAATGAATTCTTGAACCATGTTAAAGATGCAAATGTCATATGGATCCAAACCTTTTAAAGAGAATAACATTAAATTCTCAAGTGAACGTGCGGTGGGATATTTATCCGAGTCAAACAAGCCATTACTTTGCCCATTTACAAAAAGCTGACCTAACAATCATAGATGATTGTTAAGTGATTTATGAAGCGTAACGGGATATATTTTTGTAAGGAATGACTTATCGATTCGAAGTCAACACTCAGTTAAAAATCCCCCGCCTCCCCCTTTTCCCTACGATTGTAGAACCTGATAAATAAAAACTAAAAAGAGTTTACAATCCCTTAAAATTACAAACACTTTTTGGAATTATCTCTCCCTACATATGTGCATTGTGCATTTTCATTTTAGATGTATGCTTTTTTCTTAAATCAAAACTTGATTTTTTACTTTCCCTTCATTTCGTAAAAAAAAATATAAAAAAAGGCAAATAGATCAAAACAAAATGAAAATTTTCCAGTTGATGTATGGAAATATTTAAAAGAAATAAACAAATGTAAGTAAAGAAAATTTATTCACACACCACAAATGAACACAAAAGTTTTGTTATCCAAGTTTGGGAAATTCAACTAGTACAACCCTAATAGCTTTGAATTTTATAAAAAATAGATTTTTCTACACATGTTTTAAAAAATGGATATGTATGCTTGAAACATGTTAAAGATGCTAATGACCTATGGATCCAAACCTTGTAAAGAGAATAACATTAAATTCTCAAGTGAACGTGTGGTGGGATATTTACCCGAGTCAAACATGCCATTATTTCGCCCATTTAAAAAAACCTGGCCTGACGATCATAGACGATTGTAAAGTGATTTATCATGCGTAATGGGATTTATTTTAGTAAGGAATGACTTATGGATTGGGAATCAACACTCAGTTAAAAAAACCCCCGCCTCCCCCTTTTCCTGATGATTACAGAACCTGATAAATAAAAACTAAAAAGAGTTTACAATCCCTAAAAATTACAAAGAATTTTTTGAATTATCTCTCTATACTTTTGTGCATTGTGCATTTACATTTTAGATGGATGCTTTATTCTTAAATCAAAACTTGATTTTTCACTTTCCCTTCATGTCGTAGACAAAAAAAAAGAGATAAAAGGCTAATAGATCACAACAAAATGAAAATTTTAGAGTTGATGTATGGAAGGAATTTAAAGCAATAAACAAATTTAAGTAATGAAAATTTATTCACACACCACAATTTTACACAAAAGTTTTGTTATCCAAGTGTGGGAAATTCCACTTGTTTAACCCCAATAGCTCGGAATTTTATTAGAAAGAGATTTTTCTACCAATGTTTTAAAAAATGGATAAGCATGTTGGAAACATGTTAAAGATGCAAATGACCTATGGATCCAAACCTTTTAAAGAGAATAACATTAAATTCCAAAGTGAACGTGCGGTGGGATATTTACCTGAGTCAGACAAGCAATTATTTTGCCCATTTACAAAAAGCTGACCTAAAGATCATAGATGATTGTAAAGTAATTTATCATGTATAACGGGCTTTATTTTTTTAAGGAATGACTTGTGGATTGGGAGTCTACACTTAGATAAAAATCCCCCGCCTCCCCCTTTACCTGACGATTGCAGAACTTTATAAATAAAAACTAAAAAGAGTTTACAATCCCTAAAAATTATAGAGACTTTTCTGAATTATCTCTTTCTACATTTGTGCATTGTGCATTTCCATTCTAGATGTATGATTTTTTCTTAAATCAAAACTTGAGTTTTCACTTTCCCTTCACCTCGTAAACAAAAAAAAGTGATAAAAGGCAAATAGATTTTAACAAAATGAAAATTTTAGAGTTGATGTATGGAAAGAATTTAAAGCAATAAACAAATGTAAGTAAATAAAATTTATTTACACACCTCAAATGAAAAAAAACGTTTTTTTATCCAAATTTGGGAAATTCCACTAGTTCAAACCCAATAGCTCGGAATTTTATAAGAAAGAGATTTTTCTACACATGATTTAAAAAATGGATATGCATGCTTGTAACATGTTCACGATTCAAATGACCTATGGTTTCAAACCTTTTAAAGAGAATAACATTAAATTCCAAAGTGAACGTGCAGTGGGATATTTACGAGAGTCAAACAAGTTATTATTTTGCCCATTTACAAAAGGCTGACCTAACGATCATAGATGATTGTAAAGTGATTTATCATGCATAATGGGCTATATTTTTGTAAGGAATGACATATGGATTGGGAGTCAACACTCATTTAAAAATCCTACGCCTCTTCCTTTTCTCGACGATTGCTGAACCAGATATATAAAAACTAAAAAAATATTTTAAAATCCCTAACAATTACAAACACTTTTTTGAATTATCTCTCTCTACATATGTGCATTGTGCATTTCCATTTGAGATTTATACTTTTTTCTTAAAGCAAAACTTGAGCTTTCACTTTCCTGTCATCTCGTAAACAAAAAAGGAGATAAAAAGCAAATAAATCACAACAAAATGAAAATTTTAGAGTTTAAGTATCGAAAGAATTTAAAGCAATAACAAATGTAAGTAAAAAAAATTTATTCACACACCACAAATGAACACAAAAGTTATGGTATCCAAGTTTGGGAAATTCCACTAGTTCAACCCTAAAAGCTCAGAATTTTACAAGAAAGACATTTTTCTACACATGTTTTAAAAAAGAGATATGTATGCTTGAAACATGTTAAAGATTAAAATGACCAATGGATCCAAACCCTTTAAAGAGAATAACATTAAATTCCCAAGTGAACGTGCATGGGATATTTATGCGATCCAAACAAGCCATTATTTTCCTCCATTTACAAAAAGCTTACCTAACGATCATAGATGATTGCAAAGTGATTTATCATACGTAACGGGCTATATTTTTGTCAGGAATGACTAATGGATATGGAGTCAACACTCTGTTAAAAATCCTCCCCCTTTTCCCGATGATTGCAGAACCAGATATGTAAAAACTAAAAAGAGTTTACAATCCCTAAAAATTACAGACACTTTTTGGAATTATCTCTCTCTACATTTGTGCATTGGGCATTTCCATTTTAGATGAATACTCTTTTCTTAAATCAAAACTTGAGTTTTCACTTTCCTTGCTTCTCGTAAACAAATAAAAGAGATAAAAGGCAAATTGATCACAACAAAATGAAAATTTTAGATTTTATGTATGGAAAGAATTTAAAACAATAAACAAATGTAAGTAAGTAAAATTTATTTTCATACCACAAATGAACACAAAATTTTTGTTATCCAAGTTTTGGAAATTCCACTAGTTCAACCATAATAGCTTGGAATTTATAAGAAAGAGATTTTTCTGAAAATGTTTTAACAAATGGATATGCATGCTTGAAACATGTTAAAGATGCAAATGACTTATGCATCCAAACCTTTTAAAGAGAATAACATTATTTTCTCAAGTGAACGTGCGGTGGGATATTTACGCGAGTCAAACAAGCAATTGTTTTGCCCATTTAGAAAAAGCTGACCTAACGATCATAGATGATTGCAAAGTAAATTATCATCCGTAATGGGCTATATTTTTTTAAGGAATGACTAATTGATTGGGAATCAACAATCAGTAAAAAAAACCCTTCCTCCCCCTTTTCCCGATGATTGCATAACCTGATATATAAAAACTCAAAAGAGTTTACAATCTCTAAAAATTACAGATACTTTTTGGAAATATATCTCTCTACATTTGAGCATTGTGCATTTACATTTTAGATGAATACTTTTTTATTAAATCAAAACTTGAGTTTTCACTTTCCCTTCATCTCGTAAACAAAAAAAAGACATAAAAGGCAAATAGATCACAAAAAAATTAAAATTTTAGAGTTTCTGTATGGAAAGAATTTAAAGAAATAAACAAATGTAAGTAAAGAAAATTTATTCACATACCACAAATGAACACAAAATTTTGTTTAATCCAAGTTTGGGAAATTCCACTAGTTCAACCCTAACAACTCCGAATTTTATAAGAAAGAGATTTTTCTATACATGTTTTCAAAAAAGGATATGCATGCTTGAAACATTTTAAAGATGCAAATGACCAAAGGATCCAAACGTTTTCAAGATAATAACATTAAATTCTCAAGTGAACGTGCGGTGGGATATTTACCCTAGTCAAACAAGCCATTATTTTGTCCATTTACAGAAAGGTGATGTAACGACCATAAAAGATTCAAAAGTGATTTATCATGTGTAACGGGCTATATTTTGTAATGAATGACTAACGGATTGGGAGTCAACACTCAGTTAAAACCCTCCACCTCCCCCTTTTCCCAACTATATCAGAACATATATATAAAAACTAAAAAGATTTTACAATCCCTAAAAATTATAGACACTTATTGGAATTATCTTTCTCTACATTTGTGCATTGTGAATTTCCTTTTTAGATGTATACATTTTTATTATATCAAAACTTGAGTTTTCCCTTTCCCTTCATCTCGTAAACAAAAAAAATGAGACAAAAGGCAAATAGATCACAACTACAAGAAAATTTTAGAGTTTATGTATGGAAAGAATTTAAATCAATAAACAAATGTAAGTAAAGAAAATTTAATCACACAGCACAAATGAATACAAAAGTTTTGTTATCAAAGTTTGGGAAATTCCACTAGTTCATCCCTAATAGCTTTGAATTTTATAAGAAATAGATTTTTTTACACATGTTTTATAAAATGGAAATGCATTCTTGAACCATGTTAAAGATGAAAATGACCAATGGATCCAAAACTTTTAAGGAGTATAACATTAAATTCTCAAGTGATGGTGCGGTAGGATATTTACCCGTGTCAAACAAGCCATTATTTTGCCCATTTACAAAAAGCTGACCTAACGATCATAGATGATTGTAAAGTTATTTATCATGCATTACGGGGTATATTTTTGTAAGGAATGATTTGTGGATCGGGAGTCAACACTCAGTTAAAAATCCACTGCCTCCCCCTTTTCCTGATAATTGAAGAACCTGATATATAAAAACTAAAAAGAGTTTACAATCCCTAAAAATTACAGACACTTTTTGGAATTATCTATCTCTACATTTTTCATTGTGCATTTCCATTTTAAATGTATACGTTTTTCTTAAATAAAAACTTGAGTTTTCATTTTCCCTTCATCTCGTAAACAAAAAAAAGAGATAAAAGGCAAATAGATCACAACAAAATAAAAATTTTATAGTTTATGTATGGAAAGAAATTAAAGCAATAAACAAATGTAAGTAAAGAAAATTTATTCACACACCACAAATGAAAAAATATGTTTTGTGATCCAAGTTTGGGAAGTTCAACTAGTTCAACCACAATAGCTCGGAATTTTATAACGAAGAGATTTTTCTACACTTGTTTTAAAAAATGGATATGCATGCTTGAAGCATGTTAAAAGATCCAAACCTTTTAAAGAGAATAACATTAAATTCTCAAGTGAACGTGTGGTGGGATATTTACCCTAGTCAAACAAGCCATTATTTCGTCCATTTAAAAAAAGATAACCTAACGATCATAGATAATTGTAAAGTGATTTATCATGTGCAACAGGCTATATTTTTGTAAGGAATAACTTATGGATTGGGAGTCAACAATCAGTTAAAAATTCCCCGCCTCCCCCTTTTCCCGACAATTGCAGAACCTGATAAATAAAAACTTCAATGAGTTTAAAATTTCTAAAAATTATAGATGATTTTTTGGATTATCTCTCTCTACGTTTGTGCATTGAGCATTTCCATTTTAGATGTGCACTTTTTTCTTAAATCAAAACTTGAGTTTTCACTTTCCCTTCATCTTGTAAATAAAAAAAAGAGATAAAACAACAAAATGAAAATTTTAGAGTTGATGTATGAAAATAATTTAAAGCAATAAACAAATGTAATTATAGAAAATTTATTCACACACCACAAATGAACACAAAAGTTTAGTTATCTAAGTTTGGGAAATTCCACTAGTTCAACACTAATAGCTCGGAATTTTATAAGAAAGAGATTTCTCTACACATTTTTTAAAAAAAGGATATGCATGTTTGAAACATGTTAAAGATTCAAATGACCTATGGATCCAAACCTTTTAAAGAGAATAACGTTGAACTCTCAGATGAACGTGTGGTTGGATATTTACCAAAGTCAAAAAAGCCATTATTTTGCCCATTTACAAAAAGCTGACCTAACGATCATAGATGATTGCAAAGTAGTTTATCACGCATAATGGGATATATTTTTTTAAGGAATGACTAATGGATTGGGAGTCAACAATCAGTTTAAAATCCCCCACCTCCCCCTTTTCCCGGCAATTGCAGAACATGATATATAAAAACTAAAAAGAGTTTATAATCCCTAAAAATTACAGACACTTTTTGGAATTATCTCTCTCAATATTTTTAAATTGTGCATTTCCATTATAGATGAAATTTTTTTCTTTAATCAAAACTTGAGTTTTCACTTTTCCTTCATCTCTGAAACAAAAGAAAGAGATAAAAGAAAAATAGATCATAAAAAAATAAAAAAATTAGAGTATATGTATGGAAATAATGTAAAGCAATAAACAAATGTAAGTAAAGAAAATTTATTCACACACCACAAATGAACACAAAATTTTTATTATTCAAGTTTGGGAAATTCCACTAGTTCAACCGTAATAGCTCGGAAATTTATAAGAAAGTGATTTTTTTACACATGTTTTAAAAAATGGATATGCATGCTTGAAACATGTTAAAGATGCAAATGACCTGTGAACCCAAACCTTTTAAAGAGAATAACATTAATTCTCAAGTGAACGTGTGGTGGGATATTTTGCCCGAGTCAAACAAGCCATTATTTTGACCATTTACAAAAAGCTGACCTAACGATCATAGATGATTGCAAAGTGATTTATCATGCGTAACGGGCTATATTTTTGTAAGGATCGACTAATGGATAGAGGGTCAACACTCAGTTAAAAATCCCCCGCCTCCCTCCTTTCCCGATGATTGCAAAACCTGATATATAAAAACTAAAAAAAGTTTACAATCCCTAAAAAGTACAGACACTTTTTGCAATTATCTTTCTCTACATTTTTGCAATGTTCATTTCCATTTTAGATGTATACTATTTTCTTAAATCAAAACTTAAGTGTTCAATTTCCCTTCATCTCATATACAAAAAAAAGATATAAAAAGGAAACAGATCACAACAAAATTTCAATTTTAGAGTTTCTGTAAGGAAAGAATTTAAAGCAATAAACAAATGTATGTAAAGAAAATTTATTCACACACCACAAATGAACACAAAAGTTTTGTTATCCAAGTTTGGGAAATTCTACAAGTTCTACCCTAATAGCTCGGAATTTAATAAGAAAAAGAGATTTTTCTACACATGTTTTAAAAAATGGATATGCATGCTTGAAACATGTTAAAGATGCAAATGACCAAAGGATCCAAACGTTTTAAAGAGAAAAACATTAAATTCTCAAGTGAACGTGCAGTGGGATATTTACACGAGTCATACAAGCCATTATTTTGCCCATTTACAAAAAGCTGACCTACATATAATAGATGATTGCAAAGTGAATAATCATGTGTAACAAGCTATATTTTTGTACGGAATGACTAATGGATTGCGAGATAACACTCAGTTAAAAATTCCCCGCCTCCCCCTTTTCCAGACGATTGCAAAACCTGATATACAAAAACTAAAAACAGTTTACAATCCCTAAAAATTATAGACACTTTTTGGAATTATCTCTGTCTCCATTTGTGCCTTGAGCCTTTCCATTTTAGATATATACTATTTTCTTAAAACAAAACTTTAGTTTTCACTTTCCCTTCATCTCATAAACATTAAAAAAAGATTAAAGGCAAATAGATCACAACAAAATGAAAATTTAGAGTTGATGTATGGAAAGAATTTAAAGCAATAAAAAAATGTAAGTAAAGAAAATTTATTCACACACCACAAATGAACACAAAAGTTTTGTTATCCAAGTTTGGGAAATTCCACTAGTTCAACCCTAATAGCTCGAAATTTTATAAGAAAGAGATTTTTCTACACCTATTTTAAAAAATGGATATACATTTTTGGAACATGTTAAAGATGAAATGACCTATGTATCCAAACCTTTTAAAGAGAATAACATTAAATTCTAGAGTGAACCTGTGGTAGGATATTTACCTGGGTCAAACAAACCATTATTTTGCCCATTTACAAAAACCTGACCTAATGATTATAGATGATTTTAAAGTGATTAATCATGCCTAAAGGGCTATATTTTTTTAAGGAATGACTTATGGATTGGAAGTCAACACTCAGTTAAAAATCCCCCGCCTACCCCTTTTCCCGATGATTGCAGAACTTGATATATAGAAACTAAAAAGAGTTTACAACACCTAAAAATTACAAACACTTTTGGAATTATCTCTCTCTATATTTGTGCATTGTGCATTTCCATTTTAGATGTATACTTTTTTCTTAAACCAAAACTTGAGTTTTCACTTTCCCTTCATCTCGTAAACAAACAAAAGAGATAAAAGGCAAATGGATCACAACAAAATGAAAAACTTAGAGTTGATGTATGGAAATACTTAAAAGCAATAAAAAATTTAAGTAAAAAAAGTTTATTCACACAACACAAATTAACACAAAAGTCTTGTTATCCTAGTTTTGGAATTTCTACTTGTTCAACCCTAATCGCTCGGAATTTTATAAGAAAGAGAGTTTTCTCAACATGTTTTAAAAAATGGATATGCATGCTTGAAAGATGTTAAAGATGCAAATGACTTATGGATCCAAATCTTTTGAAGAGAATAACATTAAATTCTCAAGTGAAAATGCAGTGGGATATTTTCCTGAGTGAAACAAGCCATTATTTTGCGCATTTACAAAAATCTGAGCTAACGATCATAGAAGACTGTAAAGTGATTTATCATGCATAATGGGCTATATTTTTTTAAGGAATGACTTATGGATTGGGAGTCAACACTCAATTAAAAGTACCCCGCCTATCCCTTTTCCCAACGATTGCAGAAATCGATATATAAAAACTAAAGCAAGTTCACAATCCCTAAAAATTAGAGGCGCTTTTTGAAATTATCTCTCCCTACATTTATGCATTCTGAATTTCCATCTTATATGTATCCTTTTTTCTTAAATCAAAACTTTCGTTTTCACTTTCCCATCATCTCATAAACATTAAAGATAAAAGGCAAATAGATCACAAAAAAATGAAATTTTTTGAGTAGATGTATGGAAAGAATTTAAAGTAATAAACAAATGTAAGTAAAGAAAATTTATTCACAAACCAAAAATGAACACAAATGTTTTGTTATCCAAGTTTAGGAAATTCCACTAGTTCAACCCTAATAGTTTGGAATTTTATAAGAAAGAGATTTTTCAACACATGTTTTAAAAAATGGATATTCATGCTTGAAACATGTTAAAGATGTAAATGACTATGGATCCAAACCTTTTAAAGAGAATAACATTATATTCTCAAGTGAACGTACGGTGGGATATTTACCCGAATCAAACAAGCCATTATTTTGTCCATTTACAAAAATCTGACCTAACGATCATAGATGATTGCAAAGTAATTTATCATGTGTAACAGGCTATATTTTTGTAAGCATTGACTAATGGATTGGGAGTCAATAGTCAGTTAAAAATCCCCCGCCTCCCCGTTTTCCCGACGATTGCAAAATCTGATATATAAAAACTAAAAAGAGTTTACAATCCCTAAAAAGTACAGACACTTTTTGGAATTACCTTTCTCTAAATTTTTGCATTGTGCATTTCCATTTTAGATGCATACTTTTTTCTTAAATCAAAACTTGAGTTTTTATTTTCCCTTCATCTCGTAAACAAAAAAAGGAGATAAAAGGCAAATAGATCACAACAAATTGAAAATTTTTGAGTTTCTGTATGGAAAGAATTAAAAGCAATAAATAAATGTAAGTAAAGAAAATTTATTCACACACCACAAATGAACACAAAAGTGTTGTTATCCAAGTATGGGAAATTCCACTAGTTCTACCCTAATAGCTCGGAATTTGATAAGAAAGAGATTTTTCTTCACATGTTTTAAAAAAGGGATATGCATGCTTGAAGCATGTTAAATATTCAAATGACCAATGGATCCAAACCTTTTAAAGAGAACAACATTAAATTCTCAATTGAATGTGCAGTGGGATATTTACCCTAGTCAAACTAGCCATTATTTTGCCCATTTATAAAAACCTGACCTAATGATCATAGATGATTGCAAAGCTAATTATCATGCGTAATGGGCTTTATTTTTGTAAGGAATGACTAAATGATTGGAAGTCAACACTGAGTTAAAAATCCCCTGCCTCCCTTATTCCAGACGATTGCAGAACTTGATATATAAAAACTAAAAAGAGTTTACAATCCCTAAAAATTACAGAAACTTTTTTGAATTATCTCTCTCTACATTTGTGCATTATGCATTTCCATTTTAGATATATACTTTTTTCTTAAATCAAAACTTGAGTTTGGACTTTCCCTTCATCTCGTAAACATTAAAAAGAAATAAAAGGCAAATAGATCACAACAAAATGAAAATTTTAGAGTTGATGTTTGGAAATAATTTAAAACAATAAACAAATGTAAGTAAAGAAAATTTATTCACACACCACAAAGGAACACAAAATTTTTGTTATCCATGTTTGGGAAATTCCTCTAGTTCAACCCTAATAGCTCGGAATTTTATAAGAAAGAAATATTTCTACACATGTTTTAAAAATTGGATATGCATGCTTGAAACAAGTTAAAGATGCAAATGACCTATGTCTCCAAACCTTTTAAAGAGAAGAACATTAAATTCTAAAGTGAAGATGCGGAGGGATACTTACCTAGGTCAAACAAGCCATTATTTTGGCCAATTACAAAAGCTGACCTAATGATCATAGATGATTCTAAAGTGATTTATCAAGGGTAACTGGCTATATTTTTGTAAGGAATGACTTATGGATTGGGTGTCAATACTCAGTTAAAAATCCTCCGCCTCCCCCTTTTCCCGACGATTGTTGAACCTAATATATAAAAAATAAAAAGAGTTTACAATCTCTAAAAATTACAGACACTTTATGGAATTATCTCTCTCTAAATTTGTGCTTTGTGCATTTTCATTTTAAGATGTAAACCACCTACAGATCCACATCTTTTAAAGAGAACAACATTAAATTCTCAAGTGAGCGTGAGGTGGGATATTTACTCGAGTCAAACATGCCATTATTTTGCCCATTTACAAAAAGTTGACCTAACGATCATAGATCATTGTAAAGTGATTTATCATGTGTAACAGGCTATATTTTTGTAAGAAATGACTTATGGATTGGGAGTGAACAGTGAAATGAAAATCCCCAGCCTCCCCCTTTTCCCCACAATTGAAGAACTTGATATATAAAAGCTAAAAATAGTTTACAATCCCTAAAAATTACAGACAATTTTTGGAATTATCTCTCTCTAAATTTGTGCATTGTGCATTTCCGTTCTAGATGAATATTTTTTTCTTAAATAAAACTTGAGTTTTCACTTTCCCTTCATCACGGAAACAAAAAAAAGATATAAAAGGCAAATAGATCACATCAAAATGAAAATTTTAGAGTTTATGTACGGAAATAATTTAAAGAAATAAACAAATGTAAGTAAAGAAAATTTATTCACACTCCACAAATAACACAAAAGTTATGTTATCCAAGTTTGGGAAATTCCACTAGTTCAACCCTAATAGCACAGAATTTTATACGAAAGGGATTTTTCAACACATGTTTTAAAAAATGGATATACTTGCTTGAAACATGTTAAAGATGCAAATGACCTTTATATCCAAACCTTTTAAAGAGAATAACATTAACTTCTCAAGTGAACGTGCGGTGAGATATTTAACCGAGTGAAACAAGCCATTATTTTGCCCATTTACAAAAAGTTGACCTAACGATCTTAGGTGATTGTAAAGTGATTTATCATGCATAACGGGCTATATTTTTGTAAGGAATGACTTAAGGATTGGGAGTCTATGCTCAGTTAAAAATCCCTCGCCTCCCCCTTTTCTCGAACATTGCAGAACCAGATATATAAAAACTTAAAAGAGTTTACAATCCCTAAAAATTAAAAACACTTTTTGGAATTATCTCTCTCTACATTTGTGCATTGTGCATTTCCATTTTACATGTATATTTTTTATTTAATTCAAAACTTGAGTTTTCACTTTCCCATCATCTTGTAAAAAAAAAAAAAAAAGATAAAAGGCAAAAAGATCACAACAAAACGAAAATTTTAGAGAGTATTTATGGTAAGAATTTAAAGCAATAAACAAATGTTACTAAAGAAAATTTATTAACACACCATAAACGAACCTGAAAGTTTTATTGTCCAAGTTTTGGAAATTCCACTACTTCAACCCTAATAGCTCGAAATTTTATAAGAAAGAGATTTTTCTACACATGTTTTAAAAAATGGATATGCATGCTTGAAACTTGTTAAAGATGCAAATTACCTATGGATCCAAACCTTTTAAAGAGAATAACATTAAATTCTCAAGTGAACGTGCGGTGGGATATTTACCCGAGTCAAACAAGCTATTATTTTGCCCATTTACAAAAAGCTGACCTAACGATCATAGATAATTCTAAAGTGATTTATCTTGCATAACGGGCTATATTTTTGTAAGGAATGATTTATGGATTGGGAGTCAACACTACAGTAAAAATCTCCCGCCTCCGCGTTTTCCCAACGATTGCAGAACCCGGTTTATAAAAACTAAAAGGAGATTAAAATCCCTCAAAATTTCAGACACTTTTTGGAATTATCTCTCTCTACATTTTTGTATGGTCCATTTCCATTTTAGATGTATACTTTTTTCGTAAATCAAAACTTGACTTTTCACTTTCCCTTCATCTCGTAAACAAAAAAAAGAGATTAAAGGTAAATAGATCACAACAAAATGAAAATTTTAGAGCTTATGTATAGAAAGAATTTAAAGCAATAAAAAAATGTAAGTAAAGAAAATTTTTTCACACACCACAAATCAACACAAAATTTTGTTATCCAAGTTTGGAAAATTCCACTAGTTCAACCCTAATAGCTCGGAATTTTATAAGAAAGAGAATTTTCTACACATGTTTTAAAAAATGGATATGCATGCTTGAATCAAGTTAAAGATGCAAATGATCTATGGATCCAAACCTTTTAAAGAGAATAACATTAAGTTCTCAAGTGAACGTGCGGTGGGATATTTACCCGAGTCCAACTAGCCATTATTTTGCCCATTTACAAAAAGCTGACCTAACGATCTTAGAAGATTGTAAAGTGATTTATCATGCGTGATGGGCTATATTTTTTTAAGGAATGACTTATGGATAGGGAGTCAACACTCAGTTAAAAATCCCCCGCCTCCCCCTTTTCCCGACGATTGCTGAACCTAATATATAAAAACTAAAAAGATTTACAATCCCTAAAAATTACAAACACTTTTTGGAATTATCTCTCTCTACATTTGTGCATTGTGCATTTTCCATTTTATATGTATACTTTTTTCTTAAATCAAAACTTGAGTTTTCACTTTCCCTTCATCTCGTAAGCAAAAAAAGAGATAAAAAGGCAAATAGATAACAACAAAACGAAAATTTTAGAGTAAATATGAAAAGAATTTAAAGCATAAAACATATGTAAAGAAAATTTATGTTACACACCACAAACGAACACAAAAGTTTTGTTATCCAAGTTGGGGAAATTCTAGTAGTTCAACCCTAATAGCTCTGAATTTTATCAGAGAGAGATTTTTCCACACATGTTTTAAAAAAATGGATATGCGTGCTTGAAACATGTTAAAGATGCAAATGACCTATGGATCCAAACCTGTGAAAGAGAATAATATTAACTTCGCAAGTGAACGTGCGGTGGGATATTTACCCGAGTCAAATAAGCCATTATTTTTCCCATTTACAAAAAGCTGACCTAACGATCATAGATGATTGTAAAGTGATTTATCATGTGTAATAGGATATATTTTTGTAAGGAATGACCTATGGATTTGGAGTCAACATTCAGTTAAAAGTCCCCCGCCTCCCCCTTTTCCAGACGATTGCAGAACCTGATATATAAAAACAAAAAAGTGATTACAATCCCCAAAAATTTAAAATTGGAATTATGTCTCTCTACATTTGTGCATTGTGCATTTCCATTTTAGATGTAGACTTTTTTCTTAAATCAAAACTTGAGTTTCACTTTCCCTTCATCTCGTAATAAAAAAAAAGAGATAAAAGGCAAATAGATCACAACAAAATGAAAATTTTAGAGTTGATGTATGGAAAGATTTAAAAGCAATAAACAAATGTAAGAAAAGAAAATTTATTCACACAACACAAATGAACACAAAATTTTTGTTATCCATGTTTGGGTAATTCCACTTGATCAACCCTAATAGCTCGGGATATTATAAGAAAGGGATTTTTTACACATTTTTAAAAAAATGGGTATGCATGCGTGAAACATGTTAAAGATTCAAATGACCTATGGATCCAAACCTTTGAAAGAGCATAACATTAAATTCTCTTGTGATCGCGCGGTGGAGTCAAACAAGCCATTATTTTGCCCATTTAAAAAACTGACTTAACAATCATAGATGATTGTAAAGTGATTTATCTTGCATAACGGGCTATTTTTTTAAGGAATGATTTAAGGAATCGGATTCAACACTCTGTTAAAAATCCCACGCCACCCTCTTTTCCTGACGAGAGCAAAACCTGATATATAAAAACTAAAAGAGTTTACTATCCCTAAAAATTACTGACACTTTTTAGAATTATCTCACTCTACATTTGTGCATTGTGCATTTCTATTTTAGATGTATACTTTTTTCTTAAATACAAACTTGAGTTTTCACTTTCCCTTCATCTCGTAAACAACAAATAAGAGATAAAAGGCAAATAGATCACAACAAAAATTACAGACTCTTTTTAAAATTATCTCTCTACATTTTTGTATTGTGAATTTCCATTTTATATTTATATTTTTTAAATCACAACTGGAGTTTTCACTTTCCCTTCATCTCGGAAACAAAAAAAAAAGCCATAAAAGGCAAATAGATAACAAAAAATGAAAATTTAAAGCATTAAACAAATGTAAGTAAAGAAAATTTATTCACACACCACAAATGAACACAAAAATTTTGTTATCCAAGTTTGGGAAATTCAACTAGTTCAACCCTAATAGTTCGGAATTTTATAAGAAAGAGATTTTTCTTCACATGTTTTAAAAAATGGATATGCATGCTTGAAACATGTTACAGATGCAAATGAACTAGGGATCCAAACCGTTTAAAGAGAATTACATTAAATTCTCAAGCAAGCGTGCGGTGGGATATTTACCCGAGTCAAACAAGCCACTATTTTGCCCAAGGACAAAAAGATGACCTAACATTCATAGATGATTATAAAGTGATTTATCATGTGTAACGGGCTATATTTTTGTAAGGAATGACTTATGGATTGGGAGTCAACACTCAGTTAAAAATCCCCACCTCTCCTTTTTCCCGACGATAGCAGAACCTGATATATAAAAACTAAAAAAAGTTTACAATCCCAAAAAATTACAGACACTTTTTTGGAATTATCTCTCTCTAAAATTGTGCATTGTGCATTGTGCATTACCATTTTAGATGTATACTTTTTTCTTAAATACAAACTTGAGTTTCACTTTCCCTTCATCTTGTAAATAAAAAATAAGAGATAAAAGGCAAATAGATCACAACAAAATGAAAATTTTAGAGTTTATGTATGGAAAGAATGAAAGCAATAAACAAACGTGAGAAAAGAAGATTTATTCACTCATCATAAATGAACAAAAATGTTTTGTTATCCAAGTTCGGGAAATTCCACTAGTTCATACCTTGTACCTTAGATTTTATGAGAAAGAAATTTCTCTACACATGTTTTAAAATAGGGATATGCATGTTTGAAACATGTTCAAGATGAAAATGACCAATAGATCTGAACCTTTAAAGAGGATAACATTAAATTCTCAAGCGAACGTGCGGTGGGATTTTTAACCGAGTCAAACAAGCCATTATTTTGCCAATTTATAAAAAGCTGACATAACGATCATAGATGATTGTAAAGTAATTTATCATGCGTAACGGGCAATATTTTTTTAAGAAATGACTTTTGGATTGGGAGTGAAGATTCAGTTAAAAATCCCCCGCCTCCCCCATTTTCCATCGATTACAGAACCTGATATATAAAAACTAAAAAGAGTTTACAATCCTTAAAAATTACAGACACTTTTTTGAATCATCTCTCTCTACATTTGTGCATTGTGAATTTCCATTTTAGATGTATAATTTTTTCTTAAATCAAAACTTGAGTTTTCACTTTCCCTTCATCTCTTAAACAAAAAAAAAGAGATAAAAGGCAAATAGATCACAAGAGAATGAAAATTTTAGAGTTTATGTATGGAAAGAATTTAAAGCAGTAAATTAAGAAAATTTATTCACAGAACACAAATGAACACAAAAGGTTTGTCATCCAAGCTTCGGTAATTCCACTAGTTCAAACCTAATCGCTCAGAATTTTATAAGAAAGAGATTTTTCTACACATGTTTTAAAAAATGGATATGAATGCTTGAAACATGTTAAAGATTCAAATGACCTAAGAATCCAAACCTTTTAAAGAGAATAACAATAAATTCTCAAGTGACCGTGCAGTGGGATACTTACCCGAGTCAAACAAGCCATTAATTGGCCCATTTACAAAAACCTGACCTAACGATCATAGATGATTGTAAAGTGATTTATCATACGTAACGGGCAATATTTTTGTAAGGAATGTCTTATAGATTGCGAGTCAAAACTTAGTTAAAAATTCCCAGCCCCCCCCCCCCCCCCCCCCCCCCCCCCCCCCCTCTCCCTTTTCCCGACGGTTGCAGAACCTGATATATAAATACTAAAAAGAGTATACAATCCCTAAAAATTACATTCACTTTTTGGAATTATCCCTCTCGACATTTGTGCATTTTGCATTTCCATTTTAGATGTATACTTTTTTCTTAAATCAAAACTTGAGTTTTCACTTTCCCTTCATCTCGGAAACAAAAAAAGAAAAGAAATAAAAGGCAAATAAACCTCAACAAAATGTAAGTAAATAAAATTTATTCACACACCACAAATGAACATAAAAGTTATGTTATCCAAGTTTGGGAAATTCCACTAATTCAACCCTAATAGTTCAGAATTTTATAAGAAAGTGATTTTTCTACACATGTTTTAAAAAATGGATATGCATGCTTGAAACATGTTACAGATGCAAATGACCTATGGATCCAAACCTTTTAAAAAGAATTTTTTTAAATGCTCAAGTGAACATGTGGTGGGATATTTACCTGATTAAAACATGTCATCATTTTGCCCATTTACAAAAAGCTAAGCTAACGGTCATAGATGATTGTAAAGTGCTTTATCATACGTAACGGGCTATATTTTTGTAAAAAATGACTTATGGATAGGGAGTCAACACCCAGTAAAAAATTCCCCGCATCCCCCTTTTCCCGATGATTGTAGAACTTGATATATAAAAAATAAAAGGAGTTTACAATCCCTAAAAATTACAGAAACTTTTTCGTATTATCTCTCTCTACATTTGTGCATTGTGCATATCCATTTTAGATGTATACTTTTTTCTTAAATCAAAACATGAGTTTTCACTTTCCCTTCATCTCGTTAAAGAAAAAAGAGATAAAAGGCAAATAAACCTCAACAAAATGAAAGTTTTAGAGTTTATGTATGGAAAGAATTGAAAGCAATAAACAAATGTAAGTAAGGAAAATTTATTCACACAACACAAATGAACACAAAAGTTTTGTTATGCATGTTTGGGTAATTCCACTAGTTCAACCCTAATAGCTAGGAATTTTATAAGAAAGAGATTTTTCTACACGTGTTTTAAAAAAGGGATATGAATGCTTGAAAAATGTTAAAGAAGCAAATGACCTATGGATCCAAACTTTTAATGAGAATAACATTCAATTCTCAAGAGAACTTGCGGTGGGATATTTACCCGAGTCAAATAAGCCATTATTTTTCCCATTTACAAAAAGCATACCTAACAATCACAGATGATTGTAAAGTGATTTATAATGCGTAACGGGCTATATTTTTTTAAGGAATGACTTATGGATTGGGAGTCAACACTTAGTTAAAAATCTCTAGCCTCCCCCTTTCCCCAACGATTGTAGAACCTGATATATAAAAGCTAAAAAGAGTTTACAATCCCTAAAAATTAGACTCTTTTTAAAATTATCTCTCTCTACATTTTTGTATTGTGAATTTCCGTTTTATATATATAATTTTTTCTTAAATCAAAACTTGTGTTTTTACTTTCCCTTCATCTCGGAAAAAAAAAAGAGATAACAGGCAAATAGATCACAACTAAATGAAAATTTTAGATTTATGTAGGGAAGAATTTAGAGAAATAAACAAATGTATGTAAATAAAATTTATTCACACACCACAAATGAACACAAAAGTTTTGTAATCCAAGTTTGGGTAATTCCACTAGTTCAACCTTAATAGCTCGGAATTTTATAAGAGAGATATTTTTCTACACACTTTCTAAAAAATGGATTTGCATGCTTGAAACATGTTAAAGAAGCAAATGACCTATGGATACAAACCTTTTAAAGAGAATAACATTAAATTCTCAAGTGAACGTGTGATGGGATATTTACCCGCGTCAAACTAGACATTATTTTTCCCATTTACCAAAAGCTGACCTAACGATCATAGATGATTGTAAAGTGATTTATCATTCATAACGGGATATATTTTTGTAGGCAATGACTTATGGATTGGGAGTCAAAACTCAATTAAAAATTTCCAGCCTCCCCCTTTTCTAGATGATTGCAGAACTTGATATATAAATACTAAAAAGAGTTTACAATCCCTAAAAATTACATAAACTTTTTGGAATTATCCCTCTCGATATTTGTGCATTGTGTATTTCCATTTTAGATGTATACTTTTTTCTTAAATCAAAAGTTGAGTTTTCAATTTCCCTTCATCTCGAAAACAAAAAAAGAGATAAAAGGCAAATAGTTCACAAAAAAAAGAAAATTTTAGAGTTTATGTAACGAAAGAATTTAAAGCAATAAACAAAAGTAAGTAAAAAAAATTTATTCACACACCACAAATGAACACAAAAGTTATGTTATCCAAGTTTGGGAAATTCCACATGTTTTAAAAAATGGATATGCATGCTTGAAACATGTTAAAGATGCAAATAACCTATGGATCCAAACCTTTTAAAGAGAATTACATTAAATTCTAAAGTGAGTGTGCGGTGGGATATTTACCCGAGTCAAACAAGCCATTATTTTACCCATTTACAAAAAGCTGAGCTAACGGTCATAGATGATTGTAAAGTGATTTATCATGCGTAACGGGCTATATTTTTTTAAAGAATGACTTATGGATTGGGAGTCAACACTCAGTAAAAAATCCCCCGCCTCCCCCTTTTCCTTATGACTACAGAACCTGATATATAAAAACTAAAAGGAGTTTACAATCCCTAAAAATTACAGGAACTTTTTTGAATTATCTCTCTCTAAATTTGTGCATTGTGCATATCCATTTTAGATGTATACTTTTTTTTTTAAATCAAAACATGAGTTTTCACTTACCCTTCATCTCGTAAAAAAAAAAGAGATAAAAGGAAAATAGATCACAACAAATGAAAACTTTAAAGTTTATGTATGGAAAGAATTTAAAGCAATAAACAAATGTAAGTAAGGAAATTTTATTCACACAACACATATGAACACAAAAGTTTTGTTATGCATGTTTGGGTAATTCCACTAGTTCAACCCTAATTTTTTTCGGCATTTTAGAAGAAAGAGATTTTTCTACACATGTTTTTAAAAATGGATATGAATGCTTGAAACATGTTAAAGATTCAAATGACCTATGGATCCAAACCTTTTAAAGAGAATACCATTAAATTCTCAAGTGTACGTGCGGTGGGTTATTTACCGGAGTCAAACAAGCCATTATTTTGCCCAATGACAAAAAGCTGACCTAACGAACATAGATGACTGTAAAGTGATTTATCATGTGTAACGGGCTCTATTTTTGTAAGGAATGACTTATGGAATTGGAGTCAACACTCAGTTAAAAATCCCTCGCCTCCCCCTTTTCCCGACGATTGCAGAACCTAATATATAAAAACTAAAAAGAGTTTAAAATCTCGAAAAATTACTGACTCACTCTCTACAATTGTGCATTTTGCATTTCCATTTTAGATGTATAATTTTTTCTTAAATAAAAACTTGAGTTTTCACATTCCCTTCATCTCGTAAACAAAAAAAAGATATAAAAGGCAAATAGATCACAACAAAATGAAAATTTTAGAGTTTATGTATGGAAAGAATGAAAGGAATAAAAAAAAGTGAGAAAATAAAATTTATTCACACACCATTAATGAACACAAATGTTTTGTTATCCAAGTTTGGGAAATTCCACTTGTTCATACCTTGTAGATCGGAATTTTATTAGAAAGAAATTTTTATACTCATGTTTTAAAATAGGGATATGCATTCTTGAAACATGTTAAAGATGTAAATGACCTACGGATCCGAACCTTTTAAAGAGAATAACATTAAACTCTCAAATGAACGTGCAGTGGGATATTTACCCGAGTCAAACAAGCCATTATTTTGCCCACTTAGAAAAAGCTGACCTAACGATCATAGATGATTGTAAAGTGATTTATCATGCATAACGGGCTATATTTTTTTAAGGAATGACTTTTGGATTGGGAGTCAAGATTCAGTTAAAAATCCCCCGCCTCCCCCTTTTCCCGACGATTGAAAAACTGATATGCAAAAACTAAAAAGATTTTACAATCCCTAAAAATTACACACACTTTATTGAATTATCTCAATCTACATTTGTGCATTGTGTATTTCCATTTTATATCTATAATGTTTTTCTTAAATCAAAACTTGAGTTTTCACTTTCCCTTCATCTTGAAAACAAAAAAAAGAGATAAAAGGCAAATAGATCACATCAAAATGAAAATTTTAGAGTTTATGTATAGAAAGAATTTAAATCAATAAATAGATGTAAGTAACCAAAACTTATTTACAGAACACAAATGAACACAAAATTTTTGTCATACAAGTTTCGGTAATTCCACTTGTTCAACCCTAATAGCTCGGAATTTTATAAGAAAGAGATTTTTCTAAACATGTTTCAAAACATGGATATGAATGCTTGAAACATGTTAAAGATTCAAATGACCTATGGATCCAAACCTTTTAAAGAGAATAACATTAAATTCTCAAGTGAACGTGCGGTGGGATATTTACACAAGTAAAAAAAGCCATGATTTTGCCCATTTATAAAAAGCTGACCTAACAATCATAGATGATTGTAAAGTGATTTATCATGTGTAACGGGCTATATTTTTTTAAGGAATGACTTATGGATTGGGAGTCAAAACTCAGTTAAAAATTCCCACCCTCCCCCTCTTCCCGACGATTGCAGAACCTGATATATAAATACTAAAAAGAGTTTACAATCCCTAAAAATTACATAAAATTTTTGAAATTATCCCTCACGTCATTTGTGCATTGTGCATTTCCATTTTAGATGTGTACTTTTTTCTTAAATCAAAACTTGATTTTTCACTTTCCCTTCATCTCGGAAACAAAAAAAAGAGATAAACGGCAAATAGATTACAAAAAAATGAAAATTTTAGAGTTGATGTATGGAAAGATTTCATAGGAATAAAAAACTGTAAGTAAAAATTTTTTTCACACACTACAAATAAACACAAATGTTATGTTATCCAAGTTTTTGAAATTCCACTAGTTCAACCCTAATAGTTCTCAATTTTATAAGAAAGAGATTTTTCTACACATGTTTTTAAAAATGGATATGCATGCTTGAAACATGTTACAGATGCAAATAACCTATGGATCCAAACCTTTTAAAGAGAATTACATTAAATTCTCTAGTGAGCGTGCAGTGGGATATTTACCCGAGTCAAACAAGCCATTATTTTGTCCATTTACAAAAGCTGAGCTAACGGTGATAGATGATTGTAAGGTGATTAATCATACGTAATGGGCTATATTTTTGTAAAGAATTACTTATGGACTGGGTGTCAACACTCAGTAAAAAAACCCTTGCCTCCCCCTTTTCCTAATGATTGCAGAACCTGATATACAAAAACTAAAAGAAGTTTACATTCCCTAAAAATTACAGAAACATTTTTGAATTATCTCTTTCTACATTTTTGCATTGTGCATATCCATTTTAGATGTATACTTTTTTCTTAAATAAAAACTTGAGTTTTCACTCTCCCTTCATCTCATAAAAGAAAAAAGAGATAAAAGGCAAATAGATCACAAAAAATGAAAATAATTTAAAGAAATAAACAAATGTACGTAAGGAAAATTTATTCGCACAACACAAATGAACACAAAAGTTTTGTTATGCATGTTTTGGTAATTCCACCAATTCAACCCTAATAGCTCGGAATTTTATAAGAAAGAAATTTTTGTACACATTTTAAAAAATGGATATAAGTGCTTGAAACATGTTAAAGATGAAAATGACCTATGGATCCAAAACTTTTAAAGAGAGTAACATTAAATTCTCAAGAGACTTTGCGGTGGGATATTTACCCGAGTCAAACGAGCGATTATATTTCCATTTACAAAAAGCTGACCTAACAGTCATAGATGATTGTAAAGTGATTTATCATGCGTAACGGGCTACATTTTTGTAAGGAATGACTTATGGATTGGGAGTCAACACTCAGTTAAAAATCCCCAGCCTCCCCCTTCCCCCGACGATTACAGAACCTGATATATAAAAACTAAAAAGAGTTTACAATCCCTAAAAATTACAGACTCTTTTTAAAATTATTTGTCACTACATTTTTTTTATTGTGAATTTAAATTTAATATGTATACTTTTTTCTTAAATCAAAATTTGAGTTTTTACTTTCCCTTCATCTCGCAAACAAAAAAAAGAGATAACAGGCAAAATGTAAGTATGGAAGAATTTGGAGAAATAAACAAATGTAAGTAAAGAAAATTTGTTCACACACCACAAATGAACACATAAGTTTTTTAATCCAAGTTTGGGTAATTCCACTAGTTCAACCTTAATAGCTCGGAATTTTATAAGAAAGAGATTTTTCTACACAAGTTTTAAAAAATGGATATGCATGCTTGAAACTTGTTAAAGAATCGAATTACCTATGGATCCAAACCTTTTAAAGAGAATAACATTAAATTCTCAAGTGAACGTACGGTGGGATATTTACCCGTGTCAAACAAGCTTTTGATTTGCCCATTTACAAAAAGATGACCTAACGATCATAGATGATTGTAAAGTGATTTATCTTGTGTAACGGGCTATATTTTTGTAAGGAATGATTTATGGATTGGGAGTCAAAACTTAGTTAAAAATTCCCAACCTCCCCCTTTTCCCGACGATTGCAGAACCTGATATATAAATACTAAAAAGAGTTTATATTTCCTAAAAATTACCTACATTTTTTGGAATTATCCCTCTCGAAATTTGTGCACTGTGCATTTCCATTTTAGATGTATAGTTTTTTCTTAATTCAAAACTTGAGTTTTCACTTTCCCTTCATCTCGGAAACAAAAAAAAGAGATAAAAGGAAAATAAATCACAAAAAAATGAAAATTTTGGAGTTTATATAAGGAAAGAATTTAAAACAATAAACAAATGTAAGTAAAGAAAATTTATTCACACACCACATATGAAAAAAAAAAGTTATGTTATCCAAGTTTGGAAAATTCCACTTGTTCAACCCTAATAGTTCAAAATTTTATAAGAAAGAGATTTTTCTACACATGTTTTAAAAAATGGATATGCATGCTTGAAACATGTTACAGATGCAAATAATTTATGGATCCAAACCTTTTAAAGAGAATTACTTTAAATTGTCAAGTGAACGTGCGGTGGGATATTTACCCGAGTCAAACAAGCCATTATTTTGCCCATTTACAAAAAGATGAGCAAACGCTCATAGATGATTGTAAAGTGATTTATCATACGTAATGGGCCGTATTTTTGTAAAGAATGACTTATGGATTGGGAGTCAACACTCAGTAAAAAATCCCTCGCCTCCCCCTTTTCCAGATGATTGCAGAACTTGGTATATAAAAACTAAAAGGTGTTTACAATCCCTAAAAATTACAGAAACTTTTTGAATTATCTCTCTCTACATTTGTGCTTTGTGCATATCCATTTTAGATGTATATTTTTTTTCTTACAACAAAACTTGAGTTGTCACTTTCCCTTCATCTTGTAAAAGAAAAAAGAGATAAAAGGAAAATAGATCACAACAAAATGAAAATTTTAGAGTTTATGTATGGAAAGAATTTAAAGCAATAAACAAATGTAAGTAAGGAAAGTTTATTCACACAACACAAATTAACACAAAAGTTTTGCTATGCATGATTTGGTAATTCCACTAGTTCAACCCTAATATCTCAGAATTTTAGAAGAAAGAGATTTTTCTACACATGTTTTAAAAACTAGATATGAATGCTTGAAACATGTTAAAGATTAAAATTACCTATGGATCCTAACTTTTTAAACAGAATAACATTAAATTCTCAAGTGAACGTGCAGTGGGATATTTACCGGAGTCAAACAAGCCATTATTTTGCCCAATGATAAAAAGCTGACCTAACGATCATAGATGATTGTAAAGTGATTTATCATGTGTAACTTGCTATTTTTTTTGTAAGGAATCACTTATGGATTGGGAGTCATCACTCAGTTAAAAATCCCCCACCTCTCCCTTTCCCCGACGGTTGCAGAACCTGATATATAAAAACTAAAAGAGTTTACAATCCCTAAAAATTACTCATAGTTTTTGGAATAATCTCTCTCTACAATTTTGCATTGTGCATTTCAATTTAAGATGTATACTTTTTTCTTAAATACAAACTTGAGTTTTCACTTTCCCTTCATCTTGTAAACAAAAAAAAAATATAAAAGGTAAATTGATCACAACAAAATGAAAATTTTAGAGTTTATGTATGGAAAGAATGAAATCAAAAAACAAACCTGAGAAAATAAAATTTATTCACACACCACAAATGAACACAAATGTTTTGTTATCCAACTTTGGGAAATTCCACTAGTTCATACCTTGTTGCTCGGAATTTTAAAAGAAAGAATTTTTTCTACACATGTTTTAAAATAGGGATATGGATGCTTGAAACATGTAAAGATGCAAATGACCTATGGATCCAAACTTTTTAAAGAGAATAATTCTCAAGTGAACGTGCGGTGGGATATTTACCCGAGTCAAACAAGCCATTATTTTTCCAATTTACAAAAAGCTGACCTAACAATCATAAATGATTGTAAAGTGATTTATCATGTGTAACGGGCTATACTTTTTTAAGGAATGACTTTTGGATTGGAAGTCAAGATTCAGTTAAAAATCCCGTGCCTCCCCCTTTTCCTGGCGATTGCAAAACCTGATATATAAAAACTAAAAAGAGTTTATAATCCCTAAAAATTATAGAAAATTTTTTGAATTATCTCTCTCTACATTTGTGCATTGTGCATTTCCATTTTAGATGTATACTTTTTTCTTAAATCAAAACTTGAGTTTTCACTTTTCCTTCATCTTGTAAACAAAAAAAGAGATAAAAGGCAAATAGATCACAACAAAATGAAAATTTTAGAGTTGATGTATGGAAAGAATTTAATGCAATAAATAAATGTAAGTAACAAAAATTTATTCACAGAACACAAATGAACACAAAAGTTTTGTCATTCAAGTTTCGGTAATTCCACTAATTCAACCCTAATAGCTCGGAATTTTATAAGAAAGAGATTTTTCTACACAAGTTTTAAAAAATGGATATGAATGCTTGAAACATGTTAATTATTCAAATGACCTTTGGATCCAAACCTTTTAAAGAGAATAACAATAAATTCTCAAGTGAACATGCGGTGGGATATTTACTCGAGTCAAACAAGCCATTATTTTGCCCATTTACAAAAAGCTGACCTAACGATCATTGATGTTTTTAAAGTGATTTAACATGCGTAATGGGCTATATTTTTGTAAGGAATGACTTATGGATTGGGAGTCAAAACACAGTTAAAAATTCCCAGCCTCCCCCTCTTCCTGACGATTGCAGAACCTGATATATAAATACTAAAAAGACTTTACAATCCCTAAAAATTACATACACTTTTTGGAACTATCCCTCTCGACATTTGTGCATTGTGCATTTCCATTTTAGATGTGTACTTTTTTATTAAATCAAAACTTGAGTTTTCACTTTCCCTTCATCTCAGAAAAAAAAAAAAAAGAGATAAAAGGCAAATAGGTCACAAAAAAATGAAAATTTTAGAGTTTATGTATGGAAAGAATTTATAGCAACAAACAAATGTAAGTAAAGAAAATTTATTCACACACAACAAATGAACACAAAAGTTATGTTATCCACTGGAAAATTCCACTAGTTCAACCCTAACAGTTCGGAATTTTATAAGAAAGAGATTTTTCTACACATGTTTTAAAAAATGGTTATGCATGCTTGAAACATGTTACAAATACAAATGTCCAATGGATCCAAACATTTTAAAGACAATTACATTAAATTATCACGTGAGCGTGCTGTGGGATATTTACCTGAGTCAAACTAGCCATTATTTTGCCTATTTACAAAAAGTTGAACTAACGGTCATAAATGATTTTAAAGTGATTTATCATATGTGACAAGCTATATTTTTTTTTAAGAATGCTTTATGGATTGGGAGTCAACACTCAGTAAAAAATCCACCCACCCCCCCCCCCCCCCCCCCCCCCCCCCCCCCCCCCCCCCTCCCTCTTTCCATGATGATTGCATAACCTAATATATAAAAACTAAACGGATTTTAAAATTACTAAAAATTACAAAAACTTTTACGAATTATATCTTTCTAAATTTGTGCATTGTGAATATCCATTTGAGATGTTTACTTTTTTTTAAATCAAAACATGAGTTTTCATTTTCCCCTCATCTCATAAAAGAAAAAAGAGATAAAAGGCAAATAGATCACAACAAAATGAAAATTTTAGATTTTATGTATGGCAAGAATTTAAAGCAATAAACAAATGTAAGTAATGAAAATTTATTCACACAACACAAATGAACAAAAAAGTTTTGTTATGCATGTTTGGGTAATACCACTAGTTCAACTCTAATAGCTCGGACTTTTATAAGAAAGAGATTTTTTTACACTTGATTTAAAAAATGGATATGAATGCTTGAAACATGTTCAAGATTCAAATGACCTATGGATCAAAACCTTCTAAAGAGAATAACATTAAATTCTCAAGTGAATGTGCGATGGGATATTTACCGGAGTCAAACAAGCCATTATTTTGCCCATTTACAAAAAGCTGACCTAGCGATCATAAAAGATTGTAAAGTGATTTATCATGCGTATCTGGCTATATTTTTTAAGGAATGACTTTTGAATTGGGAGTCAACACTCAGTTAAAAATCCCCCGCCTGCCCCTTTTCCCGACGACTGCAGAACCTGATACATAAAAACTAAAGAGAGTTTACAATCCTAAAAAATTACAAATACTTTTTGGAATTATCTCTCTCTACATTTGTGCATTGTGCATTTCCATTTTAGATGTATACCTTTTTCTTAAATCAAAACTTGAGTTTTCACTTTCCCTTCTTCTCGTAAACAAAAACAAGAGATAAAAGGCAAATAGATATTTTAGAATTTATGTACGGAAAGAATTCAAAGCAATAAATAAATGTAAGTAAAGAAAATTTAATCACAGAACACAAATGAACACAAAATTTTTGTTATCCAAGTTTCAGTAATTCCACTAGGTCAACCCAAATAGCTCAAAATTTTATAAAAAAGAGATTTTTCTACACATGTTTTAAAAAATGGATATGCATGCTTGAAACATGTTAAAGATTCAAATGACCTATGGATCCAAACCATTTAAAGAGTATAACATTAAATTCTCAGGAGATCGTGCGGTGGGATATTTACCCGAGTCAAACAAGCCATTATTTTGCCCATTTACAAAACGTTGACCTAACAATCATAGATGATTGTAAAATAATTTATCTTGTGTAATGGGCAATATTTTTGTAAGGAATGACTTATGGATTGGGAGTCAACACTGAGTTAAAAATCCCCCGCTTCCCTCCCTCTTTTCCTACCGATTACAGAAGTGAAATATAAAAACTAAAAAGTGTTTACAATCCCTAAAAATTACTGACACTTTTTTGATTTATCTCTCTCTACACTTGTGCATTGTGCATTTCCATTTTAGATGTATACTTTTTTCTTAAATGAAAACTTGAGTTTTCACTTTCCCTTCATCTCATAAACAAAAATAGAGATAAAAGGGAAATAGATCACAATGAAATGAAAATTTTAGAGTTTATGTATGGAAAGAATTTAAAGCAATAAAAAAATTTAAGTAAAGAAAATTTATTCTCACACCAAAAATGAACACAAATGTTTTGTTATCCAAGTTTGGGAAATCCACTAGTTCAACCCTAATATCTTGGAATTTTATAAGAAAGAGATTTTTCTACACATGTTCTAAAAAATGGATATGCATGCTTTAAACTTGTTAAAGATGGAAATGACCTATGGATCCAAACCTTTTAAAGAGAATAACATTAAATTCTCAATTGAACGTGCGGTGGGATATTTACATGAGTCAAACAAGCCATTATTTTGCTCATTTACAAAAAGATGACATAACGATAATAGATGATTGTAAAGCTATTTCTCATGCGTAACAGGCTATATTTTTGTACGGAATGATTTATGGATTCGGAGTCAACACTTAGTTAAAAATCACCCGCCTCCCCCTTTTCCTGACGATTGCAGAACTGATATATAAAAACTAAAAAAGAGTTTACAATCCTTAAAAATTACAGACACTATGGAATTATCTCTCTCCCACATTTGTGGATTGTGCATTTCCATTTTAGATGTATATTTTAGTCTTAAATGAAAACTTGACTTTTCACTTTCCCTTCATCTCGTAAACAAAAATAGAGATAAAAGGGAAAGAGATCACAACAAAATGAAAATTTTGGAGTTTATGTATGGAAAGAATTTAAAGCAATAAACAAATCTAAGTTAAGAAAATATATTCACACAACACAAATGAACACAAAAGTTTTGTTATCAAAGTTTTGGTAATTCCACTAGTTCAACCCTAGTATCTCGGAATTTTATAAAAAAGAATTTTTTCTTCACATGTTTTAAAAAATAGATATGCATGCTTGAAACATGTTAAAGATTCAACTGACTTATGGATCCAAATCTTTTAAATACAATAACATTAAATTCTCAAGTGCACTTGCAGTGGGTTATTTACCTGAGTCAAACATGCCATTATTTTTCCCATTTACAAAAAGCTGACCTAATGATCATAGACGATTGTAAAGTTATTTATCATGTGTAACAGGCTATATTTTTTAAGGAATGACTTTTGGATTGGGAGTCAATACTCAGTTAAAAATCCCCCGCCTCCCCCTTTTCCTGACCATTACAGAACCTGATATATAAAAACTAAAAAGAGTTTACAATCCCTAAAATTACTGTTACTTTTTGGAATTATCTCTCTCTACATTTCTGCAATGAGCATTTCCATTTTAGATGTACTCATTTTTCTTAAATACAAACTTGAGTTTTCACTTTCCCTTCATTTCGTAAACAAAAAAAAAAAAAGAGATAAAAGACAAATAGATCACAACAAAATGAAAATTTTAGGGTTGATGTTTGGAAAGAATCTAAAGCAATAAACAAATGTAAGTAAAGAAATTTATTCACACACCTCAAATGAAAACAAAAGTTTTGTTATCCAAGGTTGGGAAATTCCACTTGTTCAACCCTAATAGCTCGAAATTTTATAAGAAAGATATTTTTCTACACATGTTTTAAAAAATGGATTGGCATGCTTGAAACATGTTAAAAATGCAAATGACCTATGGATCCAAACCTTTTAAAGAGAATAATATTAAAATCTGAAGTGAACGTGCGTTGGGATATTTATCCGAGTAAAACAAGCCATTATTTTGCTAATTAACAAAAAGCTGACCTAACGATCAAAGATGATTGTAAAGTGATTTATCAAGTGTAACGGGCCATATTTTTGTAACGAATGACTTATGGATTGGGAGTCAACACTCCGTTAAAAATCCCCCGCCTCCCCCTTTTCCATACGATTGCAGAATCTGATATATAAAAACTAAAAAGAGTTTACAATCCCTAAAAATTAAAGGCACTTCTTCTTATTATCTCTCTCTACATATGTGCTTTGTGCATTTCCATTTTAGATGTATACCTTTTTGCTTAAATCAAAACATGAGTTTTCACCTTCCCTTCATCTTGTAAACAAAAAAAAAAGGGATAAATGGCAAATAGATCACATCAAAATTAAAATTTTAGATTTTATGTATGGAAATAATGTAAGAAATAAAAAAATGTAAGTAAAGAAAATTTATTCATACACCACAAATCAACACAAAAATTTTGTTATCCTAGTTTGGGAAATTCCACTAGTTCAACCCTAAGAGCTCGGAATTTTGTAAGAAAGAGATTTTTCTACCCATGATTTAAAAAATTGATATGCATGCTTCAAACTTGTTATAGATGCAGATGACCTATGGATCCAAATCTTTTAAAGAGAATAACATTAAAATCTCAAGTGAACGTGCGTTGGGATATTTACCCGAGTCAAACAAGCCATTATTTTGCCCAATTACAAAAAGCTGACCTAATGATCAAAGATGATTGTAAAGTGATTTATCATGCGTAACGAGTTATATTTTTGTATGGAATGACTTATGGATTGGGAGTCAACACTCCGTTAAAAATCCCCCGCCTCCGCTTGTTCCTGAAAATTGCAGAACTTGATATATAAAAACTACCAAAAAATTACAAACACTTTTTGCAATTATCTCTCTCTATATTTGTGCATTGTGTATATCCATTTTAGATATATACTTTTTTCTTTAATCACAACTTATGTTTTCACTTTCCCTACATCTCGCAAACAAAAAAAAGAGAAAAAAGGCAAATAGATCACAACAATATGAAAATTTTAGAGTTTATGTCCGAAATGAATTTAAATCAAAAACCAAATGTAAGTAAAGGAAATTTATTCAGACAATACAAATGAACACAAAAGTTTTGTTATTCTAGTTTGCGTAATTTCACTAGTTCAACCCTAATAGCTGGAAATTTTATAAGAAAGAGATTTTTCTACACATGATTTAAAAAATGGATATGCATGCTTGAAACATGTTAAAGATTCAAATGACCTATGGATCCAAACCTTTAAAAGAGAATAACATTAAATTCTCAAGTGAACTTGCGTTGGGATATTTACCCGAGTCAAACAAGCCTTTTTTTTGCCCATTTAAAAAAAGCTGACCTATTGATCTATATGATTGTAAAGTGATTTATCATGTGTGACGGACTATATTTTTTTAAGGAATGACTTATGGAATGGGAGTCAACACTCTGTTAAAAATCCCTCGCCTCCCCCTTTTCTAGAAGATTGCAGAATCTGATATATAAAAACTAAAAAGTGTTTACAATCCCTACAAAGTTACAGACACTTTTTGGAATTATCACTCTCTATATTTGCGTTTTGTACATTTCCATTTAAGATGTATACTTTTTTCTTATATCAAAACTTGATTTTTCACTTTCCCTTCATCTTGTAAACAAAAAAAGAGAAAAAAGGCAAATAGATCACAACAAAGTGAAAATTTTAGAGTTTATGTATGGCAAGAATTTAAAGCAATAAACAAATGTAAGTAAACAAAATTTATTCACACACCATAAATGAACACAAAAGTTTTGTTATCCAAGTTTGGCAAATTCCACTAGTTCAACCCTAATAGCTCAGAATTTTATAAGAAAGAGAATTTTCTACACTTGATTTAAAAAATGGATATGAATGCTTGAAACATGTTAAAGATTCAAATGACCTATAGATCCAAACCTTTTAAAGAGTAACATTAAATTCTCAAGTGAACGTGCGGTGGGATATTTACCGGAGACAAACAAGCCATTATTTGGCCCATTTACAAAAAGCTAACCTAACGATCATCGAAGATTGTAAAGTGATTTATCATGCGAAACGAGTTGGATTGGGAGTCAACACTCAATTAAAAATCCCGCGCCTCCCCCTTTTCCCGACAATTGCAGAAGTGATATATAAAAACTAAAAAGCTTTTACAATCCCAAAAAATTAATGACACTTTTTGGAATTAGCTCTCTCTACACATGTGGATTGTGCATTTACATTTTAGATGTATACTTTTTTCTTAAATGAAAACTTGAGTTTTCACTTTCACTACATCTCGTAAACAAAAATAGAGATAAAAGGGAAATAGATCACAACGAAATGAAAATTTTAGAGTTTATGTATGGAAAGAATTTAAATAAATAAACAAATGTAAGTAAAGAAAAATTATTATCACACCAAAAATGAACACAAATGATTTGTTAACCAAGTTTGGGAAATTCCACTAGTTCAACCCTAATAGCTCGGAATTTTATAAAAAAAATATTTTTCTACACATGTTTTAAAAAATGGATATGCATGCTTGAAACTTGTTAAAGATGGAAATGACCTATGGATCCAAACCTTTTGAAGAGAATAACATTAAATTCTCAATTGAACGTGCGGTGGGATATTTACCTGAGTCAAGCAAGCTATTATTTTGCTCATTTACAAAAAGCTGACCTAATGATCATATATCATTGTAAAGTGATTTATCATGCGTAACGGGCTATATTTTTGTAAGGAATGACTTATGGATTGGGAGTCAACACTCAGTTAAAAATCACCCGCCTCCCCCTTTTCCTGACGATTGCAGGAGTGAGATATAAAAACTAAAAAAGAGTTTACAATCCTTAAAAATTACAAACACTTTGTGGAATTATCGCTCTCCCACATTTGTGCATTGTGCATTTCCCTTTTAGATGTATATTTTTATCTTAAATGAAAACTTGGCTTTTCACTTTCCCTTCATCTCGTAAACAAAAATAGAGATAAAAGGGAAAGAGATCACAACAAAATGAAAATTTTGGAGTTTATGTATGGAAAAAATTTTAAGCAATAAACAAATGTAAGTTAAGAAAATATATTCACACAACACAAATGAACAAATGTTTTGTTATCCAAGTTTGGATAATTCCACTAGATTAACCCTAATATCACGGAATTTTATAAGAAAGAGATTCTTTTTCACATGTTTTAAAAAATAGATAAGCATGATTGAAACATGTTAAAGATTCAATTGACCTATGGATCCAAACCTTTTAAATACAATAACATTAAATTCTCAAGTGAACATGTAGTGGCATATTTACCCGAGTCAAACAAGCCATTATTTTGCTCATTTACAAAAAGCTGACCTAACGATAAAAAATGATTGTAAAGTTATTTATCATGGGTAACGGCCTATATTTTTGTAAGGAATGACTTTTGGATTGGGAGTCAACACTCAGTTAAAAATCCCCCACCTCCCCCTATTCTCGATGATTGCAGAACCTGATATATAAAAACTAAAAAGAGCTTACAATCCCTAAAAATTATTGATACTTTTTTGAATTATCTCTCTCTACATTTCTGCATTGAGCATTTCCATTTTAGATGTACTCTTTTTTCTAAAATACAAACTTGAGTTTTCACATTTCCCTCATTTCGTAAACAAAAAAAAGAGATAAAAGCCAAATAGATCACAACAAAATAAAAATTTTAGGGTTTATGTATGGAAAGAATTTAAAGCAATAAAAAAATGTAAGTAAAGAAATTTATTCACATACCTCAAATGAACACAAAAGTTTTGTTATTCAAGTTTGGCAAATTCCACTAGTTCAACCCTAATAGCTCGGAATTTTATAAGAGAGATATTATTCTACACATGTTTTAAAAAATGGATTGGCATGCTTGAAACTTGTTAAAGATGCAAATGACCTATGGATCCAAACCTTTTAAAGAGAATAATATTAAAATCTGAAGTGAACGTGCGTTGGGATATTTACTAGTGTCAAACAAGCCATTATTTTGCCCATTTACAAAAAGCTGACCTAACGATCAAAGATGATTGTAAAGCGATTTATCAAGCGTAACAAGCTATATTTTTGTAAGGGATGACTTATGGATTGGGAGTCAACACTCCGTTAAAAATCCCTCGCCTCTCCTTTTTCCTGACGATTGCAGAATATGATATAAAAAAACTAAAAAGAGTTAACAATCCCTAAAAATTACTGACACTTCTTCTTATTATCTCTCTCTACATATGTGCATTGTGCATTTCCATTTTAGATGTATACTTTTATCTTAAATCAAAACATGAGTTTTCACTTTCCCTTCATCTTGTAAAAAAAAAAACAAAGAGATAAATGGCAAATATATCACAACAAAATTAAAATTTTAGAGTTGATGTATGGAAAGAATGTAAGCAATAAAAAATGTAAGTAAAGAAAATTTATTCACACACCAAAAATCAACACAAAAGTTTTATTATCCTGGTTTGGGAAATTGCACTAGTTGAACCCTAATAGCTCAAAATTTTATAAGAAAGAGATTTTTCTACACATGATTTAAAAAATGGATATGCATGCTTCAAACTAGTTAAAGTTGCAAATGACCTATAGATCCAAATCTTTTAAAGAGAATAACATTAAAATCTCAAGTGAACGTGCGTTGGAATATTTACCCGAGTCAAACAAGCCATTAGTTTGCCCAATTACAAAAAGCTGACCTAACGATTGGGAGTCAACACTCCGTTGAAAACCCCCTTGCCTCCCCTTTTTCCCGACGATTGCAGAACTTAATATATAAAAACTAAAAAGAGTTTATAATCCCTAAAAATTAAAAACATTTTTTGGAATTATCTCTCTCTACATTTTTTCATTGAGCATATCCCTTTTAGATGTATACTTTTTTCTTTAATCACTACTTGAGTTTCAGTTTCCCTACATCTCGTAAACAAAAAAAAGAGATAAAAGGCAAATAGATCACAACAATATGAAAATTTTAGAGTTTATGTATGGAAAGAATTTAAAGAAAAAAACAAATGTAAGTAAAAGAAATTTATTCAGACAATACAAATGAACAAAAAAGTTTTGTTATCCTAGTTTGGGTAATTCCACTAGTTCAACCTTACTAGCTCGGAATTTTATAACAAAGAGATTTTTCTACACATGTTTTAAAAAATGGATATGCATGTTTGAAACATGTTAAAGATTCAAATGACCAATGGATCCAAACCTTTTAAAGAGAATAACATTAAATTCTCAAGTGAACTTGCGTTGGGATATTTACCCGAGTCAAACAAGCCAATTTTTTGCCCATTTACAAAAAGCTGACCTAACGATCATAGATGAATGTAAAGTGATTTATCATGTGTAACGGGCTATATTTTTGTAAGGAATGACTTATGGATTGGGAGACAACACTCAGTTAAAAATCCCCCACTTCCCCATTTTCCCGATGATTGCAGAAACTGAAATATTAAAACTAAAAGATGTTTACAATCCTTAAAAATTATTGACACTTTTTGAAATTATCTCTCTCTACATTTGAGCATTTTGCACTCTTTTTTCTTAGATACAAACTTGAGTTTTCACTTTCCCTTCATCTCGTAAACAAAAAAAAGAGATGAAAGGCAAATAGATCACAACAAAATGAAAATTTTAGGGTTTATGTATGGAAAAATTTAAAGCAATAAACAAAAGTAAGTAAATAAAATTTATTCACACACCACAAATGAAAACAAAAGTTTTTTTATCCAAGTTTGGGAAATTCCACAAGATCAACCCTAATAGCTCAGAATTCTATAAGAAAGAGATTTTTCCACATGTTTTAAAAAATGGATATGCATGCATGAAACATGTTAAAGAAGCAACTGACCTATGGATCCAAACCTTTTTAAGAGAATGACATTAAATTCTCAGGTGAACTTGCAGTGGGATATTTACCCTAGTCAAACAACCCATTATTTGGCCCATTTACAAAAAGCTGACCTAACGATCTTAGATGATTGTAAAGTGATTTATCATAACGGATTATATTTTTGAAAGGAATGACTTATGGAATGGGAGTCAACACTCTGTTAAAAATCCCACGCCTCCCCCTTTTCTCGAGGATTGCAGAACCTAATACATAAAAATAAAAAGACTTTACAATCCCTAAAATTACAGACACTTTTCGGAATTATCTCTCTCTACATTTTTGCATCGTGCATTTCCATTTTAGATGTATACTTTTTTCTTAAATAAAAACTTGAGTTTTTACTTTCCCTTCATCTCGTAAACAAAAAAAGAGGTAAAAGGCAAAATTATCACGACAAAATGAAAATATTAGGGTTTACGTATGGAAAGAATTTAAAGCAATAAACAAGTGTAAGTAAAGAAAATTTATTCACACACCACAAATGAACACAAAAGTTTTGTTATCCAAGTTTGGGAAATTTCATTAGTTCAACCACAATAGCTCGGAATTTTATAAGAAAGGGATTTTTCTACACATGTTTTAAACAATGGATATGCATGCTTTAAATATTTTAATGATGCAAAAGACCTATGGATCCAAACCTTTTATAGATAATAACATAAAATTCTCAAGTGAACGTGTGGTGGGATATTTACCCGAGTCAAACAAGCCATTATTTTTCCCATTTACAATAAGCTGATCTAACGATCAAAGATGATTGTAAAGTGATTTATCATGCATAACGAGCTATATTTTTGCAAGGAATGACTTATGGATTGGGAGTCAACACTCCGTTAAAAATCCCCCGCCTCCCCCTTTTCCCGAGGATTGCAGAACCTGATACATAAAAATAAAAAGACTTTACAATCCCTAAAATTACAGACACCTTTCAGAATTATCTCTCTCTACATTTGTGCATCGTGCATTTCCATTTTAGATGTATACTTTTTTCTTAAATAAAAACTTGAGTTTTTACTTTCCCTTCATCTCGTAAACAAAAAAAAAGAGGTAAAAGGCAAAATTATCACAACAAAATGAAAATTTTAGGGTTTATGTATGGAAAGAATTTAAAGCAATAAATAAATTTAAGTAAAGAAAATTTATTCACACACCACAAATGAACACAAAATTTTTGTTATCCAAGTTTGGGAAATTTCATTAGTTCTACCATAATAGCTCAGAATTTTATAAGAAACGGATTTTTCTACACAAGTTTCAAACAATAGATAGGCATTCTTAAAACATGTGAAAGATGCAAATGACCTATGGATCGAAACCTTTTAAAGAGAATAACATTAAATTCCCAAGTGAACGTGCGATGGAATATTTACCCGAGTCAAACAAGCCATTATTTTGCCTATTTACAGAAGGCTGACCTAACGATCATAGATGACTATAAAGTGATTTATCTTGCATAACATGCTATATTTTTGTAAGGAATGACTTATGGATTGGGAGTCAACACTCTGTTAAAAATCCCCCGCCTCCCCTTTTCCCGATGATTGTAAAACCTGATATTTAAAAACTAAAAAGAGTTTAGAATCCCTAAAAATTACAGACACTTTTCAGAATTATCACTCTCTACATTTGTACAATGTGCATTTCCATTTTAGTTGTATAATTTTTCTTCAATGAAAACTTGAGTTTTCACTTTCCCATCACGTCGTAAACAAAAAAAGAGATAAAAGGCAAATAGATAACAACAAAATGAAATTTTTAGAGTTTATGTATGGACAGAATTTAAAGCAATAAACAAATATAATTAAAGAAAATTTATTCACACCACAAATGAACACAAAAGTTTTGTTATCCAAGTTTGGTAAATTCCACTAGTTCAACACCAATAGCTCGGAATTTTATAAGAAAGACATTTTTCTGCACATGTTTTAAAAAATGGTTATGCATACTTGAAATATGTTAAAGATGTAAATGACCTATAGATCCAAACCTTTAAAAGAGAATAACATTAAATTCTCAAGTGAACATGAGGTGGGATATTTACCCGAGTCAAACAAGCTATTATTTTGCCCATTTACAAAAAGCTAACCTAATGGTTAGAGAGGATTGTAAAGTGATTTATCATGCTTAACGGGCTATATTTTTTGTAAGGAATGAATTGTGGATTGAGAGTCAGCACTCAGTTAAAAATCCCCTACCTCCCCCTTTTCCTGATGATTGCAGAACCTAAAATATAAAAACTAAAAAGAGTTCACAATACCTAAAAATTACAGACACTTTTTAGAATTATCTCTCTCTACTTTTGTGCGTTGTGGATTTCCATTTTAGATGTATACTTTTTCTTCAATCAAAACTTGCATGTTCACTTTCCCTTCATCTCGCAAACGAAAAAAGATGTAAAAGGCAAATAGATCACAGGAAAATGAAACTTTAAGGGTTTATCTATGGAAATAATATAAAGCAAAAACAATGTAAGTTAAGAAAAGTTTTTCACACACCGCAAATGAACACAAAAGTTTTGTTATTCAAGTTTGGGAAATTCCACTAGTTCAACCCTAATAGCTCGGAATTTTATAAGAAAGAGATTTTTCTACACATGTTTTAAAAAATGGATACGCATGCTTGAAACATGTTAAAGATGCAAATGACCTATGGATCCAAACCTTTTAAAGAGAATAACAATAAAATCTCAAGTGAACGTGCCTTGGGATATTTACTCGAGTCAAACAAGCCATTAATTTGCCCATTTACAAAAAGCTGACCTAATGATCAAAGATGATTGTAAAGTGATTTATCATGCATAATGATCTATATTTTTGTAAGGAATGACTATGGATTGGGAGTTAACACTCCGTTAAAAATCCCCTGCCTCCCCCTTTTCTCGGCGATTGCAGAACCTGATATATAAAAACTAAAAAGGGTTTACAATCCCTAATAATTTAAGACGCATTTTGGAATTATCTCTCTCTACATTTGTTCATTGTGCATTTCCATTTTAGATGTATACTTTTTTCTTAAATCAAAACTTGAGTTTTCTCTTTCCCTTCATCTCTTAAACAAAAAAAGAGATAAAAGGCAAATAGATCACAAGAAAATGAAAATTTTAGGGTTTTTGTATGGAAAGAATTTAAAGCAATAAACAAATGTCAGCAAAGAAAATTTATTCAGACACCACAAATGAACACAAAAGTTTTGTTATCCAATTTTGGGAAGTTCCCTAGTTCAACTCTAATAGCTTGGAATCTTATGAGAAATAGATTTTTTTACACTTGTTTTAAAAAATGGATGTGCAATGTTAAAAATGCAAATGACCTATGGATCCAAACGTTTTAAAGAGAATAACTTTAAATTCTCAAGTGAACGTGCAGTGGGATATTTACCCGAGTCAAAGAAGCAATTATTTTGCCCATTTACAAAAAGTTGACCAACCGATCATAGATGATTGTAAAGTGATGTATCATAAGTAGTGGACTATATTTTTGTAAGGAATGTCTGATGGATTGGGAATCAACACTCAGTTAAAAATCCCCCGCCTCCCCCTTCTCCCGACGATTGCAAAATCGGATATATAAAAACTAAAAAGAGTTTACAATCCCTTAAAATTACAGACACATTTTAGATGTATACTTTTTTCTTAAATCAAAACTTGAGTTGACACTTTCACTTCATCTCGTAAACAAAAAAAGAGGTGAAAGGCAAATAGATCACAGCAAAAAGAAATATTTAGAGTTTTTGTTTGGAAAAAATTTAAAGCAATAAACAAACGTAAGTAAAGAAACTTTATTCACACACCATAAGTGAACACAAAAATTATGTTATCCAAGTTTGAAAATTCCACTAGTTAAACCTTAATAGCTCGGAATGTTATAAGAAAGAGATTTTTCTACACATGTTTTAAAAAATGGATATTCATGCTTGAAACTTGTTAAAGATGCAAATGACCTATGGGTCCAAACCTTTTAAAGAGAATAACATTAAATTCTCAAGTGAACGTGCGGTGGGATATTTACCGGACTAAAAAAAGCCATTATTTTGCTTATTTACAAAAAGCTGACCTAATGATCATATATGATTGGAAAGTGATTTATCATGTGTAACGGGATATATTTTTGTAAGGAATGACTTATGGATTGGGAGTCAAGACTCAGTTAAAAATCCCCCGCCTCCCCCTTTTCCCGACAATTGCAGAACATGAAATATAAAAACTAATAAGAGTTTATAATCCCTAAAAATTTAATCCACTTTTTTGAATTATCTCTCTCTACATTTGTGCATTGTGCATTTCCATTTTAGATGTACACTTTTTTCTTAAATATAAATTTGATTTTTCAGTTTCCCTTCATCTCGTAAGCAAAAAAAAAGAGATTAAAGGCAAATAGATCAAAACAAAATGAAATTTTTAGAGTTTATGTATTGAAATAATTTAAAGAAATAAACAAATGTAAGTAAAGAAAATTTATTCACACACCAAAAATGAACACAAAAGTTTTATTATTCAAGTTAGGTAAATTCCACTACTTCAACCCTAATAGCTCGGAATTTTATAAGAAAGAGATATTTTTACACATGATTTAAAAAATGGATATGCATGCTTCAAACATGTTAAACATGCAAATGACCTATGGATCCAAACCTTTTAAAGAGAATAACATTAAATTCTCAAGTGAACGTGCGGTGGGTTATTTACCCAAATCAAAGAAGCCATTATTTTGCCAATTTACCAAATGCTGACCTAACGATCATAGATGATTGTAAAGTGATTTGTCAGGGGTAACAGGTTATATTTTTTTAAGGAATAAATGACTTACGGATTGGGAGTCAACACTCAGTTAAAAATCCCCTTCCTCCCCCTTTTCTCGACGATTGCAGAACCTGATATATAAAAACTCAAAGGAGTTTACAATCCCATAAAATTACAGACACTTTTTGAATTATCTCTCTCTACAATTGTGCAATGTGAATTTCCATTATAGATGCATACTTTTTTCTTAAATAAAAACTTGAGTTTTCACTTTCCCTTCAACTAGTAAACAAAAAAAGAGATAAAAGGCAACTAGATCACAACAAAATGAAAATTTTAGAGTTTATGTATGGAAAGAATTTAAAGAAATAAACAAATGTATGTAAAGAAAATTTATTCACACACTACAAATGAACATAAAATTTTTGTTATCCAAGTTTGGGAAATTCCACTAGTTCGACCCTAATAGCTCAGAATTTTATAAGAAAGTGATTTTTCTACAAAAGTTTTAAAAAATGGATATGCATGCTTGAAACATGTTAAAGATGCAAATGACCTATGGATCCACCCCTTTTAAAGAGAATAACATTAAATTCTCAAGTGAACGTGCGGTAGGATAATTACCCGAGTCAAACAAGCCATTATTTTGCCCATTTACAAAAAGCTGACCTTACGATCATACATGATTGTAAAGTGATTTATCATGCGTAATGGGCTATATTTTTTTAACTAATGACTTATTGATTGGGTGTCAACACTCAGTTTCAAAGCCCCCGCCTCCTTGTCCTGACTATTGCAGAACCTGATATATAAAAACTAAAAAGAGTTTACAATCCTTAAAAATTAAAGACACTTTTTGGAATTATCTCTCCCTACATTTCTGTATTGTGCATTTCCATTCTAGATGTATACTTTTTTCTTAAATATAAACTTGAGTTTTCACATTCCCTTCATCTTGTAAACAAAAAAAGAGATAAAAGTAAAATAAATCACAACAAAATGAAAATTTTAGAGTTTATGTATGGAAATAATTTAATGCAATAAAAAAATGTATGTAAAGAAAATTTATTCAGACAACACAAATGAATATAAAATTTTGGTTATGCAAGTTTGGGTAATTCCACTTGTTCAACTCTAATTGCTCGGAATTTTATAAGAAAGAGATTTTTCTACACATGTTTTAAAAAATGGATATGCATGCTTGAAACATGTTAAAGATTCAACTGACCTATGGATCCAAACCTTTTAAAGGGAATAAAATTGAATTCTCAAGTGAACGTGCAGTGGGATATTTACACCAGTAAAGCTAGCAATTATTTTGCCCATTTACAAAAAATTAACCTAACGATCGTAGATGATTGCAAATTGATGTATCATGCGTAACGGGAAGTATTTTTATATGGAAAGATTTATGGATTGGGAGTCAACTCTCAGTTAAAATTCCCTCGTCTGCCCCTTTTCCTGACGATTCCAGAACCTGATATATAAAAACTAAAAAAGTGTTTACAATTCCTAAAAATTATTGAAACCTTTTGGAATTTTCTCTCTCTACATTTGTGCATTGTACATTTCCATTTTATATGTATAGTTTTTTTTTACAATCAAAACTTGAGTTTTCACTATCCCTTCATCTCGTAAACAAAAAAAAGAGATAAAAGGCAAATAGATCACAACAAAACGAAAATTTTAGGGTTTATGTATGGAAAGAATTTAAAGAACTAAACAAATGTAAGTAAAGAAAATTTATTCACACACCACAAACGAACACAAAAGTTTTCTTATCCGAGTTTGAGAAATTCCACTAGTTCAACCCTAATAGCTCGGAATTTTATAAGAAAGAAATTTTTCTAAACATGTTTTAAAAAGTGGCTAGGCTTGCTCAAAACTTGTTAAAGATGCAAATGACATATGGATCCAAACCTTTGAAAGAGAATAACATTAAATTCTCAAGTGAAACTGCGTTGGGATATTTACCCGAGTCAAACAAGCCAATATTTTTCCCATTTACAAATAGCAGACGTAACGATCGTAGATGATTGTCAAGTTACCATGCGTAACGGGCTATATTTTAGTAAGGAATGACTTATGGATTGGGTGTCAACACTTTGTTAAAAATCCCCCACCTCCCTTTATTCCCGAAAAATGCAAAACTTGATCTATAAAAACAAAAAAGTGTTTACAATCCCTAAATATTAGAGACACTTTTTAGAATTATCTCTCTTTACATTTGTGCATTGTGGATTTCCATTTTAGAAGTATACTTTTTTCTTAAATCAAAACTTGAGTTTTCACTTTCCCTTCATCATGTAAACAAAATAAGAGTTAAAAGGCAAAAAGATCACAACAAAATGAAACTTTTAGGGTATATACAAGGAAATAATTTAAAGCAATAAAAAAATGTAAGTAAATAAAATTTATTCACACACAACAAATTAACACAAATGTTTTGTTATCCAAGTTTTGGGAAATTCCACGTGTTTAACCCTAGTAGCTCGGAATTTTATAGGAAAGAGTTTTTTCTACACATGTTTTAAAAAATGGATAGGCATGCTTAAAACTTGTTACACATGCAAATGACCTATGGATCCAAACCATTTAAGGAGAATAACATTAAATTCTCTTGTGAACATGCGTTGGGATATTTACCCGAGTCAAACAAGCCATTATTTTGCCCATTTATCAAAAGCTGACCTAACGACAATAGATGATTGTAAAGTGATTTATCATGCTTAATGGGCTATATTTTTGTAAATAATGACTTATGGATTGGGAGTCAACACTCGGTTAAAAATCCCCCCCCCCCCCTCCCCTTTTTCCTGACGATTGCAGAACCTGATATATAAAAACTAAAAAGAGTTTACAATCCCTTAAAATTACAAACACTTTTTGGAATTATTTCTCTGTACATTTGTGCATTGTGCATTTCCATTTATATGTATACTTTTTTATTTAATCAAAACATGATTTTTCACTTTCCCTTCATCTTGTAAACAAAAAAAAAGAGATAAAAAGGCAAATAGTTCCTAACAAAATGAAAATTTTAGACTTTACGTGTGGAAAGAATTGAAAGAATGAAACAAATGTAAGTAAAGAAAATTTATTCACACACCACAAATGAACACAAAAGTTTTCTTATCCAAGTTTTGGAAATTCCACTAGTTCAACCCTAATAGCTCGGAATTTTAAAAGAAAGAGATTTTTCTACACAAATTTAAAAAAATGGATATGCATGCTTGAAAAATGTTAAAGATGAAAATGACCTATGGATCCAAACCTTTTATAGAGAATAACATTAAATTCTCAAGTGAACGTGCGGTGGGATATTTACCCGAGTCGACCAAGCCTTTATTTTACCCATTTACAAAAAGCTGACCTAACAATCAAAGATGATTGTAAAGTGATTTATCATGCGCAACGAGCTATATTTTATGCAAGCAATGACTTATGGATTGGGAGTCTACACTCCATTAAAATTCCCCGCCTCCCCCTTGTCCTGACGATTGCAGAACCTGATATGTAAAAACCAAAAGGAGTTTAAAATCCCTAAAAATTACTGTTACTTTTTTGAATTATCTCTCTCTAAATTTGTGCATTGTGAAATTCCATTTTTGATGTATACTTTTTTCTTAAATAAAAACTTGAGTTTGCACTTTCCCTTCATCTCATAAAAAAAAAAAAAGATAAAAGGCAAATTGATCACAGAAAAATGAAAATTTTGGGGTTAATGTATGGAAAGAATTTAAAGCAATAAAAATGTAAGTAAATAAAATTTATTCACACACCACCAATGAACACAAAAGTTTTGTTATGCAAGTTTGGGAAATTCCAGTAGTTCAACCATAATAGCTCGGAATTTTATAAGAAAGAGATTTTTCTAGACATGTTATAAAAAAAGGATTGGTATTCTTGAGACATGTGAAAGATGCAAATGACCTATGGATCGAAACCTTTTAAAGAGAATAACAATAAATTCTCAAGTGAACGTGTTGTGGGATATTTACCCAAATCAAACAAGCCATTATTTTGCCCATTTACCAAAAGTTGACCTAACAATCATATATGATTGTAAGTGATTTATCATGCATAATGGGCCATGTATTCATAAGGAATGAATGACTTATGGATTGGGAGTCAATAGTCAGTTAAAAATCCCCCTCCCCCGCCTTTTCTCGACGATTGCAGAACCTGATGTATAAAAATTGAAAAGAGTTTACAATCCCATAAAATTACAGATGCTTTTTGCATTATCTCTCTCAAAATTTGTGCATTATGCATTTCCTTTTTGGATGTATACTTTTTTCTTAAATCAAAACTCGAGTTTTAACTTTCCCTTCAACTCGGAAACAAAAAAAGAGATAAAAGGCAAATTGATAACAACAAAATGAAAATTTTAGAGTTTATGTATGGAAATAATTTAAAGCAATAAACAAATGTAAGTAAAGAAAATTTATTCACACACCACAAATGAACCCAAGAGTTTTGTTATCCAAGTTTGGGAAATTCCACTAGTTCACCCCTAATAGCTAGGAATTTTATAAGAAATAGATTTTTCTACACATGTTTTAAAAATTGATATGCATGCTTGAAAAAAGTTATAGATGCAAATGACCTATCGATCCAAGTCTTTGAAAGAGAATAACATTAAATTCTCAAGTGAACGTGTGCTGGGATATTTACCCGAGTCAAACAAGCCATTATTTTTCCCATTTTCAAAAAGCTTACCTAACGATCATAGATGATTGTAAAGTGATTTATCATGCGTAACGAGCTATATTTTAGTAAGAAATGACTTATGGATTGAGAGTCAACACTCAGTTAAAAATCCTTCGCCTCCCCTTTTTCCCGAAGATTGCAGAACCTGATATATGAAAACTAAAAAGAGTTTACAATCCCTAAAAATTACAGAAACTTTTTGGCATTATCTCTCTCTGCATGTGTGCATTGTGCATTTCAATTTTGTATGTATACTTTTCTCTTAAATAATATTTTAGTTTCCAATTTCCCTTCTTCACGCAAACAAAAAAAAGAGATAAAAGGCAATTAGATCAAAACAAAATGAAAATTTTTGAGTTTATGTATGCAAAGAATTTAAAGAAATAAACAAATATATGTAAATAAAATTTATTCACACACCACAAATGAACATAAAAATTTTTTTATCCAAGTTTGGGAAATTCCACTAGTTCGACCCTAATAGTTCAGAATTTTATAAGAAAGGGATTTTTCTACACAAGTTTTAAAAAATGGATATGCATGCTTGAAACATGTTAAAGATGCAAATGACCTATGGATCCACCCCTTTTAAAGAGAATAACATTAAATTCTCAAGTGAACGTGCGGTGGGATATTTATCAGAGTCAAACAAGCCATTATTTTGCCCATTTACAAAAAGCTGACCTAATGATCATAGATGATTGTAATGTGATTTATCGTGCGTAATGGGCTATATTTTTTTAAGGAATGACTTATTGATTGGGTGCCAACACTCAGTTAAAAGTCCCCCGCCTCCTTTTCCCTACGATTGCAGAACCTGATATATAAAAACTAAAAAGAGTTTACAATCCCTAAAAATTAAAGACATTTTTTGGAATTATCTCTCTCTACATTTCTGTATTGTGCATTTCCATTCTAGATGTATACTTTTTTCTTAAATAAAAACTTGAGTTTTCAATTTCCCTTTATCTTGTAAACAAAAAAAGAGATAAAAGTTTAATAGATCACGATAAAATGAAAATTTTAGAGTTTATGTATGGAAAGAATTTAATGCAATAAACAAATGTATGTAAAGAAAATTTATTCAGACAATACAAATGAACAAAAAAATTTGGTTATGAAAGTTTGGGTAATTGCACTTGTTGAACTCTAATTGCTCGGAATTTTATAAGAAAGAGATTTTTCTACACATGTTTTTAAAAATGGATATCCATGGTTGAAACATGTTAAAGATGCAATTGACCTATGGATCCAAACCTTTTAAAAAGAATAAAATTAATTCTGAAGTGAACGTGCAGTGGGATATTTACTCGAGTCAAGCAAGCCATTATTTTGCCCATTTACAAAAAATTGACCTAACGATCATAGATGATTGCAAATTGATTCACCATGCGTAACGGGCAATATTTTTATAAGGAAAGATTTATGGATTAGGAGTCAACTCTCAGTCCCTCGTCTCCCCCTTTTCCCGACGATTGTAGAACCTGATAAATAAAAACTAAAAAGTGTTTACAATCCCTAAAAATTATAGACACTTTTTGGAATTATCTCTCTCGACATTTGTGCATTGTGCATTTCCATTTTATAAGTATACTTTTTTTAAAAAAAAAACTTGAGTTTTCACTTTCCCTTCATCTCGTAAACAAAAAAAGAGATAAAAGGCAAATAGATCACAACAAAATGAAAATTTTAGGGTTTATGTATGGAAGTAAAGAAAATTTATTCACACACCACAAATGAACACAAAAGTTTTCTTATCCAAGTTTGAGAAATTCCACTAGTTCAAGCCTAATAGCTCGGAATTTTATAAGAAAGAGATTTTTCTACACATGTTTTAAAAAATGGATAGTCATGCTCGAAACATGTTAAAGATGCAAATGACCTATGGATCCAAACCTTTGAAAGAGAATAACATTAAATTCTCAAGTGAAAGTGCACTGGGATATTTACCCCAGTCAAACAAGCCATTATTTTGCCCATTTACAAATAGCCGACGTAACGATCATAGATGATTGTCAAGTGATTTATCATGCGTAACGGGCTATATTTAGGAAGGAATGACTTATGGATTGGGAGTCAACACTTTGTTAATAATTCCCTGCCTCCCTTTATTCCTTACAATTGCAAAACTTGTTCTATAAAAACTAAAAGGAGTTTACAATCCCTAAATATTATAGACACTTTTTGGCATTATCTCTCTTTACATTTGTGCATTATGGATTTCAGTTTTAGAAGTATACTTTTTTCTTAAATCAAAACTTGAGTTTTCACTTTCCCTTTTTCTCACAAATAAAGAAAAGAGATAAAAGGCAAATAAATCACAACAAAATGAACATTTTTGAGTTTATGTATGGAAAGAATTTAAAGTAATAAACAAATGTATGTAAATAAAATTTATTCACACGCCACAAATGAACACAAAAGTTTTGTTATCCAAGTTTGAGAAATTCCACTAGTTCAACCCTAATAGCTCGAAATTTTATTAGAAAAAGATTTTTATACACATGTTTTAAAAAATGGATATGCATGCTTGAAACATGTTGGAGATGCAAATGACCTATGGATCCAAAACTTTTAAAGAGAATCACATTAAATTCTCAAGTGAACGTGCGGTGGGATATTTACCCGAGTCACACAAGATATTATTTTGCCCATTTATAAAAAGCTGCCCTAAAGATCATAGATGATTGTAACATGATTTTATGTGTAATGGGCTCTATTTTTGTAAGGAATGACTTATGGATTTGGAGTCAAACCTCAGGTAAAAATCCTCAGCCTCCCCCTTTTCCCGACATTTGTTGAACCTGATATATAAAGCTAAAAAGAGTTTAAAATCCCTAAAAATTACTGACACTTTTTGGAATAATCTCTCTCTACATTTGTGCATTATGCATTTCTATTTTAGATGTACTCTTCTTTCATAAATACAAACTTGAGTTTTGACTTTCCCTTCATCTCGTAAACAAAAAAAGAGAGATTAAAGGCAAATAGATCACAACAAAAAGAAAATTTTAGAGTTTATGTATAGAAATAAATTAAAGAAATAAAAGAAATGTTCACACACCACAAATGAACCCAAAAATTTTGTTATCCAAGTTTGGGAAATTCCACTAGTTCAACCCTAATAGCTTAGAATTTTATAAGAAAGAGATTTTTCTACACATGATTTAAAAAATGGATTTGCATGCTTGAAACAAGTTAAAGATGCAAATGACCTATGGATGCAAACCTTTTAAAGAGAATAACATTAAATTCTCAAGTGAACGTGCGGTGGGATATTTGCCTGATTCATACAAGCCATTTATTTGCCCATTTACGAAAAACTGACCCAACGATCATAGATGATTTTCAACTGATTTATCATGCGTAATGGGCTATATTTTTTTAAGGAATGACTTATGGACTGGGAGTCAACACACAGTTAAAAATTCTCTACCTCCCCTTTTTCCCGACGATTGCAGAACCTGATATATAAAAACTAAAAAGTGTTTACAATCCCTAAAAATTACAGACACTTTTTGGAATTAGATCTCTCTACATTTTTGAATTGTGCATTTCCTTTTCAGATGTATGGTTTTTTCTTAAATCAAAACTTGATTTTTCACTTTCCCTTCATCTTGTAAACAAAAAAGAAGAGATAAAAGGCAAATAGATCACAACAAAATGAAAATTTTAGAGTTTTTGTATGGAAAGAATTTAAAGCGATAAACAAATGTTAGTAAAGAAAATTTATTCAAACACCACAAATGAACACAAAAGTTTTGTTATCCAAGTTTGGGAAATTCCACTAGTTCAATCCTAATAGCATGGAGTTTTATAAGAAAGAGATTTTTCTACACAGGTTTTAAAACATGGATATGCATGCTTGAAACATGTGAAATGTGAAAATGACCTATGGATCCAATACTTTTAAAGAGAATAACAATTAAATTCTGAAGTAAACGTGTGTTGGGATATTTACTCGAGTCAAACAAGCCATTATTTTGCCCATTAACAAAAAGATGACCTAATGATCATAGATGATTTTCAAGGGATTTATCATGTGTAACGGGCTATATTTTGGTAAGGAATGACTTATGGATTGGGAGTCAACACTCCGTTAAAAATCCCCTGCCTCCCCCTTTTCCCGACGATTGCAGAACCTGATATATAAAAACTAAAAAGTGTTTACAATCCCTTAAAATTAAAAAATCTTTTTGGAAGTATCTCTCTCTACATTTTTGCATTGTGCATTTCCATTTTAGATGTATACTCTTTTTATTAAATCAAAACTTTAGTTTTCACTTTCCCTTCATCTCGTAAAAAAAAGAAAAAAGAGTTGAAAGGCAAATACATCTCAACAAAATGAAATTTTTTGAGTTTATGCAGGGAAAGAATTTGAAGAAATAAAAAAATGTATGTAAAGAAAATTTATTCAAACCCCACAAATGAACGCAAAATTTTTGTTATCCAGGTTTGGGAAATTCGACTACTTCAACCGAAATTGCTCGGAATTTTATAAGGAAGAGATTTTTTTACACATGTTTTAAAAAATGGATATGCAGGCTTGAAACATGTTAAAGATGCAACTGATCTATGGATCTAACCTTTTAAAGAGAATAATATTAAATTCTCAAGTGAACATGCTGTGGGATATTTACCCGAGTCAAACAAACCATTATTTTGCCCATTTACAAAAAGCTGGCCTAACGATCATAGATGATTTTAAAGTGATTTATAATGCATAACGGGCTATATTTTTGAAAAGAATGACTTATGGATTGGGAGTCAACACTCAGTAAAAAATCCCCCGCCTCCCCCTTTTCCCGATGATTGCAGAACCTGATATATAAAAACTAAAAATAGTTTGAAATTGTTAAAAATTGCATAAACTTTTTGGAGTTATATCTCTCTACATTTGTGCATTGTGCATTTCCTTTTTAGACGTATACTTTTTTCTTCAATCAAAACTTGAGTCTTCACTTGCCCTTCATCGCGTAAACAAAAATAGAGATAAAAGGCAAATAGATCACAACAAAATGAAAATTTTTGAGTTTATGAATGGAAAGAATTTAAAGCAATAAAAAAATATAAATAATGAAAATTTATTCACACACCACAAATGAACACAAAATTTTTGTTATCCAACTTTCGGAAATTCCACTAGTTCAACCCTAATAGCTCTTAATTTTATAAGAAAGAGATTTTTCTACACATGTTTTAAAATATGGATATGCATGTTTGACAGATGTTAAAGATGCAAATGACCTATAGATCGAAACCTTTTAAAGAGAATAACATTAAATTCTCAAGTGAACGTGCGGTGGGATATATACCCGAGTCAAACAAGCCATTCTTTTGCACATTTACAAAAAGCTGACTTGTGGGTCATAGATGATTGTAAAGTGATTGATCTTGCATAACGGGCTATATTTTTTTAAGGAATGAGTAATGGATTGGGAGTCAACACTTAGTTAAAAATCCCCGGGCTCTCCCTTTTCCTGACGATTGTAGAACCTGATATAAAAACACTAAAAAAAATTTACAATCCCTAAAAATTACAGACACTTTTTGGAATTATCTATCTCCACATTTGTGCATTGTGCATTCCATTTAAGATGTATACTTTTTTCTTAAATCAAAACTTGAGTTTTCACTTTCCCTTCATCTCGTAAAAAAAATAGAGAAAATAGGCAAATAGATCACAACATAATGAAAATTTTAGAGTTGATGTATGAAAATAATTAAAAGCAATAAACAAATATAAGTAAATAAAATTTATTCACACAACATAAATGAACACATAAGTTTTTTTATCCAAGTTTGGGTAATTCCACTAGTTCAACCCGAATAGCTCAGAATTTTATAAGAAAGAGATTTTTCTACACATGTTCTAAAAAATGGATATGCATGCATGAAACATGATAAATATTCAAATGACCAATGGATCCAAAATTTTTAAAAAGAATCACATTAAATTCTCAAGTGAACGTGCTTTGGGATATTTACCCAAACAAGATATTATTTTGCCCATTTATAAAAAGCTGACCTAACGATCATAGATGATTGTAACATGATTTATCATGTGTAACGGGCTCTATTTTTGTAAGGAATGACTTATGGATTGGGAGTCAAACCTCAGGTAAAAATCCTTAGCCTCCCCCTTTTCCCGGCATTTGCTGAAACTGATATATAAAAACTAAAAAGAGTTTAAAATCCCTAAAAATTACTGACACTTTTTGGAATAATCTCTCTCTAAATTTGAGCATTATGCATTTTCATTTTAGATGTACTCTTTTTTCTTAACAACAAACTTGAGTATTCACTTTCCCTTCATCTCGAAAAAAAAAAGAGATTAAAGGCAAATAGATCTCAACAAAATGAAAAATTTAGATTTTATGTATAGAAAGAATTTAAAGAAATAAACAAATGTAAGTAAAGGAATTTTATTCACACACCACAAATGAACCCAAAACTTTTGTTATCCAAGTTTGGGAAATTCCACTAGTTCAACCCTAATAGCTCAGAATTTTATAAGAAAGAGATTTTTCTACACATGATTTAAAAAATGGATTTGCATGCTTGAAACATGTTAAAGATGCAAATGACCTATGGATCCAAACCTTTTAAAGAGAATAACATTAAATTCTCAAGTGAACGTGCGGTGGGATATTTGCCCGAGTCAAACAAGCCATTTATTTGCCCATTTACGAAAATATGACCTAGCGATCATAGATTGTAAAGTGATTTATCCTGTGTAACGGGCTATATTTTTTTAAGGAATGAGTTATGGACTGGGAGTCAACACTTAGTTAAAAATTCCCCGCCTCCCCTTTTTCCCAACGATTGTAGAACTTGATATATAAAAACTAAAAAGAGTTTACAATCCCAAAATATTACAGACACTTTTTAGAATTATATCTCTCTACATTTGTGCATTGTGCATTTCCTTTTCAGATGTATACTTTTTTCTTAAATCAAAACTTGAGTTTTCACTTTCCCTTCATCTCGTAAACAAAAAAGAAGAGATAAAAGGCAAATAGATCACAACAAAAGGAAAATTTTAGAGTTTTTGTATGGAAAGAATTTAAAGCAATAAACAAATGTTAGTGAAGAAAATTTATTCACACACTAAAAATGAACACAAAAGTTTTGTTATCAAAGTTTGGGAAATTTCACATGTTCAACTCTAATAGCTCGGAATTTATAAGAAAGAGATTTTTCTACACATGTTTTTAAAAATGGACATGCATGCTTTAAACAAGTTGAAGATGCAAATGACCTATGGATCCAATCCTTTTAAAGAGAATAACATTAAATTCTCAAGTGAACGTACGGTGGGATATTTACCCGACTCAAACACGGCATTATTTTGCCCATGTACAAAAAGTTGACCTAACAATCATAGGTGATTGTAAAGTGATATATCATGCGTAACGGGCTATATTTTTGTATGGAAAGACTTATGGATTGGGAGTCAACGCTCAGTTAAAATTCCCCCACCTCCCCCTTTCCCGACGATTGCTGAACCAGATAAATAAAAACTAAAAAGAGTTTACAATCCATAAAAATTACAGTCACTTTTTTTAATTATCTCTCTCCACATTTGTGTATTATGCATTTCCTTTTTAGATGTATATTTTTTTCTTAAATCCAAACTTGAGTTTTCACTTTCCCTTTGATAAAAGGAAAATAGATCACAACGAAATGAAAATTTTAGAGTTTATGAATGGAAATAATTTAAAGAAATAAACAAATGTAAGTAATGAAGATTTATTCACACACCACAAATGAACAAAAAAGTTTTGTTATCCAAGTTTCAGAAATTCCACTAGTTCAACCCTAATAGCTTGGAATTTTATAAGAAAGAGATTTTCCTACATATGTTGTAAAAAATGGAAGTGCATGCTTGACACATGGTAAAGATGCAAATGACCTAGGGATCCATACCTTTTAAAGAGAATAACATTAAATTCTCAAGTGAACGTGACATGGGATATTTACCCGAGTCAAACAAGTACTTCTTTTGCACATTTACAAAAAGCTGACCTAACAATCATAGATGATTGTAAAGTGATTTATCATGCGTACGGGCTATATTTTTTGTAAGGAATGACTTATGGATTAGGAGTCAACACTCAGTGAAAAATCCCCCGCCTCCCCTTTTTCCCGACAATTGCAGAACTTGATTTATAAAAACTAAAAAGAGTTTACAATCCCTAAAAAATAAAAGACACTTCTATGAATTATCTCTCTACATTTGTGCATTGTGCATATTCATTTAAGATGTATATTTTTTTCTTAAATCAAAACTTGAGTTTTCACTTTCCCTTCATCTTGTTAACAAAAAAAGAGATAAAAGGCAAATAGATCACAACAAAATGAAAGTTTTATATTTTATATATGGAAAGAATTTAAAGCAATAAACTAATATAAGTAAAGAAAATTTATTCACACACCACAAATGAACACAAAAGTTTTGTTATCCAAGTTTAGTAAATTCCACTAATTCAACTCTAATAGTTCTGAATTTTATAAGAAAGAGATTTTTCTACACATGTTTTAAAAATGGATATGCATGCATGAAACAAGTTAAAGCTGAAAATGACCTATGGATCCAAACCTTTTAAAGAGAATAACATTAAATTCTTTAGTGAACATGCGGTGGGATATTTACCCGAGTCAAACACGCCATTATTTTGCCCATTTTCATAAAGCTGACCAAACGATCATAGGTAATTGTAAAGTGATTTATCATGCGTAACGGGCTATATTTTGGTATGGAAAGACTTTTGGATTGGGAGTCAACACTCTGTTAAAAATTCCCAGCCTCCCCATTTTCCCGACAACTACAACACCTGATATATAAAAACTAAAAAGGGTTTACAATCCGTGAAAATTACAGACACTTTTTGGAAATATCCCTCTCTACATTTCTACATTGTGCATTCCCTTTTTAGATGTATAGTTTTTTGTTAAATCCAAACTTGAGTTTTCACTTTCCCTTCATCATATAAGCAAAAAACGAGATAAAAGGCAAATAGATGACAACAAAATGAAAATTTTAGGGTTTATGTATGGAAAGAATTTAAAGGAATAAACAAATGTAAGTAAAGAAAATTTATTCACACACCACAAATGAACACAAAACTTTTGTTATCCAAGTATGGGAAATTCTACAAGTTCAACCCTAATAGCTCGGAATTTTATATGAACGAGTTTTTTCTACACATGTTTTAAAAAATGGATAGGCATGCTTGAAACATTTTAAAGATAAAAATGACCTATGGATCCTAACTTTTTAAAGAGAATAACATTAAATTCTCAAGTGAACATGCGGTAGGATATTTACCCGAGTCAAACAAGCCATTATTTTGCCCATTTACAAAAAGCTGACCTAAAGATCACAGATTAGTGTAAAGTGATTTTTCATGCGTAATGGGCTATATTATTGTAAGGAATGACTTATGGACTGGAAGTCAAGACTCAGTTAAAAATTCCCTACCAACCCATTTTCCTGACGATTGTTGAACCTGATATATAAAAACTAAAAAGAGTTTACAATCCCTAAAAATTATAGACACTTTTTTGATTTATCTCTCTCTACATTTGTGCATTGTGCATTTCCATTTTAGATTTATACTTTTTTCATAAATAAAAACTTGAGTTTTCACTTTCCCTTCATCTCGTAAACAAATAAAGAGATAAAAGGCATATAGATCACAACAAAATAAAAATTTTAGAGTTTATGTATGGAAAAAATTTAAAGCAATAAAAAAATTTAAATAAAGAAAATTTATTCACACACCACAAATGAACACAAAAGTTTTTTTATCCAAGTTTGGGAAATTCCACTAGGTCAACCCTAATAGCTCAGAATTTTATAAGATATAGATTTTTCTACTCATGTTATAAAAAATGGATATGCATGCTTGACACATGTTAAAGATGAAAATGACCTATGGATCCTAACTTTTTAAAGAGAATAACATTAAATTCTCAAGTGAACATATGGTGGGATATTTACCTGAGTCAAACAAGCCATTATTTTGCCCTTTTACAAAAAGCTGACATAGCTATCTTAGATGATTGTAAAGTGATTTATCATGCGTAACGGGCTATATGTTTTTATGGAATGACTTATGGATTAGGAGTCACCACTCAGTGAAAAATCCCCCACCTCCCCCTTTTCCTGACGATTGCAAAACTTGTTATATAAAAACTAAAAAGAGTCTACATTTGTGCATTGTGCATTTCCATTTAAGATGTATACTTTTTTCTTAAATCAAAACTTGTGTTTTCACTTTCCCTTCATCTCATAAACAAAAAAAGAGAAAAAAGGCAAATAGATCACAACAAAATGAAAATTTTATAGTTTATGTACGGAAAGAATTTAAAAAAATTAAAAAATGTAAGTAAAGGAAATTTATTCACACACTACAAATGAACACAAAAGTTTTGGTATCCAAGTTAGGGAAATTCCACTTGTTTGACTCTAATAGCTCGGAATTTTAAAAGAAAGAGATTTTTCTACATATGTTTTAAAAAATGGATATGCATGCTTGAAATAAGTTAAAGATGCAAATGACCTATGGAGCCAAAGATTTTAAAGAGATTAACATTAAATTCTCAAGTGAACGTGTGGTGGGATATTTACCCGAGTCAAACAAGCCATTATTTTGCCCATTTACAAAAAGCTGACCTAATGATCATAGATGATTGGAAAGAACTTTATTATGTTTAACGGGCTATATTTTTGTATGGAAAGACTTATGGATTGGGAGTCAACACTTAGTTAAAAATCCCTCGCCTCCCCCTTTTCCTGACGACTGCAGAACCAGATATATAAAAACTAAAAAGAGTTTATAATCCCTAAAAATTACTGACACTTTTTGGAATTATCTCTCTCTACATTTGTGCATTGTGCATTTCCATTTTAAATGTATACTATTTTCATAAATCAAAACTTGATTTTTCACTTTCCCTTCATCTTGTAAACAAAAAAAGAGATAAAAGGCAAATAGACCACAAAAAAATGAAAATTTTAGGGTTTATGTATGGAAAAAATTTAAAGAAATAAACAAATATAAGTAAAGAAAATTTATTCACACACCAAAAATGAAAACAAATGTTTTGTTATCCAAGTTTGGGAAAAACCACTAGTTGAACCCTAATAGCTATGAATTTTATAAAGAAGAGATTTTTCTACACATGTTTTAAAAAATGGATAGGCATGCTTCAAATATGTTAAAGATTCAAATGACCTATGGATCCAAACCTTTTAAAGAGAATAACATTAAATTCTCAAGTGAACGTGCGATGGGATATTTACCCGAGTCAAACTAGCTATTATTTTTCCCATTTACAAAAAGCTGACCTATCGATCATAGATGACTGTAAAGTGATTTAACATGCGTAACGACTATTTTTTGTAAGGAATGACTTTTCGATTGGGAGTCAACACTCCGTTAAAAATCACCCACCCCCCCCTTTTCCCAACGATTACAAAACCTGATATACAATTTTTGGAATTATCTCTCCATACATTTGTGCATTGTGCATTTCCGTTTTAGAAGTATACTATTTCTTAAATCAAAACTTGACCTTTCACTTTCCCTTCTTCTCGTAAATAAAAAAAGAGATAAAAGGCAAATAGATCATAACAAAATGAAAATTTTAGGGTTTTTGTATGGAAATTATTTAAAGCAATAAAAAATGTAAGTAAAGAAAATTTATTCACACACCACAATTGAACACAAAAGTTTTGTTATCCAATTTTGGGAAATTCCACTACAACTCTAATAGCTCAGAATTTTATAAGAAAGAAATTTTTCTACACATGTTTTAAAACATAGATATGCATGCTTGAAACATGTTAAAGATGCAAATCACCTATGGATCCAAACCTTTTAAAGAGAATAACATTAAATTCTCAAGTGAACGTGCGGTGGGATATTTACCCGAGTCAAACAAGCCATTATTTTTCAGATTTACAAAAAGCTTACCTAACGATCATAGATCATTGTAAAGTAATTTATCATGCGTAACAGGCTATAGTTTTGTAAGGAATGACTTATGGATTGGGAGTCAACACTCAGTTAATAATCCCCTCCCTCCCCATTTTCCCAGCGATTGCAGAACCAGATATATGAAAAGTAAAAAGAGTTTACAATCCCTAAAAATTACATACACTTTTTTGGAATTATCTCTTTCTAAAGTTGTGCATTGTGCTTTTCCATTTTAGATGTATACTTTTTTCTTAAATCAAAACTTGAGTTTTCACTTTCCCTTCATCTCGTAAACAAAAAAAAAGATAAAAGGAAAATAGATCAGAACAAAATGAAAATTTTAGGGTTTATGTGAGGAAAGAATTGAAAGAAATAAAAAAATGTAAGTAAAGAAAATTTATTAACACAGCACAAATGAACACAAAAGTTTTGTTATCCATCTTTTGGAAATTCCACTAGTTCAACCCTAATAGCTCGGAATTTTATAAGAAAGAGACGTTTCTACACATGTTTTAAACAATGGATAGGCATGCTTGAAACATGTTAAGGATGAAAATGACCTTTGGATCCAAACCTTTTCAAGAGAATAACATTAAATTCTCAAGTGAACGAGCGTTGGGATATTTACACGAGTCAGACAAGCCATTATTTTGCCCATTTACAAAAAGCTGACCTAACAATCATAGATGATTTTAAAGTGATTTTTCATGCGTAAAGAGCTATATTTTTGTAACGAATGACTTATGGATTGGGAGTCAACACTCCATTGAAAATCCCTCGCCTCCTCCTTTTCCCGACGATTGCAGAACCTGATATATAAAAACAAAAAAGAGTCTACAATCCCTAAAAATTACAGACACTTTTTGGAATTATCTCTCTCTACATTTGTGTAGTGTGCATTTCCATTTTAGATGTATACTTTTTTCTTAAATCAAAACTTGTGTTTTGACTTTCCCTTCATCTTGTAAACAAAAAAAGAGATAAAAGGAAATCGATCACAACGAAATGAAAATTTTAGGGATTTTGTATGGAAAGAAGTTAAAGCAATAAAAAAAAGTAAGTAAAGAAAATTTATTCACACAACAGAAATGAACACAAAAGTTTTGTTATCCAAGTTTGGGAAATTCCACTAGTTCAACCCTAGTAGCTCGGAATTTTATAGGAAAGAGACGTTTGTACACATGTTTAAAAAAATGGATAGGCATGCTTGAAACATGTTAAAGATGGAAATGACCTATGGATCCAAACCTTTTAAAGAGAATAACATTAAATTCTCACGTGAACGAGCGTTGGGATATTTACTCGAGTCAAACAAACCATTATTTTGCCCATTTAAAAAAAGCTGACCGAGCGATCATTGATGATTGTAAAGTTATTTATCAAGCGTAATGGGCTATATTCTTGTAAGGAATGCCTTATGGATTGGGACTTAACACTCTGTTAAAAATCCGTCGCCACCTCTTTTTCTCGACGATTGCAGAACCTGATATATAAGAACTAAAAAGAGTTTACATTGCCTAAAAATTACAGACACTTTTTGGAATTATCTCTGTCTACATTTGGGCATTATGCATTTCCATTTTAGATGTATACTTTTTTCTTAAATAAAAACTTGAGTTTTGACTTTCCCTATATCTCGTAAACAAAAAAGAGATAAAAGGTAAATAGATCACAACAAAATGAAAATTTTTGGGATTTTGAATGGAAAGAATTTAAAGCAATTGAAAAATTTAAAGAAAAATTATTCACACACCAAAAATATACACAAGTTTTGTTATCCGATTTTGGGACATTCCATTAGTTCAGCCCTTATAGCTCGGAATTTTATACGAAAGAGATTTTTCTTCAAAGGTTTTAAAAAATTGATATGCATGCTTGAAACATGTTAAAGATGCAAGTGACCTATGGATCCAAACCTTTTAAAGTGAATAACATTAAATTCCCAAGTGAACGTGCGATGGGATATTTACCCGAGTGAAACAAGCCATTATTTTGCCCGTTTAGAAAAAGCTGACCTAACGATCATAGATGATTGTAAAGTAATTTATCATGCGTAACAGGCTATATTTTTTTAAGGAATGAATTATGGATTGGGAGTCAACACTCAGTTAAAAATCGCCCGCCTCACTATTTTCCCGACGATTGAAGAACCTGATATATAAAAACTAAAAAGAGTTTACAATCCCTAAAACTTACAGAAATATTTTTGGAATTATCTCTTTCTACATTTGTGCATTGTGCATTTCCATTTTAGCTGTATACTTTTTTCTTCAATCAAAACTTGAGTTTTCAGTTTCCCATCATCTCGTAAACCAAAAAAAGAGATAAAAGGCAACTAGAACACAACAAAATGTAAAATTTAGGGTTTTTGTATGGAAAGATTTTAAAGAAATAAAACAACGTAAGTAAAGAAAATTTATTCACACACCAAAATTGAACAGAAAAGTTTTGTCATCAAATTTTAGGAAATTCCACTAGTTCTACTCTAATAGATCGGAATTTTATAAGAAAGAAATATTTTGACACATGTTTTAAAAAATGGATATGCATGCTTGAAACATGTTAACGATGCAAATGACCTATGGATCCAAACCTTTTAAAGAAAATAACTTTGAATTCTCAAGTGCACGTGCGGTGGGATATTTAACCGAGTAAAACAAGCAATTATTTTGCCCATTTACAAAAAGCTGACCTAACAATCATAGACGATTGTAAAGTAATTTATCATGCATACGGGCTAAATTTTTGTAAGGAATGACTTATGGGTTGGTAGTCAACACTCAGTTAAAAATCCCTAGCCTCCCCCTTTTCCCGGCGATTGCAGAACCTGATTTATAAAAACTAAAAAGAGTTTAAAATCCTTAAAAATTATAGACACTTTTTTTGGAATTATCTCTCTCTAAATTTGTGCATTGTGCATTTCCATTTTAGATGTATACTTTTTTCTTAAATCAAAACTTGATTTTTCACTTTCCCTTCATCTCGTAAACAAAAAAAAAAGATAAAAGGAAAATAGATCAGAACACAATGAAAATTTTAGGGTTTATGTGAGGAAAGAATTGAAAAAAATAAAAAAATTAAAGTAAAGAAAATTTATTAACACAGCACAAATGAACACAAAAGTTTTGTTATCCATCTTTTGGAAATTCCACTAGTTCAACCCTAATAGCTCGGAATTTTATAAGAAAGAGACGTTTCAACACATGTTTTAAATAATGGATAGGCATGCTTGAAACATGTTAAGGATGAAAATGACCTTTGGATCCAAACCTTTTAAAGAGAATAAGATTAAATACTCAAGTGAATGAGCATCGGGATATTTACACGAGTCAAACAACCCATTATTTTGCCCATTTACAAAAAGCCGACCTAACGATCATAGACCATTTTAAAGTGATATTTCATGCGCAACGGGCTATATTTTTGTAAGGAATGACTTATGGATTGGGAGTCAACACTCCGTTAAAAATTCCCCGCCTCCTCCTTTTCCCGACAAATGCAGAACCTGATAAATGAAAACTAAAAAGAGTCTACAATCCCTAAAAATTACAGACACTTTTTGGAATTATCTCTCTCTACATTTGGGTAGTGTGCATTCCCATTTTAGATGTATACTTTTTTCTTAAATCAAAACTTGTGTTTTGACTTTCCCTTCATCTCGTAAACAAAAAAAGGGATAAAAGGAAAATCGATCACAACAAAATGAAAATTTTAGAGATTTTTTAAGGAAAGAATTTAAAGCAATAGAAAATTGTAAGTAAAGAAAATTTATTCACACAGCACAAATGAACACAAAAGTTTTGTTATCCAAGTTTGGGAAATTCCACTAGTTCAACCCTAATAGCTCGGAATTTTATAAGAAAGAGACGTTTCTACACATGTTTTAAAAAAGGGATAGGCATGCTTGAAACATGTTAAAGATGGAAATGACCTATGGATCCAAACCTTTTAAAGAGAATACCATTAAATTCTCAAGTGAACGAGCGTTGGGATATTTACTCGAGTCAAACAAGCCATTATTTTGCCAATTTGCAAAAAGCTGACCTAGCGATCATTGATGAATGTAAAGTGATTTATCATGCGTAACGGGCTATATTTTTGTAAGGAATGACTTATGGATTGGGATTCAACACTCCATTAAAAATCCGTGGCCTCGTCCTTTTCCAAACGATTGCAGAACCTGGTATATAAAAACTAAAAAGAGTTTACATTCGCTAAAAATTATAGACACTTTTTTGAATTATATCTCTCTACATTTGTGCATTATGTATTTCCATTTTGGATGTATACTTTTTTCTTAAATAAAAACTTGAGTTTTGACTTTCCCTATCTCTCGTAAACAAAAAAAAGATATAAAAGGCAAAAAGATCACAACAAAATGAAAATTTAAGGGATTTTGTATGGAAAGAATTTAAAGCAATTGAAAATTTTAAGTAAAGAAAATTTATTCACACACCACAAATGAACATAATTTTTGTTATCCGATTTTGGGACATTCCATTAGTTCAACACTAATAGCTCGGAATTTTATACGAAAGAGATTTTTCTTCACAGGTTTTAAAAAATGGATATGCATGCTTGAAACATGTTAAAGATGCAAGTGACCTATGGATCCAAACCTTTTAAAGTGAATAACATTAAATTCTCAAGTGAACGTGCGGTGGGATATTTACCCGAGTGAAACAAACAATTATTTTTCCCATTTGGAAAAAGCTGACCTAATGATCATAGATGATTGTAAAGTAATTTATCGTACGTAACGGGCTATATTTTTGTAAGGAATAACTTATGGATTGAGATTCAACACTCAGTTAAAAATCCCCCGCCTCACTATTTTCCCGATGATTGAAGAACCTCATATATAAAAACTAAAAAGAGTTTACAATCCCTAAAAATTACAGAAACCTTTTTGGAATTATCTCTTTCTACATTTGTGCATTGTGCATTTCTACTTTAGATGTATACTTTTTTCATAAATCAAAACTTGATTTTTCACTTTCCCTTCAGCTCGTAAACAAAAAAAGAGATAAAAGGCAACTAGAACACAACAAAATGTAAAATTTAGGGTTTTTTTATGGAAATAATTTAAAGCAATAAAAAAACGTAACTAAAGAAAATTTGTTCACACACCACAATTGAACAGAAAAGTTTTGTCATCCAATTTTAGGAAATTCCACTAGTTCTACCGTAATAGATTGGAATTTTATTAGAAAGAAATATTTTGACACATGTTTTAAAAAATGGATATGTATGCTTGAAACATCTTAATGATGCAAATTACCTATGGATCCAAACCTTTTAAAGAAAATAACATTGAATTCTCAAGTGCACGTGCGGTGGGATATTTACCCGAGTCAAACAAGCCATTATTTTGCCCATTTACAAAAAGCTGACCTAACGATCATAGATGATTGTAAAGTAATTTATCATGCATAACGGGCTAAATTTTTGTAAGGAATGACTTATGGATTGGGAGTCAACACTCAATAAAAAATCATCCGCCTCCCCCTTTTCCCGGCGATTGCAGAACCTGATTTATAAAAACTAAAAGGACTTTAAAATCCTTAAAAATTACAGACACTGTTTTTGGAATTATCTCTCTCTAAATTTGTGCATTTTTCATTTCCATTTTTTATGTATGCTTTTTTCTTTAATCAAAACTTGAGTTTTCACTTTCCCTTCATCTCGTCAACAAAAAAAGAGATAAAAGGCAAATAGGTCACAACAAAATGAAACTTTTAGAGTTTATGTATGGAAAAATTAAAAGCAATAAACAAATGTAAGAAAATAAAATTTATTCACATAACAGAAAAGAACACAAAAGTTTTGTTATCCAAGTTTGGGAAATTCCACTAAATCAACCCTAATAGCTTGGAATTTTATAAGAAAGAGATTTTTCTACACATGACTTAAAAAATGGGTAGGCATGCTTGAAACTTATTAAAGATGCAAATGACCTATTGATCCAAACCTTTTAAAGAGAATAACATTAAATTCTCAAGTGCACGTGCGATGGGATATTCACCCAAGTCAAACAAGCCATTATTTTGCCCATTTAAAAAAAGCTAACCTAACGATCTTCGATGATTGTAATGTGATTTATCATACTTAACGGGCTATAGTTTTTTTTTGAAAGACTTATGAATTGGGATTCAACACTCAGTTAAAAATCCCCCGCCTCCCCCTTTTCTTGACGATTGCATAACCTGATATACAAAAACTAAAAAAAGTTTAGAATCCCTAAAAATTACAGACACTTTTTTGAATTATCTCTCTCTACATTGTGCATTGTGCATTTCCATTTTAGATCTATACATTTTTCTTAAATCAAAACTTGAGTTTTCACTTTCCCTTCATCTCGTAAACAAAAAAAGAGATAAAAGGCAAAAAGACCACAAAAAAATGAAAATTTTAGGGTTTATGTATGGAAATAAATTAAAGCAATAAAAAAATGTAAGTGAAGAAAAATTATTCACACACCACAAATGAACACAAAAGTTTTGTTACCAAAGTTTGGGAAATTCCACTAGTTCAACCCTAATTGCTCTGAATTTTATAAGGAAGAGATTTTTTTACACATGTTTTAAAAAATGGATAGGCATGCTTGAAACATGTAAAAGATTCAAATGACCTATGGATCCAAACCTTTTAAAGAGAAGAACATTAAATCCTCATGTAAAAGTGTGTTGGGATATTTACCCGAGTCAAACAAGCCATTATTTTGCTCATTCACAAAAAGTTGACCTATCTATCTTAGATGATTGTAAAGTGATTTAATATGCGTAATGGCTATTTTTTTTGTAAGGAATCACTTTAGATTTGGAGTCAACACTCCATTAAAAATCACCCGCTTCCCCCTTTTCCCGATGATTGCAGAACCTAATATGAAAAAACTAAAAAGATTTTACAAACACTTAAAATTTCAGACAATTTTGGGAATTATCTCTCTGTACATTTTTGCATTGTGCATTTCCTTTTTAGATGTATACCTTCTCTTGAATCAAAACTTGGGTTTTCACTTTGCCTTCATCTTGTAAACAAAAAAAGAGATAAAAGGCAAGTAGATCAGAACAAAATGAAAATTTTAGGGTTTATGTGTGAAAGGAATTGAAAGCAATAAAAAAATGTAAGTAAAGAAAATTTATTCACATAGCACAAATGAACACAAAAGTTTTGTTATCCATGTTTTGGAAATGCCACAAGTTCAACCCTAATAGCTCGGAATTTTGTAAGAAAGAGACATTTCTACACATGTTTTAAACAATGGATAGGCATGCTTGAAACATGTTAAAGATGCAAATGACATTTGGATCCAAACCTTTTAAAGAGAATAACATTAAATTCTCAAGTGAACGCGCGTTGGGATATTTACACGAGTCAAACAAGCCATTATTTTGCCCATTTACAAAAAGCTGACCTAACGATCATAGATGATTGTAAAAGTGATTTTTCATGCGTAACAGGCTAAATTTTTGTAAGGAATGACTTTGGATTGGGAGTCAACACTCCGTTAGAAATCCCCCGCTTCCTCTTTTTCCCGACAAATGCAGAACCTGATATATAAAAACTAAAAAGAGTCTACAATCCCTAAAATTACAAACACCTTTTGGAATTATCTCTCTCTACATTTGTGTAGTGTGCATTTCCATTTTAGATGTATACTTTTTTCTTAAATCAAAACTTGTGTTTTGGCTTTCCTTTCATCTCGTAAACAAAAAAAGAGATAAAAGCCAAATAGATGACAACAAAATGAAAATTTAAGGAATTTTGTATCGAAAGAATTTAAAGTAATAGAAAAATGTAAGTAAAGAAAATTTGTTCACACAGCACAAATGAACACAAAAGTTTTGTTATCCAAGTTTGGGAAATTCCACTAGTTCAACCCTAATAGCTCGGAATTTAATAAGAAAGAGACGTTTCTACACATGTTTTAAAAAATGGATAGGCATGCTTGAAACATGTTAAAGATGGAAATGACTTATTGATCCAAACCTGTTAATGAGAATAACATTAAATTCTCAAGTGAACGAGCATTGGGATATTTACTCGAGTCAAACAAGCTATTATTTTGCCCATTTACAAAAAGTTGACCTAGCGATCATAGATGATTGTAAAGTGATTTATCATGCATAACGGGCTATATTTATGTAATGAATGACTTATAGATTGGGAGTCAACACTCCGTTAAAAATCCCTCGCTTCCTCCTTTTCCCGACGATTATAGAACCAGGTATATAAAAACTAAAAAGTTATTACAATCCATAAAAATTACATAATGTATTGGAATTATCTCTCTCTACATTTGTGCATTGTGCATTTCCATTTTCAATGTATACTTTTTTCTTAAATCAAAACTTGAGTTTTCATTTTCCCTTCATCTCGTCAACAAAAAAAAAGATTAAAGGCGAATAGATCACAACAAAATGAAAATTTTAGAGTTTATGAATGGAAAAAATTAAAAGCAATAAACAAAATTAAGTAAATAAAATTTATTCACAAAACAGAAATGAACACAAAAGTTTTGTTATCCAAGTTTGGGAAATTCCACTAAATCAACCCTAATAGCTTGGAATTTTATAAGAAAGAGATTTTTCTACACATGATTTAAAAAAATGGATAGGCATGCTAGAAACATGTTAACGATGCAAATGACCTATTAATCCAAACCTTTTAAAGAGAATAACATTAAATTCTGAAGTGCACGTGCGGTGGGATATTTAGCCGTGTCAAAAAAGCAATTATTTTGCCCATTTAAAAAAAGTTGACCTAATGATCTTAGATGATTGAAATGTGATTTCTCAGACTTAATAGGCTATAGTTTTTTATTCTAAAGACTTATGGATTGGGATTCAACACTCAGTTAAAAACCCCCTGCCTCCCCCTTTTCTTGACGATTGCAGAACCTGATATAAAAAAACTAAAAAGAGTTTACAATCCCAAAAAATTACAGACACTTTTTGGAATTATCTCTCTCTACATTGTGCATTGTACATTTCCATTTTAGATGTATACTTTTTTCTTATATCAAAACTTGAGTTTTCACTTGCCCTTCATGTTGTAAACAAAAAAAGAGATAAAAGGCAAAAAGACCACAAAAAAATTAAAATTTTAGGGTTTATGTCTAGAAAGAATTTAAAGAAAAAAAAATGTACGTAAAGAAAATTTATTCACACACCACAAATGAACACAAAGTTTTGTTATCAAGTTTGGGAAATTCCACTTGTTCAACCCTAATAGCTCTGAATTTTATTAGGAAGAGATTTTTCTACACATGTTTTAAAAAATGGATAGGCATGCTTGAAACATGTTAAAGATTCAAATGACCTATGGATCCAAACCTTTTAAAGAGAAGAATATTAAATTCTCAAGTAAACGTGCGTTGGGATATTTACCCGAGTCAAACAAGCCATTATTTTGCCCTTTTAAAAAAAGCTGACCTATCGATCATAGATGATTGTAAAGTGATTTAACATGCGTAATGGCTATTTTTTTTATAAGGAATGACTTTTCGGTTGGGAGTCAACACTCCGTTAAAAATCACCCGCCTCCCCCTTTTCCCGACAATTGCTGATATGTAAAAACTAATAAGTGTTTACAAACCCTAAAAATTTCAGATAATTTTTGGAATTATCTCTCTGTGCATTTGTGCATTGTGAATTTCCGTTTTAGATGTGTACTTTTTCTTAAATAAAAACTTGAGTTTTCACTTTCCCTTCATCTCCTAAACAAAAAAAAAAAGAGATAAAAGGGAAATAGATCACAACAAATGAAAATTTTAGGGTTTTTGTATGGAAATAATTTAAAGCAATAAAAAAATTTAATTTAATAAAATTTATTCACACGCCACAATTGAACACAAAAGTTTTGTTATCCAATTTTGGGAAATTCCACTAGTTCAACCCTAATAGCTCGGAATTTTATAAGAAAGAAATTTTTCTACATTGTTTTAAAAAATGGATATGCGTGCTTGAAACATGTTAAAGATGCAAATCACCTATGGATCCAAACCTTTTAAAGAGAATAATATTAAATTCTCAAGTGAACGTGCGGTGAGATATTTACCTGAGTAAAACAAGCCATTATTTTGCACATTTACCAAAAGCTGACCTAACGATCATCGATGATTGTAAAGTAATTTATCATGCGTAACGGGCTATATTTTTTGTAAGGAATGACTTATGGATTGGGAGTCGACACTCAGTTAAAAATCCCATGCCTCCCCATTTTCCCGGCGATTGCGGTACCAAATATATGAAAACTAAAAAGAGTTTACAATCACTAAAAATTACAGACACATTTTTGGAATTATCTCTTTCTACATTTGTGCATTGTGCTTCTCCATTTTAGATGTATACTTTTTTCTTAAATCAAAACTTGAGTTTTCATTTTTCCTTCATCTCATAAAAAAAAAAGAGATAAAAGCCAAATAGATCAGAAAAAAATGAAAATTTTAGGGTTTATGTGTGGAAAGAATTGAAAGCAATAAAAAAATGTAAGCAAAGAAAATTTATTCACACAGGACAAATGAACACAAAATTTTTGTTATCCATGTTTTGGAAATTCCACTAGTTCAACCATAATAGCCCGGAATTTTATAAAAAAGAGACGTTTCTACACATGTTTTAAAAAATGGATAGGCATGCTTGAAACATGTTAAAGATGGAAATGACCTATGGATCCAAACCTTTTAAAGAGAATAACATTAAATTTTCAAGTGAACGAGCGTTGGGATATTTACTCGAGTCAAACAAGCCATTATTTTGCCCATTTACAAAAAGCTGACCTAACAATCATAGATGATTGTAAAGTGATTTATCATGCGTAACGGGCTATATTTTTGGAAGGAATGACTTATGGATTGGGAGTCAACACTCTATTAAAAATCTCTCGCCTCCTTTTCCCGACGATTGCAGAACCTAATATATAAAAACTAAAAATAGTTTAAAATCCTTAAAAATTACTGACACTTTTTGCAATTATCTCTCTCTTCATTTGTGCATTGTGCCTTTCCATTTTAGATGTATACTTTTTTCTTAAATAAAAACTTGATTTTTGACTTTTCCTTCATCTTGTAAACAAAAAAAGAGATAAAAGGCAAATAGATCACAACAAAATCAAAATTTTAGGGATTTTGTATGGAAAGAATTTAAAGCAAATTAAAAATGTAAGGAAAGAAAATTTATTCACACACCACAAATGAACACAAGTTTTGTTATCCAATTTTGGGACATTCCATTAGTTCAACCCTAATAGCTCGGAATTTTATAAGAAAGAGAGTTTTCTAAACATGTTTTAAAAAATGGATATGCATGCTGGAAACATGTTGAAGATGCAAGTGACCAATGGATCCAAACCTTTTAAAGTGAATATCATTAAATTCCCAAGTGAACGTGTGGTGGGATATTTACCTGAGTCTAATAAGCCATTATTTTGCCTATTTACAAAAATCTGACCTAACGATCATAGATAATTGTAAACTGATTTATCATGCGTAACGGGCTTTATTTTTTTAAGGAATGACTTATGGATTTGGAGTCAACACTCCGTTAAAAATCCCTCGTCTCCTCTTTTTCCCCACGATTGTGGAACCTAATATATAAAACAAAAAAGAGTTTACAATCCCTAAAAATTTCTGAGACGTTTGGAATGATCTCTCTCTACATTTGTGCATTGTGCATTTCCATTGTAGATGTATACTTTTTTCTTAAATAAAAACTTGAATTTTGACTTTCCCTTCATCTCGTAAATGAAAAAAGAGATAAAAGGAAAATAGATCACAGCAAAATGAAAATTTTAGGCATTTTGTATGGGTAGAATTTAAAGCAAATGAAAAATGTAAATAAAGAAAATTTATTCACACACCACAAATGAACACAAGTTTTGCTATCAAATTTTGGGACATTCCATTAGTTCAACCCTAATAGCTCGGAATATTCATTTGAAAGAGATTTTTCTACACATGTTTTAAAAAATGGATATACATGCTTGAAACATGTTAAAGATGCAACTGACCTATGGATCCAAACCTTTTAAAATGAATAACATTAAATTCTCAAGTGAACGCGCGGTAGGATATTTAGCCGAGTGAAACAAGCCATTATTTTTCCCATTTAGAAAAAGCTGACCTAACGACCATAGATGATTGTAAAGTAATTTATCATGTGTAACGGGCTATATTTTTTTAAGGAGTGACTTATGGATTGGGAGTCAACACTAAGTTAAAATCCCCTGCCTCCCCATTTTCCCAACGATTGAAGAACTTGATATATAAAAAATAAAAAGAGTTTACAATCCCTAAAAATTACAGACACTTTTTCTGAATTATCTCTTTCTACATTTGTGCATTGTGCATTTCCATTTTAGATGTATTCTTTTTTCTTAAATCAAAAATTGAGTTTTCACTTTCCCTTCATCTTGTAAATAAAAAAAGAGATAAAAGGCAACTAGAACACAACAAAATGAAAACTTTAGGGTTTTTGTATGGAAAGAATTTAAAACAATAAAAAAACGTAAGTAAAGAAAATTTATTCACACACCACAATTGAAGACAAAAGTTTTGTTATCCAAATTTGGGAAATTCCACTAGTTCAACCCTAATTGCTCGGAATTTGATAAGGAAGTGATTTTTCTACGCATGTTTTAAAAAATGGATATGCATGCTTCAAACATGTTAAAGAAGCAAATGACCTATGGATCCAAACCATTTAAAGAGGATATCATTAAATTCCCAAGTGAACGTGGGGTGGGATATTTACCCAAGTCTAACAAGCCATTATTTTTCCTATTTACAAAAAGCTGACCTAACGATCATTGATGATTGTAAACTGATTTATCATAAGTAACAGGCTATATTTTTGTAAGGAATGACTTATTGATTGGGAGTCAACACTCAGTTAAAAATCCCCCGCCTCCCCATTTTCCCGATGATTGAAGAATCTGATATATAAAATCTAAAAAGATTTTACAATCCCTAAAAATTACAGATACTTTTTTGTAATGATCTCTTTCTACATTTGTGGATTGTGCATTTCTATTTTAGATGTATTCTTTTTTCTGAAATCAAAAATTGAGTTTTCACTTTCCCTTCATCTCGTAAACAAAAAAAGAGATAAAAGGCAACTAGAACACAACAAAATGAAAAATTTAGGTTTTTTTTATGGAAAGAATTTAAACCAATAAAAAAACATAAGTAAAGAAAATTTATTCACACACCACAATTGAACACAAAAGTTTTGTTATCCAATTTTAGGAAATTCCACTAGTTCAACCCTAATAGATTGGAATTTTATAAGAAAGAAATATTTTGACACATGTTTTAGAAAATGGATATGCATGCTTGAAACATGTTAACGATGCAAATGACCTAGGGATCCAAACCTTTTATAGAAAATAACATTGAATTCTCAAGTGCACATGCAGTGGGATATTTACCCAAATCAAACAAGCCATCATTTTGCCCATATACAAAAAGTTGACCTAACAATCATAGATGTTTGTAAAGTAATTTATCATGCTTAATGGGCTAAATTTTTGTAAGGAATTACTTATGGATTGGGAGTCAACACTCAGTTAAAAATCCCCCGCCTCCCCCTTTTCCCAACGATTGCAGAACCTGATTTATAAAAACTAAAAAGAGTTTACAATCCCTAAAAATTACAGACACTTTTTTATGAATTATCTCTCTCTACATTTGTGCATTGTGCATTTCCATTTTCGATGTATACTTTTTTCTTAAATCAAAACTTGAGTTTTCACTTTCCCTTCATCTCGTCAACAAAAAAAGAGATTAAAGGCGAATAGATCACAACAAAATGAAACTTTTAGAGTTTATGTATGGAACAAATTCAAAGCAATAAACAAATGTAAGAAAAGAAAATTTATTCACACAACAGAAATGAACACAAATTTTTTGTTATCCAAGTTTGGGAAATTCCACTAAATCAACCCTAATAGCTCAGAATTTTATAAGAAAGAGATTTTCTACACATGATTTAAAAAATGGATAGGCATGCTAGAAACATGTTAAAGATGCAAATGAACTATTGATCCAAACCTTTTAAAGAGAATAACATTAAATTCTCAAGTGCACGTGCGGTGGGATATTTACCCTAATCAAACAAGCCATTATTTTGCCCATTTAAAAAAAGCTGACCTAACGATCTTATATGATTGTAATGTGATTTATCATACTTAATGGGCTATAGTTTTGTATTGAAAGACTTATGGATTGGCATTCAACACTCAGTTAAAAATCCTCCGCCTCCCCATTTTCTTGACGATTGTAAAACCTGATATATAAAAACTAAAAAGAGTCTACAATCCCTAAAAATTACAGACACATTTTGGAATTATCTCTCTCTACATCGTGCATTGTGCATTTCCATTTTAGATGTATACTTTTTTCTTAAATCAAAACATGAGTTTTCACTTTCCCTTCATCCCGTAAACAAAAAAAGATATAGAAGACAATTAGATCACAACAAAATGAAAATTTTAGGGTTTATGTATGGAAAGAATTTAAAGCAGCAAACAAATGTAAGTAGAGAAAATTTTTTCATACACCACAAATGAACACAAAAGTTTTCTTATCCAAGTTTGGAAAATTTCACTAGTTCAACCCTAATAGCTCAGAATTTTATAAGAAAGAGATTTTTCTGCACATGTTTTCAAAAATGGATAGGCATGCTTGAATCATGTTAACGATGCAAATGTCCTATGGATCCAAACCTTTTAAAGAGAATAACATTAAATTCTCAAGTGAGCGTGCATTGGGATATATACTCGAGTCAAACAAGATATTGTTTTACCCATTTACAAAAAGCTGACCTAATGATCATAGATGATTCTAAAGTGATTTATCATGCGTAACAACATTATTTTTGTAAGGAATGAGTTATGGATTGGGAGTAAACACTCCGTTAAACATCTCCCGCCTCCCCCTTTTCCCTAAGATTGCAGAACCTGATATATAAAAACGAAAAAGAGTTTACAAAACCTAAACATTACATACACTTTTTGGATTTAACTCTCTCTAAAATTGTGCATTGTGCTTTTCCATTTTAGATGTATACTTTTTTCTTGAATCAAAACTTGAGTTTTCATTTTCCCTTCATCTCGTAAACAAAAAAAGAGATAAAAGGCAAATAGATCACAAGAAAATGAAAATTTTTGTATGGAAAGAATTTAAAGCAATAAACAAATGTAAGTGAATAAAATTTATTCACACACCACAAATGAACACAAAAGTTTTTTAATCCAATTTGTGCAAATTCCACTAGTTCATCCCTAATAGTTCGAAATTTTATAAGAAAGAGATTTTTCTATACATGTTTTAAAAAATGGCTAGGCATGCTTGTAACATATTAAATATGTAAATGACCTATGGATCCAAACCTTTTAAAGAGAATAGCATGAAATTCTCAAGTGAATGTGCGATGAGATATTTACCGGAGCAAAACAAGCCATTATTTTCCCCATTTACAAAAAGCTGACCTAACAATCATAGATGATTGTAAAGTGTAACGGGCTATATTTTTTTAAGGAAATACTTATGGATTGGGAGTCAACACTCAGTTAAAAATCCTCCACCTCCCCCTTTTCCCTACAATTATGAACCTGATATATAAAAACTAAAAAGAGTTTAAAATCCCTAAAATTTACAGACACTTTTTGGAATTATCTCTCTCAACATTTGTGCATTGTGCACTTCCATTTTAGATGTATAATTTTTCCATAAATTACAACTAAAGTTTTCACTTCCCTTTCAACTCGTAAACAAAAAAAGAGATAAAAGGCAAAAATATCGCAACAAAATGAAAATTTCAGAGTTTATGTGTAGAAAGAATTTAAAGCTACAATGAATTTAAGTAAAGAAAATTTATTCGCACACCACAAATGAACACAAGTTTTGTGATCCAAGTTTGGGAAATTCCACTAGTTCAACCCTAGTAGCTCGGAATTTTATAAGAAAGAGATTTTTCTACACATGTTTTAAAATATGGATAGGCATGCTTGAAACATGTTAAAGATGCAAATGTACTATGCATCCAAACCTTTTAAAGATAATAACATTAAATTCTGAAGTGAACATGCGTAGGGATATTTACCCGAGTCAAACAAGCCATTATTTTGCCCATTAAGAAAAAGCTGACCTAACGATCATAGATGATTGTAAATTAATTTATCATGCGTAACGGGTTATATTTTTGTAAGGAATGACTTATGGATTGGAAGTCAACACTCTGTTAAAAATCCCCTGCCTCCCCCTTTTCCTGACGATTGCTGAACCTGATATATAAAAACTAAAAAGAGTTCACAATCCCTAAAAATTACATATACGTTTTGGAACTATCTCTCTCTACATTTGCATATTGTGGATTTCCATTTTAGATGTACACTTTTTTCTTAAATCAACACTTGAGTTTTTACTTTACCTTAATCTTGTAAACCAAAAAAGAGATAAAAGGCAAATAGATCACAACAAAATGATAATTTTAAAGTCTATTTATGGAAAGAATTTAAAGCAATAAACAAATGTAAGTATGGATCATTTATTCACACACCACAAATGAGTAAAAATGTTTTGTTATCCAAGTTTGGGAAATTCCACTAGTTCAACCCTAATAGCTCGGAATTTTAATAGCAAAAGATTTCTCTACATATGTTTTAAAAAATGGATATGCGTGCTTGAAACATGTTAAAGATGCAAATGACCTATGGATCCAAACCTTTTAATGAGAATAACATTAAATTCTCAAGTGAATGTGCGGTGGAATATTTACCGGAGTCAAACAAGCCATTACTTTGCCCATTTAAAAAAGCTGACCTAACGATCATAGATGATTGTAAAGTGATTTATCATGTGTAACGGTCTATATTTTTGTAAGGAATGACTTATGGATTGGGAGTCAACACTCAGTTAAAAATCCTCCGCCTCCCCCTTTTCCCGACGATTGCAGAACCTGTTATATAAAAACTAATAAGAGTTTACAATCCCTAAAAATTATAGACACTTTTTGGAATTATCTCTCTCTACATTTGTGCACTATGCATTTTAATTTTAGATGTATACTTTTTTCTTAAATACAAACTTGAGTTTTCACTTTTCCTTCATCTCGTAAAAGAAAACAGAGATAAAAGGCAAATAGATCACAACAAAATGAAAATTTTAGGGTTTATGTATGGAAAGAATTTAAAGATGGGCATGCTTGAAAAGTGTTAAAGATGCAAATGACCTATGGATCCAAACCTTTTTAAGAGAATCACATTGATTTCTCAAGTGCACGTGCGGTGGGATATTTACCCGTGTAAAACAAGCCATTATTTTGCCAAATTAAAAAAGTTGACCTAACGATCATAGATGATTGTAAAGTGATTTATCATGCGTAATGGGCTATATTTTTGTATGGAAAAACTTATGAATTGGGAGTCAACACTCAGTTAAAAATCTCCCGCCTCCCCGTTTTCTTGACGAATGAAGAATGTGATATATAAAAACTAAAAAGAGTTTGGAATCCCTAAACATTGGAGAAACTTTTTGGAATGATCTCTCTCTACATTTGTGCATTGTGCATTTCCGTTTTAGATGTATACTTTTTTCTTAAATAAAAACTTGAGTTTTCACTTTCCCTTCCTCTCGTAAAAAAAAAAGAGGTAAAAGGCAAATAGATCACAAGAAAAAGAAAAATTTAGGGTTTTTGTATGGAAAGAATTTAAAGCAATAAACCAATTTAAGTAAATAAAATTTACTCACACACCACAAATGAGCACAAAAGTTTTGTTATCCAATTTTGGCAAATTCCACTAGTTCAACCCTAAGAGCTCAGAATTTTATAAGAAAAAGATTTTTCTACACATGTTTTAAAAAATGGATAGGCATGCTTGTAACATGTTAAAGATGCAAATGACCTATGGATCCAAACCTTTTAAAGAGAATAGCATTAAATTCATAAGTGAACGTGCGGTGGAATATTTACCCGAGTCAAACAAGCCATTATTTTGCCATTTACAAAAAGCTGACCTAACGATCATAGATGATTGTAAAGTGTAATAGGCTATATTTTTGTAAGGAAAGACATATGGATTGGGAATCAACACTCAGTTAAAAATCCCCCACCTCCCCCTTTCCCTACGATTGCAGAACCCAATAAATAAAAACTAAAAATAGTTTACAATCCCTAAAAATTACAGACACTTTTTGGAATTATCTCTCTCTACATTTGTGCACTGTGCATTTCCATTTTAGAGGTATACTTTTTCCTTAAATTAAAACTAGTGTTTTCACTTCCCTTTCATCTTGTAAACAAAAAAAGAGATAAAAGGCTAACAAATAGAAAATTTTAGAGTTTATGTATGGAAAAAATTTTAAGCTATAATGAATGTAAGTAAAGAAAATTAATTCACACACCACAAAAGAACACAAATGTTTTGTTATCCAAGTTTGGGAAATTCCACTAGTTCAACTCTAATAGCTCGAATTTTTATTAAAAAGAGATTTTTCTACACATGTTTTAAAATATGGATAGCCATGCTTGAAACATGTTAAATATGCAAATGTACTATGGATCCAAAACTTTTAAAGATAACAACATTAAATTCTCAAGTGAACATGCATTTGGATATTCACCCGAGTCAAACAAGCCATTATTTTGCCCATTTAGAAAAAGCTGACCAAACTATCAGAGATGATTGTAAAGTAATTTATCATGCATAACGGGTTAAATTTTTGTAAGGAGTGTGTTATGGATTGGGAGTCAACACTCCGTTAAAAATTCCCCGCCTCCCCCTTTTCCTAATGATTGCAGAACCTGATATATAAAAACTAAAAAGATTTTACAATCCCTAAAAATTATAGACACGTTTTGGAATTATCTCTCACTACACTTGTGCATTGTGGATTTCCATTTTAGATGTACACTATTTTCTTAAATTAGAACTTGAGTTTTTAGTTTCCCTTGATCTCATAAACAAAAAAAGAGATAAAAGGCTAATAGATCACAAAAAAATGAAAATTTTAAATTTTATGTATGGAAAGAATTTAAAGCAATAAACAAATGTAAGTAAAGATAATTTATTCACCCACCTTAATAGCACGGAATTTTAATCGAAAAGATTTCTCTACACATGTTTTAAAAAATGGATATGCATGTTTGAGACATGTGAAAGTTGCAAATGACCTATGGATCCAAACCTTTTAATGAGAATAACATTAAATTCTCAAGTGAACGTGCGGTGGGATATGTACCGGTGTCAAACAAGCCATTATTTTGCCCATTTACAAAAAGCCGACCTAACGATCATAGATGATTGTAAAGTGATATATCATGTGTAACGGTCTATATTTTATTAAGGAATGACTTATGGATTGGGAGTCAACACTCAGTTAAAACTCCCCCGTCTCCCCCCTTTCCCGACGATTGCAGAACCTATTATATAAAAACTAATTAGAGTTTACAATCCCTAAAAATTACAGAAAATTTTTGGAATTATCTCTCTCTACATTTTTGCATTATGCATTTCCATTTTATATGTATATTTTTTTCTTAAATACAAACTTGAGTTTTCACTTTCCCTTCATCTCGTAAACAAAAAACGAGATAAAAGGCAAATAGATCACTACAAAATTAAAATTTTAGGGTTTATGAATGGAAAGAATTTAAAGCAATAAAAAAATTTAAGTAAATAAAATTTATTCACAAACCACAAATGAACACAAAATTTTTGTTATCCAAATTTGGGAAATTCCACTAGTTCAACCCTAATATCTCAGAATTTTATAAGAAAGAGATTTTTTGACACATTTTAAAAAATGGATAGGAATGCTTGAAACATGTTAAAGATGCAAATGACCTATGGATCCAAACCTTTTAAAGATAATAACATTATATTCTCAAGTGAACGTGCGATGGGATATTTTTCCAAGTAAAACAAGCCATTTTTTTGCTCATTTACAAAAAGCTGACCTAACGATCATAGATGATTGTAAAGTTATTTATGATGTGTAAAGGGCTATATTTTTGTAAGGAATAACTTGTGGACAAGGAGTCTATACTCCATTCAAATTCCCCCCTCCCCTTTTTTCCCAACGATTGTAGAACCTAAAAATTACTGACTCTTTTTTGAATTATCTCTCTCTGCCTTTGTGCATTGTGCATTTCCATTTTAGATGTATACTTTTTTCTTAAATACAAACTTGAGTTTTCATTTTTCTTTTCATCTCGTAAACAAAAAAAACTAATAAAAGGGAAATAGATCACAACAAAATGAAAATTTTAGAGTTTATGTAAGGAAAGATTTTAAAGCAATAAACAATGTAAATGAAGAAAATTTGTTGACACACCACAAATGAACACAAAAGTTTTATTTTCCAAGTTTGGGAAATTCCACTAGTTCAACCCTAATAGCTCGAAATTTTATAAGAAAGAGATTTTTCTACACATGTTTTAAAAAGTGGATATGCATGCTTGAAACATGTTAAAGATCCAAATGACTTAGGGATCCAAACCTTTTAAAGAGAATCACATTAAATTCTTAAGTGAACGTGCAGTGGGCTATTTACCCGAGTCAAACAAGCCATTATTTTGCCCATTTAATAAAAGCTAACCTAACGATCAAAGATGATTGTAAAGTGATTTATCATGCGTAAAGGGCTATATTTTTTGTTGGGATTAACTTATGGATTGTGTGAGAACACTCAGTTAAAAATCCCCCGCCTCCCCCTTTTCCCGACGATTGTAGAACTTGATATAAAAAAACTAAAAAAAGTTTAAACTCCCTAAAAATTATAGAAACTTTTTGGATTTATCTATCTCTACATTTGTGCATTGTGCTTTTCCATTATAGATTTAGACTTTTTTCTTAAAACAAAACGTGAGTTTACACTTTCCCTTCAACACGTAATGAAAAAAAGAGATAAAAGGCAAATAGATCACAACAAAATGAAAATTTTAGAGTTGATGTATGGAAAGATTTTAAAGCAATAAACAAATGTAAGTAAAAAAAATTTATTCACACCACACAAATGAACACAAAAGTTTTGTTGTCCAAGTTTGGGTAATTCCACTTGATCAACCCTAATAGCTCGAAATTTTATAAGAAAGGGATTTTTTTACTCATGTTTTAAAAAATGGATATGCATGCTTGAAACATGTTCAAGATTCAAATGACCTATGGATCAAAACCTTTTAAAGAGAATAACATTAAATTCTGAAGTGAACGTGCGGTGGGAAATTTACCCGAGTCAAACAGGCCATTATTTTTCCCATTGACAAAAAGCTGACCTAACAATCATAGATGATTGTAAAGTGATTTATCATGTGTAGCGGGCTATATTTTTTAAAGGAATGAATTATGGATTGGGAGTCAACACTCAGTTAAAAATCCCCCTTTTCCCGAAGATTGCAGAACCTATAAAAACTAAAAAGAGTTTAAGATCCCTAAAAATTACATAAAATTTTTGGAATGATCACTCTCCCATATTTGTGCATTGTGAATTTCCATTTTAGATTTATACTTTTGTCTTAAATGAAAACATGAGTTTTCACTTTCCCTTCATCTCGTAAACTAAAATAGAGATAAAAGAGAAAAAGATCAGAAAAAATGAAAATTTTAGAGTTTATGTATGGAAAGAATTTAAAACAATAGACAAATGTAAGTAAAGAAAATTTATTCACACAACACAAATGAACACAAAAGTTTTGTTATCCAAGTTTGGGTAATTCCAGTTGTTCAACCCTAATATCTCAGAATTTTATAAGAAAGAGATTTTTTTACACATGTTTTAAAAAATGGATATGCATGCTTGAAACATGTTAAAGATTCAAATGGCCTATGTATCCCAACCTTTTAAAGAGAATAACATTAAATTCTCAAGTGAACGTGTGGTGGGATATTAACCCGAGTCAAACAAGCCATTATTTTGCAAATTAACTAAAAGCTAACCTAACGATCATAAATGATTTTAAAGTGATTGATCATGTGTAATGGGGCTATATTTTTGTAAGGAATGACTTATGGATTGGCAGTCAACACTCAGTTAAAAATTCCTCGCCTCCATATTTTCCCGACGATTGTAGAACTGATATATAAAAACTAAAAAGAGTTTACAATCCCTAAAAATTACTAACACTTTTTGGAATTATCTCTCTCTCCACTTGTGCATTGTGCATTGCCGTTTTATATTTTTTCTAAAATACAAACTTGAGTTTTCACTTTCCCTTCTTCTCGTAAACAAAAAAAAGAGATAAACGACAAATAGATCACAAAAAAATGAAAATTTTAGAGTTTATGTATGGAAAGAATGTAAGCAATAAAAAAATGTAAGTAATGAAAACTTATTCACACACCACAAAATGAGCACAATTTGTTTGTTATCCAAGTTTGGGAAATTTCACTAATTCAACCCTAATAGCTCGGAATTTTATAAGAAAGAGATTTTTCTACACATGTTTTAAAAAATGGATATGCATGCTTGAAACTTTTTAAGAATGCAAATGACCAATGGATCCAAACCTTTTAAAGAGAATAACATTAAATTCTCTATTGATTGTGCAGTGGGATATTTACCTGAGTCAAACAAACCATTATTTTGTTCAGTTACAAAAAGCTGACCTAACGATCATAAATGATTGTAAAGTGATTTATCGTGCATAACGGGCTATATTTTTCTAAGGAATGACTTATGGATTGGGAGACAACACTCAATTAAAAATCCCCCGCGTTCCCCTTTTCCTGATGATTGCAGAACTGATATATAAAAACTAAAAAGAGTTTACAATCCTTAAAAATTACAGACACTTAGTGGAATTATCTCTCTCCCACATTTGTGCATTATGCATTTCCATTTTAGATGTATACGTTTGTCTTCAACGAAAACTTGAGTTTTCAATTCCCTTCATCTCGTAAACAAAAATAGAGATAAAAGGGAAATAGATCACAACAAAATGAAAATTTTATAGTTTATGTATGGAAAGAATTTAAAGCAATATACAAATGTAAATTAAAAAAAATTATTCACACAACACAAATGAACACAAGAGTTCTGTTATCCACGTTTGGGTAATTCCACTAGTTCAACCCTAATATCTAAGAATTTTACAAGAAAGAGATTTTTCTACACATGTTTTAAAAAATGAATATGCATGCTTGAAACTTGTTAAAGATTCAACTGACCTAAGGATCCAAACCTTTTAAAGACAATTACAATAAAATTTCAAGTGAACATGCCGTGGGATATTTACCCGAGTCAAACAAGCCATTATTTTGCCAATTTACAAAAAGTTGACCTAACGATCATAGATGACTGTAAAGTGATTTATCATGCATAACGGGAGATATTTTTTTAAGGAATGACTTATGGATTGGGAGACAATACTCAATTAAAAATCCCCCGCCTCCCCCTTTTCCTGATGATTGCAGAACTGATATATAAAAACTAAAAAAAGTTTACAATCCTTAAAAATTAGAGACAATTTGTGGAATTATCTCTCTCCCACATTTGTGCATTGTGAATTTCCATTTTATGTCTTAAATGAAAACTTGAGTTTTCACTTTCCCTTCATCTCGTAAACAAAAATAGAGATAAAAGGGAAATAGATCACAACAAAATGAAAATTGTATACTTTATGTATGGAATGAATTTAAAGGAATATACAAATGTAAGTAAAGAAAATTTATTCACCCCACACAAATGAACACAAGAGTATTTGTTATCCTAGTATGGGTAATTCCACTAGTTCAACCCTAATATCTCGGAATTTTATAAGAAAGATTTTTCTACACATGTTTTAAAAAATGGATATGCAGGCTTGAAACATGTTAAAGATTCAACTGACCTAAGGATCCAAACCTTTTAAAGTGAATAACATTAAATTCTCAAGTGAACGTGCGGTGGGAGATTTACTCGAGTCAAACAAGTTATTATTTTCCCCATTTACAAAAACCTGACCAAAAGATCAAAGATGATTTTAAAGTGATTTATCATGCGCAACGAGCTATATTTTGGTAAGGAATGACTTATGGATTGGGAGTCAACACTTCGTTAAAAATCCCCCGCCTCCCCCTTTTCCTAACGATTGCAGACTTGATATATAAAAACTGAAAAGAGTTTACAATCCCTAAAAATTACAGACACTTTATCTTATTATCTCTGTCTAGATTTGTGCATTGTGCATTTCCATTTTAGATGTATAATTTTTTCCTAAATCAAAACGTGAGTTTTCACTTTCCCTTCATCACGTAAAGAAAAAAAAAGAGATACATGGCAAATAGATCACAACCAAAATGAAAATTTTAGAATTTATGTATGGAAAGAATGTAAGCAATAAAAAAATGTAATTAAAGAAAATTTTTTCACACACCACAAATGAACACAAAAGTTTTGTTATCCAAGTTTGGGAAATTCCACTAGTTCAACCCTAATAGTTCAAAATTTTATAAAAAAGAGATTTTTCTACACATATTTTAAAAAATGGATATGCATGTTTGAAACTTGTTAAAGATGCAAATGACCTATTGATCCAAACCTTTTAAAGAGAATAACAATAAAATCTCCAGTGAACATGCGGTGGGATATTTACCCGAGTCAAACAAGCCATTTCTTTGCCCATTTACAAAAACCTGACCTAACGATCAAAGATGATAGTAAAGTGATTTATCATACGTAATGAACTATATTTTTTAAAGGAATGACTTATGGATTGGGAGTCAACACTCCGTTAAAAATTCCCCGCCTCCCCCTTTTCCCAACGAGTGCAGAACCTGATATATAAAAACTACAAAAAGTTTATAATCCCTAAAAATTACGGACACTTTTTGGAATTAACTCTCTCTATATTTGTGCATTTTGAAAATCCATTTTAGATGTATACTTTTTTCTTAGATCAAAACTTGAGTTTTCACTTTCCCTTAATCTCGTAAACAAAAAAAGAGATAAAAGGCAAATAGATCACAACAAAATGAAAATTTTAGAGTTTATGTACAGATAGAATTTATAGCAATAAAAAAATGTGAGTAAACCAAATTAAATCACACAACACAAATGAACACAAAAGTTTTGTTATCATAGATTGGGAAATTCCACTAGTTCAACTCTAATAGCTTGAAATTTTATAAGAAATAGATTTTTCTACACATATTTTAAAAAATGGATATGAATGCTTGAAACATGTCAAAAGGTGCAAATGACCTCTGGATCCAAACCTTTTAAAGAGGAGAACATTAAATGCTCAAGTGAACATGCGGTGGGATATTTTCCCAAGTCAATCGAGCCATTATTTTGTCCATTTACAAAAAGCTGACCTAATGATCATAGATGATTGTGAAGTGATTTATCATGCGTAACGGGCTATATTTTTGTAAGGAATAATGACTTATGGATTGGGAGTCAACACTCAGTTAAAAATCCCCCGCCTCCCCCTTTTTCCCACGATTGCAGAATCTGATATATAAAAACTAAAAAGAGTTTACAATCCCTTTAAATCACAGACACATTTCGGAATTATCTCTCTACATTTGTGCATTGTATATTTCCAATTTAGATATATAATTTTTTCTTAAATCAAAACTTGAGTTTTCACTTTCCCTTCATCTCGTAAAGAAAAAAAGAGATAAAAAGCAAATAGATCTCAACAAAAAGAAAATTTTAGGGTTTATGTATGGAAAGAATTAAAAGCAATCAAAAAATGTAAGTAAAGAAAATTTTTTCACACACAACAAATGAACACAAAAGTTTTGTTATCCAAGTTTGGGAAATTCCACTAGTTCAACTCTAATAGCTCGGAATTTTATAAGAAAGACATTTGTCTATACATGTTTTAAAAAATGGATAGGCATGCTTGAAACATGTTAAAGATCCAAATGACCTATGGATCCAAACCTTTTAAAGAGAATAACATTAAATTCTCAAGTGAATGTGTAGTGGGATATTTACCCAAGTAAAAAAATTCATTATTTTGCCCATTTACCAAAAGTTGACCTATCGATCAAAAATGTTTGTAAAGTGATTTATCATGCGTAACGGGCTATATTTTTGTAAGGAATGACTTATGGATTGGGTGTCAACACTCAGTTAAAATTCCCTCGCCTCCCCCTTTTCCCGACGATTGTAGAACCTAAAATATAAAAACTAAAAAGAATTTACAATCCTTAAAAATTACAGTCGCTTTTTGGAATTATCTCTCTCTACATTTGTGCATTGTGCATTTCCACTCTAGATGTATACTTTTTTCTTAAATCAAAACTTGAGTTTTCACTTTCCCTTCATCTCGTGAACAAAAAAAGAGATAAAAGGAAAATAGATCACAACAAAATGAAAATTTTAGTGTTTATGAATGGAAAGAATTGTAACGGTCCCAGGTCATGGATCGAGTAACACGGCGTGGGATTTGTGAATCCAGCACTCAGAATTTACTCACTTCACATCAAGGGTCTGTGTATGAGTATTTCTCCTTAACCAATGCTTGGCCAGGAGGAAAGATCCTCTTTTGAGGGTCCTATCGAGTTGTTGTGCTAGGTAGAAGAGCCCACAGCAATGCTGACCTTGCTAGAGCAAGGTGCTCTCTTTTCTTGGTCACGGCAAAGAGGGTTTGGCCCTCTTTGTTGCTGCTCTAGCTAAGAATGCAATCCTTCTTTCTTAAATAACTTGAAACACGAGTTTGGGATAGATTAATACCTTTTCTTTGATGCGATGATCAGCTCCCACGTTGCACCAGGAATTGCTCAAGATTTGAGGATAAAAATCCTCACTTTGCTGCTTGGTAAGGGAGGAATTGGGCCTCTCTTGCTGCTGCTGCCGAGAAGGAGGATAAACCTCCTCTTTGGGCTCGGAAAAGGGGTAGGAAGCTCCTTTTCTTAGTAGGGATGATGGTGGATGAATTTGGGTGAAGATGGATGGCAATGGAGGGTGAATGATAGGTTGGATTTTTGGAGTAAACCCTAAACTCGGGATCAAGAGGTGATCCCAACCTATTTAGACTAGGTTATTCTAAAATCTCAAAGCTTACCTATTTGATTCATACCTATCCCTTAAATAGGGAGTTTTAGGGTTAGGGTTACAATAATTCCCCATAATGCCCTTACATAAAAAGTAATTAGAAATAACTCCTACTTGAAACAATATAAGAAATAAATCCTACTTAAAACAATATTAGAAATAAATCCTACTCAAAGAAATATAAGAATTAAATCATATTGAGTGAGTTGTTGTTGTCTTCTTCGTTGTGTGACTCGGTGTGCTATTGAGTCCACAACATCTGCCTCCCCATGGAGAAAGAACTTGTCCTCAAGCTCAAAAGCTGGGTAGACTTGTTTGAAGATGTCCACGCGTTCCCATGTTGCAGCGTCGGGGTCAGTGTCCGTCCACTGAACGAGAATCTCCCAATGATCATTGGTCAGCCATGCACGTAACACCGCAGCTGGGTTAAGAATAACCTCACCATGATCAACTAGTGGTAGGAATGGAGTGGATGTAGGCTGTGCTTCGGAATGCGGCTTCAAAAGAGAGACATGAAACACATCGTGAATTTTGGCTATGTCTGGTAATTTGAGTTGATAGGCGACTGGTCCCACGCGTCGAAGAAAGGGCAACGGCCCAAAAAATCTGGGTGAGAGCTTATGACGTGGAGGTCCCGCTAGAGACTGCTGACGGTAGGGCTGGAGCCGTAGCCACACATACTTTCCAACCTCAAAAGAGACCTCACGGTGGCCTCTGTCGTATACATCCTTCATCCGAGCTTGGGCACGTCGTAGCCATTCTGTGATATTCTGTAGCAGTACATCCCTGTCTATGAGTGCCTGATCAATCGTGTCCATGCGGGTGGACCCTGGGTTGTACGAGAGGAGGCGAGGTGGATCCCGGCCATATATAACCCGAAAAGGAGTGGATTGCAATGCAGAGTGGAACGAAGTGTTGTAACAATATTCGGCCCATGGAAGCCATTGAACCCATTGCCGTGGACGATCCCCCACCAAGCACCGTAGATACATCTCGATGGTGCGGTTCACCACCTCAGTCTGCCCGTCTGTCTGTGGATGATAGGTGGAGGAGAACTTCAATTTTGACCCACTCAAGCAAAACAGTTCCCGCCAAAAAGTGCTCGTGAAAACTGCATCTCTGTCACTCACAATGGATTCTGGAATGCCATGTAAGCGGACTATCTGCTCCAGGAAAGTCTGAGCAACCCGTGTTGCGGTATACGGATGAGCCATCGGTATAAAATGCCCGTACTTGGAGAATTGATCGACCACTATGAAAAGTACGGATTTGTCGGCTGACAGGGGTAGGCCTTCCACAAAATCCATTGAAATGTCGGCCCAAACCTGCTTTGGAAGGGCCAGAGGCTGGAGAAGACCGGCTGGACTCAAGTGCTCGGCTTTGTTGCGCTGGCATACCTGACAGTTGCCAACATAAGTCGCAATAGAGGCTTTCATGGCTTGCCAGTAAAAATCAGCTCGAATTCTGTGCAAGGTCTTCTGGATCCCCTCGTGTGTACTGTCATGGTAGGCCGAAAGAATAGCTGGAATCAACTCGGACTCAGGTGGAAGGAAAATCCAATGCTTAAAATAAATAAGTGAATCCTGGATGGACTACTTAACATTCATTGTCCCTTCTGAGATCTGCTGATGCAGTTCCTGCAGTGCAGGGTTAGTAGCATGTGCTTCTCGCACCAAGTCCATAATGAGAAATCTCGGCTGGCTGATAGAATAGACCGACTGCTGATCTTCAAAACACCATGACAAGGCATCTACCACCTTATTTAATCTCCCCGCACGATACTCCACCGAGAAGTCAAACCCCTACAACTTACTGATCCAGTGCTGTTGTGGCGACGTCGTCAAACGCTGTTCTAGTAAGAATTTAAGGCTGTAGTGATCCGTGCGTATGAGAAAAGCTCGGCCCCAGAGATAAGGCCTCCAATGTTGGACCGATTTGGCCAACCCAATCAATTCGCGCTCATAGGCTGCCAGTTTGTGATGGCGGACTGCCAACTGTCTGCTAAAATAAGCAATAGGATGGCCGAGCTGCTGTAAAACGGCCCCCATGTCCACGCCCAAAGCGTCGCACTCTACCACGAACAATTCGTCGAAGTTGGGAAGTTGTAATACTGGCGCGGATGCGAGGGCAGCTTTGAGTGCCACAAACGACGTGGTGGCCCCCTCATTCCAAATAAAGGAATTTTTCTTGAGTAAACTCATCAATGGTGCTGCCACTGGCCCATAGTTCTGAATAAATTTACGGTAGTAGCCCGCAAGACCCAGAAAACCCGTAATGCAGAACATGACTGTGGTTGCGGCCACTCGTGAATAGCTCGGATCTTCTCGGGATCCACCGTAACCCCCTCATGTGAGATAATGTGTCCCAGATATCCCACGTGTGAAGCTGCAAAAGAACACTTGGAGTGTTTCAAATAAAGCTGATGTGCTCTTAACAAGTCGAAAACAATCCTCAAGTGTGCCAAGTGCTCCTCAACCGACTTGCTATATATCAAAATATCATCGAAAAATACAAGAACAAATTTTCGAAGATAGGGGTTAAATACCTCGTTCATCAAAGCTTGAAAAGTGGAGGGTGCATTGGATAACCCGAACGGCATGACGACGAACTCAAAGTGGCCATGGTACGTGCGGAATGCCGTCTTCTCGATATCAGAGGGGTGCATCTGGACCTGATGGTATCCCAAACGGAGGTCGAGTTTAGTGAATAACCACGACCCATGTAACTCATCCAGAAGCTCATCCACTACCGGAATCGGGAACTTGTCTTTTACTGTCTGCACGTTCAACTCCCGATAATCCACGCAAAACCTTCATGTCCCATCATGTTTCTTCACAAGTAAGACGGGTGAAGAGAACGGGGAGCGGTTGGGATGAATAAGACCTTGTTTCAACATCTCATGGCACTGACGCTCTATCTCGTCCTTCTGAAGGTGTGGGTAACGGTATGGTCGCACGACCACTACCTCAGAACCTGGTTTCAGACAGATCCTGTGGTCATAGTGCCTCATGGGAGGCAACCCCGAAGGCTCCTGGAAGAGGTCATAGAACTCCTCAACCAGACCATCACTAGTACTATCAGGCTGATCCTGTGTCTGCAAAGTGTGTATGCGGTGGGCCCTATCCACCTGACAGCCCTGTAAGAGCACCCGACTTCCGGCCAAATCAAAGCTCATGGTTAAAGCCGAAAAGTCCCACAGAATGGGCCCCAATGTTTGTAACCATTTAATGCCTAAAACCATATCAAAACCCGCTACGGGAATAACAAAAAATTCTGCATTAAATGAAGTAAATCCAATGGAAAAAGTTACCGCCTTACTAATCCCATAGCTAGGGACCTTCTCGCCATTGGCCACTAAGACGGTAGCTGTCGGATGAGTGTGTATCTAGAGCTGGAGATACTGTGCGGCTGTCAAACTCAGAAAATTGTGTGTACTCCCCGAGTCGACTAGTCCCACCAGTTCTCGATCGATGACATGAGCTCGGACTTGCATTGTAGTAGGCGATTTCTGCCCAGTAATAGCATGCAAGGATATCTCTGGTGGTTCCTCCTCGATAATATCCTCTGGTTCCTCTGGATCCTCTGAATCCTCCATCTCGAGCCAAAATAATCGTTTACATTGGTGTCTGACCCGATACTGCTCATCGCAATTATAACAGAGATTTTTGGACTGCCTTTCTGCCATCTCCGCACTCGTCAATTTTTTTATAAAGCTCAGTAGGGAATTACCAGGGCGGGGATCGGCTACCCGAGTCGTAGTCGGAGTGTGTCTGGATGGTGCTGCTATAGATGCTCCCTGAGATGAATTATAGCGGCGCCCTTGCTACGTGGAGGAAGTGTTCCTCTCACTCGACCAACCCGGCTTACGTTGTTGCAACTGTTGTCGTTGTTCCATTGCTCGGGCCATATTCATGGCATGAGCTAGATCCGTGGGCATAAGGAGTTCTACCTCTAGCCGTAAATACTCATTGAGACCTGCTGTGAATAAGGAGACCTGCTGGTCAACCAATACCCTCTCTCCAGCACGAGCCAACTTTTCCTGGAAGAGTTTTTTATAGTGTTCCACCGAACCCGTTTGTCTCAATAGGACTAACTCTCCCAAGGGGTTGCTGTTGGCGGGAGGCCCAAATCTAACTGTGCATAGATTTTTAAATTCTCCCCAAGTCATTCCCAGTCTCTCTTTCTCTACTTGAGTCACCTATAACATGGCTTCATCTGTCATATGGAAAGAGGCTAGTTGCACCTTATCCCATTCAATAGTCCCTTGGTTCAAAAAAAAATTTCACATCTATGCAACCAAATTACGGGATCCACAGAACCATTGAAAGAGGGAAACTCTAACTTGGTGTACCTTGGGATTGTGCCTCCATGATGAGGTGCTTGGACAGCAGTGCGCCCAGGCCACTGCTCCCCTCTTCTGTGATATGGTTGAGCAACCTCTCTCACCTCTGGACTCTGATGTCTCTTTGTCCTCAACTCCTGTAGCATGCTAATGATTCAGCTCATCTCTTGTTCCAAACCACAAACCTTTCCCAACACTGGTTGTGCTGTTTCAAGGCTATCTTCTATCTTTTGTATCCTGATTTGGATTTCTTCATTGTCGATATTATCCCCCATGTTACCCTGCTCTGATACCACGTTGTTACGGTCCCGGGTCATGGATCGAGTAACACGGCGTGGGATTTGTGAATCCAGCACTTAGAATTTACTCACTTCATGTCAAGGGTCTGTGTATGAGTATTTCTCCTTAACCAATGCTTGGCCAGGAGGAAAGATCCTCTTTTGAGGGTCCTACCGAGTTGTTGTGCTAGGTAGAAGAGCCCACAGCAATGCTGACCTTGCTAGAGCAAGGTGCTCTCTTTTCTTGGTCACGGCAAAGAAGGTTTGGCCCTTTTTGTTGCTGCTCTAGCTAAGAATGCAATCCTTCTTTCTTAAATAACTTGAAACACGAGTTTGGGATAGATTAATACCTCTTCTTTGATGCTATGATCAGCTCCCATGTTGCACCAGGAATTGCTCAAGATTTGAGGATAAAAATCCTCACTTTGCTGCTTGGTAAGGGAGGAATTGGGCCTCTCTTGCTGCTGCTGCCGAGAAGGAGGATAGACCTCCTCTTTGGGCTCGAAAAAGGGGCAGGAAGCTCCGTTTCTTAGTAGGGATAATGGTGGATGAATTTGGGTGAAGATGGATGGCAATGGAGGGTGAATGATAGGTTGGATTTTTGGAGTAAACCCTAAACTCGGGATCAAGAGGTGATCCCAACCTATTTAGACTAGGTTATTCTAAAATCTCAAAGCTTACCTATTTGATTCATACCTATCCCTTAAATAGGGAGTTTTAGGGTTAGGGTTACAATAATTCCCCATAATGCCCTTACGTAAAAAGTAATTAGAAATAACTCCTACTTAAAACAATATAAGAAATAAATCCTACTTAAAACAATATTAGAAATAAATCCTACTCAAAGAAATATAAGAATTAAATCCTATTGAGTGAGTTGTTGTTGTCTTCTTCGTTGTGTGACTCGGTGTGCTATTGAGTCCATAACAAGAACTTAAAGAAATAAACAAATGTAAGTAATGAAAATTTATTCACACACCACAAATGAACACAAAAGTTTTGGTATCCAAGTTTGGGAAATTCCACTAGTTCAACCCTAATAGCTCGGAATTTTATAAGAAAGAGATTTTTCTACACATGTTTTAAAAAATGGATATGCATGCTTGACACATGGTAAAGATGCAAATGACCTATGGATCCAAACCTTTAAAGAGAATAACATTAAATTCTAAAGTGAACGTGCGGTGGGATAGTTACCCGAGTCAAACAAGCCATTCTTTTGCACATTTACAAAAACCTGGCCTAACGATCATAGATGATTGTAAAGTGATTTATCATGCGTAACGGGCTATAGTTTTTTAAGGAATGACTAATTGATTGGGAGTCAACACGGAGTTAAAAATCCCCCGCCTCTCCCTTTTCCTGACAAATGCTGAACCTGATATATAAAAACTAAAAATAGTTTACAATCCTCAAAAAATTTAGGGTTTATGTACGGAAAGAATATAAAGAAATAAGACAATGTAAGAAAAGAAATTTTTTTGACACACCACAAATGAACACAAACGTTTTATTATCCAAGTTTGGGAAATTCCAATAGTTCAACCCTAATAGATCAAAATTTTATATGAAAGAGATTTTTCTACACATGTTTTAAAAAATGGATAGGCATGCTTGAAACATGTTAAAGATCCAAATGACCTATGGATCCAAACCTATTATAGAGAATAACATTAAATTCTCAAGTGAATGTGCGGTTGGATATTTACCCGAGTGAAATAATCCGTTATTTTGCCCATTTACCAACAGCTAACCTATGATAATAGATCATTCTGAAGTGATTTATCATGTGTAACCGGCTATATTGTTGTAAGGAATGACTTATGGATTGGGAGTCAACACTCAGTTAAAATTCCCCTACCTCCCCCTTTTCCCCACGATGGTAGAAGCTAAAATATAGAAACTAAAAAGAGTTTACAATCCTTAAAAATTACAGTCACATTTTGGAATTATCTCTCTTTACATTGGTGCATTGAGCATTTCCTTTTTAGATGTACACTTTTTTCTTAAATCAAAACGTGAGTTTTCACTTTCCATTCATCTCGTAAACAAAAAAAGAGATAAAAGGCAAATAGATCACAACAAAATTAAAATTTTAGTGTTTATGAATGGAAAGAATTTAAAGAAATAAACAAATGTAAGGAATGAATACTTATTCACACAACACAAATGAACACAAAAGTTTTGTTATCCAAGTTTAGGAAATTCCACTAGTTCAACCCTAATAGCTCGGAATTTTATCAGAAAGAGATTTTTCTACACATGTTTTTAAAAATGGATATGCATGCTTGACACATGGTAAAGATTTAAATGTGCTATGGATCAAAACCATTAAAGAGAATAACATTAAATTCTCAAGTGAACGTGCGGTGGGATATTTACCCAAGTCAAACAAGCCATTCTTTTGCACATTTAAAAAAAGATGACCTAATAATCATAGATGATTGTAAAGTGATTTATCATGCGTAACGGGCTATACTTTTGTTAGGAATGACTTATGGATTAGGAGTCAATACTCAGTGAAAAATCCCCCGCCTCCCCCTTTTCCCGACGAGTGTAGAACTTGATATATAAAAACTAAAAAGAGTTTACAATTCCTACAAAATTACAGACAATTTTATGAATTATCTCTCTCTACATTTTTCATTGTGCATTTCCTTTTATGATGTATACTTTTTTCTTAAATCAAAACATGAGTTTTCACTTTCCCTTCCTCTCAGAAAAAAAAAAGAGATAAAAGGCTAATAGATCACAACAAAATGAAAATTTTAAAGTTTATGTATGGAAAGAATTTAAAGCAATAAACAAATTTAAGAAAAGAAAATTTATTCGCACACCACAAATGAACACAAAAGTTTTTTTATCCAAGTTTGGGAAATTCCACTAGTTCAACTCTAATAGCTCGGAATTTTATAAGAAAGAGATTTTTTTACACCTGTTTTAAAAAATGGATATGCATGCTTGAAAAAAGTTAAAAAAGCAAATGACCTATGGATCCAAACCTTTTAAAGAGAATAAAATTAAATTCTCAAGTTAACGTGCAGTGGGAAATTTACCCGAATCAAACAAGCCATTATTTTGCCCATTTACAAAAAGCTGACCTAACGATCACAGGTGAATGTAAAGTGATTTATCATGCGTAACAGGCTATATTTTTGTATGCAAAGACTTATGGATCGTCAGTCAACACTCATTTAAAAATCCCCCGCCTCCCCCTTTTGCCAACGACTGCAGAACCTAATATATAAAAACTAAAAAAGTTTACAATTCCTAAAAATTTTAGACACTTTTGGGAATTATATCTCTCTACATTTGTGAATTGTGCATTTCCATTTTAGATCTATACTTTTTTATTAAATCAAAACTTGAGTTTTCACTTTCCCTTCATCTCGTAAACAAAAAAAGCGTTAAAAGGCAAATAAATCACAAAAAAATGAAAAGTTTAGGATTTATGTATGGAAATAATTTAAAAAAAAACAAATGTAAGTAAAGAAAAATCATTCACACAACACAAATGAACACAAAATTTTTGTTATCCAAGTTTGGGAAATTCCACAAGTTCAACCTTAATAGCTCAGAATTTTATAATAAACAGATTTTCTACACATGTTTTAAAAAATGGATAGGCATTCTTGAAACATTTGAAAGATGCAAATGACATATGGATCCAAACCTTTTAAAGGGAATAATATTAAATTCTCAAGTGAACGTGCTTTGGAATATTTACCCGAGTCAAACAAGCCATTATTTTGCCCATTTACAAAAAGCTGACCTAATAATAAAAGATGATTGTAAAATGATTTATCATGCGTGACGGGTTTTATTTTTTAAAGGAATGACTTATGGATTAGGAGTCAACACTCAGTTAAAAATCCCCCGCCTCGTCCTTTTCCCGACGATTGCAGAACCTGATATATAAAAGACTTTACAATCCCTAAAAATTACAGTCACTTTTTGGAATTATCTCTCTCTACATTTGTGCATTGTGCATTTCCTTTCTAGATGTATACTTTTTTCTTAAATCAAAACTTGAGTTTTCACTTTTCGTTCATCTCGTAAACAAAAAAAGAGACAAAAAGCAAATACATCACAAATATATCAAAATTTTAGAGTTTATGTATGGAAAGAATTAAAAGAAATAAACAAAAGTAAATAAAGAAAATTAATTCACACACCACAAATGAACACAAAAGTTTTGTTATCCAAGTTTGGGAAATTCCACCAGTTCAACCCTAATACCTCGAAATTTTATAAGAAAGTGATTTTTCTACACTAGTTTTAAAAAATGGATATGCATGCCTGAAATGTGTTCAAGATGCAAATGCCCTATGGATCCAAGCCTTTTAAAGAGAATAACATTAAATTATCAAGTGAACGTGTGGTGGGATATTTACCCAATTCAACCAAGCCATTATTTTGCCGATTTACAAAAAGCATACCTAACGATCAATGATGATTGTAAAGTGATTTATCATGCGTAACAGAATTTATTTTTGTAAGGAATAAATTATGGATTGGGAGTCAACTCTCAGTTAAAAATCCCCCGCCTTGCCCTTTTCCCGATGATTGCAAAACCTGATATATGAAAACTAAAAATAGTTTGCAATCACTAAAAATTACAGACACTTTTTGGAATTATCACTTTCTACATTTGTGCATTGTGCATTTCAATTTTATATGTAAACTTTTTTCATAAATCATCACTTCAGTTTTCACTTTCCATTCTTCTCGCAAACAAAAAAAAGAGATAAAAAGGCAAATAGATCACAACAAAATGAACACAAAAGTTTTCTTATCCAAGTTTGAGAAATTCCACTAGTTCAACCCTTATAGCTCGAAATTTTATTAGAAAGAGATTTTTCTACACATGTTTTAAAAAATTGATAAGCATGCTTGAAACATGTTAAAGAAGGAAATGACCTATGGATCCTAACCTTTTAAAGAGAATAACATTAAATTCTCAAGTGAACGTGCGGTGGGATATTTCACCAAGTAAAACAAACCATTATTTTGCCCATTTACAAAAACTTGACCTAACGATCATAGATGATTGTAAAGTGATTTATCAAGCATAACAGGTTATATTTTTATGAGGAATGACTTATGGATTGGGAGTCAACACTCAGTGAAAAATCCCTGCCTCCCCTGTTTTCCAACAATTGTCGAACTTGATATATAAAAACTAAAAATTTTTTACAATCCCTACAAACTTACAAATACTTTTATGAATTATCTGTCTCTACAATTGTGCATTGTGCTTTTCCTTTTAAGATGTATAATTTTTTCTTAAATCAATACTTGAGTTTTCACTTTCGCTTCATCACCTAGACAAAAAAAGTGATAGAAGGCAAATAGATCACAACAAAATGAAAATTTTAGAGTTTATGTATGGAAAGAATTTAAAGAAATTAAAAAATGTAAGTAAATAAAATTTATTCACACACCAGAAATGAACACAAAAGTTTTGTAATCCAAGTTTGGGAAATTCCACTAGTTCAACTCTAATAGCTCGAAATTTTAAAAGAAAGAGATTTTTCAACACATGTTTTAAAAAACGGATACGCATGCTTTAAACAAGTTAAAGATGCAAATGACCTATGGACCCAAACCTTTTAAAGAGAATAACATTAAATTTTAAAGTGAACGAGAGGTGGGATATTTACCCGAGTCAAACAAACCATTATTTTGCCCATTTACAAAAAGTTGACCTAACGATCATAGGTGATTGTAAAGTGATTTATCACGCGTAATGGTCTCTATTTTTGTGCAGAAAGACTTATGGATTGGGAGTCAACACTTAGTTAAAAATCCCCCGCCTCTCCCTTTTCCCGACGATAGCAGAACCTGATACATAAAAACTAAAAAGAGTTTAAAATCCCTAAAAATTAAAAACACTTTTGTGAATTATCTCTCTCTACTTTTGTACATTGTGCATTTCCATTTTTGGTGTATACTTTTTTATTTAATAAAAAACTTGAGTTTTCACTTTCCCTTCATCTCCTAAATAAATAAAGAGATAAAAAGCAGAAAGATCACCACAAAATGAAAATTTTAGGGGTAATGTATGGAAAGAATATCAAGCAACAAACAAATGTAAGAAAAGAAAAAATTTTCACACACCACAAATGTACACAAAAGTTTTGTTATCCAAGTTTGGGAAATTCCAATAGTTCAACCCTAATAGCTCGGAATTTCAGAAGAAAGAGATTTTTCAACACATGTTTTAAAAAATGGATAGGCATGCTTGAAACATGTTAAAGATCCAAATGACCTATGGATCCAAACCTATTAAAGAGAATAACATAAAATTCTCAAGTGAAAGTGCGGTTGGATATTTACCCGAGTCAACCAATCCATTATTTTGCCCATTTACCAAAAGCTGACCTATCAGTCATAGATGATTGTAAAGTGATTTATCATGCGTAACCGGCTATATTTTTGTAAGGAATGACTTATGGATTGAGAGTCAACACTCAGTTAAATATCCCCCGCCTCCCTCTTTTCACAACGATTGCAGAACGTGATTTATAAAAACTAAAAAGAGTTTATAATCCTTAAAAATTACAGACACTTTTTGGAATTATCTCTCTCTACATTTGTTCATTGTGCATTTCCTTTTTAGATGTACAGTTTTTTCTAAAATCAAAACGTGAGTTTTCACTTTCCCTTCATCTCGTAAAAAAAAAGTGACAAAAGGCAAATAGATCACAATAAAATTAAAATTTTAGTGTTTATGAATGGAAAGAATTTAAAGAAATAAACAAATGTAAGTAATGAAAATTTATTCACAGACCACAAATGAATACAAAAGTTTTTTTATCCAAGTTTTGGAAATTCCACTAGTTCAACCCTAATAGCTCGGAATTTTATAAGAAAGAGATTTTTCTATACATGTTTTAAAAAATGGATATGCCTGCTTGACACATGCTAAAGATGCAAATGACCTATGGATCTAAACCTTTAAAGATAATAACATTAAATTCTCAAGTGAACGTGCAGTGGGATATTTACTTGAGTCAAACAAGCCATTCTTTTGCACATTTACAAAAAGCTGACCTAACGATCATAGATGATTATAAAGTGATTTATCATGCCTAACGGGCTATAATTTTGTTAGGAATGACTTATGGATTAGGAGTCAACACTCAGTGAAAAATCCCCCGCCTCCCCCTTTTCCCGTCGATTGCAGAACTTGATATATAAAAACTAAAAAGAGTTTACATTTCCTATAAAATTACAGACAATTTTATGAATTATCTCTCTCTAAATTTGTCATTGTGCATTTCCATTTAAGATGTATACTTTTTCTTAAATCAAAACATGAGTTTTCACTTTCCCTTCATCTTAGAAACAAAAAAAGAGATAAAAGGCAAAGAGATCACAACAAAATGAAAATTTTAAAGTTTATGTATGGAAATAATTTAAAGCAATAAAAAAATTTGAGAAATAAAATTTATTCACACACCACAAATGAACACAAAAGTTTTGTTATCCTAGTTTGGGAAATTCCACCAGTTTAACTCTAATAGCTCGAAATTTTATAAGAAAGAGATTTTTCTACACCTGTTTTAAAAAATGGATATGCATGCTTGAAACAAGTTAAAGAAGCAAATGACCTATGGATCCAAACCTTTTAAAGAGAATAACATTAAATTCTCAAGTGAACGTGTGGTGGGATATTTACCTGAGTCAAACAAGCCATTATTTTGCCCATTTACAAAAAGCTGACCTAACGAATATAGGTGATTGTAAAGTGATTTATCTTACGTAACGGGCTATATTTTTGTATGGAAAAACTTATGGATCGGGAGTCAACACTCAGTTAAAAATCCTCCCCCTTTTCCCAAGACTGTAGAACTTGATATATAAAAACTAAAAAGAGTTTACAATTCCTAAAAATTACAGACACTTTTGGGAATTATCTCACTCTACATATGTGAATTGTGCATTTCCATTTTAGATCTATACTTTTTTCTTAAATCAAAACTTGAGTTTTCACTTTCCCTTCATCTTGTAAACAAAAAAAGCGATAAAAGGCAAATAGATCACAATAAAATGAAATTTTTAGAGTTTATGTATGGAAATAATTTAAAACAATAAACAAATGTAAGTAAAGAAAAATTATTCACACAACACAAATGAACACAAAAATTTTGTTATCCAAGTTCGGGAAATTCCACTAGTTCAACCCTAATAGCACAAAATTTTATAACAAACAGATTTTTCTACACATGTTTTAAAAAATGGATAGGCATTCTTGAAACATTTGAAAGATGCAAAAGACTTATGGATCCAAACCTTTTAAAGAGAATAACATTAAATTCTCAAGTGACTGTGCGTTGGGATATTTACCCGAGTCAAACAAGCCATTATTTTGCCCATTTACAAAAAGCTGACATAACAATAAAAGATGATTGTAAAATGATTTATCATGCATCACGGGCTTTATTTTTTAAAAGGAATGTCTTCCGGATTAGGAGTCAACACTCAGTTAAAAATCCCCCGCCTCGCCCTTTTCCCGACGATTGTTGAACCAGATATATAAAAACTAAAAAAAGTTTACAATCCCTAAAAATTACAGACACTTTTAGGAATTATCTCTCTCTACATTTTTGCATTGTGCATTTCCTTTTTAGATCTATACTTTTTTTCTTAAATCAAAACATGAGTTTCCACTTTCCCTTCATCTCTTAAACAAAAAAAAGAGATAAAAGGCAAACAGATCACAACAAAGTGAAAATTTGAGAGTTTATGAATGGAAAGAATTTAAAGCAACAAACAAATGTAAGTAAAGGAAATTTATTCACACACCACATATCAACGCAAATGTTTTGTTATCCAAGTTTCGGAAATTTCAATGGTTCAACCCTAATAGCTCAGAATTTTATAAGAAAGAGATTTTGCTACTTATGTTGTAAAAAATAGATATGCATGCTTTAAACAAGTTAAATATGCAAATGACCTATAGATGAAATCCTTTTAAAGAGAATAATATTGAATTCCCAAGTGAACGTGCGGTGGGATATTTACCCCAGTCAAACAAGCCATTATTTTGCCCATTTACCAAAAGTTGACCTAAGGATCATAGATGATTGTAAAGTGATTTATCATGCTTAACGGGCTATATTTTGTGAAGAATGACTTAAGGATTGGGAGTCAACACTCAGTTAAAAAACTCCCACTCCCTTTTCCCGACGATTGCAGAATTTGATATAGAAAAACTAAAAAGTGTTTACAATCCCATAAAGTTATAGACACTTTTTGGAATTATTTCCCTCTACATTTGTGCATTGTGCATTTTCATTTTAGATATATACTTTTTTCTTAAATCAAAACTTGTGTTTTCATTTTCCCTTCATCTCCTAAACAAAAAAAGAGATAAAAGGCAAATACATCACAACAAAATCAAAATTTTAGAGTTTATGTACGGAAAGAATTTAAAGAAATAAAGAAAAGTAAGTAAAGAAAATTAAGTCACTCACCACAAATGAACACAAAAGTTTTGTTATCCAAGTTTGGGAAATTCCACTAGTTCAACCCTAATACCTCGAAATTTTGTAAGAAAGAGATTTTTCTACACTAGTTTTAAAAAATGGATATACATGCCTGAAACGTGTTCAAGATGGAAATGCCCTATGGATCCAAGCCTTTTAAAGAGAATAACATTAAATTCTCAAGTGGACATGCGGTGGGATATTTACCCAATTCAACCAAGCAATTATTTTGCCGATTTACAAAAAGCATACCTAACGATCAATGATGATTGTAAAGTGATTTATCATGCGTAACAGAATTTATTTTTGTAAGGAATAACTTATGGATTGGGAGTCAACTCTCAGTTAAAAATCCCCGCCTTCCCCTTTTCCCGATGATTGCAGAACCTGATATATGAAAACTAAAAAGAGTTTGCAATCGCTAAAAATTACAGACACTTTTTGGAATTATCTCTCCCTACATTTGTGCATTGTGCATTTCAGTTTTATATGTAAATTGTTTTCATAAATAAACACATGAGTTTTCACATTCCCTTCTTCTCACAAAAAAAAAGAGATAAAAGGCAAATAGATCATAACAAAATGAACACAAAATTTTTCTTATCCAAGTTTGAGAAATTCCACTAGTTCAACCCTTAGAGAACAAAATTTTATTAGAAAGAGATTTTTCTACACATGTTTTAAAAAATGGATAAGCATGCTTGAAACATGTTAAAGTTGCAAATGACCTATGGATCCAAACCTTTTAAAGAGAATAACATTAAATTCTCAAGTGAACGTGCGGTGGGATATTTACCCGAATCAAACAAGCCATCATTTTGCCCATTTACAAAAAGCTGACCGACGATCATATATGATTGTAAAGTGATTTATCATGCATAACAGGTTATATTTTTGTGAGGAATGACTTATGGAATGGGAGTCAATACTCAGTTAAAAATCCCTCGCCTCCCCCTTTTCCCGACAGTTCCAGAACCTGTTATATATAAACCAAAAATAGTTTACAATCCCTAAAAATTACAGACAGTTTTTAGAATTATCTCTCTCTACATTTCTGCATTGTGCATTTTCATTTTAGATGTATACTTTTTTCTTAAATACAAACTTGAGTTTTCACTTTCCCTTCATCTCATAAACAAAAAAAGATATAAAAGGCAAACAGATCACAACAAAAATTAAAATTTTACAGTTTATATATGGAAAGAATTTAAAGCAATAAAAAAATGTAAATAAATAAAATTTATTCATACTCCACAAATGAACACAAAAGTTTTTTTATCAAAGTTAGGGAAATACCACTACTTCAACTCTAATCGCTCGGAATTTTATATGAATAAGATTTTTCTACGCGTGCTTTAAAAAATTGATATGCATGCTTGAAACTTGTTAAAGATTCAAGTGACCTATGTATCCAAATCTTTTAAAGAGATTAAATTTAAATTCTCAAGTGAATTGCGGTGGGATATTTACCCGAGTCAAACAAGCCATTATTTTGCCCATTTAGAAAAAGTTGACCTAATGATCATAAATGGTTGTAAAGTGATTTATTAGGCGGAATGGGCTATATTTTTTAAAGGAAAGACTTATGGATTGGGAGTCCACACTCAGTTAAAAATCTCCCTCCCCCTTTTCTCGATGATGGCAGAACCTGATATATTAAAACTAAAAAGAGTTTACAATCCCTAAAAATTATAGAGACTTTAAGGAATTATCTCTCCCTACATTTGTGCATTGTGCATTTCCATTTTAGATGTATACTTTTTTCTTAAATCAAAATTTGAGTTTTCACTTTTCCTTCATCGCGTAAACAAAAATAGAGATAAAAGGCGAATAGATCACAAGAAAATGAAAATGTTAGGGTTTATGTATGGAAAGAATTTAAAGCAATAAAAAAATGTAAGTAAAGAAAATTTATTCACACACCACAAATGAACACAAAAGTTTTGTTATCCAAGTTTGGGAAATTTCACTAGTTCAACCCTAATAGCTCAGAATTTTATAATAAAAAGATTTATCTACAAATGTTTTAAAAAATGGATAGGCATGTTTGAAACATGTTAAAGATGAAAATGACATACGGATCCAAACCTTTTAAGTAGAATAACATTAAATTCTCAAGTGAACTTGCGTTGGGATATTTACCCGAGTCAAACAAGCCAATAGTTTGACCATATTAAAGAGATTACCTAACCATCATAGATGATTGTAAAGTGATTTATCATGCGTAACGGCTATATTTTGGTAAGGAATGATCTATGGATTGGGAGTCAACACTCCGTTAACAATCCCCCGCCTCCCCCTTTTCCTGACGATTGCAGAACCAGATTTTAAAAAACTAAAAAGATTTACACTTCCAAAAAATTACAGACACATTTTGGAATTATCTCTCTCTAACTTTTTGCATTGTGCATTTCCTTTTTAGATGTATCCTCTTTTGTTAAATCAAAAGTTGAGTTTTCACTTTCCCTTCATCTCGTTTACAAAAAAAGAGATAAAAGGAAAATAGATCACAACAAAATGAAAATTTTAAAGTTTATATAAGGAAAAAATATGTAGCAATAAACAAATGTAAGTAAATAAATTTATTCACACACCACAAATGAGCACAAAAGTTTTTTTATCCAAGTTTTGGATATTCCACTAGTTCAACTCTAATAACTCAGAATTTTAAGAGAAAAATATTTTTTTACACATTTTAAAAAATGGATATGCATGCTTGAAACTTGTTAAAGATGAAAATGACCTATAGATCCAAACCTTTTAAACAGAATAACATTAAATTCTCAAGTGAACATGTGGTGGGATATTTACTCGAGTCAAACAAGCCATTATTTTGCCCTTTTAAAAAAAGCTGAACTAACGATCACAGATGATTGTAAAGATATTTATCATACGTAACGGTCTATATTTCTGAAAGGAATGAATTATGGATTGGGAGTCAACACTTAGTAAAAAATCCCCCCCTCCTTTTCTAGACAATTGCAGAACCTGATATATTAAAACTAAATAGAGTTTACAATCCCCAAAAATTACATACACTTTTTGGAATTATCTCTCTCTACATTTGTGCATTGTGCATTTAATTTTTAGATGTATACTTTTTTGTTCAATCAAAACTTGAGTTTTTCCTTTCCCTTCATCTCGTAAACAAAAAAAAAGAGATAAAAGGGAAATAGATCACACCAAAATGAAAATTTTAGAGTTTATGAATGGAAAGAATTTAAAGCAATAAACGAATGTAAGTGAATAAAATTTATTCACACACCACAATTGAGCACAAAAGTTTTGTTATCCAAGTTTGGGAAATTCCACTTGTTCAACCCTAATAACTTGGAATTTTATGAGAAAAACATTTTTCTACACATTTTAAAAAATGGATATGCATGCATGAAACATGTTAAAGATGCAAATGACCTATGGATCAATACCTTTTAAAGAGAATAACATTAAATTCTCTAGTGAACGTGCGGTGGGATATTTACCTGAGTCAAACAAGCCATTATTTTGCCCTTAACAAAAAGATGACCTAACGATCATAGATGATTGTAAAGTGATTTATCAAGCGTAATGGGCTACATTTTGGTAAGAAATAACCTATGGAATGGGAGTCAACTCTCCGTTAAAAAATCCCCCCCCCCCCCCTCCCCTGTTCCTGACGATTACATAACCTGATATATAAAAACTAAAAAGAGTTTACAATCCCTAAAAATTACATACACCTTTTGGAATTATCTCTCTCTACATTTGTGCATTGTGCATTTCGTTTTTAGATATATATATACTATTTTTTTAAATCAAAACTTGAGTTTTCACTTTCCTTTAATCTAGTAAACAAAAAAAGAGATAAAAGGCAAGTAGATCACAACAAAATGAAAATTTTAGAGTTTATGAATCGAAAGAATTTAAAGCAATAAACAAACGTAAGTCAATAAAATTTATTCACAAACCACAAATGAACACAAAAGTTTTGTTATCCTAGTTTGGGAAATTCCACTAGTTCAACCCTAATAGCTCGGAATTTTATAAGAAATAGATTTTTCTACACATGTTTTAAAAAATGGATATGCATGCTTGAAACATGTTCAAGATGTAAATGTCATATGGATCCAAACCTTTTAAAGAGAATAACATTAAATTCTCAAGTGAACGTGCAGTGGGATATTTACCCGAGTCAAACAAGCCATTCTTTTGCACATTTACAAAAAACTGAGCTATCCATCATAGATTCCCCCGCCTCTCCCTTTTCCTAACGATTGTAGAACCTGATATATAAAAACTAAAAAGAGTTTAAAATCCCTAAAAATTACAGACACTTTTTTGAATTATCTCTCTCTACATTTGTTCATTGTGCATTTCCATTTTAGATGTTTACTTTTTCTTAAATACAATAATTACAGACACATTTTTGAATTATCTCTCTCTACATTTTTGCATTGAGCATTACCATTTTAGATGTATACTTTTTTCTTAAATCAAAACTTGATTTTTCACTTTCCATTCATCTCATAATAAAAAAAAGTGATGAAAGGAAAATAGATCACGAGAAAATGAAAATTTTTTATTTTTTGTATGGAAATAATTAAAAACAATAAACAAATATGAGTAAATAAAATTTATTCACACATCACAAGTGAATAGAAAAGTTTTGTTATCCTAGTTTGGGAAATTCCACTAGTTCAACCCTAATAGCTCGGAATTTTATAAGAAAGAGATTTTTCTACACATGTTTTAAAAAATGGATATGCATGTTTGAAACAAGTTAAATATTCAAATGACCTATGGATCCAAACCTTTTAAAGAAAATAACATTAAATTCGCAAGTGAACGTGTGGTGGGATATTTACTTGAGTCAAACAATCAATTATTTTGCCGATTTACCAGAAGCTGACCTATGGATCATAGATGATTGTAAAGTGATTTATCATGCGTAATGGGCTATATTTTTGTAAGCAATGACTTATGGAATGGGAGTCAACACTCAGTTAAAAATCCCCCGCTACCCCTTTTTCCTGACGATTGCAGAACCTGATATTTAAAAAATAAAAAGAGTTTAAAATCCTTAAAAATTACAGACACCTTTTGGAATTATCTCTCTCTATATTTGTGCCTTGTACATTTCCTTTTTATCTGTAAGTAAACAAATGTAAGTAATGAAAATTTCTTCACACACCACAAATGAACACAAAAGTTTTGTTATCCAAGTTTGGGAAATTCCACTAGTTCAACCCTAATAGCTAGGACTGTTTATCAGAAAGAGATTTTTCTACACATGTTTTAAAAAATGGATATGCATGCTTGACACATGATAACCATGCAAATGACCTATGGATCCAAACCTTTTAAAGAGAATAACATTAAATTCTAAAGTGAACGTGCGGTGGGATATTTACCAGAGTCAAACAAGCCATTCTTTTGCACATTTACAAAAAGCTGAGCTATCCATCATAGATGATTGTAAAGTGATTTATCATACGTAATAGGCTATATTTCTTGAAGGAATGACTAATGGATTGGGAGTCAACACTGAATTAAAAATCCTCCACCTCTCCCTTTTCCTAAGGATTACAGAACCAGATATATAAAAACTAAAAAGAGTTTACAATCCCTAAAAATTACAGACACTTTTTGGAATTATCTCTCTCTACATTTGTGCATTGTGTATTTCCATTATAGATCTATATTTTTCTCTTAAATAAAAACTTGAGTTTTCACTTTCCTTTCATCTCGTAAACAAAAAAAAAGATAAAAGGCAAATAGATCACAACAAAATGAAAATTTTAGAGTTTAAGAATGGAAAGAATTTAATGAAATAAACAAATGTACGTAATGAAAATTTATTCACACACCACAAATGAACACAAAAGTTTTGTTATCATAGTTTGGGAAATTCCACTAGTTCAACCCTAATAGCTCGGAATTTTATAAGAAAGATTTTTCTACACATGTTTTAAAAAATGGTTTTGCATGCTTGGCACATGTTAAACATGCAAATGACATAGGGATCCAAACCTTTTAAAGATAATGACATGAAATTCTCAAGTGAACGTGTGGTGGGATATTTACCCGAGACAAACAAGCCATTCTTTTGCACATTTAAAAAAAGCTGAGCTAACCATCATAGCTAACAAACTTTTTTTTTTTAAGGAATGGCTAATGGATTGGTAGTCAACACTCAGTTAAAATTCCCTGCCTCTCCCTTTTCCTAACGATTGAACAACCTGATATATAAAAACTAAAAAGAGTTTACAATCCCTAAAAATTACAGACACTTTTTTTAATTATCCCTCTATATATTTGTGCACATTGTGCATTTCCATTTTAGATGTATACTTTTTTTAAAATACAAACTTGAGTTTTCACGTTCCCTTCATCTCATAAACAAAAAAAGAGATAAAAGGCAAATAGATCACAACAAAATGAAAATTTTAGATTTTATGTATGGATAGAATTTAAAGCAATAAAAAAATGTAAGTAAACCAAATTATTTCACAGAACACAAATGAACACAAAAGTTTTGTTAGCCAAGTTTGGGAAATTCCACTAGTTCAACTCTAATAGCTTTTGAATTTTTTAAGAAATAGATTTTTCTACACTTGTTTTAAAAAATGGATATGCAAGAATGAAACATGTTAAAGATGCAAATAACTTATGGATCAAAACCTTTTAAACAGAATAACATTAAATTCTGAAGTGAACGTGCGGTGGGATATTTACCAGAGTCAAACAATCCATTATTTTGCCCATTTGCCAAAAGCTGCCCTATCGATCATAGATGACTGTAACGAGATTTATCATGCCTAATGGGCTATATTTTTGTAAGGAATGACTTATGGATTGGGAATCAACATTCAGTTAAAAATCTCTCGCCTCCCCCTTTTCCCGACGACTGAGAACCTGATATATAAAAACTAAACAGAGTTTAAAATCCCTAAAAAATACAGACACTTTTCTGAAATATCTCTCACTACATTTGTGCATCGTGCATTTCCATTTTAGATGTATACTTTTTTCTTAAATTAAAACTTGAATTTTCACTTTCCCTTCATGTCGTAAACGAAAAAAGAGATAAAAGGCAAATAGTTGACAACAAAAGGAAAACTTTAAGGTTTATGTATAGAAAGAATTTAAAGAAATAAACAAATGAAAGTAAAGAAAATTTATTCACACACCACAAATGAAGACAAAAGTTTTGTTACACAAGTTTAGAAATTTCCACTAGTTCAACCCCAATAGCTCAGAATTTTATAAGAAAGAGATTTTTGTACACATGATTTAAAAAATTGATTTGCATGCTTGCAACATGTTTAAGATGCAAATGACCTATGGATATAAATATTTTAAAGAGAATAACATTAAATTCTCAAGTGAACGTGCAGTGAGATATTTGCCCATTTACAAAAAGCTGACCTAACAATCATAGATGATTGTAAAGTGATTTATCATGTGTAACGGGCTATATTTTGTTAAGGAATGACTTTTGGACTGGGAGTCAACCCTCAGTTAAAAATCCCCCGCCTCCCCTTTCTCCCGACGATTGCAGAACCTGATATATAAAAACAAAAAAGAGTTTACAATCCCTAAAAATTACAAACACTTTTTGGAATTATCTCTCTCTACATTTGTTCATTGTGCATTTCCCTTTTAGTTGTATACTTTTTTCTTAAATCAGAACTTGAGTTTTCACTTTCCCTTCATCTCGTAAAAAAAAAAAAAGAGATAAAAGGCAAATAGATCACAACAAAAGGAAAATTTTAAGGTTTATGTATAGAAAGAATTTAAAGAAATAAACAAATGTAAGTAAAGAAAATTTATTCACACACCACAAATGAACACCAAAGTTTTGTTATCCAAGTTTAGGAATTTCCACTAGTTCAAACCTAATAGCTCGGAATTTTATAAGAAAGAGATTTTTGTACACATGATTTAAAAAATGGATTTGCATGCTTGAAACATGTTAAAGTTTCAAATGACCGATGGATCGAAATCTTTTAAAGAGAATAACTTTAAATTCTCAAGTGAACGTGCGGTGGGATATTTGCCCGAGTCAAACAAGCCATTTATTTGCCCATTTACAAAAAGCTGACCTAACGATCATAGATGATTGTAAAGTGATTTATCATGCATAATGGGCTATATTTTTTTAAGGAATGACTTATGGACTGGGAGTCAACAATCAGTTAAAACTCCCACGCCTCCCCGTTCTCCCGACGCTTGTAGAACCTGATATATAAAAACTAAAAAAGAGTTTACAATCCCTAAAATATAAATACACTTTTTGGAATTATCTGTCTCTACATTTGTGCATTGTGCATTTCCATTATAGATGCATACTTTTTTCTTAAATCAGAACTTGAGTTTTCACTTTCCCCTCATCTCGTAAAAAAAAAAAAAAAAAAAGATAAAAGGCAAATAGATCACAACGTAATGAAAATTTTAGAGTTGATGTATGGAACAAATTTAAAGCAATAAAAAAATTTAAGTCTAGAAAATTTATTCACACACCACAAATGAACACAAAAGTTTTGTTATCCAAGTTTGGGAAATTTCACTTGTTCAACCCTAATAGCTCAAAAATTTATATGAAAGAGATTTTTCTACACATGTTTTAAAAAATGGATATGCAAGCTTGAAACATGTTAAAGATGCAAACGACCTATGGATCCAAACCTTTTAAAGAGAATAACATTAAATTCTCAAGTGAATTTGCAGTGGGATATTTAATTGAGTCAAACAAGCCATTATTTTGCCCATTTACAAAAAGCTGACCTAACGATCATAGATGATTGTAAAGTGATTTTTTATGCTTAAGGAGCTATATTTTTTTAAGGAATAACTTATGGACAGGGAGTCAACACTCCATTAAAAATCCCCCCTCCCACTTTTTCGAGCGATTGCAGAACCTGATGTATAAAAACTAAAACAAGTTTGCAATCCCTAAAAATTTCAGACACTTTGTGGAATTATCTCTCTCTACATTTGTTCATTGTGCATTTCCATTTTAGATGTATACTTTTTCTAAAATCAAAACTTGAGTTTTCACTTTCCATTCATCTCGTAAACAAAAAAAGAGATAAAAGGCAAATAGATCACAAGAAAATGAAACTTTTAGGGTTTTTGTATGGAAATAATTTAAAGCAATAAACAAATGTAAGTAAAGAAAATTTATTCACACTCCACAAATGAACACAAAAGTTTTGTTATCCAAGTTTGGAAAATTCCACAAGTTCAACCCTAATAGCTCAGGAATTTTATAAGAAAGAGATTTTTCCACACATGTTTTAAAAAATGGATAGGCTTGCTTGAAACATGTTAAAGATGCAAATGACCTATGGATCCAAACCTGTTAAATATAATAAAAATAAATTCTCAAGTGAACTTGCATTGGGATATTTACCCGAGTCAAACAAGCCATTATTTTGCCCATTTACAAAAAGCTAACCTAACGATCATAGATGATTGTAAAATGATTTATCTTGCGTAACGGGCTATATTTTTGTATGGAATGACATATGGATTGGGAGACAACACTTCGTTAAAAATCCCCCGCGTCCCCTTTTTCCCAACGATTTTAGAACCTGACATATAAAAACTAAAAAGAGTTTACAATCCCTAAAAATTATAGACACTTTTTGGAATTATCTCCCTATACATTTGTGCATTGTACATTTCTATTTTAGATGTATACTTTTTTCTTACAACAAAATTTGAGTTTTCACTTTCCCTTCATCTCATAAACAAAAAAAGAGATAAAATGCAAATAGATGACAACAAAATCAATATTTTAAAGTTTATATATGGGAAGAATTTAAAGCAATAAACAAATGTAAGTAAAGATAATTTATTCACACACCACAAATGAGCACAAAAGTTTTGTTATCCAAGTTTGGGAACTTCCACTAGTTCAACCCTAATAGCTCGGAATTTTATGAGAAAAAGATTTCTCTACACATGTTTTAAAAAATGGAAATGCATGCTTGAAACATTTTAAAGATGCAAATGACCAATGGATCCAAACCTTTTAAAGAGAATAACATTAAATTCTCAAGTGAACGTGCGGTGGGATATTTACTGGAGTCAAACAAGCCATTATTTTGGCCACTTATAGAAAGCTGACCTAATGATCGTAAATGATTGTAAAGTGGTTTATCATGTGTAACAGGCTATATTTTTGTAAGGAAAGACTTATAGATTGAGAGTCAACACTCAGTTAAAAATCCCCTGCCTCCCTCTTTTCCCGACGATTGCTGAACCTGATATATAAAAACAAGAAAGAGTTTACAATCCCTTAAAATTACTGACACATTTTGGAATTATCTCTCTCTACGTTTTTGCATTGTGCATTTCCTTTTTAGATGTATACTTTTTTCTTAAATCAAAACTTGAGTTTTCACTTTCCCTTCATCTCGTAAACAAAAAATGGGATAAAAGGGAAATAGATCATAACAAAATGAAAATTTTATAGTTTATGAATGGAAATAATTTCAACCAATAATAAAATGTTAGTAAAGAAAATTTATTCACACACCTCAAGTCAACACAAAAGGTTTGTTAACCAAGTTTGGGAAATTCCACTAGTTCATCCCTAATAGCTCGGAATTTTATAAGAAAGAGATTTTTCTACATATGTTTTAAAAAATCAATAGGCATGCATGAAACAAGTTAATGATGCAAATGACCTATAGATCCAAACCTTTTAAAGAGAATAACATTCAATTCTCAAGTGAACGTGCAATAGGATATTTACTTGAGTCAAACAATCCATTATTTTGCCCATTTACCAAAAGCTGACCTATTGATCATAGATGATTGTAAAGTGATTTATCATGCATAACGGGCTATGTTTTTGTAAGGAATGACTTATGGATAGGGAGTCAACACTCAGTTAAAAATCCCCCGCCACCCCCTTTTCCCGACGATTGCAGAACCTGATATATAAACACTACAAAAATTTTACAATCCTTCAAAATTACAGACAATTTTTTGAATTATCTCACTCTACATTTGTGCATTGTGCATTTCCTTTTTAGATGTATACATTTTTCTTAAATCAAAACTTGAGTTTTCAATTTCCCTTCATCTCGTAAACAAAAAAAGAGATAAAAGGAATTTAGATCACAACAAAATGAAAATTTTAGAGTTTATGAATGGAAATAATTTATAGAAATAAAAAAATGAAAGAAATGAAAATTTATTCACACACCACAAATGAAAACAAAAGTTTTGTTATCCAAGTTTGGGAAATTCTACTAGTTCAACCCTAATTGCTCAGAATTTTATAAGAAAGAGATTTATCTACACATGTTTTAAAAAATGGATATGCATGCTTGACACATGGTAAAGATGCAAATGACCTGTGGATCCAATCCTGTTAAAGAGAATAACATTAAATTCTCAAGTGAACGTGGGGTGGGATATTTACCATAATAAAAAAGGCCATTCATTTGCACATTAAAAAAAGCAGACGTAACGATCATAGATGATTGTAAATTGATTTATCATGTGTAACGGGCTATATTTTTTTAAGGAATGACTTATGGATTAGGAGTCAACACTCAGTGAAAAATCCCCCGCCTCCCCCTTTTCCCGACGATTACAGAACTTGATATATAAACACTAAAAAGTGTTTAAAATCCGTACAAAATTATAGAAACTTTTATGAATTATCTCTCTCTACATTTCTACATTGTGCATTTCCATTCAAGATGTATACTTTTCTCTTAAATCAAAACTTGAGTTTTCACTTTCTGTTCACCTTGTAAATGAAAAAAGATAAAGAAGGCAAATAGATCACAACAAAATGAAAATTTTAGAGTTTATGTATGTAAAAATTAATATAAATAAACAAATGTAAGTAAAGAAAATTTATTCACACACCACAAATGAACACAAAATTTTTGTTATCCAAGTTTGGGAAATTCCACTAGTTCAACTCTAATAGCTCGGAATCTTATAGGAAAGAGATTTTTATACACATGTTTTAAAAAATTGATATGCATGCTTGAAACAAGTTACAGATGCAAATGACCTACGGATCAGAACCTTTTAAAGATAATAACATTAAATTCTCAAGTGAACGTGCGATGGGGTATTTACCCGAGTAAAACAAGCCATTATTTTGCCCATTTACAAAAAGCTAACCTAACGATCATAAGTGATTGTCAAGTGATTTATCATGCGTAACGGGCTATATTTTTGCATGGAAAGACTTATGGATTGGGAGTCAACACTCACTTAAAAATCCCCCGCATCCCCCTTTTCCCTACGACTGCAGAACCTAATATATAAAAATAAAAAGAGTTTACAATCCATAAAAATTACAGACACTTTTTGGAAATATTTCTCTCTACATTTGTGCATTGTGCATTTCCATTTTAGATTTATACTTTTTTCTTAAATCAAAAGTTGAGTTTTTACTTTCCCTTCATCTTGTAAACAAAAAAAAAGATAAAAGGCAAATAGATCACAACAAAATGAAAATTTTTGGGTTAATGTATGGAAAGAATTTAAAGCAATAAAAAAATGTAAGTAAAGAAAATTGATGCACACACCACAAATGAACACAGAAGCTTTGTTATCCAAGTTTGGGAAATTCCACTAGTTCAACCCTAATAGCACGGAATTTTATAAGAAAGAGATTTTTCTACACGTGTTTTAAAAAATGGATATGCATGCTTGAAACATGTTAAAGATGCAAATGACCTAAGGATCCAAACCTTTTAAAGAGAATACCATTCAATGGTGGGATATTTACCCGGGTCAAACAATCCATTATTTTTCCCATTTACCAAAAGCTGACCTGTCCACCATAGATGATTGTAAAGTGACTTAACATGCGTAATGGGCTATATTTTTTGTAGGGAATGTGACTTATGGATTGGGAGTCAACACTCAGTTAAAAATCCCCCGCCTCCCCCTTTTTTTGACGATTGCTGAACCTGATATATAAAAACTAAAAAGAGTTCACAGTCCTTAAAAATTACAAACACATTTTGGATTTATATCTCTCTAAATTTTTGCATTGTGCATTTCCTTTTTAGATGTATTTTTTTTTCTTAAATCAATACTTGAGTTTTCACTTTCTCTCATCTCGTCAGCAAAAAAAGAGATAAGAGGCAAATAGATCACAACAAAATAAAAATTTTAGAGTTTATGTATGGAAAGAATTTAAAGCAATAAACAAATGTAAGTAAAGAAAATTTATTCACACACCACAAATGAACACAAAAGTTTATTATCCAAGTTTGGGAAAGTCCACTAGTTCAACTCTAATAGCTCGGAATTTTGTAAGAAAGAGATTTTTCTACACATGTTTTAAAAAAATGGATTTGCATGCTTAAAACAAGTTAAAGATGCAAATAACCTATGGATCCAAACCTTTTAAAGAGAAGAACATTAAATTCTCAAGTGAACGTCGGGTGCGATATTTACCCGAGTCAAACAAGCCATTATTTTGCCCATTTACAAAAAGTTGACCTAACGATCATAGGTGATTGTAAAGTGATTTATCTTGCATAACGGCCAATATTTTGGTACGGAAAGACTTATGGATCGAGAGTCAACACTCAGTTAAAAATTCCCTGTCTCCCCCTTTTCTCGATGACTGCAGAACCTGATATATAAAAACTAAAAAGGGTTTACAATCCCTAAAAATTAAAGACACTTTTAGTAAATATCTCTCTCTACATTTTTGCATTGTGCATTTCAATTTTAGATGTATACTTTTTTCTTAAATCAAAACTTGATTTTTCAGTTTCCCTTAATCTCGAAAACAAAAACAGAGATAAAAGACAAATAGATTAGAACAAAATGAAAATTTTAGGGTATATGTATGGAAAGAATTTAAAGCAATAAACAAATGTAAGTACAGAAAATTTATTCACACGCCACAAATGAACACAAAAGTTTTGTTACCAAGTTTGGGAAATTCCACTACTTCAACTCTAATTGCTTAGAATTTTATAAGAAACATATTTTTCTACACATGTTTTAAAAAATAGATAGGCATTCTTGAAACATGTTAAAGTAGCAAATGACCTATGGATCCAAACCTTTTAAAGAGACTAACATTAAATTCTCAGGTGAACGTGCGATGGGATATTTACCCGAGTTGAACATGCCATTATTTTGCCCTTTTACAAAAAGCTGACGTAACGATCATAGATGATTGTAAAGTGATTTATCATGCGTAACGGGCTATATTTTTGTAAGGAATGACTTATGGATTAGGAGTCAATACTCAGTGAAAAATCCCCTGCCTCTCCCTTCTCCCGATGATTGCAGAACTTGATATATAAAAACTAAAAAGAGTTAATAATCCCTAAAAAATTACAGACACTTTTATGAATTATCTCTCTCTACATTTGTGCATTATGCATTTCCATTTAAGATGTATAATTTTTTTTTAAATCAAAACTAGAGTTTTCACTTTCCCTTCATCTCTTAAACAAAAAAAGAGGTAAAAGGCAAATAGATCATACAAATTGAAAATTTTAGAGTTTATGTATGGAAATAATTTATTGCAATAAACAAATGTATGTAAAGAAAATTTATTCACACACCACAAATGAACACAAAAATTTTTGTTATCCATGTTTGGGAAATTCCACTACTTCAACTCTAATAGCTCAAAATTTTATAACAAAGAGATTTTTCTACACATTTTTTAAAAAAGGGATATGCTTGCTTCAAACTAGTTAAAGATGCAAATGACCTATGTATCCAAATATTTTAAAGAGAATGACATTAAATTCTCAAGTGAACGTACGGTGGGATATTTACCCGAATCGAACAAGCCATTATTTTGCCCAATTACAAAAACCTGACCTAACGATCATAGGTGAATGTAAAGTAATTTATCATGCGTAACGGGCTATATTTTTGTATGGAAAGTCTTATGGATTGGGAGTCAATACTCAGTTAAGAATCCACCGCCTCCCCCTTTTCACGACGACTGCAGAACCTGATATATAAAAATTAAAAAGAGTTTACAATCCATTAAAATTAAAGGCACTTTTTGGAAATATCTTTCTCTACATTTGTACATTGTGCATTTCCATTTTAGATGTATACTTTTTTCTTAAATCAAAACTTGAGTTTTCATTTTCGCTTCCTCTCCTCAACAAAAAAAGAGATAAAAGGCAAATAGATCACAACAAAATGAAAATTTTATGGTTTGTGTAAGGAAAGAATTTGAAGGAATAAACAAATGTAATTAAAGAAAATTTAATCACACACCACAAACGAACACAAAAGTATTGTTATCCAAGTCTGGGAAATTCCACTAGTTCATCCCTAATAGCTCGGAATTTTATAAGAAAGAGATTTCTCTACAAATGTTTTAAAAAATCGATAGGCATGCAGCAAACAAGTTAAAGATGCTAATGACCTATGGATCCAACCATTTTAAAGAGAATAACATTCAATTCTCAAGTGAACGTGTAGTGGGATATTTACCCGAGTCAAACAATCCTTTATTTTGCCCATTTACCAAAAGCTGACCTATCGATCATAGATGATTGTAAAGTGATTTATCATGCGTAACGGGCTATATTTTCGTAAGGAATGACTTATGGATTGGGAGTCAATACTAAGTTAAAAATCCCCCACCACCCCCTTTTCCCGATGATTGCAAAACCTGATATATTAAAACTAAAACGAGTTTACAATCCTTCAAAATTACCGACAGTTTTTTGAATTATCTCTCTTTACATTTGTGCATTGTGGATTTCCTTTCTAGATGTTTCTTAAATCAAAAATTGAGTTTTCAATTTTCCTTCATATCGAAAACAAAAAAAGAGATAAAAGGCAAAATTTTAGAGTTTATGAATGGAAAGAATTTACAAAAATAAACAAATGTAAGTAATGAAAATTTATTCACACACCACAAATGAACACAAAAGTTTTGTCATCCAAGTTTGGGAAATTCTACTAGTTCAACCCTAATTGCTCAGAATTTTATAAGAAAGAGATTTTTCTACCCATGTTTAAAAAATTGATATGCATGCTTGACACATGGGAAAGATACAAATGACCTATAGATCCAAACCTTTTAAAGAAAATAACATTAAATTCTCAAGTGAACGTGGGGTGGGATATTTACCCGAATCAAAAAGGCCATTCGTATGCACATTTACAAAAAGCAGACCTAACGATCATAGATGATTGTAATGTGATTTATCATGTGTAACAGGCTATATTTTTGTAAGGAATGACTTATGGATTAGGAGTCAACACTCAGTGAAAAATCTCCTACCTCCCCCTTTTCCCGATGATTGCAAAACATGATATATAAACACAAAAAAGAGTTTACAATCCCTACAATATTACAGAACCTTTTATGAATTATCTGTCTCTACATTTGTGCATTGTGCATTTCCATTCAAGATGTATACTTTTTCTTAAATCAAAACTTGAGATTTCACTTTCCCTTCACCTCGTAAACGAAAAAAGATATAAAAGGCAAATAGATCACAACAAAATGAAAATTTTAGAGTTTATGTATGTAAAAATTCAAATAAATAAACAAATGTAACGAAAGAAAATTTATTCACACACCACAAATGAACACAAAAGTTTTGTTATCCAAGTTTGCGAAATACCACTAGTTCAACTCTAATAGCTCGGAATTTTATAAGAAAGAAATTTTTAAACAAATGTTTTAAAAAATGGATATGCATACTTGGAACAAGTTAAAGGCGTAAATAACCTATAGATCCAAACCTTTTAAAGAGAATACCATTAAATTCTCAAGTGAATGTGGGGTGCGATATTTACCCGAGTCAAACAAGCCATTATTTTGCCCATATACAAATAGCTGACCTAACGGTCATATGTGATTGTAAAGTGATTTATCATGCATAATGGGCTATATTTTTGTATGGAAAGACTTATGGATCGGGAGTCAACACTCTGTTAAAAATCCCCCGCCTCCCCCTTTTCCCGACGACTGCAGAACCTGATATATAAAAACTAAAAAGAGTTTTGAGCCCTAAAATTACAGACACTTTTTGGTAATATCTCTCTCTACATTTGTGCATTGTGCATTTCCATTTTAGATCTACACTTTTTTCTTAAATCAAAACTTGATTTTTCAATTTCCCTTCATCTCGTAAACAAAAAAAGAGATAAAAGGCAAATAGATCACAACAAAATGAAAATTTTAGGGTATATGTCTGGAAAGAATTTAAAGCAATAAAAAAATGTAAGTAAAGAAAATTTATTCACATGCCAAAAATGAACACAAAAGTTTTGTTATCCAAGTTTGGGAAATTCCACTACTTCAACCCTAATAGCTCATAATTTTATAAGAAACATATTTTTCTACACATGTTTTAAAAAATGGATAGGCATGCTTGAAACATGTTGAAGATGCAAATGACCTATGGATCCAAACCTTTTAAAGAGAATAACATTAAATTCTCAAGTGAACGTGCGGTGGGATATTTACCCAAGTCAAACATGCCATTGTTTTGCCCTTTTACAAAAACCTGACGTAACGATCATAGATGATTCTAAAGTGATTTATCATGCGTAACGGGCTATATTTTTGTAAGGAATGACTTATGGATTAGGAGTCAACACTTAGTGAAAAATCCCCTGCATCCGCCTTTTCCCGACGATTGCAGAACTTGATATATAAAAACTAAAAAGAGTTTATAATCCCTGAAAAATTACAGACGCTTTTATGAATTATCTCTCTCTACATTTGTGCATTGTGCATTTCCATTTAAGATGTATACTTTTTTCTTAAATCAAAACTTGAGTTTTCACTTTCCCTTCATCTCGTAAACAAAAAAAGGGATAGAAGGCAAATAGATCACAACAAAATGAAAATTTTAGAGTTAATGTATGGAAAGAATTTACAGAAATAAAGAAATGTAAGTAAAGAAAATTTATTCACACACCACAAATGAACACAAAAGTTTTGTCATCCATGATTGAGAAATTCCACTAGTTCAACTCTAATTGCTCAGAATTTTAAAAGAAAGAGATTTTTCTATACATTTTTTAAAAAATGGATATGCATGCATGAGACAAGTTATAGATGCAAATGACATATGGATCCAAACCTTTTAAAGATAATAACATTAAATTCTCAGGTGAACGTGCGATGGGATATTTACCCAAGTAAAACAAACCAATATTTTGCCCATTTACAAAAAGCTAACCTAACGATCATAAGTGATTGTCAAGTGATTTATGATGCGTAACGGGCTATATTTTTCTATGGAAAGACTTATGGATTGGGAGTCAACGCGCAGTTAAAAATTCCTCCCCCCCCTCCCCTTTTTCCCTACGACTGCAGAACCTGATCTATAAAAATAAAAAGATTTTACAATCCATAAAAATTACGGACACTTTTTGGAAATATTTCTCTCTACATTTGTGCATTGTGCATTTCCATTTTAGATGTATACTTTTTTCTTCAATCAAAACTTGAGTTTTTACTTTCCCTTCATCGTGCAAACAAAAAAAGAGATAAAAGCCAAATAGATCACAACAAAATGAAAATTTTTGGTTTAATGTATGGAAAGAATTTAAAGCAATAAAAAAATGTAAGTAAAGAAAATTTATTAACACACCACAAATGAACACAAAAGCTTTGTTATCCAAGTTTGGGAAATTCCACTACTTCAACCCTAATAGCACGAAATTTTATAAGAAAGAGATTTTTCTACACATGTTTTAAAAAATCGATATACACGCTTGAAACATGTTAAAGATGCAAATGACCTAAGGATCCAAACCTTTTAAAGAGAATACCATTCAATTCTCAAGTGAATGTGTGGTGGGATATTTACCCGGGTCAAACAATCCACTATTTTGCCCATTTACCAAAAGCTGACCTATCCATCGTAGATGATTGTAAAGTGATTTAACATGCGTAATGGGCAATATTTTTTTTAAGGAATGACTTATGGTTTGGGAGTCAACGCTCAGTCAAAAATTCTCCGCCTCCCCCTTTTTCCAACGATTGCAGAACCTGATATATAAAAACTAAAAGAGTTCACAATCCTTAAAAATTGCAGATACATTTTGGAATTATATCTCTCTAAACTTTTGCATTGTGCATTTCCTTTTTAGATGTATACTTTTTTATTAAATCAAAACTTGAGTTTTCACTTTCTCTCATCTCGTCAGCAAAAAAAAAAAGATAAAAGGCAAATAGATTACAACAAAATGAATATTTTAGAGTTTTTGTATGGAAAGAATTTAAAGCAATAAATAAATGTAAGTAAAGAAAATTTATTCACACACCACAAATGAACACAAAAGTTTTATTATCCAAGTTTGGGAAATTCCACTAGTTCAACTCTAATAGCTCGGAATTTTATAAGAAAGAGATTTTTCTACACATGTTTTAAAAAATAGATTTGCATGCTTAAAACAAGTTCAAGACACAAATAACCAATGGATCAAAACCTTTTAAAGTGAATAACATTAAATTCTCAAGTGAACGTGGGGTGCGATATTTAGCCGAGTCAAACAAGCCATTATTTTGCCCATATACAAAGAGTTAACCTAACGATCATTGGTGATTGTAAAGTGATTTATCAAGCATAACATGCTATATTTTTGTATGGAAAGACTTATGGATCGGGAGTCAAAACTCAGTTAAAAATTCCCCACCTCCCCCTTTTCCCGACGACTGTAGAACCTGATATATAAAAACTAAAAAGAGTTTACAATCCCTAAAAATTACAGAAACTTTTTGGAAATATCTTTCTCTAGATTTGTACATTGTGCATTTCCATTTTAGATGTATACTTTTTTCTTAAATCAAAATTTGAGTTTTCATTTTCCTTTTCTCTCTAGTACAAAAAAAGAGTTAAAAGGCAAATAGATCACAACAAAATGAAAATTATATGGTTTATGTATGGAAAGAATTTAAAGCAATAAACAAATGTAAGTAAAGAAAATTTATTCACACACCATAAATGAACTCAAAATTTTTGTTATCCAAGTTTGGGAAATTCCACTAGTTCATCCCTAATAGCTCGGAATTTTATCACAAAGAGATTTTTCTAGATATGTTTTAAAAAATAGATAGGCATGCATGAAATAAGTTAAAGATGAAAATAACCTATGGATCCAAACCTTTGAAAGAGAATAACATTAAATTCTCAAGTCAACGTGCAATGGGATATTTACCTAAGTGAAGCAATCCATTATTTTGCCCATTTACCAAAAGCTGACCTATGGATAGTAGATGATTGTAAAGTAATTTATCATGCATAAAGGGCCATATTTTTGTAAGGAATGACTTATGCATTGGGAGTCAACACTCAGTTAAAAATCCCCCGCCTCCCCCTTTTTCCGACGATTGCAGAACTTGATATATAAAAACTAAAAAGAGTTGACAATCCTTCAAAATTACTGACAATTTTTTGAATTATCTCTCTCTACATTTGTGCATTGTCCATTTCCTTTTTAGATGTTTCTTAAATCAAAACTTGAGTTTTCACTTTCCCTTCCTGTCGAAAACAAAAAAAGAGATAAAAGGCAAAATTTTAGATTTTATGAATGGAAAGAATTTGAAGAAATAAACAAAAGTAAGTAATGAAAATTTATTCACACACCAAAAATGAACACAAAAGTTTTGTTATCCAATTTTGTAAAAGTCAACTAGTTCAACCCTAATTGCTCAGAATTTTATAAGAAAGATTTTTCTACACGTGTTTTAAAAAATGAATATACATGCTTTACACATGGGAAAGATGCAAAAGACCTATAGATCCAAACCTTTTAAGAGAATAACATTAAATTCTCAAGTGAACGTGGGGTGAGATATTTACCCGAAACAAAAAGAACATTCTTTTGCACATTTACAAAAAGCATACCTAAATGATCATAGATGATTGTAAAGTGATTTATCATGCGTAACAGGGTATATTTTTGTAACGAATGACTTAAGGATTAGGAGTCAACACTCAGTGAAAAATCCCCCGCCTCCCCCTTTTCCCCACGATTGAAAAACATGATATATAAAAACTAAAAAGAGTTTACAATCCCTAAAATATTACAGAAACTTTTATGAATTATCTCTCTCTACATTTGAGCATTATGCATTTCCATTCAAGATGTACATTTTTTTCTTAAATCGAAACTTGAGTTTTCACTTTCACTTCACCTCGTAAACCAAAAAAGATATAAAAGGCAAATAGATCACAACAAAATAAAAATTTAAGAGTTTATGTATGAAAAAATTAAAATAAATAAACAAATATAAGTCACAAAAAAATTCCTTCACACACCACAAATGAACACAAAACTTTTGTTATCCAAGTTTGCGAAATTCCACTTGTTCAACTCAAATAGCTCGAAATTTTATAAGAAAGAGATTTTACTAAACATGTTTTAAAAAATGGATATGCATGCTTGAAACAAGTTACAGATACAAATGACCTGTGGATCCAAACCTTTTAAAGAGAATAACATTAAATTCTCTAGTGAACGTGCGATGGGATATTTACCCGAGTCAAACAAGTCATTATTTTTCCCATTTACAAAAAGCTAACCTAACGATCATCAGTGATTGTCAAGTGATTTATCATGCGTAACGGGCTATATTTTTGTATGGAAAAACTTATGGATTGCGAGTCAACACTCAGTTAAAAATCCCTTACCTCCCCCTTTTCCCTACGACTGCAGAACCTGATATTTAAAAACTAAAAAGAGTTTACAATCCATAAAAATTACAGAAACTTTTTGGAAATATCTCTCTCTACATTTGTGCATTGTGCATTTCCATTTTACATGTATACTTTTTTCTTAAATCAAAACTTGACTTTTCACTTTCCCTTCATCTCGTAAACAAAAAAAGAGATAAAAGGCAAATAGATCACAACAAAATGAAAATTTTTGGTTTACTGTATGGAAAGAATTTAAAGCAATAAAAAAATGTAAGAAAGAAAATTTATTCACACACCACAAATGAACACAAAAGTTTTGTTATCCAAGTTTGGGAAATTCCACTAGTTCAACCCTGATAGCACGGAATTTTATAAGAAAGAGATTTTTCTACACATGTTTTAAAAAATGGATATGCATGCTTGAAACATTTTAGAGATTCAAATGACCTAAGGATCCAAACCTTTAAAAGAGAATACCATTAAATTCTCAAGTGAACGTGCGGTGGGATATTTTCCCGAGTCAAACAATCCATTATTTTTCCCATTTACCAAAAGTTTGATCTATTGATCATAGATGATTGTAAAGTGATTTAACATGCGTAATGGGCTATATTTTTTTTTAAGGAATGACTTATGGATTCGGAGTCAACACTGAGTTAAAAATCCCCTGCTTCCCTCTTTTTCGACGATTGCAGGACCTGATATATAAAAACTAAAAAGTGTTTACAATCCTTAAAAATTATAGACTCATTTTGGAATTATATCTCTCTAAATTTGTGCTTGGTGCATTTCATTTTTAGATGTATACTTTTTTCTTCAATCAAAACTTGAGTTTTCACTTTCTCTCATCTTGTCAACAAAAAAAGAGATAAAAGGCAAATAGATCACAACAAAATAAAAATTTTAGAGTTTATGTATGGAAAGAATTTAAAGAAATAAACAAATTAAGTAAAGAAAATTTATTCACACACCACAAATTAACACGAAATTTTTATTATCCAAGTTTGGGAAATTCCACTAGTTCAACTCTAATAGCTCGGAATTTTATATGAAAGAGATTTTCTACGCATGTTTTAAAAAATGGATATGCATGCTTGAAACAAGTTAAAGACTCAAATAACCTATGGATCCAAACCTTTAAAAGAGAATAACATTAAATTCTTAAGTGAACGTGGGGTGCGATATTTACCCGAGTCAAACAAGCCATTATTTTGCCCATATACAAAAACCTGACCTAACGATCATAGGTGATTGTAAAGTGATTTATCATGTCTAACGGGCTATATTTTTGTATGGAAAGACTTATGGATCGGGTGTCAACACTCCAAAAAGAGTTTACAATCCCTACAATATTACATAAACTTTTATGAACTATCTGTCTCTACATTTGTGCGTTGTGCATTTCCATTCAAGATGTATACTTTTTTCTGAAATCAAAACTTGAGTTTCAATTTCCCTTTACCTCGTCAACCAAAAAAGATATAAAAGGCAAATAGATCACAACAAAATGAAAATTTAAGAGTTTATGTATTAAAAAATTAAAATAAATAGACAAATGTACGTAGAGAAAAATTTATTCACACACCAGAAATGAACACAAAAGTTTTGTTATCCAAGTTTGCGAAATTACACTAGTTCAACTCAAACAACTCGGAATTATATAAGAAACACATTTTTCTACACATGTTTTAAAAAATGGATATGCATGCTTGAAACAAGTTACAGATGCAAATGACCTACGGATCCAAACCTTTTAAAGAGAATAACGTTAAATTCTCAAGTGAATGTGCGATGGGATATTTACTCGAGTCAAACAAGCCATTATTTTTCCCATTTACAAAAAGCTAACCTAACGATCATAAGTGATTGTCAAGTGATTTATCATGCGTAACGGCCTATGTTTTTGTATGGAAAGACTTATGGATTGGGAGTTAACACTCAGTCAAAAATCCCCTGCCTCCCCCTTTTCCCTACGACTGCAGAACCTGATATATAAAAACTAAAAAGAGTTTACAATCCATAAAAATTACAGAAACTTTTTTGGAAATATCTCTCTCTACATTTGTGTATTGTGCATTTCCATTTTACATGTATACTTTTTTCTTAAATCAAAACTTGACTTTTTACTTTCCCTTCATCTCGTAAACAAAAAAAGAGATAAAAGGCAAATAGATCACAACAAAATGAAAATTTTTTGTTTAATGTATGGAAAGAATTTAAAGCAATAAACAAATGTAAGTAATGGAAATTTATTCACACACCACAAATGAACACAAAAGTTTTGTTATCCAAGTTTGGGAAATTCCACTAGTTCAACCTAGATAGCACGAAATTTTATAAGAAAGAGATTTTTCTACTCATGTTTTAAAAAATGGATATGCATGCTTGAAACATGTTAAAGATGCAAATGACCTATGGATCCAAACCTTTTAAAGAGAATACCATTAAATTCTCAAGTGAACGTGCAGTGAGATATTTACCCGAGTCAAACAATCCATTATTTTTCCCATTTACCAAAAGTTGACCTATCAATCATAGATGATTGTAAAGTGATTTAATATGCGTAATGGGCTACATTTTTTTTAAGAAATGACTTATGGATTGGGAGTGAACACTGTGTTAAAAATCCCCCGCCTCCCCCTTTTTCGACGATAGCAGAACCTGATCTATAAAAACTAAAAAGTGTTTACAATCCTTAAAAATTACAAACACATTTTGGAATTATATCTCTCTAAATTTGTGCATGGTGCATTTCATTTTTAGATGTATGCTTTTTTCTTCAATCAAAGCTTGAGTTTTCACTTTCTCTCATCTCGTCAACAAAAAAAGAGATAAAAGGCAAATAGATCACAACAAAATAAAAATTTTAGAGTTTATGTATGGAAAGAATTTAAGAAATAAACAAAATAAGTAGAGAAAATTTATTCACAAACCACAAATGAACACAAAAGTTTTGTTATCCAAGTTTGGGAAATTCCACTAGTTCAACTCTAATAGCCCGAAATTTTATATGAAAGAGATTTTTCTACACATATTTTAAAAAATGGATATACATGCTTGGAACAAGTTAAAGACGCAAATAACCTATGGATCCAAACCTTTTGAAAAGGATAACATTAAATTCTTATGTGAACGTGGGGTGCGATATTTACCCGACTCAAACAAGCCATTATTTTGCCCACATACAAAAAGCTGACCTAACGATCATAGGTGACTGTAAAGTGATTTATCATGTCTAACGGGCTATATTTTTGCATGGAAAGACTTATGGATCGGGAGTCAACACTCCAGAAAGAGTTTAAAATCCCTACAATATTACATAAACTTTTATGAATTATCTATCTCTACATTTGTGCGTTGTGCATTTCCATTCAAGATGTATACTTTTTTCTGAAATCAAAACTTGAGTTTTAATTTCCCTTTACCTCGTAAACCAAAAAAGATATAAAAGGCAAATAGATCACAACAAAATGAAAATTTAAGAGTTTATGTATTAAAAAATTAAAATAAATAGGCAAATGTAAGTAGAGAAAAATTTATTCACACACTAGAAATAAACACAAAAGTTTTGTTATCCAGGTTTGCGAAATTCCACTAGTTCAACTCAAACAGCTCCGAATTATAAAAGAAAGAGATTTTTCTACACATGTTTTAAAAAATGGATATGCATGCTTGAACAAGTTACAGATGCAAATGACCTACGGATCCAAACCTTTTAAAGAGAATAACATTAAATTTTCAAGTGAATGTGCGATGGGATATTTACTCGAGTCAAACAAGCCATTATTTTTCCCATTTACAAAAAGCTAACCTAACGATCATAAGTGATTGTCAAGTGATTTATCATGCGTAACGGCCTATTTTTTGTATGGAGAGACTTATGGATTGGGAGTTAACACTCAGTTAAAAATCCCTTGCCTCCCCCTTTTCCCTACGACTGCAGAGCCTGATATATAAAAACTAAAAAGAGTTTACAATCCATAAAAATTACAGAAACTTTTTGGAAATATCTCTCTCTACATTTGTGTATTGTGCATTTCCATTTTACATGTATACTTTTTTCTTAAATCAAAACTTGACTTTTCACTTTCCCTTCATCTCGTAAACAAAAAAAGAGATAAAAGGCAAATAGATCACAACAAAATGAAAATTTTTTGTTTAATGTATGGAAAGAATTTAAAGCAATAAACAAATGTAAGTAATGGAAATTTATTCACACACCACAAATGAACACAAAAGTTTTGTTATCCAAGTTTGGGAAATTCCACTAGTTCAACCTAGATAGCACGAAATTTTATAAGAAAAAGATTTTTCTACACATGTTTTAAAAAATGGATATGCATGCTTGAAACATGTTAAAGATGAAAATGACCTATGGATCCAAACCTTTTAAAGAGAATACCATTAAATTCTCAAGTGAATGTGCAGTGAGATATTTACCCGAGTCAAACAATCCATTATTTTTCCCATTTACCAAAAGTTGACCTATCAATCATAGATGATTGTAAAGTGATTTAATATGCGTAATGGGCTACATTTTTTTTAAGAAATGACTTATGGATTGGGAGTGAACACTGAGTTAAAAATCCCCCGCCTCCCCCTTTTTCGACGATAGCAGAACCTGATCTATAAAAACTAAAAAGTGTTTACAATCCTTAAAAATTACAGACACATTTTGGAATTATATCTCTCTAAAATTGTGCATGGTGCATTTTATTTTTAGATGTATGCTTTTTTCTTCAATCAAAGCTTGAGTTTTCACTTTCTCTCATCTCGTCAACAAAAAAAGAGATAAAAGGCAAATAGATCACAACAAAATAAAAATTTTAGAGTTTATGTATGGAAAGAATTTAAAGAAATAAACAAAATAAGTAGAGAAAATTTATTCACACACCACAAATGAACACAAAAGTTTTGTTATCCAAGTTTGGGAAATTCCACTAGTTCAACTCTAATAGCCCGAAATTTTATATGAATGAGATTTTTCTACACATATTTTAAAAAATAGATATACATGCTTGGAACAAGTTAAAGACGCAAATAACCTATGGATCCAAACCTTTTGAAAAGGATAACATTAAATTCTTATGTGAACGTGGGGTGCGATATTTACCCGAGTCAAACAAGCCATTATTTTGCCCACATACAAAAAGCTGACCTAACGATCATAGGTGATTGTAAAGTGATTTATCATGCCTAACGGGCTATATTTTTGCATGGAAAGACTTATGGATCGGGAGTCAACACTCCAGAAAGAGTTTACAATCCCTACAATATTACATAAACTTTTATGAATTATCTGTCTCTACATTTGTGCGTTGTGCATTTCCATTCAAGATGTATACTTTTTTCTGAAATCAAAACTTGAGTTTCACTTTCCCTTTACCTCGTAAACCAAAAAAGATATAAAAGGCAAATACATCACAACAAAATGAAAATTTAAGAGTTTATGTATTAAAAAATTAAAATAAATAGACAAATGTAAGTAGAGAAAAATTTATTCACACACCAGAAATGAACACAAAAGTTTTGTTATCCAAGTTTGCGAAATTCCACTAGTTCAACTCAAACAGCTCGGAATTATAAAAGAAAGAGATTTTTCTACACATGTTTTAAAAAATGGATATTCATGCTTGAAACATTTTAAAGATGCAAATGACGTAAGGATCCAAACCTTTTAAAGAGAATACCATTCAATTCTCAAGTGAACGTGCTTAGGGATATTTACCCGAGTGAAACAATCCATTATTTTGCCCACTTACCAAAAGCTGACCTATCGATCATAGATGATTGTAAATGGATTTAACATGCGTAATGGGCTATATTTTTTTGTAATGAATGAATTATGGATTGGGAGTCAAAACACAGTTAAAAATCCCGCCTCCTCCTTTTTTCGACGATTGCAGAACCTGATATATAAAAACTAAAAAGAGTTTACAATCCTAAAAAATTACAGACACATTTTGGAATTATATCTCTCTAAATTTGTGCATTGTGCATTTCCTTTTTAGATGTATACTTTTTTCTTAAATCAAAACTTGAGTTTTCACTTTCTCTCATCTCGTAACCAAAAAAAGGGATAAAAGGCAAATAGATCACAACAAAATGAAAATTTTAGAGTTTCTGTATGTAAAGAATTTAAAGCAATAAACAAATGTAAGTAAAGAAAATTTATTCACACACCACAAAAGAACACAAAAGTTTATTATCCAAGTTTGGGAAATGCCACTAGTTCAACTCTAATAGCTCGGAATTTTATATGAAAGAGATTTTTCTACGTATGTTTTAAAAAATGGATATGCATGCTTGAAACAAATTAAAGACGCAAATAACCTATGGATCCAAACCTTTTAAAGAGAATAACATGGATTCAAACCTTTTAAAGATAATAACATTAAATTCTCAAGTGAAGGTGTGTTTGGATATTTACCTGAGTCAAACAAGCCATTATTTCTCGCATTTACAAAAAGCTGACATAACAATCATAGATGATTTTAAAGTGATTTATCATGTGTAATGGGCTATATTTCTGAATGACTTATGGATTGGGAGTCAACACTCCGTTAAAAATCCCCCGCCTCCCGCTTTTCCCGATGATTGCAGAACCTGATTTATAAAAACTAAAAAGAGTTAACAATCCCAAAAAATTACAGGCACTTTTTGGAATTATCTCTCTCTACATTTGTACATTGTGCATTTCCATTTTAGATGTATGCTTTTTTCTTAAATCAAAACTTGAGCTTTCACTTTCCCTTCATCTTGTAAACAAAAAAAAGAGATTAAAGGCAAATAGATCACAACAAAATGAAAATTTTAAAGTGTATACTTGGAAAGAATTTTAAGCAATAAACAAATGTAAGTAAAGAAAATTTATTCACACCCCACTAATGAGCACAAAAGTTTTGTTATCCAAGTTTGGGAAATTCCACTAGTTTACCCTCATAGCTCGGAATTTTATGAGAAAAAGATTTCTCTACACATGTTTTAAAAAAGGGATATGCATGCTTGAAACATGTTAAAGATGCAAATTACCAATGGATCCAAACTTTTTAAAGAGAATAACATTAAATTCTCAAGTGAACGTGCGGTGGGATATTTATCGGAGTCAAACAAGCCATTATTTTGCCCATTTCCAAAAAATTGACCTAATGATCATTGATGATTGTAAAGTGATCTATCATGTGTAACGGGCTTTATTTTTGTAAGGAATGACTTATGGATTGGGAGTCAACACTCAGTTAAAAATCCCCCGCCTCCCCCTTTTCCTGTCGATTGAAGAACCTGATATATAAAAACTAAAAAGATTTTAAAATCCCTAAAAATTACAAACACTTTTTGGAATTATCTCTTTTTAAATTTTTGCATTGTGCATTTCCATTTTAGATGTATACTTTTTTCTTAAATAAAAACTAGAGTTTTCACTTCCCTTTCATCTCCTAAACAAAAAAAGAGATCAAAGGAAAATAGATCACAACCAAATGAAAATTTTAGAGTTTATGTATGGAAAGAATTTAAAGCTATAACAAATTTAAGTAAAGAAAATTTATTCACACTCCACAAATGAACACAAAATTTTTGTTATCAAAGTTTGGAAAATTCTACTAGTTCAACCCTAATAGCTCGGAATTTTATAAGAAAGGGATTTTTCTACACATGTTTAAAATATGGATAGGCATGCTTGAAACATGTTAAAGATGCAAATGATCTATGGATCCAAACCTTTTATAGATAATAACATGAAATTTTCAAGTGAACATGCATTGAGATATTTATCCAAGTCAAACAAGCTATTATTTTGCCCATTTAGAAAAAGCTGACCTAACGATCATAGATGAATTTTAAGTAATTTATCATGCATAACGGGTTATATTTCTGTAAGGATTGACTTATGGATTGGGGATCAACACTCCATTACAAATGCCCCACCTCCCACTTTTCTCGATGATTGCAGAACCTGATATATCAAAACTAAAAAGAGTTTACAATCCCTAAAAATTACAGACACATTTGAGAATTATCTCTCTCTACATTTGTGCATTGTGGATTTCCTTTTTAGATGTCCACTTTTTTCTTAAATCAAAACTTGAGTTTTCACTTCCCTTCATCTAGTAAATCAAAAAAGATATAAAAGGCAAACAGATCACAACAAAATGAAAATTTTAAACTTTGTGTATGGATATAATTCAAAGCAATAAAACAAATGAAAGTAAAGATAATTTATTCACACACCACATATGAGTACAAAAGTTTTGTTATCCAAGTTTGGGAAATTCCACTAGTTCAACCCTAATTTCTCAGAATTTTAATAGAAAAATATTTCTCTACACATATTTCAAAAAATGGATATGCATGCTTGAAACATCTTAAAGATGCAAATCACCTATGGATCCAAAACTTTTGTTAAGAATAACATTAAATTCTCAAGTGAACGTGCGGTGGGATATTTACCCGAGTCAAACAAACTATTATTTTTCCCATTTACAAAAAGCTGACCTAACGATTATAGATGATTACAAAGTGATTTATCATGTGTAACGGTCTATATTTTTGTCAAGAATTACTTATGGAGTGGGAGTCAACACTCATTTTAAAATCCCCCACCTCCCCCTTTTCCCGATGATTGCAAAACCTGTTATATCAAAACTAATAAGAGTTTACAATCCCTAAAAATTACAGACATTTTTTTGAATTATCTCTCTCTACATTTGTGCTATGTGCATTTTCATTTTAGATGTATAGTTTTTTCTTAAATACAAACTTGAGTTTTCACTTTCCCTTCATCTCGTAAACAAAAAAAGACATAAAAGGCAAATAGATCACAACAAAATTAAAATTTTAGGGTAAATGTATGGAAAGAATTTAAATTAATAAACAAATGTAAGTAACTAAAATTTATTTAGACACCACTAATGAACACAAAAGTTTTGTTATCCAAGTTTGGGAAATTCTACTAGTTCAACCCTAACAGCTTGAAATTTTATAAGAAAGAGATTTTTTGACACATGTTTTAAAAAATGGATAGGCTTTCTTGAAACATGTTAAAGATGCAATTGACCAATCGATCAAAACCTTTTAAAGAGAATAACATTAAATTCTCAAGTGAACATGGGGTGGGATATTTAACTGAGTCAAACAAGCCATTATTTTTCCCATTTACAAAAAGCAGACCTAACGACCATAGATGATAGTAAAGTGATAATTTTAAACTGATTTATCATATGTAACGGGCTACATTTCTGTAAGGAATGACTTATGGATTTGGAGTTAAAACTCCGTTAAAAATCCCCCGCCTCCCCCTTTTCCCGACGATTGGAGAACTTGACATATAAAAACTAAAAAGAGTTTACAATCCCAAAAAATTATAGACACTTTTTTTAATTATCTCTCTCTACATCTGTGCATTGTGAATTTCCATTTTATATGTATACATTTTTCTTGTATCAAAACTTGAGTTTTCACTTTCCCTTCATCTCGTAAACAAAATAAGAGATAAAAGGCAAATAGATCACAACAAAATGAAAATTTTAAAGTTTATACGTGGAAAGAATTTAAAGCAATAAACAAGTGTACGTAAAGATAATTTATTCACGCCCTACAAATGAGCATAACAGTTTTGTTATCTAAGTTTGGGAAATTCCACTAGTTTAACCCTCAGAGCTCGGAATTTTATGAGAAAACTATTTGCCTACACATGTTTTAAAAAATGGATATGGATGCTTGAAACATGTTAAAGATGGAAATTACCAATGGATCCAAACCTTTTAAAGAGAATAACATTAAATTCTCAAGTGAATGTGTTGTGGGATATTTACCGGAGTCAAACAAACCATTATTTTGCCCATTTACAAAAAGTTGACCTAATGATCATTGATTATTGTAAAGTGATTTATCATGTGTAACGGGCTATATTTTTTTGAGGTATGACTTATGGATTGGGAGTCAACACTCAGCTAAAAATCCCCCACCTACCCCTTTTCCTGACGATTGCAAAACCTGATATATAAAAACTAATTAGAGTTTACCATCCCTAAAAATTACTGACACTTTTTCGAGTTATCACTTTCTACATTTGTGCATTGTGCATTTCCATTTTAGATGTATACTTTTTTCTTAAATACAAACTTTATTTTTCACTTTCCCTTCATCTCGTAAACAAAAAAAAAAAAAAGATAAAAGGAAAATAGATCACAACAAAATGAAAATTTTAGAGTTTATGTGTGGAAATAATTTAAATAAAAAAAATGTAAGTAAAGAAAATTTAATCACACACCACAAATGAACACAAAAGTTTTGTTATCCAATTTTGGGAAATTCCACTAGTTCAACCCTAATAGCTCAAAATATTAAAAAGAGATTTATCCACACATGTTTCAAAAAATGGATTACGCATGCTTGAAAATGTTAAAGATGCAAACGACCTATGGATCCAAATCTTTTAAAGATAACAACATTATATTCTCAAGTGAACAGGTGTTGGCAAATTTACCCGAGTCAAACAAGTTATTATTTTTCCCATTTACAAAAAGCTGACCTAACGATCATAGATGATTTTAAAGTGATTTATCATGCGTAACGGGCTTTATTTTAGTAAGGAATGACTTAAGGATTAGGAGTCAACACTCAACTAAAATTCCTCCGCTTCCCCCTTTTCCCGACTATAGCAGAACCTGATATATAAAAACTAAAAAGAGTTCACAATCCTTTAAAATTACAGACACTTTTTGGAACTATCTCTCTCTAAATTTGTGCATTGTGCATTTCTATTTTAGATGTATACTTTTTTCTTAAATCAAAACTTCAGTTTTCACTTCCCCTTTACCTCATAAACAAAAAAATAGATAAAAGGCAAATAGATCACAACAAAATGAAAATTTTAGAGTTTTTATATGGAAAGAATTTAAAGCTAAAACGAATATAAGTTAAGAAAATTTATTCACACACCACAAATGAACGCAAAAGTTGTGTTATCCAAGTTTTGGAAATTCCACTAGTTCAACCATAATAGCTCGAAATTTATAGGAAAGAGATTTTTCCACACATGTTTTAAGAAATGGATAGGCATACTTGAAACATATTAAAGATGCAAATGACCTATGGATCCAAACCTTTTAACGATATTAATATTAAATTCTCAAGTGCAGGTGAGTTGGAATATTTACCCGAGTGAAACAAGCCATTATTTTGCCCATTTACAAAAAGCTTACCTAACGATCATAGATGATTGGAAAGTGATTTGCAATGCGTAACGGGCTATATTTTTGTAGGGAATTACTTAAGGATTAGAAGTCAACACTCAAATAAAAGTCTCTCGCCTCCCCCTTTTTTCGACGATAGCAGAACCTGATACATAAAAACTAAAAAGAGTTTACATGCCCAAAAAATTACAGACACTCTTTGGAATTACCTCTCTCTACATTTGTGCTATGTGCATTTTCATTTTAGATGTATAGTTTTTTCTTAAATACAAACTTGAGTTTTCACTTTCCCTTCATCTCGTAAACAAAAAAAGACATAAAAGGCAAAAAGATCACAACAAAATTCAAATTTTAGGGTAAATGTATGGAAAGAATTTAAATTAATAAACAAATATAAGTAACTAAAATTTATTTAGACACCACTAATGAACACAAAAGTTTTGTTATCCAAGTTTGGGAAATTCTACTAGTTCAACCCTAACAGCTTGAAATTTTATAAGAAAGAGATTTTTTGACACATGTTTTAAAAAATGGATAGGCTTTCTTGAAACATGTTAAAGATGCAACTGACCAATCGATCAAAACCTTTTAAAGAGAATAACATTAAATTCTCAAGTGAACATGGGGTGGGATATTTAACTGAGTCAAACAAGCCATTATTTTTCCCATTTACAAAAAGCAGACCTAACGACCATAGATGATAGTAAAGTGATAATTTTAAACTGATTTATCATATGTAACGGGCTACATTTCTGTAAGGAATGACTTATGGATTTGGAGTTAAAACTCCGTTAAAAATCCCCCGCCTCCCCCTTTTCCCGACGATTGGAGAACTTGACATATAAAAACTAAAAAGAGTTTACAATCCCAAAAAATTATAGACACTTTTTTTAATTATCTCTCTCTACATCTGTGCATTGTGAATTTCCATTTTATATGTATACATTTTTCTTGTATCAAAACTTGAGTTTTCACTTTCCCTTCATCTCGTAAACAAAATAAGAGATAAAAGGCAAATAGATCACAACAAAATGAAAATTTTAAAGTTTATACGTGGAAAGAATTTAAAGCAATAAACAAGTGTACGTAAAGATAATTTATTCACGCCCTACAAATGAGCATAACAGTTTTGTTATCTAAGTTTGGGAAATTCCACTAGTTTAACCCTCAGAGCTCGGAATTTTATGAGAAAACTATTTGCCTACACATGTTTTAAAAAATGGATATGGATGCTTGAAACATGTTAAAGATGGAAATTACCAATGGATCCAAACCTTTTAAAGAGAATAACATTAAATTCTCAAGTGAATGTGTTGTGGGATATTTACCGGAGTCAAACAAACCATTATTTTGCCCATTTACAAAAAGTTGACCTAATGATCATTGATTATTGTAAAGTGATTTATCATGTGTAACGGGCTATATTTTTTTGAGGTATGACTTATGGATTGGGAGTCAACACTCAGCTAAAAATCCCCCACCTACCCCTTTTCCTGACGATTGCAAAACCTGATATATAAAAACTAATTAGAGTTTACCATCCCTAAAAATTACTGACACTTTTTCGAGTTATCACTTTCTACATTTGTGCATTGTGCATTTCCATTTTAGATGTATACTTTTTTCTTAAATACAAACTTTATTTTTCACTTTCCCTTCATCTCGTAAACAAAAAAAAAAGATAAAAGGAAAATAGATCACAACAAAATGAAAATTTTAGAGTTTATGTGTGGAAATAATTTAAATAAAAAAAAATGTAAGTAAAGAAAATTTAATCACACACCACAAATGAACACAAAAGTTTTGTTATCCAATTTTGGGAAATTCCACTAGTTCAACCCTAATAGCTCAAAATATTAAAAAGAGATTTATCCACACATGTTTCAAAAAATGGATTACGCATGCTTGAAAATGTTAAAGATGCAAACGACCTATGGATCCAAATCTTTTAAAGATAACAACATTATATTCTCAAGTGAACAGGTGTTGGCAAATTTACCCGAGTCAAACAAGTTATTATTTTTCCCATTTACAAAAAGCTGACCTAACGATCATAGATGATTTTAAAGTGATTTATCATGCGTAACGGGCTTTATTTTAGTAAGGAATGACTTAAGGATTAGGAGTCAACACTCAACTAAAATTCCTCCGCTTCCCCCTTTTCCCGACTATAGCAGAACCTGATATATAAAAACTAAAAAGAGTTCACAATCCTTTAAAATTACAGACACTTTTTGGAACTATCTCTCTCTAAATTTGTGCATTGTGCATTTCTATTTTAGATGTATACTTTTTTCTTAAATCAAAACTTCAGTTTTCACTTCCCCTTTACCTCATAAACAAAAAAATAGATAAAAGGCAAATAGATCACAACAAAATGAAAATTTTAGAGTTTTTATATGGAAAGAATTTAAAGCTAAAACGAATATAAGTTAAGAAAATTTATTCACACACCACAAATGAACGCAAAAGTTGTGTTATCCAAGTTTTGGAAATTCCACTAGTTCAACCATAATAGCTCGAAATTTATAGGAAAGAGATTTTTCCACACATGTTTTAAAAAATGGATAGGCATACTTGAAACATATTAAAGATGCAAATGACCTATGGATCCAAACCTTTTCACGATATTAATATTAAATTCTCAAGTGCAGGTGAGTTGGAATATTTACCCGAGTGAAACAAGCCATTATTTTGCCCATTTACAAAAAGCTTACCTAACGATCATAGATGATTGGAAAGTGATTTGCAATGCGTAACGGGCTATATTTTTGTAGGGAATTACTTAAGGATTAGAAGTCAACACTCAAATAAAAGTCTCTCGCCTCCCCCTTTTTTCGACGATAGCAGAACCTGATACATAAAAACTAAAAAGAGTTTACATGCCCAAAAAATTACAGACACTCTTTGGAATTACCTCTCTCTACATTTGTGCTATGTGCATTTTCATTTTAGATGTATAGTTTTTTCTTAAATACAAACTTGAGTTTTCACTTTCCCTTCATCTCGTAAACAAAAAAAGACATAAAAGGCAAAAAGATCACAACAAAATTCAAATTTTAGGGTAAATGTATGGAAAGAATTTAAATTAATAAACAAATATAAGTAACTAAAATTTATTTAGACACCACTAATGAACACAAAAGTTTTGTTATCCAAGTTTGGGAAATTCTACTAGTTCAACCCTAACAGCTTGAAATTTTATAAGAAAGAGATTTTTTGACACATGTTTTAAAAAATGGATAGGCTTTCTTGAAACATGTTAAAGATGCAACTGACCAATCGATCAAAACCTTTTAAAGAGAATAACATTAAATTCTCAAGTGAACATGGGGTGGGATATTTAACTGAGTCAAACAAGCCATTATTTTTCCCATTTACAAAAAGCAGACCTAACGACCATAGATGATAGTAAAGTGATAATTTTAAACTGATTTATCATATGTAACGGGCTACATTTCTGTAAGGAATGACTTATGAATTTGGAGTTAAAACTCCGTTAAAAATCCCCCGCCTCCCCCTTTTCCCGATGATTGGAGAACTTGACATATAAAAACTAAAAAGAGTTTACAATCCCAAAAAATTATAGACACTTTTTTTAATTATCTCTCTCTACATCTGTGCATTGTGAATTTCCATTTTATATGTATACATTTTTCTTGTATCAAAACTTGAGTTTTCACTTTCCCTTCATCTCGTAAACAAAATAAGAGATAAAAGGCAAATAGATCACAACAAAATGAAAATTTTAAAGTTTATACATGGAAAGAATTTAAAGCAATAAACAAATGTACGTAAAGATAATTTATTCACGCCCTACAAATGAGCATAACAGTTTTGTTATCTAAGTTTGGGAAATTCCACTAGTTTAACCCTCAGAGCTCGGAATTTTATGAGAAAACTATTTGCCTACACATGTTTTAAAAAATGGATATGGATGCTTGAAACATGTTAAAGATGGAAATTACCAATGGATCCAAACCTTTTAAAGAGAATAACATTAAATTCTCAAGTGAATGTGTTGTGGGATATTTACCGGAGTCAAACAAACCATTATTTTGCCCATTTACAAAAAGTTGACCTAATGATCATTGATTATTGTAAAGTGATTTATCATGTGTAACGGGCTATATTTTTTTGAGGTATGACTTATGGATTGGGAGTCAACACTCAGCTAAAAATCCCCCACCTACCCCTTTTCCTGACGATTGCAAAACCTGATATATAAAAACTAATTAGAGTTTACCATCCCTAAAAATTACTGACACTTTTTCGAGTTATCACTTTCTACATTTGTGCATTGTGCATTTCCATTTTAGATGTATACTTTTTTCTTAAATACAAACTTTATTTTTCACTTTCCCTTCATCTCGTAAACAAAAAAAAAAAGATAAAAGGAAAATAGATCACAACAAAATGAAAATTTTAGAGTTTATGTGTGGAAATAATTTAAATAAAAAAAATATAAGTAAATAAAATTTAATCACACACCACAAATGAACACAAAAGTTTTGTTATCCAATTTTGGGAAATTTCACTAGTTCAACCCTAATAGCTCAGAATATTAAAAAGAGATTTATCCACACATGTTTCAAAAAATGGATTACGCATGCTTGAAAATGTTAAAGATGCAAATGACCTATGGATCCAAATCTTTTAAAGATAATAACATTATATTCTCAAGTGAACAGGTGTTGGCAAATTTACCCGAGTCGAACAAGTTATTATTTTTCCCATTTACAAAAAGCTGACCTAACGATCATAGATGATTTTAAAGTGATTTATCATGCATAACGGGCTTTATTTTAGTAAGGAATGACTTAAGGATTAGGAGTCAACACTCAACTAAAAATCCTCCGCTTCCCCCTTTTCCCGACTATAGCAGAACCTGATATATAAAAACTAAAACGAGTACACAACCCTTTAAAATTACAGACACTTTTTGGAATTATCTCTCTCTAAATTTGTGCATTGTGCATTTCTATTTTAGATGTATACTTTTTTCTTAAATCAAAACTTCAGTTTTCACTTCCCCTTTACCTCATAAACAAAAAAATAGATAAAAGGCAAATAGATCACAACAAAATCAAAATTTTAGAGTTTTTGTATGGAAAGAATTTAAAGCTATAATGAATATAAGTTAAGAAAATTTATTCACACACCACAAATGAACACAAAAGTTGTGTTATCCAAGTTTTGGAAATTCCACTAGTTCAACCATAATAGCTCGAAATTTATAGGAAAGAGATTTTTCCACACATGTTTTAAAAAATGGATAGGCATACTTGAAACATATTAAAGATGCAAATGACCTATGGATCCAAACCTTTTAACGATATTAATATTAAATTCTCAAGTGCAGGTGAGTTGGAATATTTACCCGAGTGAAACAAGCCATTATTTTGCCCATTTACAAAAAGCTTACCTAACGATCATAGATGATTGGAAAGTGATTTACAATGCGTAACGGGCTATATTTTTGTAGGGAATTACTTAAGGATTAGAAGTCAACATTCAAATAAAAGTCCCTCGCCTCCCCCTTTTTTCGACGATAGCAAAACCTGATACATAAAAACAAAAAAGAGTTTACAAGCCCGAAAAATTACAGACACTTTTTGGAATTACCTCTCTCTACATTTGTGCATTGTGCCTTTCCATTTTAGATGTATAATTTTTTCTTAAATCAAAATTTGAGGTTTCACTTTCCCTTCATCTCATAAATCAAAAAATGAATAAAAGGCAAATAGATCACAACAAAATGAAAATTTTAGAGTTTATCTATAGAAAGAATTTAAAGCAATAAACAAAAGTAAGTAAAGAAAATTTATTCACACACCACAAATGAACCCAAAAGTTTTGTTATCCTAGTTTGGGAAATTCCACTAGTTCAACCCTAATAACTCGAAATTTTATAAGAAAAATATTTTTCTACACATGTTGTAAAAAATAGATGTGCATTGTTGAAACATTTTAAAGATGCGAATCACCTATGGATCCAAACCTTATAAAGAGAATAACATTAAATTCTCAAGTGAACATGCGGTGGGATATTTACTCGAGTCAAACAAGCCATTACTTTGCCCAGTTAAAAAACGCTGACTTATCGATCATAGATGATTGTAAAGTGATTTCTCCTGCGTAACAGACCTTTTTTTTAATGGAACGACTAATGGATTGGGAGTCAACACTCAGTTAAAAATCCCCCACCTCCCCCTTTTCCAGATGATTGTAAAACCTGATATATAAAAACTGAAAAGAGTTTACAATCTCTAAAACTAATTGAAACTTTTTGGAATTATCTCTCTCGACATTTGTGCATTGTGCATTTCCATTTTAGATGTATACTTTTTTCTTAAATCAAATCTTGAGTTTTCATTTTTCCCTTTATCTCGTAAACATAAAAAGAGATAAAAGGCAAATAGATCACAAGAAAGTGAAAACTTTAGGGTTTATTTTTGGAAAGAATTTAAAGCAATAAACAAATGTAAGTAAAGAAAATCTTTTCACACACCACAAATGAACGCAAAAGTATGTTATCCAAGTTTGGGAAATTCCACTTGTTCAACCCTAATAGCTCGGAATTTTATTGGAAAGAGATTGTTTTACACATGTTTTAAAAAATGGATAGGCATGCTTGAAACATGTTAAAGATGCAAATGACCTATGGATCCAAACCTTTTAAAGATAATAACATTAAATTATGAAGTGAATGAGCGTTGGGATATTTACCCGGGTCAAACAAGCCATTATTTTGCCCATTTACAAAAAGCTGACCTAACGATCATAGATGATTGTAAAGTGATTTATCATGCGTAACGGGCTATATTTTTGTAAGGAATGACTTAAGGATTTGGAGTCAACACGCAAATAAAATTCCCCCGCCTCCCCCTTTTCCCGACGATAGCAGAACCTGATATATAAAAACTAAAAAGAATTTACATTCCCTAAAAATTACAGACACTTTTTGGAATTATTTCTCTCTACATTTGTGCATTGTGCATTTCCATTTTATATGTAAACTTTTTTCTTAAATCAAAACTTGAGTTTTCACTTTCCCTTCTTCTCATAAACAAAAAAAGAGATAAAAGGCAAATAGATCACAACAAAATGACAATTTTAGAGTCTATTTATGGAAAGAATTTAAAGCAATAAACAAATGTAAGTAAATAAAAGTTATTCACACACCACAATTGAACACAAAAGTTTTGTTATCCTAGTTTGGGAAATTCCACAAGTTCAACCATAATAGTTCAGAATTTTATAAGAAAGAGATTTTTCTACACGTGTTTTGAAAAATAGATATGCATTGTTGAAACATGTTAAAGATGCAAATGACCTATGGATCCAAACCTTTTAAAGAGAATAACATTAAATTCTCAAGTGAATTTGCGGTGGGATATTTACCCGAGTCAAACAAGCCAATACTTAGCCCATTTACAAAAAGCTGACCGAACGATCATAGATGATTGTAAAGTGATTTATCTTGCGTAACAGGTTATATTTTTTTTAGGAATGACTAATTGATTGGGAGTCAACACTCAGCTAAAAATCCCCCGCCTCCCCCTTTTCCTGACGATTATAGAACCTGATATATAAAAACTAAAAAGAGTTCACAATCCCTAAAACTTACAGACACTTTTTGGAATTATCTCTCTCTACAATTGTGCATTGTGCATTTCCATTTTAGATATATAATTTGGGAAATTCCACTAGTTCAACCCTAATAGCTCGGAATTTTATAAGAAAGAGATTTTTCCACACATGTTTTAAAAAATGGATAGGTATGCTTGAAACTTGCTAAAGATGCAAATTGACCTATGGATCCAAACCTTTTTAAGATAATGACATTAAATTCTCAAGTGAACGAGCGTTGGGATATTTACTTGAGTCAAACAAGCTATTATTTTGCCCACTTACAAAAACCTGACCTAAAGATCATAGATGACTGTAAAGTGATTTATCATGCGTAACGAGATATATTTTTGTAAGGAATGACTTAAGGATTGGGAGTCAACACTCAAACAAAAATCCCCTCCTCCCCCTTTTCCCGACGATTGCAAAACCTCATATATAAAAACTAAAAAGATTTTACAATCCCTAAAAATTATAGATACTCTTTGGAATTACCTCTCTCTACATTTGTGCATTGTGCATTTGCATTTTAGATGTATACTTTTTTAAATCAAAACTTGAGTTTTCACTTTCCCTTCATCTCATAAACAAAAAAGAGATAAAAGGCAAATTGATCACAACAAAACGAAAATTTTTGAGTTTATGTATGGAAATAATTTAAAGCAATAAAAAAATATAAGTAAAGAAAATTTATTCACACACCACAATTGAGCACAAAAGTTTTGTTATCCTAGTTTAGGAAATCCACTAGCTCAACCAAAATTGCTCGAAATTTTATAAGAAAGATATTTTTCTACAAATGTTTTAAAAAATAGATATGCATTGTTGAAACATGTTAAGGAGGTAAATGACATATGGATCCAAACCTTTTTAAGAGAACGTGCGGTGGGATATTTACCCGAGTCAAACAAGCCATTACCTTGCCCATTTACAAAAAGCTGACCTGACGATCATAGATGAATGTAAAGTGATTTATCTTGCGTAATGGATATATTTTTTTAAGGAACAACTAATGGATTGCGAGTCAACACTCAAATAAAAATCCCTTGCCTCCACCTTTTCCTGTCGATTGCAGAACCTGATATATGAAAACTAAATTGAGTTTAAAATCCCTAAAACTTACAAAGACTTTTTGGAATTATCTCTTTCTACATTTGTGCATTGTGCATTTCCTTTTAAGATGTATACTTTTTTCTTAAATCAAAACTTGAGTGTTCACTTTCCATTCATCTCGTAAACAAAAAAAGAGACAAAAGGCAAATAGATCACAAGAAAATGAAAATTTTAGGGTTTATGTAAGGAAAGAATTTAAAACAATAAACAAATGTAAGTAAAGAAAATTTATTAGTCCACAAATGAACACAAAAGTTTTGTTATCCAATTTTTGAAAATTCCACTAGTTCAACCCTAATTGCTCGGAATTTTATTAGAAAGAGATTTTCCCACACATGTTTTAAAAAATGGGTAGGCTTGCTTGAAACATGTTAAAGATGCAAATGAGCTTTGGATCCAAACCTTTTAAAGATAATAACATTAAATTCTCAAGTGACCGTGCGTTTGGATATTTACCTGAGTCAAACAAGCCATTATTTTGCCAATTTACAAAAAGCTGACCTAACAATGATAAATGATTGTAAAGTGATTTATCATGCATCACGGGCTATATTTTTCTAAGTAATGACTTATGGATTCAAAGTCTACACTCCGTTAAAAATCGCCCGCCTCCCCTTTTTCCCGACGATTTAAGAACCTGATTTATTAAAACTAAAAAGAGTTTACATTCCCTAAAAATTACTGGGACATTTTGGAATTATCTCTCTCTACATTTGTACATTGTGTATTTCCATTTTAGATATATACTTTTTTCATAAATCAAAACTTGAGTTTTCACTTTCCCTTCATCTCATAAACAAAAAAAGTGATAAAAGACCAATAGATCACAAAAAAGAAAAAGAAAATTTAGGGTTTATGTATGGAGAGAATTCAAAGCAATAAACAAATGTAAGTAAAGAAAATTTATTCACACACCACAAATGAACACAAAAATTTTGTTATCCAAGTTTGTGAAATTCCAGTAGTTCAACCCTAATAGCTTGGAATTTTATAAGAAAGAGATTTTTCTACACCTAATTTAAAAAATGGATAGGCATGCTTGAAACATGTTAAAGATGCAAATGACCTATGGATCAAAACCTTTTAAAGAGAAAACAATTAAATTCTCAAGTGAACCTGCGTCGGGAAATTTACCCAAGTCAAACAAGCCATTATTTTGCCAACTTACAAAAAGCTGACTTAACGATCATAAATGATTGTAAAGTGGTTTATCATGTGTAATGGGCTATATTTTTGTAAAGAAAGACTTATAAATTGGGTGTCAACACTCAGTTAAAAATCCCCCGGCTCCCTCTTTTCCCGATGATTGCAGAAATTGATATATAAAAACTAATCAGAGTTTACAATTCCTAAAAATACTGACACTTTTTTGAATTATCTCTCACTACATTTTTGCATTGTTCATTTCCATTTTAGATTTATACTTTTTTCTTCAATACAAACTTGATTTTTCACTTTCCCTTCATCTCGTAAACAAAAAAAAGAGATCAAAGGAAAATAGATCACAACAAAATGAAACTTTTAGAGTTTTTTTATGGAAATAATGAAATCAATAAACAAATGTAAGTAAACAAAATTTATTCACACACCACAAATTAACACAAATTTTTAGTTATCAAAGTTTGGGAAATTTCACTAGTTCAACCCGAATAGCTCGTAATTTTATAAGAAACAGATTTTTCTACACATGTTTTAAAAAATGGATATGCATGCTTGAAACATGTTAACGATACAAATGACCTATGGATCCAAACCTTTTAAAGAGAATAAAATTAAATTCTTAAGTGAACGTGTTGTGGGATATTTAACTGAGTCCAACAAGCCATTACTTTGCCCTTTTACAAAAAGTTGACCTAACAATCATAGATGAGTGTAAAGTCATTTATCATGCGTAACGGGCTATAATTTTATAAGGAATGACTCATGGATTGGGAGTCAACACTTAGTTAAAAATCCCCCGCCTCCCCCTTTTCTTGACGATTGTAGGACCTGATATATAAAAATTAAAAAAAAGGTTACCTTCCCTAAAAATTACAGACAGTTTTTGGAATTATCTCTCTCTACATTTGTGCATTATGCATTTCCATTTTAGATATATACTATTTTCTTAAATCAAAACTTGAGTTTTCACTTTCCCTTCATCTCGCAAATAAAAAAAAAAAGAAGGCAAATAGATCACAACAAAAAGAAAATGAACACAAATGAACACAAAAGTTTTGTTATCCAAGTTTGGGTAATTCCACTAGTTCAACCCTAGTAGGTTGGAATTTTAATACGAAGAGATTTTTCTACACAAGTTTTAATAAATGGATATGCATGCTTGAAACATGTTAAAGATTCAAATGACCAATGGATCCAAACCTTTTAAAGAGAATAACATTAAATTCTCAAGTGAACGTGCGGTGGGATATTTACCCGAGTCTAACAAGCCATTATTTTGCCCATTTACAAAAGCTGACCTAATGATCTTAGATGATTAAAAAGTGATTTATCATGTGTAACACGCTATATTTTTGCAAGGAATTACTTATGGATTGGGAGTCAACACTCAGTTAAAAATTCACCGCCTCCCCCTTTTCCCGACGATTATAGAACCTGATATATAAAAACTAAAAAGAGTTTACAAACTTGAGTTTTCAATTTTCCTTCATCACATCAACAAAAAAAAAGAGATAAAAGGCAAATAGATCACAACAAAATGACAATTTTAGAGTTTATGTATACAAAGAATTTAAAGTAATAAAAAAATATAAGTTAAGAAACTTTATGCACAAACCACAAATGAGCACAATTTTTGTTTTCCAAGTTTGGGAAATTCGACTAGTTCAACCCTTATAGCTCGGATTTTATAAGAAAGGGATTTTTCCACACATGTTTTAAAAAATGGATATGCATGTATGAAACATGTTAAAGATGCAATTGACCTATGGATCCAAACCTTTTAAAGAGAATTACATAAAAAATTCTCAAGTGAATGTGCGGTGGGCTATTCACCTGAGTTAAACAAGCCATTATTTTGCCCATTTACAAAAAGCTGACCTAACCATCATAGATGTTTGTAAAGTGATTTATCATGCATAACGGGCTATATTTTTGAAAGGAATGACTTATGGATTGGGAGTCAACACTAAGTTAAAAATCCCCCGCGTCCCCCTTTTCCCGACGATTGCAGAACCTGATTTATAAAAACTAAAAAGAGTTTACATTCCCTAAAATATACAGAGTCTTTATGGAATTATCTCTCTCTACATTTATAAATTGTGTATTTCCATTTTAGAAGTATACTTTTTTCTTAAATCAAAACTTGAGTTTTCACTTTCCTTTCTCGTAGAAAAAAAAGAGATAAAAGGCAAATAGATCACAACAAAATGAAAATTTTAGAGTTTATGTATGGAAAGAATTTAAAGCAATAAACAAATGTAAGTAAAGAAAATTTATTCACACACCACAACTGAACACAAAAGTGTTCTTATCCATGTTTGGGAAACTGCACTTATTCAACCCTAATAGCTCGGAATTTTATAAGAAAGATATTTTTCTACATATGTTTTAAAAAATGGGATATGCATGCACGAAATATGTTAAAGATGCAAATGACCTATGGATCCAAACCTTTAAAAGAGAATAACATTAAATTCTCAAGTGAACGCGCAATGGGATATTTTCCCGAGTCAAAGAAGCCATTATTTTACCCATTTATTAAAAGCTGACCTAACGTTCATAGATGATTATAAAGTGATTTATCATGTGTAACGGGTTATATTTTGGTAAGGAAAGACTTATGGATTGGGAGTCAACTCTCCGTTTAAAATCCCCCGCCTCCCCCTTTTCCTGACGATTGCAGAACTTGATATATAAAAACTAAAAAGATTTTACATTCCATAAAAATTATTGCCACTTTTTGGAATTATCTCTCTCCACATTTGTGCATTGTGCATTTCCATTTTAGATGTATACCTTTTTCTTAAATCAAAACTTCAGTTTTCACTTTCCATTCATCTCGTAAACAAAACAAGAGATAAAAGGCAAATTGATCACAACAAAATGAAAATTTTAAAGTTTATGTATGGAAAGAATTTAAAGCAATAAAAAAATGTAAGTAATGAAAATTTATTCACACACCACTAATGAACACAAAAGTTTTGTTATCCAAGTTTCAGAAATTCCACTAGTTCCTAATAGCTCGGAATTTAATAAGAAGGATATTTTTCTACACATTTTAAAAAAATTGATATGCACGCTTGAAACATGTAAAAGATGAAAATGACCTATGGATCCAATCCTTTTAAAGAGAGTAACATTAAATTCTCAAGTGAACGTGCATTGGGAAATTTACCTGAGACACACAAGCTATTATATTCCCCATTTACAAAAAGCTTACCTACCGATCATATATGATAGTAAAGTGATTTATCATGCGTAACGGGCTATATTTTTGAAAGGAACGACTAATGGATTGGAAGTCAACACTCAGTTAAAAATCCCCCACCTCCCCCTTTTCCTGATGATTGCAGAACCTAATTTATAAAAACTAAAAAGAGTTTACATTCCCTAAAAATTACTGAGACTTTTTGGAATTATCTCTCTCTACATTTGTGCATTGTGTATTTCCATTTTAGATGTATACTTTTTTCTTAAATAAAAACATGAGTTTTCACTTTCCCTTTATCTCGTAAACAAAAAAAGAGATAAAAGGAAAATAGATCACAACAAAATGAAAATTTTAGAGTTTATGTAGGTAAGAATTTAAAGCAATATACAAATTTAAGTAAAGAAAATTTATTCACACACCACAAATGAACCCAAATTTTTGTTATCCAAGTTTGGCAAATTCCACTAGTTCAACCCTAATAGCTCAGAATTTTATAACAAAGAGATTTTTCTACACATGTTTTAAAAAATGGATATGCATGCTTGAAAAAAGTTCAATATGCAAATGACCTATGGATCCAAACATTTTGAAGATAATAACATTAAATTCTCAAGTGAACATCCAGTGGGATATTTACCCGAGTCTAACAAGCCATTATTTTTCCCATTTACTAATAGTTGAGCTAACGATCATAGATGATTGTAAAGTGAGTTATCATGCGTAACGGGCTATATTTTTGTAAGGCATTGACTCAAATAAAATTCCGCCGCCTCGGCCTTTTCCCGATGATTGCATAACCTGATATATACAAACTCATAAGAGTTTACAATCCCTAAAAATTACTGACACTTTTTGGAATTATCTCTCTCTACATTTCTGCATTGTGCATTTCCATTTTAGATGTATACTTTTTTCTTAAATCAAAGTTTGAGTTTTCACTTTTCCTTCATCTCATAAACAAAAAAAGAGATCAAAGGCAAATAGATCACAAAAAATGAGAATTTTAGAGTTTATGTATGGAAAGAATTTAAAGAAATAAACAAAAGTAAGAAAATAAATTTTAATCACGCACCACAAATGAATACAAAAGTTTTGTTTTCCAAGTTTGGGATATTCCACTAGTTCAACCCTAATAGCTCGGAATTTTATAAGAAAGAGATTTTTATACACATGTTTTAAAAAATAAATGTGCATGCTTGAATCATGTTAAAGATACAAATGAACAATGGATCCAAACCTTTTACATAGAATAACATTAAATTCTCATGTCAAACTAGCCATTATTTTACCCATTTACTAAAAGTTGACATAAAGATCATAGATGATTGTAAAGTGATTTATCATGCGTAACGGGCTATATTTTTGTAAGGAATGACTTATGGATTTGGAGTCAACACTCAGTTAAAAATCCCCTGCCTCCCCCTTTTCCTGACGATTGCAGAACCTGGTATATAAAAACTAAAAAGAGTTTACAATCCCAAAAAATTAAAGACACTTTTTGGAATTATCTCTCTCTACATTTGTGCACTACTCATTTACATTTTAGAAGTATACTTTTTTCTTAAATCAAAACTTGAGTTTTCACTTTTCCTTCATCTCGTAGACAAAAAAAAGAGAGAAAAGGCAAATAGATCACAACAAAATGAAAATTTTAGAGATTATGCATGAAAAGAATTTAAAGCAATAAACAAATGTAAGTAAATAAAATTTATTCTCACACCTCAAATGAACAAAAATGTTTGATTATCCAACTTTGGGAAATTGCACAAGTTCAACCCTAATAGCTCAGAATTTGATCAGAAAGAGACTTTTCTTCTAATGTTTTAAAAAATGGATATGCATACTTGAAACATGTTAAAGATGCAAATGACCAATGGATCCAAAATGTTTAAAGAGAACAACATTACATTCTCAAGTGAACGTGCGGTGGGACATTTACCCGAGTCAAACATGCCATTTTTTTGCCAATTTAAAAAAAGCTGACCTAACGATCATAGATGATTGTAAAATGATTTACCCTGTGCAACGTGCTATATTTTTGTAAGGAATGACTTATGGATTGGGAGTCAACACTCACTTAAAAATCATCCGCCTCCCCTTTTCCCGACTATTGTAAAACCTAAGATATAAAAGCTAAAAAGAGTTTCCTATCCATAAAAATTACAGTCACTTTTTGGAATTATCTCTCTAGAAATTTGTGCTTTGTGCATTACCATTTTAGATGTATACTTTTTTCTTAAATCAAAACTTGACTTTTAGATTTCCCTTCATCTTGTAAACAAAACAAGACATCAAAGGCAAATAGATCACAAAAAAAATAAAAATTTTAGAGTTTATATATGGAAATAATTTAAAGCAATAAACAAATGTAAGTATAGAAAATTTATTCTCACACCACAAATGAACACAAAAGTTTTGTTATCCAAGTTTGGGAAATTCAATTAGTTCAACCCTAATAGCTCGGAATTTTATAAGAAAGAGATTTTTCTACACAAGTTTTAAAAAATGAATATGCATGCTTGAAACATGTTAAAGAACCAAATGACCTATGCATCCAAACCTTTTAAAGAGAATAACATTAAATTCTCAAGTAACCGTACGGTGGGATATTTACCCGAGTCAAACAAGCCATTATTTTTCCCATTTAAAAAATGCTAACCTAACCATCATAGATGATTGTAACGTGATTTATCATGTGTAAGGGGTTATATTTTTTTGTAAGAAATGACTTATTGATTGGGAGTCAACACTTAGTTAAAAATCCCCCGCCTCCCCCTTTTCCCAACTATAGCAGAACTTGATATATAAAAACTAAAAAGAGTTTACAATCCCTAAAAATTATAGACACTTTTTGGAATTATCTCTCTTTACTTTTGTGCAGTGTGCACTTACATTTTAGATGTATACTTTTTTCTTAAATCAAAGCTAGTGTTAAGACTTTCCCTTCGGGTTGTAAACAAAAAAAAGTGATAAAAGGCAAATAGATCACATCAAAATGAATATTTTAGAGTTTATGTATGGAATGAATTTAAAGGAATAATTAAATGTAAGTAAAGAAAATTTATTCACACACCACAAATGAACACAAAAGTTTTGTTATCCAAGTTTGGGAAATTCCAATAGTTCAACCCAAATAGCTCGGAATTTTATAAGAAAGAGATTTTTCTACACATGTTTTAAAAAATGGATATGCATGCTTGAAACATGTTAAAGATGCAAATGACCTATGGATCCAAACCTTTTAATGACAATACATTAAATTCTAAAGTGAACGTTCGGTGGGATATTTACACAAGTCAAACAACCCATTATTTTGCCCATTTACAAAAAGCTGACCTAATGATCATAGATGATTGTAAAATGATTTATCATGAGTAATGGGCTATATTTTTTAAAGGAATGACTTATGGATTCGGAGTTAACACTCAGTTAAAAATCCCCCGCCTCCCCCTTTTTCCCGACGATTGCAAAACCTGATTTATAAAAACTAAAAAGAGTTTAAAATCCCTAAAAAATACTGACACTTTTAGAAATTATCTCTCTCTACATTTGTGCATTTTTCATTTCCTTTTTAGATGTATACTTTTTTCTTAAATATAACTTGAGTTTTCTCTTTCCCTTCATCTCGTAAACCAAAAAAAAAAAAAAAAAGCCAAATTGATCACAAAAAAATGAAAATTTCAGAGTTTATGAAGGGAAATAATTTAAAGCAATAAACAAATTTAAGTAAAGAAAATTTATTCACACACCACATATCAACACAAAAGTTTTGTTATCCAAGTTTGGGAAATTCCACTAGTACAACCCTAATAGCTCGGAATTTTATAAGAAAGAGATTTTTCAACACATGTTTTAAAAATGGACATGCATGCTTGAAACACGTTAAAGATGCAAATGACCTATGGATCCAAACCTTTTATAGAGAATAACATCAAATTCTCAAGTGAGCGAATGGTGGGATATTTACCCGAGTCAAACAAGCCATTATTTTGCCCATTTACAAAAAGCTGAACTAACGATCATGGATGATTGTAAAGTGATTTATCATACGTTACGGGCTATATTTTTTTAAGAAATGACTTATGCATTGGGAGTCAACACTCAAATAAAAATCTCCCTGCCTCCACCTTTTACCGACGATTGCAGAACATGATATATAAAAACTAAAAAGAGTTTACACTCACTTTTCGGAATTATCTCTCTCAACATTTGTGCATTGTGCATTTCAATTTTAGATGTACAATTTTTTCTTCAATCAAAACTTGAGTTATCACTTTCCCTTCATCTCGTAAACAAAACAAGAGATAAAAGGCAAATAGATCACATCAAAATGAAAATTTTAGAGTTTATGTATAGAAATAAATTAAAGCAATAAAAAAATGTTAGCAATGAAAATTTATTCACACACCACAAATGAACACAAAATTTTTGTTATCCAAGTTTGGGAAATTCCACTTGTTCAATCCTAATTGCTTGGAATTTTATAAGAAAGAGGTTTTTCTACACATGTTTTAAAAAATGGATATGCATGCTTGAAACATATTAAAGATGCAAATGACCCATGGATCCAAACCTTTTAAAGAGAATAACATTAAATTCTCAAGTGAACATGCGGCGGGAAATTTACCTGAGATAAACATGCCATTATTTTTTCGATTTAAAATAAGCTGACCTAACGATCAAAGATGATAGTAAATTGATTTATCATGCGTAACGGGTTTTATTTTTTGTAAGGATTGATTTATGGATTGGGATTCAACACTGAGTTAAAAATCCCATGCCTCCCCTTTTTCCCGACGAATGCAGAACCAGATATATAATAACTAAAAAGAGTTTACAATCCCAAAAAATTACAAAAAAATTTTTTTGTAATTATCTCTCTCCACATTTGTCCATTGTGCATTTCAATTTTAGATGTATAGTTTTTTTATTAAATCAAAGCTTGAGTTATCACTTTCCCATTATCTCGTAAACAAAAAAAGAGATAAAAAGAAAATAAATCACAACAAAATGAAAAATTTAGAGTTTATGTATGGTAAGAATTTAGGGCAATAAACAAATGCAAGTAAGGAACATTTATTCACACACCACAAATGAACCCAAAATTTTTGCTATTCAAGTTTGGGAAATTCCACTAGTTCAACCCTAATAGCTCGGAATTTTATAAGAAAGAGATTTTTCTACACATCTTTTAAAAAATGGATATGCATGCTTGAAACATGTTCAAGATGCAAATGACCTGTGGATCCAAACCTTTTAAAGAGAATAACATTAAATTCTCAAGTGAACATCCGGTGGAATATTTACCCGAGTCAAACAAGCCATTATTTTGCCTATTTACTAAAAGCTGACCTAATGATCATAGATGATTGTAAAAAGATTTATCATTTGTAACGGGCTATATTTTTGTAAGGAATTACTTATGGATAGGGAGTCAACACTCAAATAAAAATCCCCCGCCTCCCCCTTTTTCCCGAAGATTCCAGAACCTGATTTATAAAAACTGAAAAGAGTTTACAATCCCTCAAAATTCCAGACACTTTTAGGAATTATCTCTCTCTACATTTGTGCATTGTGCATTTCCTTTTTCGATGTATACTTTTTTCTTAAATCAAAACTTGAGTTTTCACTTTCCCTTCATCTCGTAAACCAAAAAATAAAAATAAAAGCCAAATTGATCACACCAAAATGAAAATTTCAGAGTTTATGAATGGAAAGAATTTAAAGTAATAAACAAATGTAAGTAAAGAAAATTTATTCACAAACCACATATACACACAAGAGTTTTGTTATCGAAGTTTGGGAAATTCCACTAGTTCAACCCTTCAGAATTTTATAAGAAAGATGATTTTCTACACATGTTTTAAAAATGAACATGCACGCTTGAAACATGTTAAAGATGCAAATGACCTATGGATCCAAACCTTTTATAGAGAATAATATCAAATTCTCAAGTGAACGAGTGGTGGGATATTTACCCGAGTCAAACAAGCCATTATTTTGCCCATTTATAAAAAGCTGAACTAACGATCATGGATGATTGTAAAATGATTTATCATGCATTATAGGCTATATTTTTGTAGGGAATGACTTATGCATTGGGAGTCAACACTCAATTAAAAATTTCCCAGCCTCCACCTTTTCCCGAGGATTACAGAACTTGATATATAAAAACTAAAAAGAGTTTGCAGACACTTTTGGAATTATCTCTCTCTACATTTGTGCGTTGTGCATTTCCATTTTAGATGTATACTTTTTTCTTAAATCAAAACTTGAGTTTTCACTTTCCCTTCATCTTGTAAACAAAACAAGAGATAAAAAGCAAATAGATCACAACAAAATAAAAATTTTAGAGTTTATGTATGCAAATAATTTAAAGCAATAAAAAAATGTTAGTAATGAAAATTTATTCACACACAAAAAATGAACACAATAGTTTTGTTATCCAAGTTTGGGAATTTCCACTTGTTCAATCCTAAAAGCTTGGAATTTTATAAGAAAGAGATTTTTCAACACATGTTTTAAAAAATGGATAAGCATGCTTGAAACATATTAAAGTTGCAAATCACCCATAGATCCAAACCTTTTAAAGAGAATAACATTAAATTCTCTAGTGAACGTGCGACGGGAAATTTACCTGAGATAAACAAGCCATTATTTTTCTGATTTAAAAAAAGCTGACCTAACGATCATAGATGATAGTAAATTGATTTATCATGCGTAACGGGCTTTATTTTTTTTAAGGATTGATTTATGGATTGTGAGTCAACACTGAGTTAAAAATCCCCTGCCTCCCCCTTTTCCCGACGATTGCAGAACCTGATATATAATAACTAAAAAGATTTTACAATCCCTAAAAATTACAAACAATTTTTGTAATTATCTCTCTCTACAATTTTTCATTGTGCATTTTAATTTTAGATGTATACTTTTTTCTTAAATCAAAGCTTGAGTTATCACTTTCCCATTATCTCGTAAAGAAAAAAAGAGATAAAAGGAAAATAGATCACAACAAAATGAAAAATTTAGAGTTTATCTATGGTAAGAATTTAGGGCAATAAACAAATGTAAGTAAGGAACATTTATTGACACACCACAAATGAACCCAAAATTTTTGTTATTCAAGTTTGGGAGATTCCCATATATTACCTTTCGGAGCCGAAAGCAGGGGTAGAAATGTCTTTTCTGCTTGTGACAACATGATGATGACATGCAGGAATCATTTTTAGCCATCTTTGTTGACTTGATGTAGCCGTCATTGACGACTTTTGTAGCCGTCTTTGCGGACTTTTGAGCCGCCTTTGCTGACTTTATTTTCGTCGTGGGCCTAGTCTGCTAACTTGGCTACTGACTAGTCGGTTGACATGGCTACTGACTGCTCATTCGGACAACTGCCTTTCTGTGCACAATTTACAGGTGTGCTCCTTCGAAAAAGTCTTCTGGGCCATCTGGCAGAAGCTTTCCTTTGTTGCTTTGCTGAAGGGGATATTTCCTCCAAGGAGTTTCTTCAGCGTGGCTTCGAGACTGGTCTGGACAGAAGTCGGAGTCTCTTTATAGCTTTTAGAGACGATCGTCAGTGGGACGGAGGTCTTGTAGACGAAGCTTCTCTTTTTCTGAATCAGCTGCTGTACGAGCTGTATCAGGTTCTTGAGCCCGCGGATACGCCTGGTTGGCCAGACTGCTTCTGGGCAAGGCTTGGCTTTTGGAACATGTCGGGGATCATATTCCATATTTGCGTCACCTTCTTTGATGCCTTCAATAGTCATGAAGGAAATGCTCGAAAACATTTTAGTGTCAGTAACAATTTCAGCAATACAGGAAACGAAATGCAGTCGAATTCCTTTACTCTTGGTTATGGAGATGAAACTTTTGCAAGCCTCCATAATTTCCTTTGGCATTTTGTCCAATACTGATAAGTCGGTGGAGTGAAGTACCATCTGTTTCATGAATCCATATGCATAAAGCATGGATGCATATTTTGAGTCTATTTCATGACTCAGCTTCACTTGATTCCAACTGTTGCTGGGCTCAGTGGTGAAAAAGGGAGTATTCATCCCTTCCTTGCTCAATTTGTTCATTCCATCTCTGGAATTGAACAGTATGATCGGATTTGATCTTTGAACGAACGTTGTCCACCTTTTGAGGGCGTAGTGAGGGTTCCTCAGACATAATGTCCGAAAGTTTTAAAGGTTTAAATTTCTTTAAAAACTCAAACTCATTAAAACTAGTTTTATCTGGTTTATTTAGGCTTTTCAACCTTGTAAACTCAGACGGACTAACCAATTTTGTCTTGAATGATTTCTCATTACAAGACAAGTCCATTTCCATCTAGGATGGATCTGTTAAGACTTCCTTTTCAGCTCTAGACTGACAGGTAGAAGTCCCTGATTCCGATTTCAAAGAAATCATTAAGGTTTCCTTTCCTGCTCTAGACTGGCAGGTAGAAATCTCTGATTCCCCTATCTTCAGAGAAGATTGGGTTGTGATTTCCTTCTCATGCCTGGCTTGACCGGTAGAAATCCCGGGTCGACCTGTGTTTATCAAAACACTAAAGTCATCCGTCTGCTGATTAGCTGACGTTGTGGCTTACTTTTCTCGCTATGGAGATCCGGTAGAAGTCCCGTAGGAGCTTGGCATTTCATGTCGTTGAGTGAGTTCTTTTAACTCTTTGGTTAATTCTTTAACCTTGAGTTGTAAGACTTCTCCACTTAACCCGTAACGGGCACAATTCTCATGTATGTCTCCTCGTTCTGAAAGAACTAAAAGACTGTCGAATAGTGACTGTAGGGTTGAGAGCAATACCATGAGTGTGGCAATTGCTGCTACTAGGTCCGTCAGGGTGCTGCTGAGGGGATCCATTTTACCTGTCTGTAACACAAGAAAATTCTCGAGTGGTAAGAGTATCAGGTTAATAAAGTTCTCTATAATGCATGATGCAGGAGTAGAGAAAGTAATTTATGACAAGAGTGGGATATAAATCACCACGCTGGCTGCCATATGTATATCGGGATGGCAAAAGCATAACCGAATATTAGGCAAAAGTTGTGCCCGAAGAGTCACTCATATTTTCTGAGTTTTCTGAGGAGGAAGACTCAGTTTCTAGATGAAGTTCGTAGACCTCATCCTCTGACCGGATGTCATCATAATGGATGATTTCCAATCCATTTTCTTCGGCTAGTAACAAGTAAGTACTGTACCGCCGTTGTTGTTTATCATTTGGACAATATTTGGCGAAATGTCCTTCTTTTTGGCATATCTAGCATTTGCATTTGCTTGGGGTTTTCCCCTTTCGGCAGTATGCATTTGACCCTTTACTGGATGTGGTCGGGCCAGAATTTGTTCTTTTTCTAAAGTATCTCTTTTTAGGAGTATACCTTGTTGTAGAACTTTTTTGTATCCTACATTTTTTCTGTTGAAATTTCTTAGGATATTTTCATTGCTTATGAGAGGTGGTTTTACAACCATAAGCTCCTACATTTTTGTTCTGGTTTGAACAACATAGTGTTTGTTTATTTGCCTTACTACTTTCTTTTGTAGTTTTTGGGCTTCACAAAGATTTGCCAACATGTCTTGTTCAAATCGATGTCTTCTTCCTAAAGTATCAATGTTTCGGAAAATATCCATGGTTAAAGTACCAAGTTCTGGATTGTTTTGCCAATATTTTGTAATGTAGTCTTTTTCAGCAACATGTGCAAATGGTTCTGGAAATTTTGCATAAAAGATAGACAGATAAGGTTTCTGGTCTTCTTTTTGCAATTTATAGAAGTAACTTGCAAACTCGCAGTAATACTTCTCATAAAAACAAATGTTACAGATTTTTAACTTGTTTAATTTCTGAAGAGTTTCTAAACGTTTCCTTTGTTTAGTACTCTCATTGTAGGCTTCTAGGGTTGGATGTATTCCTAGAAATTCCTTTGATATCTTAGCCACTAATCCTTTCAAGATATTGGCTATTGATATTGAGGTATTAGCTCGTTTTTGGTCTTCGGGAAGGTTGTCCCACCAATGAGCTACATTACCCTATAAAGCATGGGTAAAGAAATTAAATGCTGATTTTTGGTTCCAAGATTCATGCATATTTGCAGCATTGCTCATGCTTCTTTCCCAATCTTTAAGGACTTTTTCTCCATCCTTGGGGAAATCCAAGTTGAGGTAAAATCCAAAAGGGTTTATGCTATCTATGGTTTGGTGTCCCTTAGCAGCATTTGAAGGATCGACATTTGTGTATTCTGTCGAATACCTTTGTCCTCCCAGAGATATTTTGGAGTGGGAGAAACTTTCTCGTTCTTGCGGATGAACCGCAGTACGGTTACGGAAGTTATCTTGAAAGCTATCTTCCATGTGGGTGTCTCTTACCCTTGAAGTTTCTGCTTTAAAATGGTTGCTACCACGAAGCATTCGATACCTTTTACCAAGATCATCTGCCTTTTTGTCTTTAGTAGAGTAGTCTATTTTCTTGGTATTTTCTGCTGCAACTTCATCAGATTCCCAGGCTTCTGGTTCACTATCGTGTTGCTCTTTTTGTTGTTTACTAGAGGAAGGTTTTTCCTCTTGAACATAATAAATCGGTTGGTGACCGAAAGTATTATATTCTACGTAAACTTCATCATCGGTGGAGGATGATGCTTTTGAAGTGATCCTAAAAGCAGCTGGTGCTGGATCCTTCTTTCTTCTAGGTGCTATGCAGGGTGTTGCAAAGTACACTAGGTTTTTAAGCCATCCGGTGATGTCAGGAAGGCCTAATGGTAATGGAGTTTCCATATCCATTAAATAGAAAAACTCATTCATAGAGCTAATTCTTGAAGCTTCCATTGAACCTTTTTTATCAGATACCGTAGTAGAATTTCTCTACGGGTTAATCTCCACCATTCATTCAGATATGCTTGATAAGCTATATCGGTTTCATTTACTGGTGCGAGAGTTTCTCTGGCTTGCCAATTTTGGGCTTGCATTGACCGTACCAGACGAAGTTGTTCTAGTAGTCTTGCCCTACTGATCATTTTACAAAGCTAAAAGGTTTAGCTTTCGTTTGATTTTCTTGATCTTACAACGAAGGTTGTAGATGCGATCAGAATATCTTTCCCAAAAATAGTAATACCATACCATTGCTGGGATTGTATTATCTTCTGGCTGAAGAGTATTTCTTTGGAGTAAAACAAGGTCAAGGCCTTCTCGTTTTAATTTTAAACGATCCGAAAGTTTCTTTTTATAGATCATTCTGGTGTCCAAGGTGTAAAAGGTGTTTTATACCTTGATGGACCTGGAGAACCTAGACGTTCTTTTGAACCTAGCTGTTCTTTTAATGCTAAGACTTCTGTCAAAAGTTCTTGCATTTTATCTTTGTTTAGATTTTCTAAACTTTGTTTAAGTTCTGTTAACTCTTGGAAGAAAACAGGACTATTTCCATGGTCAATCTTTTCTAGAATATTTTCTAGGATGTTTTGACACTTTATTATTTCTCTATGTTTATGTTCATCATAGAGGAAATCTATTTTCTGTTGGAGGTTTTCAAAAGTTTTTTCTAACCTATTCAGGGTCTTACCATAAGACTCTAAGGTTTGATTGGAATTGGTGATGATGTCACTATTTCCTATAGGTGGACCTAAGGCTTTGTATGGGTTATGTGTCATCATCTATGTGAAGAGGAACATAAGCATTGGGCCTTGGATTTCCTATTCCTTCGAAACGGGAACTGTTTAAGGTTGTACTTGTTGAGGTAGAGGTTCTGTCCTGTTCGATGGAAAAGCTGGGTCTAGTGTTTGTGATCACTAGTTTTCCTTCTATCTCCTTTATGGTTTTTTGAGAGAGTGGAAGGTGTCTGAGGGCCAAAGGTTGGACTACCCATTCTGTTGGCCATGTTAACTCTCTAGGGTCGATTTCTTCTATGGTCAAGTTTTCAGAATAACCAATGTTTTTGGCTAATTCGGTGAGTTTCTTTGAATCTTTAACTGGAACCTTTCCAGTGTTGATTCCTCGGGCTACTATGCATACAAGTATGCGCATAACTCGTCTTCCTGGTTGAATTCCATTTTTCGACCAGTTATCTGTATAGATTTTTAGGGACAAGGTATCTTGAATGTGCTTGTCTTCTAAATCTATTTGTAGATTGGGCCATGTTGTAAAGGATACTGGGCCTAATCCTAAGTTTGCTCTAACTCCTCCGAATAGGGCTTTTTCAAAATTATTCTTCACAGAGTTATCTACTATAGCTGCTATGAAGGGTAAATTCTTATTGATTCATATTAAGGGGTCTAATCCTATACGAACTAGTCCATAATGGACATATTTGAATCTTTTTAGCTTAGCTAAGTCAGATTCGCTTAATAATCTGTAGCAGAAAGTACCTGAGTCGGTATCTTGTATTTCTACAGATAGTTCCTTCTGGAAGACGAAGGATTTCTTTTGGAATTCAATCCAATCTTTGTTGTAGACTTCAGTTATCCGAGGGATACTTATTGTCCACTTTTGTCCATCCTGCATGACATTAGGTTGTTCATCGTATTCTCCCTGTGTTTCATGATGTATATGAACACTGTTTTGGAGAGAAGTACATTCTATTCCTATTTTTTCAGACATTTAGGAATTTTAGATGTGAATTACTATTTATGTTTACTGTTCACTCGTAAAAAAGAAATAGTATCGAAATAGTGCCAAATAGGACAGAAGCTAGAGACTTGGAATTATTCGGCTACTCTCTGAGGTAGAAAATGAAACGTAGCTGTGCTCTACCTGCTGAAGCAGCCATGGAGCCACAACGGTTAATAGGAATGGCTAGGGGCCCTCTGGAAACCGTGAGGACCGCATCGACGGAATTGCCCCCTTGGTGGTAAGCTAGCAGGAATAGGGTCAAACCCCGAAGAAGTTCTAAGTAGCAACAGAAGTCATGTTGGGCCTATTAGATAGCTATGACATAGACACAAACGAGTACATAGCAGTGACATGTGGTAGGAAGCAGGAAAGTAGCCTAATGGTAAACTGATAGGACGGACGAAGTGTGACGGAATAGTATTGTGTGAGTCATTGTTGTTTTTCCGCTGCCCGTAGATGTCATCCTCTGCCTGTAGCTCGAGACTGGTATGTAGAAGTCCCTAGGATTTTAGTTCCGCTGCCCTCTTCCCTAGGTTGTCTTCTACTGTGTGTACAAGTCTATTAGAGACTTTGTGTCGATATCATAGCAATAGTGCTTTGGTATCAGTATTCCGCTGTTAGAGTCTGCTAGAGACTCGTGTCGTCTTGTAAATGGTATCAGAGCCGAGTAATAGACTTGGTTTTGTATGTGTCAAAGAAGTCAAAGCTTAAATTTTCTAAACAGAAAAAACATTTGTAATGGAGTTTCCATATCCATTAAATAGAAAAACTCATTCATAGAGCTAATTCATGAAGCTTCCGTTGAACCTTTTTGATCAGATACCGTAGTAGAATTTCTCTATGGGTTAATCTCCACCATTCATTCAGATACGCTTGATAAGCTATATCGGTTTCATTTACTGGTGCGAGAGTTTCTCTGGCTTGCCAATTTTGGGCTTGCATTGACCGTACCAAACGAAGTTGATCTAGTAGTCTTGCTCTACTAATCATTTTACAAAGCTAAAAGGTTTAGCTTTCGTTTGATTTTCTTGATCTTACAACGAAGGTTGTAGATGTGATCAGAATATCTTTCCCAAAAATAGTAATACCATACCATTGCTGGGATTGTATTATCTTCTGGCTGAAGAGTATTTCTTTGGAGTAAAATGAGGTCAAGGCCTTCTCATTTTAATTTTAAACGATATAAAAGTTTATTTTTATAGATCATTCTGGTGTCCAAGGTGTAAAAGGTGTTTTATACCTTGATGGACCTGGAGAACCTAGACGTTCTTTTGAACCTAGCTGTTCTTTTAATGCTAAGACTTCTGTCAAAAGTTCTTGCATTTTATCTTTGTTTAGATTATCTAAACTTTGTTTAAGTTCTGTTAACTCTTGGAATAAAACAGGACTATTTCCATGGTCAATCTTTTCTAGAATATTTTCTAGGATGTTTTGACACTTTATTATTTCTCCATGTTTATGTTCATCATAGAGGAAATCTATTTTCTGTTGGAGGTTTTCAACAGTTTTTTCTAACCTATTAAGGTTCTTACCATAAGACTCTAAGGTTTGATTGAAATTGGTGACGATGTCACTATTTCCTATAGGTGGACCTAAGGCTTTGTATGGGTTATGTGCCATCATCTATGTGAAGAGGAACATAAGCATTGGGCCTTGGATTTCCTATTCCTTCGAAACGGGAACTGTTTAAGGTTCTACTTGTTGCGGTAGAGGTTTTGTCCTGTTCGATGGAAAAGCTGGGACTAGTGTTTGTGATCACTAGTTTTCCTTCTATCTCCTGTATGGTTTTTCGAGAGAGTGGAAGGTGTCTGGGTGCCAAAGGTTGGACTACCCATTCTGTTGGCCATGTTAACTCTCTAGGGTCGAGTTCTTCTATGGTCAAGTTTTCAGAATAACCAATGTTTTTGGCTAATTCTGTGAATTTGTTTGAATCTTTAACTGGAACCTTTCCAGTGTTGATTCCTCGGGCTACTATGCATACAAGTATGCGCATAACTCATCGTCCTGGTTGAATTCCATTTTTCGACCAGTTATCTGTATAGATTTTTAGGGACAAGGTATCTTGAATGTGCTTGTCTTCTAAATCTATTTGTAGATTGGGCCATGTTGTAAAGGATACTGGGCCTAATCCTAAGTTTGCTCTAACTCCTCCGAGTAGGGCTTTTTCAAAATTATTCTTCACAGAGTTATCTACTATAGCTGCTATGAAGGGTAAATTCTGATTGATTCGTATTAAGGGGTCTAATCCTATACGAACTAGTCCATAATGGACATATTTGAATTTTTTTAGCTTAGCTAAGTCAGATTCGTTTAATAATCTGTAGCAGAAAGTACCTGAGTCAGTATCTTGTATTTCTACAGATAGTTCCTTCTGGAAGACAAAGGATTTCTTTTGGAATTCAATCCAATCTTTGTTGTAGACTTCAGTTATCCAAGGGATACTTATTGTCCACTTTTGTCCATCCTGCATGAGATTAGGATGTTCATCGTATTCTCCCTGTGTTTCATGATGTATATGAACACTGTTTTGGAGAGAAGTACATTCTATTCCTATTTGTTCAGACATTTAGGAATTTTAGATGAGTTGAGGTCTCTTCTAATTTTTGGAACAGGAGTTCAAGCAATCGTTCCTATTGATACAAAGTGATGAAAGGAGTGATGTATTGTATAACGAGTCCTCTCAATTCCTCATTTTGTGTTAAGGCACAGATGTCTCGTATAAGTCGATCTCTATCTATTCCATGATGAGTTTTTACAGAAGATATTTTGCAAATTACTTCTTGTAACTCCTTTTTTTATGGTTTGTTGTTAACCATTTTTATTTTCGCTTCTCGGATCGGTTCTAAGATCCTAAAAGGATTTATTTCTTGATCCACATAGCTTTGTAGATCTGTAAGGAAAAGTACTGTTTCTTCAGTGTTTCCTGTTTTGAGTACCTCAAGATGGGCATTAATTCTTCTTTTGAGTTTCTGTACTTGTTCATTAACGTCACTTTCTATTCCTACGCATAGGAAAGCAACGCTTTCTGGGGTGTATTTTTCCCAGTATCTTTTCATAAAGAAGCTGTGATGCATATCACCTACTAAATCCATTATATTATTTAATATTGGATTATTCTTGTCATGCCATCCATGTGGATAGCCTATTATTGGACAAACATTTGTGTGTCCAGTTTTCAACACGGTGTCGTAAGAAGGACCGTTGAGTTCCTTCTGACCTACCAGTTGGGGTCTTTTGTACATTAGTACATTTGTTCCTTACAAATATTACTTGGGATCTGACCGGTATGGGTCGTAACTGTTTGGGAGTATGTATACCTAAACAGAATCAAAGTTAAGCTTTGACTTCTTTGACACATACAAAACCAAGTCAAATAATCAGCTCTGATACCATTTTAAGACGACACGAGTCTCTAGCAGACTCTGACAACGGAATACTGATACCAAAGCACTATTGCTATGATATCGACACAAAGTCTCTAATAGACTTGTACACACAGCGGAAGACAACCTAGGAAAGAGGGCAGCGGAACTAAAATCCTAGGGACTTCTACCAGCCAGTCTTGAGCTACAGGCAGAGGATGATATCTACGGGCAGTGGAAAAATAATGACTCACACAATACTATTCCTAAAGTCACACTTCGTCCGTCCTATCAGTTTACCATTAGGCCACTTTCCTGCTTCCTACCACATGTCACTGCCATGTACTCGTTTGTGTCTATGTCATAGCTATCTAATAGGTCCAACATGACTTCTGCTGCTACTTAGAACTTCTTCGGGGTTTGACCCTATTCCTGCCGACTTACCACCAAGTGGGCAATTCCGTCGATGCGGTCCTCACGGTCTCCAGAGGGCCCTTAGCCGTTCCTATTAACTGTTCCAGCTCCATGGCTGCTTCAGTAGGGTAGAGCACAGCTCCGTTTCGTTTTCTACCTCGGAGCGTAGCCGAATAATTCCAAGTCTCTAGCTTCTGTCCTATTTGGCACTATTTTGATACTATTTCTTTTTTACGAGTGAACAGTAAACATGAATAGTTATCATGAATAGTAACCATGAATAGTAAAAATGAACAGTACTTTTGAATAGTAACTTTGGAACAGTAAAAACAAACACTGTGGAGATCATATATATAGATGCAGAATATAACAACTACTGTGGAGATCATATTTATATATGCGGAATATGAACAGTAATAAAAACTACTGTATGAATCACAATATTACAAACATGCAGAAATATAAAAAACATTGTTCTAAATAGAAAAAGCATAACTAAATATATACCCTTAAAAAAGGGAAAAGAAAAAACTACTTAGCTACATAGCTCCCGAAGTTACCGACCGTGGCACCGGTCGGTTCCCTCTTTTCTACTAAGCCATTACGGTTGTTAAGCACATACCGTGCTTGAGGAACTTGCCGGAGAAAGATCATCGGAAATCGCCTTCTTCTTCGGATGCGAATGCTCGTCAATTTTTTGAGTTGCTCCAAGTTCGATTGCCTCAACCTCTGGAGGAGCACCGTATTTATAGCTGAAGATTTTTCAGCTCTTCCACCTTTACCCTTGATTGAAAGGTGTGTGTTTAAAGACAAAGGGTAACTTTTTTCTTTGTGGCATGTCTTTTGTACCCTTGCATTATTACCTTTCGACGCCGAAAGCAGGGGTAGAAATGTCTTTTCTGCTTATGACATCATGATGATGACGTGCAGGAATCTTTTTTAGCCATCTTTGTTGACTTGATGTAGCCGTCATTGATGACTTTTGTAGCCGCCTTTGCGGACTTTTGAGCCGCCTTTGCTGACTTTGTTTTTATCGTGGGCCTAGTCTGCTAACTTGGCTGCTGACTAGTCGGTTGACGTGGCTGCTGACTGCTCATTCGGACAGCTGCTTTTCTGTGCACAATTTACAGGTGTGCTCCTTCGAAAAAGTCTTCTGGGCATCTAGCAGAAGCTTTCCTTTGTTGCTTTGCGGAAGGGGATATTTCCTCCAAGGAGTTTCTTCAGCATGGCTTCGAGACTGGTCTGGATAGAAGTCGGAGTCTCTTTATAGCTTTTAGAGACGATCGTCAGTGGGACGGAGGTCTTGTAGACAAAGCTTCTCTTTTTCTGAATCAGCTGCTGTATCAGCTGTATCAGGTTCTTGAGCCCGTGGATACGCCTGGTTGGCTAGACTGCTTCTGGGCATGGCTTGGCTTTTGGAACATGTCGGGGATCATATTCCATATTTGCGTCACCTTCTTTGATGCCTTCAATAGTCACGATGGAAATGCTCGGAAAAATTTTAGTGTCAGTAACAATTTCAGCAATACAGGAAACGAAATGAAGTCGAATTCCTTTACTCTTGGTTATGGAGATGAAACTTTTGCAAGCCTCCATAATTTCCTTTGGCATTTTGTCCAATACTGATAAGTCGGTGGAGTGAAGTACCATCTGTTTCATGAATCCATATGCATAAAGCATGGATGCATATTTTGAGTCTATTTCATGACTCAGCTTCACTTGATTCCAACTGTTGCTGGGCTCAGTTGTGAAGAAGGGAGTATTCATCCCTTGCTCAATTTGTTCATTCCATCTCTGGAATTGAACAGTATGATCGGATTCGATCTTTGAACGAACGTTGTCCACCTTTTGAGGGCGTAGCAAGGTTCCTCAGACATAATGTCCGAAAGTTTTAAAGGTTTAAATTTCTTTAAAAACTCAAACTCATTAAAACTAGTTTTATCAGGTTTATTTAGGCTTTTCAACCTTGTAAACTCAGACGGGGTAACCAATTTTGTCTTGAATGATTTCTCATTACTAGACAAGTCCGTTTCCATTTGGGATGGATCCGTTAAGACTTCCTTTTCAGCTCTAGACTGACAGGTAGAAGTCCCTGATTCCGATTTCAAAGAAATAGTTAAGGTTTCCTTTCCAACTCTAGACTGGCAGGTAGAAATCCCTGATTCCCCTATCTTCAGAGAAGATTGGGTTGTGATTTCCTTCTCATGCCTGGCATGACCGGTAGAAATCCTGGGTCGACCTGTGTTTATCAAAACACTAAAGTCATCCGTCTATTGATTAGCTGACGTTGTGGCTTACTTTTCTCGCGATGGAGATCCGGTAGAAGTCCCGGAGGACCTTGGCATTTCATGCCGTTGAGTGAGTTCTTTTAACTCTTTGGTTAATTCTTTAACTTTGAGTTGTAAGACTTCTCCACTTAACCCGTAACGGGCACAATTCTCATGTATGTCTCCTCGTTCTGAAAGAACTAAAAGACTGTCGAATAGTGACTGTAGGGTTGAGAGCAATACCATAAGTGTGGCAATTGCTGCTGCTAGGTCCGTCATGGTGCTGCTGAGGGGATCCATTTTACCTGTCTGTAACACAAGAAAATTCTCGAGTGGTAAGAGTATCAGGTTAATAAAGTTCTCTATAATGCATGATGCAGGAGTAGAGAAAGTAATTTATGACAAGAGTGGGATATAAATCACCACGCTGGCTGCCATATGTATATCGGGATGGCAAAAGCATAACCGAATATTAGGCAAAAGTTGTGCCCGAAGAGTCACTCATATTTTCTGAATTTTCTGAGGAGGAAGACTCAGTTTCTAGATGAAGTTCGTAGACCTCATCCTCTGACTGGATGTCATCATAATGGATGATTTCCAATCCGTTTTCTTCGGCTAGTAACAAGTAAGTACTGTACCGCCGTTGTTGTTTATCATTTGGACAATCTTTGGCGAAATGTCCTTCTTTCTGGCATATCCAACATTTGCATTTGCTTGAGGTTTTCCCCTTTGGGCAGTATGCATTTGACCCTTTACTGGATGTGGTCGGGCCAGAATTTGTTCTTTTTCTAAAGTATCTCTTTTTAGGAGTATACCTTGTTGTAGAACTTTTTTGTATCCTAAATTTTTTCTGTTGAAATTTCTTAGGATATTTTCGTTGCTTATGAGAGGTGGTTTTACAACCATAAGCTCCTACATTTTTGTTCTGGTTTGAATAACATAGTGTTTGTTTATTTGCCTTACTACTTTTCTTTTGTAGTTTTTGGGCTTCACAAAGATTTGTCAACATGTCTTGTACAAATCGATGTCTTCTTCCTAAAGTATCAATGTTTAGGAAAATATCCATGGTTAAAGTACCAAGTTCTGGATTGTTTTGCCAATATTTTTTAATGTAGTCTTTTTCAGCTACATGTGCAAATGGTTCTGGCAATTTTGCATAAAAGATAGACAGATAAGGTTTCTAGTCTTCTTTTTGCAGTTTATAGAAGTAACTTGCAAACTCGCAGTAATACTTCTCATAAAAACAAATGTTACAAATTTTTAACTTGTTTAATTTCTGAAGAGTTTCTAAACGTTTTCTTTGTTTAGTACTCTCATTGTAGGCTTCTAGGGTTGGATGTATTCCTAGAAATTCCTTTGATATCTTAGCCACTAATCCTTTCAAGATATTGGCTATTGATATTGAGGTATTAGCTCGTTTTTGGTCTTCGGGAAGGTTGTCCCACCAATGAGCTACATTACCCTGTAAAGCATGGGTAAAGAAATTAAATGCTGATTCTTGGTTCCAAGATTCATGCATATTTGCAGCATTGCTCATGCTTCTTTCCCAATCTTTAAGGACTTTTTCTCCATCCTTGGGGAAATCCAAGTTGAGGTAAAATCCAAAAGGGTTTATGCTATCTATGGTTTGGTGTCCCTTAGTAGCATTTGAAGGATCGACATTTGTGTATTTTGTCGAATACCTTTGTCCTCCCAGAGATATTTTGGAGTGGGAGAAACTTTCTCATTCTTGCGGATGGAAGTTATCTTGAAAGCTATCTTCCATGTAGGTGTCTCTTACCCTTGAAGTTTTTGCTTCAAAATGGTTGCTACCACGAAGCATTCGATACCTTTTACCAAGATCATCTGCCTTTTTGTCTTTAGCAGAGTAGTCTGTTTTCTTGGTATTTTCTTCTGCAACTTCATCAGATTCCCAGGCTTCTGGTTCATTGTCGTGTTGCTCTTTTTGTTGTTTACTAGAGGAAGGTTTTTCCTCTTGAACATAATAAATCGGTTGGTGATAGAAAGTATTGTATTCTGCGTAAACTTCATCATCGGTGGAGGATGATGCTTTTGAAGTGATCCTAAAAGCAGCTGGTGCTGGATCCTTCTTTCTTCTAGGTGCTATGCAGGGTGTTGCAAAGTACACTAGGTTTTTAAGCCATCCGGTGATGTCAGGAAGGCCTAATGGTAATGGAGTTTCCATATCCATTAAATAGAAAAACTCATTCATAGAGCTAATTCTTGAAGCTTCCGTTGAACCCTAAACCCTAAAAGCTTTGAATTTCATCAGAAAGAGATTTTTCTACACATGTTTTAAAAAATGGATATGCATGCTTGAAACATGTTCAAGATTCAAATGACCTATGGATCCAAACCTTTTAAAGAGAATAACATTAAATTCTCAAGTGAACATCCGGTGGAATATTTACCCGAGTCAAACAAGCCATTATTTTGCCTATTTACTAAAAGCTAACGTAACGATCATAGATCATTGTAAAGTGATTTATCATTTGTAACCGGCTATATTTTTGTAAGGAATGACTTATGGATAGGGAGTCAACACTCAAATAAAAATCCCCCGCCTCCCGCTTTTCCCGACGATTGCAAAACCTGATATATAAAAACTAAAAAGAGTTTACAATCCCTAAAAATTATAGATACTTTTTTGAATTATCTCTCTCAACATTTATGCATTATGCATTTCCATTTTAGATGTATACTTTTTTCTTAAATCAAAGCTTGAGTTTTCACTTTCCCTTGATCTCGTAAACAAAAAAAGAGATCAAAGGCAAATAGATCACAACAAAATGAAAAGTTTAGAGTTTATGTATGGAAATAATTTAAAGAAATAAACAAAAGTAATAAAAGAAATTTTCAAACTTCACAAATGAACACAAAAGTTTTGTTATCCAAGTTTCGAAAATTCCACTAGTTCAACCCTAATAACTCGAAATTTTATAAGTAAGAGATTTTTCTTCACATGTTTTAAAAAATGGATGTGCATGTTTGAAACTTGTTAAAGATTCAAATGACCTCTGGATCCAAACCTTTTAAAGAGAATAACATTAAATTCGCATGTGAACGTGTAGTGGGATACTTACCTGAGTCAAACAAGCCATTATTTTGCCCATTTACGAAAAGTTGACATAAAGATCATAGATGATTGTTAAGTGATTTATTATGCGTAATGGGCTATATTTTTGTAACAAATGAATTATGGATTGGGTGTCAACATTCAATTAAAAATCCCCCGCCTCCCTCTTTTCCTGACGATTGTAGAACCTCGTATATAAAAAATAAAAAGAGTTTACAATACCTAAAAATTATAGACACTTTTTGGACTTATCTCTCTCTACATTTGTGCACTACGCATTTCCATTTTAGATGTATACTTTTTTCTTAAATCAAAACTTGAGTTTTCACTTTCCCTTCATCTCCTAAACAAAAAAAGAGATAAAAGGCAAATACATCACAACAAAATGAAAATTTTAGAATTTATGTATGGAAAGAATTTAAAGCAGTAAACAAATGTGAGTAAAGAAAATTTATTCACACACCTCAAATGAACACAAAAGTTTTGTTATCCAAATTTTGGAAATTCCACAAATTCAACCCTAATAGATCGGAATTTAAAAAAAAAGTGATTGTTCTACACATGTTTAAAAAATGGATATGCATGCTTGAAACATGTTAAAGATGCCAATTTCAATGACCTATGGATCCAAACTTTTTAAAGAGAATATCATTAAATTCTCAAGTGAACGTGCGGTGGGATATTTACCCGAGTCCAAAAAGCCATTATTTTTCCCATTTACAAAAAGCTGACCTAACGATCATTGATGATTGTAAAGTGATTTTTCATTCGTAATGAGCTATATTTTTTTAAGGAATGACTTACTAATCGGGAGTCAACATTCAGTAAAAAATCCCTCACCTCCCCCATTTCCCATTGGTTGCAGAACTTGATAAATACAAACTTAAAAGAGTCTACAATCCCTAAAAATTACAGTGTCTTTTTGGAATTATCTCTCTCTACATTTTGGCATTGTGTTTTGCATTTCATATGTATACTTTTTTCTTAAATCAAAACATGAGTCTTCACTTTCCCTTCTTCTCGTAAACAAAAAAAAGAGATAAAAGGCAAATAGATCACAGCAAAATAAAAATTTTAGAGTTTATGTATGCAAAGAATTTAAAGCAATAAAAAAATGTAAGTAAATAAAATTTATTCTCACACCACAACTGAACAAAAAAGTTTCGTTATCCAAGTTTAGGTAATTCCACTAGTTCAACCCTAATAGCTTGGCATTTTATAAGAATGAGATTTTTCTACTAATGTTTTAAAAAATGGATATGCAGGCATGAAACATGTTTAAGATTCAAATGACCCATGGATCCAAAAAATTTAATGAGAATAACATTAAATTTTCAAGTGAATGTGCAGTGGGATATTTACCCGTGTCAAACAAGCCATTATTTTGCCCAATTACAAAAAGCTGACCTAACGATCATAGATGATTGTAAAGTGATTTATCATACGTAACGGGCTACATTTTTGTAAGTAATGACTTATGGATATGGAGTCAACAGTCAGTTAAAAAACCCTTGCCTCCCTTTTCCCAACGATTGCAAAACCTGATACATAAAAACTAAAAAGAGTTTCCAATCCATAAAAATTACAGACACTTTTTGGAATTATCTCTCTCTACATTTGTGCATTGTGCATTTCCATTTTAGATGTATACTTTTTTCTTAAATCAAAACTTGAGTTTTCAATTTCTTTTCATCTCGTAAACAAAAATAGAGACAAAGGCAAATATATCACAACAAAATGAAAACTTTAGAGTATATTTATAGAAATAATTTAAAGCAAAAACAAATGTGAGTAAAGAAAATTTATTCACACACCACAAATGAACACAAAATTTTTGTTTTCCAAGTTTGGGAAATTCCACTAGTTCAACCATAATAGCTCAGAATTTTATAAGAAAAATATTTTTCTACACAATTTTTAAAAAATGTATATGCATGCTTCAAACATGTTAAAGAAGCAAATGACCAATGCATCCAAACCTTATAAAGAGAATAATATTAAATTCTCAAATGAACGTGCAGTGGGATATTTACCAAACTCAAACAAGCCATTATTTTGCCCATTTACAAAAAGCTGACCTAACGACCATATACAATTGTAAAGTGATTTATTATGCGTAACTGGCTATATTTGTATAAGGAATGACTTATGAATTGGGAGTCAACACTCAATTAAAAATGTCACGCCTCCACCTTTTCCTGACGATTGCGGAACCTGACATAGAAAAACTGAAAAGAGTTTACAATCCCTAAATATTACAGAACCTTTTTGGAATTATCTCTCTCTACATTTTTGCATTGTGGATTTCAATTTTAGATGTACACTTTTTTCTTAAATCAAAACATGAGTTTTCACTTGCCTTTCATCTCATAAAAAAAAAAAAAGATAAAAGGCAAATAGATCACAAAAAAAAAGAAAATTTTAAAGTTTATGTATGGAAAGAATTTGAAGCAATAAACAAATGTAAGTAAACTAAATTTATTCACACACCACAAATGAACAAAAAAATTTTGTTATCCAAGTTTAGGAAATTCCATAATTTCAACCCTAATCGCTTGGAATTTTCTAAGAAAGACATTTTTCTAAAAATATTTTAAAAAATTGATATGCATAATTGAAACATGTTGAAGAAGCAAATGACCTATGGATCCAAAAAATTTAAGATAATAATTTTAAATTGTTAAGTGAATGTGCGGTGGGATATTTACCCGAGTCAAACAAGCCATTATTTGCCCTTTTACAAAAATCTGACCTAATGATCATAGATGATTGTAAAGTTAATTATTATGTGTAACAGGCTATATTTTTGCATGGAAATGGAATGGGAGTCAACACTCAATTAAAAATCCCCTGCCTCCCCCTTTTTCCGATGATTGCACAACCAGATATATAGAAATTAAAAAGAGTTTACAATCCCTAAAAATTATAGACACATTTTGGAATTATCTCTTTTTAAATTTGTGCAATGTGCATTTCCATTTTAGATGTATAATTTTTTCTTAAATCAAAACATGAGTTTTAACTTGCCCTTCATCTCGTAAAAAAACAAAAAAGAGATAAAACGCAAATAGAACACAACAAAATGAAAATTTTTGAGTTTATATATGGAAAGAATTTAAAGCAATAAAGAAATGTAAGTAAATAAAATTTATTCACACACCACAAATGAACACAAAAGTTTTGTTATCCAAGTTTGGGAAATTCCATTAGTTGAACCCTAATAGATCAGAATTTTTTAAGAAAGAGATTTTTCAACACATGTTTAAAAAAATGGATATGCATACTTGAAAATTTTAAAGATGCAAATGACCAATGGATCCAAACCTTTTAAAGAGTAAAACATTAAATTCTCAAGTGAACGTACGGTGAGATATTTACCCGAGTCAAACAAGCCATTATTTTGCCCATTTACAAAAAGCTGACCCAACAATCATAGATGATTGTAAAGTGATTTATTATGCATAACGGGCTTTGTTTTTTTATGGAATTACTTATGGATTGGGATTCAACACAGTTAAAAATCCCTCGCCTCCCCCTTTTCCCGACAATTTTTGAACCTAATATATAAAATCTAAAAAGAGTTTACAATCTCTAAAAATTACCGACACTTTTTGGAATTATCTCTCTCTATATTTGTACATTGTGCATTTCTATTTTAGATGTACACTTTTTTCTTAAATCAAAGCTTGAGTTTTCACTTTCCCTTCATCTCGTAAACAAAAAAAAAGATAAAAGGCAAATAGATCACAAAAAAATGAAAAATTTAGATTTTATGCATGGAAAGAATTTAAAGCATTAAAAAAATGTAATAAAAGAAAATTTATTCACACACCACAAATGAACACAAAATTTTTGTTATCAGAGTTTGGGAAATTCGACAAGTTCATCCCTAATAGCTAAGAATTTTATAAGAATGAGATTTTTCTACACATGTTTTAAAAAATGGATATGCATTCTTGGAACATGTTCAAGATACAAATGATCTATGAATCCAAACCTTTTAAAGAAAATAACATTAGATTCTCATGTGAACATCGGGTATCATATTTACCCGAGTCAAACTAGCCATTATTTTGCCCATTTACAAAAAGCTGACCTAACGATCAAAGATGATTGTAAAGTGATTTATTATGCATAACGGGCTATATTTTTGTCAGGAATGACTTATAGATAGGGAGTCAACACACAAATAAAAATCCCCTGCCTCTTCCTTTTCACAACGATTGCAGAACCTGATATATAAAAACTAAAAAGAGTTTATAGTTCCAAAAAATTATAGACACTTTTTGGAATTATCTCTCTCTACATTTGTGCATTGTGCATTTCCATTTTAGACGTATACATTTTTCATAAATCAAAGCTTGATTTTTCACTTTCCCTTCATTTCGTAAACAAAAAAAGAGATCAAAAGGTAAATAGATCACAACAAAATGAAAATTTTAGAGTTTATGTATGGAAAGAATTTAAAGAAATAAAGAAAATTAAGAAAAGAAAATTTATTCACACACCACAAATGAACACAAAAGCTTTGTTATCCAAGTTTGGGAAATTCCACTAGTTCAACCCTAATAGCTCAGAATTTTATAAGAAAGACATTTTTCTTCATATATTTTAAAAAATGGATGTGCATGCTTGAAACATGTTAAAGATACAAATGACCTGTGGATCCAAACCTTTTATAGAGAATAACATTAAATTCTCATGTGAACGTGCGGTGGGATATTTACCTAAGTCAAACAAGCTATTATTTTGCCCAATTACGAAAAGTTGACATAAAGATCATTGATTATTGTAAAGTGATTTATGATGCTTAACTGGCTATATTTTTGTAAGAAATGACTTATGGATTGGGAGTCAACACTCAGTTTAAAATCCCCCACCTCCCCCTTTTTCAGACAATTGCAGAACCTGGTATATAAAAACTAAAAAGAGTTTAGTAATCCTAAAAATTCCAGACACTTTTTGGAATTATCTCTCTCTACATTTGTATACAATGCATTTCCATTTTTGATATATTCTTTTTTCTTTAATCAAAACTTCAGTTTTCACTTTCCCTTCATCTCGTAAAGAAAAAAAGAGATAAAAGGCAAATAGATCACAACAAAATGAAAAATTGAGAGTTTATGTATGGAAAGAATTTAAAGCAATAAAAAAATGGAAGTAAAGAAAATTTATTCACACACCACAAATGAACAAAAAAGTTTTGTTATCCAAGTTTGGGAAATTTCACAAGTTCAACCCTAATAGCTCGGAATTTTATAAGAAAGAGATTTTTCTACACATGTTTTAAAAAATGGATATGCATGCTTGAAACATGTTAAAGATGCAAATGACCTATGGATCCAAACCTTTTAAAGAGAATAACATTAAATTCTCAAGTGAACGTGCGATGGCATATTGAGTCAAACAAGCCATTATTTTGCCCATTTAAAAAAAGCTAACCTAACGATCATTGATGATTGTAAAGTGATTTATCATGCGTAATGAGATATTTTTTGTAAGGAATGACTTATGGATTGGGTGTCAACATTCAGTTAAAAATACCTCGTCTCCCCCTTTTCCCGTCGATTGCAGAACTTGATATATAAAAACTAAAAAGAGTTTACAATCCCTAAAAGTTACAAACACTTTTTGGAATTATCTCTCTCTACATTTGTGCATTGTGTATTTCCATTTTAGATGTATACTTTTTTCTTAAATCACAACTTGAGTTTTCACTTTCCCTTCCTCTTGTAGAAAAAAAAAAGAGATAAAAGGCAAATTGATAACAACAAAATGAAAATTTTAGAGTTTATGTATGAAAAGAATTTAAAGAAATAAACAAATATAAGTAAATAAAATTTATTCTCATACCAAAAATGAACAAAAAAGTTTTTTATCAGAGTTTGGGAAATTTCACTAGTTCAACCCTAATAGCACGGAATTTTATCAGAAAGAGATTTTTCAACTAATATTTTTAAAAAAGGATATGCATGCTGGAAACATGATAAAGATTCAAATGACCAAGGGATCCAAATTTTTAAAGAGAATAACAATAAATTCTCAAGTGAACGTGCAGTGGGATATTTATCCGAGTCAAACAAGCCATTATTTTGCCCATTTACAAAAAGCTGGCCTAACGATCATAGATCATTGTAAAGTGATTTATTATGCGTAACGGGCTATATTTTTGTAAGGAATGACTTATGGAATGGGAGTCAATACTCAGTTAAAAATCCCCCGCCTCCCCTTTCCCGATGATTGCAGAACCTGATATATAAAAACTAAAAAGAGTTTCCAATCCATAAAAATTACAGACACTTATTGGAATTATCTCTCTCTACTTTTGTGCAGTGTGCATTTCCATTTTAGATGTATACTTTTCTCTTAAATAAAACTTTGTGTTTAAACTTTCCCTTCATCTCATAAACAAAAAAAGAGATGAAGTCCAATAGAACACAACAAAATGAAACTTTTTGAGTTTATATAAGGAAAAAATTTAAAGCAATAAACAAATGTAAGTAAATAAAATTTATTCATACACCACAAATGAACACAAAACTTTTATTATCCAAGTTTGGGAAATTCCATTAGTTCAACCCTAATAGCTCAGAATTTAAAAAAAAAAGAGATTTTTCTACACATTTTTTAAAAATGGATGTGCATGCTTGAAACTTATTAAAGATGCAAATGACCTATGGATCCAAACCTTTTAAAGATAATAACATGAAATTCTCAAGTCAACGTTCGGTGGGATATTTACCCGAGTCAAACTAGCCACTATTTTGCCAGTTAACAAAAAGTTGACCTAACGATCATAGATGATTGTAAAGTGATTTATCGTGTGTAACGAGCTATATTTTTTTAAGGAATGACTTATGGATTGGGAGTCAACACTAAGTTAAAAATCCCCCGCCTCCCTTTTCCTAACGATTGCAGAACCTGATATATAAAAACTAAAAACAATTTACAATCCCTAAAAATTACAAACAGATTTTGGAATTATCTCTCTTTACATTTGTGCGTTGTGCATTTCCATTTTAGATGTATATTTTTTTTCTTAAATCAAAACTTGAGTTTCACTTTCCCTTCATCTCGTAAACAAAAAAAGAGATAATAGGCAAATAGATCACATCAACAAAATGAAAATTTTAGATTTTATGTATGGAGATAATTTAAAGCAATAAACACATGTGAGCAAAGTAAATTTATTCACACACCACAAATGAACAATAAAGTTTTGTTATCCAAGTTTAGGAATTTCCACTTGTTCAACCCTAATCATTCGGAATTTTATAAGAAAGAGATTTTTCTAGAATTTTTTTTAAAAATGGATATGCATATTTGAAACATGTTAAAGATGCAAATGATCTATATATCCAAAAATTTTAAAGAGAATAACTTTAAATTCTCAAGTGAACGTGCGGTGGGATAGTTACCCGAATCAAACAAGCCATTATTTTGCCCTTTTACAAAAAGTGGACCTAATGATCATAGATGATTGTTAAGTGATTTATCAAGCGTAACGGGATTTATTTTTTTAAGGAAAGACTTATGGATTGGGAGTCAACACTCAGTTAAAAATACCCCGCCTCCCCCGTTTCTCGACGATTGCAGAACCTAATATATAAAAACTAAAAAGATATTACTATCCATAAAAATTATAGACACATTTATGAATTATATCTCTCTACATTTTTGCATTGTGCATGTAATTTTTAGATGTATACTTTTTTCTTAAATCAAAGCTTGAGTTTCCACTTTCACTTCGTCTCGTAAAAAAAAAAAAGAGATAAAAGGCAAATAGATCACAACAAAATGAAATTTTAGAGTTTATGATGGCAAGAATTTAAAGGAATAAATAAATGTAAGTAAATAAAATTTATTCACACACCACAAATGAACACAAAAGTTTTGTTATCCAAGTTTGGGAAATTCTACTTGTTCAACCCAAATAACTCGGAATTTTATAAGAAAAAGATTTTTCTACACATGTTTTAAAAATTGGATATGCATGCTTGAAACATGTTAAAGATGCAAATGACCAATGGATCCAAACCTTTTAAAGAGAATAACATTAAATTCTTAAGTGAACGTGTGGTGGGATATTTACCCAAGACAAACAACCCATTATTTTTCCCATTTACAAAAAGTTGACCTATCGATCATAGATGATTGTAAAGTGATTTATTATATGTAACGGGCTATATTTTTGTAAAGAATGGCTTATGGATTGGGAGTCAACACTCAAATAAAAATCCCCGCCTCCCCCTTTATCTGACGAATGCACAACCTAATATATAAAAATTAAAAAGAGTTTACAATCTGTAAAAATTTCAAACACTTTTAGGAATTATCTCTCTCTACATTTGTGCATTGTACATTTCTATACTTTTTTCTTAAATAAAAGTTTGTGTTTTAACTTTCCCTTCATCTTGTAAACGAAAAAAGAGATAAAAGTCCAATAGAACACAACAAAATGAAACTTTTTGAGTTTATGTAAGGAAATAATTTAAAGCAATAAACAAATGTAATTAAATAAAATTTATTCACACACCACAAATGAACACAAAAGTATTGTTATCCAAGCTTGGGAAATTCCATTAGTTCAACCCTAATAGCTCGGAATTTTATAAGAAAGAGATTTTTCTACACATGTTTTAAAAAATGGATGTGCATGTTTGAAACTTATTAAAGATGCAAATGACCTATGGATCCAAACCTTTTAAAGAGAATAACATTAAATTCTCAAGTGAACGTGCGGTGGGATATTTACCCGAGTCAAAAGAGCTACTATTTTGCTCATTTACAAAAAGTAGACCTAACGATCAAAGATGATTGTAAAGTGATTTATCATGTGTAACAGGCTATATTTTTTTAAGGAATGACTTATGGATTGAGAGTCAACACTAAGTTAAAAATCCCAGCCTCCCCCTTTTCTTGACGATTGCAGAACCTGATATATATAAACTAAAAAGAGTTTACAATCCCAAAAAATTGCAAACACATTTTGGAATTATCTCTCTTTAAATTTGAGCATTGTGCATATCCATTTTAGATGTATTCTTTTTTCTTAAATGAAAACTTGAGTTTTCACTTTCCCTTCATCTCGTAAAAAAAAAAGAGATAAAAGGCAAATAGATCACATCAAAATGAAAATTTTAGAGTTTATGTATGGAAAGAATTTAAAGCAATAAACCAATGTAAATAAAGAAAATTTATTCACACAATAAAAATCAACACAGTAGTTTTGTTATCCAAGTTTGGGAAATTCCACTAGTTCAACTGTAATAGCTCGGAATTTTATAAGAAAAAGATTTTTCAACACATGTTTTAAAAAATGGATACGCATGCTTGAAACATGTTAAAGATGAAAACAACCTATGGATCAGAACCTTTTAAAGAGAAAAACATTAAATTCGCAAGTGAACGTGCGGTGGGATATTTACCAGAGTTAAACAAGCCATTATTTTGCCCATTTACAAAAAGTTGACCTAACGATCATTTATGATTGTAAAGTGATTAATCATGTGTAATGGGCTATATTTTTATTAGGAATGACTTATCTATTTGGAGTCAACACCCAGTTAAAAATCCCCCGCATCCCCTTTTTCCCGACATTTGCAAAACCTGATATATAAAAACTAAAAAGAGTTTACAAGCCATAAAAACTACAAAAAAAAAATTGAATTATCTCTCTCTACATTTGTGCATTGTGCATTTCAATTTTAGATGAATTCTTTTTTCTTAAATCAAAACTTGAGTTTTCACTTTCACTTCATCTCGTAGACAAAAAAAGAGATAAAAGGCAAATAAATCACAAAAAAAATAAAAATTTTAGAGTTTATGTATGGAAATAATTTAAAGTAATAAAATAATTTAAATAAAGAAAATTTATTCACACACCACAAATGAACACAAAAGTTTTTGTTATTCCAGTTTCGGAAATTCCACTAGTTTAACCTTAATAAAACGGAATTTTATAAGAAAGAAATTTTTCTAATTTTTTTTAAAAAAATGGATATGCATGCTTGAAACATGTTAAAGATGCAAATGACCTATGGAAAAAAAATTTAAAGATAATAACATTAAATTCACATGTGAACGTGCGGTGGGATATTTTCCTGAGTCAAACAAGCCATTATTTTCTTTATTTACGAAAAGCTGACCTAAGGATTATAGATGATTGTAAAGTGATTTATCATGCGTAGGAGGCTATATTTTTGTAAGGAATGACTTATGGATTGGAAGTCAACACTCAGTTAAAAAACCGCCGCCTCCCCCTTTTCCTGATGATTGTCGAACCTGATATATAAAAACAAGAAAGAGTTTACAATCCCAAAAAATTACAAAGAGTTTTTTGAATTATTTCTCTCTACATTTTTTCATTGTGCATTTCCAATTTAGATGAATACTTTCTTCTGAAATCAAAACTTGAGTTTTCACTTTCCCTTCATCTCGTAGACAACAAATGAGTTAAAATGCAAATAGATCACAACAAAATGAAAATTTAAGAGTTTATGTATGGAAATAATTTAAAGCAATAAACAAATGTAAGTAAAGAAAATTTATTCACACACCACAAATGAACACAAAAGTTTTGTTATCCAAGTTTGGGAAATTCCACAAGTATAACCCTTTTAGCTCGAAATTTTATAAGAAAGAGATTTTTCTACAAATTTTTAAAAAAATGGATATGCATGCTTAAAACATGTTAAAGATGCAAACGGCCAATGGATCCAACATTTTTAAAGAGAATAACATTAAATTCTCAAGTCAACGTGCGGTGGGATATTTACCCGAGTAAAACAAACCATTATTTTGCCCTTTTACAAAAAGCTGACCTAATGATCGTAGATGATTGTGAAGTAATTTATCATGCATAAAGGGATATATTTTTGTAAGGAATGACTTATGGATTGGGAATCAGCACTCAGTTAAAAATCCCCCGCCTCCCCCTTTTCCCGACGATTGCAGAACCTACTATATAAAAACTAAAAAGAATCTACAATCCATAAAAATTACAGAGACATTTTGGAATTATGTCTCTCTACATTTGTGCATTGTGTATTTCCATTTTAGATGTATACTCTTTTATTAAATCAAAACTTGATTTTACACTTTCCCTTCCTCTCGTAAACAAAAAAAGAGATAAAAGGCAAATAGATCACAACAAAATGAAAATTTTAGAGTTTATGAATGGAAATAATTTAAAGAAATAAACAAATGTAAGTAAAGAAAATTTATTCAAACATCACAAACGAACACAAAAGTTTTGTTATCCAAGTTTGGGAAATTCCACTAGTTCATCCCTAATAGCTCGGAATTTTATAAGAAAGAGATTTTTCCAGACAAGTTTTGAAAAATGGATATGCATTCTTTGAAACATGTTAAAGATGCAAATTAGCTATGGATCCAAACCTTTTACAGAGAATAACATTAAATTCTCTAGTGAACGTGAGGTGGGATATTTACGCGAGTCAAACCAACCATTATTTTACCCATTTAAAAAAGCTGACCTAACGATCGTAGGTGATTGTAAAGTGATTTATCATGCCTGACGGGCTATATATTTATATGGAATGACTTATGAATTGGGAGTCAACACTTAGTTAAAAATCCCCCACGTCCCCCTTTTCCTGAAGATTGCAGAACCTGATATATAAAAACTAAATAGAATTTATAATCCCTAAAAATCACATAAACTTTTTGGAATTATCTCCTCTACATTTCTGCATTGTGTATTTCCATTTTGGATGTATTCTTTTTAATTAAATCAAAACTAGAGTTTTCACTTTCCCTTCATCTCGTAAAAAAAAAAAGAGATAAAAGGCAAATAGATCATAACAAAATGAAAATTTTAGATTTTAAGTTTAGAAAGAATTTAAAGCAATCAACAAATGTAAGTAAATAAAATTTTTTCACACACCACAAATGAACACAAAGTTTTTGTTATCCAAGTTTTGGAAATTCCATTAGCTCAATCCTAATAGCTCGGAAATTTATAAGAAAGAGATTTTTCTTCACATGTTTTAAAAAATGGATATGCATGTTTGAAACATGTTAAAGATGCAAATTACCAATGGATCCAAACCTATTAAAGAGAATAACATTAAATTCTCAAGTGAACGTGCAGTGGGATATTTACCCAAGTCAAATTAGCCATTATTTTGCCAATTTACAAAAAGCTGACCTAACGGTCATAGATGATTGTTTAGTGATTTTTGATGCGTAACAGACTATATTTTTGTAAGGAATGACTTGTGGATAGGGAGTCAACACTCAATTTAAAATACCCCGCCTCCTTATTTTTCAGACGATTGCAGAACCAGATATATAAAAACTAAAAAGAGTTTAATTTTTTTTAAAAATACAGATACTTTTGGAAATTATCTTTCTCTACATTTGTGCAATATTCATTTCCATTTTAGATGTATACTTTTTTCTTAAATCAAAACTTGAGTTTTCACTTTCCCTTCATCTCTTAGACAAAAAAAAAAGAGATAAAAGGCAAATAGATCACAACATAAAGAAAATTTTAGAGTTTATTTATGGAAAAAATTTAAAGAAATAAACAAATTTAATTAATGAAAATTTATTCACACAAGAGAAAAGAACAAGCAAGTTTTGTTATCCAAGTTTTGGAAATTCCACTAGTTCAACCCTAATAGCTTGGAATTTTATAAGAAAAAGATTTTTCTACACATGTTTTAATAAATAGATATGCATGCTTGAAACTTGTTAAAGATGAAAATGACCTATGGAACCAAAAATTTTAAAGAGAATAAATTTAAATTCTCAAGTGAACATGCGGTGGGATATTTACCCGAGTCAAACATACATTATTTTGCCCATTTACAAAAAACTGACCTAACGATCATTGATGATTGTAAAGTGATTTATCATGTGTAACGGCCAATATTTTTTGTAATAAATGACTTATGGATTGGGAGTCAACACTCAGTTAAAAATCCCACGCCTCCCTCTTTTCCCGACGATTGCAGAACTTGATATATAAAGACTAAAAAGAGTTTACAATCCCTAAAAATTAAAGAAACTTTTTGGAATTATCTCTCTCTCAATATTTGTGCATTGTGCATTTCCATTTTTGATGGATATTTTTTTCTTAAATCAAAACTTGAGTTTTTAGTTTCCCTTCTTCTCCTAAACCAAAAATAGAGATAAAACGAAAACATATAACAAAAAAAAAATAGAGTTTATGAATGGAAAGAATTTAAAAAAAACTTAAGTAATGAAAATTTATTCACACACCACAACTGAACACAAAGTTTTTGTTTTCCAAGTTTTGGAAATTCCATTAGTTACCCCCTAATAGCTTAGAATTTTATCAGAAAGAGATTTCTCTACACATGTTTTAAAAAATGGATATGCATGGATATGCATGCTTAAAACATGTTAAAGATGCAAATTACCAATGGATCCAAACCTTTTAAAGAGAATAACATTAAATTCTCATGTGAACGTGCGGTGGGATATTTACCGAAGTCAAACAAGCCATTATTTTGACCAATTACAAGAAACTGACCTAACGATCATAGATGATTGTAAAGTGATTTATCATACGTAATGGGCTATAATTTTTTAAGGAATGACTTATGGATTGGGAGTCAAAACTCAGTTAAAAATCTCCCACCTCCCCCTTTTCCCGATGTATGCAGAAACTGATATAAAAAAACTAAGAAGAGTTTACAATCCCTTAAAATTACAAACCCTTTTTGGAATTATCTCTCTCTACATTTGTCCATTGTGAATTTCCATTTTATATTTATACTTTTTTCTTAAATCAAAACTTGAGTTTTCACTTTCCCTTCATCTTGTAAACAAAAAAAAGAGATAAAAGGCATATAGATCACAACAAAATGAAAATTTTAGAGTTAATGTATGGCAAGAATTTAAAGCAATAGACAAGTATAGAAAAAATTTTAACACGCCACAAATGAACAAAAAAGTTTTGTTATCCAAGTTTTGGAAATTCCACTAGTTCAACCCTAATAGCTCAGAATTTTATAAGAAAGAGATTTTCCTACAAATTTTTTAAAAAATGGATATGCATGCTTGAAACATGTTAAAGATGCAAATGGCCTATGGATCAATTTTTTTTTAAAGAGAGTCAATTTAAATTCACAAGTGATCATGTTGTGGGATATTTACCCAAGTCAAAACATGCCATTATTTTGCCAATTAACAAAAAGCCGATCTAACGATCATTGAGGATTGTAAGTGATTTATCATGTGTAATGGGCTATATTTTTGTAAGGATCAGGAGTCAACACTCAGTTAAAAATCCCACACCTCCCCCTTTTCCCGACGATTGCAGAACCTGATATATAAAAACTAAAAAAAGTTCACAATCCATAAAATTATAGACACTTTAGGAATTATCTTTCTCTAAATTTGTGCATTGAACATTTCCATTTTACATGTATGCTTTTATCGTAAATCAAAACTTGAGTTTTCACTTTCCCTTCGTGTCATAAACAAAGAAAGAGATAAAAGGCAAAAAGATCACAACAAAATGAAAATTTTAGATTTTATGTATGGTCAGAATTTACAGCAATAAACAAATGTAAGTGAAGAAAATTTATTCACACACCACAAATGAACACAAAATTTTTCTTTTCCAAGTTTGGGAAATTCCACTAGTTCAACCCTAGTTGCTCAGAATTTTATAAGAAAGAGATTTTTCTACACATGTTTAAAAAATGGATATGCATGCTTGAAACACGTTAAAGATTCAAATGACCTACGGATCCAAACCGTTTAAAGCGAATAACATTAAATTCTCAAGTGAACGTGCGGTGGGATATTTACCATTGTCAAACAAGCCATTATTTTGCCCTTTTACAAAACACTGACTTAACGATTGTAGATGATTGTAATGTTATTTATCATGCGTAACGGGCTATAATTTTTTAAGGAATGAATTATGGATTGGTAGTCAACACTTAAGTTAAAAATCCCCTGCCTCCTCCTTTTCTCGACGATTGCAAAACCAGATATATAAAAAACTAAAAATTGTTTAAAATCCCTAAAAATTTTAGAGAATTTTTGAAATTATCTCTCTCAAAATTTGTGCATTGTGCTTTTCCAATTTAGATGTACACTTTTTTCTTAAATAAAAACTTGAGTTTTCGCTTTCCCTTCATCTCGTAGACAAAAAAAGAGATAAAAGGCAAATAGATCACAACAAAATGAAAATTTTAGTGTTTATGTATGGTAAGAATTTAAAGCAGTAAACAAATGCTAGTAACGAAAACTTATTCACACACCACAAATCAACACAAAAGTTTTGTTATTCAAGTTTGGGAAATTCCACTAGTTTAACCCTCATTCCGGAATTTTATAAGAAAGAGATTTTTCTACACATGTTTTAAAAAATTGATATGCATGCTTGAAACATGTTAAAGATGGAAATGACCTATGGATCCGAACCTTTTAAAGAGAATAACATTAAATTCTCAAGTGAATGTGCGATGGAATATTTACACGTGTCCAACAAACCATTATTTTGCCTATTTAAAAAAAGCTGACTTAACGATCATAGATGATTGTAAAGTGATTTATCATGCATAACGGGGTATATTTTTGTAAGGAATGACTTATGGATTGGGAGTCAACACTCAAATAAAAATCATCCGCCTCCCCCTTTTCTCGACGATTGCTGAACCTGATATATAAAAAACTAAATAGAGTTTACAATCCCTAAAAATTACAGAGATTTTTTGAAATTATCTCTCTTCATTTGTGCATTGTGCTTTTCCATTTTAGATGTATACTTTTTTCTTAAATAAAAACTTGAGTTTTCATTTTTCCTTCATCTCGTAGACAAAAAAAGAGATAAAAGGTAAATAGATCACATTAAAATGAAAATTTTAGAGTTTATATATGGAAATAATTTAAAGCAATAAACAAATGTAAGTAAAGAAAATTTTTACACACACCACAAATGAACACAAAAGTTCTGTTATTGAAGTTTGGGAAATTCCACAAGTTCAACCCGAATAGCTCAAAATTTTATAAGAAAGAGATTTTTCTACATACGTTTTAAAAAATGGATATGCATGTTTGAAACATGTTAAACATGCAAATGAGCTTTGGATCAAAAAATTTTAAAGCGAATAACTTCAAATTCTCAAGTGAACGTGCGATGGGATATTTGCTCGAGTCAAACAAGCCATTATTTTGCCCATTTACAAAAAGCTCAGCTAACGATCATAGATGATTGTAAACTGATTTATCATGTGTAATGGGTTATATTGTTGCAAGGAATGACTTATGGATTGGGAGTAGACACACAGTTAAAACTCCCCTACCTCCCCCTTTTCCCAACGATTTCAGAACCTGATATATAAAAACTAAAAATACTTTACAATCCATTAAAATTAAAGAAACTTTTTGGAATTATCTCACTCTACATTTTTGCATTTTGCATTTCCATTTTAGATGTATACTTTTTTCTTAAATCAAAACTTGAGTTTTCACTTTCCCTACGTCTCGTAAAACAAAAAAAAAGATATTAGGCAAATTGATCACAACAAAATGAAAAATTTAGAGATTATATATGGTAAGAATTTAAAGTAATAAAAAAATATAAGTAAAGAAAATTTATTCACACACCACAAATGAACACAAAAGTTTTGTTATATAAGTTTGGGAAATTCCACTAGTTCAAACCTAATAGCTCAGAATTTTATAAGAAAGAGACTTTTTTACACATGTTTCAAAAAATGGATATGCATGCTTGAAACATGTTAAATATGCAAATGACCTATGGATCCCAACCTTTTAAAGATAATAACATTAGATTTTCAAGTGAACGTGCGGAAGAATATTTACCCGAGTCAAACAAGCAATTATTTTTTCCATTTACAAAAATTGACCTAACGATCATATATGATTGTAAAGTGATTTATTATGCATAAAAGGTTATATTTTTTTAAGGAATGACTTATGGATTGCGAGTCAACACTCAGTTAAAAATCCCCTGCCTCCCCCTTTTCCCGACGATTGCAGAACCTAATATATAAAAACTAAAAAAAGTTTACAATCCCTAAAACTTATACACACTTTTTGTAATTATCTCTCTCTACATTTTTGCATTGTGCATTTCAATTTTGGCTGTATACATTTTTCTTAAATCAAAACTTGAGTTTTCACTTTCCCTTCATCTCGTAAACAAAAAAAAGAGATAAAAGGCAAATAGATCAGAACAAAATGAAAATTTTAGAGTTTATGTATGGAAAGAATTTAAAGCAATAAATAAATTTAAGTAAATAAAATTTATTCACACACGACAAATGAAGAAAAAAATTTTGTTCTCGAAATTTGGGAAATTCCACTAGTTCAACCCTAATAGCTCGGAATTTTATAAGAAAGAGATTTTTCTAGAGATGTTTTAAAAAATGGATATATATGCTTGAAACATGTTAAAGATGCAAATAACCTATGGATCAAATTTTTTTAAAGCAAATAACTTTAAATTATCATGTGAACGTGCGGTGGGATATTTACCCGTGTCATACAAGACATTATTTTGCCCATTTACAAAAAGCTGACCTAATGATCATAGATGATTGTAAACTAATTTATCATGCGTAACGGGCTATATTTTTGTAAGGAATGACTTATGGATTGGGAGTCAACACTCCGTTAAAAATCTCCCGCCTCCCCCTTTTCCTGAGATTGCAGAACCTGATATATAAAAACTAAAAAGAGTTTACAATCTATTACAATTGTGGACACTTCTTGGAAATATCTCTCACTACACTTGTGCATTGTGCACTTCCATTTTAGATATATACTTTTTTATTAAATCAAAACTTGTGTTTTCACTTTCCCATTGTTTCATAAACAAAAAACAGAGATTAAAGGCAAATAGATCACAAAAAAAATAAAATTTTAGAGATTATGTATGGTGAGAATTTAAAACAATAAACAAAGGTAAGTAAGGAAAATTTATTCACACACCACAAATGAACACAAAAGTTTTGTTATTTAAGTTTTGGAAAATCCACTAGTTCAACCCTAATAGCTCGGAATTTTATAAGAAAGAAATTTTTCTACACATGTTTTAAGAAATGGATATACATGCTTGAAACATGTTAAAAATGCAAATGACCTATGGATCCATACCTTTCAAAGAGAATAACATTAAATTCTCAAGTGAACGTGCGGTGGGATATTTACCTGAGTCAAACAAGCCATTATTTTGCCCATTTACAAAAAGCTGACCTAACGATCATAGATGATTGTAAAGTGGTTTATCATGCGTAAGGGGCTATATTTTTGTAAGGAATGACTTATGGATTGGGAGACAACACTCATTTAAAAATCCCCTGTCTCCCCCTTTTTTTGACGATTGCAGAACTTGATATCTAAGAATTAAAAAGAGTTTAAAATCCCTAAAAATTACAGACACTTTTTGGAATTATCTCTCTCTACATTTTTGCATTGTGCATTTCCATTTTAGATGTATTTTTCTTAAATCAAAGCTTGAGTTATCACTTTCCCTTCGTCTCATAAACAAAAAAAGAGATAAAAGGGAAAAAGATCACAATAAAATGAAAATTTTAGAGTTCATATATGGAAAGAATTTAAAGCAATAAACAAATGTAAGTAAAGAAAATTTATTCACATACCACAAATAAACACAAAAGTTTTGTTATCCAAGTTTGGAAAATTCCACTTGTTCAACCCTAATAGCACGGAATTTTATAAGAAAGATATTTTTCTACACTTGTTTTAAAAAATGGATATGCATGCTTGGAACATGTTAAAAATGCAAATGACCTATGGATCCAAAAAATTTATAGAGAATAACATTTAATTCTCTGGTGAATGTGCGGTGGGATATTTACCCGACTCAAACAAGCCATTATGTTGCCCAGTTACAAAAAGCTGACCTAACGATCATAGATGATTTTAAAGTTATTTTTCATGCGTAACGGGCTATATTTTTGTTAGGAATGACTTAAGGATTGGGAGTCAACACTCAAATAAAAATCCCCCGCCTCCCCCTTTTTCTCGACAATAGCAAAACCTTATATATAAAAATCAAAAGGAGTTTACAATCCCTAAAAATTACAGACACTTTTTGGAATTATCTCTCTCCAAATTTTTGCAGTGTGCATTTCCATTTTAGTAGTAAACTTTTTTCTTAAATCAAGGCATGAGTTTTCACTTTCCCTTCATCTCGTAAACAAAAATAGAGATAAAAGGCAAATAGATCACAAAAAAATGAAAATATTAGAGTTTATGTATGGAAAGAATTTAAAGCAATAAACAAATGTAAGTAAAGAAAATTTATTCACTCACCATAAATGGACACTAAAGTTTTGTTATCCAAGTTTGGGAAATTCCACTAGTTCAACCCTAATTGCTCAGAATTTTATAAGAAAGAGATTTTTCTACACATGTTTTAAAAAGTGGATATGCATGCTTGAAACATGTTAAATATGCGAATGACCTATGGATCCAAAAACTTTAATAAGAATAACATTAAATTCTCAAGTGAATGTGTGCTGGGATATTTACCCGATTCAAACAATCCATTATTGTGCGCATTTAAAAAAAAGCAGACCTAACGATCATACATGATTGTAAAGTGATTTATCATGCGTAACAGGCTATATTTTTTAAAGGAATGATTTATGGATTGGGAGTCAACACTCAGTTAAAATTCCCCCGCCTCCCCCTTTTCCTTAAGATTGCAAAAACTTATATATAAAAACTAAAAAGAGTTTACAATATCTAAAAATTACAGACACTTTTTGGAATTATCTCTCTCTACATTTGTGCATTGTGCATTTCCATTTTAGAAGTATACTTTTTTCTTAAATCAAATTTTGAGTTTTCACTTTCCCTTTATGTCGTAAAAAAAAAGAGATAAAAGGAAAATAGATCACAACAAAATGAAAATTTTTTAGTTTATGCATGGAAAGAATTTAAAGCAATAATCAAATGTAAATAAAAAAAATTTATTCACACACCAAAGATGAACACAAGTTTTTTTGTCATAGTTTGGTAAATTCCACAAGTTCAACCCTTATTGCTCGGAATTTTATAAGAAAGACATTTTTCTACACATGTTTTAAAAAATGGATATGCAGGCTTGAAACATGTCATAGATGATTTTAAAGTGATTTATCATGCGTAATGGGCTATATTTTTTGTTAGGAATGGCTTATGGATTGGGAGTCAACTTTGAGTTAAAAATTCCCCGCCTCCCCCTTTTCTCGACGATTGCAGAACCTGATATAATAAAACTATAACGAGTTTACAATCCCTAAAAATTACAGACACTTTCTAGATGTATACTTTTTTCTAAAATCTAAGCTTGAGTTTTCACTTTCCCTTCATCTCGTAAACAAAAAATAAGATAACAGGCAAATACATCACAACAAAAAGAAAATTTTAGAGTTTATTTATGGAAAGAACTTATAGCAATAAACAAATGTAATTAAAGAAAATTTATTCACACAGTACAAATGAACAAAAAAGTTTTGTTATCCAAGTTTGGGAAATTCCACTAGTTCAACCCTAATAGCTCAGAATTTTATAAGAAAGAGATTTTTCTATACATGTTTTAAAAAATGGATATACATGCTTGAAACATGTTAAAGCTGCAATTGACCTATGGATCCAAAATTTTTAAAGAGAATAACTTTAAATTCTCAACTGAACGTGCCGTGGATATTTACCCGTGTCAAACAAGCCATTATTTTGCCCATTTACAAAAAGCTTACCTAATGATCATTGATGATTGTAAAGTGATTTATCATGCGTAATGGACTATATTTTTTGCAAGGATTGACTTATGGATTGGGAGCAACACTGAGTTAAAAATCCCATGTCTCCCCCTTTTCTTGATGATTGCAGAACCTCATATATAAAAACTAAAAAGAGTTTACAATCCCTAAAAATTACAGACACTTTTAGGAATTATCTCTCTCTACATTTGTACATAGTGTTTTTCCAATTTAGATGTATACCTTTTTCTTGAATCAAAGCTTGACTTTTCACTTTCCCTTTATCTCGTAAACAAAAAAAGAGATAAAAGGCAAATAGAACACAACAAAAAGAAAATTTTAGTGTTTATGTATGGAAAGAATTTAAAGCAATAAACAAATGTAAGTAAAGAAAATTTATTCACACACCAGAAATTAACACAAAAGCTTTGTTCTCCAAGTTTGGGAAAATCAACTTGTTCAACCCTTATAGCTCGGAATTTTATAAGAAAGAGATTTTTCTACTCATCTTTTAAAAAATGGATATGGATGTTTGAAACATGTTAAAGATGCAAATAACCTATGGCTCCAAATATTTTAAAGAGAATAACATTAAATTCTCAAGTGAACATGTGGTGGGATATTTACCTGAGTCAAACAAGCCATTATTTTGCCCATTTACCAAAAGTTGACCTAACGATCATAGATGATTGTAAAGTTATTTTTCATGCGTAATGGGCTATATTGTTTTAAGGAATTAATGTTGGAATGGGAGTCAACACTCAGTTAAAAATCCCCCACCTCCCCCTTTTCTCGACGATTGCTGAACCTAATATATAAAAACTAAAAAGAGTTTACAATCCGTAAAAATTGCACAGACTTTTTGGAATTATCTCTCTTTACATTTTTGCTTTATGCATTTACATTTTAGATGTATACTTTTTTCTTAAATTAAAACTAGAGTTTTCGCTTTCCCTTTATCACTTAAGCAAAAAAATACACAAAAGGCAAATAGATCACAACAAAATGAAAATTTTAAAGTTTATGAATGGAAGCAATTTAAAGCAATAAAAAAATGTAACTAAAGAAAATTTATTCACACACCACAAATGAACACAAAATTTTTGTTATCCAATTTTGGGATATTCCACTTGTTTAACCCTAATAGCTCAGAATTTTTAAGAAAGAGATTTTTCTACGCATGTTTCAAAAAATGGATATGCATGCTTGAAACATGTTAAAGTTGCAAATGACCAATGGATCCAAACCTTTTAAAGAGAATAACATTAAATTCTCATGTGAACGTGTGGTAGGATATTTACCCAAGTCAAACAAGCCAATATTTTGCCCATTTACAAAAAGTTGACCTTACAATCATAGATAATTGTAAAGTGATCAATCATGCGTAACGGGCTATATTTTTGTAACGAATAAATTATGGATTGGGAGTCAACACTCAGTTAAAAATCCCTCGCCTCCCCCTTTTCCCGACGATTGCCAAACCTGATATATAAAAACTAAAAAGAGTTTACAATCCCTAAAAATAGCAGACACTTTTTGGAATTATCTCTCTCTACATTTGTACATTGTGCATTTAAATTTTAGTTTAATACTTTTTTCTTAAATAAAAACTAGAGTTTTCACTTTCCCTTCATCTCATAAAAAAAAAAAGAGATAAACGACAAATAGACCACTAGAAAATGAAAATTTTAGAGTTTAGGTATGGAAAGAATTTAATGCAACAAACAACTGTAAGTAAAGAAAATTTATTCACACACCACAAATGAACAATAAATTTTTGTTATCCAAGTTTGGTAAATTCCACAATTTCAACCCTAATAACTCAGAATTTTATAAGAAAGAGATTTTTCTACACATGTTTAAAAAATGGATATGCATGCTTGGAACATGTTAAAGATGCAAATGACCTATGGATCCAAAGGTTTTAAAGAGAATAACATAAAATTCTCAAGTGAATGTGTGGTGGGATATTTACCTGAGTCAAACAAGCCATTATTTTGTCCATTTACAAAAAGCTTGCATAACGATCATAGATGATTGTAAAGTGATTTATCATGCCTAATGGGCTATATTTTTGTAAGGAATGTCTTATGGGTTGGGAGTCACACTCAATTAAAAATCCCCTGCCTCCCCCTTTTTCCCACGATTGCAGAACCTGATATATAAAAACTAAAAAGAGTTTACAATCCCTAAAATTTACAGACACTTTTAGGAATTATCTCTCCCTACATTTGTGCATTGAGCAATTCCATCTTAGATGTATACTTTTTTCTTAAATCAAAGCTTGAGTTTTCACTTTCCCTTCATCTTGTAAATTAAAAAAGAGATAAAAGGCAAATAGATCACAACAAAATAAAATTTTTAGAGTTTATGTATGGAAATAATTTAAAGCAATAAACAAATGTAAGTAAATAAAATTTATTTACACACCACAAATGAACACAAAAGTTTTGCCATCCATGTTTGGGCAATTCCACTAGTTCAACCCTAATAAGTCAAAATTTTATAAGAAAGAGATTTTTCTACATATGTTTTAAAAAATAGATATAAATGCTTGAAACATGTTAAAGATGAAAAGAACCTATGGTTGCAAACCTTTTAGAGAGAATAATTTCAAATTCTCATGTGAACGTGCGGTGGGATATTTACTCGAGTCAAACAAGCCATTATTTTGCCTATCAACAAAAATCTGACCTAACGATCATAGATGATTGTAAAGTGATTTATCATGCGTAACATGCTACATTTTTGTCAGGAATGACTTATGGATTGGGAGTCAATACTCAGTTAAAAATCCTCCGCCTCCCCCTTTTCCCGTCGATTGCAAAACCTGATATATAAAAACTAAAATGATTTTATTATACCTAAAAAATATAGACACCTTTTGGGATTATCTCTCTACATTTGAGCATTGTGCATTTCCATTTTAGATGTATAATTGTTTCTTAAATCAAAGCTTGAGTTTTCACTTTCCCTTCATCTCGTAAACAAAAAAAAGAGATAAAAGGCAAATAGATCACAACAAAATGAAAATTTTAGAGTTTATGTATTGGAAACAATTTAAAGCAATAAACAAATGTAAGTAAAGAAAATTTATTCACACACCAAAAATGAACACAAAAGTTTTGTTATCCGAATTTTGGAAATTCCACTAGTTCAACCCTAATAGCTTGGAATTTTAATAAGAAAGAGATTTTTCTACAAATGTTTTAAAAAATGGATATGCATGCTTGAAACATGTTAAAGATGCAAATGACCTATGGATCCAAACCTTTATAGAGAATAACATTAAATTCTCATGTGAATGTGCGTTGGGATATTTACCCGAGTCTAACAAGCGATCATTTTGCCCATTTACAAAAAGCTGACCAAACGATCATAGATGATTGTAAAGTTATTATCATGCATAATGGGCTATATTTTTGTAAGGAATGACTTATGGATTGGGAGTCAATACTTAGTTAAAAATCCCGCGCCTCCCCCTTTTCCCGACAATTGCAGAAGCTGATATATAAAAAAGAAAAAGAGTTTACAATCCCTAAAAATTACAAATACTTTTTGGAATTATCTCTCTCTACATTTGTGCATTGTGCATTTCCATTTTAGTTGTAGACTTTTTTCTCATATCAGAACTTGAGTTTTCTCTTCCGTTCATCTCGTAAACGAAAAAAGAGTTAAAAGGCAAATAGATCACAACAAAATGAAAATTTTAGAGTTTATGTGTGCAACGAATTTAATGCAATAAATGAATGTAAGTAAAGAAAATTTATTCACACACCACTAGTGAACACAAAAGTTTTGTTATCCAAGTTTTTCTACACTTGTTTTAAAAAATGGATATGCATGCTTGAAACATGTAAAAGAAGCAATTGACCTATGGATCCAAAACTTTTAAAGTGAATAACATTAAATTCTCAAGTGAACGTGCGGTGGGATATTTACCCAAGTCAAACATGCCATTATTTTGCCATTTACGAAACGCTGAACTACAGATCATAGATGATTCTAAAGTGATTTATAATACGTAATGGGCTATATTTTTGTAAGTTATGACTTATGGATTTGGAGTCAACACTCAGTTAAAAATCATCTGCCTCCCCCTTTTCTCGATGATTGCAGAACCTGATCTATAAAAATTAAAAAGAGTTTACAATCCCTACAAATTACATACACTTTTTGGAATTATCTCTCTATATTTGTGCATTGTGCCTTTCCATTTTAGATGTATACTTTTTTATTTAATCAAAACTTGAGTTTTCACTTTCCCTTCATCTTGTAAACAAAAAAAGGGATAAAAGGCAAATAGATCACAACAAAATAAAAATTTTAGACTTTATGTATGAAAAGAATTTAAAGCAATAAACAAATGTAAGTAAATAAATTTTATTCACACACCACAAATGAATAATAAAGTTTTGCTATCATAGTTTGGGAAATTCCTGTAGTTCAACCGTAATAGCTCAAAATTTTATAAGAAAGAGATTATTCTACACATGTTTTAAAAATGGATATGCAGGCTTGAAAATGTTAAAGATGCAAATGACCTTTGGATCCATAGCTTTTGAAGAGAATAACATTAAATTCTCAAGTGAATGTGTGGTGGGATATTTACCCGAGTCAAACAAGCCATTATTTTGCCAATGAAAAAAAAGTTGACCTAACGATCATTGATGATTGTAAAGTGATTTATCATGCGTAATGGGCTATATTTTTGTATGGAATGACTTATGGATTGGGAGTCAACACTCAGTTAAAAAGCCTCCGCCTCCCCCTTTTCCCGACGATTGTAGAACTTGATATACGAAAACTAAAAAGAGTTTACAATCCCTAAAAATTATAGACAGTTTTTAGAATTATCTCTCACTACATTTGTGCATTGAGCATTTCCATTTTAGATGTATACTTTTTTCTTATATCAAAGCTTGATTTTTCACTTTCCCTTCATCTTGTAAACAAAAAAAGAGATAAAAGGCAAATAGATCACAACAAAATAAAAATTTTAGAGTTTATGAATGGAAAAAATTTAAAGTAAAGAAAATTTATTCACACACCACAAATGAACACAAAAGTTTTGTTATCCAAGTTTGGGAAACTCCACTAGTTCAATCCTAATAGCTTGGAATTTTATAAGAAAGAGATTTTTCTACACATGTTTTAAAAAATGGATATGCATGCCTGAAACAAGATAAAGATGCAAATGAGGTATGGATGCAAACCTTTTAAAGAGAACAACATTAAATTCACAAGTGAATGTGCGGTGGGATATTTACCTGAGTCAAACAAGCCATTATTTTGCCCATTTAAAAAAATACGACCTAACGATCTTAGATGATTGTAAAGTGATTGATCATGCGTAACGGGCTGTATTTTTGTATCGAATTACTTATGGTTTGGGAGTCAATACCCAGTTAAAAATCCCCCACCTCCCCCATTTCCCAACAATTGTAGACTTAAAAGAGTTTACTATCCCTAAAAATTACAGACACTTTTTAAAATTATCTCTCTACAATTGTGCATTGTGCTTTTCAATGTTATATGTATAATTTTTCCTTAAATCAAAGCTTGAGTCTTCACTATCCCTTGATCTTGTAAACAAAAAAAGAGATAATAGGCAAATATATCACAACAAAATAAAAATTTTAGAGTTTATGTACGGAAAGAATTTAAAGCAATAATCAAATGTATGTAAACAAAGTTTTTCACACACCACAAATGAACACAAAAGTTTTTTTATCCAAGTTTGGGAAATTCCACTAGTTCAACCCTAATAGCTCGAAATTTTATAAGAAAGAGATTTTTCTACACATGTTTTAAAATATGGATATGCATGCTTGAAACATGTTAAAGATGCAAATGACCTATGGATCCAAACTTTTCAAAGAGAATAACATTAAATTCTCAAGTGAACGTGCGGTGGGATATTTACCCGAGTAAAACAAGCCATTATTTTGCCCATTTACAAAAATCTGACCTAACCACCATAGATGATTGTAAAGTGATTTATCATGCATAACAGGCTATATATTTGTAAGGAATGACCTAAGGAATGGGAGTCAACACTCAGTTAAAAATCCCTTGCCTCCCCTTTTCCCGAAGATTGCAGAGCCTGATATATAAAAACTAAAAAGAGTTTACATTCCATAAAAATTATTGACACTTTGTGGAATTTTCTCTCTCTACATTTTTGCATTGTGTATTTCCATTTCAGATGTCGACTTTTTTATTATATCAAAACTTGAGTTTTCTCTTTCCCATCATCTCGTAAACAAAAAAAGAAGATAAAACGCAAATAAATCACAACAAAATGAAACTTTTAGAGTTTATGTAAGGAACGAATTTATGGAAATAAACAAATGTATGTAAAGAAAGTTTTTCACACACCACAAATGAACACAAAAGTTTTGTTATCCAAGTTTTGGAAATTCCTCTAGTTCAACCCTAATAGCTCGAAATTTTATAAGAAAGAGATTTTCATTCACATGTTTTAAAATATGGATATGCATGCTTGAAAAAATTTAAAGATGCAAATGAGCTTTGGATCCAAACCTTTTAAAGAGAATAACATTAAATTCTCAAGTGAACGTGCAGTGGGATATTTATCCGAGTCAAACAAGCTATTATTTTGCCATTTACTAAAAGCTGACTTAACGATCATTGATGATTGTAAAGTGATTTATCAGGCATAACGAGCTATATTTTTGCGAGGAATGACTTATGGATTGGAAGTCATTACGTAGTTAAAAATCCCCCGCCTCACCCTTTTCCCGATGATAGCAGAACCTGATATATAAAAACTAACAAGAGTTTACTATCCCTAAAAATTAAAGACACTCTTTGGAATTATCTCTCTCTTCATTTGTGCATTTTGCATTTTCATATTAGATGTATTTTTTTTTCTTAAATTAAAGCTTGAGTTTTCACTTTCCCTTCATCTCGTAAACAAAAAAAGAGACAAAAGGCAAATAGATCACAACAAAATGACAATTTTAGAGTTTATGTATTGAAAGAATTTAAACCAATAAAAAAATTTAAGTAAATAAAATTTATTCACACACCACAAATGTTCACAAAAGTTTTGTTATCCGATTGTAGGAAATTCCACTAGTTCAACCCTAATAGCTCGAAATTTTATAAGAAAGAGATTTTTCTGCACATGTTTTAAATAATGGATATGCATTCTTGAAACATGTTAAAGATGCAAATGACCAAAGGATCCAAACCTTTTCAAGAGAATTAAATTAAATTCTCAAGTGAACGCGCAGTGGGATATTTACCCTAGTCAAACAAGTCATTATTTTGCCCATTTACAAAAACCTCACTTAACGATCATAGATGATTGTAAAGTGATTTATCACACGTAATGGGCTACATTTTTGTAAGGAGTGACTTATGAATTGGGACTGAACACTCAGTTAAAAATCCCTTGCCTCCACTTTTCCCGACGATTGTAAAACCTGATAAAAAAAATCTAAAAAGAGTTTACAATCCTTAAAAATTAAACACACTTTTTGGAATTATCTCTCTCTACATTTGTGCATTGTGCATTTTCATTTTATATGTATACTTTTTTCTTAAATCAAAGCTTGAGTTTTCACTTTCCCTTCATCTCGTAAAAAAAAAAAAGGGAGAAAAGGCGAATCGATCAAAACAAAATGAAAATTTTAGAGTTTATGTATGGAAAGAATTTGAAGCAATAAACAAATGAATACAAAAGTTTTGTTATCCAAGTTTGGTAAATTCCACTAGTTCAACCATAATAGCTCGGAATTTTTAAGAAAGAGATTTTTCTACACATATTTTATAAAATGGATATGCATGCTTGAAACATGTTAAAGATGCATATGACCTATGGATCCAAACCTTTTAAAGAGAATAACATTAAATTCTCAACTGAACATGCGGTGGGATATTTAACCGAGTCAAACAAGCCATTATTTTGCCCATTTACCAAAAGCTGACCTAACGATCGTAGATGATTGTAAAGTGATTTATCATGCATAACGGGTAATAGTTTTTTATGGAATGACTTATGGATTGGGAGTCTACACTCAGTTAAAAATCCCCCGCCTCCCCCTTTCCCGACGATTGCAAAACCTGATATATAAAAGCTAAAAAGAGTTTACAATCCCTAAAAATTACAGACACTTATTGGAATTTTCTCTCTGTACATTTGTGCATTGTGCATTTCCATTTTAGATGTATACTTTTTGCTTAAATCAAAACTTGATCTTTCACTTTCCCTTCATCTCGTAAACAAAAAAAGAGATAAAAGGCAAATAGATCACAACAAATTGAAAATTTTAGAGTTTTGTATGGAAAAAATTTAAAGCAATAACAAATGTAAGTAAAGAAAATTTATTCACATGCCACAAATGAACACAAAAGTTTTGTTATTCAAGTTTGGGAAATTCCACTAGTTCAGCTCTAATAGCTCGGAATTTTATAAGAAAGAGATTTTTCCACACATATTTTAAAAAATGGATATGCATGCTTGAAACATGTTAAAGATGCAAATGACCTATGGATCCAAACCTTTAAAAAGGAATAACATTAAATTCTTAAGTTAAAGTGCGGTTGGGTATTTACCCGAGTCAAACAAGCCATTGTTTTGCCAATTTACAAAAATGCTGACATAGCGATTGTAGATTAATGTAAAGTGATTTATCATGCGTAACGGGATAAATTTTTGTAAAGAATGACTTATGGATTGGGAGTCTACACTCAGTTAAAAATCCTTCGCCTCCCCCATTTCCCGACGATTGCAAAACCTGATATATTAAAACTAAAAAGAGTTTACAATCCCTAAAAATTACAACCACTTTTTGGAATTATCTCTCTGTACATTTATGCATTGTGCATTTCCATTTTAGATGTATACTTTTTTCTTAAATCACAACTTGAGTTTTCACTTTTCCTTCATCTCATAATCATAAAAAGAGATAAAAGGCAATTAGGTCACAACAAAATGAAAATTTTAGAGTTTATGTATGGAAAAAATTTAAAGCAATAACAAATGCAAGTAAAGAAAATTTATTCACACACCACAAATGAACACAAAAGTTTTGTTATCCAAGTTTGGGAAATTCAACTAGTATAACCCTAATAGCTCGGAGGTTTATAAGAAAGAGTTTTTTGTCCACATGTTTGAAAAAATGGATAGGCATGCATGAAACATGTTAAAGATTCAAATGACCTATGGATCCAAACCTTTTAAGGAGAATACCATTAAATTCTAAAGTGAACATGCAGTGAGATATTTACTCGAGTCAAACAACCCATTATTTTGGACAATTAAAAATAGCTGACCTAATGATCATATATGATTGTAAAGTGATTTATCATGCGTAAAGGGCTATTGTTTTGTAAGGAATGACTTATGGATTGGGAGTCAACACTCAGTTTAACATTTACCAACCCCCTCCCTCCCCCCCCCCCCCCCCCCTTTTTCCCAACGATTGCAAAACCTGATATATAAATACTTAAAAGAGTTTCAGTCCCCAAAAATTACAGACACTTTTTGTAACTATCTCTCTCTACCTTTGTGCATTGTGCATTTCTATTTTAGTTGTATACATTTTTCTTAAATCAAAACATGAGTTTTCACTTTCCCTTCATCTTGTAAACAAAAAAAGAAATAAAAGGCAAAAAGATGACATGAAAATGAAAATTTTAGAGTTTATGTATGGAAATCATTTAAAGCAATAAAAAATGTAAGTAAAGAAAATTTATTCACACACTACAAATGAACACAAAATTTTTGTTATCCGAGTTTTGGAAATTCCAGTAGTTCAACCTTAATAGCTCGGAATTTTATAAGAAAATTTTTTCTACACTTGTTTTAAAAAATGGATATGCGAGCTTAAAACATGTTAAAGAAGCAAATGACCTATGGATCCAACCTTTTAAATAGAATAACATTAAATTCTTAAGTGAATGTGCGGTGGGATATTTAATCGAGTCAAACAAGCCATTATTTGCCCATTTACAAAAATTTGACCTAACGATCGTAGATGATTGTAATGTGATTTATCATGCATAACGGGCTATATTTTTTTAAGGAATGACTTATAGATTTGTGTGTCTTCACTCAGTTAAAAATCCCCCGCCACCCCCTTTTCCCAACGATTTCAAAACCTAATATATAAAAAGTAAAAATAGTTTACAATCCCTAAAAATTACAGACACTTTTTGGAATTATCATTCTCTAAATTAGTGTATTGTGCATTTTAATTTTAGTAGTGTACTTTTTTTCTTAAATCAAAACTTCAGCTCACACTTTGCCATCATCTCGTAAACAAAAAAAGAGATAAAAGCGAAATAGATCGCAACAAAATGAAAATTTTAGAGTTTATTTATGAAAAAAATTTAAAGCGAAAAAAAATGTGAGTAAAGAAAATTAATTCACACACCAAAAATGAACACAAAAGATTTGTTATCCAAGTTTGGGAAATTCCACTAGTTCAACGCTAGGAATTTTATAAGAAAGAGATTTTTCTACACGTGTTTAAAAAATGGATCTGCATGATTGTAACATGTTAAAGATACAAATGACCTTTGGATCCAAACCTTTTAAAGAGAATAATATTAAATTATCTAGTGAAGGTGCGATCGGATATTTACCCGAGTAAAACAAGCCAATATTTTGCCCATTTAAAAAAACCTGACCTAACAATCATAGATGATTGTAAAGTGATTTATCAAGCATAACGAGCTATATTTTTGTATAGAATGACTTATGGAGTGGGAGTCAACACTCGGTTAAAAATCCCCAGCCTCCCCCTTTTCCCGACAATTGCAAAACCTAGTATATAAAAACTAAAAAGAGTTTACAATCCCTAAAAATTACAGACACTTTTTTGAATTATCACTCACTACATTTGTGCATTGTGCATTTCCATTTTAGATGTATACTTTTGTTTCTTAAATCAAAACTTGAGTTTTCACTTTTCCTTCATCTTGTAAAAAAAAAGAGATAAAAGGCAAATAGATCACATCAAAATGAAACTCTTAGAGTTTCTGTACAGAAAAAATTTTAAGCAATAACAAATGTAAGTAAAGAAAATTTATTTACACACCACAAATGAACACAAAAGTTTTGTTATCCAAGTTTTGGAAATTCCAATAGTTCAACCCTAATAGCTTGGAATTTTATAAGAAAGACATTTTTCTACACAAATTTTAAAAAATGGATATGCATGATTGAAACATGTTAAAGATGCAAATGACCTAGGGATCAAAACCTTTTCCCTAAAAATTACAGACACTTTTTGGAATTAACAATCTCTACATTTGTGAATTGAGCATTTCCATTTTGGATGTATACCTTTTTATTAAATCTAAACTTGAGTTTTCACTTTTCCTTCATCTCATTAACAAAAAAAGAGATAAAAGGCAAATAGATCACAACAAAATGAAAATTTTAAAGTTTATGTATGGAAAAAATTTAAAGCAATAACTAATGTAAGTAAAGAAAATTTATTCACACACCACAAATGAACACAAAAGTTTTTTTATTTGAGTTTGGGAAATTCCACTAGTACAATCCTAATAGCTTGGAATTTTATAAGAAAGACATTTTTCTACACATGTTTTAAAAAATGGATATGCATGCTTGAAATAAGTTAAAGATGCAGATGAGCAATGGATCCAAACCATTTAAAGAGAATAAAATTAAATTCTCAGGTGAACGTGCGGTGGGATATTTACCCGAGCCAAACAAGCCATTATTTTTACCATTTACAAAAAGCAGACCTACCGATCATAAATGATTATAAAGTGAATTATCATGCGTAATGGCCAATATTTTTCTAAAGAATAACTTATGGATTGGGAGTCAACACTCGGTTAAAAGTCCCCCTCCTCCCCTTTTTCCCGATGATTGGAAAACCTGATATATAAAAACTAAAAAGAGTTTACAATCCCTAAATATTATAGACACTTTTTGGAATTATCACTCTCTACATTTGCGCATTGTGCATTTCGATTTTAGATGTGTACTCTTTTTTTTTAAAAATCAAATCTTAAGTTTTCACTTCCGCTTCATCTCGTTAACAAAAAAAAAGATAAAAGTCAAATAGATCACAAAAAATGAAAATTTTAGAGTTTATGTATCAAAAAAATTTAAAGCAATAACAAATGTAAGTAAAGAAAATTTATTCACACACCATAAATGAACACAAAATTTTTGTTAACCGAGTTTGGGAAATTCCACTAGTTCAACCCTAATTACTTGGAATTTTATAAGAAAGAGATTTTCAACACGTTTTAAAAAATTGATATGCTTGCTTGAAACATGTTAAAGATGCAAATAACCTATGGATCCAAACATTTTAAAGAGAATAACATTAAATTCTCAAGTGAACGTGCGGTAGTGAACGTGCGGTGGGATATTTACCTGAATAAAACAAGCCATTATTTTTCCCATTTACAAAAAGCATACCTAAAGATCAGAGATGATTGTAAAGTGATTTATCATGTGTAACGGGCTATATTTTTGTAAGGATTGACTTTTGGATTGGGAGGCAACACTCAGTTAAAAATCCCCCGCCACCCCCTTTTCCCGACGATTTCAAAACCTGATATATAAAAAGTAAAAATAGTTAACAATCCCTAAAAATTACAGACACTTTTTGGAATTATCATTCTCTACATTAGTGTATTGTACATTTTCATTTTAGTAGTGTACTTTTTTTTCTTAAATCAAAACTTCAGTTCTCACTTTGCCATCATCTCGTAAACAAAAAAAGAGATAAAAGCCAAATAGATCGCAACAAACTGAAAATTTTAGAGTTTATTTATGGAAAAAATTTAAAGCAAAAATAAATGTGAGTAAAAAAAATTAATTCAGACACCGAAAATGAACACAAAAGATTTGTTATCCAAGTTTTGGAAATTCCACTAGTTCAACCCTAATTGCATGGAATTTTATAAGAAAGAGATTTTTCTACACATGATTTAAAAAATGGATATGCATTATTGAAACATGTTAATGATGCAAATGACCAATGGATCCAAACCATTTAAAGAGAATAACATTAAATTCTCTAGCAAACATGCGGTGGGATATTTTCTCGAGTCAAACAAACCTTTATTTCTCTCATTTACAAAAAGCTGACCTAATGATCGTAGTTGATTGTAAAGGGATTTATCATGCGTAATGGGCTATATTTTTGTAAGGAATGATTAATGGATCTGGAGTCAACACTCAGTTAAAATCGCCCGCCTCCCCCTTTTCCCGACGATTGCGAAACCTGATATATTAAAACTAAAAAGAAATTACGATCCCTAAAAATTACAGACACTTTTTGGAATTATCATTCTCTACATTTGTGCATTGTGCATTTCCATTTAAGATGTATTCTTTTTTTTTCTTAAATCAAAACTTCAGTTTTCACTTTCCCTTCATCTCGTAAAAAACAAAAAGGCAAATAGATTGCAACTATATGAAAACTTTAGAGTTTATGTATGGAAATTTTTTTAAAAAATAAAAAATGCAAGTAAAGAAAATTTATTCACACAGCACGAATGAACACAAAATTTTTGTTATCCAAGTTTGGGAAATTCCACTAGATCAACCTTAATAGCTTGGAATTTTAAAAGAAAGAGATTTTTCTACACAGGTTTTAAAAAATGGATATGCTTGCTTGAAACATGTTAAAGATGCAAATGACCTAGGGATCCAAACCTTTTAAAAAGAATAACATTAAATTCTCAAGTGCACGTGCGGTGGGATATGTACCCGAGTCAAACAAGCCATTATTTTGGTCATTTACAAAAAGCTGACCTAACGATCATAGATGATTGTAAAGTGATTTATCATACGTAACGGGATATATTTTTTTAAGGAATTACTATTGTATTGGGAGTCAACACTCAGTTAAAAATTCCCCACCTCCCCCTTTTGCCGATGTTTACAAAACCTGATATATAAAAACTAAAAAGAGTTTACAATCCCTAAAAATTATAGACAGATTTTGGAATTATCACTCTGTACATTTGAGCATTGTGCATTTCCATTTTAGATGTGTACTTTTTTTGCTTAAATCAAAACTTGAGTTTTCAATTTCCCATTATCTCTTGAACTAAAAAGAGATTAAAGGCAAATAGAACACAACAAAATGAAAAATTTAGAGTTTATGAATGGAAAAAATTTAAATCATTAACAAATGTCAGTAAGGAAAATTTATTCACGCACCACAAATGAACACAAAATTTTTGTTACCCAAGTTAGAGAAATTCCACTAGTTCAACCCTAATAGCTTGGGATTTTTTAAGAAAGAGATTTTTCTACACATGATTTAAAAAATGGATATGCATGCTTGAAACATGTTAAAGATGCAAAGGATCTAAGGATCCAAACTTTTTAAAGAGAATAACACAAATGAACGTGCGGTGGGATATTTACCAGAGTCAAAACGGCCATTAGTTTGCCCATTTACAAAAACCTGACCTAACGATCCTAAAAGATTGTAAAGTGATTTATCATGCGTAACGGGTGATATGTTTTTAAGGAATGACTTATGGATTGGGAGTCAACACTCGGTTAAAAATTTCCCCGCCTCCGCCTTTTTCCAGACGATTGCAAAACCTGATATAGAAAAACTAAAAAGAGTTTACAATCCCTAAAAATTACAGACACTTTTTGGAATTATCACTCTCAACATTTTTTCATTGAGCATTTCCATTTTAGATGTGTACTTTTTTTTCTTAAATCAAAACTTGAGTTCTCACTTTCCCATCATCTCGTAAACAAAAGAAGAGATAAAAGGCAAATAGATCACAACAAAATGAAAATTTTGGAGTTTTTGTATGGAAAAAATTTAAAGCAACAACAAATGTAAGTACAAAAAATTTATTCACACACCACAAATGAACACAAAAGTCTTGTTATCCAAGTTTGGGAAATTCTACTAGTTTAACCCTAATAGCTTGGAATTTTACAAGAAAGAGATTTTTCTACACATGTTTTAAAAAATGGATATCCATGCTTGAAACATGTTAAAGAAGCAAATTACCAGTGGATCCAAATCATTTAAAGAGAATAACATTAAATTCTCAAGAGAATGTGCGGTGGGATGTTTACCAAAGTCAAGCAAGCCATTATTTTGCCCATTTACAAAAAGCTGACGTATCGATCATAGATGATTGTAAAGTGATTTATTATGCGTAACGGGCTATATTTTTTTAAGGAATGACTAATAGATAGGGAGTCAACACTCGGTTAAAAATCCCCTGCCTCCCTCTTTTCCCGATGGTTGTGAAACCTAATATATTAAAACTAAAAAGGGTTTACAATCCCTAAAAATTACAGACACTTTTTGGAATTATCACTCTCTACATTTGTGCATTGTGCATTTCCATTTTACATGTGTACTTTTTTTTCTTAAATCAAAACTTGAGTTTTCACTTTTCCTTCATCTCGTAAACTAAAAAAAAGATAAAAGGCAAATAGATCACAAATAATTAAGAATTTAGAGTTTATGTGAGGAAAAAATATTAAGCAGTCACAAATGTAAGTAAAGAAAATTTATTCACACACCACAAAATGAGCACAAAAGTTTTGTTATCCGTGTTTGGGAAATTCCACTCGTTCAACCCTAATAGGTTGGAATTTTATAAGAAAGAGATTTTTCTACACATGTTTTAAAAAATGGATATGCATGCTTGAAACATGTTAAAGATGCAAATGACCTATGGATCCAAACCTTTTAAAGAGAATAACATTAAATTCTCAAGTGAACTTGTGGGTGGGATATTTACACAGGTCAAACAAGCCTTTATTTTTCCCATTTACAAAAGGCATACGTAACAATCATATACGATTGTAAACTTATTTATCATTCATAACAGGCTATATTTTTGCAAGGAATGACTTATGGATTGGGAGTCAACAATCGGTTAAAAATCCCCTGCCTCCCCCATTTCCCGACGATTGCCAAAACCTGATATATAAAATCTAAAGAAAGGTTTACAATCCAAAAAAATTATAGACACTTTTTAGAATGATCACACTCTAAATTTGTGCATTTCCATTTAAGATGTGTACTTTTTTTTCTTAAATAAAATCTTGAGTTTTCACTTTCGCTTCATCTTGTAAACAAAAAAAGCGATAAAAGTCAAATAGATCACAACAAAATGAAAATTTTAGAGTTTATGTATGGAAAAAATTTTAAGCAAGAACAAATGTAAGTAAAGAAAATTTATTCACACACCACAAATGAGCAAAAAAGTTTTGTTATCCGAGTTTGGGAAATTCCACTAGTTCAACCCTAATTACTTGGAATTTTATAAGAAAGAGATTTTTCTACACATGTTTTAAAAAATTGATATGCTTCCGTGAAACATGTTAAAGATGCAAATGACCTTTGGATCCAAACTTTTTAAAGAGAATAACATTAAATTCTCAAGTGAACGTGCGGTGGGATATTTACCCGAGTAAAACAAGCCAATATTTTGCACATTTACAAAAAGCATACCTAACGATCATAGATGATTGTAAAGTGATTTATCATGCGTAACGGGCTATATTTTTTGTAAGGATTGACTTTTGGATTGGGAGGCAACACTCGGTTAAAAATCCCCCGCCTTCCCCTTTTCCTGATGATTGCAAAACCTGATATATAAAAAATAAAAATAGTTTACAATCCCCAAAAATTACAGACACTTTTTGGAATTATCATTCTCTACATTAGTGCATTTTACATTTCCATTTTAGATGTGTACTTTTTTTCTTAAATAAAAACTTGAGTTTTTACTTTGCCATCATCTCGTAAACAAAAAATAGATAAAAGCCAAATAGATCGCAACGAAATGAAAATTTTAGAGTTTATGTATGGAAAAAATTTAAAGCAAAAATAAATGTGGGTAAACAAAATTTATTCACACACCACAAATGAACGCAAAAGTTTTGTTATCCGAGTTTGGGAAATTCCACTAGTTCAACCCTAATTGCTTGGAATTTTATAAGAAACAGATTTTTCTACAAATGTTTTAAAAAATGGATATGCAAATGACCAAAGGATCCAAACATTAAATTCTCAAGTGAACATGCAGTGGGATATTAATCCAAGTCAAACAGGCTTTTATTTTGTGCATTTATGAAAACTTGACCTAGCGATCATAGATGCTTGTGAAGTGATTTATCATGCGTAACGTGCTATATTTTTGTAAGGAATTACATATGGATTGGGAGTCAACACTTGGTCAAAAATCCCCCGCCTCCCCCTTTTCCCGACGATTGTAAAACCTGATATATAAAAACTAAAAAGAGTTCACAATCCTTAACAATTACAAACACAGTTTGGAATTAACACTCTCTACATTTGTGCATTGTACATTTCCATTTTAGATGTGTACTTTTTTTTCTTAAATCAAAACTTGAGTTTTCTGTTTCCCTTCATCTCGTAAATAGAAAAAGAGATAAAAGGCAAAAAGATCACAACAAAATGAAAATTTTAGAGTTTATGATTGGAAAAAATTTAAAGCTATAAAAAATGAAAGTAAAGAATATTTATTCACACATCACAAATGAACACAAAAGTTTTGTTATCCAAGTTTGTGAAATTCCACTAGTCAACCCTAATAGCTTGGAATTTTTTAAGAAAGAGATTTTTCTACACATGTTTTAAAAAATGGATATGCATGCATGAAACATGTTCAAGATGCAAATTACCTATGGATCCATACCTTTTAAATAGAATAACATTAAATTCACTGGTAAACTTGCGGTGGGATATTTACCCGAGTAAAACAAGCCATTAATTTGCCCATTTACAAAAAGCTGACCTAACAATCGTAGATGATTGAAAAGTGATTTATAATTCGTAATGGGCAATATTTTTGTAAGGAATGACTCGTGGATTGGGAGTCAACACTCGGTTAAAAATTGGCCCCCTCCCCCTTTTCTCGATGATTGGAAAACCTGATATATTAAAACTAAAAAGAGTTTACAATCCCTAAAAATTACAGACACTTTTTGGAATTATCACTCTCTACATTTGTGCATTGTACATTTCCAATTTAGATATGTATTTTTTTTCCTAAATCAAAACTTGTTTCCCTTCATCTCGTAAAAAAAAAAAAAAGAGATAAAAGGCCAATAGATCACAACAAAATGAAAATTTTGGGGTTTATGTATGGAAAAAATTTAAAGCAATCACATATTTTAGTGAAGGAAATTTATTCACACACCACAAATGAACACAAAAGTTTTGTTATCCGAGTTTTGGAAATTCCCCTAGTTCAACCCTAATAGCTTGAAATTTTATAAGTAAGAGAATTTTTTACACATGTTTTAAAAAACGAATATGCATGCGCGAAAGATGTTAAAGATGCAAATGACCTATGGATCAAAACCTTTTAAAGAGAATCACATTAAATTCTCAAGAGAACGTGCGGTGGGATATCTACCCGAGTCAAACAAGCCTTTATTTTGCCCTTTCACAAAAAGTTGACCTAACAATTATAGATGATTGCAAAATGTCTTATCATGTGTAACGGGCTATATTTTTGTAAGGAATGACTTATTGATTGGGAGTCAACACTCGGATAAAAATCCTCGTCTCCCCCTTTTCTCTTCGTTTGCAATACCTGATATATAAAAACTAAAAAGAGTTTACAATCCCTAAAAATTACAGACACTTTTTGGAATTATCACTCTCTACATTTGTGCATTGTGCATTTCCATTTTAGATGTGTACTTTTTTTCTTAAATCGAAACTTGAGTTTTCACTTTCCCATGAACTCGTAAAAAAAAAAAAAAGAGATAAAAGGCAAATAGATCACAAAAAAATGAAAATTTTAGAGTTTATGTATGGAAAACATTTGAAGCAAAAGCAAATGTAAGTAAATAAAATTTCTTCACACACCCCAAATGAACACAAAATTTTTGTTATCGGAGTTTTGGAAATTCCTCTAGTTAGACCCTGATAGCTTGGAATTTTATTAGAAAGAGATTTTTCTACACAAGTTTAAAAAAATGGATATGCATGCTTGAAACATGTTAAAGATGCAAATGACCAATGGATCCAAACCTTTGAAAGAGAATAACATTAAATTTTCAAGTGAGCGTGCAGTGGGATATTTACCCGAGTCAAACAAGCCTTTACTTTGCCCATTTACACAAAGTTGACCTAACGATCATAGATGATTGTAAAGTGATTTATCATGCATAACGGGCTATATTTTTGTAAGGAAAGACTTATGGATTGGGAGTCAACACTGGGTTAAAAATCCCCCGCCTCCTCCTTTTGCTGTTGATTACAAATCCTGATATATAAAAACTAAAAAGAGTTTACAATCCCTAAAAATTACATAAACTTTTTGGAATTATCACTCTCTTCATTTGTGCATTGTGCATCTCCATTTTGGATGTGTACTTTTTTTTCTTAAATCGAAACTTGTGTTTTCACTTTCCCATCATCTCATAAACAAAAAAAGAGATAAAAGGCAAATAGATCACAACAAAATGAAAAATTTATAGTTTATGTATGGAAAAAATTTAAAGAAATAAAAAATGTAAGTAAATAAAATTTATTTACACACCACAAATGAACACAAAAGGTTTGTTATCCGAGTTTGGGAAATTCCACAAGTTCAACCTTAATAGCTTGGAATTTTATAAGAAAGAGATTTTTCTACACATGTCTTAAAAAATGGATACGCATGCTTGAAACATGTTAAAGATGAAATGGACCAATGGATCCAAACCATTTAAAGAGAGTAACATTAAATTCTTGAGTAAATGTGCGGTGGGAAATTTTCCCGAGTCAAACAACCCTTTATTTCTCCCATTTACAAAAGTTGTCGTAATGATCATTAATGATTGTAAAGTGATTTATCATGCGTAACGGGCTATATTTTTGTAAGGAATGACTTATGGAATGGGATTCAACACTCGGTTAAAAATCCCCCGCCTCCCGCTTTTCTCGACGTTTGCAATACCTAATATATAAAAACTAAAAAGAGTTTACCATCCCTAAAAATTATAGACACTTTTTGGAATTATCACTCTCTACATTTGTGCATTGTGCATTTCAATTTTAGATGTGTACTTTTTTTTTCTTAAATCAAAACTTGAGTTTTCACTTTCCCTTGATCTCGTAAAAAAAAAAAAGAGAGATAAAAGGCAAAAAGATCACAACAAAATGAAAATTTTAGAGTTTATGTATGGAAAAAATTTAGAGCAAAAGGAAATTTAAGTAAAGAAAATGTATTCACACACCCCAAGTGAACACAAAAGTTTTGTTATCAGAGTTTGGGAAATTCCTCTAGTTAGACCCTAATATCTTGGAATTTTATTAGAAAGAGATTTTTCTACACATGATTTTAAAAATGGATATGCATGATTGAAGCATGTTAAAGATGCAAATGACCAATGGATCCAAACATTTAAAGAGAATAACATTAAATTCTCAAGTGAATGCGCAGTGGGATATTTACCCGAGTCAAACAAGCCTTTATTTTGCCCATTTACAAAAAGTTGATCTAACGATCATAGATTATTGTAAAGTGATTTATAATGCATAACGGGCTATATTTTTGTAAGGAATGACATATGGATTGAGAGTAAACACTGGGCTAAAAATCCCCCGCCTCCTCCTTTTCCTGACGATTACAAATCCTGATTTATAAAAACTAAAAAGACTTTACAATCCCTAAAAATTACATAAACTTTTTGGAATTATCACTCTCTTCATTTGTGCGTTGTGCATTTCCATTTTGGATGTGTACTTTTTTTTCCTAAATCGAAACTTGTGTTTTCACTTTCCCATCATCTCGTAAACTAAAAAAGAGATAAAAGGCAAATAGATCACAACAAAATGAAAAATTTATAGTTTACGTAGGGAAAAAATTTAAAGAAATAAAAAATGTAAGTAAATAAAATTTATTTACACACCACAAATGAACACAAAAGTTTTGTTATCCGAGTTTGGGAAATTCCACAAGTTGAACCCTAATAACTTGTAATTTTATAAGAAAAAGATTTTTCTACACATGTTTTAAAAAATGGATATGCATGCTTGAAACATGTTAAAGATGCAAATGACCAATGGATCCAAACCATTTAAAGAGAGTAACATTAAATTCTCAAGTAAACGTGCGGTGGGATATTTTCCAGAGTCAAACAACCCTTTATTTGTCCCATGTAAAAAAAACTGACCTGATGATCATTGATGATTGTAAAGAGATTTATCAAGCGTAACGGGCTATATTTTTGTAAGGAATGACTTATGGATTTGGAGTCAACACTTGGTTAAAAATCCCCCGCCTCCCCCTATTCCCTACGATTGCGAAACCGCATATATTAAAAGTAAAAAGAGTTCACGATCGCTAAAAATTACTGACACTTTTTGGAATTACCACTCTCTACATTTGTGCATTGTGCATTTCCATTTTAGATGAGTTATTTTTTTTCTTAAATCAAAACTTGAGTTTTCACTTTCCCTTCATCTCATAAACAAAAAAGGAGATACAAGCCAAATAGATCATAACTAAATGAAAATTTTAGAGTTTATGTATGGAAAGAAATTTAAAAAATAACAAATGTAAGTAAAGAAAACTTATTCACACACCACAAATGAACACAAAATTTTTTGTATCCAAGTTTGGGAAATTCCACTAGATCAACCCTAATAGCATGGAATTTTATAAGAAAGAGATTTTTCTACACATCTTTTAAAAAATGGATATGCATGCTTGAAACATGTTAAAGATGAAAATGACCTAGCGATCCAAACCTTTTCAGGAAAATAACATTAAATTCTCAAGTGCACGTGCGGTGGGATATTTACCTGAGTCAAACATGCCATTATTTTTCTCATTTACAAAAAGCTGACCTAACGATCATAGATGATTGTAAAGTGATTGATTATACGTAATGGGCTATATTTTTTTAAGGAATAACTATTGTATTGGGAGTCAACCCTCGGTTAAAAATCCCCTGTTTTCCCGACGTTTGTAAAACCTGATATATAAAAACTGAAATGTGTTTACAATCCCTAAAAATTATAGTCAGATTTTGGAATTATCACTCTGTACATTTGAGCATTGTGCATTACCATTTTAGATGTGTACTTTTTTTGCTTAAATCAAAAATTGAGTTTTCACTTTCTCTTTATCTCTTAAACTAAAAAGAGATAAAAGGCAAATAGAACACAACAAAATGAAAAATTTAGAGTTTATGAATGGAAAAAATTTAAATCATTAAAAAATTTCAGTAAAAAAAATTTATTCACATGCCACAAATGAACACCAAAGTTTTCTTACCCTAGTTAGAGAAATTCCACTAGTTCAACCCTAATAGCTTGGGATTTGATTAGAAAGAGATTTTTCTACACATGATTTAAAAAATGGATAAGCATGCTTGAAACATGTTAATGATGCAAATGACCTATGGAACCAAATTTTTTGAAGAGAATAACATTAAATTCACTATTGAACTTGCGGTGGGATATTTACCAGAGTCAAACAAGCCATTATTTTGCCCATTTACAAAAAGTTGACCTAATGATCATAGATGATTGTAAAGTGATTTATCATGCGTAATGGGCTATATGTTTTTAAGGAATGACTTATGGATTGGGAGTCACCACTCAGTTAAAAATCCCCCGCCTGCCCCTTTTTCCCGACGATTGCAAAGCCTGATATATAAAAACTAAAAAAAGTTTACAATCCCTAAAAATTACAAACACTTTTTGGAATTATCACTCTCAACATTTGTTCATTGAGCAATTCCATTTTAGATGTGTGCTTTTTTTTCTTAAATCAAAACGTGAGTTCTCACTTTCCCATCATCTCGTAAACAAAAGAAGAGATAAAAGGCAAATAGTTCACAACAAAATGAAAATTTTGGAGTTTATGTACGGAAAAAAAAATTAAAGCAACAAAAAATGTAAGTACAGAAAATTTATTCACACACAACAAATGAACACAAAAGTTTTGTTATCCGAGTTTGGGAAATTCCACTAGTTCAACCCTAATTGCTTGGAATTTTATAAGAAAGAGATTTTTCTACACATGTTTTAAAAAATGGATATGCATGCTTGAAACATGTTAAAGATGCAAATGACTAATGGATCCAAACCATTTAGAGAGAATAACATTAAATTCTCAAGTGAACGTGGTGTGGCTTATTTACCCGAGTCAAACATGCCTTTACTTAGCCCATTTACATAAACATGACCTAATGATCATAGATGATTGTAAAGTGATTTATCTTGCGTAACGAGCTATATTTTTGTAAGGAATTACTTATGGATCGGGAGTCAACACTCGGTCAAAAATCCCCCAGCTCCCCTTTTCCCAACTATTGCAAAACCTGATATATAAAAACTAAAAAGAGTTTACAATCCCTTAAAATTACAAACACTGTTTGGAATTATCACTCTCTACATTTATGCATTGTGCATTTCCATTTTAGTTGTGTACTTTTTTTTCTTTAATCAAAACTTGAGTTTTTAAGTTTCCCTGCATATCGTAAACAAATAAAGAGATAAAAGGTGAAAAGGTCACAACAAAATTAAAATTTTAGAGTTTATGTTTGGAAAAAATTTAAAGCAATAAAAAATGTAAGCAAAGAAAATTTATTCACCCACAACAAATGAACACAAAAGTTTTGTCATCAGAGTTTGGGAAATTTATCTAGTTACACTGTAATAGCTTGGAATTTTATTAGAAAGAGATTTTTCAACACAAGTTTTAAAAAATGGATATGCATGCTTGAAACATGTTAAAGATGCGAATGACTAATGGATCCAAACCTTTTAAAGAGAATAACATTAAATTCTCAAGTGAACGTGTGGTAGGATATTTACCCGAGTCAAACAAGCCATTATTTTCCACATTTACAAAAAGTTGACCTAAAGATCATGGATGATTAAAAAGTGATTTATCATGCGTAACAGGCTATATTTTTGTAAGGAATGACTTATGGATTGGGAGTCAACAATCATTAAAAATCCCTAGCCTCCCCCTTTTCCCGACATTTGCAAAACTTGATATATAAAAACTAAAAAGAGTTTACAATCCCTAAAAATTACAGACACTTTTTGGTATTATCATTCTCTAAATTTGTGCATTGGTATTTTTTTTAAAAATGAAAACTTGAGTTTTCACTTTGCCATCATCTTGTAAATAAAAAAAGAGATAAAAGGCAAACTGATCACAACAAAATGAAAATTTTAGAGTTTATGTATGGAAAAATTTTAAAACAAAAATAAATGTAAGTAAAAAAATTTTATTCACAGAACACAACTGACACACAAATGTTTTGTTATCCAAGTTTGGGAAATTTGCACTAGTTCAACCCTAATATCTTGGAATTTTATAAGAAAGAGATTTTTCTACACATGTTTTAAAAAATGGATATGCATGCTTGAAACATGTTAAAGATGCAAATGACCAATGGATCCAAACTATTTAGAGAGAATAAGACTAAATTCTCAAGAGAACGTGCGGTAGGATATTTACCCGAGTCAAACATGCCTTTATTTTGCCCATTTACATAAACCTGACCTAGCGATCATATATGATTGTCAAGTAATTTATCATGCGTAACGGGCTATGTTTCTATATGGAATTACTTATAAATTGGGAGTCAACACTCGGTCAAAAATCCCCCACCTCCCCCTTTTCCCAACGATTGCAAAACCTGATATATAAAACTAAAAAGAGTTTACAATCGCTAAATATTAAAAACACTATTTGGAATTATCACTCTCTACATTTATGCATTGTACATTTCCATTTTAGATGTGTACTTTTTTTTCTTAAATCAAAACTTGAGTTTTCACTTTCCCTTCATATCATAAACAAATAAAGAGATAAAAGGCGAAAAGATCACAACAAAATTAAAATTTTAGATTTTATGTTTGGAAAAAATTTAAAGCTATAAAAAATGTAAGTAAAGAAAATTTATTCACCCACAACAAATGAACACCAAAGTTTTGTCATCCAAGTTTGGGAAATTCATCTAGTTACACCCTAATAGCTTGGAGTTTTATTAGAAAGAGATTATTCAACACATGTTTTAAAAAATGGATATGCATGCTTGAAACATGTTAAAGATGCAAATGACCCATGGATCCAAACCTTTTAAAGAGAATAACTTTAAATTCTCAAGTGAACGTGTGGTGGGATATTTACCTGAGTCAAACAAGCCATTATTTTGCCCATTTAAAAAAACCTGACCTAACGATCATGGATGATTATAAAGTGATTTATCATCCGTAACGGGCTATACTTTTGTAAGGAATTACTAATGGATTGGGAGTCAACACACGGTTAAAATATCACCGCCTCCCGCTTTTCTCGTTGGTGGCAAAACCTAATATATAAAAACTAAAAAGAGTTTACAATCCCTAAAAATTATAGACACTTTTTGGAATTGTCACTCACTACATTTGTGCATTATGCATTTCCATTTTAGATGTGTACCTTTTTTCCTTAAATCAAAACTTGTGTTTTACTTTCCCATCATCTCGTATACAAAAAAAGATATAAAAGGCAAATAGCTCACAACAAAATGAAAATTTTAGAGGTTAGGCTTGGAAAAAATTTAAAGCAATACAATATGTAAGTAAAGAAAATTTATTCACACCCACAAATGAACACAAAAGGTTTGTTATCAAAGTTTGGGAAACTCCTCTAGTTTAACCCTAATAGCTCGGAATTTTGTAAGAAAGAGATTTTTCTACACAAGTTTTAAAAAATGGATCCGCGCGCTAGAAACATGTTAAAGATTCAAATGACCTATGCATCGAAACCTTTTAAAAAGAATAACTTTAAATTCTAAAGTTAACGTGTGGTGGGTTATTTACCTGAGTCAAACAAGCCATTTTTTTGCCCATTTAAAAAAAGCTTACCTAACAATCATAAATGATTGCAAAGTGATTTATCATGCATAACGGGCTATATATTTTTAAGGAATGACTTATGGATTGGGAGTCAACACTCGGTTAAACAATCGCCTGCCTCTTTACCCGACGATTGCAAAACCTGATATATGAAAACTAAAAAGCGTTTACAATCCCTAAAAATTACAGACACTTTTTGGAATTATCACTCTCAACATTTGGGCATTGAGCATTTCCATTTTAAATGTGTACTTTTTTTTCTTAAATCAAAACTTGAGTTTTCACTTTCCCATCATTTTGTAAACAAAAAATAGAGATAAAAGGCAAATAGATCAGAACAAAATGAAATTTTGGAGTTTATGTATTGAAAAAATTTAAAGCAATAACAAATGTAAGTAAAGAAAATTTATTCACACACCACAAATGAACACAAAAGGTTTGTTATGCAAGTTTTGAAAATTCCACTAGTTCAACCCTTATAGCTTTGAATTTTATGAGAATGAGACTTTTCTACACATGTTTTAAAAAATGGATATGCATGCTTGAAACATGTTGCAGATGCAAATGACCTCTGGATCCAAACCTTTTAAAGAAAATAACATTAAATTCTCAAGTGAACATGCGGTGGGATATTTACCCGAATCAAACAAGCTATTATTTTGCCAAATGTAAGTAAATAAAAATGTTTCACACACCACAAATGAACAAAAAAGTTTTGTTATCAGAGTTTGAGAAATTCCACTAGTTCAAACCTAATAGCTTGGAATTTTAAAAGAAAGAGATTTTTCTACACCTGTTTTAAAAAATGGATATGCATGCTTGAAACATATTAAAGATGCAAATGACCTATCGATCCAAACTAGTTAAAGAGAAAACATTAAATTATCAAGTCAATGTGCGGTGGGATATTTACCAAAGTCAAACAAGCCCTTATTTTGCCCATTTACTAAAAGTTGACCTAACGATCATAGATAATTTTAAAATAATTTATCATGCGTAATGGGCTATATTTTTTTGAGGAATGATTTATGTATTGGTACTCAGCACTACGTTAAAAATCCCCCGCCACCCATTTTTTCTGACGATTGCAAAACCTGATATATAAAAACTAAAAACAATTTAAAATCGCTAAAAATTACAGACACTTTTTGGAATTATCACTATCTACATTTGCGCATTGTGCATCACCATTTTAGATGTGTACTATTTTTCCTTAAATCAAAACTTGAGTTTTCACGTTCCCATCATGTCGTAAAAAAAATTAGAGATAAAAGGCAAATAGACCGTAACAAAATGAAAATTTTAGAGTTTATGTATGGAAAAAATTTAAAGCAATAAAAAATTTAAGTAATGAAATTTATTCACACACCACAAATGAACACAAAAGATTTTTTATCCAAGTTTGGGAAATTCCACTAGTTCAACCCTAATAGCTAGGAATTTTATAAGAAAGAGATTTTTCTAAACAGGTTTTAAAAATGGATATGCATGCTTGAAACCTGTTAAAGATGCAAATGACCTATGGATCCAAATCTTTTAAAGACAATAACATTAAAATCTCAACTGTACGCGCAGTGGGACATTTACCCGAGTCAAACAAGCCATTATTTTGCCCCTTTGCAAAACCTGACCTATCGATCATAGATGATTGTAAAGTGATTTATCATACTTACCGGGCTATATTTTTTAAGGAATGACTTATGGATTGGGAGTCAACACTCGGTTAAAAATCCGCTGCCTCCCCCTTTTTCCCGACGATTGCAAAACCTGATATATAAAAACTAAAATGAGTTTACAAACCCTAAAAATTACAGACACTTTTTATAATTAACACTCCCTTCATTTGTGCATCGTGCATTTCCATTTTAGATTAGTACTTTTTTTTTCATAAATCAAAACTTGAGTTTTCACTTTCCCTTCATCTCATTAACAAAAAAAGAGATACAAGGCAAATAGATCACAACAAAATGAAAATTTTAGAGTTTATGTATAGAAAAAATTTAAAGCAATAACAAATGTATGTCAAGAAAATTTATTCACACACCACAAATGATTACAAAAGTTTTTTATCAAAGTTTGGGAAATTTCACTAGTTCAACCCTAATAGCTTTGAATTTTATAAGAAAGAGACTTTTCTACACATGTTTTAAAAAATGGTTATGCAAGCTTGAAACAAGTTAAAGATGCAAATGACCAATGGATCCAAACCATTTAAAGAGAATAATAATAAATTCTCAAGTGAACGTGTGGTGGGATATTTACCCAAGTCAAACAAGCCATTATTTTGCCCATTTACAAAAAGCAGACCTACCGATCATAGATGATTGTAAAATGATTTATCATGTGTAAAGGGCTATATTTTTGTAAGGAATGACTTATGGATTGGGAGTCGACACTCGGTTAAAAGTCCCCCGCCTCCCCTTTTCCCCACGATTGTAAAACCTGAAGTATAAAAACTAAAAAAAGTTTACAATCCCTAAAAATTACAGATACTTTTTGGAATTATCACTCTCTACATTTTACCATTGTGCATTTCCATTTTATATGTGTACTTTTTTTTCTTAAATCAAAACTTGAGTTTTCACTATCCCATAGTCTCGTAAACATAAAAAGAGATAAAACGCAAATAGATCACAACAAAATGAAAATTTTAGAGTTTATGTAAGGAAAAAATTTAAAGCAATCACAAATGTAAGTAACAAAAATTTATTCATACACCACCAATGAACACAAAAGTTGTGTTATCCGAGTTTGGGACATTCCACTAGTTCAACCCTAATAGCTTGGAATTTTATAAGAAAGAGATTTTTCTACACATGTTTTAAAAAATGGATATGCATGCTTGAAACATGTTAAAGATGCAAATGATATGTGGATAAAAACCTTTTAAAGAGAATAACACTAAATTCTCAAGTGAACATGAGGTAGGATATTTACCCGGGTCAAACAAGGCTTTATTTTGCCCATTTATAAAAAGCTATCTGTTCGATCATAGATGATTGTAAAGTGATTAATCATGTGTAACGGGCTACATTTTTGTAAGGAATGACTTATGGATTGGGTGTCAACACTCGGTTAAAATTCCGCTGCCTCCCCCTTTTCCTGACGATTGCAAAACTTGATATATAAAAACTAAAAATAGTTTACAAACCCTAAAAATTAAAGACACGTTTAGAATTATCACTCTCCAAATTTGTGCATTGTTCATTTCCATTTTAAATGTGTACTTTTTTTTCTTAATTCAAATCTCTAGTTTTCACTTTCGCTTCATCTTGTAAACAAAAAAATAAAGATAAAATTCAAATAGATCACTACAAAATGAAAATTTTAGAGTTTATATACGGAAGAAATTTAAAGCAATAAAAAATGTATGTAAAGAAAATTTATTCACACACCACAAATGAACATAAAAGTCTTGTTATCCGAGTTTGGGAAATTCCATTAGTTCAACCCTAATTGCTTGGAATTTTATAAGAAAGAGTTTTTTCAACACATGTTTTAAAAAATGGATATGGTTGCTTGAAACAAGTTAAAGATGCAAATGTCCCATGGATCCAAACCTTTTAAAGAGAATAACATTAAATTCTCAAGTGAATGTGTTGTGGGATATTTACCCGAGACAAACAAACCATTATTTTATCCATTTACCAAAAGCTAACCTAACGATCATAGATGATTTTAAAGTTATTTATCATGCGTAACGTGCTATATTTTTTTAAGGAATGACTTAAGGATTGGGAGTCAACACTCGGTTAAAAATCCCCCGCCTCCCACTTTTCCCAAGGATTGCAAAACCTAATATATAAAAACTAAAAAGAGTTTACAATCCCTACAAATTACAAACACTTTTTTAAATTATCATTCTCTACATTTGTGCTTTGTGCATTTCCATTTTAGATGTGTACTTTTTTTCTTAAATCAAAACTTGAATTTTCACTTTGCCATCATCTCGTAAACAAAAAAAGAGATAAAAGGCAAATAGATCACAACAAAAAGAAAATTTTAGAGTTTATGTAAGGAAAAAATTTAAAGCAAAAGCAAATGTAAGTGAATAAAATTTATTCACACACCAAAAATGAACACAAAAGTTTTGTTATCCGAGTTTGGAAATTCCACAAGTTCAACCCTAATACCTTGAAATTTTATAAGAAAGAGATTTTTCCACACATGTTTTAAAAATGGATATGCATGCTTGGAACATGTTAAAGATGCAAATGACCAATGGATCCAAACCTTTTAAATAGAATAACATTAAATTCTCAAGTGAACGTGCCATGGGATATTTACCCGAGTCAAACATGGCTTTATTTTGCCCATTTACAAAAAGCACACTTAACGATCATTGATGATTGTAAAGTGATTTATCATGTGTATCATGCGTAACAGGCTATATTTTTGTAAGGGAGTCAACACTCGGTCAAAATTTCCCCACCTCCGCCTTTTCGTGACCATTGCAAAACCTGATATATAAATACTAAAAATAGTTTACAATCCCTAAAAATTACAAACACCGTTTGGAATTATCTCTCTCTACATTTGTGCATTGTGCATTTCCATTTTAGATGTGTACTTATTTTTCTTAAATCAAAACTTGAGTTTTTAGTTTCCCTTCATCCCGTATACAAAAAAAGAGATAAAAGGCAAATAGATCACAACAAAATGAAAATTTTAGATTTTATGTAAGGAAAAAATTTAAAGCAATATCAAATGTAAGTAACGAAAATTTATTCACACACCACAAATGAACACAAAAGGTTTGTTATGCAAGTTTTGGAAATTCCACTAGTTCAACCCTTATAGCTTTGAATTTTATGAGAATGAGACTTTTCTACACATGTTTTAAAAAATGGATATGCATGCTTGAAACATGTTAAAGATGCATTGATCCAAACCTTTTAAAGAAATTAACATTAAATTCTCAAATGAACATGCGGTGGGATATTTACCCGAGTCAAAATAGCTATTATTTTGCCAATTTACAAAAAGCAGACCAAATGACCATAGATGATTGTAAAGTGATTTATCATGCATAATAGGCTATATTTTTTAATGGAATAACTTATGGATTGGGAGTCAACACTCGATAACCCCCCCCCCCCCCCCCCCCCCCCCCCCCCCCCCCCCCCCCACCCACACACACACACACACCCTTTTCCTGATGATTGCAAAACTTGATATATAAAAAATAAAAAGAGTTCACAATCCCAAAAAATTACAGAAATTTTTTCGAATTATCACTCTCTACATTTGTGCGTTCTGCATTTCCATTTTGGATGTGTATTTTTTTTCTTAAATAAAAAATTGAGTTTACACTTTCCCTTCATCTCGTAAAAAAAAAAAAAAAAAGATAAAAGGCAAATTGATCACAACAAAATGAAAGTTTAAGAGTTGATGTGTGGAAAAAATTTAAAGCAATAACAAATGTAAGTAAATAAAATTTTATCACACACCACAAATGAACAAAAAAGTTTTGTTATCAGAGTTTGAGAAATTCCACTAGTTCAAACCTAATAGCTTGAAATTTTAAAAGAAAGAGATTTTTCTACACCTATTTTAAAAAATGGATATGCATGCTTGAAACATATTAAAGATGCAAATGACCTATGGATCCAAACCTTTAAAGAGAAAACATTAAATTATCAAGTCAATGTGTGGTGGGATATTTACCAAAGTCAAAGAAGCCATTATTTTGCCCATTTACTAAAAGCTGAGCTAATGATCATAGATGATTTTAAAGTTATTCACAATGCATAACGTGCTATATTTTTTTAAGGAATGACTTATGGATTGGGAGTCAACACTCGGTTAAAAATCCTCCGCATCCCCCTTTTCCCAAGGATTGCAAAACCTGATATATAAAAACTAAAAAGAGTTTACAATCCCTAAAAATTACAAACACGTTTTTAAATTATCATTCTCTACATTTGTGCTTTGTGCATTTCCATTTTAGATGTGTACTTTTTTTGTTAAATCAAAACTTGAATTTTCACTTTGCCATCATCTTGTAAACAAAAAAAGAGATAAAAGGCAAATAGATCACAACAAAAAGAAAATTTTAGAGTGTATGTAAGGAAAAAATTTAAAGCAAAAACAAATGTAAGTAAAGAAAATTTATTCACACACCAAAAATGAACACAAAAGTTTTGTTATCCGAGTTTGGGAAATTCCACAAGTTTAACCCTTGGAATTTTATAAGAAAGAGATTTTTCCACACATGTTTTAAAAATGGATATGCATGCTTGGAACATGTTAAAGATGCAAATGACCAATGGATCCAAACCTTTTAAATAGAATAACATTAAATTCTCAAGTGAACGTGCCATGGGATATTTACCCGAGTCAAACATGGCTATATTTTGCCCATTTACAAAAAGCAGACCTAACGATCATTGATGATTGTAAAGTGATTTATAATGCGTATCATGCGTAACAGGCTATATTTTTGTAAGGAATTACTTATGGATTGGGAGTCAACACTCGGTCAAAATTTCCCCACCTCACCCTTTTCGCGACGATTGCAAAACCTGATATATAAATACTAAAAAGATTTTACAATCCTTACAAATTACAAACACTGTTTTGAATTATCTCTCTCTACATTTGTGCATTGTGCATTTCCATTTTAGATGTGTACTTATTTTTCTTAAATCAAAACTTGAGTTTTTAGTTTCCCTTCATCTCGTATACAAAAAAAGATATAGAAGGCAAATAGATCACAACAAAATGAAAATTTTAGAGTTTATGTAAGGAAAAAATTTAAAGCAATATCTAATGTAAGTAACGAAAATTTATTCACACACCACAAATGAACAGAAAAGGTTTGTTTTGCAAGTTTTGAAATTCCACTAGTTCAACCCTTATAGCTTTGAATTTTATGAGAATGAGACTTTTCTACGCATGTTTTAAAAAATGGATATGCATGCTTGAGACATGTTAAAGATGCAAATGACCTCTGGATCCAAACCTTTTGAAGAAAATAACATTAAATTCTCAAGTGAACATGCGGTGGGATATTTACCCGAGTCAAACAAGCTATTATTATGCCAATTTAAAAAAAGCAGACCAAATGACCATAGATGATTGTAAAGTGATTTATCATGCATAATAGGCTATATTTTTTAATGGAATAACTTATGGATTGGGAGTCAACACTCGATAACCCCCCCCCCCCCCCCCCCCCCCCCCCCCCACGCACACACACACACACCCTTTTCCTGATGATTGCAAAACTTGATATATAAAAAATAAAAAGAGTTTACAATCCCCAAAAATTACAGAAAATTTTTCGAATTATCACTCTCTACATTTGTGCGTTGTGCATTTCCATTTTAGATGTGTACTTTTTTTTCTTAAATCAAAAATTGAGTTTACACTTTCCCTTCATCTCGTAAAAAAAAAAAAGAGATAAAAGGCAAATTGATCACAACGAAATGAAAGTTTAAGAGTTGATGTGTGGAAAAAATTTAAAGCAATAACAAATTTAAGTAAATAAAATTTATTCACACACCACAAATGAACGAAAAAGTTTTGTTATCAGAGTTTGAGCAATTCCACTAGTTCAAACCTAATAGCTTGGAATTTTAAAAGAAAGAGATTTTTCTACACCTGTTTTAAAAAATGGATATGCATGCTTGAAACATTTTAAAGATGCAAATGACCTATGGATCCAAACCAGTTAAAGAGAAAACATTAAATTATCAAGTCAATGTGCGGTGGGATATTTACCATAGTCAAACAAGCCCTTATTTTGCCCATTTACTAAAAGCTGACCTAACGATCATAGATGATTTTAAAATAATTTATCATGTGTAACGGGCTATATTTTTGAGGAATGATTTATGTATTGGTACTCAGCACTACGTTAAAAATCCCCCGCCACCCATTTTTTCTGATGATTGCAAAACCTGATATATAAAAAATAAATAGAGTTTAAAATCGCTAAAAATTACAGACACTTTTGGAATTATCAATCTCTACATTTGTGCATTGTGCATCACCATTTTAGATGTGTACTATTTTTCCTTAAATCAAAACTTGAGTTTTCACGTTCCCTTCTTCTCGAAAAAAAAATTAGAGATAAAAGGCAAATAGACCGTAACAAAATGAAAATTTTAGAGTTTATGTATGGAAAAAATTTAAAGCAATAAAAAATTTAAGTAATGAAATTTATTCACACACCACAAATGAACACAAAAGATTTTTTATCCAAGTTTGGGAATTTTATAAGAAAGAGATTTTTCTAAACAGGTTTTAAGAATGGATATGCATGCTTGAAACCTGTTAAAGATGCAAATGACCTATGGATCCAAATCTTTTAAAGACAATAACATTAAAATCTCAACTGTACGCGCAGTGGGACATTTACCCGAGTCAAACAAGCCATTATTTTGCCCCTTTACAAAACCTGACCTATCGATCATAGATGATTGTAAAGTGATTTATCATACTTACCGGGCAATATTTTTTTAAGGAATGACTTATGGATTGGGAGTCAAAACTCGGTTAAAAATCCGCTGCCTCCCCCTTTTTCCCGACGATTGCAAAACCTGATATATAAAAACTAAAATGAGTTTACAAACCCTAAAAATTACAGACACTTTTTATAATTAACACTCCCTTCATTTGTGCATCGTGCATTTCCATTTTAGATTAGTACTTTTTTTTTCATAAATCAAAACTTGAGTTTTCACTTTCCCTTCATCTCGTTAACAAAAAAAGAGATACAAGGCAAATAGATCACAACAAAATGAAAATTTTAGAGTATATGTATAGAAAAATTTTAAAGCAATAACAAATGTAAGTCACGAAAATTTATTCACACACCACAAATGATTACAAAAGTTTGTTATCAAAGTTTGGCAAATTTCACTAGTTCAACCCTAATAGCTTTGACTTTTATAAGAAAGAGACTTTTCTACACATATTTTAAAAAATGGTTATGCAAGCTTGAAACATGTTAAAGATGCAAATGACCAATGGATCCAAACCATTTAAAGAGAATAACATTAAATTCTCAAGTGAGCGTGTGGTGGGATATTTACCCGAGTCAAACAAGCCATTATTTTGCCCATTTACAAAAAGCTGACCTACCGATCATAGATGATTGTAAATAGATTTATCATGCGTAAAGGGCTATATTTTTGTAAGGAATGACTTATGGATTGGGATTCAACACTCGGTTAAAAGTCCCCCGCCTCCCCTTTTCCCGACGATTGGAAAACCTGAATTATAAAAACTAAAAAGAGTTTACAATCCCTAAAAATTACAGATACTTTTTGGAATTATTACTCTCTACATTTTTCCGTTGTGCATTTCCATTTTATATCTGTACTTTTTTTTCTTAAATCAAAACTTGAGTTTTCACTATCCCATAGTCTCGTAAACATAAAAAGAGATAAAACGCAAATAGATCACAACAAAATAAAAATTTTAGAGTTTATGTAAGGAAAAAATTTAAAGCAATCACAAATGTAAGTAACAAAAATTTATTCATACACCACCAATGAACACAAAAGTTGTGTTATCCGAGTTTGGGACATTCCACTAGTTCAACCCTAATAACTTGGAATTTTATAAGAAAGAGATTTTTCTGCACATGTTTTAAAAAATGGATATGCATGCTTGAAACATGTTAAAGATGCAAATGATATAAGGATAAAAACCTTTTAAAGAGAATAACATTAAATTCTCAAGTGAACATGAGGTGGGATATTTACCCGGGTCAAACAAGCCTTTATTTTGCCCATTTACAAAAAGCTATCTTTACGATCATAGATGATTGTAAAGTGATTAATCATATGTAAAGGGCTATATTTTTGTAAGGAATGACTTATGGATTGGGTGTCAACACTCGATTAAAATTTCGCCGCCTCCCCCTTTTCCTGACGATTGCAAAACCTGATATATAAAAACTAAAAATAGTTTACAAACCCTAAAAATTAAAGACACGTTTGGAAGTATCACTCTCTACATTTGTGCATTGTTCATTTCCGTTTTAAATGTGTACTTTTTTTTCTTAATTCAAATCTTGATTTTTCACTTTCGCTTCATCTTGTAAACAAAAAAAAAAAAAAGATAAAAGTCAAATAGATCACTACAAAATGAAAATTTTAGAGTTTATATACGAAAGAAATTTAAAGCAATAAAAAATGTAAGTAAAGAAAATTTATTCACACACCACAAATGAACATAAATAAAAGTCTTGTTATCTGAGTTTGGGAAATTCCATTAGTTCAACCCTAATTGCTTGGAATTTTACAAGAAAGAGTTTTTTCAACACATGTTTTAAAAAATGGATAAGCTTGCTTGAAACAAGTTAAAGATGCAAATGTCCTATGGATCCAAACCTTTTACAGAGAATAACATTAAATTCTCAAGTGAATGTGCGGTGGGATATTTACCAGAGACAAACAAGCCATTATTTTATCCATTTACGAAAAGCTGATCGATCATAGATGATTTTAAAGTTATTTATCATGCGTAACGTGCTATATTTTTGTAAGCAATGACTTATGGATTGGGAGTCAACACTCGGTTAAAAATCCCCCGCCTCCCCTTTTATCAAGGATTGCAAAACCAGATATATAAAAACTAAAAAGAGTTTACAATCCCTACAAATTACAAACACTTTTTTAAATTATCATTCTCTACATTTGTGCTTTGTGCATTTCCATTTTAGATGTGTACTGTTTTTCTTAAATCAAAACTTGAATTTTCACTTTGCCATCATCTCGTAAACAAAAAAAGAGATAAAAGGCAAATAGATCACAACAAAAAGAAAATTTTAGAGTTTATGTAAGGAAAAAATTTAAAGCAAAAAAAAATGTAAGTAAAGAAAATTTATTCACACACCAAAAATGAACACAAAAGTTTTGTTATCCGAGTTTGGGAAATTCCGCAAGTTCAACCCTAATAGCTTGGAATTTTATAAGAAAGAGATTTTTCCACACATGTTTTAAAAATGGATATGCAAGCTTGGAACATGTTAAAGATTCAAATGACCAATGGATCCAAACCTTTTAAAAAGAATAACATTAAATTCTCAAGTGAACGTGCCATGGGATATTTACCCGAGTCAAACATGCCTTTATTTTGCCCATTTACAAAAAGCAGACCTAACGATCATTGATGATTGTAAAGTGATTTATCATGCGTATCATACGTAACAGGCTATATTTTTGTAAGGAATTACTTTTGGATTGGAAGTCAACACTCGGTCAAAATTTCCCCACCTCCCCCTTTTCACGACGATTGCAAAACCTGAAATATAAATACTAAAAAGAGTTTACAATCCCTAAAAATTATAAACACTGTTTGGAATTATCACTCTCTACATTTGTGCATTGTGCATTTCCATTTTAGATGTGTACTTATTTTTCTTAAATCAAAACTTGATTTTTTAGTTTCCCTTCATCTCATATACAAAAAATGAGATAAAAGGCAAATAGATCACAACATAATGAAAATTTTAGAGTTTATGTAAGGAAAAAATTTAAAGCAATATCAAATGTAAGTAACAAAAAATTATTCACACACCACAAATGAACACAAAAGATTTTTTATGCAAGTTTTGGAAATTCCACTAGTTCAACCCTTATAGCTTTGAATTTTATAAGAATGAGACTTTTCTACACATGTTTTAAAAAATGGATATGCATGCTTGAAACATGTTAAAGATGCAAATGACCTCTGGATCCAAACCTTTTATAGAAAATAATATTAAATTCTCAAGTGAACATGCGGTGGGATATTTACCCGAGTCAAACAAGCCATTATTTTGCCAATTTACAAAAAGCAGACCTAATGACCATCGATGCTTGTAAAGTGATTTATCATGCATAATAGGCTATATTTTTTAATGGAATAACTTATGCATTGGGAGTCAACACTCGATAACCCCCCCCCTCCCACTCCCCCTTTTCCTGATGATTGTAAAACTTGATATATAAAAAATAAAAGTGTTTACAATCCCAAAAAATTATAGACAATTTTTTGAATTATCACTCTCTACATTTGTGCGTTGTGCATTTCCATTTTAGATGTGTACTTTTTTTTCTTAAATCAAAAATTGAGTTTACACTTTCCCTTCATCTCGTAAAAAAAAAAAAGAGATAAAAGGCAAATTGATCACAACAAAATGAAAGTTTAAGAGTTGATGTATGGAAAAAATTTAAAGCAATAACAAATGTGGGTAAATAAAATTTATTCACACACCACAAATGAACAAAAAAGTTTAGTTATCAAAGTTCGAGAAATTCCACTAGTTTAAACCTAATAGCTGGGAATTTTAAAAGAAAGAGATTTTTCTACACCTGTTTTAAAAAATGGATATGCATGCTTGAAACATATTAAAGATGCAAATGACTATGGATCCAAACTAGTTAAAGAGAAAACATTAAATTATCAAGTCAATGTGCAGTGGGATATTTACGAGAGTGAAACAAGCCCTTATTTTGCCCATTTACTAAAAGCTGACCTAACGATCATAGATAATTTTAAAATAATTTATCATGCGTAAAAGGCTATATTTTTGTGAGGAATGATTTATGTATTGGTACTCTGCACTATGCTAAAAATCACCCGCCACCCATTTTTTCTGACGATTGCAAAACTCGATATATAAAAACTAAAAAGAGTTTACAATCCCTAAAAATTATAAACACTTTTTGGAATTATCACTCTCTACATTTGCGCATTGTGCATCACCATTTTAGATGTGTACTATTTTTTCTTAAATCAAAACTTGAGTTTTCACGTTCCCTTCATCTCGTAAAAAAAATTAGAGATAGAAGGCAAATAGACCGCAACAAAATGAAAATTTTAGATTTTATGTATGGAACAAATTTAAAGAAATAAAAAATTTAAGTAATAAAATTTATTCACACACCACAAATGAGCACTAATGATTTTTTATCCAAGTTTGGGAAATTCCACTAGTTCAACCCTAATAGCTAGGAATTTTATAAGAAAGAGATTTTTCTACACAGGTTTTAAAAATGGATATGCATGCTTGAAACCTGTTAAAGATGCAAATGACCTATGGATCCAAATCTTTTAAAGACAATAACATTAAAATCTCATGTGTACGCATAGTGGGATATTTACCCAAGTCAAACAAGCCATTATTTTGCCCTTTTACAAAACCTAACCTATCGATCATAGATGATTGTAAAGTGATTTATCATACTTACCGGGCTATATTTTTGTAAGGAATGACTTATGGATTGGGAGTCAACACTCGGTTAAAAATCCGCTGCCTCCTCCTTTTTCCCATTGATTGCAAAACCTGATATATAAAAACTAAAATGAGTTTACAATCCCTAAAAAATACAGACACTTTTTGTAATTAACACTCCCTTCATTTGTGCATCGTGCATTTCCATTTTAGATGTGTACTTTTTTTTCATAAATCAAAACTTGAGTTTTCACTTTCCCTTCATCTCGTTAAAAAAAAAAAGAGATAAAAGGCAAATAGATCACAACAAAATGAAAATTTTAGAGTATATGTATAGAAAAAATTTAAAGCAATAACAAATGTAAGTCAAGAAAATTTAGTCACACACCACAAATGATTACAAAAGTTTGTTATCAAAGTTTGGGAAATTTCACTAGTTCAACCCTAATAGCATTGAATTTTATAAGAAAGAGACTTTTCTACACATGTTTTAAAAAATGGATATGCATACTTGGAACATGTTAAATATGCACATGACCTATGGATCCAATCCTTTTAAAGAGAATAACATTAAATTCTCAAGTAAACGTGCAGTGGGATATTTACTCGAGTCAAACAAGCCAATATATAGCCCATTTACAAAAGGATGACCTAACGATCATAGATGATTGTAAAGAGATTTATCATGCGTAACGGGCTATATTTTTGTAAGGACTTATGGATTTGGAGTCAACAGTCAATTAAAAATCTATGGCCTCCTCCTTTTCCCGATGATTGTAAAACCTGATATATAAAAACTTAAAAGAGTCTACAATCCCTAAACATTACAGAAACTTTTTGGAATTATCACTCTCTGCATTTGTGCGTTGTGCATGTCCATTTTAGATATGTACTTTTTTTTCTTAATCAAAACTTGAGTTTTCACTTTCCCTTCATCTCGTAAACAAAAACAGAGATAAAAGGCAAATAGATCACAACAAAATGAAAATTTTAGAGTTTATGTGTGGAAAATTTTTTGAAGCAATAAATAATGTAAGTAAAGAAAATTTATTCACATTCCACAAATGAACACAAAATCTTTGTTGTTATAGTTTTGGAAATTCCACTACTTCAACCCTAATAGCTTGGAATTTTATAAGAAAGAGATTTTTCTACACATGTTTTAAAAAATGGAAATGCATGTTTGAAACATGTTAAAGATGGAACAAACCGATGGATCCAAACCATTTAAAAAGAATAACATTAAATTATCATGTGAACGTGCGGTGGGATATTTACAGGAGACTAACAAGCCTTTATTATGCCCATTTACAAAAGGCTGACCTAACTATCATAGATGATTGTAAAGTGATTTATTATGTGAAACAGGCTATATTTTTATAAGGAATGACCTATGGATTGAGAGTAAACACTCGGTTAAAATTCCCCTGCCTTCCCCTTTTCCCGACGATTGCAAAACCTGATTTTCAAAAACTAAAATGAGTTTACAATCCCTAAAAATTATAGACACTTTTTGAAATTATCACTCTCTACATTTCTGCGTTGTGCACTTCCATTTTAGATGTGTACTTTTTTTTCTTAAATCAAAACTTGAGTTTTCACTTTACCTTCATCTCGTATACAAAAAAAAAGATTAAAGGCAAATAAATTACTAAAAAATGAAAATTTTAGAGTTTATGTATGGAAAAAATTTTAACCAATGACAAATGTGAGTAAAGAAAATTTATTCACACACCACAAATGAACACAAAAGTTTTTTTATCCAAGTTTGGGAAATTCCACTAGTTCAACCCTTATAGCTTGGAATTTTATAAGAAAGAGACTTTTCTACACATGTTTTAAAAAATGTATACGCATGCTTGAAACGTGTTAAAGATGCAAATGACCTACGGATCCAAACCTTTTAATGAGAATAACATTAAATTCTCTAGTGAACGTGCGGTGGGATATTTACCCAAGTCAAATAGCCATTATTTTGCCCATTTACAAAAAGTAGACCTAACGATTGTAGATGATTGTAAAGTGATTTATCATGCATAACGGACTATTTTTTTTAATGGAATGACTTATAGATTTGGACTCAACACTCAAATAAAAATCCCCTGCCTCCCCCCTTTCCCGACAATTGCAAAACCTGATATATAAAAACAAAAAAGAGTTTACAATCCCTAAATATTATAGACCCTATTTCAAATTATCACACTCTACATTTGTGCATTGTGCATTTCCATTTTAGATGTGTACTTTTTTTTCTCAAATCAAAAATTGAGTTTTCACTTTTCCTTCATCCCATAAGCTAAAAAAGAGATAAAAGACCAATAGATCACAACAAAACGAAAATTTTAGAGTTTCTGTATAGAAAAAATTTAAAGCTATAAAAAAATGTAAGTGAAGAAAATTTATTCACACACCACAAATGAACACAAAAGTTTTGTTATCCATGTTTGGGAAATTCCACTAGTTCAACCCTAATAACTAGGAATTTTATAAGAAAGAGATTTTTCTACACATGTTTTAAAAAATGGATATGCATGCTTGAAACCTATTAAAGATGCAAATGACCAATGGATCCTAAACTTTGAGAATAACAATAAAATATCAAGTGTACTTGCAGTAGGATATTTACCCGAGTCAAACAAGCCATTTTTTTGCCCATTTACAAAATCCTGGCCTTCTAATCATAGATAATGTAAAGTGATTTATCATAAGTAATGGGCTATATTTTTGTAACGAATGACTTATGGATTGGGAGTCAACACTCAGTTAAAAATCCATTGCCTCCCCCTTTTCCCGACGATTGTAAAACCATATATATAAAAACTAAAATAAGTTTACAATCCCTAAAAATTACAGACAATTTTTGGAATTATCACACTCTACATTTGTGCATCGTGCATTTCCATTTTAGATGTGTACTTTTTTTTCATAAATCAAAACTTGAGTTTTCACTTTCCCTTCATCTCCTAAACAAAAAAAGAGATAAAAGGCAAATAGATCACAAAAAAATGAAATTTTCGAGTTTATGTATGGAAAAAATTTAAAGCAACAACAAATTTAAGTAAATTTTTTTTTTCACACACCACAAATGATTGCAAAAGTTTTCTTATCCAAGTTTGGGAAATTGCACTAGTTCAACCCTAATAGCTTTGAATTTTATAAGAAAGAGACTTTTCTACACATGTTTTAAAAAATGGATATGCATGCTTGAAACATGTTAAAGATGAAAATGACCTATGGATCCAAACCATTTAAAGAGAATAACATTAAATTCTCAAGTGACCGTGCGGTGGATATTTACTCGAGCCAAACTAGCCATTATTTTGCCCATTTACAAAAGGCTGACCTAACGATCATAGATGATTGTAAAGGGATTTATCATGCGTAATGGGCTATATTTTTCTAAGGAATGACTTATGGATATGGAGTCAACAGTTAGTTAAAAATCCCTCGCCTCCTCCTTTTCCCGACGATTGCAAAACCTGATATATAAAAACCAAAAAGTGTTTGCAAAATCTAAAAATTACAGACACTTTTTGGAATTATCACTCTCTACATTTGTGTGTTGTGCATGTTTATTTTAGATGTTTAATTTTTTTTCTTAAATCAAAACTTGAGTTCTCACTTTCCCTTCATCTCGTAAACAAAAAAAGAGATAAAAGGAATATTGATCACAACAAAATGAAAATTTTAGAGTTTATGTATGGAAAAAATTTAAAGCAATAAAAAAAGTAACAAAAGAAAATTTATTGGCACACCACAAATGAACACAAAAGTTTTGTTATCCAAGTTTGGGAAATTCCTCTAAATCAACCCTAATAGCTCGGAATTTTATAAGAAAGAGATTTTTCAACACATGTTTTAAAAAATGGATATGCATTCTTGAAACATGTTAAACATGCAAATGACCTATGGATCCAAACCTTTTAAAGTGAATAACATTAAATTCTCTAGTTAACTTGCGGTGGGATATTTACCCGAGTCAAATCAGCCATTATTATGCCCATTTACCAAAAGTTGACCTACCGATTGTAGGTGATTGTAAAGTGATTTATCATTCTTAAAGGGCTATATTTTTTTAAGGAATGACTTATGGATTGGGAGTCAACAGTCAGTTAAAAATCCCCTGCCTCCCACTTTTTTCGACGATTGCAAAACCTGATATATAAAAATTAAAAAGAGTTTACAATCCCTAAAAATTACGGACACTTTTATGAATTATCTCTCTCTACATTTGTGCATTGTGCATTTCCCTTTTAGATGTATACTTTTTTCTTAAATCAAAACTTGAGTTTTCACTTTCCCTTCATCTCGTAAACAAAAAAAGAGATAAAAGGCAAATTGATCACAACAAAATGAAAATTTTAGAGTTCATGTATGGAAAAAATTTAAAGCAATAAAAAATTTAAGAAAAGAAAATTTATTCACAGACGACAAATGAACACAAAAGGTTTGTTATCCAAGTTCGGGAAATTCCTCTAGTTCAACCCTAATAACTCGGAATTTTATAAGATAGAGATTTTTCTACACATGTTTTGAAAAATGGATATGAATTTTTGAAATGTTAAAAATGCAAATGACCTATGGATCCGAACCTTTTAAAGTGAATAACCTTAAATTCTCTAGTGAACTTTCGGTGAGATATTTACTCGAGTCAAATAAGCCATTATTCTGCCCATTTACAAAAAGTTGACCTAACGATCGTAGATGATTGTAAAGTGATTTATCATGCTTAAAGGGCTATATTTTTGTAAGGAATGACTTATGGATTGGGAGTCAACACTCAGTTAAAAATCCCTTGCCTCACACTTTTCCCGATGATAGCAAAACCAGATATATAAAAATTAAAAAGAATTTACAATCCCTAAAAATTACGGACACTTCTACGAATTATCTCTCTGTACATTTGTGCATTGTGCATTTCCCTTTCAGAGGTATACTTTTTTCTAAAATCAAAACTTGAGTTTTCACTTTCCCTTCATCTCGTAAACAAAAAAAAAAAGATTAGAGGCATATTGATCACAACAAAATGAAAATTTTAGATTTTATGTATGGAAAAAATTTAAAGCAATAAAAAATGTAAGAAAAGAAAATTTATTGACACACCACAAGTTTTGTTATCCAAGTTTGGGTAATTCCTCTAGTTCAACCCTAATAGCTCGGAATTTTATAAGAAAGAGATTTTTCTACATATTTTTTAAAAAATAGATATGCATTCTTGAAATATGTTAAACAAGCAAATGACCTCTAGATCCAAACCTTTTAAATTGAATAACATTAAATTCTCTAGTGCGCATGCGGTGGGATATTTATCCGAGTCAAATAAGCCATTATTCTACCCATTTACAAAAAGTTGACCTAACGATCGTAGATGATTGTAAATTGATTTATCATGCTTAAAGGGCTACATTTTTGTAAGGAATGACTTATCAATTGGGCATCAACACTCAGTTAAAAATCCCCTACCTCCCAGTTTTCCCGACGATTGCAAAACCTGATATATAAAAATTAAAAAGAGTTTACAATCCCAAAAAATTAGGGACACTTTTATGAATTATCTCTCTCTACATTTGTGCATTGTGCATTTCCCTTTTAGATTTATACTTTTTTCTTCAATCAAAACTTGAGTTTTCACTTTCCCTCCATCTCGTAAACAAAAAAAGACATAAAAGGCAAATTGATCACAAAAAAATGAAAATTTTAGAGTTTGTGTATGGAAATAATTTAAAGCAATAAAAAATGTAAGAAAATAAAATTTATTGACACACCACAAATGAACCCAAAAGTTTTGTTATCCAAGTTTGGGAAATTCCTCTAGTTCAACCCTAATAGCTCGGAATTTTATAAGAAAGATATTTTTCTTCACATGTTTTAAAAAATGGATATGCATTCTTGAAACATGTTAAACATGAAAATGACCTATGGATCCAAACCTTTTAAAGTGAATAACATTAAATTCTCTAGTGAACTTGCGGTGGGATATTTACCCTAGTCAAATAAGCCATTATTCTGCCCATTTACAAAAAGTTGACCCAACGATTGTAGATGATTGTAAAGTGATTTATCTTGCTTAAAGGGCTATATTTTTGTAAGGAATGACTTATGGATTGGGTGTCAACACTCAGTTAAAAAACCCATGCCTCCCACTTTTCCACGATTGCAAAACCTGATATTTAAAAAATAAAAAGAGTTTACGATCCTAAAAATTACGGACACTTTTATGAATTATCACTCTCTACATTTGTGCATTGTGCATTTCCCTTTTAGATTTACACTTTTTTCTTCAATCAAAACTTGAGTTTTCAGTTTTCCTTCATCTCGTAAACAAAAAAAGAGATAAAACGCACAAAGATCACAACAAAATGAAAATTTTAGAGTTTATGTATGGAAAAAATTTAAAGCTATAAAAAATGTAAGAAAAGAAAATTTATTGACACACCACAAATGAACACGAAAGTTTTGTCATCCAAGTTTGGGAAATTCCTCTAGTTCAACCCTAATAGCTCGGAATTTTATAAGAAAGAGATTTTTCTTCACATGTTTTAAAAAATGGATATGCATTCTTGAAACATGTTAAACATGCAAATGACCTTTGGATCCAAACCTTTTAAAGTGAATAACATTAAATTGTCTAGTGAACTTGTGGTGAGATATTTACCCGAATCAAATAAGCCATTATTCTGCCCATTTAAAAAAAGTTGACCCAACGATCGTAGATAATTGTAAAGTGATTTATCATGCTTAAAGGGCTATATTTTTGTAAGGAATGACTTATGGATTCGGTGTCAACACTCAGTTAAAAAACCCATGCCTCCCACTTTTCCCGACGATTGCAAAACCTGATATTTAAAAATTAAAAAGAGTTTACAATCCCTAAAAATTATGGACACTTTTATGAATTATCTCTCTCTAAATTTGTGCATTGTGCATTTCCCTTTTAGATGTATACTTTTTTCTTAAATCAAAACTTGAGTTTTCACTTTCTCTTCATCTTGTAAACAAAAAAAGAGATAAAAGGCAAATTGATCACAACAAAATGAAAATTTTAGAGTATATGTATGGAAAAAATTTAAAGCAATAAAAAATGTAAGAAAAGAAAATTTATTGACACACAACAAATGAATACAAAAGTTTTGTTATCCAAGTTTGGGAAATTCCTCTAGTTCAACCCTAATAGCTCGGAATTTTATAAGAAAGATATTTTTCTACACATGTTTTAAAAAATGGATATGCATTCTTGAAACATGTTAAACATGCAAATGACCTATGGATCCAAACCTTTTAAAGTGAATAACATTAAATTCTCTAGTGAACTTGCGGTGAGATATTTACCCGAGTCAAATAAGCCATTATTCTGCCCATTTACAAAAAGTTGACCTAACAAACGTTGATGATTGTAAAGTGATTTATCAGGCGCAAAAGGCTATATTTTTGAAAGGATTGACTTATGGATTGGGATTCAACACTCAGTTAAAAATACTCTGCCTCCCTCTTTTCTCGACAATTGCAAAACCTGATATATAAAAACTAGAAAGAGTTTACAATCCCTAAAATTTACAGACACTTTTATGAATTATCTCTCTCTACATGAGTGCATTGGGCTTTTCCATTTTAGATGCATACTTTTTTCTTAAATCAAAACTTGAGTTTTTAGTTTCCCTTCATCCTGTAAACAGAAAAAGAAATAAAAGGCAAATACATCACAACAAATTGAAAATTTTAGAGTTTATGTAAGGAAAATATTTAAAGCAATAACAAATATAAGTAAAGAAAATTTATCCACACACCACAAATGAGCACAAAATTTTTTTTATCCAAGTTTAGGAAATCCCTCTTGTTCAACGCTCGGTATTTTTTAAGAAAGACATTTTCCTACACATGTTTTAAATAATCGATATGAATGCTTGAAACAAGTTAAAGATACAAATGACCTATCGATCCAAACCTTTTAAAGAGAATAACAGTAAATACTCAAGTGAACGTGCGGTGGGATATTTACCTGAGTCAAACAAGCCATTATTTTGCCCATTTACAAAAAGCCGACCAAACGATCATAGATGATTGTAAAGTGATTTATCATGTGCGTAACAGGCTACATTTTTGTAAGGAATGACTTATGGATTGGGAGTCAACACTAAGTCAAAAATTCCACGCCTCCCCCTTTTCCCGACGATTGCAAATCCTGATATATAAAAACTAAAAAGAGTTTACAATTCCCAAAAATTACAGACACTTTTTGGAATTATCTCTCTCTACATTTGTGCATTGTGCATTTCCATTTTAGATGTATACTTTATTCTTAAATCAAAACTTGAGTTTTTACTTTCCCTTCATCTCGTAAAAAAAAAAAGAGATAAAAGGCAAATACATCACAACAAATTGAAAATTTTAGAGTTTATGTAAAGAAAATATTTAGCGCAATAAAAAATAAATGTAAATAAAATTTTTGCACACACCACATATGAGCACAAAAGTTTTTTTATCAAAGTTTGGCAAATTCCACTTGTTCAACGCTCAAAATTTTTTAAGAAAGAGATTTTTCTACACTTGTTTTAAATAATCGATATGCATACTTGAAACATGTAAAAGATGCAGATGACCTATGGATCCAAACCTTTTAAATGGAATAACATTAAATTCTCAAGTGAACGTGCAATGGCATATTTACCTTAGTCAAATAAGCCATTATTTTGCGCATTTATAAAAAGCTGACCTAACGATCATAGATGATTGTAAAGTGATTTATCATATGTGTAACAGGCTACATTTTTGGAAGGAATGACTTATGTATTGGGAGTCAAGACTAAGTTAAAAATCCCCTGCCTCCCCCTTTTCCCAAAGATTGCAAAACCGGATATATAAAAACTAACAAGAGTTTAAAATCCATAAAAATTACCGAGACTTTTTGGAATTATCTCTCTCTACATTTGTGCATTGTGCATTTCCATTTTCGATGTATATTTTTTTCTTAAGTCAAAAACTGGAGTTTTCCCATTCCCTTCATCTCACTAAACAAAAAACGAGATAAAAAGCAAATAGATCACAACAAAATGAAAATTTTAGATATTATGTATGGAAAAAATTTAAACGAATAACAAATATAAGTAAAGAAAATTTATTCACACACCACTATAGAACACAAAAGTTTTGTTATCCAAGTTTGGGAAAAACCATTAGTTTAACCTTAATAACTCAAAAATTTTTAAGAAAGAGATTTTTCTACACACATTTTAAAAAATGGATATGCATGCTTGAAACATGTTAAGGATGCAAATGACCTATGGTTCCAAACCTTTCAAAGAGAATAACATCAAATTCTCAAGTGAACGTGCAGTGGGATATTTACCAGAGTCGAACAAGCCATGATTTTGCCTATTTACAAAAAGTTGACCAAACGATCATAGATGATTGTAAAGTGATGTATCATGCGTAACGGGCCATATTTTTGGAAGGAATGACTTATGGATTGGGAGTCAACACACAAGTAAAAAACCCTGCCTCCCCCTTTTCCCGACGATTGCAAAACCTGATATATAAATACTAAAAAGATTTTACAATCCCTAAAAATTACAGACACTTTTTTGAATTATGTCTCTCTACATTTGTGCATTGTGCATTTCCATTATAGATGTATACTTTTTTCTTAAATCAAAACTTGAGTTTTCAATTTCCCTTCATCTCATAGACAAAAAAAGAGATAAAAGGCAAATATATCACAATAAAATGAAATTTTAGAGTTTATGTATGGAAAAAATTTAAAGTAATAACAAATGTAGGCAAAGAAAATTTCTTCACACACCACAAATGAACACAAAAGTTTTGTTATCCAAGTTTGGGAAATTCCACTAGTTCAATGCTCGGAATTTTATAAGAAAGAGATTTTCTACACATCTTTTAAAAAATGGATATGCATGCTTGAAACTTGTTAAAGATTCAAATGACCTATCGATCCAAACCTTTTATAGAGAATAAACTTAAATTCTCAGGTGAACGTACGGTGGGATATTTACCCGAGTCAAACAAGCCATTATTTGTCCAATTTACAAAAAGCAACGATTATAGATGACTGTAAAGTGATTTATCCTGTGCAACGGGCTATATTTTTTAAAGGAATAACTTATTGATTGGGAGTCAACACTAAGTTAAAAATCCCCCGCCAGCCTCTTTTCACGACGATTACAAAACCTGATATATAAAACCTACAAAGAGTTTACAATTTCTTAAAATTACTGACACTTTTTGGAATTATCTCTCTCTACATTTGTGAATTGTGCATTTCCATTATAGATGTATACTTTTTTCTTAAATCAAAACTTGAGTTTTCACTTTCCCTTCATCTCATAAACAAAAAAAGAGATAAAAGGCAAATATATCACAACAAAATGAAATTTTAGAGTTTATTTATGGAAAAAATTTAAAGTAATAACAAATGTAAGCAAAGAAAATTTCTTCACACACCACAAATGAACACAAAAGTTTTGTTATCCAAGTTTGGGAAATTCCACTAGTTCAACGTTTGGAATTTTATAAAAAAGAGATTTTTCTACACATCTTTTATAAATGGATATGCATGCTTGAAACTTGTTAAAGATTCAAAAGACCTATTGATCCAAACCTTTTATCGAGAATAAACTTAAATTTTCAAGTGAACATACCGTGGGATATTTAGCCGAGTCAAACAAGCCATTATTTGTCCATTCTGCAAAAAGCTATCCTAACGATTATAGATGACTGTAAAGTGATTTATCATACGCAACATGCTAAATTTTTTAAAGGAACAACTTTTGGATTGGGACTCAACACTCAGTTAAAAATCCCCTGCCAGCTCCTTTTCACTAAGATTACAAAACCTGATATATAAAACCTACAAAGAGTTTACAATCCCTGAAAATTACTCACACTTTTTGCAATTCTCTCTCTCTACATTTGTGCATTGTGCATTTCCATTTTCGATGTATACTTTCTTCTTAAATCAAAACTTTAGTTTTCACTTTCCCTTCATCTCGTTAAACAAAAAAAGAGATAAAAGGCAAATAGATCACAACAAATTGAAAATTTTAGAGTTGATGTATAGAAAAAATTAAATGCAATAACAAATTTAAGTAAAGAAAATTTATACACACACCACAAATGAACACAAAAGTTTTTTTTATCCAAGTTTGGGAAATTCCACTAGTTCTACCCTAATAGCTCGAAATTTTATAAGATAGAGATTTTTCTACACAGGTTTTAAAAAATGGATATGCGTGCTTGAAACATGTTAAAGATGCAAATGACCTATGGATCAAAACCCTTGAAAGAGAATAACATAAAATTCTCAATTAAACGTGCGGAGGGAAATTAACCCGAGTCAAACAAGCCATTATTTTGCCCATTTACAAAAAGCTGACTTAACGATCCTAGATGATTGTGAAGTGATTTATCAAGGGTAACGGACTAAATTTTTTTAAGGAATGACTTATGGATTGGGAGTCAACACTCAGTTAAAAATCCCCCGCCTCCCCCTTTGCCAGACGGATGCAAAACCAGATATATAAAAACTAAAAAGACTTTACAATCCCTAAAAATTACAGACACTTTTTGAAATTATCTCTCTCTACATTTGTGCATTGTGCATTTCCATTTTAGATGTATACTTTTTTCTTAAATCAAAACTTGAGTTTTCACTTTCCCTTTATATATTTAACCAAAAAGGACATAAAAGGCAAATAGATCACACCAAAATGAAAATTTTAGAGTTTCTGTATGGAAGAAATTTAAAGCAATAAGAAATGTAAGTGAAGAAAATTTATTCACACACCACAAATGAACACAAAATTTTTGTTATCCAAGTTATGGAAATTCTACTAGTTCAACCCTAATAGCTTGGAATTTTATAAGAAAGAGATTTTTCTACACATTTTTAAAAAATGGATATGCTTCCTTGAAACATGTAGAAGATGCAAATGACCTATGGATCCCAACCTTTTAAAAAGAATAACATTAAATTCTAAAGTGAACGGGCGGTGGGATATTTACCCGAGTCAAACAAACCATTATTTTGCCCATTTACAAAAAGCTGACCTAACGATTATAGATGATTGTAAAGTGATTTATCATGCATAACAGGCTATATTTTTTTAAGGAATGACTTACTGATTAGGAGTCAACACTCAGTTAAAAATCCCGCGCCTCCCCCTTTTCCCGACGATTGCAAAATTTGATATATAAGAACTAAAAAGAGTTTACAATCACTAAAAACTTCAGACTCTTTTTGGAATTATCTTTGTCTACATTTACGCATTGTGCATTTCCATTTTAGATGTATAGTTTTTTCATAAATGAAAACTTGAGTTTTCACTTTCCCTTCATCTCGTAGTAAAAAAAAGAGATAAAAGGCAAATAGATCACAACAAAATGATAATTTTAGAGTTTATGTATAGAAAAAAATTAAAGCAATAACAAATGTAAGTAAAGAACATTTATTCACACACCACAATTGAACAAAAAAGTTTTGTTATCCAAGTTTGGGAAATTCAAGTAGTTCAACCCTAATAGCTCGGAATTTTATAAGATATATATTTTTCTACACAGGTTTTAAAAAATAGATAAGCATGCTTGAAACATGTTAAAGATGCAAATGACCTATGGATCCAAACCTTTTAAAGAGAATCACATAAAATTCTCAATTGAACGTGTGGTGGGATATTTACCCGAGTCAAACATGCCATTATTTTGCCCATTTACAAAAAGCTGACTTAACGATCCAAGATGATTGTGAAGTGATTTATCATGGGTAAAGGACTACATTTTTGTAAGGAATGACTTATGGATTGGGAGTCAACACTCAGTTAAAAATCCCCCGCCTCTCCCTTTTCTAGATGGTTGCCAAAAAAGATATATAAAAACCAAAAAGACTTTACAATCCCTAAAAATTACAGACACTTTTTGAAATTATCTCTCTCTACATTTGTGCATTGTGCATTTCCATTTTTGATGTATGCTTTTTTCTTAAATCTAAACTTGAGTTTTCTCTTTCCCTTTATCTCGTTAAGAAAAAAGGAGATAAAAGGCAAATAGATCACAACAAAATGAAAATTTTAGAGTTTATGTATGGAAAAAAATTAATGCAATAAAAAATGTAACTGAAGAAAATTTATTCACACACCACAAATGAACACAAAAGTTTTGTTATCCAAGTTATAGAAATTCCACTAGTTCAACCCTAATAGCTTGGAATTTTATAAGAAAGAGATTTTTCTACGCATTTTTAAAAAAATGGATATGCTTCCTTGAAACATGTTGAAGATTCAAATGACCTATGGATCCTTACCTTTTAAAGCGAATAACATTAAATTCTAAAGTGAACGTGCGGTGGGATATTTACCCGAGTCAAACAAATCATTATTTTGCCCATTTACAAAAAGCTGACCTAACGATCATAGATGATTGTAAAGTGATTTATCATGCGTAACAGGCTATATTTTTTTAAGAAATGACTTACTGATATGGAGTCAACACTCTGTTAAAAATCCCTCGCCTCCCTCTTTTCCCGACGATTGCAAAACAAGATACATAAAAACAAAAAAGATTTTACAATCCCTAAAAATTTCAGACTCTTTTTGGAATTATCTCTCTCTACATTTGCGCATTTTGCATTACCATTTTAGATGTATACTTTTTTCTTCAATCAAAACTTGCCCTTCATCTCGTAAAAAGAAAAAGAGATAAAAGGCAAATAGATCACAACAAAATGAAATTTTTAGAGTTTATGTATAGAAAAAATTTAATGTAATAACAAATGTAAGCAAAGAAAATTTATTCACACACCACAAATGATCACAAGAGTTTTGTTATCCATGTTTGGGAAATTCCACTACCTCAACGCTCGGAATTTTATAAGAAAGAGATTTTTCTACACATCTTATAAAGAATTGTTCTGCATGCTTGAAACTTGATAAAGATTCAAATGACCTATCGATCCAAACCTTTTAAAGAGAATAAAATTAAATTATCAAGTGAACGTACGGTGGGATATTTACCCGAGTCAAACAAGCCATTATTTCGCCATTTTAAAAAAAGCTGACCAAACGATCGTAGATGACTGTAAGGTGATTTATCATGCGTAACGGGCTATATTTTGAAAGGAATGACTTATGGATTGGGAGTCAACATTCAGTTAAAACTCCCTCGCAAGCCCCTTTTCCCAATGATTGTAAACCTGATTTATAAAACCTAAAAAGAGTTTACAATTCCTAAAAGTTGCTGACACTTTTTGGAATTATCTCTCTCTACATTTGTGCATTGTGCATTTCAATTTTAGATGTATACTTTTTTCTTAAATCAAAACTTGAGTTTTCACTTTCCCTTCATCTCATTAAACAAAAGAAGAGATAAAAGGTAAATAGATCACAACAAATTGAAAATTTTAGAGTTGATGTATGAAAAAAATTAAAAGCAATAACAAATGTAAGTAAAGAAAATATATTCACACACCACAAATGAACACAAAAGTTTTTTTATCCAAGTTTGGGAAATTCCACTAGGTCAACCCTAATAGCTCGGAATTTTATAAGATAGAGATTTTTCTACATAGGTCTCAAAAAATGGATATGCATGCTTGAAACATGTTAAAGGTGCAAATGACCTATGGATCCAAACCTTTTAAAAAGAATAACATAAAATTCTCAAGTGAACGTGTGGTGGGATATTTACCTGAGTCAAATGAGCCAATATTTTGCCCATTGACAAAAATCTGACCATACGATCATAGATGATTGTAAAGTGATTTATCATGCGTAACATACTATATTTTTGTAAGGAATAACTGATTGGTTGGGAGTCAACACTCAGTTAAAAATCCCTCACCTCCCCCTTTCCCCGACGATTGCAAAACCTGATATATAAAAACGAAAAAGAGTTTACAATCCCTAAAAATTTCAGACACTTTTTGGAACTATCACTCTCTACATTTGCACATTTTGCATTTCCATTTTAGATGTATATTTTTTTCTTAAATCAAAACTTGAGTTTTCACTTTCCCTTCATCTCGTAAAAAGAAAAAGAGATAAAAGGCAAAAAGATCACAACGAAATAAAATTTTTAGAGTTTATGTATGGAAAAAGTTTAATGTAATAACAAATGTAAGCAAAGAAAATTTATTCACTCACCACAAATGTTCACAAAAGTTTTGTTATCCATGTTTGGGAAATTTCAGTAGCTCAACGCTCGGAATGTTATAAGAAAGAGATTTTTCTACACATCTTTTAAAAAATGGATATGCATGCTTGAAAGTTGATAAAGATTCAAATGACCTATCGATCCAAACCTTTTAAAGAGAATAAAATTGAATTCTCAAGTGAACGTACGGTGAGATATATACCCGAGTCAAACAAGCCATTATTTTGCCACTTTACAAAAAGCTGACCAAACGATCACAGATGACTGTAAAGTGATTTATCATGCATAACGGGCTATATTTTTGAAAGGAATGACTTATGGATTGGGAGTCAACACTCAGTTAAAACTCCCCCGCATGCCCCTTTTCCCAATGATGGCAAAACCTGATTTATAAAATCTAAAAGGAGTTTACAATCACCAAAAATTAGAAACACTTTTTGGAATTATCTCTCTCTACATTTGTTCATTGTGCATTTCCATTTTAGATGTAAAATTTTTTCTTAAATCGAAACTTGAGTTGTCTCTTTCCCTTCATCTCGTTAACAAAAAAGGAGATAAAAGGCAAATGGATCACACCAAAATGTAAATTTTAGAGTTTATTTATGGAAAAAAAATTAAAGCAATAACAAATTTAAGTGAAGAAAATTTATTCACACACCACATATGAACACAAAAGTTTTTTATCAAATTTATGGAAATTGCACTAGTTCAACCCTAATAGCTTGGAATTTTATAAGAAATAGATTTTTCTACACAGGTTTTAAAAAATAGATATGCATGCTTGAAACATGTAGAAGATGAAAATGATCTATGGATCCAAACATTTTAAAGAGAATAACTTTAAATTCTGAAGTGAATGGGCAATGGGATATTTTTCCCATTTACAAAAAGCTGACCTAACGATCATAGATGATTGCAAAGTGATTTATCATGCGTAACAGGCTATAATTTTGTAAGGAATTACTTACTGATTGGGAGTCAACACTCAGTTAAAATCCCCCACCTCCCCCTTTTTTCGACGATTGCAAAACGTGATATCTAAAAATTAAAAAGAGTTTACAAACCCTAAACATTTCTGAGATTTTTTGGAATTATCTCTCTCTACATTTACGCATTGTGCATTTCCATTTTAGATGTATACTATTTTCATAAATCAAAACTTGATTTTTCACTTTCCCTTCATCTCGTAAAACAAAAAAAGAGGTAAAAGGCAAAAAGATTTCAACAAAATGAAAATTTTGGAGTTTATGAATGGAAAAAATTTAAAGAAATAACAAAAGTAAGTAAATAAAATTTATTCACACACAAAAAATGAACAAAAAATTTTTGTTATCCAAATTTGGGAAATTCCACTAGTTCAACCCTAATAGCTCAGAATTTTATAAGAAGGAGATTTTTTGACACATGTTTTAAAAAATGGATATGCATGCTTGAAACTTGTTAAAGATGCAAATGACATATGGATCAAAACCTTTTAAAGAAAGTAACATGAAATTCTCAAGTGAACGTGCAGTGGGATATTTACTTGAGTTAAATGAACCATTATTTTGCCCATTTAAAAAAATCTGACCTTACGATGATAGATGATAGATGATTGTAAAGTAATTTATCATGCGTAACAGGCTATATTTCTAAGGAATGACTTATGGATTGGGAGTCTACACTCAGTTAAAAATCCATGTCCTCCCCCTTTTTTCAACGATTGCAAAACCTAATATATAAAAACTAAAAAGAGTTTACAATCCCTAAAAATTACGGACACTTTTTGGAATTGTCTCTCTCTACATTTGTGCATTGAGCATTTCCATAATAGATGTATACTTTTTTCTTAAATCAAAACTTGATTTTGCACTTTCCCTTCATCTGGTAAACAAAAAAAGAGATAAAAGGCAAATAGATCACAACGAAATGAAAATTTTAGAGTTTATGTAAGGAAAAGGTTTTAAGCAATAACAAATGGAAATGAAGAAAATTTATTCGCACACCAAAAATGAACACAAAAGTTTTGTTATCCAAGTTATGGAAATTCCACTAGTTCAACCCTAATAGCTTGGAATTTAATAAGAAAGAGATTTTTCTACACATAGTTTAAAAAATGGATATGCATGCTTGAAACATGTTGAAGATGCAAATGACCTATGGATCCAAACCTTTTAAAGAGAATAACATTAAATTCTTAAGTGAACGGGAGGTGGGATATTTACCCAAGTCAAACAAGCCATTATTTATGTTGTAAGGAATGACTTACAGGTTGGGAGTCAACACTCAGTTCAAAATCCCCCACCTCCTCCTTTTCCCGACGATTGCAAAACTTGATATATAAAAATGAAAAAGAGTTTACAATCCCCAAAAATTTCAGACACTTTTAGTAATTATCTCTCTCTACATTTGCGCATTGTGCATTTCCATTTTAGATGTATACTTTTTTCTTAAATCAAAACTTGAATTTTCACTTTCCCTTCATCTCGTAAAAAGAAAAAGAGATAAAAGGCAAATAGATCCCAACAAAATGAAAATTTTAGAGTATATGGATGGAAAAAATTTAAAGCAATAACAAATGTAAGAAAATAAAATTTATTCACACACCACAAATGAACAAAAAAGTTTTGTTATCCAAGTTTGGGAAATTCCACTAGTTCAACCCTAATAGCTCGGAATTTTATAAGGAGATTTTTCGACACATGATTTAAAAAATGGATAAGCATGCTTGAAACATGTTAAAGATGCAAATGACCTATGGATCCAAACCTTTTAAAGAGTAACATTAAATTCTCAATTGAACGTGCGGTGGGATATTTACCCGAGTCAAACAAGCCATTATTTTGCCCATTTAAAAAAAGATGACCTTACGATCATGGATGATTGTAAAGTGATTTATCATGCGTAATGGGTTATATTTTTTTAAGGAATGACTTATGGATTGGGAGTCAACACTCAGTTAAAAATCCCCCGCCTCCCACTTTTCCCAACTATTGCAAAACCTGATATATAAAAACTAAAATGAGTTTGCAATCCCTAAAAATTACAGACACTTTTTTGAATTTTCTCTCTCTTCATTTCTGCATTGAGCATTTCCATTTTGGATTTACACCTTTTTATTAAATCAAAACTTGAGTTTTCACTTTTCTTTCATTTCGTAAACAAAAAAAGAGATAAAAGGCAAATAGATCACAACAAAATGGAAATTTAGAGTTTATGTACGGAAAAAATTTAAGACAATAACAAATGTAAGTAAAGAAAAGTTATTCACACACCACAAATGAACACAAAAGTTTTGTAATCCATGTTTTGGAAATTCCGTTAGTTCAACCCTAATTTTATAAGAAAGAAATTTTTCTACACGAGTTTTAAAAATTGAATTTGCATTTTTCAAACATGTTAAATTTGTAAATGACATATGGTTCCAAACCATTTAAAAAGAAAAACTTAAATTCTTAAGTGAACGTATGGTGGGATATTTACCTGAGTCAAACAAGCCATTATTTTGCATGTTTACAAAAAGCTGACCTAACGATCATATATGATTGTAAAGTGATTTATCATGCATAACAGGCTATATTTTTGTAAGGAATGACTTATGGATTGGGTGTCAACACTCAGTTAAAAATCCCCCACCTCCTCCTTTTGCTGACGATTGTAAAACCTTATATATAAAAGCTAAAAAAGAGTTTACAATCCCTAAAAATTACAGACACTTTTAGGAATTATCACTCTCTACGTTTGTCCATTGTGCATTTCCATTTTAGATGTATACTTTTTTCTTAAATCAAAACATGAGTTTTCACTTTCCCTTCATCTCGTAAACAACAAAAGATATAAAAGGCAAATTAATCACAACAAAAAAAAAATTTAGAGTTTATGTATGGAAAAAATTTAAAGCAATAAAAAATGTAAGAAAAGAAAATTTATTTACAGACCTCAAATGAACACAAAAGTTTTCTTATCCAAGTTTGGGAAATTCCACTAGTTCAACCCTAATAGCTCAAATTTGTTTTAAGAAAGGGATTTTTCTACACATGTTTTAAAAAATGGATGTGCATTCTTGAAACATGTTAAAGATGCAAATGACCTATGGATCCAAACCTTTTAAAGTCAATAACATTAAATTCTCTAGTGAACGTGCGGTTGGATATTTACCTGAGTCAAAGAAGCCATTATTCTGTCCTTTTACAAAAAGTTGACCTAACGATCGTAGATGATTGTAAAGTGATTTATCATGCGCAAAGGGCTATATTTTTGTAAGGAATGACTTTTGGATTGGGAGTCAACACTCTGTTAAAAATCCCCTACCTCCCTCTTTTCCCGACGATTGCAAAACCTGATATGTAAAAACTGAAACGTGTTTACATTCCCTAAAAATTATGGACACTTATATGAATTATCTCTCACTTCATTTGTTCATTGTGCATTTCCATTTCATATGTATACTTTTTTCTTAAATCAAAACTTGAGTTTTCACATTCCCTTCATCTCATAAACAAAAAGAGAGATAAAAGGCAAATAGATCACAACAAATTTAAAATTTTAGAGTTTATGCATGGAAAATATTTAAAGCAATAACAAATATAAGTAAAGAAAATTTATGCTCACAGCACAAATGAGCACAAAAGTTTTCTTATCCAAGTTTGGGAAATTCCACTAGTTCAATGCTCGGAATTTTTTAACAAAGAGATTTTTCGACACATGTTTTAAATAATCGATATGCATGCTAGAAACATGTTAAAGATTCAAATGACCTATGGATCCAAACCTTTCAAAGAGGATAACTTTAAATTCTCAAGTGAACGTGTGGAGGGATATTTACCCGAGTCAAACAAGCCTTTATTTTTCCCATTTACAAAAGACTGACCTAACGATCATAGATGATTGTAAAGTGATTTATCATGCCTAACGGGCTACATTTTTTTAAGAAACGACTTATGGATTGGGAGTTAACACTAAGTTAAAAATCCCCCACCTACCCCTTTTCCCGACGATTGCAAAACCTAATAAATAAAAACTAAAAAGAGTTTACAATCCATAAAAATTACAGACACTTTTTGGAGTTATCTATCTCTACATTTTTGCATTGTGCATTTCCATTTTAGATGTATAGTTTTTTCTTAAATCAAAACTTGAGTTTTCACTTTCCCTTCATCTCCTAAATAAAAAAGACATAAAAGGCAAATAGATCACAACAAATTGAAAATTTTAGAGTTTATGTATGGAAAAAATTTAAACAAATAACAAATGTAAGTAAAGAAAATTTTTTCACACCACAAAATAACATAAAAGTTTTGTTATCCAAGTTTGGGAAATACCATTAGTTCATCCTTAACAGCTCAAAATTTGTTAAGAATGAAATTTTTTTCAAGATGTTTTAAAAAAAGGATATGCATTCTTGAAACATGTTAAGGATGCAAATGACCTATGGTTCTAAACTTCTCAAAGAGAATAACATCAAATTCTCAAGTGAACGTGCAGTGTGATATTTACCTAAGTCGAACAAGCCACTATTTTGCCCATTTACAAAAGTTGACCAAATGATCATTGATGATTGTAAAGTGATGTATCATGCGTAACAGGCTATATTTTTGTAAGGAATGACTTATGGATTGGGAGTCAACACGCAGTTAAAAAACCCCGCCTCCCCCTTTTTCTGATGATTGCAAAATCTAATATATAAAAACTAAAAAGAGTTTAAAATCCCTAAAAATTACAGACACTTTTTGGAATTATCTCTCTCTACATTTGTGCATTGTGCATTTCCATTATAGATGTATACTTTTTTCTTAAATCAAAACTTGATCTTTCACTTTACCTTCATCTCGTAAACAAAAAAAGAGATAAAAGGAAAAATAGATCACAAAAAATGAAATTTTTAGAGTTTATCTATGGAAAACATTTAATGTAATAACAAATCTAAGCAAAGAAAATTTATTTACACACCACAAATATACACAAAAGTTTTGTTATCCAAGTTTGGGAAATTCCACTAGTTCAACGCTCGAAATTTTATAAGAAAGAGATTTTTCTACACATCTTTTAAAAAATGGATATGCATGCTTGAAACTTGTTAAAGATTCAAATGACCTATCGATCCAAACCTTTTAAAGAGAATAAAATTAAATTCTCTAGTGAACGTACAGTGGGATATTTACCCAAGTCAAACAAGCCATTATTTGTCCATTTTCCAAAAATCTGACCTAAAGTTTATAGATGACTGTAAAGTGATTTATCATGTGTAACATGCTATATTTTTTTAAAGAATGACTTACTGATTGGGTGTCAATACTCAGTTATGAAGCACCCGCCTCCCCCTTTTCCCGATGATAGCAAAACCTGATATATAAAAATTAAAAAGAGTTTACAATCCCTAAAAATTTCAGAAACTTTTTGGAATTACCTCTCTCTAAATTTGTGCATTGTGCATTTACATTTTAGATGTATACCTTTTTCATCAATCAAAACTTTAGTTTTCACTTTCCCTTCTTCTTGTAAAAAAAAAGAGATAAAAGGCAAATAGATCACAACAAAATGAAAATTTTAGAGTTTATGTATGGAAAAAATTTAAAGCAATAAAAAATGTAAGTAAAGAAAATTTATTCACACACCACAAATGAACAACAAAGTTTTGTTATCCAACTTTGGGAAATTCCACTACTTCAACCCTAATAGCTCAGAATTTTATAAGAAGGAGATTTTTTGACCCATGTTTTAAAAAATGGATATGCATGCTTGAAATATGTTAAAGATGCAAATGACCGATGGATCCAAACCTTTTAAAGAGAATAGCATTCAATTCTCAAATTAACGTGCGGTGGGATATTTACCCGAGTCAAATGAGCCATTATTTTGCCGTTTAACAAAAATCTGACCATACGATCATAGATGATTGTAAAGTGATTTGTCATGCGTAACGGGCTACATTTTTTGTAAGGAATGACTTATGGATTGGGAGTTAACACTCAGTTAAAAATCCCCCTCTCCACCTTTTCCTGACGATTACAAAACCTGATATATAAAAAATAAAAAGACTTTACAATCCCTAAAAATTACAAACACTTTTTGGAATTCTCTCTCTACATTTGTGCATTGTGCATTTCCATTTCATATGTATACTTTTTTCTTAACTCAAAACTTGAGTTGTCACTTTCCCTTCATCTGGTTAACAAAAAAGGAGATAAAAGGCAAATAGATCACAACAAAATGAAATTTTAAGAGTTTATGTATGGAAAAAAATTAATGTAATAACAAATCTAAGCAAAGAAAATTTATTTACACACCACAAATGTACTCAAAATTTTTGTTATCCCAGTTTGGGAAATTCCACTAGTTCAACGCTTGGAATTTTATAAGAAAGAGATTTTTCTACACATCTTTTAAAAAATGGATAAGCATGCTTGAAACTTGTTAAGAAAATAAAAATTGTAATTGAAGAAAATTTATTCACACACCACAAATGAACACAAAAGTTTTGTTATCCAAGTTTGGGAGTTTCCACTTGCTCAACCCTAATAGCTTGGAATTTTATAAGAAAAAGACTTTCTACACATGTTTTAAAAAATGGATATGCATTCTTGAAACATGTTAAAGATGCAAATGACCTATGGATCCAAACCTCTTAAAGAGAATAACATTAAATTCTCAAGTGAAAGGGCGATGGGATATTTACCCGACTCAAACAAGCCATTATTTTGCCCATTTACAAAAAGCTGACCTAACGATTATAGATGATTGTAAAGTGATTTATCATGCGTTACAGGCTATATTTTTGTAAGGAATGGCTTACTGATTGGGAGTCAACACTCAGTTAAAAATCCCCCACCTCCCTCTTTTCCCGACGATTGCAAAACCTGCTATATAAAAACTAAAAAGAGTTTACAATCCCTAAAAATTTCAGACACTTTTTGGAATTATCTCTCTCTACATTTGTGCATTGTGCATTTCCATTATAGATGTATACTTTTTTCTTAACTCAAAACTTGAGCTTTCACTTTCCCTTCATCTCGTAAAGAAAAAAAAGATAAAAGGCAAATAGATCACAAAAAAATGAAATTTTTAGAGTTTATGTATGAAAAAAATTTAATGTAATAACAAATCTAAGCAAAGAAAATTTATTTACCCACCACAAATGTGCACAAAATTTTTGTTGTCCAAGTTTGGGAAATTCGACTAGTTCAACGCTCGGAATTTTATAAGAAAGAGATTTTTCTACACATCTTTGAAAAAATGGATAAGCATGGTTGAAACTTGTTAAAGATTCAAATGACCTATCGATCCAAACTTTTTAAAGAGAATAAAATTAAATTCTGAAGTGAACGTACGGTGGGATATTTACCTGAGTCAAACAAGCATGTATTTGTTCATTTTACAAAAAGCTAACCTAACGATTATAGATGACTGTAAAGTGATTTATCTTGCGTAATGGGCTATATTTTTGAAAGGAAGGACTTATGGATTGGGAGTCAACACTCAGTTAAAAATCCCCCGCCAGGCCCTTTTCCCAACGATTGAAAAACATGATATATAAAACCTAAAAAGAGTTTATAATCCCTGAAAGTTACTGACACTTTTTGGAATTATCTCTCTCTAAATTTGTGCATTTTGCATTTCCATTTTAGATCTATACTTTTTTCTTAAATCAAAACATGAGTTTTCACTTTCCCTTCATCTTGTTAAACAAAAAAAAGAGATATAAGGCAAATAGATCACAACAAATTGAAAATTTTAGAGTTGATGTATGGAAAAAATTAAAACCAATAACAAATGTAAGTAAATAAAATTTATTCACACATTACAAATGAACACCAAAGTTTTTTTATCCAAGTTTGGGAAATTCCACTAGTTCAACCCTAATAGCTCGGAATTTTATAAGCTAGAGATTTTTCTACTCTGGTTTTAAAAAATGGATATGCATGCTTGAAACATGTGAAAGATGCAAATGACCTATGGATCCAAACCTTTTAAAGAGAATAACATAAAATTCTCAATTGAATGTGTTGTGGGATATTTACCCGAGTCAAACAAGCCATTATTTTGCCCACTTACAAACATTTGACTTAACGATCCTAGCTGACTGTGAAGTGATTGATCATGGGTAACGGGCAACATTTTTGTAAGGAATGACTTATGGATTGGGAGTCAACACTTAGTTAAAAATCCCCCACTTCCCTCTTTTCCGGACGATTGCAAAACCAGATATATAAAAACTAAAAAGAGATTACAATCCCAAAAAATTACAGACACTTTTTGGAATTATGTTTCTCTACATTTGTGCATTGTGCATTTCCATTTTAGATGTGTACTTTTTTCTTAAATCTAAACTTGAGTTTTCACTTTCCCTTTATCTCGTAAAAAAAAAGGAGATAAAAGGCATATAGATCACACCAAAATGAAAATTTTAGAGTTTATTTATGCAAAAAATTTAAAGCAATAAAAAATGTAAGTGAAGAAAATTTATTCACACACCACAAATGAACACAAAAGTTTTGTAATCCAAGTTATGGAAATTCCACTAGTTCATCCCTAATAGCTTGGGATTTTATAAGAAATAAATTTTTCTACACATGTTTTAAAAAATGGATATGCATCCTTTAAACATGTTGAAGATGCAAATGACCTATGGATCCAAACCTTTTAAAGAGAATAGCACTAAATTCTGAAGTGAACGGGCGATGGGATATTTACCTGAGTCAAACAAACCATTATTTTGCCCATTTAAAAAAAGCTGACCTAATGATCATAGATGATTGTAAAGTTATTTATCATGCGTAACAGGCTATATTTTTTAAAGGAATGACTTACTGATAGGGATTCAACACTCAGTTAAAAATCCCCCGCCACCCCCCTTTTCTCGACGATTGCAAAACTTGATATATAAAAACTAAAAAGATTTTACAATCCCTAAAAATTTTAGACACATTTTGGAATTATCTCTCTCTACATTTGCGCATTATGCATTTCCATTTTAGATGTATACTTTTTTCATAAATGAAAACTTGAGTTTTCACTTTCCCTTCATCTCGTAAAAAAAAGAGATAAAAGGCAAATAGATCACAACAAAATTAAAATTTTAGAGTTTATGTATGGAAAAAATTTAAAGCAATAACAAATGTCAGTAAAGGAAATTTATTCACACACCACAAATGAACAAAAAAGTTTTGTTATCCATGTTTGGGAAATTCCACTAGTTCAACCCTAATAGATCAGAATTTTATAAGAAGGAGATTTTTCGACACATGTTTTAAAAAAGGATATGCATGATTGAAACATGTTAAAGATGAAAATGACCTATGGATCCAAACCTTTTAAAGAGAACAACATTCAATTCTCAAACGAACGTGCGGTGGGATATTTATCCGAGTCAAACGAACCAATATTTTGTCCATTTAGAAAAATCTGACCATACGATCATAGATGATTGTAAATTGATTGATCAAGTGTAACAGGCTATATTTTTTTGTAAGGAATGACTTATGGATTGGGAGTCAACACTCAGTTAAAAATTCCCCTCTCCCCCTTTTCCCGACGATTGCAAAACCTGATATATAAACACTAAAAAGACTTTACAATCCCAAAAAATAACAGACACTTTTTGGAATTATCTCTCTCTACATTTTTGCATTGTGCATTTCCATATTAGATGTATACTTTTTTCTTAAATCAAAGCTCGAGTTTTCACTTTCCCTTCATCTGGTAAACAACAAAGGAGATAAAAGGCAAATAGATCACAACAAAATGAAAATTTTGGAGTTTATGTATGGAAAACATTTTAAGCAATAACAAATGTTCGTGCAAAAAATTTATTTACACACCACAAATGAACACAAAATTTTTGTTATCCAAGTTTGGGAATTTCCACTTGTTCTGCCCTAATAGCTCGGAATTTAATCAGAAAAAGATTTTTCTACCCATGTTTTAAAAAATGGATATGCATGCTTGAAACATGTTAAAGATGCAAATGACCTATGGATCCAAACCTCTTAAAGAGAATAAAATAAATTCTCAAGTGAACGGGCGGTGGGAAATTTACCCGAGTCAAACAAGCCATTATTTTGCCCATTTACAAAAAGCTGACCTAATGATCATAGATGATTGTAAAGTGATTTATCATGCCTAACGGGCTATATTTTTGTAAGGAATGACTTACTGATTGGGAGTCAACGCAGTTAAAAATCCCCCACCTCCCCCTTTTCCCGACGATTGCAAAACCTGATATATAAAAACTAAAAAGAGTTTACAATCCCTAAAAATTTCAGACACATTTTGGAATTATCTCTGTCTACATTTTTGCATTGTACATTTCCATTTTAGATGTATACTTTTTTCATAAATCAAAACTTGAGTATTCACTTTGCCTTCATCTCGTAAAAAAAAAAGAGATAAAAGGCAAATAGATCTCAACAAAATTAAAATTTTAGAGTTTATATATAGAAAAAATTTAAAGCAATAACAAATGTAAATAAAGAAAATTTATTCACACACCACAAATAAACAAAAATTTTTGTTATCCAAGTTTGGAAAATTCCACTAGTTCAACCCTAATAGCTCGGAATTTTATAAGAAGGAGATTTTTCGACACATGTTTAGAAATGGATATGCATGCTTGAAACATGGTAAAGATGAAAATGACCTATGGATCCAAACATTTTAAAGAGAATAACATTCAATTCTCATATGAACGTGCGGTGGGATATTTTCCCGAGTCAAACGAACCATTATTTTGTCCATTTAGAAAAATCTGACCATACGATCATAGATGATTGTAAAGTGATTTATCATGTGTAACGGGCTATATTTTTTGTAAGGAGTAACTTATGGATTGGGAGTCAACATTCAGTTAAAAATCCCCCTCTCCCCTTTTTCCCGACGATTGCAAAACCTGATATATAAATGCTAAAAAGACTTTACAATCCCTAAAAATTATAGACACTTTTTGGAATTATCACTTTCTACATTTGTGCATTGAGCATTTCCATATTAGATGTACACTTTTTTCTTAAATCAAAACTCAAGTTTTCACTTTCCCTTCATCTGGTAAACAACAAAGCAAATAAAAGGCATATAGATCACAACAAAATAAAAAATTTTGAGTTTATGTATGGAAAACATTTTAAGCAATAACAAATGTAAGTGCAGAAAATTTATTCACACACCACAAATGAACACAAAAATTTTGTCAGCCAAGTTTGGGAATTTCCACTTGTCCTGCCCTAATAGCTCGAAATTTTATAAGAAAAAGATTTTTCTTCACATGTTTTAAAAAATGGATATGCATGCTTGAAACATGTTTAAGATGCAAATGACCTATGGATCCAAACCTCTTAAAGAGTATAACATTAAATTCTCAAGTGAACGGGCGGTGGGATATTTACCCAAGTCAAACAAGTCATTATTTTGCCCATTTAAAAAAAGTTGAAATAACGATCATAGATGATTGTAAAGTGATTTATCATGCGTTACAGGCTATATTTTTGTAAGGAATGACTTACTGATTTGGAGTCAACACTCAGTTAAAAATCCCCCACCTCTCCCTTTTCCCGACGATTGCAAAACCTAATATATAAAAACTAAAAACAGTTTACAATCCCTAAAAATTTCAGTCACTTTTTGGAATTATCTTTCCCTACATTTGTGCATTGTGCATTTACATTTTAGATGTATACTTTTTTCTTAAATCAAAACTTGAGTTTTCACTTTCCCTTCATTTCGTAAAAAGAAAAAGAGACAAAAAGGCAAATAGATCCCAACAAAATGAAAATTTTAGAGTTTATGTATGGAAAAAATTTAAAGCAATTATAAATGTAAGAAAGGAAAATTATTCACATACCACAAATGAACAAAAAAGTTTTTGTTATCCAAGTTTTGAAAATTCCACTAGTTCAACCCTAATAGCTCGGAATTTTATAAGTAGGAGATTTTTCAACACATGTTTTAAAAAATGAATATGCATGCTTGAAACATGTTAAAGATGCAAATAACCTATTGATCCAAACCTTTGAAAGAGTAACATTAAATTCTCAAGTGAACGTGCGGTGGGATATTTACCCGAGTCAAACAAGCTATTATTTTGCCCATTTACAAAAAGTAGACCTAATAATCAGAGATGATTGTAAAGCATTTATCATGCGTTACAGGCTATATTTTTGTAAGGTATGACTTATGGATTGGGAGTCAACACTCAGTTAAAAATCCCCCGCCTCCCACTTTTCCCAACGATTGCAAAACCTGATATATAAAAACTAAAAAGAGTTTGCAATCCCTAAAAATTACAGACACTTTTTGAAATTGTCTCTCTCTACATTTCTCCATTGAGCATTTCCATTTTGGATGTATACCTTTTTATTAAATCAAAACTTGAGTTTTCACTTTTCCTTCATCTCGTAAACAAAAAAAGAGGTAAAATGGCAAATAGATCTCAACAAAATTAAAATTTTAGAGTTTATATATAGAAAAAATTTAAAGCAATAACAAATGTAAATAAAGAAAATTTATTCACACACCACAAATAAACAAAAAGTTTTGTTATCCAAGTTTGGAAAATTCCACTAGTTCAACCCTAATAGCTCGGAATTTTATAAGAAGGAGATTTTTCGACACATGTTTAGAAATGGATATGCATGCTTGAAACATGGTAAAGATGAAAATGACCTATGGATCTAAACATTTTAAAGAGAATAACATTCAATTCTCATATGAACGTGCGGTGGGATATTTTCCCGAGTCAAACGAACCATTATTTTGTCCATTTAGAAAAATCTGACCATACGATCATAGATGATTGTAAAGTGATTTATCATGTGTAACGGGCTATATTTTTTGTAAGGAGTAACTTATGGATTGGGAGTCAACATTCAGTTAAAAATCCCCCTCTCCCCTTTTTCCCGACGATTGCAAAACCTGATATATAAATGCTAAAAAGACTTTACAATCCCTAAAAATTATAGACACTTTTTGGAATTATCACTTTCTACATTTGTGCATTGAGCATTTCCATATTAGATGTACACTTTTTTCTTAAATCAAAACTCAAGTTTTCACTTTCCCTTCATCTGGTAAACAACAAAGCAGATAAAAGGCATATAGATCACAACAAAATAAAAAATTTTGAGTTTATGTATGGAAAACATTTTAAGCAATAACAAATGTAAGTGCAAAAAATTTATTCACACACCACAAATGAACACAAAAATTTTGTCAACCAAGTTTGGGAATTTCCACTTGTCCTGCCCTAATAGCTCGAAATTTTATAAGAAAAAGATTTTTCTTCACATGTTTTAAAAAATGGATATGCATGCTTGAAACATGTTTAAGATGCAAATGACCTATGGATCCAAACCTCTTAAAGAGTATAACATTAAATTCTCAAGTGAACGGGCGGTGGGATATTTACCCAAGTCAAACAAGTCATTATTTTGCCCATTTAAAAAAAGTTGAAATAACGATCATAGATGATTGTAAAGTGATTTATCATGCGTTACAGGCTATATTTTTGTAAGGAATGACTTACTGATTTGGAGTCAACACTCAGTTAAAAATCCCCCACCTCTCCCTTTTCCCGACGATTGCAAAACCTAATATATAAAAACTAAAAACAGTTTACAATCCCTAAAAATTTCAGTCACTTTTTGGAATTATCTTTCCCTACATTTGTGCATTGTGCATTTAAATTTTAGATGTATACTTTTTTCTTAAATCAAAACTTGAGTTTTCACTTTCCCTTCATTTTGTAAAAAGAAAAAGAGACAAAAAGGCAAATAGATCCCAACAAAATGAAAATTTTAGAGTTTATGTATGGAAAAAATTTAAAGCAATTATAAATGTAAGAAAGGAAAATTATTCACATACCACAAATGAACAAAAAAGTTTTTGTTATCCAAGTTTTGAAAATTCCACTAGTTCAACCCTAATAGCTTGGAATTTTCTAAGTAGGAGATTTTTCAACACATGTTTTAAAAAATGAATATGCATGCTTGAAACATGTTAAAGATGCAAATAACCTATTGATCCAAACCTTTGAAAGAGTAACATTAAATTCTCAAGTGAACGTGCGGTGGGATATTTACCCGAGTCAAACAAGCTATTATTTTGCCCATTTACAAAAAGTAGACCTAATAATCAGAGATGATTGTAAAGCATTTATCATGCGTTACAGGCTATCTTTTTGTAAGGTATGACTTATGGATTGGGAGTCAACACTCAGTTAAAAATCCCCCGCCTCCCACTTTTCCCAACGATTGCAAAACCTGATATATAAAAACTCAAAAGAGTTTGCAATCCCTAAAAATTACAGACACTTTTTGAAATTGTCTCTCTCTACATTTCTGCATTGAGCATTTCCATTTTGGATGTATACCTTTTTATTAAATCAAAACTTGAGTTTTCACTTTTCCTTCATCTCGTAAACAAAAAAAGAGGTAAAATGGCAAATAGATCACAACAAAATGAAAATTTTAGAGTTTATGTATGGAAAAAATTTAAGGCATTAACAAGTGTAAGTAAAGAAAATTTATTAACACACCACAAAAGAACACAAAATTTTTGTAATCCAAGTTTTGGAAATTCCGTAGGTTCAACCCTAATAGCTCAGAATTTTATAAGAAAGAGATTTTTCTACACATGATTTAAAAATTGAATATGCATTTTTGAAACATGTTAAATATGAAAATGACCTATGGATCCATACCTTTTAAAAAGAAAAAATTAAATTCTTAAGTGAACGTACGGTGGGATATTTACCCGACTTAAACAAGCCATTATTTTGCCCGTTTAAAAAAAGCTGACGTAACGATCATAGTTGATTGAAAAGTGATTTATCATGCATAATGGGCTATATTTTTGTAAGGAATGACTTATGGATTGGGAGTCAACACTCAGTTAAAAATCCCCCGCCTCCCCCTTTTCCCTGACGATTGCAAAACCTAATATATAAAAACTAAAAAGAGTTTACAATCCATAAAAAATAGCACTCTTCAAAATTATCTCTCTCTGCATTTGTGTATTGTTCATTTCAATTTTAGCTGCATACTTTTTTCTTAAATAAAAACTTTGAGTTTTCGCTCTCCCTTCATCCCGTAAACAAAAAAGGCAAATAGATCACAACAAAATGAAAATTTTAGAGTTTGTGAATGGACAAAATTTTAAACAATAACAAATGTAAGTAAAGAAAATTTATTCACACACCACAAATGAACACAAAAGTTATGTTATCCAAGTTTAAGAAATTTCACTAGTTCAACTCTAATACCTTAGAATTTTATAAGAAAGTGGTTTCTTCTTCACATGTGTTAAAAATGGATATGCACGCTTGAAACATGTTAAAGATGCAAATGACCTATGGAACCAAACCTTTTACAGAGAATAACAAACGCTGATTAAATTCTCAAGTGAACGTACAATGGGATATTTACCCGAGTCAAAGAAGCCATTATCTTGCCCATTTAAAAAAAGCAGACCTAACAATCATAAATGATTATAAAGTGATTTATCACGCGTAACGGGCTATAATTTTGGAAGAAATAATTTATGGATTGGGAGTCAACACTCGGTTAAAAATCCCCCGCCTCCCCATTTTCCCCAACAATTGAAAACCTATTATACAAAAACTAAAAAGAATTTACAATCCCTTGAAATTATAGACACTCTTTTGAATTATCTTTCTCTACATTTGTGTATTGTGAATTTCCATTTTAAATATACACTTTTTTCTTAAATCAAAACTTTTAGTTTTCGCTCTACCTTCATCCCGAAAACAAAAAAGGTAAATAGATCACAAAAAAATGAAAATTTTAGAGTTTATGTATGAAAAAAATCTAAAACAATAACAAATGTATGTAAATAAAATTTATTCACACACGAAAAATGACACAAAAGTTTTTATATCCATGTTTGGAAATTCTGCTAGTTCAACCCAAATAGCTTGGAATTTTATAAGAAAGAGATTTTGTCTGCACATGTTTTAAATATGGATATGCATGCTTGAAGCATGTTAAAGATGGAAATGACCTATGAATGCAATCCTTTTAAATAAAATAACAAATGCTCATTAAATTCTCAAGTGAATGTACGGTGGGATATTTACCCGAGTCACACAAGCCATTATTTTGCCCATTTACAAAAAGCTGACCTAACAATCATAGAGGATTGTAAAGTGATTTATCACGCATAATGGCCTATATTTTTTTTTTCAGAAATCACTTATGGATCAGGAGTCAATGCTCAGTTAAAAATCCCGTGCCTCCCCCTTTTCCTCGACGATTGCAAAACCTAATATATAAAAACTAAAAAGATTTTACAATCCCTAAAAATTACAAACACACTTTGGAATTATCTCTCTCTAAATTTGTGCATTGTGCATTTCCATATTAGAAGTATACTTTTTTATTAAATCAAAACTTTGAGTTTTCACTCTCCATTCATCCCGTAAAGAAAAAAGGCAAATAAAAGATAACAACAAAATGAAAATTTTAGAGTTGATGTATGGAAAAAATTTAAAACAATAACAAATGTAAGTAAAGAAAATTTATTCACAAACCTCAAATGAACACAAAAGTTTTGTTATCCATGTTTGGGAAATCCACTAGTTTGAACCCTAATAACTTGAAATTTTATAAAAAAGTGATTTCTTCTACACATGTTTTAAAAATGCATATGCATGCTGGAAACATGTTAAAGATGCAAATTACCTATGGATCCAAACCATTTAAAGAGAATAAAAAACGCTCATTAAATTATCAAGGGAACGTGCGTTGGGATATCTACCCAAGTCAAACAAGCCATTATTTTACCCATTTACGAAAAGCTGACCTAACAATCATACAAGATTGTAAAGTGATTTATTATTCGAAATGGGCTATATTTTTGTTAGAAATGTCCCCTGGATTGGGAGTCAACACTCAGTTTAAAATCCCTTGCCTTCCCCTTTTCCTCAAAGAGATCAAAACCTAATATATAAAAACTAAAAAGAGTTTACAATCCCTGAAAAATTACAGACACTCTTATGAATTATCTCCCTCTACATTTCTGCATTGTGAATTTCAATTTTAGATGTATACTTTTTTCTTAAATAAAAATTTGAGTTTTCGCTCTCCCTTTATCCCGTAAACAAAAAAGGCAAATAGATCAGAACAAAATGAAAATTTTAGAGTTTATGTATGGAAATTTTTTAAAATAATAACAAATGTAAGTAATGGAAATTTATTCACACACCACAATTCAACACAAAAGTTTTGTTATCCAAGTTTTGGAAATTCCACTAGTTCAACCCTAATAGCTTGGAATTTTATAAGAAAGTGATTTCTTCTACACATGTTTTAAAAAAGGATATGCATGCATGAAACATGTTAAAGATGCAAATGACCTTTGAAAGAGAATAACAAATGCTCATTAAATTTTCAAGTGAACGTGCGGTGGAATATTTACCCGAGTCAAACAAGTCATTATCTTACCCATTTACAAAAAACTGACATAACAATCATAGATGATTGTAAAGTGATTTTTTATGCATAACGGGCTGTATTTTTGTAAGAAATGACTTGTGGATTGGGAGTCAACTCTCAATTAAAAATCCCCTGCTTCCCCCTTTTCCTCGACGATTGCAAAACCTAATATATAAAAACTAAAAAGAGTTTACAATCCCTAAAAATTACAGACACTTTTTGAAATTATCTCTTTCTACATTTGTGCATTGTGCATTTCCATTTTAGGTGTATACTTTTTTCTTAAATCAAAACTTTGAGTTTTCGCGCTCCCTTCATCAAATAAACAAAAAAGGCAAATAGATTACAACATAATGAAAAATTTAGCATTTATGTATGGAAAAAATTTAAAAAAATAACAAATGTAAGTAAATAAAATTTATTCACACACCACAAATTAACACAAAAGTTTTGTTATCTAAGTTTTGGAAATTCCACTAGTTCAACCCTAATAGCTTGGAATTTTATAAGAAAGAGATTTATTCTGCACATGTTTTAAAAATGGATATGCATGCTTGAAACATGTTAAAGATGCAAATCACCAATGGAGCCAAACCTTTTTAAGAGAATAACAACCGCTCATTAAATTCTCAAGTGAACGTGCGATGGGATATCTACCCTAGTCAAACAAGCCATTATCTTTCCCATTTACAAAAATCTGACCTAACAATTATAGATGACTGTCGAGTGATTTATCACGCGTAACGGGCTATATTTTTGGATGAAATGACTTATGGATTGGGTGTCAACACTCAGTTAAAAATCCCCTGCCTCCCCCTTTTTCCTGATGATTGAAAAACATAATATATAAAAACTAAAAAAAATTTACAATCCCTAAAATTTACATACACTCTTTGAAAATTTCTCTGTCTACATTTGTGAATTGTGCATTTCCATTTTAGATGTATACTTTTTTCTTAAATCAAAATTTTGAGTTTTGGCAGTCCCTTCATCCCGTAAAAAAAAAGGCAAATAGATCACAACAAAAAGAAAATTTTAGAGTTTATGTATGGAAAAAATTTAAAACAATAACAAATGTAAGTAAAGAAAATTTATTCACACTCCACAAATGAACACAAGTTTTGTTATCCAAGTTTTTGAAATTCCACTAGTTCAACCGTAATAGCTTGGAATTTTATAAGAAAGAGATATTTTTTACACATGTTTTAAAAATGGATGTGCATGCTTGAAAAATGTTACGGATACAAATGACCAAGGGATTCAAACCATTGAAAGAGAATAACAAACGCTCGTTAAATTCTCAGGTGCACGTGCGGTGGAATATCTACCCGAGTAAAACAAGCCATTATTTTGCCCATCTAAAAAAAGTTGACCTAAAAATCATAGATGATTGTAAAGTGATTTATCACGCGTAAAGGCTATATGTTTGTATGAAATGACTTATGGATTGGGAGTCAACACTCAGTTAAAAATCCCCCACCTCCCCCTTGTCCTCGACGATTCCAAAACCTAATATATAAAAACTAAAAAGAGTTTACAATCCTTAAAAATTACACATACTCTTGGGAATTATATCTGTCTACATTTGTGTATTGTGCATTTCCATTTTAGATGTATATTTTTTCTTAAATCAAAATATTAAGTTTTCGCTCTCCCTTCATATCGTAAGCAAAAAAGGCAAATAGATCACAACAAAATGAAAATTTAAGAGTTTATGTATGGAAAAAATTTAAAACAACAACAAAAGTAAGTAAAGAAAATTTATTCACAGATCACAAATGAACACAAAAGTTTTGTTATCAAAGTTCGAGAAATTCCACTAGTTCTACACTAATAGCTTGGAATTTTATAAGAAAGATATTTTTTCTACATATGTTTTTAAAATGGATATGCATGCTTGAAACATGTTCAAGATGCAAATGACACCTATGGAGCCAAACCTTTTAAAGAGAATAACAAATGCTCATTAAATTCTAATGTGAACGTGCGGTGGAATATCTACCCGAGTAAAACAAGCCATTATTTTGCCCATTTAAAAAAAGGTGACCTAACAATCATAGATGATTGTAAAGTGATTTATCACGTGTAACGGGCTATATTTTTGTAAGAAATGACTTATGGATTCGGAGTCAACACTCAGTTAAAAATCCCCCACCTCCCCCTTTTCCCCGATGATTGCAAAATCTAATATATAAAAACTAAAAAGAGTTTACAATCCCAAAAAATTACAGATACTATTTGGAATTATCTCTATGTACATTTGCGCATTGTACATTTCTATTTTAGATGTATTCATTTTTCTTAAATCAAAATTTTGAGTTTTTGCTCTCCCTTCATCCCGTAAACATAAAAGGATAATAGGTCACAACAAAATGAAAACTTTAGACTTTATGTAAGGAAAAAATTTTAAATTATAACAATTGTATGTATAGAAAATTTATTCACACATCACCAATGAACACAAAAGTTTTGTTATCGAAGTTTTGGAAATTCCACTAGTTCAACCATAATCACTTGGAATTTTATAAGAAAGAGATTTTTTCTACACATGTTTTTAAAATGGATATGCATGCTTGAAACATGTTCAAGATGCAAATGACCTATGGAGCCTAACCTATTAAAGAGAATAACAAACACTCATTAAATTCTCAAGTGAACGTGCGGTGGAATATCTACCCGAGTAAAACAAGCCATTACTTTGCCCATTTACAAAAAGGTGACCTAACAATCATAGATGATTGTAAAGTGATTTATCAAGTGTAACAGGCTATATTTTTGTAAGAATTGACTTATAGATTCAGAGTCAACACTCAGTTAAAAATCCCCCACCTCCCCCTTTTCCCCGATGATTGCAAAATCTAATATATAAAAACTAAAAAGAGTTTACAATCCCAAAAAATTACAGATACTATTTGGAATTATCTCTATGTACATTTGTGCATTGTACATTTCTATTTTAGATGTATTCATTTTTCTTAAATCAAAATTTTGAGTTTTCGTTCTCCCTTCATCCCGTAAACATAAAAGGCAAATAGGTCACAACAAAATGAAAACTTTAGACTTTATGTATGGAAAAAATTTAAAATTATAACAATTGTATGGATAGAAAATTTATTCACACATCACCAATGAACACCAAAGTTTTGTTATCCAAGTTTGGGAAATTCCACTAGTTCAACCCTAATCACTTGGAATTTTATAAGAAAGAGATTTTTCTACACATGTTTTTAAAATGGATATGCATGCTTGAAATATGTTCAAGATGCAAATGACCTATAGAGCCTAACCTATTAAAGAGAATAACAAACGCTCATTAAATTCTCAAGTGAACGTGCGGTGGAATATCTACCCGAGATAAACAAACCATTATTTTGCCCATCCACAAAAAAGGTGACCTAACAATCATAGATGATTGTAAAGTGATTTATCACGTGTAATAGGCTATATTTTTGTAAGAAATGACTTATGGATTCGGAGTCAATACTCAATTGAAAATCCCCCGCCTACCCCTTTTCCCTGATGATTGCAAGACGTAATATATAAAAAATAAAAAGAGTTTACTATCCCTAAAAATTACAGACACTCTTTGGAATTATCTCTCTCCACATTTTTGCGTAGTGCATTTCCATTTTAGATGTATACTTTTTTCTTAAATTAAAACTTTGAGTTTTCGCTCTCCCTTCATCCCGTAAACAAAAAAGGCAAATAGATCACAACAAAATGAAAATTTTAGAGTTTATGAATGGAATTTTTAAAAAAAAATAACAAATTTAAGTAAAGAAAGTTTATTCACACACCAAAAATGAACACGAGTTTTGTTATCTATGTTTGGGAAATTCCACGAGTTCAACCCTAATAGCTTGGAATTTTATAAGAAAGAGATTTCTTCTACACATGTTTTAAAAATGGATATGCATGCTTGAAATGTGTTAAAGGGGAAAATGATCTATGGATCCAAACCTTTTAAAGAGAATAACTAACGCTCATTAAATTTTCAAGTGAACGTGCGGTGGGATATTTACCCGAGTCAAACAGGCCATTACTTTGCCCATTAACAAATAGCTGACCAAACAATCATAGATGATTGTAAAGCTATTTATCACGCCTAATAGCCTATATTTTTGTAAGAAATGACTTATGGATTGGGAGTCAACACTCAGGTAAAAATCCCTCACCTCCTCCTTTTCCCCGATGATTGAAAAACCTAATATAAAAACAATAAAAAGAGTTTACATTCCCTAAAAATTACAGACACTTTTTGGAATTAACTCTCTCAACATTTGTGCATTGTGCATTTCAATTTTAGATGTATACTTTTTTATTAAATCAAAACATTGAGCTTTCGCTCTCCCTTCATCACGTAATAAAAAAAAGCAAATAAATCACAATAAACTGAAAATTTATAGTTTACGAATGGAAAAAATTTAAAACCATGACAAATGTAAGTAAAGAAAATTTATTCACACACCAAAAATCAACACACGAGTTTTGTTATCCATGTTTGGGAGATTCCACTAGTTCAACCCTAATTGCTTGGAATTTTATAAGAAAGAGATTTCTTCTACACATGATTTAAAAATGGATATGCAAGCTTGAAAAGTGTTAAAGTTGCAAATGACCTACGGATCCAAACCTTTTAAAGAGAATAAAAAACACTCATTAAATTGTCAAGTGAACGTCCGGTGGGATATTTACCCGAGACAAACAAGCCATTATCTTGCCCATTTACAAAAAGCTGACCTAACAATCATAGATTATTGTAAAGTGAATTATCACCCATAACGGGTTATATTTTTGTAAGAAATGACTTATGGAAATGGAGTCAACCCTCAGTTAAAAATCCCCCACCTCCACCGTTTCCTCAAAGTTTGCAAAACCTAATATATAAAAACTAAAAAGAGTTTACAATCCCTAAAAATTAAAGATACTCTTTAGAATTATCTCTCTCTACATTAGTGCATTGTGCATTTCCATTTTACATGTAGACTTTTTTCTTAAATCAAAACATTGAGTTTTCACTCTCCCTTCATACCATATACAAAAAAGGCAAATAGATCACAACAAAATGAAAATTTTAGAGTTTATATATGGAAAAAATAAAAAAACAATAACAAATGTTAGTAAAGCAAATTTATTCACACACCACAAATGAACACAAAAGTTTTGTTATCCTAGTTTGGGAAATTTCACTTGTTCAACCCTAATAGCGTGGAATTTTATAAGAAAGAGATTTCTTCTACACATGTTTTAAAACATTGATATGCATGCTTGAAACGTGTTAGAGATGCAAAGGCCCAATGGATCCAAACCTTTTAAAGAGAATAACAAACACTCATTAAAATCTCAAGTGAACGTGCGGTGGGATATTTACCCAAGTCAAAAAGGCCATTATCTTGCCCATTTACAAAAAGCAGACCTAACAATCATAAATGATTGTAAAGTTATTTATCCTGCGTAACGGGTTATAATTTTGTAAGAAATAATTTATGGATTGGGAGTCAACACTCAGTTAAAAATCCCCCACCTCCCCATTTTCCCCAACAATTGAAAACCTAAAAATTAAAAACTAAAAAGTGTTTACAATCCCTAAAAATTATAGACACTCTTCAGAATTATCTCTCTCTACAAATGTTCATTGTATGTTTCCATGTTAGATGTATACTTTTTTCTTAAATCAAAACTTTGAGTTTTCATTCTCCCTTCATCCTGTAAACAAAAATGGCAAATAGATCTCAAAAAAATGAAAATTTTAGAGTTTATGTATGGAAAAACTTTAAAATGATAACAAATGTAAGTAACGAAAATTTATTTACACACGAAAAATGAACACAAGAGATTTCTTATCTAAGTTAGTGAAATTCCACTAGTTCAACCCTAATAGCATAGAATTTTATAAGAAAGAGGTTTCTTCTGCACATGTTTTAAAAACGGATATGCATGCTTGAAACATGTTAAAGATGCAAGTAACCTATGGAACCAAACATGCGGTGGGATATTTACCCGAGTCAAACAGGCCATTATCTAGCCCATTTACAAAAAAATTGACCTAAAAATCATAAATGATTGTAAAGTGATTAATCACGCGTAACGGGCTATATTTTTGTAAGAAATTACTTATGCATTGGGATTCAACACTCAGTTAAAAATCCCCCGCCTCCCCCTTTTCCCCATTGATTGCAAAACCTAATATATAAAAACTAAAAAGAGTTTACAATCCCTGAAAATTATAGACACGCTTTGGAATTATCTCTCTCTTCATATGTGCATTGTGCATTTCCATTTTAGATATATACTTTTTTCTTAAATAAAAACTTTGAGTTTTCGCTCTCCCTTCATCTCGTTAACAAAAAAGGCAAATAGATCACAACAAAATGAAAATTTTAGAGTGTATGCATGGAAAAAATTTAAAACAATTACAGTTGTAAGTAAAGAAAATTTATTCACACACAAAAAATGAACACAAAAGTTTTGTTATCCATGTTTGGGAAATTCCACTAGTTCAACCCTGATACCTTAGAATTTTATAAGAAAGTGGTTTCTTCTACACATGTTATAAAAATGGATATGCACGCTTGAAACGTGTTCAAGATGCAAATGACCTATGGAACCAAACCTTTTACAGAGAATAACAAACTCTCATTAAATTCTCAAGTGAACGTACGGTGGCATATTTACCCGAGTCAAATAAGCCATTATCTTGCCCATTTAAAAAAAGTTGAACTAACAATCATAGATGATTGTAAATTGATTTAGCACGCATAACGGGCTTTATTTTTTGTAAGAAATGATTTATGGATTGGGAGTCAACACTCAGTTAAAAATCCCTCGCCTCCCCCTTTTCCCCGACGATTGCAAAACCAAATATATAAAAACTAAAAAGTGTTTACAATCCCTAAAAATTACAAACACTCTTTGGAATTATCTCTCTCTGCATTTGTGCATTGTTCATTTCAATTTTAGCTGCATACTTTTTTCTTCAAAAAAAACTTTGAGTTTTCGCTGTCCCTTCATCCTGTAAACAAAAAAGGCAAATAGATTACAACAAAATGAAAATTTTAGAGTTTGTGAATGGACAAAATTTTAGACAATAAAAAATTTAAGTAAAGAAAATTTATTCACACACCACAAATGAACACAAAAGTTATGTTATCCAAGTTTAAGAAATTCCACTAGTTCAACTCTAATACCTTAGAATTTTATAAGAAAGTGGTTTCTTCTATACATGTGTTAAAAATGGATATGGACACTTGAAACATGTTAAAGATGCAAATGACCTATGGAACCAAACCTTTTATAGAGAATAAAAAACGCTCATTAAATTCTCAAGTGAACGTACGGTGACATATTTACCCGAGTCAAACAAGCCATTATCTTGCCCATTGACAAAAATCTGACCTAAAAATCATAGATGATAGTAAAGTGATTTAGCACGCATAACGGGCTTTATTTTTGTAAGAAATGACTTATGGATTGGGAGTCAACGCTTAGTTAAAAATCCCTCACCTCCCCCTCTTCCCAGACAATTGCAAAACCTAATATATAAAAACTAAAAAGATTTTATAATTCATAAAAACTACAAACACTCATTGGAATTATCTATCTCTACATTTGTGCGTTGTGCATTTCCATTTTAAATGTATTCTTTTTTCTTAAATCAAAACTTTGAGTTTTCGCTCACCCTTCATCCCGAAAACAAAAAAGGTAAATAGATCACAAAAAAATAAAAATTTTAGAGTTTATGTATGGAAAAAATAAAAAAAATAAAAAATGTAAGTAAATAAAATTTATTCACACATCACAAACGAACACAAAAGTTTTGTTGTCCAAGTTTGGGAAATTTCACTAGTTCAACCCTAATGGCTTTGAATTTGATAAGAAAGAGATTTCTAATTGATCCTAACATGATTTAAATATGGAAATGCATGCTTGATACATGTTAAAGATGCAAATGCCATATGGATCCAAACCTTTTAAAGCGGACAACAAATGCTCAGGAAATTCTCAAGTGAATGTGCAGTGGGATATTTACCCGACTCGAACAAGCCATTATTTTACCCCTATACAAAAATCTGATCTAACAATCATAGATCATTTGTAAAGTGATTTGTTGGTCAATGATGCATAACGGGCTATGTTTTTGTAAGAAATGACTTATGGATTGGGAGTGAACACTCAGTTAAAAATTCCTCGCCTCCCCCTTTTCCCGATCTTTGCAGAACCTAATATATAAAAACTAAATGAATTTGCAATCCCTAAAAGTTATAGAGACTTATTGGAATTATCTCTCACCACATTTGTGCATTTAATTTCCATTTTAGAAGTACAAATTTTTCTTAAATCAAAACTTTGAGTTTTCACATTCCGATCCTCTCGTAAACTAGAAGATAGAGGCAAATAGATCACAACGAAATAAAAATTTCAGAGTTTATATATGGAAAAAAATTAAAAACAATAATAAATTCAAGTAAATAAAATTTATTCACACAACACAAACGAACACAAAAGTTTTGTTGTGCAAGTTTTGGAAATTCCACAAGTTCAACCCTAATGGGTGTGAATTTGATAAGAAAGAGATTTCTAATTGATCCAAACATGTTTTAAATATGGATATGCATGCTTGAAAAAATGTTAAAGAGGCAAATTCCCTATGGATTCAAACATTTTAATGCAAACAAAAAATTCTCATTAAATCCTCAAGTGAATGTGTTGTGGGATATTTACCCGAGTCAAACAAGCCATTATTTTGCCTATTTACGAAAAGCTGACCTAACAATCACAGATGACTTGTAAAGTGATTTATCGGTCAATCATGAGTAACGGGCTATGTTTTAGTAAGAAATGACTTATGGATTGGGAGTCAACACTCAATTAAAAATCCCCCGCCTCCCCCTTTTCCCAATCATTGCAGAGCCAAATATGTAAAAACTAAAAGGGTTTGCAATCCCTAAAAGTTACAGAGACTTTTTGGAATTATCTCTCAATAAATTTGTGAATTTCCATTCCATTTTAGATGTACACTTTTTTCTTAAAAAAAACTTTGAATTTTCATTTTTCGATTCTCTCGTAAACATGAAGATAAAGGCAAATAGATCACAACAAAATGAAAATTTTTTATTTTATGTACGAAAAATATTAAAAACAATAACAAATGTAAGTAAAGAAAATTTATTCTCACACCACAAATGAACACAAAAGTTTTGTTGTCCAAGTTTGGAAATTCCACTAGTTCAACCCTAATGGCTTGGAATTATATAAGAAAGAGAGTTCTAATTGATCCTAAAATGTTTTAAATATGGATATGCATCCTTGAAATAATGTTAAAGATGCAAATGCCCTATGGATCCAAACCTTTTAAAGCGAACAAAAAATTCTCATTAAATTCTCAAGTGAACGTGCGGTGGGATATTTACCCGAGTCAAACAAGCCATTATTTTGCCCATTTTCAAAAAGCTGACCTAACAATCATAGATGATTTTTAATGTGATTTATCGGTCAATCATGCATAGCAGGCTATGTTTTTGAAAGAAATGACTTATGGATTGGGAGTCAACACTCAGTTAAAAATCCCCCGCCTTCCCCTTTTCCCGATTATTGCAAAACCTAATATATTAAAACTAAAAGAGTTTGCAATCCCTAAAAGTTACAGAGACTTTTTCGAATTATCTCTCTCTACATTTGTGCATTTCCACTCCATTTTAGATGAACACATGTTTCTTAAATCAAAACTTTGAATTTCACTTTCCGATTCTCTCGTAAACAAGAAGATAAATGCAAATAGATCACTACAAATTGAAAATTTTAGAGTTTCTGTATGGAAAAATTTAAAAACAATAAAAAATGTATGTAAAGAAAAATTATTCACACACCACAAACGAACACAAAAGTTTTGTTGTCCAAGTTTGGGAAATTCCACTAGATCAACCCTAATGGCTTGGAATTTGATAAGAAAGAGATTTCTAACTGATCCTAACATGTTTTAAATATGTATATGCATGCTTGAAACATGTTAAAGATGCAAATGCCCTATGGATCCAAACCTTTTAAAGTGGACAGTAAATGCACATTAAATTCTCAAGTGAACATGCAGTGGAATGTTTACCTGAGTCAAACAAGCCATTAATTTGTTCATTCACAAAAAGCTGACCTAACAATCACAGATGATTGGTAAAGTGATTTATTGGTTAATCATGCCTAACGGGCTATGTTGGAAGATGGCTAAAACCACGAGGTCAAGACAAGAAGCCTACACGTCGAAGGAGTGGCTTATGTGTAAAATATGGTACTTTCCATATACATGGCATAGAAGTGTAAATATGTGTTCCTTTTATGTCTTTTGTTTTATCAAGTTGTAGCCCTAAGGGCATTGTAAAACTATAAATAAAATCATTGGCTAAGAGGTAGGGCATTGAAGCACTCTCCTCTCTTTCTTGAAATTCGTCCAGCCCTCATTTTTCTTTTTGATGCAACCCTCTTCTCCCTTAATCCAAACTCTCTCCTTCTACGTTCTTCTTCTTCTCTTCTCCTTCTCTCTTCTTCTTCTTCTTCTTTCTTGTTGATCTAAAGTTTATTTCATGAGATCCTAAAATTCTACATGGTATCAGAGCAAGAAGTTTAGGATCTCTCTTATGGAGTTATTATGAAATCTATTCAAGAAGTTGTAAAAGGGGTTCAGTCATGAAGAGATAAGTTCATGTTCTTCTTATTTACGTTTTTTTTGTTTCCTTTTATTATTTACATACTCCTTTTTACTGTTTTTCTTTACTTCTTGAATTTTGAGTCACATCAAGTCAAGATAAATCTTTATATGTTGTAAATATTTATTTCTATGACTAAATTGTTGTTATAATCTTGACTCCTTGTAAATCAATTACAAGAGTGATCAAGATCAGTAGTTGTTTGCATCTTATTAAGATTGATGGGTGAAATTCAATTACCTTTATGTAATTTGGATCCATCTCATTTGGGGTAGAATTCCAGCACATGTGGTTGTATCTTCTCCTACTTAAGGTTGCTCATGGGTTTCTGTTATGTTGTTGGATACCCATTATATGTTTGATGAAATTCCAGTAGTCATTTACCCTTTGTAGTTCCATTTTTTTTAACTTCAACAATTGAATTTTTGTTTACATTGAAGTCTCCCATGAGCTGAATCTTCTCTAAATTTTTATCTATCGCTCGTTTGTGTTGAAGTTTGGATTAAGGCCTAATCGGTTGCATATACTTTCTTCTTTTCATTCTTATGAATACAAAAGAAGTTGAGTGATGGCTGAATGTTATTATCACTTTCTAATGGCACAAATTTGATGATAATTTGGTGCTTGCCCTCGTGAAAGAAGTTGGTTCTTGTTTTCTTTTGTTGGTGACTGATTTGGTCTACGGGTTCCTCAAATTACATTGAGTAATTGTTCTTTGAAGAAGGCCTTTTTACTTGACCTCCATATTTTACTTGCCTCATCATGGTGATTGGATACAATAGTAATAAGAGTGATATACTCCATATTACTACAATTCCACTTAGAGGTCTCTCCAATTACATAAGCTGGTCACAATCGGTTCAGAGGGTTCTTATTACTCATGACCTCATGAGCCACGTTGTTAACTTTCCTCCTCCGATTGATGAAGCAGATGCGTCCTACCATAAGTGCATTAAGGATGATAACATGGTGATAAGTTGGCTCATTAATAGCATGGAAGAACAGGTGGCCAACAATGTGGTCCACTTGGAAACCACCAAGAACATATGGGACACTTGTGCCAAGCTTTACTCAAGCACTGCTTCATTACAAAAAAATATATGATGTCTTACAAAAAATGATGCATACGAAACATGGAAATAATATTCACGAATTTTTGGCACGATTTTGAGGTCTTCTTCAAGAATGGAAACTAGCTTAGCCATATTCCACTGATATTGTCATTCAAGAACGACAAAGAGAAGCTTTGGCAGCAGCCATTTGCTTATTAAATATTAAACCATACCTTGAGGTGGCCAAAACTCAGCTTCTAAGTTCTTCTGCTCTTCCATCCATTATTGATATTAGAGCTACATTACTTCGGATACCGGAACCATCCCCTCCTCCTATTGATTCTCCATTAGTGATGTTCTCTGGCAATCAGGGAACATCTTCCTCATCCCGATGATGGGGCAGAAATATGAGAGGGGGTCGAACTATGAGAGGGGCTGAAAATAGAGGTGGTAGAACGGGTTAGAATTCTTTCCATACTGAGCCTCAACTTTGCACTTATTGTGGCCGTTAGAACCACTTTGTGGCATCATGTTGGAAACATCATGGCAAGCCTGATTGGGCTACAACTAACCCAGTCTTGGTTAACATTGAGAAAAATGAAGATAAGGTTGAATCATCATCCGAAAATGTGACTCTTACGGCTGAGGACTATGCTGCATTTCAGAAAATGAAGTCCTTCATGGAATCATCTATTCCCTCATCATCTACTACTGTCACTACTATTGCCTCAGATATGCTTTCTTCCTCTTATTCCTCTTCCTCTTTGATCATCGACTCTGGGGCCTCCGAATATCTATCAGGTAACAAACACTAGTTGCAGTCCTTATCTCCTTGTTATCTTCATATATTCGTTACTATTGCTGATGGTACCCAAACCAAGGTCCTTGGCAAAGGTTCCTCCTCTCTTACTTCATCTATTCCCCTTCAAGATGTTTTGTTTGTTCCACAATTTCCTTTAAATTTCCTCTCGGTTAGTCAATTGACCAAACAATTATATTGCTCTATCACCTTCTCATCGTCTTCTTGTGTCTTTCAGGATCTCACTACGAAGTGGGTGATTGGTGGCGGCCATGAAAATGGGGGTTTGTACTACTTCACTCTTCCACCATTAGCTGCATTATCGTCCACTACATCTAAGGCCCAACTTTGGCACAACCGACTTGGTCATCCATCTACCCCTTCGCTTCGTTCTTTGGTTCCATCTTTAAAAGGACTTTCTAATTTCAGTTGTGAGGTTTGTCAATTAAGTAAACGTGTCAGGAATACATATTCTCCTCGTCTTACAACTACAAGTACTGCTCCATTTGAGCTAATACATTCTGATGTATGGGGGCCTTTATGTGTCTCAAATATTTCCCAAGTTAAATATTTTATCATTTTTGTTGATGATTTTACTTGAGTGACTTGGTTATATCTATTTAAAGATCATTCAGAAATTCTTCCTTTGTTTAAAAATTTTCATGCTATGGTCTTGACACAATTTGGGAAGAAAATTCAAATCCTTAGATCTGATAATGCTAAGGAATACATGTCTCATGACTTCAAATAATTTTATGAGAGTAATGGGCTTATTCATCAAACATCATGTGCCTATACTCCTCAACAAAATGGTGTTGCTGAATAGAAGAATCGTCATCTTCTTGAAGTTGCTTAGGGCCTCCTCTACTCCATGAAGGTACCCTATATCTATTGACCTCATGCTATACTTACAGCATGCTTTCTAATTAATAGGTTACCTTCATCAATCCTTCATCATAAAACTCCTTACTCTGTGTTATTTAATGGTGAAGATGCTTTTTCTGTTCCTTTGAAAGTGTTTGGATGTTTGTGTTTTGTTCATGTTACATTCCCACATAAAAATAAACTTGATCCTCGGTCTTTGAGGTGCATTTTTTGGAGTACTCTCGCACCCAGAAAGGTTATGTCTGTTACAATCCTACCCTTCGAGGATGTTTATCTCTAGGGATGTGACTTTCTTTGAGGACAACCCCTTCTACTCCTCCCATAATGCCCCTCCAGGATGGACTTGTCCTTCTACTACTCCTTGTCCGCTTGTGCCATTCAATCTTGAAGTGGAACCATCCCCTGATGCACCGGCCGTACCTTCACCTGTAGAGTTGTCGGATCCACCTGAGGTAAGTCCTTCTCCTCCCATGTATGGGCCTGAATTTTATACTCAGCCTATTGCTTTAAGAAAAGAACGTCACCCATGTACTACTTCGCATACTTTCTCAAATTTTATGTCTCACCATCGCTTGTCTTCAGAGTGTTTTCAATTTCTTGTGTCCCTTTCTTCTACTTCCGTTCCACAGTTGTATCAGGAGGCCTTGAGACATCCAGGATGGAAGGTGGCTATGGATGAAGAAATGCACGCCTTATATGAAAACCAAACCTGGTACTTAACATCGCTCCCGAAAGGTAAAAGACAGGCTGGTTGTCGATGGGTTTTTTTGGTGGAACATAATCCGGATGGATCAGTTGCTCGTCTTAAAGCTCGACTAGTTGCTAAGGGCTATATGCAGTGCTATGGGATAGATTATGAGGGGACCTTCTCTCTTGTTGCAAAATTGAATTTGGTACGCATCATCTTATCTATTGCTACTAACTCCTCATGTCCCGTCTATCAGCTGGATGTTAAAAATTATTTTTTAAATGGTGATATCAGTGAAGAAATTTATATGGTTCAACCACCTGGTTATGTGGTTGAGGGGGAGTCAGTATGCCTATTAAAAAAGTCTTTATATGGGCTTAAGCAATCCACTCGGGCTTGGTTTGATAAATTTAGTCAAACACTCCTACAGTTTGGTTTTCATCGGTGCTCAGTTGATCATTCTGTATATTATAAAGATACAATCAAAGGGAAAATATTATTGGCCATATACATGGATGATATTATCTTAACTGGTGATGTTGCTTTGAGCATACAAGAGGTGAAGCAGATGATATGTCAGGAATTCAAGACTAAAGACCCTAGTATGCTTAAATATTTTTTGGGTAAAGAAGTTCTTCAATCCAAACATGGGATAATATTGTCTCAAAGGAAATTTGTCTTGGATCTCCTTGAAGAAACATGAATGAAGGGTTGTAGACCAATTGATACACCTATGGATACAAATGTAAAATTATGTGCCACAAATGAAGAAGATATTGATATTGGCAAATATCAAAGACTCGTGGGAAAACTGATTTATCTCATGGTAACTAGGCCAGACATATCATATGCTATAAGTGTGGTGAGTTAATTCATGCACAAACCAAAAATTACCCACTGGTAGGCTTTAGAGAGAATATTACGTTATCTAAAAGGAGCTTCAGGAAGAGGGTTGCTGTATAAAAAACATGGGCACTTAAACATAGAAGGCTTCTTAGATGTAGATTGGGCTAGATCTCCTGATGATAGAAAATCTACATCAGGATATTATACTTTGGTTGGGGTAAACTTGGTTAGATGGAAAAGTAAGAAGCAAAATGTGGTTGCAAGATCTACGCCAAAGTTGAATACAGAGCTATGGCCCATACCGTTAGTGAACTTTTATGGGTCAGGACCCTTCTTACCGAACTAGATTTTTATTAAAAGGGGTCCATGAATCTGCATTGTGATAATCAAGCAGCCATTCATATCACTTCAAATCCAGTTTTTCATGAAAGTGGAATGTCATTTTATACGGGAGAAGTGTCAAGCAAGAATAATCTCTCTCAAACATGTGTCATCTCAAGACCAAGTAGCTGATATTCTCACTAAACCCGTTACATCTAAAATCCTATCATTTATATGTGGCAAGCTGGGTATTTATGATGTCTTTTCTCCTCCAGCTTGAGGGGGAGTGTTGGAAGATGGGCTCAAGCCCACGAGCTCAAGACAAGAAGCCCACACGTCAAAGGAGTGACATATGTGTAAAATATGGTACTTTCCATAAAGATGACATGGAAGTGTAAATATGTATTCCTTTTATGTCTTTTGTTTTATCAAGTTGTAGCCCTAAGGGCATTGTAAAACTATAAATAAAGGCATTGGCTAAGAGGTTGGGCATTGAAGCACTCTCCTCTCTTTCTACAAATTCGTCCAGCCCTCATTTTTCTTTTTGACGCAATCCTCTTCTCCCTTAATCCAAACTCTCTCCTTCCAAGTTCTTCTTCTCTTTTCCTTCTTTCTTCTTCTTCTTCTTCTTTCTTGTTGATCTAAAGTTCCTTTCATGAGATCCTAAATTCTACAAGCTATGTTTTTGTAAGAAATGACTTATGGATTGGGAGTCAACAATCAGTTAAAAATCCCCCGCCTCCCCCTTTTCCCAATCTTTGCAAAACCTTATATATAAAAACTAAAAGAGTTTGCAATCCCTAAAATTTATAGAGACTTTTTTGAATTATCTCTCTCTACATTTGTGTATTTTCATTCCATTTTAGATGTACGTTTTTTTCTTAAATCAAAACTATGAGTTTTCCCTGTCCGATTCTCTCGTAAACAAGAAGATACAGGCAAAAAGATCACAAAAAATGAAAATTTTAGAGTTTATGTATGGAAAAAAATAAAAAAAATAACAAATGTAAGTAAAAAAATTTTTTTCACACACCACAAACGAACACAAAAGTTTTGTTGTCCAAGTTTGGGAAATTCCACTAGTTCAACCCTAATGGCTTGGAATTGGATAAGAAAGAGATTTCTAATTGATCCTAACATGTTTTAAATATGGATATGCTTGCTTGAAACATGTTAAAGATGCAAATGCCCTATGGATCCAAACCTTTTAAAGTGAACGTGTGGTGGGATATTTACCCGAGTCAAACAAGCCATTATTTTACTCATTTGCAAAAGGCTGATCTAACAATCACATATCATTTGAAAAGTGATTTATCGGTCAGTCATGCGTAACGGGCTATGTTTTTGTATGAAATGACTTATGGATTAGGAGTCAACACTCAGTTAAAATTCCCTGGCTCCCCCTTTTCCCAATCTTTGCAAAACCTAATATATAAAAACTAAAAGAATTCGAAATCCCTAAAAGTCAAAGAGACTTCTTGGAATTATCACTCACCACATTTGTACATTTTCTTTCCATTTTAGATTTAAACTTTTTTCGTAAATCAAAAGCTTGAGTTTTTCACTTTCCGATTCTCTCATAAACAAGAAGATACATGCAAATAGATCACAACGAAATGAAAATTTTTGAGTTTATATATGGAAAAAAATAAAAAATATAACAAATTTAAGTAAATAAATTTTATTCACACACCACAAACGAACACAAAAATTTTGTTGTCCAAGTCTGGGAAATTCCACAAGTTCAACCCTAATGGTTGTGAATTTGATAAGAAAGAGATTTCTAATTGATCCTAATATGTTTTAAATATGGATATGCATGCTGGAAAAAATATTAAAGATGAAAATGCCCTATGGATCCAAACCTTTTAAAGTGAACAACAAATGCTCATTAAATTCTCAAGTGAACGTGCGGCGGGATGTTTACCCGAGTCAAACAAGCCATTATTTTTCCCATTAACAAAAAGCTGACCTAACAATCATAGACGACTTGTAAAGTGATTTATCGGTCAATCATGCATAATGGGCAATGTTTTTGTAAGAAATGACTTATGGATTGGGAGTCAACCCTCAGTTAAAACTCCCCCACCTCCCCCTTTTTCCGATTATTGCAAAGCCTAATATATAAAAACTAAAAGAGTTTGCAATCCCTAAATGTTACAGAGACTTTTTAGAATTATCTCTCTCTACATCTGTGCATTTCCATTCCATTTTAGATGTACACTTTTTTCTAAAAAAAAAACTTTGAGTTTTCACTTTCCGATTCTCTCTTAAACAAGAAGATAAAGGCAAATAGATCACAAGAAAATGAAAATTTTAGAGTTTATGTATGGAAAAAAATAAAAAAAATTACAAATGTAAGTAAAGAAAATTTATTCTCACACCACAAACGAACACAAGAGTTTTGTTGTCCAGGTTTGGGAAATTCCACTAATTCAACCCTAATAGCTTGAAATTTTATAAGTAAGAGAATTCTAATTGACCCTAACATGTTTTAAAAATGGATATGCATGCTTGAAAAAATTTTAAAGATGCAAATGCCCTATGGATCCAAACCTTTTAAAGCGAACAACAAATGCTCATTAAATTCTCAAGTGAAAGTGCGGTGGGATATTTACCCGAGTCAAACAAGCCAATATTTTGCCCTTTTTAAAAATGTTGACCTAACAATAACAGATGATTTGCAAAGTGATTTATCGGTCAAACATGCATAGCAGGCTATGTTTTTGTAAGAAATGGCTTATGGATTGGGAGTCAACAATCAGTTAAAAATCCCCGGCATCCCCCTTTTCCCGATCATTGCAAAACATAATTAATAAAAACTAAAAGAGTTTTCAATCCATTAAAATTACAGAGAATTTTAGGAATTATCTCCCTCTACATTTTTGCATTTCCTTTCAATTTTAGATATACACTTTTTTCTAAAATCAAAACTTTGAGTTTTCACTTTTTGATTATGTCGTAAACAAGAAGATTAAGGCAAATATATCATAACAAAATGAAAATTTTAGAGTTTATGTATGGAAAAAATTTAAAACTATAACAAATGTAAGTGAAGAAAATTTATTCACACACCACAAATGAACACAAAAGTTTTTTTGTCCAAGTTTGGGAAATTCCACTAGCACAACCATAATAGCTTGGAATTCGATAAGAAAGAGATTTCTTAGTGATCCGGACATGTTTTAAATATGGATATGCATGCTTGAAAAAATGTTAAAGGTACAAATGCCCTATGGATCCAAACTTTTTCAGGCGAACAACAAATCGTCATTAAATTCTCAAGTGAACGTGCGGTGGGATATTTACCCAAGTCAAACAAGCCATTTTTTGCCCATTTACAAAAAGCTGACCTAACAATCATAGAAAAATGACATATGGATTGGGAGTCAACACTCAGTTAAAAATACCCCGCCTCCCCCTTTTCCCGATTATTGCAAAACCTAATATATAAAAACTAAAAGAGTTTGCAATCCCAAAATGTTACAAAGACTTTTTCGAATTACCACTCTCTGCATTTGTGCATTTCCACTCCATTTTAGATGAACACCTTTTTCTTAAATCAAAACTTTGAGTTTCACTTTCCGATTCTCTTGTAAACAAGAAGAGAAAGGCAAATACATCACAACAAAATGAAAATTTTAGATTTTTTGTAAGGAAAAAATTAAAAAAAATAAGAAATGTATGTAAAGAAAATTTATTCACACACCACAAACGAACACAAAAGTTTAGTTGCCCAAGTTTGGGAAATTCCACTATTTCAACCTTAATGTCTAGGAATTTGATAAGTAAGAGATTTCTTACTGATCCTAAAATGTTTTAAATATGGATATGCATGCTTGAAACATATTAAATATGCAAATGCCCTATGGATCCAAACCTTTTAAAGTGAATAACAAATGCTCATTAAATACTCAAGTGAACGTGGGGTGGGATATTTACCCCAGTCAAACAAGCCATTATTTTGCCCATTTACAAAAAGCTGACCTAATAATCATAGAAGATTTGTAAAGTGATTTATCGGTCAATCATGCATACGGGGTTATGTTTTTGTAAGAAATGACTTATGGAGGGAGTCAACACTCAGTTAAAAATCCCCTGCCTCCCCGTTTTCCCTATCATTGCAAAACCTATTATATAAAAACTAAAAAAGTTTGCTATTCCTACAAGTTACAAAGACTTTTTGAAATTATCTCTCTCTATATTTGTGCAATTCCATTCAATTTTAGATGTACACTGTTCTCTTAAATCTAAACTTTGAGTTTTCACATTCATATTCTCTCGTAAACAAGAAGATAAAGGCAAATAGTTCACAACAAAATGAAAATTTTAGAGTGTTGTACGGAAAAAATTAAAAACAAAAAAAATGTAAGTTTGGGAAAAAATTAGAGTGTTGTACTCAAAGTTTTCTTCTCCAAGTTTGGGAAATTCCACTAGCACAATGCTAAAGGCTTATAATATTATAAGAAAGAGATTTCTAATTGATCCTAACAAATTTTAATTATGGTTAAGCATGCTTGAAATATATTAAAGATGTTAATCCCCTATGGATCCAAACCTTTTATACCGAACAAAAAATACTCATTAAATTCTCAAGTGAATGTGCGGTGGGATATTTACCCGAGTCAAACAAGCCATTATTTTTCCTATTTAAAAAAATATGACCTAAAAATTACAAATGATTTGTAAAGTGATTTATCGGTCAAATATGCGTATCTGGTTATGTTTTTTTGTAAGAAATGACTCAGTTTAAAATCCCCGGCCTCCCCCTTTTCCCGAACATAGCAAAACCTAATTAATAAAAACTAAAAGAGTTTGCAATCCATAAAAGTTACAGAGACTTTTTGGAATTATCTCTCTCTACATTTGTGCATTTTCTTTCCATTTTAGATGTACAATTTTTTCTTAAATAAAAAATTTGAGTTTTCGCTTTCCGATTCTCTCAGAAAGAAGAAGATAAAGGCAAACAAACCCCAACAAAATGAAAATTTTAGAGTTTATGTATGGAAAAAGTTAAAAATAATTAAAAATGTAAGTAAAGAAAATTTGTTCACACACCACAAACGAACACAAAAGTTTTGTGGTCCAAGTTTGGAAAATTCCATTACTTCAACCCTAATGGCTTGGAATTAGATAAGAAAGAGATTTCTAATTGATCCTAACATGTTTTAAATATGGATATGCATGCTTGAAACAAGTTAAAGATGTGAATGCTCTACGGATCCAAACCTTTTAAAGAGGACAACAAATGCTCATTAAATACTCAAACAAATGTGTGATGGGATATTTACCCGAGTCGAACATGTCATTATTTTACCCCTTTACAAAAGTCTGATCTACCACTCACAGATCATTTTTGAAGTGATTTATCGATCAATCATGCGTAATGGGCTATGTTTTTTTTTTGTAAGAAATGACTTATGAATTGGAGTCAACACTCAGTTAAAAATCCCCCGCGTCACCCTTTTCCCGATCATTGCAAAACCTAATTAATAAAAACTAACAGAGTTTGCAATCCATTAAAATTACAAAGACTTTTTGGAATTATATCCCTCTAAATTTTTGGATTTCCTTTCAATTTTAGATATACACTTTTTTCTTAAATCAAAACATTGAGTTTTCACTTTCCGTTTTTGTCGTAAACAAGAAGATAAAGGCAAATAGATCATAACAAAATGAAAAATTTTAGATTTTATGTATGGAAAAAATTAAAAACTATAACAAATGTAACTGAAGAAAATTTATTCGCACATCACAAACGAACACAAAAGTTTTGTTGTCCAAGTTTGGGAAATTCCACTAGCTCAACCATAAATAGGTTTGTTGAACAAGCCATTATTTTTTACCCCTGTACAAAAGTCTGATCTACCAATCACAGATCATTTTTGAAGTGATTTATCAATCAATCATGCGTAATGGGCTACATTTTTTTTGTAAGAAATGACTTATGGATTGGGAGTCAACACTCAGTTAAAAATCCCCGACCTCCCCCTTTTCCTGATCATTGTTAAACCTAATTAATAAAAACTAATAGAGTTTCCAATCCATTAAAATTACAAAGGCTTTTTGGAATTATCTCCCTCTAAATTTTTTCATTTCCTTCCAATTTTAGATATACATTTTTTTCTTAAATCAAAACTTTGAGTTTTCACTTTCCGATTATGTCGTAAACAAGAAGATAAAGGCAAATAGAACATAACAAAATGAAAATTTTAGAGTTTATGTATGGAAAAAATTAAAAACTATAAAAAATTTAAGTGAAGAAAATTTATTCACACACCACAAATGAACACAAAAGTTTTGTTGTCCATGTTTTGGAAATGCCACTAGCTCAACCATAATGGCTTGAAATTTGAGAAGAAAGAGATTTCTTATTGATCTTAACATGTTTTAAATATGGATATGCATGCTTGAAAAAATGTTAAAGGTGAAAATGCCCTATGGATCCAAACTTTTTAAGGCGAACAACAAATGCTCATTACATTCTGAAGTGAACGTGCGGTGGGATATTTACCCAAGTCAAACAAGCCATTTTTTGCCCATTTACAAAAAGTTGACCTAACAATCATAGAAAACTTTTAAAGTGATTTATCGGTCAATCATGCATAACGGGTCAAGTTTTTGTAAGAAATGACATATCGATTGGGAGTCAACACTCAGTTAAAAATCCCCTGCCTCCCCCTTTTCCGATTATTGCAAAACCTAATATATAAAAACTAAAAGAGTTTGCAATCCCTAAAAGTTACAAAGACTTTTTTGAATCTCTCTCTACATTTTGTGCATTTCCACTCCATTTTAGATGAACACTTTTTTCTTAAATCAAAACTTTGAGTTTCACTTTCCGATTCTCTTGTAAACAAGAAGATAAATGGAAATAGATCACAACAAAATGAAAATTTTAGAGTTTCTATATGGAAAAAATTAAAAACATTAAGAAATGTAAGTAAAGAAAATTTTTTCACACACAACAAGCGAACACAAAACTTTTGTTGCCCAAGTTTGGGAAATTCCACTATTTCAGCCCTAATGGCAAGGAATTTGATAAGAAAGAGATTTCTAACTGATCCTAATATGTTTTAAATATGGATATGCATGCTTGAAATATATTAAAGATGCAAATGCCCTATGGATCCAAACCTTTTATAGTGAATAACAAATGCTCATTAAATTCTCAACTGAACGTGGGCTTCGATATTTACCCGAGTCAAACAAGCCATTATTTTGCCCATTTACAAAAAGCTGACCTAATAATCATAGATGATTTTTACAGTGATTTATCGGTCAATCATGCATAAGGGGCTATGTTTTTGTAAGAAATGACTCATGGATTGGGAGTCAACACTCGGTTAAAAATCCCCAGCCTCCCCATTTTTCCTATCATTGCAAAACCTATTATATAAAAACTAAAAGAGTTTGCTATGCCTAAAAGTGACAGAAACTTTTCAAATTATCTCTCTCGATATTTGTGCAATTCCATTGCATTTTAGATTACCCTTTTCTCTTAAATCTAAACTTTGAGTTTTCACATTCATATTCTCATGTAAACAAGAAGATAAAGGCAATTAGTTCACAACAAAATGAAAATTTTAGAGTGTTGTATAGAAAAAATTAAAAACAAAAACAAATGTAAGTAAAGAAAATTTATTTGCACACCACAAACGAACACAAAAGTTTTCATCTCGAAGTTTTGGAAATTCCACTAGCTCAACGCTAAAGGCTTAGAATATTATAAGAAAGAGATTTCCAATTGATCCTATCAAATTTTAATTATGGTTAAGCATGCTTGAAACATGTTAAAGATGCTAATGCCCTATGGATCCAAACCTTTTAAACCGAACAACAAATACTCATTAAATTCTCAAGTGAATGTGCGGTGGGATATTTACCTGAGTAAAACATGCCATTATTTTTCCTATTTACAGAAATATGAGATAACAATTACAAATGATTTGTAAAGTGATTTATCGGTCAATGATGCGTAGCAGGCTATGTTTTTGTAAGAAAAGACTCAGTGTAAAATCCCCGGCTTCCCCCTTTTTTCGAACATAGCAAAACCTAATTAATTAAAACTGAAAGAGCTAGCAATCCATTAAAGTTACAAAGACTTTTTAGAATTATCTCTCTCGACATTTGTTAATTTCCTTTCCATTTTAGAAGTACATTTTTTTCTTCAATCAAAACTATGAGTTTTTACTTTCCGATTCTCTCGTAAAGAAGAAGATAAAGGCAAGCAGAGCCCAACAAAATGAAAATTTTGGAGTTTATGTATGGAAAAAATTAAAAACAATTACAAATGTAAGTAAATAAAATTTATTCACACAGCATAAACAAACACAAAAGTTTTGTTGTCCAAGTTTGGGAAATTCCACTACTTCAACCCTAATGGCTTGGAATTTAATAAGAAAGAGATTTCTAATTGATCCTAACATGTTTTAAATATAGATATGCATGCTTGAAACAAGTTAAAGATGCAAATGCCCTATGGATCCAAACCTTTTAAAGATGACAACAAATGCTCATTAAATTCTCAAATGACTGTGCGATGGGATATTTACCCGAGTCGAACAAGCCATTATTTTACCCCTTTACAAAAGTCTGATCTACCAATCACTGATCATTTTTATAGTGCTTTATCGATCAATCATGCGAAATGGGCTACTTTTTTTGTAAGAAATGACATTTGGATTGGGAGTCATTGCTCAGTTAAAATTCCTCGGCCTCCCCCTTTTCCCGATCATTGTGAAACCTAATTAATAAAAATAAAAGAGTTTGTAATCCATTAAAATTACAGAGACTTTTTGGAATTATCTCCCTCTACACTTTTGCATTTCCTTTCAATTTTAGATATACATTTTTTACTTAAATCAAAACTTTGAGTTTTCACTTTCCGATTGTTGAAAACAAGAAGATAAAGGAAAATAGATCATAACAAAATGAAAATTTTAGATTTTATGTATGGAAAAAATTAAAAACTATAACAAATTTAAGTGAAGAAAATTTATTCACACACCAAAAATGAACACAAAAATTTTGTTGTCCAAGTTTGGGAAATTCCACTAGCTCAACCATAATGGCTTGGAATTCGAGAAGAAAGAGATTTCTTATTGATCTTAACATGTTTTAAATATGGATATGCATGTTTGAAAAAATGTTAAAGGTGCAAATGCCCTATGGATCCAGACTTTTTTAGGCGAACAACAAATGCTCATTTAATTCTCAAGTGAACGTTCGGTGGGATATTTACCCGAGTCAAACAAGCCTTTTTTTGCCCATTTTCAGAAAGCTGACCTAACAATCATAGAAAACTTTTAAAGTGATTTATCGGTCAATCATGCATAACGGGTCATTTTTTTTAAGAAATGACATATGGATTGTGAGTCAACACTCAGTTAAAAATCCTTCGCCTCCCCCCTTTCCCGATTATTGCAAAACCTAATATATAAAAACTAAAAGAGTGTACAATCCCTAAAAGTTACAGAGATTTTTTCAAATTATCTCTCTCTACCTTTGTGCATTTCCACTTCATTTTAGATGAACACTTTTTTCTTAAATCAAAAATTTGAGTTTCACTTTCTGATTTTCTCTTAAACATGAAGATAAAGGCATATAGATCACAACAAAATGAAAATGTTAGATTTTCTGTATCAAAAAAATTTAAAATAATAAGAAATGAAAGTAAAGAAAACTTATTCACACACCACAAATGAACACGAAAGTTTTGTTGCCCAAGTTTGGGAAATTCCGCTATTTCAACCCTAATGGCTAGGAATTTGATAAGAAAGAGATTTCTAATTGATCCTAAAAGGTTTTAAATATGGATATGCATGCTTGAAACATATTAAAGATGCAAATGCCCAATGGATCCAAACCTTTTAAAGCGAATAAAAAATTCTCATTAAATTCTCAAGTGAACGTGGGGTGGGATATTTACCCAAGTCAAACAAGCCTTTATTTTGCCCATTTACAAAAAGCTGACCTAATAATCATAGATGATTTGTAAAGAGATTTATCGATCAATCATTCATCAGGGGCTATGTTTTTGTAAGAAATGACTTATGGATTGGGAGTGAACACTCATTTAAAACTCCCCCGCCTCTCCATTTTTCCTATAATTGTAAAACCTATTATATAAAATCTAAAAGAGTTTGCTATTCCTAAAAGTTACATAGACTTTTTCAAATTATCTCTCTCTATATTTGTGCAATTCCATTCCATTTTAGAGGTACATTTTTCTCTTAAATCTAAACTTTGAGTTTTCACATTCATATTCTCTCGTAAACAAGAAGATAAAGGCAAATAGTTCACAACAAAATGAAAATTTTAGAGTGTTGTACGGGAAAAATTAAAAACAAAAACAAATGTAAGAAAAAAAAATTTATTTGCACACCACAAACGAATAGAAATTTTTTTTTTTCTAAGTTTGGGAAATTCCACTAGCTCAACGCTAAAGGCTTAGAATATTATAAGAAAGAGATTTCTAATTGATCCTATCAAGTTTTAATTATGGTTATGCATCCTTGAAGCATGTTAAAGATGCAAATGCCCTATCTATCCAAACCTTTTAAACCGAACAACAAATATTCATTAAATTCTCAAGTGAATGTGCAGTGGGATATTTACTCGAGTCAAACAAGCCATTATTTTGACTATTTAAAAAATTATGACCTAACAATTAAAAATGATTTGTAAAGTGATTTATCGGTCAATGATGCATAGCAAGCTTTTTTTTGTAAGAAACGACTCAATTTAAAATACCCGACCTCCCCCTTTTCTCGAACATAGCAAAACCTAATTAATAAAAACTAAAAGAGTTTGCAATCCATAAAAGTTACTAAGACTTTTTGGAATTATCTCTCTCTACATTTGTCCTTTCCATTTTAGATGTACACTTTTTTCTTAAATCAAAACTTTGAGTTTTTGCTTTCTGATTCTCTCGTAAAGCAGAAGATAAAGGCAAGCATAGCCCAACAAAATGAAAATTTTAGAGTTTATGTGTAGAAAAAAATAAAAACTATTACAAATGTAAGTAAAGAAAATTTATTCACACACCACAAGCGAACACAAAAGTTTTATTTTCCTAGTTTTGGAAATTCCACAACTTCAACCCTAACGGCTTGGAATTTGATAAGAAAGAGAATTCTTGTTGATCCTAACATGTTTTAAATATGGATATGCATGCTTGAAACAAGTTAAAGATGCAAATGCGCTATGGATACAAACCTTTTAAAGAGGACAACAAATGCTCATTAAATTCTCAAATGAATGTGCGATGGGATATTTACCCGAGTCGAACAAGCCATTATTTTACCCCTTTAGAAAAGTTTGATATACCAATTACAGATCATTTTTAAAGAGATTTATCGATCAATCAAGCGTAATGGGCTACATTTTTATAAGAAATGAGTTATGAATTGGAAGTCAACACTCAGTTAAAAATCCTCGGCCTCCACCTTTTTCCTTATCATTGGAAAATCTTATTAATAAAAACTAAAAGAGTTTGGAATCCATTAAAATTACAGAGAATTTTTGGAATTATTTCCCTCGACATTTTTGCATTTCCTTTAAATTTTAGATATACACTGTTTTCTTTAATAAAAAATTTGAGTTCTCACTTTCCGATTCTCTCATAAACAAGAAGATATAGGCAAATAGATCACAACGAAATTAATATTTTAGAGTTTATATAAGGAAAAAATTAAAAAATATAACATATGTAAGTAAAGAAAATTTATTCACACACCAAAAACGAACACAAAAGTATTGTTGTCCAAATTTTAGAAATTCCACAAGTTCAACCCTAACTGCTGTGAATTTGATAAGAAAGAGATTTCTAATTGATCCTAACATGTTTTAAATATGGATATGCATGCTTGAAAAAATGTTAAAGATGCAAATGCCATATGGATCCAAACCTTTTAAAGTGAACAACAAATGCTCATTCAATTCTCAAGTGAACACGAGATGGATATTTACCCGAGTCAAACAAGCCATTATTTTGCCCATTTACAAAAAGTTGACCTAACAATAACAGATGACTTTTAAAGTGATTTAGCGGTCAATCATGAGTAACGCGCTATGCTTTTCTAAGAAATGACTTAAGGATTGGGAGTCAACACTCAGTTAAAAAGCCCCCGACTCCCCCTCTTACCGATCATTGCAAAGCCTAATATATAAAAACTAAAAGAGTTTGCAATCCCTAAAAGTTACAGAGACTTTTTGGAATTATATCTCTCTACATTTGTGCATTTCCATTCCATTTTAGATGTACATTTTTTTCTTAAAAAAACTTTGAGTTTTCACTTTCCGAATCTCTCGTAAAAAAGAAGATAAAGTCAAATAGATCACAACAAAATTAAAATTTTAGAGTAGATGTATAGAAAAAAATAAAAACAATAACAGATGTATGTAAAAAAAAATTATTCTCACACCACAAATGAACACAAAAGTTTTGATGTCCAAGTTTGGGAAATTCCACTAGTTCAACCCTAATGGCTTGGAATTTGATAAGAAAGAGAATTCTAATTGATCTTAACATGTTTTAAATATAGATATGCATGTTTGAAAAAATGTTAAAGATGCAAATGCCCTATGGATCCAAACCTTTTAAAGCAAACAACAAATGCTCTTTAAATTCTCAAGTGAACGTGCAATGTGATATTTACCAGTGTCAAATAAGCCATTATTTTGCCCATTTACAAAAAGCTGACCTAACTATCATAGATGATTTGTAAAGTGATTTATGTGTGAATCATGCATAGCAGGCTATGTTTTTGTAAGAAATGACTTATGCATTGGGAGTCAACACTCAGTTAAAAACCCTCGACCTCTCCCTTTTCCCGATCATTGCAAAACCTAATTAATAAAAACTAACAGAGTTTGCAATCCATAAAAGTTACAAAGACTTTTTGGAATTATCTCTCTCTACATTTGTGCATTTCATTTCCATTTTAGATGTACACTTTTTTCTTAAATAAAAACTTTGAGTTTTCACTTTCTGATTTTCTCGAAAAACAATAAGATAAAGGCAAATAGATCACAACAAAATGAAAATTTTAGAGTTTATGTATGGAAAAAATTTAAAACTATAACGAATGTAAGTGAAGAAAATTTATTCACACACCACGAACGAAAACAAATTTTTTTTTGTCCAAGTTTGGTAAATTCCACTAGCTCAACCATAATGGCTTGAAATTTGATAAGAAAGAGATTTCTAATTGATCCTAACATGTTTTAAATATGGATATGCATGCTTGAAAAAAGGTTAAAGGTGCAAATGCCCTATGGATATAAAACTTTTAAGGCGAACAACAAATGCTCATTAAATTCTCAAGTGAACGTGCAGTGGGATATTTACCCGAGTGAAACAAACCATTTTTTGCCCATTAAAGTGATTTATCGGTCAATCATGCGTAACAGACTATGTTTTTGTAAGAAATGAGTTATGGATTGGGAATCAGCATTTTGTTAAAAATCCCCCACCTCCCCCTTTTCCCGATTATTAAAAAACCTAATATATAAAAACTAACCGCAATCCCTAAAAGTTACAGAGACTTTTTCAAATTATTTCTTTCTACATTTGTGGATTTCCACTCCTTTTTAGATGAGCACTTTTTTCTTAAATAAAAACTTTGAGTTTTCACTTTCCGATTCTCCTGTAAACAAGAAGATAAAGGCAAATAGATCACAAAAAAATGAAAATTTTTGAGTTTCTGCTTGGAAAAAAAATAAATGTAAGTAAAGAAAATTTATTGACACACCACAAACGAACACAAAAGTTTTGTTGTCCAAGTTTGGGAAATTCCAATAGTTCAACCTTAATGGCTTGGAATTTGATAAGAAAGAGATTTCAAACTGATTCAAACATGTTTTGAATATGGATATCCATGCTTGAAATATATTAAAGATGCATATGCCCTTTGGATTCAAACCTTTTACAGCGTTCAAAAAATGCTCAATAAATTCTCAAGTGAACGTGTGGTGGGATATATACCCGAGTCAAACAAGCCATTATTTTGCCCATTTACAAAAATATGACCTAACTATCACAGATGATTTGTGAAGTGATTTATCGGTCAATGATGCATAAGGGGCTATGTTTTTTTTTGTAAGAAAGGACTCATGGATTGGGAGTCAAAACTCAGTTAAAAATCCACTACCCCCCCATTTTCCCTATCTTTGCAAAACCTAATATATAAAAACTAAAAGAGTTTGAAAAGCCTAAAAGTTACAGAGATGTTTTCAAATTATCTCTCCCTACATTTATGCAATTCCATTCCATTTTAGATGTACACTTTTTTCTTAAATCAAAACATTGAGTTTTCACTTTCCAATTCTCTCATAAACAAGAAGATAAAGGCCAATAGATCACAACAAAATAAAAATTTTAGAGTTAATGTGTGGAAAAAATTAAAAACAATAACAAATCTAAGTAAAGAAAAAACATTTCACACACCACAAACGAACACAAAAGTTTTCTTGGAATTATCTCTCTCTTCATTTCCTTTCCTTTTTAGATGTACACGTTTTTATTAAATCAAAACTTTGAGTTGTCGCTTTCAGATTCCCTCGTAAAGAAGAAGATAAAGGCAAACTCAGCCCAATCAAAAGAAAATTTTATAAATTATGTATGAAAGAAATTAAAAACAATTACAAATGTAAGTAAAGAAAATTTATTCACGTACCACAAACTAACACAAAATTTTTTTTGTCCAGGTCTGGGAAATTCCACTTGTTCAACCCTAATGGCTTCAAATTTTATAAGAAAGAGATTTCTAATTGATCTTAACATGTTATAAATATGGATATGCATGCTGGAAACATGTTAAAGATGCAAATTCCCAATGGATCCAAACCTTTTAAAGCGGACAATAAATGCTCATTAAATTCTCAAGTGAACGTCCGGTGGGATGTTTACCCAAGTCAAACAGGCCATTATTTAGCCCATTTACAAAAAGTTGTCCTAACAATCACAGATTATTAGTAAAGTGATTTATTGGTCAATCATGCTTAATGGGCAAAGTTTTTGTCAGAAATGACTTATGGATTGGGAGTCAAGAATCAGTTAAAAATCCCCCGCCTCCCCTTTTTCCCCATCTTTACAAACCTTACATATAAAAACTAAAAGATTTTGAAATCCCTAAAAGTTACAGAGACTTTTTTGAATTATCAAAACTTTGAGTTTTCCCATTCTGATTCTCTTGTAAACAAGAAGATAAAGGTTTTATGTATGGAAAAAATTAAAAAAAATATGAAATGTAAGTAAAGAAAATATATTCACACACCACAAACGAACACCAAAGTTTTGTTGCCCAAGTTTGGGAAATTCCACTATTTCCATCCTAATGGCTAGGAATTTGATAATAAAGAGATTTCTAATTGATCCTAACATGTTTGAAATATGGATATGCATTCTTGAAAGATGTTAAAGATGCAAATACCCTAAGGATCCAAACCTTTTAAACCGAACTACAAAGGCTCAATAAATTCTCAATTGAACAAGCGATAGGATATTTACCCGAGTCAAACAAACCATTATTTTGCCCATTTACAAAAATCTGATCTAACAATCACAAATTATTTGTAAAGTGATTTATCGGTCAATCATGCATAGCAGGCTATATTTTTGTTAGAAATTACTTATGGATTGGGTGTCAACACTTAGTTAAAAATCCCCTCACTCCCCCTTTTCCCAATCATTGCAAAACCTAATATATAAAAACTAAAAGAATTTGCAATCCATAAAAGTTACAAAGACTTCTTGGAATTATCTCTTTCCAATTATGTGCATTTCCGTTCCATTTTAGATGTACACTTTTTTCTTAAATAAAAACTTTGAGTTTTCACTTTCCGATTCTCTCATAAACAAGAAGATATAGGCAAAAAATGCAAAACTAAATGAAAATTTTAGATCTTATGAATGGAAAAAATTAAAAAAAAATTACAAATGTAAGTAAAGAAATTTTATTCACACTCCACAAACGAACACAAAAGTTTTGTTGTCTAGGTTTGGGAAATTCCACTAGTTCAACCCTAATGGCTTGGAATTTGATAAGAAACTGATTTCTAATTTATCCTAACATGTATTAAATATGGATATGCATGCTTGAAGCAAGTTAAAGATGCAAATGCCCTATGGATCCAAACCTTTTAAAGCGGACAACAAATGCTCATTAAATTCTCAATTGAACATGCGGTGGGATGTTTACCCGAGTCAAACAAGCCATTATTTAGCCCATTTACAAAAAGCTGACCTAACACTCACAGATGATTAGTAAAATGATTTATTGGTCAATCATGCTTAACAGGCTACGTTTTTTTAAAAAATGACTTATGGATTGGGAGTCAAGAATCAGTTAAAAATCCCCCGCCTCCCCCTTTTCCTTATCATTGCAAAACCTTATATATAAAAATAAAAAGAGGTTGCAATCCCTAAAAATTACAGAGACTATTTTGAATTATCTCTTTCAAATGTAAGTAAAGACAATTTATTCATACACCACAAACGAACACCAACGTTTTATTGTCCAAGTTTGGGAAATTCATCTAGCTCAACCCTAATGGCTTGGAATTTGATAAGAAAGAGATTTATAATTGATCCTAAAATGTTTGAAATATGGATATGCATGCTTGAAACTTGTTAAAGATGCAAATACTTTGAGGATCCAAACCTTTTAAACTGAACAACAAAGGCTCATTAAACTCTCAAGTGAACGTGCGGTGGGATATTTACCCAAGTCAAACAAGCCATTATTTTGCCCATTTACAAAAAGCTGACCTAACAATCACAAATTATTTGTAAAGTAATTTATCGATCAATCATGCATAGCAGGCTATGTTTTTGTAAGAAATGACTTATGGATTTGGTGTCCACATTGAGTTAAAAATCCCCGGCCTTCCTCTTTTCCCGATCTTTGAAAAACCTAATATATAAAAACTAAAAGAATTTGCAATCCCTAAAAGTTACAGAGACTTCTTGGAATTATTTCTCTCCACATTTGTTCATTTTCATTCCATTTTAGATGTACATTTTTTTCTTAAATAAAAACTTTGAGTTTTCTCTTTCCGATTCTCTCATAAACAAGAAGATAAAGGCAAACAATGCAAAACATAATGAAAATTTTAGAGTTTAGGTATGGAAAAAATTAAAAACAATTAAAAATATAAGTAAAAAAATTTATTTACAAGCCACAAACGAACACAAAAAGTTTTGTCATCCAAGTTTGGCAAATTCCAATAGTTCAACCCTTATTGCTTGGAATTTGATAAGAAAGAGATTTCTAATTGTTCCTAACATGTTTTAAATATGGATATGTATGCTTGAAACATGTTAAAGATGAAAATGCCCTATGGATCCAAACTTTTTAAAGCGAACAACAAACGCTCATTAAATTCTCAAGTGAACGTGCGGTGGGATGTTTACCCGAGTCAAACAAGGCATTATTTTGCCCATTTACAAAATGCTGACCTAACAATCACAGATGATTAGTAAATTTATTTATTGGTCAATCATGTGTAATGGGCTATTTTTTGTAGTAAATTACTTATGGATTAAGAGTCAACACTCAGTTAAAAATCCCGGGCCTCCCCCTTTTCCTGATCTTTGCAAAACCTAATATATAAAAACTAAAAGAATTTGCAATCCCTAAAAGTTACAAAGACTTCTTGAAATTCTCTCTCTCCACATTTGTGCATTTCCATTCCATTTTAGATGTACACTTTTTTCTTAAATCAAAACTTTGAGTTTTCACTTTTCGATTCTCTTGTAAATAAGAAGATAGAGGGAAATAGATTAAAAAGAAATGAAAATTTTAGAGTTTATGGATGGAAAAAAATTAAAAACAATAAAAAATGTAAGTAAAGAAAATTTATTCTCACACCACAAACGAACACAAAAGTTTTGTTTTCCAAGTTTTGGAAATTTCACAAGTTCAACCCAAATGGTAGTGAATTTGATAAGAAAGAGATTTCTAATTGATCCTAACATGTTTTCAATGTGGATGTGCATTCTTGAAAAAAAATTAAATATGCAATTGCCCTGCGGATACAAACCTTTTAAAGCGAACAACAAATGCTCATTAACTTCTCAAGTGAACGTGCACTGTAATATTTACCCAAGTCAAACAAGCCATTATTTTTCCCATTTACAAAAAGCGGACCTAACAATCATAAAGTGATTTATCAGTCAATCATGAGTAACAGGCTTTGTTTTTGTAAGAAATGACTTATGGATTTGGATTCAACAATGTAAAACAGAGTAAGCTGAACCCTGAAACATCTTAACATCAATCAAGAAGAAAGCCAACGCTGAACTTTATTTCAATACAAAGCTGATTTCCTCCCACCACATGCTTTTAGAAGAGCTTCAATGGCTTCTGGACTTATAGAAGAAGAAACTAAAAATGAAAAAGAACAGGGAATAGGTATTACTATGGATGCGATTTTTTGCTGAAGAACACCTCTATTTATAGGTGATTTGCAGCACTTAATCGAGGAAGACAACTGGGAGACAGCTACGAAAATAAGACAAAGGAGGCTTTCTTTTTCTTCCGGCGCCGATGGATGCCTCGGTCCGCTTGGACAGTCAGTATAGAGTCACCTCTGTTTTTTGCTCCTTCCATTAATTCCCGTTCACACATGAGTCGTATTAATTTTCCGTTCATGCTTGGGTCTCCCGTTCGTGACCCCGCCGCCAAGGGGGCCAGCCCCCTTGGACCCCCGTAGGGGCTGACACCCGGAACCCCACTTTCGTTTTACAGTTTCTTCACAAATAACCATTGCGGTCACAATTTGAAGTCATCAGCGTCTAAGCGAGAACTGCTAACTAATTTACTCACTATTTACATTGGCGCTCCTCATAATTGGAGGCCAGTGAATACATTAGATTAGCAGTAACTCGTGAGAGGTGGGCATTTACACACTAACAAACAATCAGTTAAAAATCCCCCGCCACCCCCTTTTCACGATCATTACAAAGCCTTATATATAAAAACTATAAGAGTTTGCAATCCATAAAAGTTATAAAAACTTTTTGGAATTATCTCTCTCTACATTTGTGCATTTCCATTCCATTTTGAGGTTTCACTTTTCGATTCTCTCGTAAACAAGAAGATAAAGGCAAACACAGCACAAAAAAATGAAATTTAGAGTTTATGTATGGAAAAAATAAAAAAAATACAAATATAAGTAAAGAAAATTTATTCGCACACCACAATCGAACACAAAAGTTTTGTTGTCCAATTTTGGGAAATTCCACTAGTTCAACCCTAATGGCATGGAATTTGATAAGAAAGAGATTTCTATGTCATCCTAACATGTTTTAAATATGGATATCCAAGCTTAAAACATGTTAAAGATGCAAATGCCCTATGGATCCAACCTTTTAAAGCGAACAAAAAATGCTCATTAAATTCTCAAGTGAACGTGCGGTGGGATGTTTCCCCGAGTCAAACAAGCCATTATTTTGTCAATTTACAAAAAGCTTACCCAAAAATCACAGATGATTTGTAAAGTGATTTATCGGTCAATCATGCATAACGGGCTATTTTTTTAAGAAATGACTTATGGATTGGGAGTCAACACTCAGTTAAAAATCCCCTACCTCCCCCTTTCCTCGACAATTGCAAAACCTAATATATAAAAACTAAAAGACTTTGCAATCCCTAAAAGTTACAGAGACGTTTTTGAATTGTCTCCCTCTGCATTTGTGTATTTCCATTCCATTTTAGATGTACACTTTTTCTAAAATAAAAACTTTGAGTTCTCACTTTCCGATTCTATCGTAAACAAGAAGATAAAGGCAAATAGATCACAACAAAAAGAAAATTTTAGATTTTATGAATGGAAAAAATTAAAAAAAAATAACAAATATAAGTAAAGAAAATTTATTCACACACCACAAGTGAATACAAAAGTTTTGTTGACCCAGTTTTGGAAATTCCACTAGTTCATCCCTAATGGCTTGGAATTTGATTCAAAAGAGATTTCTAATTGATCCTAACAAGTTTTAAATATGGATATGCATGCTTGAAACATGTTAAAGTTGAAAATCCCCTATGGATCCAAACCTTTTAAAGCAAACAACAAATACTCATTAAATTCTCAACTAAACGTGCGGTGGGATATTTACCCAAGTCAAAAAAGCCATTAATTTGCCCATTTACAAAAACCTGACCTAACAATCACAAATGATTTTTAAAGTTATTTATCGGTCAATCATGCGTAACGGGCTGTTTTTTTGTAAGAAATGACTTATGGATTGGGAGTCAACCCTTAGTTAAAAATCCCCCGCCTCCCCCTTTTCTAGATCATTGCAAAACCTAATATATAAAAAATTAAAGAGTTTGCAATCCCTAAAAGTTACAGAGAATTTTTGGAATTATCTCTCTACATTTGTGCATTTCCATTCCATTTTAGATGTGCATTTTTTTCATAAATCAAAACATTGACTTTGCACTTTCCAATTCTCTTGTAAACAAGAAGATAAAGGCAAATAGATCACAACAAAATGAAAATTTTAGAGTTTATGTATGGAAAAACATAAAACAATAACAGATGTAAGTAAAGAAAATTTATTCTCACACCACAAACGAACACAAATATTTTTTTGTCCAAGTTTGAGAAATTCCACTAGTTCAACCATAATGGCTTGGGATTTTATAAGAAAGAGATTTCTAATTGATACTAACATGTTTTAAATATGGATATGCAAGCTTGAAACATGTTAAAGATGCAAATGCCCTATGGATCCAAACCTTTTAAAGCAAACAACAAATGCTCATTAAATTCTCAAGTGAATGTGTGGTGGTATCTATCCCAGATAAACAAGACATTATTTTAACATTTATAAAAGGTTGACCTAACAATCAAAAATGATTTTTAAAGAGATTTATCGGTTAATCATGCCTGACGGGCTATGTTTTTGAAAGAAATGACTTATGGATTGGGAGTCAACACTCATTTAAAAATCCCCCGCCTCCCCATTTTTCTGATCATTGCAAAACCTAATATATAAATACTAAACGTGTTTGTCATGCCTAAAAGTTACAGAGACTTTTTGGAATTATCTCTCCCAACATTTGTGCATTTCCATTTCATTTTAGATATATACTTTTTTTTCAGAAATCAAAACTTTGAGTCTTTACTTTCTGACTCTCTCGTAAACAAGAAGATTAAGGCAAATAGATCACAACAAAATTAAAATTTTAGAGTTTATGGATGGAAAAAATTAAAAAAAAAGAAAAGCTAAATGTAAGTAAAGAAAATTTATTCACACACCACAAATGAACACAAAAGTTTTGTTGTGCAACTTTGGGAAATTCCACTAATTCAACCTTAGTGGCATGGAATTTGATAAGAAAGAGATTTCTAATTGACCCTAACATATTTTAAATATAGATATGCATGCTTGAAACATGTTAAAGATGCAAATGCCCTATGGATCCAAACATTTTAAAGTGAACAACAAATGCTCAGTAAATTCTCAAGTGAACATGTGGTGGGATGTTTACCTGAGTCAAACAAGCCATTATTTTGACCTTCTACAAAAAGTTGACCTAACAATCAAAGATGGTTTGTAATGTGATTTATCCGTCAATCATGCATAAAGGGCTATGTTTTTTGTAAGAAATGACTTATGGATTGGGAGTCAACGATCAGTTAAAATTCCCCTGCCTCCTCCTTTTTTAGATCATTGCAAGACCTAATATTCAAAAATTAAAAGAGTTTGCCATCCCTAAAAGTTACAGAGGCTTTTTGGAATTATCTCTCTCTGCATTTGTGCATTTCCATTCCATTTTAGATGTACACTTTTTTCTTCAATAAAAAATTTGCACTTTCACTTTAAGATTATGTCGTAAACCAGAAGATAAAAGCAAAAAGATCACAAAAAATGACAATTTTAGAGTTTATGTATGGAAAAATTTAAAAGAAGAACAAATGTATGTAAAGAAAATTTATTCACATACCACAAATGAACATAAAAGTTTTGTAGTCCACGTATGGGAAATTCCACAAGTTCATCCCTAATGGCTTGGAATTTGACAAGAAAGAGATTTCTAATTAATCCTAACATGTTTTAAATATGGAAATGCATTCTTGAAACATGCTAAAGATGCAAATGCCCTATGGATCTGAACCTTTCAAAGCAAACAATAAATACTCATTAAATTCTCAAGAGAGAGTGCGGTGGGATATTTACCCGGATCAAACAAGCCATTATTTTGCCCATTTAGAAAATGTGGACCTAACAATCATAGATGATTTGTAAAGTGATTTATCGGTCAATCATAAGTAATGGGCTATGTTTTTTTTAATAAATGACTTATGCATTGGGAGTCAACACTTAGTTAAAATTCCCCCGCCTCCGCCTTTTCCAAATCATTGCAAAACCTAATATATAAAAACTAAAAAACTTTGCAATCCCTAAAAGTTACAGAGACTTTTTGGAATTATGTCTCTCTACATTTGTGCATTTCCATTCCATTTTAGATGTACAATTTTTTATTAAATCAAAACTTTGAGTTTTCACTTTCCAATTCACTCGTAAACAAGAAGATAATGGCAAATATATCACAACAAAATGAAAAATGTAGTGTTTTGTATGGAAAAAATTTAAAAAAATAACAAATGTAAGTAAAGAAAATTTATTCACATGCCACAAACGAACAAAAAAGTTTTGTTGTCCAAGTTTGGGAAATTCTACTAGTTCAACCCTAATGGCTTCGAATTTGATAAGAAAGAGATTTCTAATTGATCCTAACTTGTTTAAAATAAGGATATGCGTGCTTGAAACATGTTAAAGATGCAAATTCCCTATGGATCCAAACCTTTTTAAGCGAACAATAAATGCTCATTAAATATTCAAGTGAACGTGCAGTGGGATATTTATCCCAGTTAAATAAGCCATTGTATTGCCCATTTACAAAAAGTTGACCTAACAATCACAAATGATTTGTAAAGAGATGTATCGGTCAATCATGTGTGACGGGCTATGTTTTTGAAAGAAACGACTTAAGGATTGGGTGTCAACACTCAGTTCAAAATCCCCCGTCTCCCCCTTTTCTCGATCATTGCAAAACCTATTAAATGAAAACTAAAAGAGTTTGCAATCCCTAAAACTTACAGAGAGTTTTGGAATTATATCTCTCTACATTTTTTCATTTCCATTTTATTTTATATGTACACTTTTTTCTTAAATCAAAACTTTGAGTTTTCACTTTTTGATTCTCTCATAAACAAGAAGAGAAAGGAAAATAGATCACAACAAAACGAAAATTTTAGAGTTTTGTATGGAAAAAATTATAAAAAAAAACAAATGTCAGTAAATAAAATTTATCCACACACCATAAACGAACACAAAAGTTTTGTTGTCCAAGTTGGGGAAATTCCACTAGGTCAACCCAAATGGCTTGGAATTTGATAACAAAGAGATTTCTAATTGATCCTAACCTGTTTTAAATATGGATATGCATGCTTGAAACATGATAAAGATGCAAATGCCCTATGGATCCAAACCATTTTTAAGAAAATAAGAAATGCCCTAAAAATGGCTGATGATTTGTAAAGTGATTTATCTGTCAATCATGCATAACATGCTATTTTTTTGAAAGAAATGACTTATGGATTGGGAGTCAATACTCCGTTAAACATCCCCCACCTCCCCCTTTTCCAAATCATTGCAAAACTTAATGTATAAAAACTAAAGGAATTCACAATCCCTAAAAGTTACATAGACTTTTTCAGATTATATCTCTCTACATTTGTGCATTTCCGTTCCATTTTAGATGTACACGTTTTTCTTAAATCAAAACTTTGAGTTTTCACGTTCCAATTCCCTCATAAACAAAAAGATAAAGGCAAATAGATCTCAAAAAATGAAAATTTTAGAGTTTTTTTATGGAAAAAATTAAAAACAATATCATATTTAAGTAAAGAAAATTTATTCACACCCCAGAAACGAACCCAAAAGTTTTGTTGTTCAAGTTTGGGAAATTCCACTAGTTCGTCCCTAATGGCTTCGAATTTGATAAGAAAGGCATTTGTAATTGATCTTAACTTGTTTTAAATATGGATATTCATGCTTGAAACATGTCAAAGATGCAAATGCCCTATGGATCCAAACCTTTTAAAGCGAACAACAAAAACTAATTAAATTGTCAAGTGAAAGTGTGGTGGGATATTTACCCGAGGAAAACAAGCCATTTTTTTGCCCATTTAAAAAAAGCTTACCTAACAATCATGGATGATTTGTAAAGTGATTTATCGATCAATCATGGGTAACGGGCAATGTTTTTTTAAGAAAGACTTATGGATTGGGAGTCAACACTCATTTAAAAATCCCCCCCCTCTCCCTTTTCTAGATCATTTCTAGACCTAATATATAAAAACTAAAAGAGTTTGCCATTCCTAAAAGTTACAGAGGCTTTTTGGAATTATCACTATCTACATTTGTGCATTTCCATTCCATTTTAGATGAACACTTTTTTCGTAAATCAAAACTTGAGTCTTCACTTTTCAATTCTCTCGTAAACAAGAAGATAAAGGCAAATAGATCACAAAAAAATTAAAATTTAAGAGATTATGTATGGAAAAAATTAAAAACAATAACAAATGTAAGTAAATAAAATTTATTCACACACCATAAACGAACACAAAATTAATGTTGCCCAAGTTTGGCTAATTCGACAGGTTTAACCCTAATGGCTTGGAATTTGATAAGAAAGAGATTTCTAATTGATCCTAACATGTTTTAAATATGGAAATGCATGCTTGAAACATTTTAAAGATCCAAATGCCCTATGGATCCAAACCTTTTAAAGCGAACAACAAATGCTCATTAAATTCTCAAGTGAACGTGCGGTGGGATATTTACTCGAGTGAAACAAACCATTATTTTGCTCATTTACAAAAAACTGACCTAACAATAATAGATGATTTGTAAAGTGATTTATTGGTCAAACAAGCATAACGGGCTATGTTTTTGTAAGAAATGACTTAAGGATTGGGAGTCAACACTCAGTTAAAAATCCCACGCCTCCCCTTTTTCCCGATCATTGCAAAACCTAATATATGAAAACTAAAAGAGTTTCCAATCCCTGAAAGTTACAGAGACTTTTTGGAATTATCTCTCTTGAAATTTGTGCATTTCCATTCAATTTTAGATATACACTTTTTCCTTAAATACAAATTTTGATTTTTCACTATCCATTTCTCTCGTAAACAAGAAGATAAAGGCAAATAGGTCACAACAAAATGAAAATTTTAGAGTTTATGTATGGAAACAAATAAAAAAGTAAGAAAAGAAAATTTATTCACACACCACAAACGAACACAAAAACAAAAGTTTTGTTGTCTAGGTTTGGGAAATTCCACTAAGTCAACCCTAATGGCTTGGAATTTGATAAGAATGATATTTCTAATTGATCCTAACATGTTTTAAATATAGATATGCATGCTTGAAACATGTTAAAGATGCAAATGCCCTATGGATCGAAACTTTTTAAAGAGAACAAGAAATGCTCATTAAATTCTAAGGTGAACGTGCGGTAGGATATTTACTCGAGTCAAACAATCCAATATTTTGCCCATTTACGAAAAGGTGACCTAAGAATCATAGATGACTTGTAGAGTGATTTATCAGTCAATCATGCGTCATGGGCTATGTTTTGGTAAGAAATGAGGTTTAGGGTTTTTTAAGCAACAACTTATGGATTGGGAGTCAACACACAGTTTAAAATTCCCCGCCTCCCCCTTTTCCATATCATTGCAAAACCTAATATATCAAAACTAAACGAGTTTGCCATCCCTAAAAGTTACAGAGACTTTTTGGAATTAACTCTCTTTAATTTTTTTATTTTCCATTCTATTTTAGATGTACACTTTTGTTTATCTGAAATCTAAACTTTGAATCTTTAATTTCCGATTCTCTCGTAAACAAGAAGATAAAGGCAAATAGATCACAACAAAATTAAAATTTTAGAGTTTATGTATGGAAAAATTTAAAAACAATAATAAATGTAAGTAAAGAAAATGTATTCACACACTAGAAATGAACACAAAAGTTTTGTTGTCCAAGTTTGGAAAATTCCACTAATTCAACCCTAATGGCTTGGAATTAGATAAGAAAGAGATTTCTAATTGATGCTAACATGTTTTAAATATGGATATGCGTGCTTGAAACATGTTAAATATGCTAATACCCTATGGATCCAAACCTTTTAAAGCGAACAACAAATGCTCATTAAATTCTCAACTAAACGTGTAGAGGGATGTTAACCCTAGTCAAACAAGCCATTATTTTTCCCATTTACAACAAGTTGACCTAACAATCACAGATGATTTGTAAAGTTATTTATCAGTCAATCATGTGAAATGGGCTATGTTTTTTATAAGAAATTACTTATAGATTGGGAGTCAACACTCTGTTAAAAATCCCCCACCTCCCCCTTTTCCAGATCATTGCAAGACCTAATATTTAAAAACAAAAAGAGTTTGCCATCCCTAAAAGTTACAGAGACTTTTTGGAATTATCTCTCTCTAAATTTGTGCATTTCCATTCCATTTTCAAAGCACACTTTTTTCTTCAATCAAAACTCAGCGTTTTCACTTTAAGATTCTCTCGTAAACAAGAAGATAATGGCAAAAAGATCACAACAAAATCAAAATTTTAGAGTTTATGTATGGAAAAATTAACAACAATAACAAATGTAAGTAATGAGAATTTATTCACACACCACAAATGAATACAAAAGTTTTGTTGTCCAAGTTTTGGAAATTCCACTAGTTCATCCCTAATGGATTGGAATTTGATAAGAAAAATATTTCTAATTGATCCTAACATATTTTAAATATGGATATGCATGCTTGAAACATGTTAAAGATGCAAATGCCCGATTGATCCAAACCTTTAAAGCAAATAACAAATGCTCATTAAATTCTCAAGTGAACGTGCGGTGGGATATTTACCCGAGTCAAACAAGCCACTAATTTGTCCATTTAAAAAAAGTTGACCTAACAATCACAGATGATTTGTAAAGTGATTTATCGGTCAATCATACGTAACGGGCTATGTTTTTTTTAAGAAATGACTTATGGATTGGGAGTCAACACTGAGTTAAACATCCCCTGCCTCCCCCTTTTCCTTATCATTGTAAAACCTAATATATAAAAACTAAAAGAGTTTGCAATTCTTAAAAGTTACAGAGACTTTTTGGAATTATCTCTCTCTATATTTGTGCATTTCCATTCCATTTTATATGTACACTTTTTTATTAAATCAAAACTTTGAGTTTTCACTTTCCAATTGTCTCGTAAATAAGAAAATAATGGCAAATAGATCACAACAAAATGAAAAATTTAGAGTTTATGTATGGAAAATCTTAAAAACACCACAATCGAACACAAAAGTTTTGTTGTCTAAGTTTGGGAGATTCCACTCGTTCAACCCTAATGGCTTGGAATTTGATAAGAAAGAAATTTCTAATTGATCCTAACATGTTTAAAATATGGATATGCATGCTTGAAACATGTTAAAGATGCAAATACCCTATGGATCAAAAAATTTAAAGTGAACAACAAATGCAAATTAAATTCTGAAGTGAACGTGCAGTGGGATATTTACCCGAGTCAAACAAGCCATTATTTTGCCCATTTATAAAAAGCTGACCTAAGAATCACAGATGATTTGTAAAGTGATTTATCGGTCAATCATGCGTAATGGGCTATGTTTTTTTAAGAAATGACTTATGGATTGGAAGTTAACACTCAGTTAACAATCCCCTGCCTCCCCCTTTTTCGATCATTGTAAAACCTAATATATAAAAACTTAAAGAGTTTGCAATCCCTAAAATTTATAGAGATTTATCTCTCTACATTTGTGCATTTTCGGTCCATTTTAGATGTACACGTATTTCCTAAATCAAAAGTTTGAGTTTTCACTTTCTGATTCTCTCGTAAACATGACGATATAGGCAAACAGATCAAAACAAAATGAAAATTTTAGAGTTTTGTATGGGAAAAATTTAAAAATATAAAAGACGTAAGTAAAAAAAAATTATTCACACACCACAAACAAACACAAAAGTTTTGTTATCCAAGTTTGGGAAATTCTACTAGTTCAAACCTAGTGGCTTGGAATTTGATAAGAAAGAGATTTGTAATTGATCATAACATGTTTTAAATAAGGATATGCATGCTTGAAACATGTTAAAGATCCAAATGCCCTATGGATCCAAACCTTTTAAAGAAAACAACAAATGCTTCTTAAATTCTAAAGTGAACGTGCGGTTGGATATTTACCCGAGTCAAACAAGACATTATTTTGCCCAATTAAAAAAAGCTGACCTAACAATCACATTTGAATTTTAAAGAGATTTATCGGTCAATCATGTGTAACGGGCTATGTTTTTGTAAGAAATGACTTATGGATTGGGAGTCAACACCCAGTTAAAAATCCCCCCCAACACTAAGGAAAAATCCCCCCCCCCCCCCCCCCCCCCCCCCCTCCCTCTTTTCCCAATCATTGCAAAACGCAATATATAAAAACTAAAAGAGTTTGCAATCCCTAAAAGTTACAAAGACTTTTTGGAATTATTTCTCTCTACATTCGTGCATTTCCATTCCATTTTAGATTTACACTTTTTTCTTAAATCAAAACTTGGTGCTTTCACTTTCCGATTCTCTCGTAAACAACAAGATAAAGGCAAATAGATTGCAACAAAATGAAAATTTTAGAGTTTATGTATGGAAAAAATTAAAAAGAATAAAAAATTTAAGTAAAAAAAAGTTATTCACACACCACAAATGAACACAACAGTTTTGTTGTCCAAGTTTTGGAAATTCAACTAGTTCAACCCTATTTGGCTTGGAATTTCATAAGAGAGATTTCTAATTGATCCTAACATGTTTTAAATATGGATATGCATGCTTGAAACATGTTAAAGATGCAAATCCCCTATGGATCCATATCTTTTAAAGCGAATAACAAATGCTCATTAAATTCTCAAGTGAACGTGTGGTGGTATGTTTACCCAAGTCAAACAAACCATTCTTTTGCCCATATACAAAAAGTTGACCTAACACTCATTGATGATTAGTATGGTGATTTATCTGTCAATCATGCATAACGGGCTATGTTTTTGTAAAAAAATGACTAATGGTTGGGAGACAACACTTATTTAAAAATCCCTCGTCTCCCCCTTTTCCAGATGATTGCAAGACCTAATATATAAAAACTAAAAGAATTTGCAATCCCTACAAGTTACAAAGACTTTTTAGAATTATCTCTCTCTACATTTGTGTATTTTATTCCATTTTAGATGTACACTTTTTCTTAAATCAAAACTTTGAATTTTCACTTTTTGATTCTCTCATAAACAAGAAGATAAAGGCGAATAGATCAAAACAAAAAGAAAATTTAATAGTTCATGTAAGGAAAAAATTAAAAAAAAATATAAATGTAAGAAAAAAAATGTATTCAAACACCACAAACGAACACAAAAGTTTTGTAGGCCAAGTATGGAAACCTAATGGCTTTGAATTTGATAAGAAAGAGGTTTCTAATTGATCCTAACATGTTTTAAATATGAATATGCATTCTTGAAACATGTTAAAGATGCAAATGCCCTATGGATCAAAACCTTTTAAAGCGAACAACAAATGCTCAATAAATTCTCAAGTGAATGTGCGGTGGAATATTTACCCGAGTCAAACAAGCCATTATTTTGCCCATTTATAAAAAGATGACCTAACAATCATTGATGATTTGAAAATTGATTTTTTGGTCAATCATACGTAACGGGCTATATTTTTTTAAGAAATGACTTATGGATTGGAAGTCAACACTCAGTTAACAATACCCGGCCTCTCCCTTTTTCCGATCATTGCAAAACCCAATATATAAAAACTGAAAGAGTTTGAAATCCCTAAAAGTTATAGAGATTTATCTTTCTCTACATTTGTGCATTTCCATTCCATTTTAGATGTACCCATTTTTCTTAAATCAAAACTTTGAGTATTCACTTTCTGATGCGCTCTTAAACAAGAAGATAAAGGCAAATAGATCACAACCAAATGAAAATTTTTGAGTTTATGTATGGAAAATATTAAAAACTATAACAAATGTAAGTAAAGAAAATTTATTCACTCCCCACAAACGAACACAAAAGTGTTTTTGTCCAAGTTTGGGAAATTCCACTAGTTCAACCCTAATGGTTTGGAATTTGATAAGAAAGAGATTTCTAATTTATCCTAACATGTTTTAAATATGGATATGCATCTTGAAACATGTTAAAGATGCAAATTCTCTATGGATCCAAACCTTTTGAAGCGAAAAATAAATGCTCATTAAATTCTCAAGTGAACGTACGGTGGGATATTTACCCGAGTCAAACAAGCCATTATTTTTCCCATTTAGCAAAAGCTGACCTAACAATCATAGATGATTTGTGAAGTGATTTATCAGTCAATCAAGTGTAACGGGCTACGTTTTTTTAAGAAATGACTTATGGATTGGGAGTCAACACTCAGTTATAAACTCCCCTGCCTCCCCCTTTTCCCGATCATTGAAAAACCTTATATATAAAAACTAAAAGAGTTTACAATCCCTAAAAGTTACAGAGACTTTTTGGAATTATCTCTCTCTAAATTTGTGCATTTCCTTTCCCTTTTAGATGTACACATTTTTCTTAAATCAAAACTTTGAGTTTTCACTTTCCGATTCTCTCGTAAACAAGGAGATAAAGACAAATAGATCACACAAAAAAGAAAATTTTAGAGTACAAGAATGTAAAAGATTAAAAAAATAACAAATGTAAGTAAAGAAAATATTTTCACACACCACAAATAAACACAAAAGTTTTGTTGTCCAAGTTTGGGAAATTCCACTAGTTCAACCGTAATGGCTTGGAATTTGAAAAGAAAAAGATTTCTAATTGATGCTAACATGTTTTAAATATAGATATGCATTCTTGAAAAATGTTAAATATGCAAATGCCATATGGATCCAATCCTTTTATAGCTAACAACAAATTCTCATTAAATTCTCAAGTGAACGTGCGGTGGGATATTTACCCGAGTCAAGCAAGCCATTATTTTGCCCATTTAAAAAAAAGCTGACCGAACAATCATAGATCAATTGTAAAGTGATTTATCGGTCCATCAGGCTTAACGGGCTATGTTTTTGTAAGAAATGACTTATGGATTGGGTGTCAACACTCAATTAAAAATCCCCAGCCTCACTCTTTTCCTGAACATTGCAAAACCTAATTTATAAAAACTAAAAGAATTTGCAATCCCTAAAAGTTACAGAGACTTCTTGGAATTATCTCTCTCCAAATTTGTGCATTTCAATTCCTTTTTAGATGTGAACTTTTTTCTTAAATAAAAACTTTGAGTTTTCACTGTCCGATTCTCTCGTAAACAAGAAGATAAAGGCAAAAAATATCACAACTAAATGAAAATTTTAGAGTTTATGTATGGAAAAAATTTAAAAAAATAACTAATGTAAATAAAGAAAATGTATTCACACACACAAACGAACACAAAAGTTTTGTTGTCCAAGTTTGGGCAATTCCACTAGTTCAACCCTAATGGCTTGGAATTTGGTAAGAAAGAGATTTGTAACTGATCCTAACATATTTTAAATATGGATGTACATGCTTGAAACATAGTAAAGATGCAAATGCCCTTTGGATCCAAACCTTTTAAAGCGAACAATAAATGCTCATTAAATTCTCAAGTGAACGTACGGTAGGATATTTACCTGAGTCAAACAAGCCATTATTTTTCCCTTTTACAAAAAGCTAACCTAATAATCACAGATGATTTTTAAAGTGATTTATTGATCAATCATGCAAAAGGGGCTACGTTTTTTTAAGAAATGACATATGGATTGGGAGTCAACACTCAGTTAAAAATCCCCCGCCTCCCCTTTTCTCGATCATTGCAAAACCTAATATATAAAAACTTAAAGAGTTTGCAATCCATAAAAGTTACAGAGACTTTTTGGAATTATTTCTTTCTACATTTATGCATTATCATTCCATTTTAGATGTACACTTCTTCTTAAATGAAAACTTTGAGTTTTCACTTTCTGATTCTCTCGTAATAAAGAAGATAAAGGCAAAATATATCACAACAAAATGAAATTTTTAAAAATGTAAGTAAAGAAAATTTATTCACACAAAAGAACAAAAATGTTTTGTGGTCCAAGTTTGGGAATTTCAACTAGTTCAACCCTAATGGCTTGGAATTTGATAAGAAAGAGAATTCTAATTGATCCTAACATGTTTTAAATATGGATATGCATGCTTGAAAAAATGTTAAAGATGCAAATGCCCAATGGATCCAAACATTTTAAAGTGAACAACAAAAGCTCATTAAATTCTCAAGTGAACGTACGATGGGATATTTACCAGATTCAAACAAGCCATTATTTTACCCATTTACAAAAGGCTAACCTAACAACCACAGATCATTTGTAAAGTGATTAATCATTCAATAATGCGTAACGGGCTATGTTTTTGTAAGAAATGACTTATTGATTGGGAGTCAACACTCAATTAAAAATCCCCTGCCTCCCCCTTTTTCCGATCTTTACAAAACTTGATATATAAAAACGAAAAGAATTTGCAATCCCTAAAAGTTACAGAGTCTTCTTGGAATTATCTCTCACCACATTTGTGCATTTCCATTCCATTTTAGATGTACACTTTTTTCTTAAATCAAAACTTTGAGTTTCCACTTTTTGATTCTCACGTATACAATAAGATACATGCAAATAGATTACAACGAAATGAAAATTTTAGAGTTATATGAATGGAAAAAATTTAAAAAAAAACAAATTTAAGTAAAGAAAATTTATTCTCATACCACAAACGAACACAAAAAATTTTTTGTCCGAGTTTGGGAAATTCCACTAGTTCAACCCTAATGGCTTGGAATTTGAGAAGAAAGAGAATTATAATTGATCCAAACATGTTTTAAATATGGATATGCATGGAACAACAACTTCTCCTTTAATTCTCAAGTGAATGTGTGGTGGGAAATTTACCCGAGTCAAACAAGCCATTATTTTGCCCATTTACAAAAAGCTGACCTAACAATCACAAATGATTTGTATAGAGATTTATATGTAAATCATGCATACCAGGCTATGTTTTTGTAATAAATGACTTATGGATAGGGAGTCAACACTCAGTTAAAAATTCCTGGCCTCCCCCTTTTCCAGATCTTTTCAAAACCTCATTAATAAACTCAAAAAGAGTTTGCAATCCTTAAAAGTTACAAAGACTTTTTGGAATTATCTCTCTCTACATTTGTGCATTTCCTTTCCATTTTAGATGTACATTTTTTTCTTAAATCAAAACTTTGAGTTTTCACTTTCCGATTCTCTAGTAAACAAGAAGCTAAAGGGAAATACATCACAACTAAATGAAAATTTTAGTGTTTATGTATGGAAAAATTAAAAACAATAATAAATGTAAGTAAAGAAAATTTATTCACACTCCACAAACGAACACAAAAGTTTTGTTGTCCAAGTTTGGGAAATTCCAAAGTTCATCCATAATGGTTTGGAATTAGATAAGAAAGAGATTTCTAATTGATCCTAATATGTTTTAAATATGGAAATACATGCTTGAAAAAATGTTAAAGATGCAAATGCCCTTTGGATCCAAAGCTCTTAAGGCGAACAACAAATGGTCATTAAATTCTCAAGAGGACGTGCGGTGGGATATTTACCCGAGTCAAACAAGCCATTTTTTTCCAATCTACAAAAAGCTAACATAACAATCTTAGATTATTTGTAAAGTTATTTATCGGTCAATCATCCATAACAGGCTATGTTTTTGTAAGAAATGACTTATGGATTGCGAGGCAATATTCAGTTTAATATCCCCCGCTTCCCCCTTTTCCCGATCATTGCAAAACCTAATATATAAAAACTAAAAGAGTTTGCAATCCCTAGAAGTTACAGAAACTTTTTGGAATTATCTCTTTCCACATTTGTGAATTTCCTTTCCATTTAAGATTTACACTTTTTTCTTAAAACAAAACTTTGAGTTTTCACTTTCCGATTCTCTCATAAACAAGAAGATAAAGGTAAAATAGATCACAACAAAATGAAAATTTTAGAGTTTATGTGTGGAAAAAACTAAAAAAAAAAGCAAATGTAAGTAAAGAAAATTTATTCACACACCACAAATGAACACAAAAGTTTTATTGTCCAAGTTTGGGAAATTCCACTAGCTCAACCTTAATGGCTTTGAATTTGATAACAAAGAGATTTCTAATTGATCCTAACATGTTTTAAATATGGATATGAATGCTTGAAACATCTTAGAGATGCAAATGCCCTATGGATCCAAACCCTTTAAAGCAAACAACAAAAGCTCATTAAATTCTCAAGTGATTGTGCGATGGGATATTTACCCGTGTCAAACAAGCCATTATTTTGCCCATTTAAAAAAAGCTGACCTAACAAACACAAATGATTTATAAAGTGATTTATCGGTCAATCATGTGTAGCAGGCTATGGTTTTGTAAGCAACAACTTATGGATTGGGAGTCAACACTCAGTTAAAAGTCCCCGGCCTCCCCCTTTTCCCGATTATTGCAAACCCTAATTTATAAAAACTAATAGAGTTTGCAATCCATAAAAGTTACAGAGACTTTTTGGAATTATCTCTCTCTACATTTGTGCATTTCCTTTCCATTTTAGATGTACACTTTTTTCTTAAATCAAAACATTGAGTTTTCCCTTTCCGATTATCTCGTAAACTAGAGTTAAAGTCAAACAGATCACAACAAAATGAAAATTTTAAAGTTTATGTAAGGAAAACATTAAAAACAATAACAAATGTAAGTAAAGAAAAATTATTCACACGCCACAAACGAACACAAAAGTTTTTTTGTCCAAGTTTGGGAAATTCATCTAGCTCAACCCTAATGGCATGCAATTTGATAGGAGAGAGATTTTTAATTGATCCTAACATGTTTTAAATATGGATATGCATGTTTGAAACATGTTAAAGATGAAAATGCCCTTTCGATTTAAACCTTTTAAAGCGAACAACAAATACTCATTAAATTCTAATGTGAACGTGCGGTGGGATGTTTACCGGAGTCAAACAAGCCATTATTTTGCCCATTTACAAAAAGCTGACCTAACAATCACAGATGATTGGTAAAATGATTTATTGATCAATCATGCGTAACAGGCTATGTTTTTGTATGAAATTACTTATTGATTGGGAGTCAACAGTCAGTTAAAACTCATCGGCCTCACCCTTTTCCCGATCATTGCAAAACCAAGTATATAAAAACTAAAAGAATTTGCAATCCCTAAAAGTTCCAGAGATTTCTTGGAATTATCTCTCTCCACATTTGTGCATTTTCATTCCATTTTAGATGTACATTTTTTCTTAAATCAAAACTATGAGTTTTCACTTTCCGATTCGCTCGTAAACAAGAAGATATAGGCAAATAGATCACAACAAAATGAAAATTTTAGAGTTTATGTGTGGAAATTCCACAAGTTCAACCCTAATGGCGGTGAATTTTTCAAGATAGAGATTTCTAATTTGTCCTAACATGTTTTAAATATGGATATGCATTCTTGAAAAAATATTAAAGATGCAAATTCCAAATGGATCCAAAACTTTTAAAACGAACAACAAATGCTCATTAAATTCTCAAGTGAACATGCGGTGGGATATTTACTCAAGGCAAACAAGCCATTATTTTGCCCATTTACAAAAAGCTGACCTAACAATCAGAGATGACTTGTAAAGTGATTTATCGGTCTATCATGCGTAATAGGCTTTGTTTTTTTGAGAAATGACTTATGGATTTGGTGTCAACAATCATTTAAAAATCCCTCTCCTCCCCCTTTTCCCTATCATTGCAATACCTAATATATAAAAACTAAAAGAGTTTGCAATCCCTAAAAGTTACAAAGACTTTTTGGAAGTAGCTCTCTCTAAATTTGTGCATTTCCACTCCTTTTTAGATGTACAATTTTTTCTTATATCAAAACTTTGAGTTTTCACTATCCGATTCTCTCATAAACAAGAAGATAAAGACAAAATACATAACAACAAAATGAAAATTTTAGAGTTTATGTATGGAAAAAATTAAAAAAAATAAAAAATAAAAGTATAGAAAATTTATTCACACACCACAAACGAACACAAAAGTTTTGTTGTCCAAGGTTGGGAAATTCCTCTAGCTCAACCCTAATGGCTCTGAATTTGATAAGAAAGAGATCCTAAAATGTTTTATATATGAATATGCATGTTTGAAACATGTTAAAGATGCAAATGCCCTGTGGATCCAAACCCTTTAAAGCAAACAATAAATGATCATTAAATTCTCAAGTGAACGTGCAATGGCATATTTACATCGGTCAAACAAGCCATTTGTTTGCCCATATAAAAAAAGCTGACCTAACAACCACAGATGATTTGTAAAGTGATTTATCAGTCAATCATGCGTAGCAGGCTATGGTTTTTTAAGCAATGACTTATGGATTAGGAGTCAACACTCAGTTAAAAATCCCTGGCCTCCCCCTTTTCCCGATCATTGCAAACCCTAATTTATAAATACTAATAGAGTTTGAAATTCATAAAAGTTAAAGAGACTTTTTGGAATTAGCTCTCTCTATATTTGTGTATTTCCTTTCCATTTTAGATGTACACTTTTTTCTTAAAGCAAAACTTTGAGTTTTCCCTTTCTGATTCTCTCGTAAATTAGAAGATTAAGGCAAATAAATCACAACAAAATAAAAAAATTTGAGTTTATGTATGGAAAAAATTAAAAACAATAACAAAAGTATGTAAAGAAAATTTATTCACACACCACAAACGAACACAAAAGCTTTGTTGTCCAAGTTTGGGAAATTCATCTAGCTCAACCCTAATGGCTTGCAATTGGATAGGAAAGAGTTTTCTAATTGATTCTAACATGTTTTAAATATGGATATGCATGCTAGAAACATGTTAAAGACGCAAATGCCCTATCGATCTAAACCTTTTAAAGTGAACAAAAAATGTTCATTAAATTCTCAAGAGAACATGTGGTGGGATGTTTACCCGAGTCAAACAAGCCATTATTTTGACCATTTACAAAAACTTGACCGACAAATCACAGATGATTAGTAAAGTGATTTATCGATCAATCATGCATAACGGGCTATGTTTTTTTAAGAAATTACTTACGAATTGGGAGTCAACAAACAGTTAAAAATCACCGGCCTCTCCCTTTTCCCGATCATTGTGAAACCAAATATATAAAAACAAAAAGAATATGCAATCCCTCATAAACAAGAAGATACAGGCAAATAGATCACAACAATATGAATTTTTTAGAGTTTATGACTGGAAAAAATTAAAAAAAAAAGCAAATGTAAGTAAAGAAAATTTATTCACACTCAACAAATGAACACAAAAGTTTTGTTGTCCAAATTTTTGAAATTCCATAAGTTCAACCCTAATGGCGGTGAATTTGATAAGAAAGAGGTTTCTAATTGATCCTAACATGTTTTAAATATGGATATACATTCTTGAAAAAATATTAAAGATGCAAATTCCCTATGGATCCAAACCTTTTAAAGTGAACAACAAATTCTCATTAAATTCTCAAGTGAATGTACGGTGGGATATTTACCAGAGTCAAACAAGCCATTATTTTGCCAACTTACAAAAAGTTGACCTAACAATCATAAATGACGTGTAAAGTGATTTATCGGTCCATCATGTGTAACGGGCTTTGTTTTTGTAAGAAATGACTTATGGATTTGGAGTCAACAATCAGTCAAAAATCCCCTGCCTACATTTGTGCATTTCTATTCCATTTTAGATGTACATTTTTTTCTTAAATAAAAACTTTGAGTTTTCACTTTCCGAATCTCTCATAAACTAGAAGATAAAGGCAAACACAACACAAAAAAATGAAAATTTTAGAGTTTATGTATGGTAAAAATTAAAAACAATACAAATGTAAGAAAGAAAATTTATTCAAAAACCACAAACGAACACAAAAGTTTTGTTGTCCAAGTTTGGGAAATTTCATTAGTTCAACCCTAATGGCATGGAATTTGATAGGAAGAGTATTTCTAAGTGATCCTAACATGTTTTAAATATGGATATGCAAGCTTTAAACATGTGAAAGATGCAAATGCCCTATGGATCCAATTTTTTTTTAAAGCAAACAACAAATGCTCATTAAATTCTCAAGTAAACATGCGGTGCGATATTTACCCGAGTCAAACAAGCCATTATTTTGCACGTTTACAAAATGCTGACCTAAATATCACAGAAGATTTGTGAAGTGATTTATCGGTCAATCATGCATAGTGGGCTATTTTTTTTGTAAGAAATGACTTATGGATTGGGAGTCAACACTCAATTAAAAATCCCCGGCCTCTCCCTTTTTCGGATCATAACAAAACCTAATATATAAAAACTAAATGAGTTTGCAATCGCTAAAAGTTACTGAGACTTTTTGGAATTAGCTCACTCTAAATTTGTGCATTTCCTTTCCATTTTAGATGTAGAATTTTTTCTTAAATCAAAACTTTGAGTTTTCACTTACCGATTCTCTCGTAAACTAGAAGATAAAGTCAAATAGATCGCAACAAAATGAAAATTTTAGAGTTTATATATGGAGATAATTTTAAAAAATCACAAATGTATATAAAGAAAATTTATTCACACACCACAAATGAACACAAAAGTTTTGTTGTCCAAGTTCGGGAAATTCCACTAGTTCAACCTTTATGGCTTGGAATTTGATAAGAAAGAGATTTCTAATTGATCCTAACATGTTTTAAATATGCAAATGCCCTATGGATCCAAACCTTTTAAAGCGAGCAACAAATGCTCATTTAATTTTCAAGTGAACGTGCGGTGGGATATTTACCCGAGTTGAACAAGCCATTATTTTGCCCATTTAAAAAAAGCTGAGCTAATAATCACGGATGATTTGTAAAGTGATTTATCGGTCAATCATGCGTAACGGGCTATAATTTTGTAAGAAATGACTTACGGATTGGGTGTCAACATTCAGTTAAAAATCCCATGCCTGCACCTTTTCCCGACAATTGAAAAACCTAATATATGGAAACTAAAAGAGTTTAAAATCCCTAAAAGGTACAAAGATTTTTTGGAATGATCTCTCTCTACATTTTTGAATTTCCATTCCATTTTAGATGTTCACTTTTTTCTTAAATCAAAACTTTGAGTTTTCCTTTTTCGATTCTCTCGTAAACAAGAAGATAATGGCAAATAGATCACAACAAAATGAATATTTTAGAGTTTATGAATGGAAAAAATTAAAAATAATAAAAAATGTAAGTAAAGAAAATTTATTCACACACCACAAACGAGCACAAAAGTTTTGTTGTCCAATTTTGGAAAATTCCATTAGTTCAACCCTAATTGCTTGGAATTTGATAAGAAAGAGATTTCTAATTGATCCTAACATGTTTGAAATATGGATTTGCTTGCTGGAAACATGTTAAAGATGAAAAGGCCCTATGGATCCATACCTTTTAATGCAAACAACAAATGATCATTAAATTCTCAAGTGAATGTGCAGTGGGATATCTAGCTGAGTCAAACACCAATGTAAACAACGAACACAAACAGACAGACAACGGATTATGGTACCGAAAGCTCTAATAGGTCTGATACCCATTTCAAACATAAAGAGTCTCTAGCAGACTCAACAGCCTAAATTGGGTGAACCTAGGGATGAGGGCAGCGGAACTAGAATCCTAGGGATCACAACTACACACTGACTACAGGCAGTGGAAAACAACAATGACTCACACAATACTATTCCTACAGTCACACTTCGTACATCCTATCATTTCACGATCATATTACTCCTGCTTCCTACCACATGTCACTGCTATGTACTCATTTGTGTCTATTTTCATAGCTATCTAATAGGCCCAACATGAATTTTGCTGCTACTTAGAACTTCTTCAGGGTTTGACCCTATTCCTGCTGGCTTACCACCACGTGGGCAATCCGTCAATGTGGACCTCACAGTCTCCAGAGGGCCCCAAGCCGTTCCTATTAACCGTTGCGGCTCCATGGCTGCTTCAGTAGTGTAGAGCATAGCTCCATTTCGTTTTCTACCTTGGAGCGTAGTAAAAAAATTCCAAGTCTCTAGCTTCTGTCCTATTTGGCACTATTTTGATACTATTTCTTTTTGACGTGTGAACAGTAAACATGAATAGTAACCATGAATAGTAAAATGAACAGTACTTTTGAATAGTAACTTTGTAAATAGTAAAAACAAACACTATGGAGATTCATATATAGAGAGGCAGAACATGAACAGTGATAACAACAAATGTACGAATCACAATATTACAAATAAGAAAAAAATATAAAAACATTGTTCAAACAAAATAAAACAACTAAATACATACCCTTAAAAAGGGAAAGAAAAACTACTTATCTACCTAACTCCCGAAGTTACCGACCGTGCTATCGGTCGGTTCCCTCTTTTTTACTTAGCCATTACGGCTGTTAAGTACATACCGTGCTTTCAAGGAACTTGCCGTAGGATGCTCGCCGGAAATCGCCTTTTTCTTCTTCTTCGAAAGAGTGTTTTTCGAATGTCCGTTGGTTTTTGAATGTCTCAACCTCTGAAGGAGCTTCGAATTTATAGTTGAAGATCTTTTGTTTCTTCTGCTTTTACCCTTAATTGAAAGGTGTTTGTTTAAAGACAAAGGGTAATTTTTGTCTTTTTGGCTTTCATTTTTGCCCTTGCATTATTACCTTTCAGCACCGAAAGCAGGGGTAGAAATGACTTTTCCTCTTGTAATGTCATGATGCTGATGTGCAGGAATCTTTTGTAGCCACCATTGTTGACTTTGTGTAGCCACCTTTGATGACTTTTGTAGCCGCCGTTGCGGATTTTTATAGCCACCTTTGCTGATATTGATTTCGTCTTGGGCATTAGTGGTTGGTGACTTGGCTACTGACTGTTCATTCGGACAACTGCCTTTCTATGCACAATCTACATGTGTGCTCCTTTGGAAAAGTCTTCTGGGCCATCTAGTAGAAGTTTTCGTTGGTTGCTTTGCTGAAGGGGTTATTCCTCTGAGGAGTTTCTTCAGCGTGTCTTCGAGACTGGTCTGGAAAGGGGCCGAATTCTCTTTATAGCTCTTCAAGATGATCATCAGTGGGATGGATGTCTTTTAGACAAAGGGTTTATTTTTCTGACTCAATTGTTGTAAGAGCTGTATCAGGTTCTTGAGCCCGTGAATACGCCTGGTTGGCCAGACTACTTCTTGGCATGGCTTGGCTTTTGGAACATGTCTGGGATCATATTCCATCTTCGTGTCACCTTCTTTGATGCCTTCAAGTGTCACGAAAGATATGCTTGGAAACATCTTATTGTAAGTCACAATCTCAGCAATACAAGAAACGAAATTAATCTTGATTTCTTTGCTTTTGGTTATGGAGATAAAGCTTTTGCAAGCCTCCATAATCTCTTTTGGCATTTTCTCCAACACTGATAAGTCGATGGAGTGAAGTACCATCTGTTTTATGAATCCATATGAATAGAGCATGGATGCATATTTCAAGTCTATTTCATGACTCAGCTTCACATGATTCCAACTATTATCGGACTCAGTGGTGAAGAAGGGAATGTTCATCCCTTGTCCAATTTGCTCATTTCATCTCTGGAATTGAACAGTATGATCAGATTCAATCTTTGAATGAACGTTGTCCACCTTTTGAGGGCCAGCGAGGGTTCCTCAGACATAATGTCAAAAAATTTTAAAGGTTTAAATTTCTTTAAAAACTCAAACTCATTAAAACTTGTTTTATCTGGTTTATTTAGGCTTTTCAACCTCGTAAACTCAGATAGGGTAACCAATTTTGTCTTGAATGATTTCTCATTACTAGACAAGTCCATTTCCATCTGAGATGGATCCGTTAAGACTTCCTTTTCAGCTTCAGACTGACAGGAAGAAGTCCTTGATTCTGATTTCATCGAAATCGTTAATGTTTCCTTTCCAGCTCTACACTGGAAGGTAGAAATCCCTGATTGCCCTATCTTCAAAGAAGACTGGGTTGTGATTTCCTTCTCATGCCTGGCATGACCGGTAAAAATCCTGGGTCGACCTTTGTTTACCAAAACACTAAAGTCATCCGTCTGCTGATTAGCTGACGTTGTGGCTTTCTTTTCTCGCGATCGAGATCCGGTAGAAGTCCTGAAGGAGCTTGGCATATCATGCCGTTTAGTGAGTTCTTTTAACTCTTCGATTAATTCATTAACCTTGAGTTGTAAGAGTTCTCCACTTAACCCGTATCTGGCACAATTCTCATGTATGTCTCCTCGTTCTGAGAGAACTAAAAGATTGTCTAATAGTGACTATAGGGTTGAGAGTAATACTGTGAGTGTGGCAATTACTGCTGCTAGGTCCGTCGGTGTGCTTCTAAGTGGATCCATTTTACCTATCTGTAATACAAGAAAATTCTTCGAGTAGTAAGAGTATCAGGTTATTTATAAATTTCTCTATAAATGCATGATGCAGTAGCAGAGAAATTTTTCTATGACAATAGTGGGGTATAAATCACCACGCTTGCTGTCATGCTATATACCGAGAAGGCTAAAGCATAACCGAATATAAGAAATCTATTAGGCAAAGGTTGTGCCTGAAGAGTCACTCATATTTTCTGTGTTTTTTGAGGAGGAGGACTCAGTTTCGAGATGAAGTTCATATACTTCATCATCTGACTAGATGTCATCATAATGGAGGATGTCCAATCCATTTGCTTCGGCAAGTAGCATATAGGTTTTGTACTACCGTGTTTTCTCAGTGTTTGGACAACTTTTTGCAAAATGTCCTTCTTTCTGGCATATTCAGCATTTGCATTTGCTTGGGGGTTTCTCCTTTGGGCAATATGCATTTGACCCTTTACTGGATGTGGTAGGGCCAGAATTTGTTCTTTTTCTAAAGTATCTCTTGCTGGGAGTATACCTAGTTTTAGAAATTTTTTGTATCCTATATTTTTTCTGTTGAAATTTATTAGGATATTTTCTTTGCTTATGGGAGGTGGTTTTACAACCATAAGCTCCTACATTTTTGTTCTGGTTTGAACAACATAATATTTGTTTATTTGCCTTACTACTATTCTTTTGTAGTTTTTGGGCTTCACAAAGATTTGCCAACATGTCTTGTAAAAATCTGTCTTCTTCCTAAAGTGTCAAAGTTTAGGAAATTATCCATGGTTAAAGTACCAAGTTCTGGACTATTTTGACAATATTTTGTAATGTAATCTTTTTCAGCTACATGTGCAAAAGGTTCCAACAATTTTGCATAAAAGATTTCTTTTTGCAGTTTATAGAAGTAACTTGCAAATTCGCAATAATACTTCTCATAAAAATAAATGTTACAGATTTGTAACTTGTTTAATTTATGAAGGGTTTCTAAACGTCTTCTTTGTTTAGTACTCTCATTGTAAGCTTCTAGGGTTGGATGTATTCCTAGAAATTCTTTTGATATCTTAGCCACCAATCCCTTCAAGATATTGGCTATAGATATTGAGGTATTAGCTCTTTTTTGGTCTTGGGGAAGGTTGTCCCACCAATGAGCTACATTAACCTGTAAAGCATGGGTAAAGAAATTAAATGTTGAATCTTTGTCCCAAGATTCATGCATATTTGCAGCATTGCTTATCCTTCTTTCCAATTCTTTAAGGACTTTTTCTCCATCCTTGGAGCAATCCAAGTTGAGATAAAATCCAAAAGGGTTTTTGCTATCTATGGATATGTGTCCCTTAGTAGCATTTGAAGGATCGACATTTGTGTATTTTGTCGAATACCTTTGTCCTCCCAAGGATATTTTGGAGTGGGAGAAACTTTCTCGTTCTTACGGGTGAACCGCAGTACAGTTTTGGAAGTTATCTTGAAAGCTATCTTCCATGTGGGTATCTCGTAACCTTGATGTTTCTGCTTCAAAATGGTCGCTACCACAAAGCATTCTATATCTTTTACCAAGATCATCTGCCTTTTTGTCTTTAGCAAAGTAGTCTATTCTCTTGGTATTTTCTTCTGCAACTTCATCAGATTCCTAGGCCTCTGGTTCACTGTCGTGTTGCTCTTTTTGTTTACTAGAGGAAGGTTTTTCCTCTTGAACATAATAAGTCGGTTGGCAACCGAAAGTATTATATTCTATGTAAACTTCATCATCGATAGAGGATGATGCTTTGGAAGCGATCCTAAAAGCAGGTGGTGTTGGTTCCTTTTTTCTAGATGCTATGCAAGGTGTTGTAAAGTACACTAGGTTTTTAAGCCATCCGGTGATGTCAGGAAGGTCTAATGGTAATGGAGTTTCCATATCCATTAAATAGAAAAACTCTGTCATAGATCTATTTCTTGAAGCTTCCTTTGAAGTCTGTTGATCATATACCATAGTAGAATTTCTCTACGGGTTAATCTCCATAATTCAATCAGATATGCTCGATAAGCTATATGGGTTTCATTCATTGGTCTAAGATTTTCTTTGGCTTGCCAATTTTGGTCTTTCATTGAGCATACCAGACAAATTTGATCTAGTAGTCTTTCTCTAAAGATCATTTTACAAAGCTAAAAGGTTTAGCTTTTGTCTGATTTTCTTGATCTTGCATCTAAGGTTGTAGATGCGATCAATATATCTTTCCCAAAAATAGTAATACCATACCATTGCTGGGTTTGTATTATCTTCTGGTTGAAGAGTATTTCTTTGGAGTAAAGCGAGGTCAAGGACTTCTCTTTTTAATTTTAAACGATCTAAAAGTTTCTTTTTATAGATCATTCTAGTGTCCAAGGTGTAAAAGGTGTTTCATACCTTGATGGACCTAGAGAACCTTGACGTTCTTTTGAACCTAGATGTTCTTTTAATGCTAAGAATTCTGTTAAAAGTTCTTGCATTTTATTTTTATTTAGATTATCTAAACTTTGTTTTAGTTCTATTAATTCGTTGAAGAAAATAGGACTATTTCCATGGTCAATTTTTTCTAGAATATTTTCTAGGATGTTTTGACACTTTATTATTTCTCTATGTTTATGTTCATCATAGAGGAAATCTATTTTCTGTTGGAGATTATCAATAGTTTTTTCTAACCTATTAAGGGTCTTACCATAAGACTCTGAGTTTTGATGGGAATTGGTGATGATGTCACTATTTCCTATTGGTGGGCCTAAGGCTTTATATGGGTTATGTGCCATCATCGACGTGAAGAGGAACATAAGCATTGGGTCTTGAATTTCCTATTCCTTCGAAATGTGAACTGTTTGAGGTTCTACTTGTTGAGGTAGAGGGCCTAGCCTATTTGATGGAAAAGCTGCATCTACTGTTTGTGATCACTAGTTTTCCTTCTATCTTCTTTATGGTTTTTCGGGAGAGGGGAAGGTGTCTGGGTGCCAAAGGTTGGACTACCCATTCTGTTGGCCATGTTAACTCTCTGGGGTCGAGTTCTTCTATGGTGAAGTTCTCAAAATAACCAATGTTTTTGGCTAATTCTATGAGTTTCTTTGAATCTTTAACTGGAACCTTTCCAATGTTGATTCCTCGGGCTACTATGCATACAAGTATGCGCATAACTCTTCTTACTGGTTCAATTCCATTTTTTGACCAATTGTCTGTATAGATTTTTAGGGACAAGGTATCTTGGATGTACTTGTCTTCTAAATCTATTTGTAGATTGGGCCATGTTGTAAATGATACTGGGCCTAATCCTAAGTTAGCTCTAACTCCTCCGAGTAGGGCTTTTTCAAAATTATTCTTCGTAGAGTTATCTACTATACCTGCTATAAACGGTAAATTCTGATTGATTCGTATTAAGGGGTCTAATTCTATACGAACTAGTCCATAATGGACATATTTGAATCTTTTTAGCTTATATAAATCAGATTCACTTAATAATTTGTAGCAGAAGGTACCTGAGTCGGTATCTTGTATTTCTACACATAGTTCTTCTCGAAGAAGAAGGATTTGTTTTGGAACTCAATCCAATCTTTGTTGTAGACTTCAGTTATACTAGCCAATATTTATGCCCATTAACAAAAAGCTGACCTAACAATCAAAGATGATTTGTAAAGTGATTTATCGGTCAATCATGCCTAACGGGCTATGTTTTTGTAAGAAATGACATATTGATTAGGTGTTAACACTTAGTTAAAAATCCCCCGCCTCCCCCTTTTCTCCATCATTGCAAAACCTAATATATAAAAACTAAATGAGTTTGAAATCCCTAAAAGTTACAGAGACTTTTTGGAATTATCTCTCTCTACATTTGTGCATTTCCTTTCCATTTTAGATGTACACTTTTTTCTTAAATCAAAATTTGACTTTTCACTTTCTGATTCTCTCGTAAACAAGAAGATAAAGACAAATAGATCACAACAAAATGAAATATTTAGAGATTAAGTATGGAAAAAATTTTAAAAAATAAAAAATGTAAGTAAAGAAGATTTATTCAGACACCATAGATGAACACAAAAGTTTTGTTGTCCAAGTTTGGGAAATTCCACTGCTCAACCCTAATGGCTTTGAATTTTATAAGAAAGAGATTTCTAATTGATCCTAACATTTTTTAAATATGGATATGCATGCTTGAAACATGTTAACGATGCAAATGCCCTATGGATCCAAACCTTTTAAAGCGAACAACAAATACTCATTAAATTCAAGAATAAACGTGCGGTAAGATATTTACCCCAGTCAAAAAAGTCATTATTTTTGCCATTTAAAAAAAGCTGACCTAACAATCACAAATGATTTTTAAAGTGATTTATCAGTCAATCATGCGTAGCAGGCTATGTTTTTGTATGAAATGACTTATGGATTGGGAGTCAACACTCAGTTAAAAATGCCCTACCTCCCCCTTTTCCCAATCAATGCAAAACATAATATATAGAAACTAAAAGAGTTTACAATGCCTAAATGTTATTAAGACTTTTTGGAATTATCTCTCTCTACATTTGTGTATTTCCTTTCCATTTTACATGTACATTTTTTTCTCAAATCAAAACATTGAGTTTTCACTTTCCAATTCTCTCGTAAAACAAGAAGATAAAGGCAAATAGATCACAACAAAATGAAAATTTTAGAGTTTATTTGTGGAAAAAATTAAAAACAATAACATAGGTAAGTAAAGAAAATTTATTCACACACCACCAAAGAACACAAAAGTTTTGTTGTCCAAGTTTGGGAAATTCCACTAGTTCAACTCTAATGGCATGGAATTTAATAAGATATAGATTTCTAATTGATCCTAACATGTTTTAAATATGGATATAAGTGCTCGAAACTTGTTAAAGATGCAAATGCCCTATGGATCGAAACCTTTTAAAGCGAACAACAAATTCTCATTAAATTCTCAAGTGAACGTGCGGTGGGATATTTACCCCAAGCCATTATTTTACCCATTTACAAAAATTTCACCTAACAATCACAGATGATTTGGAAAGTGATTTATCGGTCAATCATCCGTAACGGGCTATGTTTTTGTAAGAAATGACTTATGGATTGGGAGCCAACACTCACTTAAAAATCCTCCGCCTCCCCCTTTTCCAGATCATTGCAAAACCTAATATATAAAAACTCAAAGAGTTTGCAATCCCTAAAAGTTACAGAGACTTTTTGGAATTATCTCTCTCTACATTTGTGCATTTCCATTCCATTTTATATGTACACTTTTTTTCCTAAATCAAAAATTTGAGTTTTCACTTTCCGATTCTCTCGTAAACAAGAAGATAAAGGCAAATAGATCACAAAAAATATAAAATTTTAGTGTTTATGTATGGAAAAAATTAAAAACAACAACAAATGTAAGTAAAGAAAATTTATTCACACACCAGAAATGAACAAAAATTTTGGTTGTCCAAGTTTGGGAAATTCCAATATCTCAACCCTAATGGCTAGGAATTTGATAAGGAAGAGATTTCTAATTGATCCTAATATGTTTTAAATACGAATATGCATGCTTGAAACATGTAAAAGATACAAATGCCCTATTGATCCAAACCTTTTAAAGCGAACAATAAATGCTCATTAAATTCTCAAGTGAACGTGCGGTGGGATATTTACCCGAGTCAAACAAGCCATTATTTTGCCCATAAACAAAAAGCTGACCTAACACTCACAGATAATTTGTGAAGTAATTTATCGATCAATCATGCGTGGCGGGCTATGTTTTAGTAAGATATGACTTATTTATCAGGAGTCAACACTCAATTAAAAATCTCTAGCCTCCCCCTTTTCCTGATCATTACAAAACCTAATATATAAGAAATAAAAGAGTTTGCAATCCCTAAATGTTATAGAGATTTTTTGGAATTATCGCTCTCTGCTTTTGTGCATTTCCATTCCATTTTAGATGTACATTTTTTTCTTAAATCAAAACTTTGAGTTTTCACTTTCCTATTCTCTCATAAACAAGAAGATAAAAGTAAATAGATCACAACAAAATGAAAATTTTAGAGTTTATGTATGAAAAAAATTAAAAACAACAACAAATGTAAGTAATGAAAATTTTTTCATACACCACAAACAAACACAAAAGTTTTGTTGTCCAAGTTTGGGAAATTGCACTACTTAAACCCTAATGGTTTGGAATTTGATAACAAAAAGATTTCTAATTGATACTAACATGTTTTAAATATGGATATGCATGCTTCAAACATGTTAAAGAAGCAAATGCCCTATGAATCTAAACCTTTTAAAGCAAACAACAAATACTCATTAAACTCTCAAGTGAACGTGCGGTGGGATATTTACCCGGGTCGAACATGCCATTATTTTGCCTATTTACAAAAAAGCTGACCTAACAATCAAATATGATTTGTAAAGTCATTTATCGGTCAATCATGCGTAACAGGCTATATTTTTTTAAGAAATGACTTATGGATTGGGAGTCAACACTCAGTTAAAAATCCCCTACCACCACCTTTTCCCGATCATTGCAAAACCTAATATATAAAAACTAAAAGTGTTTGTAATCCCTAAAATTTACATAGACTTTTTTTTGAATTATCTCTCTCTACATTTGTTAATTTCCATTCCATTTAGATGTACACTTTTTGCTCAAATCAAAACTTTGAGTTTTCACTTTCTGATTCTCTCGTAAACAAGAAGATAAAAACAAATAGATCACAATAAAATGAAAATTTTCGAGTTTATGTATGGAAAAAATTAAAAAAAATAACAAATGTAAGTAAAGAAAATTTATTCATACAACACAAATGAACACAAAAGTTTTGTTGTCCAAGTTCGGGAAATTCCACTAGCTCAACCCTAATGGCTAAGAATTTGATAAGAAAGAGATTTCAAATTTATCCTAATATGTTTTAAATATGGATATGCATGCTTGAAAAATGTTAAAGATTCAAATGCCCTCCGGATCAAAACCTTTTAATGTGAACAACAAATGCTTATTAAATTCTCAAGTGAACGTGCGGTCGGATATTTACCTGAGTCAAACAAGCCATTTTTTTTGTCCATTTGCAAAAAGCTGACATGACAATCACAAATGATTTCTGAAATGATGTATCAGTCAATCATGTGTAGCGAGCTATGTTTTTGTAAGAAATGACTTATGGATTGAGAGTCAACATTGAGTTAAAAATCTCCGACCTCCCCCTTTTCCAGTTCATTACAAAACCTAATATAAAATAACTACAAGAGTTTGAAATACCTAAAAGTTATAGAGTCTTTTTGGAATTATCTCTCTCCACATTTTTGCATTTCCATTCCATTATAGATGTACACTTTTTTCTTTAATAAAAACTTTGAGTTTTCACTTTCCGATTCTCTCGTAAACAAGAAGATAAAGGCAAATAGATCACAACAAAATGAAAATTTTGGAGTTTAAGTACGGAAAAAATAAAAAAAATAACAAATGTAAGTAAAAACTAATATTCACACACCACAAATGAACACAATTTTTTTGTTGTCCAAGTATTGGAAATTCCAATAGTTCAACCCAAATGACTTGTAATTTGATAAGAAAGAGATTTCTAATTGATCCTAACTTGTTTTAAATATTGATATGTATGCTTGAAACATGTTAACGATTCAAATACCCTCTGGATCCAAACTTTTTAAAGCGAACAACAAATGCTCATTAAATTCTCAAGTGAACGTGCAGTTGGATATTTAGCCGAGTCAAACAAGCCATTACTTTGCCCATTTACAAAATCCTGACCTAACAATCATAGATGATTTGTAAAGTGATTTATCAGTCTATGTTTTTTTTTAAAAATGACAATAGATTGGGACTCAACATTCAGTTAAAAATCCTCGGCCTCCCCCTTTTCCCAATCATTACAAAACATTATATATAAATAGTAAAAGTGTTTGCAATACCTAAAAGTTACAGAGAATTTTTTGAATTATCTCTCTCCATATTTGTGCATTTCCATTCCATTTTAGATGTACATTTTTTTCTTAAATAAAAACTTTGAGTTCTCATTTTCCAATTTTCTCGTAAATAAGAAGATAAAGGCAAATAGATCACAAAAAAATGAAAATTTTGGAATTTATGTATGGAAAAAATTAAAAAAAATGTAAGTAAAAAAATATTCACACACCACAAACTAACACAATTGTTTTGTTGTCCAAGTATTGGAAATTCCAATAGTTCAACCCTAATGGCTTGGAATTTGATAAGAAAGAGATTTCTAATTGATCCTAACATGTTTTAAATATTGATATTCATGCTTGAAACATATTAAAGATGCAATTGCCCTATGGATCCAAACCTTTTAAAGTGAACAACAAATGCTCATTAAATTTACAAGTGAACGTGTGGTGGGATATTTACTCGAGTCAAACAAGCCATTATTTTGCCAATTTACAAAAAGCTGATCGAACAATCACATATGATTTGTAAAGTGATTTATCGGCCAATCATGCGTAACGGGCTATGTTGTTGTAAGAAAGGACTTATGGATTGGGAGTCAACACTCAATTAAAAATCCACCACCTCCCCCTTTTCCCGATCATTGCAAAACCTAATATATAAAATGTAAAAGAGTTTGCAATCCCTAAAAGTTAAAAAGACTTTTTGGAATTATCTTTCTTTACTTTTGGAAATTTCCATTCCTTTTTCGAAGTACACTTTTTTTCTGAAATCAAAACTTTCAGTTTTCACTTTTCGATTCTCTTGTAAACCAGAAGATTAAGGTAAATAGATCACAACAAAATGAAAATTTTTGAGTTTATCTATGGAAAAAATAAAAAAAAATAAAAAATGTTAGTAAAGAAAATTTATTCACACACCAAAAATGAACACAAAATTTTTGTTGTCCAAGTTTGGGAAATTCCATTAGTTCAACCCTAATGGCTTGTAATTTGATAAGAAAGAGATTTCTAATTGGTCCTAACATGCTTTCAATATGGATATGCATGCTTGAAACATGTTAAAGATGCAAATACCCAATGGATCCAAACCTTTCCAAGTGAACAACAAGTGCTCATTAAATTCTCAAGTGAACGTGTGGTGCGATATTTACCAGAGTCAAACAAGCCATTATTTTGCCCGTTAACAAAAAGTTAACATATCAATCACAGATGATTTGTAAAGTGATTTATCGGTGAATCATGCTTAACGGGCTATTTGTTTTAAGAAATGACATATTTATTGGGAGTGTGGTGGGATATTTACCCGAGTCGAACAAGTCATTATTTTGCCCTTTTACAAAAAGCTGACCTAACAATCATAGATGATTTGTAATGTGATTTATTGGTCAATCATACGTAACGGGTTATATTATTGTAAGAAATGACTTATGGATCAAGGGTCAACACTCAGTTAAAAATCCCTGGCCTCCCCTTTTTCCCGATCATTGCAAAACCTAATATACAAAAACTAATAGAGTTTACAATCCTAAAAGTTAAAGAGACTTTTTGGAATTATCTCTCTATACATTTGTGCATTTCCATTCAATTTTAGATGTACACATTTTTCATAAATCAAAACTTGGAGTTTTCACTTTCCGATTCTCTCGTAAACAAGAAGATAAAGGCAAATAGATCGCAACATATTGAAAATTTTAGAGTTTATCTAAGGAAAAAATTAAAAACAATAAAAATTTAAGTAAAGAAAATTTATTCACACGCCACAAACGAACACAAAAGTTTTGTTGTCCAAGTTTGGGAAATTCCACTAGTTCAACCCTAATGGCTTGGAATTTGATCAGAAAGTGATTTCTAATTGATCCTAACATGTTTTAAATATGAATATGCATGCTTGAAACATGTTAAAGATGCAAATGCCCTACAGATCCAAACCTTTTAAAGCGAACAACAAGTGCTCATTAAATTCTCATGTGAACATGCAGTGCGATATTAACCAAAGTCAAAGAAGCCATTATTTTGCCCATTAACAAAAAGTTGACCTATCAGTCACAGATGATTTTTAAAGTGATTTATCGATCAATCATGCGTAATGGGCTTTGTTTTTGTAATAAATAACTTATGGATTAGGAGTCAACACTCAATTAAAAATCCCCCGCCTCCCCCTTTTCCTGATTATTGCAAAACCTAATATATAAAAACTAAAGGAGTTTGCAATCCCTAAAAGTTACAGAGACTTTTTGGAATTATCACACTCTACATTTGTGCATTTCCATTCCATTTTAGATGTACACTTTTTTCATAAATCAAAACTTTGAGTTTTCACTTTCTGATTCTCTCGTAAACAAGAAGATAAAGGCAAATAGATCACAACAAAATGATCATTTTAGATTTTATGAATGGAAAATTTTGAAAACAATAACAAATGTAAGTAAAGAAAATTTATTCACACACCTCAAACGAACCCAAAAGTTTTGTTGTCGAAGTTTGGGTAATTCCCCTAGTTCAACCCTAATTGCTTGAAATTTGATAACAAAGGGATTTCTAATTGAACCTAACTAGTTTTAAATATGGATATGCATGCTCAAAACAAATTAAAGATGCTAATGCCCTATGGATCCAAACCTTTTAAAGTGAACAGTAAATGCTCATTAAATTCTCAAGTGAATGTGCAGTGGGATATTTACCCGAGTCGAATAAGCTATTATCTTGCTCAATTAAAAAAAGCTGACCTAACAGTTGTAGATGATTTGTAAAGTGATTTATCTGTCAATCATGTGTAACAGGCTATATTTTTGTAAGAAATGACTTACGGATTGGGAGTCAACACTCAGTTAAAAATCCCACGCCTTCCCCTTTTCCCGATAATTGCAACGCCTAATATATAAAAACTAAAGGAGTTTACAATCCCTAAAGGTTATAGTGACTTTTTGGAATTATCTCTCTCTACATTTGTGCATTTCCATTGCATTTTAGATATACAACTTTTTCTTAAATCAAAACTTTGAGTTTTCACTTTCTGATTCTCTCGTAAACAAGAAGATAAAGGCAAATAGATCACAACAAAATGAGAATTTTAGAATTTATGTTTTGAAAAAATTAAAAACAATGACAAATTTATGTAAAGAAAACTTATTCACACTCAAAAAACGAACACAAAAGTTTTGTTGTCCAAGTTTGGGAAATTCCACTAGTTCAACCGTAATGGCTTGGAATTTTATAAGAAAAAGATTTCTAATTGATCCTAACATGTTTTATATATGGATATGCATGCACGAAACATGTTCAAGATGAAAAGTCCCTAACAATCCAAACCTTTTAAAATGAACAACAAATGCTCATTAAATTTACAAATGAAAGTGCAGTGGGATATTTACCCGAGTCTAACCTGCCATTATTTTGCCCAATTATAAAAAGCTGACCTAACATTCATAGATGATTTTTAAAGTGATTTATCAGTCAATAATGCGTACAGGGCTATATTTTCGAAAGAAATCACTTATGGATTGGGAGTGAATACTCAATTAAAAATCCCTCGCCTCCCCTTTTTCCCAATCATTGCAAAACCTAATATATAAAAACTAAAAGAGTTTACAATCTCTAAAAGTTACAAAAACTTTTTGGAATTATCACTCTCTACATTTGTGCATTTATATCCCGTTTTAGATTTACGCTTTTTTTCTTAAATCAAAACTTTGATTTTTCATTTTTTGATTCTTTTGTAAAAAAAAAAGATAAAGGCAAAAAGATCACAACAAAATAGAATTTTAGAGTTTATGAATGGAAAAAATTAAAAACAATAAAAATTTTAAGTAAAGACAATTTTTCACACACAACAAACGAACACAAAAGTTTTATTGTCCAATTTTGGGAAATTCCACTAGTTCAACCCCAATGGCTTCGAATTTGATAAGAAAGAGATTTATAATTGATTCTAACATGTTTTAAATATGGATTTGCATGCTCGAATCATGTTAAAGATTCAAATGCTGTATGGATCAGAAAATTTTAAAGCGAACAACAAATGCACATTAAATTCTCAAGTGAACATGCTGTGGGATATTTACTTGAGTCGAACAAGCCTTTATTTTTCCTATTTAAAAAAAGTTGACCTAACAATCAGAGATGATTTGTAAAGTGATTTATAGGTCAATCATGCGTAACGGGCTATATTTTTGTAAGAAATGACTTAAGGATTGGGAGTCACACTCAGGTAAAAATACCCGCCACCCCCTTTTCCCGATCATTGCAAAAACTAATATATAAAAACTAAAAGAGTTTACAATCCCTGAAAGTTACAAAGACATTTTGGAATTATCTCTCTATAGATTTGTGCATTTCCATTACATTTTAAATTTACACTTTTTTCTTAAATCAAAACTTTGAGTTTTCACAATCCAATTCTTTCGTAAACAAGAAGATAAAGTCAAATAGATCACAACAAAATGAAAATTTTAGAGTTTATTTATGGAAAAAATAAAAAATAATAACAAATGTAAGTAAGAAAATTTATTCACACACCACAAACAAACACAAAAGTTTTGTTGTCCTAGTTTGGGAAATTCCACTAGTTGAACCCTAATGATTTGGAATTTGAAAAGAAAGAGATTTCTAATTGATCCTAAATTTTTTTCAATATGGATATACGTGCTCAAAACATGTTAAAGATGCAAATTCCCTATGGATCCAAACCTTTTAAAGCAAACAAAAAATGCTCATTAAATTCTCAAGTGAACGTGCGGTGGGATATTTACCCGAGTCAAACATCATATTATTTTGCCCATTTACAAAAGGCTGACCTAAAAATCACAGATTATTTGTAACATGATTAACTGTCAATCATACGTAACGGGGTATATTTTTGTTAGAAATGACTTATAGATTGGGAGACAATACTCAGTTAAAAACCCTCGGCTCCCCCTTTTCCCGATCATTGCAAAACCTAATATATAAAATCTAAAAGAGTTTAAAATCCCTAAAAGTTACAAAGACTATTTGGGATTATCTCTCTTTACATTTGTGCATTTCCATTCCATTTTAGATGTACACTTTTTTCTTAAATCAAAACTTTGAGTTTTCACTTTCCGATTCTCTAGTAAACAAGACGATAAAGGCAAATAGAACACAACAAAATGAAAATTTTAGACTTTATATATTGAAAAAATTTAAAACAAGAACAAATGTCAATAATGGAAATTTTTCACACACCACAAACGAACACAAAAGTTTTGTTGTCCAAGTTTGGGAAATTTCACTAGTTCAACCCTAATGGCTTGGAATTTGAAAAGAAAAAAGATTTCTAATTGATCCTAAAATTTTTAAATATGGATATGCATGCTCGCAACATGTTAAAGCTGAATATGCCCCATGGTTCTAAATCTTTTAAAGTGAACAAAAAATGCTCATTAAATTCTAAAGTGAACGTGCGGTGGGATATTTATCCGAGTCGAAAAAGCCATTATTTTGCCCATTTACAAAGAGCTGACCTAACAAGCGTAGATGCTTTGTAAAGTGATTTACCAGTCAATCATGCATAATGATCTATATTTTGTAGGAAATTACTTATGGAATGCGAGTCAACACTATGTAAAAAGTCCCCTACCTACCCCTTTCCCCGATCATTGCAAAACCTAATATATAAACACTAAAAGAGTTTACAATCCATAATAGTTACAGAGACTTTTTGGAATTATCTCTCTCTTCATTTGTGCATTTCCATTCCATTTTAGATGTACACTTTTTTCTTAAATCAAAACTTTATGATGCTTGAAACATGTCAAAGATGCAAATGTCCTATGGATCCAAACCTTTTAAAGCGAACAAAAAATGGTCATTAAATTCTCAAGTGAACGTGAGGTAGGATATTTATCCGAGTCCAACAAGCCATTATGTTGATCATTTACAAAAAGCTGACCTAACAATCCTAGATGATTTGTAGAATGATTTATAGGTCAATAATGTAGAACTAGCCATATTTTTGTAAGAATTGACATATGGATTGGGACTCAACGTTCAGTTAAATGTCCCCGCCTCCCCCTTTTCCCAATCATTGCAAAACCTAATATATAAAAATTGAAAGAGTCTACAATCCCTAAAAGTTACAGAGACCATTTGGAATTATCTCTCTGGACATTTGTGAATTTCCATTTCATTTTAGATGTACACTTTTTTCTATATTCAAAACTTTGAGTTTTCACTTTTCAATTCTCTTGAAAAAAGAAGATAAAGGAAAATAGATCAAACAAAATGAAAATTTTATAGTTTCTGTATGGAAAAAATAAAAAACAATAACAATGTAAGTAAAAAAAATTTATTCACATACCACAAATGAACAAGAATGGCTTGGAATTGGATAAGAAAAAGATTTCTAATTGATCATAACATGTTTTAAATATGGATATGCATGCTCAAAACATTAAAGATGAAAATGCCCTAAGGATCCAAACCTTTAAAAGCGAACAACAAATGCTCATTAAATTCTCAAGTGAATGTGCGGTGGGATATTTACACGAGTCAAACAAGCCATTATTTTTCCCATTTAAAAAAAAGCTGACCTAACAATCGTATATGATTTGTAAATAGATTTAATCAGTCAATCATGTGTTACAGGCTATATTTTTGTAAGAAATGACTTATGGATTGGGAGTCAACACTCAGTCAAAAATCCCTCGCCTCCCCCTTTTCCCGATTATTACAAAACCTAATATTTAAAAACTAAAAGAGTTTACAATCCCTAAAAGTCACAGAGACTTTTTGGAATTATCTCTCTCTTTATTTGTGCATTTCCATTCCATTTTAGATGTACACTTTTTTTTAAAATCAAAACATTGAGTTTTCACTTTCCGATTATCTCGTAAACAAGAACACAAAGGCAAAGAGATCACAACACAATGAAAATTTTAGAGTTTATGTATGGAAAAAATTAAAAACAATAAAAAACGTAAGCAAAGAAAATTTATTCACACACCACCAACGAACACAAAAGTTTTGTTGTCCAAGTTTTGGAAATACCACTAGTTCAACCCTAATGGCTTGGAATTTGATAAGAAATAGATTTCTAATTGATCCTAACATGTTTTAAATATGGATATGCATGCCCGAAACATGTTAAAGGTGAATATGCCCCATGTTTCTAAATCTTTTAAAGTGAACAACAAATGCTCATTAAATTCTAAAGTGAACGTGTGGTGGGATATTTACCCGAGTCGAACAAGCCATTATTTTGCCCATTTACAAAGAGCTGACCTAACAAGCGTAGATGCTTTGTAAAGTGATTTATCGGTCAATCATGTGTAACGGTCTATATTTTGTAAGAAATTACTTATGGAATGGGAGTCAACACTCTGTAAAAAATCCGTTGCCTACCCCTTTTCCCGATCACTGCAAAATCTAATATATAAACACTAAAAGAGTTTACAATCCCTAATAGTTACAAAGACTTTTTGGAATTATCTCTTTCTTCATTTGTGCATTTCCATTCCATTTTAGATGTACACTTTTTTCTTAAATGAAAACTTTTCGATGCTTGAAACATGTCAAAGATGCAAATGCCCTATGGATCCAAACATTTTAAAGTGAACACGTCAGGTGGGATATTTATCCGAGTCCAACAAGCCATTATGTTGCCCATTTAAAAAAATCTGACGTAACAATCGTAGATAATTTTTAGAGTGATTTATAGGTCAATAATTTGGAATGGGCTAAATTTTTTTAAGAAATGACATATGGATTGGGACTCAACATTCAGTTAAATGTCCCCGCCTCCCCCTTTTCCCAATCATTGAAAAACCTAATATATAAAAATTGAAAGAGTTTACAATCCCTAAAAGTTACAGAGACCATTTGGAATTATCTCTCTTGACATTTGTGAATTTCCATTTCATTTTAAATTTACAGTTTTTTCTAAACTCAAAACTTTGAGTTTTCACTTTCTGATTCTCTTGAAAAAAGAAGACAAAGGAAAATAGATCACAAAAAAATGAAAATTTTATAGTTTCAGTATGGAAAAAATAAAAAACAATTAAAAACGTAAGTAAAGAAAATTTATTCACATACCACAAATGAACAAAAATGGCTTGGAATTGGATAAGAAAAAGATTTCTAATTGATCCTAACATGTTTTAAATATGGATATGCATGCTCAAAACATTAAAGATGCAAATGCCCTAAGGATCCAAACCTTTTAAAGTGAACAACAAATGCTCATTAAATTCTCAAGCGAATGTGCGGTGGGATATTTACACGAGTCAAACAAGCCATTATTTTTCCCATTTAAAAAAGTTGACCTAAATATCGTATATGATTTGTAAAGAGATTTATCGGTCAATCATGCATAACGGGCTATATTTTTGTAAGAAATGACTTATGGATTGGGACTCAACGCTCAGTAAAAAAACCCACGCATCCCCCTTTTCCCAATTATTACAAAACCTAATATATAAAAACTAAAAGAGTTTAAAATCCCTAAAAGTTACAGAGACTTTTTGGAATTGTCTCTCTCTTTATTTGTGCATTTCCATTCCATTTTAGACGTACACTTTTTTCTTAAATTAAAACTTTGATTTTTCACTTTCCAATTATCTCGTGAACAAGAACACAAAGGCGAACAGATCACAACACAATGAAAATTTTGGAGTTTATGTAATTAAAGAAAATTTATTCACACACCACAAACGAACATAAAAGTTTTATTGTCCATGTTTGGGAAATTCCAGTAGTTCAACCTTAATGGCTCTGAATTTGACAAGAAAGAGATTTCAAATTGATCCTAACATGTTTTAAATATGGATATGCATGCGCGAAACTTGTTAAAGATGCAAATGCCCTATGGAACCAAACCTTTTATAGAGAACAACAAATGCTCATCAAATTCTCAGGTGAACGTGCGGTGGAATATTTTCCTGAGTCAAACAAGCCATAATTTTGCCCATTTATAAAAACCTGACCTAACAAATATAAATGATTTGTAAAGTGATTTATCGTAAAATCATGCCTAACGGGAATATTTTTGTAACAAATGACTTATGGATTGGGAGTCAACACTCAATATAAAATCCCCCGCCTCCCCCATTTCTCGATCATTGCAAAACTTAATATATAAAAACTAAAAGATTTTACAATTCTTAAAAGTTAAACAGACATTTCAGAATTATCTCTCTTTACATTTGTGCATTTCCATTCCATTTTAGATGTACACTACTTTCTTAAATCTAAACTTTGAGTTTTCACTTTCCGATTCTCGTAAACAAGAAGATAAAGTCAAATAGATCACAACAAAATGAAAATTTTAGAGGTTTTGTATGGAAAAAATTTAAAAAAATAAAAAATGTAAGTAAAGAACATTTATTCACACACAACAAACGAACACAAAAGTTTTGTTGTCAAAGTTTGGGAAATTCCACTAGTTCTACCCTAATGGCTAGGAATTTGATAAGGAAGATATTTCTAATTGATTTTAATATGTTTTAAATATGGATATGCATGCTCAAAACATGTTAAATATGCAAATGCCCTATTCATCCAAACCTTTTAAAGCAAAAAACAAATGCGCATTAAACTGTTTTGTGAACGTGCAATGTGATATTTACCCGACTCGAACAAGCCATTATTTTACCCATTTACAAAAAGCTGACCTAACTTTCATAGATGATTTTTAAAGTGATTTAACAGTCAATCATGCATAAGGAGCTATATTTTTGTAAGAAATGACTTGGGGATTGGAGTCAACACTCCGAGAAAATCCCCCGCCTCCCCCTTTCCCCGATCATTGCAAAACCTAATATATAAAAACTAAAAGAGTTTACAATTCCTAAAAGTTACAAAGACTTTTTGGAATATTCTCCCTCTTCATTTGTGCGTTTCCATTCCATTTTAGACCTACACGTTTTTTCTTAAATCAAAACTTTGAGTTGTCACCTTCCAATTCTCTCGTAAACAAGAAGATAAAGGCAAATAGATCACAACGAATAGAAAATTTTAGTATTTATGTATGGAAAAAATTTAAAATAATAACAAATGTAAGTAAAGAAAATTTATTCACACACCTCAAACGAACATAAAAAGTTTTCTTGTCCAAGTTTGGGAAATTCCACTTGCTCACCCCTAATGGCTTGGAATTGGATAAGTAAGAGATTTCTAATTGATCCAAACATGTTTTAAATATGGATATGCATGCTAAAAACATGTTAAAGATGACTATGCCCTATCTATCCAAACCTTTTAAAGTGAAGATCAAATGCTCATTAAATTCTCCAGTGAAGGTGCGGTGGGATATTTACACGTGTCAAACAACCCATTATTTTGCCCATTTACAAAAAGCTGACCTAACAATCATAGATGATTTGTAATGAGATTTATCGATGAATCATGCGTAATGGGATATATTTTTGTAAGAAATGACTTATGGATTGGGTGAAAACATTTAGTAAAAAATCCCCTGTCTCCCCCTTTTCCCAATCATTGGAAAATCTAATATATAAAAACTAAAAGAGTTTATAATCCCTAAAAGTTACATAAATGTTTTGGAATTATATCTCTTCAGTTGTTCATTTCCATTCCATTTTAGTTGTACACGTTTTTCTTAAAGCAAAACTTTGAGTTTTCTCTTTCCGATTATCTCGTAAATAAGAAGATAAAGGAAAGGAGATCACAACACAATGAAAATTTTAGAGTTTATGTATAGAAAAAATTTCAAACAATAAATAGGTAAGTAAAGAAAATTTATTCACACACCACAAACGAACATAAAAGTTTTGTTGTCCAAGTTTTGGAAATTCCACAAGTTAAACCTTACTGGCTCTGAATATTAAGAAAGGGATTTCTAATTGAACCGAACATGTTTCAAATATGGATATGAATGGTGGAAACATGTTAAATATGCAAATTTTCTACGAATCCAAACCTTTTAAAGCGAACAACAAATGCTCATTAAATTCTCAAGTGAACATGCAGTGGGATATTTACCCGAGTCAAAGAAGCCATTAATTTGCCCATTTACAAAAACTTGACCTAACAATCATTGATGATTTGCAAAGTGATTTTTTGGTCAATCATGCGTATTGGGCTATATTTTTGTAAGAAATAACTAATGGATTGGGAGTCAACACTCAGTTAAAAATCCCCCGCTTCCCCCTATTCCTGATCATTGTGAAAACTAATATATAAAAACGAAAAGTGTTTAAAATCCGTAAAAGTTATAGAGATTTTTGGAATTATCTCTCTCTTAATTTGTACATTTCCATTAAATTTTAGATGAAGACTTTTTTCTTAAATCAAAACTTTGAGTTTTCACTATCCGATTCTCTCACAAACAAGAAGATAAAGGCAAATAGATCACAACAAAATGAAAATTTTAGAGTTTATGTATGGAAAAATATTAAAATAATAACATATGTATGTAAAGAAAACTTATTCACACCACAAACGAACACAAAAGTTTTGTTGTCTAAGTTTGGCAAATTCTACTAGATCAGCCCTTATGGTTTGGAATTTGATAAGAAAGAGATTTCTAATTAATCCTAACATGTTTTCAATATGGATAAGGATGCTTGAAACATGTTAAAGCTGCAAATGCTCTGTGGATCAAAACCTTTTAAAGTGAAAAACAATTGCTCATTAAATTATCAAGTGAACGTGCAGTGGGATATTTACACGAGTCAAACAAGCATTTATTTTGCCCACTAACAAAAACCTGACCTAACAATCATAGATGATTTTTAAAGTGATTTATCGGTCAATCATGCGTATTGGGCTATATTTTTTTAAGAAATAACTTATGGATTGGGAGTCAACACTTAATTAAAAATCCCCTGCTTCCCCTTTTTCCCTATCATTGCAAAACCTCATATATAAAAATGAAAAGAGTTTACTATCCCTTAAAGTTATAGAGAACTTTTGTAATTATCTCTCTCTACATTTGTCTAGTTTTCATTTTCCGATTCTCTCGTTAACAAGAAAATAAAGGCAAATAGATGACAAAAAAATGAAAATTTTAGAGTTTATGTATGGAAAAAATTTAAAACAATAAAAAATGTAAGTAAAAAAATTTATTCACACATCACTAACGAACACAAAAGTTTTGTTCTGAAAGTTTGGGAAATTCCACTAGTTCAACCCTAATGGCTTTGAATTTGATAAGGAAGAGATTTCTAATTGATTCTAATATGTTTTAAATATGGATATGCATGCTCGAAACATGTTAAAGATGCAAATGCCCTATGGTTCCAAACCTTTTAAAGCAAACAACAAATGCTCATTAAATTCTCAAGTGAATGTACGGTGGGATATTTACCCAAGTCGAACAAGCCATTATTTTCCCTAATTACAAAAATCTGATCTAACAATCACAGATGATTTGTAAAGTGATTTATCGGTCAAAGATGTATAACGGGCTATATTTTTGTAAGAAATGACTTATGGATTGGGAGTCAACACTCAGTAAAACATTCCCTGTCTCCCCCTTTTCCCGATCATTACAAAACCTATTATATAAAAATTAAGAGTTGACAATCCTAAAAGTTACAAAGACTTTTTGGAATTATCTCTCTTCATTTGTGCATTTCCATTCCATTATATACGTACACGTTTTTCTTAAATAAAATCTTTGAGTTTTCACTTTTTGATTCTCTCGTAAACAAAAAGATAAAAGAAAATATATCACAACAAAATGAAAATTTTAGAGTTTATCTAATGAAAAAATTTACAACAATAACAAATGTAAGTAAAGAAAATTTATTCACACACCACAAACGAACAAAAAGTTTTGTTGTCCAAGTTTGCGAAATTCCACTAGTTCACCCCTAATGGCTTGGAATTGGATAAGAAAGATATTTCTAATTGATCTTAACGTGCGGTGGGATATTTACCCGAGTCAAACCAGCCAATATTTTGCCCATTTACAAAAAGTTCACCTACCAATCATAGATAATTTTTAAAGTGATTTATTAGTCAATCATGCGTAACGGGCTATATTTTTGTCAGAAATGACTTATGGATTGGGAGTCAACACTCAATATAAAATCCCCCGCCTCCCCCATATCCTGATCATTGCAAAACCTAATATATAAAAACTAAAAAATTTTACAATCCGTAAAAGTTAAAGAGACATTTTGGAATTATCTCTCTCTACATTTGTGCATTTCCATTTCATTTTAGATGAACACTTTTTCTTAAATCAAAACTTTGAGTTTTCACTTTCCGATTCTCTCGTCAACCAGAAGATAAAGTCAAATAGATCACAACAAAATGAAAATTTAAAAGTTTTTGTATGGCAAAAATTTAAAACAATAAAAAAATTTTAAGTAAAGAAAATTTATTCACACACCACAGATGAACACAAATGTTTTGTTGTCAAAGTGTTGGAAATTCCACTAGTTCAACCCTAATGGCTAGGAATTTGATAAGGAAGAGATTTCTAATTGATTCTAATATGTTTTAAGAATGGATAGGCATGCTCAAAACATGTTAAAGATGCAAATGGCCTATTGATCCAAACCTTTTAAAGCGAACAACATATGCGCATTAAATTCTTAAGTGAACGTGCGGTGGGATATTTACCCGAGTCGAACAAGCCATTATTTTACCCATTTAAAAAAAGATGACCTAACTTTCATAGATGATTTGTAAAGTGATTTATCAGTCCATCAGGCGTAAGGGGCTATATTTTTGTAAGAAATGACTTGTGGATTGGGAGTCAACACTCCGTAAAATATCCTCCGCCTCCCCCATATCCCGATCATTGCAAAACCTAATATATAAAAACTAAAAGATTTTACAATCCGTAAAAGTTAAAGAGACATTTTGTTATTACCTCTCTACATTTGTGCATTTCCATTCCATTTTAGATGTACACTTTTTTCTTAAATCAAAAATTTGAGTTTCACTTTCGGATACTCTCATAAACAAGAAGATAAAGTCAAATAGATCACAACAAAATGAAAATTTTAGAGTTTTTGTATGGAAAAAATTTAAAATAATAAAAAATTTAAGTTAAGAAAATTTATTCACACACCAGAAATGAACACAAATGTTTTGTTGTTAAAGTTTTGAAAATTCCACTAGTTCAACCCAAATGGCTTGGAATTTGATAAGGAAAAGATTTCTAATTGATTCTAATATGTTTTAAATATGGATATGCATGCTCAAACCATGTTAAAGATGCAAATGACCTATTGATCCAGACCTTTTAAAGTGAATAACAAATGCTCATTAAATTCTCAAGTGAACGTGTGGTGGGATATTTACCCGAGTCAAACTAGCCATTATTTTGCCCATTTAAAAAAAGTTGACCTAACAATCATAGAAGATTTGTAAAGTGATTTATTGGTCAATCTTGCCGAACGGCCTATATGTTTTTTAGAAATTACTTATGGATTAGGAGTCCACGCTCTGTTAAAAATCTCCGCCTCCACTTTTCCCGATCATTGCAAAACCTAATATATAAAGACTAAAAGAGTTTACAATCCCTAAATGTACAGAGACTTTTTGGAATTTTCTCTCTCTTCATTTATGCATTTCCATTCCATTTTAGATGTATATTTTTTTCTTAAATCAAAACTTTGAGTTGTCACCTTCCGATTCTCTCGTAAACAAGAAGATAAAGGCAAATAGATCATAGCAAAATGAAATTTTTAGTATTTATGTATGGAAAAATTTTAAAACAATAAAAAATGAAAGTAAAGCAAATTTTTCACACACCTCCAATGAACAAAAAATTTTTGTTGTCCAAGTTTGTGAAATTCCACTTGTTCACCCCTAATGGCTTGGAATTGGATATGTAAGAGATTTCTAATTGATCCTAACATGTTTTAAATATGGATATGCATGCTCATAACATGTTAAGGATGCAAATGCCCTATCTATCCAAACCTTTTAAAGTGAAGAATAAAGGAATTGGATATGTAAGAGATTTCTAATTGATCCTAACATGTTTTAAATATGGATATGCATGCTCAAAACATGTTAAGGATGCAAATGCCCTATCTATCCAAACCTTTTAAAGTGAAGAATAAATGCTCATTAAAGTCTCACGTGAACGTGCGGTGGGATATTTACATGTGTCAAACAACCCATTATTTTGCCCATTTACAAAAGGCTGGCCTAACAATTATAGATGATCTGTAAAGTGATTTATCTGTCAATCATGAGTAACGGGATATATTTTTGTAAGAAATGACTTATGGATTGGGTGTCAACACTCAATAAAAAATCCCCCGCCTCCCCTTTTCCCGATCATTTCAAAATCTAATATATAAAAATTAAAAGAGTTTACAATCCCTAAATGTTACAGTAACGTTTTGGAATTATCTCTCTTCATTTGTGCATTTGCATTCCATTTTAGTTGTACACTTTTTCTTAAAGCAAAACTTTGAGTTTTCACTTTCCGGTTATCTTGTAAAACAAGAAGACAAAGGAAAAGAGATCACAACACAATGAAAATTTTAGAGTTTATGTATAGAAAAAATTTAAAATAATAAAAATGTAAGTAAAGAAAATTTATTCATACACCACAAACAAACATAAAAGTTTTGTTGTCCAAGTTTGAAAAATTCCACTAGTTAAACCTTAATGGCTCTGAATTTGATAAGAAAGAGATTTCTAATTGATCCTAACATGTTTTAAATATGGATATGAATGCTCGAAACATGTTAAAGATGCAAAAGCCTTATGGATCCAAAACTTTTAAAGTGAAAAACAAATGCTCATTAAATTCTCAAGTGAACATGTAGTGGGATATTTACCCGAGTCAAATATGCCATTACTTTGCCCATTCACAAAAACCTGACCTACCAAACAAGCATGATTTGTAAAGTGATTTATTGGACATCATGCCTAAAGTGCTATATTGTTGTAAGAAATGAGTTATGGATTAGGAGTCAACACTCAGTTGAAAATCCCCCGCCTCCGTCTTTTCCTGATCATTGCAAAACCTAATATATAAAAACTAACAGATTTTGCAATTCGTAAAATTTAAAGAGACATTTTGGAATTATATCTCTCTACATTTGTGCATTTCCATACCATTTTAGATGTACACTTTTTTTTAATTCGAAACTTCAAGATTTCACTTTTCAACTCTCTCGTAAACAAGAAGATAAAGGCAAATAGATCACATCAAAAAGAAAATTTTCGAGTTTATGTCTGGAAAAAAATAAAAACAATAACAAATGTAAGTAAAGAAAATTTGTTCACACACCACAAACGAACACAATTTTTGTTGTCCAAGTTTGGGAAATTCCCCTAGTTCAACCCTAATGGCATGAAATTTGATAAGAAAGGGATTTCTAATTGATGCTAACATGTTTTAAATATGGATGTACATGCTCGAAACATTTTAAAGATGCAGATGCCCTTTGCATCCAAATCCATTAAAGTGAACAACAAATGCTCATTAAATTCTCAAGTGAACGTGCAGAGGGATATTTACCCGAGTCAAACAAGCCATTCTTTTGCCCATTTACAAAAAGTTGACCTAACAATCATAGATGATTTTTAAAGTGATTTATCAGTCAATCATGCGTAACGGGTTATAGTTTTGTATGAAATGACTTATGGATTGGGACTCAACACTCAATTAAAAATCCCTCGCCTCCCCCTTTTCCCGATCATTACAAAACCTAATATATAAAAACAAAAAGATTTTATAATCCCTAAGACTTGCATAGACTTTTTTGAATTATCTCTCTGTACATTTGTGCATTTCTATTCCATTTTAGATGTACACTTTTTTGTTAAATCAAAACTTTGAGTTTTCACTTTCCGATTCTCTGGTAAACAAGAAGAAAAAGGCAAATAGATCACAATGAAATAAAAAACTTATAGTTTATGTATGGCAAAAATTAAAAAAAATAACAAATGTAAGTAAATAAAATATATTCACAGACCACAAACAAACACAAAAGTTTTGTTGTCCAAGTTTGGGAAATTTCACTACTTCAACCCTAATGGATCTAAATTTGGTAAGAAAAAGATTTTTAATTGATCCTATCATGTTTTAAATAGGATATGCATGCTCAAAACAAGTTCAAGATGCAAATACGCTATGGATCCAAACCTTTCAAAGTCAACAATAAATGCACATTAAATTCTCAAGTAAACGTGTCGTGGGATATTTACCCGAGGCAAACAAGCCATTATTTTGCCCATTTAATTAAAGTTGACCGAACAATCATAGATGATTTTTAAAAAGATTTATCAGTCAATCATGTGTAAACGGCTATATTTTTGTTAAAAATGACTTATGGATTGGGAGTCAACATTAAGTTAAAAATCCCCCGCCTCCCTCATTTCCAGATCATTGCAAAATCGAATATATAAAAACTGAAAGAGTTTTCAATCCTTAAAAGTTACAGAGACTTTTTGGAATTATCTCTCTCTACATTTGTGCATTTCCTTTCCATTTAAGATTTACACTTTTTTTCTTAAATCAAAACTTTGAGTTTTCATTTTTCAATTCTCTCGTCAACAAGAAGAAAAAGGCAAATAGATAAAAAAATGAAAATTTTAGAGTTTATTTATGGAAAATATTAAAAACAATAACAAATGTAAGTAAAGAAAATTTATTCACCTAGCACAAATGAACACCAAAGTTTTGTTGTCAAAGTTTGGGAAATTCCATTCAAATTTTTTATGAAAGAGATTTGTAATTGATCCTAACATTTTTTAAATATAAATATGCATACTCGAAACATATTAAAGATGCAAATGCCCTATGGATCCAAACCTTTTAAAGCAAACAACAAATGTTCATTAAATTCTCAAGTTAACGTGCGGTGGGATATTTACCCGAGTCAAACAAGCCATTATTTTGCCCATTTATAAAAAGCTAACCTAACAATCATAGATGATTTGTAAAGTGATTTATCTATTAATCATGTGTATTGGGCTATATTTTTGTTAGAAATAACTTATGGATTGGGTGTCAACACTCCGTTAAAATTCCCCCTCTTCCCCCTTTTCCTGATCATTGTAAAACTTAATATATAAAAACTAAAAGAGTTTACAATCCGTAAAAGTTACAAAGAATTTTTGGAATTATGTCTCTCTACATTGGTGGATTTCCATTAAATTTTAGATGTTGACTTTTTTCTTAAATCAAAACTTTGAGTTTTCACTTTCTGATTCTCTCATAAACAAGAAGATAAAGGCAAATAGATCACAACAGAATGAAAATTTTAGAGTTTATGTATGGAAAAAATTTTAAATAATAAAAAATGTAAGTAAAGAAAATTTATTCACACACCAGAAATGAACACAAAAGTTTTGTTTTCAAAGTTTGGCAAATTTCACTATTTCAACCCTTAAGGTTTGGCTTTTGATAATAATGAGATTTCTAATTTATCCTAACATGTTTTCAATAGGGATATAGATTCTTGAAACATGTTAAAGCTGCAAATGCTCTGTGTATCAAAACCTTTTGAAGAAAACAACAAATGCTCATTAAATTCTCAAGTGAACATACGGTGGGATATTTACCTGAGACGAACTAGACATTATTTTGCCCATTAACAAAAAACTGACCTAACAATCATAGATGACTTGTAAAGTGAATTATCGGTCAATCATGCATATTGGGCTATATTTTTGTAAGAAATAACGTATGGATTGGGAATCAACACTTAGTTAAAAATCCCTTGCCTCCCCTTTTCCTGATCCTTTCAAAACCTAATATATAAAAACTAAAAGAGTTTACAATCCCTAAAACCTACAGAGACTTTTTAGAATTATATCACTCCACCTTTTTCCATTTCCATTCAATTTTAGATGCTTACATTTTTCTTAAATCAAAACTCTGGGTTTTCATTTTCTGATCCTCTCATGAACAAGAAGATAAAGGCAACTAGATCACAACAAAATGAAAATTTTAGAGTTTATGTATGGAAAAATTTTAATACAATAAAAAATGTAAATTAAGAAAATTTATTCACACACCACAAATGAACACAAAAGTTTTGTTGTAAAAGTTTGGGAAATTCCACTAGTTCAACCCTAATGGCTTGGAATTTGATAAGGAAGAAATTTCTAATTGATTCTAACATGTATTAAAAATTGATATGCATACTCGAAACATGCTAAAGATGCAAATGCCCTATGGATCCAAACCTTTTATAACGAATAACAAATGCTCATTAAATTCTCAAGTGAAAGTGCAGTGGGATATTTATCAGAGTCGAACAAGCCAATATTTTACCCATTTACAAAAAGCTGACCTATCAAACATAGATGATGTGTAAAGTGATTCATCTATCAATCATGCATAACGGGCTCTAGTTTTTTAAGAAATGACTTATGGATTGGGAGTTAATACTCAGTAAAAAATCCCTCGTCTCCCCCTTTTTCGATCATTGTAAAATTTAATATGTAAAAACTAAAAGAGTTTACAATCCCTAAAATCTAAAGATATTTTTTGGAATTATCTTTCTCTTCATTAGTGCATTTCCATTCAATTTTAAATGTACACTTTTTTCTTCAATCAAAACTTTGAGTTTTCACTTTCCGATTCTCTCGCAAACAAGAAGGTAGAGGCAAATAGATCACAACAAAATGAAAATTTTAGAATTTATGTAAGAAAAAAATTAAGAAAAATAAAAAATGTAAGTAAAGAAAATTTATTCACCTACCACAAACGAACACCAATGTTTTGTTGTCAAAGTTTGGGAAATTCCACTATTTCAACCCTAATGGCTTGGAATTTGATAAAAAAGAGATTTCTTATTCATCCTAACATGTTTTAAATATGGATATGCATGCTCCAAACATGTTAAAGATGCAAATACCCTATGGATCCAATCCTTTTAAAGCGAACAATAAATGCTCATTAAATTCTCAAGTTAACGTGCGGTGGGATATTTACCGAGTCAAACAAGCCATTATTTGGCCCATTTACAAAAAGCTTACCTAACAAACATAGATGATTTTTAAAGTGCTTATCGGTGAATCATGCGTATTGGGCTATATTTTTTTAAGAAATAACTTTTGGATTGGGAGCCAACACACAGATAAGAATCCATTTTGTGCATGCTCTCTACATTTGTGCTTTTCCATTCAATTTTAGATGTTGACTTTTTTCTTAAATCAAAATTTTGAGTTTCCATTTTCTGATTCTCTCGTAAACAAGAAGATAAAGGCAAATAGAACACAAAAAAAATGAAAATTTTAGAATTTATGTATGGAAAAAATTTAAAACAATAACAAATGCTAGTAAAAAAAATTTATTCACACACCACAAACGAACACAAAAGTTTTGTTGTCAAAGTTTGGGAAATTTCACTAGTTCAACCCTAATGGCTTGGAATTAGATAAGGAAGAGATTTCTAATTAATTCTAATATGTTTAATATATGGATATGCATGCTCTAAACATGTTAAAGATGCAAATGCCTTATGGACCCAAACCTTTTAAAGCGAACAACAAATGCTCATTAAATTCCCAAGTGAATGTGCACTGGGATATTTACCCGAGTCGAGCAAGCCATTATTTTAGCCATTTACAAAAAAGTTGACCTAACAATCACAGATGATTTTTAATGTGATTTATCGATCAATGATGCATAACGGGCTATATTTTGTAAGAAATGACTTATGGATTGGGAGTCACCACTCAGTAAAAAATTCCCCACCTCCCCCTTTTCCCGATCATTGCAAAACCTATTATATAAAAATTAAGAGTTTACAATACCTAAAAGTTAGAGAGACTTTTTAGAATTATCTCTCTCTTCATTTGTGCATTTCCATTCCATTATTGACGTACATTTTTTTCTTAAATCAAAACTTTGAGTTTTCACCTTCTGATTCTCTCGTAAACAAAAAGATAAAGACAAATAGATCACAACAAAATGAAAATTTTAGAGTTTATGTATGGAAATCATTTAAAACAATAAAAAATATAAATAAAGAAAATTTATTCCACAAATGAACAAAAACGTTTTGTTCTCCAAGTTTGGTAATGGCTTGGAATTGGATACGAAAGAGGTTTCTCATTGATCCTAACATGTTTTAAATATGGATATGCATGCTCGAAACATGTTAAAGATGCAAATGCCCTTTGGATCCAAACCTTTTAAAGTGAACAACAAATTCTCCTTAAATTCTCAAGTGAACGTGCGGTTGGATATTTACCCAAGACAAACGAGCTTTTATTTTTCCCTATTACAAAAAGCTGACCTAACAATCGTTGATCATTTGTAAAGTGATTTATCAATCAATCATGAGTAATGGGCTATATGCTTGTTAGAAATGACTGATGGATTGGGAGTCTACATTCAATTAAAAATCATACGCCTTCCCCTTTTCCCAATCATTAAAAAACCTAATATATAAAAACTAATAGAGTTTACAATCCCTAAAAGTTACAGAGACTTTTTGGAATTATCTCTCTCTACATTTGTGCATTTCCATTCCATTTTAGATGTACACTTTTTTCTAAAATAAATTTTTTTGAGAAATCTCTTTATTATCAAATTCCAAGCCATTAGGGTTGAACTAGTCGACTTTCCAAAACTTGGAAAATAAGGATCCAAACCTTTTAAAGTGAAATACAAATGATCATTAAATTCTCAAGTGAACGTGCGGTGGGATATTTACCCGAGTCGAACAAGGCATTATTTTCCCCATTTAAAAAAAGTTGACCATACAATCATAGATGATTTGTGAAGTGATTTATCGGTCAATCATTTGTAACGGGCTATATTTTTGTATGAAATGAGTTATGGAATGGGAGTCAACACTCAGTTAAAAATCCCATGCCTCCCCCTTTTCCCGATCATTGCATCACCTAATGTATAAAAACTAAAATAGTTTACAATCACTAAAAGTTACAGAGACTTTTTGAAATTATCTATCTCTACATTTGTGCATTCCCATTCCACTTTAGATGTACACTTTTTTCTTAAATAAAAACTTTGATTTTTCAATTTCCAATTCTCTCGTAAACAAGAAGAAAAAGGCAAATAGATCACAACAAAATGAAAATTTTAGTGTTTATGTATACAATAACAAATGTAAGTAAAGAAAATGTATTCACACACCACAAACGAACACAAAAGTTTTGTGTTCCAAGTTTGGAAAATTCCACTAGTTCAACCATTATGGTTCGGAATTTGATAAGAAAGAGATTTCTAATTGATCTTGACATGTTTTCAATATGGATATGCTTGCTTGAAACATGTTAAATCTGCAAATGCCCTTTGGATCCAAACCTTTTAAAGTGAACTACAAATGCTCATTACATTCTCAAGTGAACTTGCGGTGGGATATTTACCCAAGTCAAATAAGCCATTATTTTGACCATTAACAAAAAGCTGACCTATCAATCATAGATGATTGTAAACTAATTTATCGGTCAATCATGTGTATTGGGCTTAATTTTTGTAAGAAATAACTTATGGATTGGGAGTCAACACTTAGTTAAAAATCACCCACCTCCCCCTTTTCCCGATCATAGAAATACCTAATACATAAAAATTAAAAGAGTTTACAATCCATAAAAGTTATAGAAACTTTTTAGAATTATCTCTCTTTCCATTTGTCCATTTCCATTCAATTTTAGATGTTGACTTTTTCTTAAATCAAAACTTTGAGTTTCTATTTTCCGATTCTCTCGTAAACAAGAAGATAAAGGCAAATTGATCACAACAAAATAAAAATTTTAGAGTTTATGTATGGAAAATATTTTAAAAAATAAAAAATGTAAGTAAAGAAAATTTATTCATACACCACAAATGAACACAAAAGTTTTGTTGTCAAAGTTTGGGAAATTCCACTAGTTCAACCCTAATGGCTTGGAATTTGATAAGGAAGATATTTCTAATTGATTCTAACAAGTTTTAAATATGGATATGCATGCTCGAAACATGTTAAAGATGCAAATGCCCTATGGATCCAAACCTTTTAAAGCGAACAACAAATGCTCATTAAAGTCTCAAGTGAACGTGTGGTGGGATATTTACCTGAGTCAAATAAGCCATTATTTTGCCCTTTTACAAAAATTTGACGTACAAACATAGATGATTTGTAAAGTGATTTATCAATCAATCATTCCTAACGGGCTATATTTTTTTAAGAAATGACTTATGGATTGGAAGTCAACACTCAGTTGAAAATTGCCTGCCTCCCCCTTTTCCTGGTCATTGACAAACCTAATATATAAAAACTAAAAGAGTTTACAATTCATAAAACTTAAAGAGACATTTGGGAATTATCTCTCTCTACATTTGTGCACTTCCTAACAAGTTTTAAATTTAGATATGCATGCTTGAAACATGTTAAAGATGCAAATTCCCTAAGGATCCAAACCTTTTAAATCAAATAACAAATGCTCATTAAATTCTCAAGTGAACATGCGGTGGGATATTTACCCGTGTCACACAAGCCATTATTTTTCCCATTTACTAAAATCTGACCAAACCATCATAGATGATTTGTAAAGTGATTTATCGATCAATCATTAGTAAGGGGCTCTATTTTTTTAAGAAATGACTCATGGATTGGGAGTCAACACTCAATTCGTAAGGGGCTCCCCATTTCCCAATGACTGGAAAACCTAATAAATAAAACCAAAACAATTTACAATCCCTAAAACTAAAAGAGACTTTTCTGAATTATCTCTCTCCACATTTGTGCATTTCCATTCCTTTTCAAATGGATATTTTTTTCATAAATCAAAACTTTGTGTTTTCACTTTCCAATTGTCTCGTAAACATGAAGATAATGGCAAATACATCACAACAAAAAGAAAATTTTAGAGTTTATGTATGAACAAATTTTAAAACAATGACAAATGTAAGGAAAAGTATTTATTCACACACCACAAACGAGCATAAATGTTATATTGTCCAATTTGGAAAATTCCACATGTCAACCCTACTGGCTTGGAATTTGATAAGAAAGAGATTTCTAATTGATCCTAACATGTTTTAAATGTGGGTATGCATGCTTGAAACATGTTAAAGATGTAAATTCCCTATGGATCCAAACCTTTTACAGTGAACAACAAATGGTAATTAAATTCTCAAGTGAACGTGCAGTGGGATATTTACCCAAGTCAAACAAACCATTATTTTGCCCATTTACAAAAAATTGACATAACAATCATAGATGATTTCTAAAGTGATTTATCGGTCAATCATGCATAACGGTTATATTTTGGTAAGAAATGACATATGGATTGCGAGTCAACTCTCAATTAAAAATCTCCAGCCTCCCCTTTTTTTCGATGATTGCAAAACCTAATATATAAAAAGAAAGAGTTTAAAATCCTTAAAAGTTACAGAGACTTATTGGAATTATCTCTCTCTATAATTCTGTATTTCCATTCCCTTTTAGATATATACTTTTTTCCTAAATCAAAACTTCGAGTTTTCACTTTCCAATTGTCTAGTAAACAAGAAGATAATGGGAAATAGATCACTACAAAATGAAAATTTAGAGTTTATGTATGGAAAAAATTAAAATCAATAAAAATGTATGTAAAGTAAATTTATTCACACACCCCAAACAAACACAAAAGTTTTGTTGTCCAAGTTTGGAAAATTCCACTAGTTCAACCCTAATGACTTGGAATTTGATAAGAATGAGATTTCTAATCAATCCTAACTTGTTTTAAATATGGATATGCATGCTTGAAACATGTTAAAGATGCAAATGCCCTATTGATCCAAATCTTTTAAAGTGAACAACAAATTCTCATTAAATTCTCAAGTAAACGTGCGGTAGGATATTTACCCAAGTCACACAAGCCATTATTTTTCCCTTTTACAAAAGTCTGACCAATCCATCATAGATGATTTGTAAAGTGATTTATCGGTCAATCATACGTAACGGGCTATATTGTTTTAAGAAATGATTTATGTATTGGGAGTCAACACTCAGTTAAGAATCCCCCGCCTCCCCCTTTTCCCGATGACTGCAAAACCTTATATATAAAAACCAAAATTGTTTAATATCCCTAAAAGTCACCGAAAATTTTCTGAATTATCTCTCTCTACATTTGTGCATTTCCATTCATTTTTAGATGGATATTTTTTTCTTAAATCAAAACATTGGGTTTTCACTTTCCAATTGTCTCGTAAACATGAAGAAAAAGGCCAATAGATCACAACAAAATGAAAATTTTAGAGTTTATGTATGGAAATTTTTTTAAAAAATAACAAATGTAAGTAAAGAAAATTTATTCAAACACCATAAGCAAACTCAAAAGTTTTGTTTTCCAGGGTTATGAAATTCCACTCGTTCAACCCTCATGGCTTGGAATTTGATAAGAATGAGATTTCTAATTGATCCAAACGCCCATTGGAACCAAACCTTTTAAGCCATACAACAAATGCTCATTAAATTCTCAAGTGAACGAGCGGTGGGATATTTACTCGAGCCAAACAAGCCATTACTTTGCCAGTTTACCAAAAGCTGACCTAACACTCATAGATGATTTATAAAGTGATTTATCGGTCAATCATGTGTAAGGGGCTATATTTTTGTATGAAATGACTTAGGGATTGGGTGTCAACACTTAGTTCAAAATCCTCCGCCTCTCCCTTTTCCCAATTATTGCAAAACCTAATATTTAAAAACTAAAAGAGTTTACAATCCCTAAAAGTTACAGAGATTTTTTGGAGTTATCTCTCTTTACATTTGTGCATTTCCATTCCATTTTAGATGTATATTTTTTTCTTAAATTAAAATTTTGAGTTTTCACTTTCCAGTTGACTCATAAACAAGAAGATGAAGGAAAACAGATTACAACAAAATGAAAATTTAAGAGTTTAAGTATGGAAAAAAAATCAAAGTAAAGAAAAATTATTCACTGACCACTAACTAACACAAGTTTTGTTGTATTAGTTTGGGAAATTCCACTAGTTCAACATTAATGGCTTGGAATTTGATAAGAAAAATATTTCTAATTTATCCTAACATGTTTTAAATATGGATATGCATGCTTGAATCATGTTAAAGATGCAAATGCCCTATGGATCCAAACCTTTTAAAGCGAACAAGAAATGCTCAATAAATTCTAAGTGAACGTGAGGTGGGATATTTACCCAAGTCAAATAAGCCATTATTTTGCCCATTTTCAAAAAGTTGACCTAACAATCGTAGATGATTTGTAAAGTGATTTATCGGTCAATCATGCGTAACGGGCTAAATGTTTGTAAGAAATGACTTATGGATTGGGAGTCAACACTTAGTTCAAAATCCCCTGCCTCGTCCTTTGCCCGATGATTGCAAAACCTAATACATCAAAACTAAAGGATTTTACAATCCCTAAAAGTTACAGACACTTTTTGGAATTATCTCTCTCCACATTTGTGCATTTTCATTCCATTTTAGATGTATATTTTTTTTTCTTAAATCAAAACTTTGAGTTTTTACTTTCCAATTGTCTCTTAAACAAGATGATAAAGGCAAACAGATCAAAATGAAATGAAAATTTTAGAGTTTATGTATGGAAAAAATTAAAAATAATAACAAATGTAAGTAAAGAAAATTCATTTACACACCACAAATTCCACTAGTTCAACCCTAATGGCTCTGAATTTTATAAGAATGCGATTTCTAATTGATCCTAAGATGTTTTAAATATGGATATGCATACTTGAAACATGTTAAAGATGCAAATGTCCTATGGATCCAAACCTTTTAAAGTGAACAAAAAATGCTCATTAAATTCTCATGTGAACATGTGGTGGGATATTTACCCGAGTAGAACAAGCCATTATATTGCCATTTAACAAAAAGCCGACCTAATAATCATAGATGACTTCACAGTGATTTATCAGTCAACCATGCGTAACGAGCTATATTGTTGTAAGAAAGGACTTATGGATTGGGAGTCAATACTCAGTTAAAAATCCCTCGCCTCCCCCTTTTCCCAATGATTGCAAAACCTAATATATTAAAAGTAAAATAGTTTACAATCCCTTAAAATTATAGAGACTTTTTAAATTTTTCTCTCAATACATTTGTGCATTTCCATTCCATTTTATATGTATAATTTTTTCTTAAATCAAAACTTTGAGTATTCACTTTCCAATTGACTCGAAAACAAGAAGATAAAGACAAATAGGTCACAACAAAATGAAAATTTAAGAGTTTTTGTACGGAAAAATTTTAAATGATGATAAATTTAAGTAAATAAAATTTATTCACACACCACAAATGAACACAAAAGTTTTGTTGTTCAAGTTTTGGAAATTCCACTAGTTCAACCCTAATGGCTCTAAATTTGATAAGAAAGAGATTTCTAATTGATCTTAACACGTTTTAAATATGCATATCCATGCTTGAAATATGTTAAAGATGAAAATGTCCTATAGATCCAAACCTTTTGAAGTGAACAACAAATGCTCATTAAATTCTCAAGTGATCGTGCAGTTGGATTTTTACCAGAGTAAATCAAGCCATTATTTTGCGCACTTACAAAAAGCTGACCTAACCATCATCAATGATTTATCGGTCAATCATGCGTAATGGGCTATATTTTGGTAAGAAATGACTTATGGATCTGGAGTCAACACTCAGTTAAAAATCCCCCGGCTCCCCCTTTTCCCGATGACTGCAAAACTTCTTATATAAAAACTAAAAGAGTTTATAATCCCAAAAAGATATAGAGATTTTTCTGAATTATTTCTCTCTACATTAGTGCATTTCCACTCCATTTCAGAAGTATATTTTTTTCTTAAATCAAAACATTGAGTTTCACTTTCCAATTGTCTTGTAAACATGAAGATAAAGATAAATAGATTACAACAAAATGAAAATTTTAGAGTTTATCTATGAAAAAAATTAAAAACAGTAAAAAATGTAAGGAAAGAAATTTTGTTCATACACCACAAACAAACACAAAAGGTTTATTGTCCAAGTTAGGGAAATTCCACTAGTTCAACCCTAATGGTTTGGAATTTGTTCAGAAATAGATTTCTAATTGATCGTAACTTGTTTTAAATATGGGTATGCATGCTTGAAACATGTCAAAGATGTAAATACCCTATGGATCCAAACATTTTAAAGCGAACAACAAATGCTAAATAAATTCTCAAGAAAACGTGCGGGGGGATATTTACCCGAGTCAAACAAGCCATTACTTTGCCCATTTATAAAAAATTGACCTAACAATCACAGATGATTTGTAAAGTGATTTATCGGTCAATCAAGCGTAACGGGCTATATTTTTTCTAAGAAATGTCTTATGGATTGGGAGTCAATACTCAATTAAAAATCCCCCGCATCCCCCTTTTCCCGATGATTGCAAACCCTCATATAGAAAAAAATAGTTTAAAATCCATAAAAGTTGTAGAGACTTTTTGGAATTATCTCTCTAAATATTTGTGCCTTTATATTCCATTTGAAGCGTATTCTTTTTTTTTTAAATCAAAACTTTGACTTTCCACTTTCCAATTGTCACGTAAACAAGATGATAAAGGCAAATAGCTCACAACAAAATGAAAGTTTTATATTTTATGTTTGGAAAAAAATTAAAAACAATAAAAATGTAAGTAAAAAAATTTATTCACACACCACAAACGAACACAAAAGTTTTGTTGTCCAAGTTTGGGAAATTCCACTAGTTCAACACTAATGGATTGGAATTTGATAAGAAAGAGATTTCTAATTGATCCTAACATGTTTTAAATATGGATATCCATGCTTCAAACATGTTCAAGATGAAAATGATCGATGGATCCAAACCTTTCAAAGCCAACAAAAAATTCACATTAAATTCTCAAGTGAACGTGCAGTTGGATATTTTCCCGTGTCAACAAGCCATTATTTTGCCCATTTACAAAAAGCTGACCTAACAATCATAGAAGAATTGCAAAGTGATTTATCGGTCAATCCTGCATAACGGGCTATATTTTTTTAAGAAAATACATATGGATTAGGAGTCAACACTAAGTTAAAAATCCCCCGCCTCCCCCTTTTCCCGATGATTACGGAACCTAATATATAAAAACTAAAACAGTTTACATTCCTTAAAATTGACAGAGAATTTTTGGAGTTATCTCTCAATACATTTGTGCATTTCCATACCATTTTAGATGTCAACTATTATCTTAAATCAAAACTTTGATTTTTCATTTTCCAATTGTCACATAAACAATAAGATAAAGGCAAATATTTCATAAAAAATGAAAAATTTAGATTTTATGTATGGAAAAAATTAAAAATAATAAAAATTTTATTAAAGAGAATTTATTCACACACCACAAATGAACACAAAAGTTATGTTGTCCAAGTTTGGGAAATTTCACTAGTTCCACCCAATTGGCTTGGAATTCGATAAGAAAGAGATTTCTAATTGATCCTAACATGTTTTAAATATAGATATACATGCTTGAAACCTATTAAAGATGCAAATACCCTATGGATCCAAACATTTTAAAGCGAACAAAAAATGCTCATTAAATTCTCAAGTGAACGTGAGGTGGGATATTTACCCGAGTCAAACAAGCCATTAATTTGCCCATTTACAAAATGCTGAAATAACAATCATAGAAGATTTGCAAAGTGATTTATCGATGAATCAAACGTAACAGGTTAAATTTTTTTTAAGAAATGAATTATGGATTGGGAGTCAACACTCAATTAAAAATCCCTCGCCTCGCCATTTTCCCGATGATTGCAAAAACTAATATATAAAAACTTATAGAGTTTAAAATTCCTAAAAGTTACAGAGACTTTATGGAATTATCTCTCTCTACATTTGTGCATTTCCATTCCATTTTCGATGTATACTTTTTTTCTTAAATCAAAACATTGACTTTCCACTTTCCAATTGTCTTGCAAACAAGAAGATAAAGCTAAATGGATCACACCAAAATGAAAATTTTAGAGTTTAAGAAATGAATAAATAACTAAAAAATTTAAGTAAAGAAAATTTATTGACACACCACAAATGAACACAAATGTTTTGATGTCCAAGTCTGGGAAATTCCACTAGTTCAACCCTAATGGCTTGGAATTAGATCAGAAAGAGATTTCTGAATTTATCCTAATATGTTTTAAATATTGATATGCATGCTTGAAACATGTTTAAGATGCAAATGCCCTACAGAGCCAAACCTTTTTAAAGCAAAGCACAAATGCTCATTAAATTCTCAAGTGAACGTGCGGTGCGAAATTTACTCGAGTCAAACAAGTTATTATTTTTCCTTTTTTAAAAAAAAAAAAGTTGACCTAACAATCATAGAATATTTGCAAAGTGATTTATCGGTCAATCATGCGCAACGGGTTATATTTTTTTATGAAATGACTTATGGATTGAGAGCCAACACTCAGTTAAAAATCCCCCACATCCCCATTTTTTCGATGATTGCCAAACAAAATATAAAAAAACTAAAAGTGTTTTCAATTCCTAAAAGTTACAAAGACTTTAGGGAATTATCTCTCTCTATATTTGTGCATATCCATTCCATTTTGGATGTAAACGTTTTTTCTTAAATCAAAACTTTGACTTTCAACTTTTCAATTGTTTCGTAAACAAGAAGATAAAGGCAAATAGATCACAAAAAATTGAAAATGTAAGAGTAAATGTATGAAAAAAATTTTAAAAAATAAAAATATAAGTAAAGAAAATTTATTCACATACCACAAACGAAGACAAAAGTTTTGTTGTCCAAGTTTGGGAAATTCCACTAGTTCCACCCTAATGGCTTGGAATTTCATAAGAAAGAGATATCTAATTGATACTACCATGTTTTAAATATGGATATGCATGCTTCAAACATGTTAAAGATGCAAATGCCCTATGGATCCAAACATTTTAATGTGAACAACAAATGCTCATTAAATTCTCAAGTGAATGTGCAGTGGGATATTTACCCGAGTCAAACAAGCCATTAATTTGTCTATTTACAAAAAGTTGACAAAACAATCATACAAGATTTGCAAAGTGATTTATCGGTCAATCATGCGTAATGGATTATATTTTTTTAAGAAATGACTCATGGATTGGGTGTCAACTCTCAGTTAAAAATCCCGCGCCTCCCCCTTTTCCCGATGATTGTAAAAACTAATATAAAAAAATTGAAAAAGTTTACAATTCCTAAAAGTTACAGAGATTTTTTGGAATTATCTCTCTCTACATTTTTGCATTTCGATTCCATTTTAGATGTATACTTTTTTCTTAAATCAAAACTTTGTCTTTCCACTTTCCAATTGTCTCGTAAACAAGAAGATAAAGGCAAATAGATCGCATCAAAATGAAAATTTTAAATTTTAAGTATGGAAAAAATAAAATAAAATAAAAATGTAAGTTAAGAAATTTTTTTTAACACACCACAAATGAACACAAAAGTTTTGATGTCCAAGTTTTGGAAATTCCACTAGTTCAACCCTAATGGCTTGGAATTTTATAAGAAAGAGATTTCTAAATTGATCTTAATATGTTTTAAATATTGATATGCATGATTTAAACATTTTAAAGATGCAAATGCCCTATGGATCCAAACCTTTAAAATGAACAACAAATGCTCATTAAATTCTCAAGTGAACGAGTGGTGCGATATTTACCAGAGTCAAACAAGCCATTATTTTGCCCATTTACAAAAAGTTGACCTAACAAACATTGAAGATTTGCAAAGTGATTTATCGATCAATCATGCGCATGGGGCTATATTTTTGTAAGAAATGACTTATGGATTGGGAGTCAACACTCAGTGAAAAATCCCCCGCCTCCCCATTTTTCTGATGATTGTAAAACATAATAGATAAAAAATAAAAGAGTTTACAATTTCTAAAAGTTACTGAGACTTTTTGGAATTATCTGTTTCTACATTTGTGCATTTCCATTCCTTTTTAGATGAATATTTTTTTCTTAAATCAAAACATTGACTTTCCACTTTCCAATTGTCTCGTAAACTAGAAGATAAAAGGCAAATAGATCACATCAAAATGAAAATTTTAGAGGTAATATATCAAAAAAATAAATTAAAAATGTTAGTAAAAAAAATTTATTCACACACCACATATGAACTCAAAAGTTTTGATGTCCATGTTTGGGAAATTCCACTAGTTCAACCCTTTGGCTTGGAATTTTATAAGAAAGATTTTTGAATTGATCCTAACTTGTTTTAAATATGGATATGCATGCTTGAAACATGTTAAAAATGCAAATGCACTATGGATCCAAAAATTTTAAAGTGAACAACAAATGCTCATTAAATTCTCAAGTGAATGTGCAGTGGGATATTTACACAAGTCAAACTAGCCATCATTTTGCCCATTTACAAAAAGCGGACCTAAGAATCATTGATGATTTGTAGAGTGATTTATCGGTCAATCATGCATAACGGGCTATATTTTTGTAAGAAATAACTTGTGGATTGGGAGTCAACACTCAGTTAAAAACCCCTTGCCTCCCCCTTTTCTCGATGATTGCAAAACCTAATATATAAAAACGAAAAGATTTTCCAATCCCTAAAAGTTACAGTGAATTTTTGGAATTATGTCTCTCTACATTTTTGCATTTCCATTCCCTTTTAGATGTATAGTTTTTTATTAAATCAAAATGAGTTTTCACTTCCCAATTGTCTCGTAAAGAAGAAGATAAAGGAAAATAGATCACAACAAAATGAAAATTTTAGATTTTATGTATGGAAAAATTAAAAGAAAACAACAAATGTAAGTAAGGAAAAATTTTGTTGTCCAAGATTAGGAAATTTCACTTGTTCAACCCTATTGGGTTGGAATTTGATAAGAACGATATTCTAATTGATCCTAACATGTTATAAATATGGATATGCATGCTTGACACATGTTAAAGATGCAAATACCCTATGGATTCAAACCTTTTAAAGCGAACAACAAATGTTCATTAAATTCTCAAGTGAATGTGAGGTGGGATAATTACATGAGTCAAACAAGCCATTATTTTGCTCATTTAAAAAATGCTGACCTAGCAATCATAGATGATTTGTAAACTGATTTATTGGTCAAACATGCTGAACCGGCTATAGTTTTGTAAGAAATGATTTATGGATTGGAAGTCAAATCTCTATAACAAAACCTCCGCCTCCCCCTTTCCCCAATTGTTGCAAAACCTAATATATAAAAACTAAAGAGTTTACAATCCCTAAAAGTTATAGAGTATTTTTCGTATTATCTCTCTCTACATTTGGGCATTTCTATTCTAGATGTATACTTTTTTCTTAAATCAAAATTTTGAGTTTGCACTTTCCAATTGTCACATAAACAAGAAGATAAAGGCAAACAGATCTCAACAAAATGAACATTTAAGAGTTTATGTATGGAAAAAATAAAAAACAATAACAAATGTTGGTAAAGAAAATTTATTCACACACCACAAACGAACAAAAAAGTTTTGTAGTCCAAGTTTGGGAAATTCCACTAGTTCAACCCTAATGGCTTGGGATATGATAAGAAAGTGATTTCAAATTGATCCAAACATGTTTTAAATATGGATATGCATGTTTAAAACATGTTAAAGATGCAAATGCCCAATGGATCCACAACTTTTAAAGCGAACAACAACGGCTCATTAAATTATCAAGTGAAAGTACAATGGGATATTTATCCGAGTCAAACAAGCAATTATTTTGCCCATTTACAAAAAGCTGACATAAAAATCATTGCTGATTTTTAAAGTGAATTATCAGTCAATCATGCGTAATAGGCTATATTTTTGTGAGAAATGTCTTATGGATTGGAAGTCAACAGTGTTAAAAAGCCCCTACCTCCACCTTTTCCTGATGATTGCAAAACCTAGTATATAAAAACAAAAAATGTTGACAATCCCTAAAAGTTACAGAGACATTTTGGAATTATCTCTCTCAACATTTGTGCATTTACATTCCATTTTAGATGTATATTTTTTTCTTAAATCAAAACTTAAAGTTTCCACTTTCCAATTGTCTCGTAAACAAGAAAATAAAGGCAAATAAATCACAACAAAATGAAACTTTTAGAGTTTATGTATGGAAAATTTTAAAAATAACAAATGTAAGTACCAAAAATTTATTCACACACCACAAATGAACACAAAAATTTTGTTGTCTAAAGGTTGGGAAATTCAACTAGTTCTACCCTAAAGGCTTGGAATTTGATAAGAAAGAGATTTCTAATTGATCCTAACATGTTTGAATATGGATATGCATATTGAAACATGTTAAAGATGCAAATGCCCAATGAATCCAAACCTTTTAAAGCGAACAACAAATGGTCGTTAAATTCTCTATTAAACATGTGAAGGGATATTTACCCGAGTCAAACAAGCCAATATTTTGCCCATTTACAAAAAAGCTGACCTAACAATCATAGATGATTTTTAAAGTGATTTATCGGTCAATCATGTGTAACGAGCTATATTTTTTAAATGAATGACTTATGGATTGGGAGTGAACACTTTGTTAAAAATCCCACGCCTCCCCCATTTCCCGATGATTGCAAAACCTATTATATAAAATCTAAAATATTTTACAATCCCTAAAAGTTACAGTGAATATTTGGAATTATCTCTCTTTACATTTCTGCATTTCCATTCCATTTTAGATGTATACTTTTTTCTTAAATCAAAACTTTGAGTTTCAACTTTCCAATTATCTTTTAAACAAGAAGATAAAGGGAAAAAGATCACAAAAAACGAAAAAATTTAGAGTTTATGAATTTTAAAATTTTAAAAATGTAAGTAAAGAAAATTTATTCACACACCACAAACGAACACAAAAGTTTGTTGTCCAAGATTGGGAAATTCCACTAGTTCAACCCTAATGGCTTGGAATTTGATAAGAAATACATTTCTAATTGATCCTAACGTGTCTTAAATATAGATATGCAAGCTTGAAACATGTTAAAGATGCAAATGCCCTATGGATCCAAACCATTTAAAGCGAACAAAAAATGCTCATTATATTCTCAAGTGAATGTGTGGTGGGATATTTACCCTAGTCAAATATGCCATTATTTTGCAAATTTACAAAAATCTGACCTAACAATCATAGATAATTTGTAAAGTGATTTAGCGGTCAATCATGCATAACGGGCTATATTTTTGTAAGAAGTTTTTTATGGAATGGGTGTCAACACTTAATTAAAAATCCTCGGTCTCCCTCTCTTCCCGATGATCTCATACCCTAATTTATAAAAACTAAAAGAGTTTATGTTCCCAAAAGTTACAGACACTTTTTGGAATTATCTCTCTCAATATTTGTGCATTTCCAATCCATTATGGATGTATACTTTTTTCTTAAATCAAAACAATTTTTTTTCACTTTGCAATTGTCTGGTAAACAAGAAGATAAAGGCAAATAGTTCACAAGAAAATAAATATTATAGAGTTTACCTATGGAAAAAATTAAAAACAATAAAAAATTTAAGTAAGGAAAATTTATTCACACACCACAAACGAACACAAAAGTTTTGTTGTCAAAGTTTGGGAAATTCCATTTGTTCAACCCTAGTGGCTTGGAATTTTATCAGAAAGAGAATTCTAATTGATCCTAACATGTTTTAAATATGGATATGCATGTTTGAAACATGTGAAAGATACAAATGCTCTATGGATCCAAACCTTTTGAAGCGAACAACTGATGCTCATTAAGTTCACAAGTGAATGTTCGGTGGGATATTTACTCGAGTCAAACAAGCCATTATTTTTCCCATTAACAAAAAACTGACCTAACAATCATAGATGATTTGTTAAGTTATTTATCAGCCAATCATAAGTAACGGGCTATATTTTTATAAAAAATAACTGATGGATTGGGAGTCAACACTCAGTTAAAAATCCCCCACTTCCCCCTTTTCCCGATGATAGCAAAACCTAATATATCAAAACGAAATGATTTTACAATCCCTATAAGTTACAGAGACTTTTTTGAATTATCTCTCTATACATTTGTGCATTTCCATTCCAATTTAGATGTATACCTTTTTATTGAATCAAAACTTTTACTTTTCACTTTCCAATTGTCTCTTAAACAAGAAGATAAAGGCAAATATTTAAAATAATGAAAATTTTAGAGTTTATGTATGGAAAAAATAAAAAAAAAATAAAAATGTAAGAAAGAAAATATTTTCACACACCACAAATGAACACAAAAGTTTTGTTGTCCAAGATTTGGAAATTCCACTAGTTCATCCCTAATTGCTTGGAATTTTATAAGAAAGTGATTTCTAATTGATTTGAACATGTTATTAATATGAATATGAATGCTTCAATCATGTTATAGATTCAAATGCCCTATGGATCCAAAACTTTTAAAGTGAACAACAAATGCTCATTAAATTCTCAAGTAAACCTGCTGTAGGATATTTACACGAGTCAAACAAGTCATTATTTTGCCCATTTACAAAAAGCTAACCTAATAATAATAGATGATTTTTAAAGTGATTTATCAGTCAATCATGTGTAATGGTCTATATTTTTGAAAGGAATGACTTATGGATTGGGAGTCGACATTCAATTTAAAATCCCCCACATCCCCATTTTCTGATGATTGCAAAACCTAATATATAAAAATAAAAAGAGTTTACAATACCTAAAAGTTACAGTGAGTATTATAATTTTCTCTCTCTACATTTGTGTCTTTCCATTGCATTTTAGATGTATACTTTTTTCTAAAATAAAAACTTTGAGTTTCCATTTTCCAATTGTCTCGTAAAGAAGAAGATTAAGGCAAATAGATTACAACAAAATGAAAATTTTAGAGTTTATGTAGGGAAAAATTAAAAACAACAACAAATGTAAGTAAAGAAAATTTATTCACACACCACAAACCAACAAAAAAAATTTGTTGTTCAACATTGGGAAATTCCACTAATTCAACCCTAATGGCATGGAATTTGATAAGAAAGAGATTTCAAATTGATCCTAACATGTTATAAATATGGATATGCATGCTTGAAACATGTTAAAGATTCAAATGCCATATGGATCCAAACCTTTTAAAGTGAGCAACAAATGCTCATTATATTCTCAAGTGAATGTGCGGTGGGAGTTTTACCCGAGTCAGACATGCCATTATTTTTCCAATTTACAAAAATATGACCTAACAATCATAGTTGATTTGTAAAGTAATTTATCGTTCAATCATACGTAACGGGCAATATTTTTGTAACTAATGACTTATGGATTGGGAGTCAGCTCTCTGTAACAAATCCCCTGCCTCCCCTTTTTTCCGATGCTTGCAAAACCTAATATATAAAAACTAAAAGAGTTCACAATTCCTAAAAGTAACAAGAATTTTTGTAATTATTTTTCTCAACATTTGTGCATTTGCAATACATTTTAGATGTATAGTTTTTTCTTAAATCAAAACTTTGAGGTTTCACTTTCCAATTGTCTCATCAACAAGAAAAAAAAGGCAAATAGATCAATAAAAAATTAAAAATTTTAGAGTTTATGTATGGAAAAAATAAGCACAACAACATATGTATGCAAAGAAATTTTATTCACACACTACAAATGAACACAAAAGTTTTGTTGTCCAAGTTTGGGAAAATCCACTAGTTCAACCATAATGGCTTGGAATTTTATAAGAAAAAGATTTATAATCGATCCTAACATGTTTTAAATATGGATATGCATGCTTGAAACATGTTAAAGATGAAAATGCCCTATGGATCCAAACCTTTTAAAGTGAACAACAAATGCTCATTAAATTCTCAAGTGAATGTGCGGTGTGATATTTACGTGAGTCAAACAAACCATTATTTTGCTCATTTACAAAAAGTTGACCTAACAATCATAGATGATTTGTAAAATTATTTATCGATCAAACATGCTGAACGAGCTATATTTTTGTAAGAAATGACTTATGGATTGGTAGTCAACTCACTGTAACAAATCCCCCGCCTCCCCTTTTTCCCGATGATTGCTAAACCTAATATATAAAAACTAAAAGGGTTAACAATCCTAAAAGTTACAGAATATTTTTCGTATTATCTCTCTCTACATTTGTGCATTTCCATTCCATATTAAATGTACACTTTTTTCTTAAATCAAAATTTTGAGTTTTCACTTCCAATTGTCACGTAAACAAGAAGAAAAAGGCAAATAGATCTCAAAAAAATGAAAATTTAAGAGTTCATTTATGAAAAAAATTAAAAACAATAACAAATGTATGTAAAGAAAATTTATTCACACACCTCAAATGAACACTAAAGTTTTGTTGTCCAAGTTTCAGAAATTCCACTAGTTAAACCCTAATGGCTTGGGATATGATAAGAAAGTGATTTCTGATTGATCCAAACATTTTTTAATTATGGATATTCATGCTTGAAATATGTTAAAGATGCAAATGCCCTATGGATCCAAACCTTTTAAAGCGAACAACAATGGCTCATTAAATTCTCAAGTGAAAGTGCAGTGGGATTTTTATTCCAGTCAAACAAGCCACTATTATTCCCATTAACAAAAAGCTGACCTAACAGTCATAGATGATTTTTACAGTGAATTATCGATCAATCATGCATAACAGGCTATATTTTTGTGAGAAATGTATTATGGATTGGGAGTCAACAGTCTATTAAAAATCCCCTGCCTCCCCCTTTTCCCCGATGATTGAAAAAACTTATTATATAAAAAATAAAAGAGTTGGCAATTCCTAAAAGTTACAGAGACTTTTTTGGAATTATCTCTCTCTACATTTGTGCATTTCTATTCCATTTTAAATGTATACTTTTTTCTTAAGTCAAAACTTTAAGTTTCCACTTTCCAATTGTCTAGTAAACAAAAAGATAAAGGCTAATAGATTACAACAAAATGAAAATTTTAGATTTTATTTATGGAAAAAATTTTAAAAAAAAGAAAATATATTCACACACCACACACGAACACTAAATTTTTTTTGTCAAAAGTTTTGGAAATTCCTCTAGTTCAACCCTAAAGGCTTTGAATTTAATAAGAAAGAGATTTCTAATTGATCCTAACATGTTTTATATATGGATCTGCATATTGAAACGTGTTAAAGAAATGCCCAATGAATCCAAACCTCTAATAGTGAACAACAAATGGTCGTTAAATCCTCTAGTGAACTTGCGGTGGGATATTTACAAGTGTCAAACAACCCATTATTTTGCCCATTTACAAAAGGCTGACCTAACAATCATAAATGATTTGTAAAGTGATTTATCAGTCAATCATGTGTAATGGGCAGTATTTTTTACAGGAATGACTTATTGATTGGGAAACAACACTCAGTTAAAAATCCTCCGCCTCCCCCTTTTCCCGATAATTGCAATCCCTATTATATAAAAACTAAAAGAGTTTATAATCCCTAAAAGTTACAATGAATATTTGGAATTATCTCTCTCTACATTTGTGCATTTCCATTCCATTTTGGATGTATACTTTTTTCTAAAACCAAAACATTGAGTTTTCACTTTGCAATTGTCTCGTAAACAAGAAGATAAAGGTAAATAGATCACAAAAAAATGAAAATTTTTGAGTTTATGAAAGGAAAATATTAAAAAGTAAAAAATTGTAAGAAATAAAATTTATTCACACACCACAAACGAACACAAAAGTTTTCCAAGTTTCGGAAATTCCTCTAGTTCAACCCTAATTGCTTGGAATTTGATAAGAAAGAGATTTTTAATTGATCCTAACATGTTTTAAACATGGATTTGCATGCTTGAAATATGTTAAAGATGAAAATGCCCTATGGATCCAAACCATTTAAAGCAAACAACAATTGCTCATTATATTCTCATGTGAAACATGCCATTATTTTACCAATTTACAAAAAGCTGACCTAACAATCATAGATAATTTGTAAAGTGATTTAACGGTCAATCATGTGTAACAGGCTATATTTTTGTAAGATTTTTTTAATGGAATGGGTGTCAACACTCAATTCAAAATCCCCCACCTCCCCCTTTTCCCGATGATTTCAAAACCTAATATATAAAAACTAAAAAGGTTTACGATCCCTAAAAGTTACATACACTTTTTGGAATTATCTCTCTCAACATTTGTGCATTTCCATTCCATTTTGGTTGTATACTTTTTTCTTACATAAAAATATGAGTTCTCACTTTGCAATTGTCTCGAAAACAAGAAGGAAAAGGTAAATAGTTCACAACAAAATGAAAATTTTAGAGTTTATGTATGGAAAAAATTTTAAACAAAAACAAATTTTAGTAAAGAAAATTTATTAACACACCAGAAACGAACACAAAAGTTTTGTTATCAAAGTTTGGGAAATTCCAATAGTTCAACCCTAATGGCATGGAATTTTATCAAAAAGAGATTTCTAATTGATCCTAACGAGATTTCTAATTGATCCTAACATGTTTTAAATATGTATATGCCTGCTTGAAACATATTAAAGATGCAAATGCCTTATTGATCCTAACATTTTGAAGCGAACAAGAAATACTCATTAAATTCTCAAGGGAACGTGCAGCGAGATGTTTACCCGAGTCAAACAAGTCATTATTTTGCCCATTTACAAAAGTTGATCTAACAATCATAGATGATTTTTACTGTGATTTATCGGTCAATCATATGTAACGGGCTATATTTTTATAAGAATTGACTGATGGATTGGAAGTCAACACTTATTTAAAAATCCCCCACCTCCCCCATTTCCCTATGATTGCAAAACCTAATATATAAAAACTAAAAGAGTTTACAATCCCTAAAAGTTAGAGAGAGTTTTTGGAATTATCTATCTCAATATTTGTGCATTTCCATTCCATTTTAGATGTATATATTTTTCTTATATCAAAACTTTGACTTTCCATTTTCCAACTGTCTCGTCAACAAGAAGATCAAGGCAAATAGATCACAACAAAATAAAAAATTTAGAGTTTATGTATAGAAAAAATTAAATACAACAAAAATTTAAGTAAAGAAAATTTATTCACACACCACAAACGAACACAAAAGTTTTGTTGTCCAAGTTTGGGAAAGGCATCTAGTTCAACCCTAATGGCTTGGAATTTGATAAGAAAGAGATTTCTATTTGATCCTAACATATTTTAAATATGGATGTGCATGCTTGAAATATGTTAAAGATGCAAATGCCCTATGGATCCAAACCTTTTAAAGCGAACAACAAATGCTTATTAAATTCTCAAGTGAACGTTCAGTGGGATATTTACGCTAGTCAAACAAGCCTTTATTTTTCCCTTTTAAAAAAAACTGACCTAAAAGTTATAGAGACTTTTGTAATTATCTCGCTCAACATTTGCGCATTTCCATTCCATTTTAGATGTATACTTTTCTTAAATCAAAACTTTGAGTTTCCATTTTCCAATTGTCTCATAAACAAGAAGATAAATACAATTAGATCACAACAAATGAAAATTTTAGAATTTATGAATGGAAAAAATAGAAAACATAAATAAATAAAATTTATTCACACTCCACAAATGAACACAAAATTTTTGTTGTCCAAGTTTGGGGAATTCCACTAGTTCAACGCTAATGGCTTGGAATTTGATAAGAAAGAGATTTCTAATTGATCCTAACATGTTTTAAATGTGGATATGCATGCTTGAAACATGTTAAAGATGCAAATGCCCTATTTATCAAAACAAAAAGACTTTCATTCAACTCTCAAATGAACATGTGGTGGGATATTTACCCGAGCCAAATATGCCATGATGTTGCCCATTTACAAAAAGCTGACCAAACAATCATAGATGTTTTGTAAAATGATTTTTTCAATCAGTCAAGTGTAATAGGCTATATTTTTGTAAGAAATGACTTATAGATTGGGAGTCAGCACCCAGTTAAAAATCCCACACCTCCCACTTTTCCCGACGATTGCAAACCCAAATTTATAAAAATTAAAAGAGTTTACTATCCCTAAAAGTTACAGAGACTTTTTGGAATGATCTCTCTCTACATTTGTGCATTTCTATTCCATTTTAGATGAATACGTTTTTCTTAAATAAAAAATTTCATTTTTCACTTTCCTATTGTCTCGTAAACAGGAAGATAAAAGCAAATAGATCCCAAGAAAATGAAAATTTTAGAGTTTATGTATGGAAAATAATATAAAGTAAAACCATTGTAAGAAAAGAAAATTTATTCACAATCCACAAACGAACACAAAAGTTTTGTTGTCCAAGTTTGGGGAATTCCACTAGCTCAATGCTAATGGCTTGGAATTTGATAAGAAAGAGATTTTTAATTGATCCTAACATGTTTTAAATGTGGATATGCATGCTTGAAACATGTTAAAGATGCAAATGCCCAATTGATCAAAACATTTTAAATCTAACAACAAATGCTCATTCAACTCTCAAATGAACGTGCGGTGGGATATTTACCCGAGTCAAACATGCCATTATGTTGCCCATTTACAAATGCTAACCAAACACTCATAGATGTTTTGTAAAATGATTTATAGGTCAATCAAGTGTAACAGACTATATTTTTGTAAGAAATGACTTATAGATTGGGAGTCAACACTCAGTTAAAAATCCCACGCCTCCCACTTTTATCAACGATTGCAAAACCAAATATATAAAAATTCAAATAGTTTAAAATCCCTAAAAGGTAAAGAGACTTTTTGGAATGATCTCTCTCTACATTTGTGTATTTCCATTCCATTTTAGATGAATACTTTTTTATTAAAAAAAAATTGAGTTGTCACTTTCCAATTGTCTCCTAAACAGGAAGATAAAAGCAAAAAGATCAAAACAAAATGAAAATTTTAGACTTTATGTATGGAAAATATTAAAAAGTAAACCAATTGTAATGGAATAAAATTTATTCATAGACCACAAACGAACACAAAAGTTTTGTTGTCCAAGTTTCGAAAATTCCTCTAGTTCAACCCTAATGGCCATGAATTTGATGAGAAAGAGATTCGTAATTGATCCTAACATTGTTTAAATATGGATATGCATGCTTGAAACATGTTAAAGATGCAAACACCTTATGGATCCAAACCATTTAAAGTGAACAACAAATGCTCATTAAATTCTCAAGTTAACGGAAGGATATATACCCAAGTCAAACAAGTCATTCTTTTGCCCATTTACAAAAAGCTGACCTAACAATCATAGATGATTTGTAAAGTGATTTATCGGTCAATCATGCGTACCGGCCTATATTTTTGTAAGAAATGATTGATGGATTGGGAGTCAACACTCAGTTAAACAACCCCTACCTCCTTTTCCCAATGATTGCAAAACCTAATATATAAAAATAAAAGAGTTTATAATCCCTAAAAGTTATAGAGATTTTTTGTAAATATCTCTCTCCACATTTGTGCATTTCCATTCCATTTTAGATGTATAATTTTTTCTTAAATCAAAACTTTGAGTTTTCACTTTCTAATTGTCTCGTAAACAAGAAGATAAATACAAATAGATCACAACAAAATGAAAATTTTAGAATTTATGTATGGAAAAAATAAAAAACAATAACAAACGTCAAAAAATAAATTTTATTCACACTCCACAAAAGAACACAAAAGTTTTGTTGTCCAAAGTTTGGGGAATTCCATTAGTTCAACTGTAATGGCTTGGATTTTGATAAGAAAGAGATTTCTAATTGATCCTAACATGTTTTAAATGTGGATATGCATGCTTGAAACATGTTGAAGATGCAAATGCCCTATTGATAAAAACATATTAAAGCTAACAACAAATGCTCGTTCAACTTTCAAATGAACGTGCGGTGGGATATTTACACGAGTCAAACATGTCATTATGTCAAATGAACGTGCGGTGGGATATTTACCCGATGATTGCAAAACCTAATATATAAAAACTAAAAGAGTTTACTATCCCTAAAAGTTACAGAGACTTTTTGGAATTATCTATCTCCACATTTGTGCATTTCCATTCCATTTTAGATCTATACTTTTTTCTTATATCAAAACTTTGACTTTCCACTTTCCAATTGTCTCGCAAACAAGACGATAAAGGAAAATAGATCACAACAAATTGAAAAATTTACAGTTTATGTATGGAAAAATAAAAAACAATAAAAAAATTAGTTAATAAAATTTATTCACACACCACAAATGAACACAAAAGCTATATTGTCCAAGTGTGGGAGATGTCACTAGTTCGACCCTAATGGCTTGGAATTTATTAAGAAAGAGATTTCTAATTGATCCTAACATGTTTTAAATATGGATATGCATGCTTGAAACATGTTAAAGATTCAAATGCCTTATGGATCCAAACATTTTAAAGCGAACAACAAATGCTCTCTAAATTCTCAAGTGAAAGTTCGGTGGGATATTTACCCGAGTCAAACAAACCTTTATTTTGCCCATTTACAAAATGCTGACATAACAATCATAGATGATTTTTAAGGTGAGTTATCCTTAATACATGCGTAACGGGATATATTTTTTTAAGAAATGAGTTATGGATTGGGTGTCAACAATCAGTTAAAAATCCCCCGCCTCCCCCTTTTCCCCATGATTGCAAAACCTAATTTATAAAAACCTAAAGAGTTTACAATCCCTAAAAGTTATTGAGACTTTTTGGAATTATCTCTCTCTACATTTGTGCATTTCCATTCCATTTTAGAGGTATACTTTTTTCTTAAATAAAAAATTTGAGTTTCCACTCTTCAATTGTCTCGTAAACAAGAAGATAAATTCAAAAAGATCACAACAAAATGAAAATTTTATAGATTATGTATGGAAAAAATAAAAAATAAAAAAAAATGAAATCGAAGAAAATTTATTCACACACCACAAACGAACACAAAAGCTTAGTTGTCCAAGTTTGGGAAATTCCACTAGTTCAACCCTAATGGCTTGGAATCTGATAAGAAAGAGATTTCTAATTGATCCTAACATGTTTTAAATATGGATATGCAAGTGTGAAACATGTTAAACATGCAAATGCCCTATGCATCCAAACCATTTAAAATGAACAACAAATGCACATTAAATTTTTAAGTGAATGTGCGATGGGATATTTACTCAAGTCAAACAAGCCATTATTATACCCATTTACAACAAGCTGACCTAACAAACATAGATGATTTGTAAAGTGATTTATTGGTCAATCATGCGTAACAGGCTATAATTTTGTTAGAAATGCCTTATGGATTATGAGTTAAATCTGAATTAAAAATCCCTGCCTCCCCCTTTTTACGATCATTATAAAACCTAATATAGAAAAACTTAATGTGTTTACAATCCTAAAAAATTACAGAGACCTTTTGGAATTATCTATCTCTATATTTGTCCACTTCCATTCCATTTTAGAAGCATACATTGTTCTTAAATCAAAAATTTGAGTTTTCTCTTTCCAATTGTCTAGTAAATAAGAAGTTAAAGGCAAATGGATCACAACAAAATGAAAATTTTAGAGTTTAAGTACAAAAAAAATAAAAAAATAAAATATAAGTAAAAAAAATTTATTCACACACCACAAATGAACAAAAAGTTTTTGTTGTTCAAGTTTGGGAAATTCCACTAGTTCAACCCTAATGGCTTGGAATATGATAAGAAAGAGATTTCTAATTGATCCTAACATGTTTTAAATATGGATATGCATGCTTGAAAAATGTTAAAGTTGCAAATGCCCTATGGATCCAAACCTTTTAAAGCAAACAACAAATGCTCGTTAAATTCTAAAGTGAATGTGTGGTGGGATATTTACCCGAGTCAAACAAGCCATTATTTTGCCCATTTACAAAAAGCTAACCTGACAATCATAGATGATCAGAAAAGTGATTTATGGGTCAATCATGTGTAACGGGCTATATTTTTGCAAGAAATAACTTATGGATTGGGAGTGCACACTCAGTTGAAAATCCCCTGCCTCCCCATTTTCACAATGATTGCAAAACCTAATATATAAAAACTAAAAGAGTTTACAATCCCACAAAATTAGAGTGAATTTTTGGAATTATCTCTCTCTACATTTGTGCATTACCATTCCATTTTAGATGTATACTATTTTCTTAAATCAAAACTTTGAGTTTTCTCTTTCCAATTGTCTCGTAAACAAGAAGATAAAGGCACATAGATCACAACAAAATGAAAATTTTAGAGTTTAAGTATAGAAAAATAAAAAAATAATAACAAATATAAGTACAGAAAATTTATTCACACACCACAAACGAACACAAAATTTCTGTGTTCCAAGTTTGGGAAATTCCACTAGTTCAACCCTAATTGCTTGGAATTTGATAAGAAAGAGATTTCTAATTAATCCTAACATGTTTTAAATATGGATATGCTTGCCTGAAAAATGATAAAGATGTGAATGCCCTATGGATCCAAACCTTTTAACACAAACAACAAATGCTCAGTAAATTCTAAAGTGAATGTGCGATGGGATATTTACCCGAGTCAAACAAGCCATTATTTTGCCCATTTACAAAAAGCTAACCTGACAATCATAGATGATTGGAAAAGTGATTTATGGGTCAATCATGTGTAACAGGCTATATTTTTGTAAGAAATAACTTATGGATTGGGAGTGAACACTCAGTTAAAAATCCCTAGCCTCCCCCTTTTGACGATGATTGCAAAACCTAGTATATAAAAATTAAAAGAGTTTACAATCCCAAAAAATTAGAGTGATTTTTTGAAATTATCTCTCTCTAAATTTGTGCATTACCATTCCATTTTAGATGCATACTTTGTTCTTAAATCAAAACTTTGCGTTTTCTCTTTCCAATTGTCTCGTAAACAAGAAGATAAAGGCAAATAGATCACAACAAAATGAAAATTTTAGAGTTTAAGTATAGAAAAAATAAAAAAAATAACAAATGTAAGTAAATAAAATTTATTCACACACCACAAATGAACACAAAATTTTTGTTGTCGAAGTTTGGGAAATTCCACTAGTTCAACCCTAATGGCTTGGAATTTGATAAGAAAGAGATTTCTAATTGATCCTAATATGTTTTAAATATGGATATGCATGCTTGAAAAATGTTAAAGATGCAAATGCCCTATGGATCCAAACTTTTTAAAGCAAACAACAAATGCTCGTTAAATTCTAAAGTGAATGTGCGATGGGAGATTTACCCTAGTCAAACAAGCCATTATTTTGGCCATTTAGAAAAACCTAACCTAACAATCATAGATGATTGGTAAAGTGATTATGGGTCAATCAAGAGTGACGGACTATATTTTGGTAAGAAATGACTTATGGATTGGGAGTCAACACTCAGTCAAAAATCCCCTGCCTCCCCCTTTTCACGATTATTTGAAACTAAAAGAGTTTACAATCCCTAAAAGTTACAGTGAATTTTTGGAATTATCTCTCTATACATTTGTGCATTTCTATTCCATTTTATGTATATTTTTTTCTTAAATCAAAACTTTGAGTTTTCACTTTCCAAATATTTTGTAAACAAGAAGATAAAGGCAAATAGTTCTCAACAAAATGAAACTTTTAGAATTTATGTATGGAAAAAATTAAAAACATTAAAAATTTAAGTGAAGAAAATTTATTCACACACCACAAAAGAACAGAAAAGTTTTGTTGTCCACTAGTTCAACAAATGAATTGGAATTTTATAAGAAAAATATTTCTAGTTGATAAGGAAATGCCACTAGTTCAACCCTAATGAATTCGAATTTTATAAGAAAAAGAATTCTCGTTGATCCTAACATGTTTTAAATATGGATATGCATGCTTGAAACATGTTAAAGATGCAAATCACTAGGGATCCAAACCTTTCAAAACAAACAACATATGCTCATTAAATTCTCAAGTGAACTTGCAGTGGGATATTTACCAGAGTCAAACAAGCCATTATTTTACCCATTTACAAAAAGCTGACCTAACAATCATAGATGATTTGTAAAGTGATTTATCTATCAGTCATGCATAACGATCTATATTTTTGTAAGAAATGACTTATGGATTGGGAGTCTACACTCAATTAAAAATCCCCCGCCTCCCCCTTTTCTCAATGATTGCAATACCTAATATATAAAAAGTAAAAGTGTTTACAATTTGTGCATTTCCATTCCATTTTGGATGAACACTTTTTTGTAAAATCAACTTAGTTTTCACTTTCCAATTGTCTCATAAACAAGAAGATAAAGGCAAATAGATCACAACAAAATGAAAATTTTAGAGTTTATGTATGGGACAAGTTAAAAACAATAAAAATGTAAGTAATGGAAATTTATTCACACACCACAATCGAACACAAAAGTTTCGTTGTCCAAGTTTTGGAAATTCCATTAGTTCAACCCTAATGGCCTGAAATTCGATAAGAAAGAGATTTCTAATTGATCCTAACATTTTTTAAATATGGATATGCATGCTTGAAACATGTTAAAGATGCAAATGCATTATGGATCCAAACCTTTTAAAACAAACAACAAATGCTCATTAAATTCTCAAGTGAACATGCGGAGGGATATTTTCCCGAGTCAATCATGCCATTATTAGCCTTTTTACAAAAAGCTGACCTAATAATCATTCATGATTTGTAAAGTGATTTATTGGTCAATCATGCGTAACGGGCTATATTTTTTTAAGAAATGACTTATGGATTGGGAGTCAACACTCTATTAAAAATACCCTTCCTACACCTATTCCTGATGACAACAAAACCTCATATATAAAACTACAAGAGTTTACAATCCCTAAAAGTTATAGAGACTTTTTGAAATTATATCTCTTTATCTAAGTGCATTTCCATTCCATTTTTCATATATACTTTGTTCTTAAATCAAAACTTTGAGTTTTCACTTTCCAATTGTCTCGTAAACAAGAAGAAAAGGTAAATAGATGACAACAAAATGAAAGTTTTAGAGTTTATGTATGTAAAAAATAAAAAAAAAAATAACAAATTTAAATAAAAAAAATATATTGACACACCACCAAGGAACACAAAAGTTTGTTGTCCAAGTTTGGGAAATTCCACTAGTTCGACCCTAATGGCTTGGAATTTTATAAGAAAGAGATTTCTAATTGATCCTAACATGTTTTAAATATGGATATGCATGCTTGATACATGTTAAAGATGTAAATGCCCTATGGATCCAAACCTTTTAAAGCGAACAAGCAATGTTCATCAAATTCTCAATTGAACATGTGGGGGGATATTTACCTGAGTCAAACAAGCCATTATTTTGACTATCTACAAAAAGTTGTCCTAACAATCATAGAAGATTTTTAAAGTGATTTATCGGTCAATTTTACGTAACAGGTTATATTTTTGTAAGAATTGACTTATGGATTGGGAGTCAACACTCAATTAAAAATCCCCCCTTCCCCCTTTTACCCAATGATTGCAAAACCTAACATATAAAAACTAAAAGATTTTACAATCCCTAAAAGTTACAGACTTTTTGAAATTATCTCTCTCTACATTTGTGCATTTCCATTCTATTTTAGCTTTATATTTTTTTTCTTAAATCAAAACTTTGAGTTTCCACTTTTGAATTGTCTCGTAAATAAGAAGAAAATGGCAAATAGATCACTACAAAATGAAAATTTTAGAGTTTATGTATGGAAAAAATTAAAAACAATAAAAAATCTATGTAAATAAAATTTATTGACAAACCACAAACGAACCCAAAAGTTTTTTTGTCCAAGTTTGGAAAATTCCACTAGTTCTACTATAATGGCTTGGAAATTTATAGGAAAGAGATTTCTAACTGATCCTAACATTTTTTTCAATATGGATATGCATGCTTGAAACATGTTAAAGATGAAAATGATGTGAACAAAGGCTTGTTTTACTCTGTTATATTTTGGGGCCCACCATGGTTGCACATGCTAGTGGGACCACATGGTGGGTCCCACCATGAGGACGTGGGCTGGATTTACTCTATTACAATATGGGTCCAATCATAGTGGCACAAGCTGGTGGGACCCACCATGAGAACGTGGGATGCCTAGAAGAGTCCACATGATATTAGATCTTTAGTAGATTATGTTATCTTTTCAAGATATGCTTACCTTAGAGAGATAGAGTTTGAGTTATCTTAGAATTCTAGTTTACATTGAGTTATCTTATTATGATAGGTTTATCTTTAAGAGTTAGAATTTGAATTTAATTAGGACTCTACCACGTCCTCCACTATAAATAGAGGACCTGGTACACAGATTAAGGGAGTTTTTTTATGATTATTGATATTGTGAGTGATTCACTTGTGGCATTCATTACCGACTTATCAAGATTTCCTTGTGACATTCATTATCGACTTATCAAATGGATTTTTCGTCCCCATTGGTGGCGTCTTCACTATACCAAGGTTCTTGCTTTGCTAAGCAATGGATCACGGTTTCCATTAAACTTGAAAAATCTTGGGGACGATTTCCAGATTTGGTATCGGGTTTCGTTACGGGTTGACGTGGTTCGTATCAGTTGGTATCAGAGCTTTGGTTCATCTGGTTTGCCATTTTTATTTTTCTTCCTTGTCAAAGTCGTCCATATTGTTTTTGGCCAACAAAAAAATAATTCCAAAAAAATAAAGAAGAAGAATGACTGATTTAGCCGTTACCAAGAAGTAGGAGAAAAAAATCCGAAAAAAATTAAAAAAAGAAGAAAAACGAACAACTAAAGCTAGTCGTTGTCGAGAAGAAAAAAAAAAGATGAACGACTGATTTAGCTGTTGCAAAGGAGGGGGAGAAAAAAAACTCTCATTGGGTTGTTTCTCTGTTCATGCCATCGTCGAAGAAGGAGGTTGTTCATCGCCATTGCCAAAGAGAAAAAAAAGAGAGACGACGCTGCTGTTGAGGCTTGTGAAAGAGAAGGAGTTTTGCTTCTTTGTTCATGCCATTGCCAAAGAAGGCGAAGTCTGTTCAGCGCCATTGTACAAGAAGAAGAAGAAAATTATTTGCGCCGACAAAGACAACAGCCATTGAGCCCATCGGATTATCACTGAGCCCTCAGCTGGTTCTTCCAAGGCTTTCTGACTCTCCTTTATCCTCGAAAAACCACTTGGTTGTCGTCGCTAATCTTTTGCTCTCTTCGGTGCCATGAGGAAGGTCTTCTCGCTCTGTTTGGTGTGTGATCACAACGACGTCATTGCCCGCAATGTTCGGTGTCATGAGGAAAATGATGTCGTCACCCTCCCTTTTCGGTGCCATGAGGAAAACGAAGTTGAAGGATCGTGCTCTCTACGATCGTCGCCCGCGCTGTTCTGAATCGGAAACCTGGAAGAAGACGATGTTGATGATCAAATATTTCTTAAGTTAAGAAAATTTAATCAGTGTAGGGACTGGGTCAGCTCTGTGAGCTGAGTCTTGCATCGGACCGGGCCAACTGAACCGAGCCCGAACTTGTTTCTATTGCTTACCGAGTAACCCAAGGTCAACTCGGGTAAAAAAAAAGAGTATTCCCAGGTCTACTCGGACATGGTCAACTCAGTGAGTAAACTCAGGTCAAAGCAAAAAAAAAAAAAGAGTATTGGTCCCATTCTTTTTTTGCATATTATTCTAACCTTGTTTGCAGATTTTTAATCATGTCACAAGATCAATAGATTCCATCATCCGGTGTTTAGAATCTTCAAATGCAAGCATTAATGGGAGAGATGAGATGGATGATGAGGGCAGAGTTAGAAGATATATATGGGAGGTTGGATAGGGCAGAAGAGGGAAGACAATTGGGGCAACCATCATTTTTTCCGAACAACCCAAGGAGGAATAGGTTGCACCAAAGGGAAATTGAGGATATGGTTGAATTTCAAAATTTAGAGGACTCTGATAGGATGTCAGTGGGCAGCCATAGGAGATATGGCCAGGATAGAGAAGCTAGGAACAGGGTAGATAACAACTTGGGAAGTATGAAGATGAAATTTCTTGGGTTTCAAGGAAAAAATGATCCTGGAGCATACCTCCAGTGGGAAACGAAGATGGAGTTGGTTTTCAATTATCATGACTACTCTGAATTCAAGAAGGTAAAACTCACTACAATTGTATTTACTGATTATGCTATTGTGTGGTGGGACCAGTTGTGCATCAATAGGAGGCGGAATGGAGAACGTCCTATTGAAAATTGGGATAAGATGAAGAGTGTGATGAGACGAAGATTTGTACCAAGTTATTACTATCGGGATTTATACCTCAAGTTGCAAGGTCTATATCAAAGTAACCGAAGAGTTGATGATTATTATAAAGAAATGGAGATTGCTATGATTAGAGCCAATGTGGAGGAGGATCGAGAGGTGACAATGGCCATATTTTTGAATGGTTTAAACTGAGAGATTGCTAACACAATCGAGATACACCATTATGTGGAATTGGAGGATTTGGTGCATATGGCAATAAAAGTTGAGAGGCAACTCAAGAGGGGTGGTACATGGTCAAGACCAGAGATTTCATGTGTAGCACCTTGGAGGTCATACTACCCAACGACATAAGCAAATCCGTCCACCTTCAAGGCCAAACATGAGCCCAAAACATTCACCACAACCATGGATTCTCAAGGTAAATCAACCCCTATTTCGACTCATTCTAGTGAGATTAAATGTTTCAAATATGAGGAGAGGACACATAGCAAGCCAATGTCCAAACAAGAGAGTTATGGTAATCTGGGAAAATGGTGAAATTGATTCCGAAGACTAAACTGATTTAGATGACATGCTACCATTGGAGGACGCCCCCATCGGAGATGAGGAGTTCGGGGCAGATAATGGTGAGATACTTGGACTAGTCGTATGACGTGCCTTCAGCTTGCCAACTAAAGAAGAGGAAGCATAAGTATAGTGGGAGTATATCTTTCACACTCATTGCCACATGAAAGGCAAGGTATGTATGTTATTATCGATGGCAGTAGTGGCACTAATGGTGCTAGTACTTCCATGATTGAAAAGCTAGGGATCACAACTCTTAATCACCCTCATCCATACAAGTTGCAATGGTTGAACGATAGTGGTGAAGTAAGGGTTACAAAATAGGATGTTGTACCCTTACGAATCGATAAATATGAGGTTGAGGTATTGTGCAATGTGGTACCAATGCAACCTTGACATCTCCTCTTTGGAAGACCGTGGCAATTTGATAGATGTGGTCAGCATGACGGCTTCACTAACAAGTACTCATTCGCGCACAATCAGAGGACAATCACTCTAGTTCTGATAACACCAAAACAAGTATATAAGCATCAAGTCAGGTTGCAACAAGGTAAAGTCAACCCTGGTGAGGATTTGAGGACAAATCCTTCTCAAGAGGGGGGGAATGAAGTGAACAAAGGCTGATTTTACTGTGTTATATTGTGGGACCCACCATGGTGGCACAAGCTGGTGAGACCCACCATGAGGACATGGGCTGGATATACTCTACTACAATATGGGACCGACCATGGTGACACAAGCTCGTGGGATTCACCATGAGAACATGGGATGCCAAGAAAAGTCCTCATGAGTTAGAAGTTTAGTTATATTAGATCTCTTGTAGATTATATAATCTTTTCAAGATATTCTTATCTTAGAGAGATAGAGTTTGACTTATGTTAAAATTCTAGTTTACATTGAGTTATCTTACTATGATAGGTTTATCTTTAAGAGTTAGAATTTGAATGTAATTAGGACTCTACCACATCATCCACAATAAATAGAGGACCTGGTACACAAATTAAGGGATTTTTTGCTGATTATTGATATTGTGAGTGATTCACTTTTTTGAACTTATCAACGTTTCCTTGTGGCATTCAATACCGACTTATCAAATGGATTTTCCATCCCCATTTGTGGCGTCTTCACTATACCAGGGTTCTTGCTTCACTAAGCAACAGGTAGCGATCTCCATCAAAATTGAAAGATCTTGGAAACGATTTCCAGATTTGGTATTAGATTTCATCAAGGGTTGACGTGGTTCGTATCAGCAACCTTTTAAAGCGAACAACAAATGCTCATTAAATACTCAAGTAAATGTGCGGTGGGATATTTTACCCGATTCAAATAAGCCATTATTTTTCCGATTTAAAAAAAAATTTGACATAACAATCATAGATAATTTTTAAAGTGATTTATCGATAAATAAGGCATAACGGGCTAAATTTTTGTAAGAAATGACTTATGGATTGGGAGTCTAACCTTAGTTAAAAATCCCCGCCTCCCCCTTTTCCCGATGATTGCTAAACCTAAAAGATATAAAATAAAAGAGTTTACAATCCCTAAAAGTTACAGAGACTTTTTGGAATTATCTCTCTTTAGATTTGTGCATTTCCATTCCATTTTAGAAGTTTATTTTTTTCTTAAATCAAAACTTTGAGTTTTCACTTTCCAATTGTCTCGTAAACAAGAAGATAAAGACAAATATATCACAAAAATGAAAATTTTAGAGTTTATGCATGGAAAAATTAAAAAAAATAATAAATGTAAGTAAAGAAAATTTATTCACACACCAGAAATGAGCACAAAAGTTTTGTTGTCGAAGTTTAGGAAATTCCACTAGTTCAACCTTAATGGCTTGGAATTGGATAAGAAAGAGATTTCTCATTGATCCTAACATGTTTTAAATATGGATATGCAAGCTTGAAACATGTTAAAGATGCAAATGCCCTATGTATCCAAACCTTATATGCAAACAAAAAAATATCATGAAATTCTAAAATGAATTTATGGTGGGATATTTACCCGAGTCAAACAAGCCATTAGTTTGCCCATTTATAAAAACCTGACCTAACAATCATAGATGATTTTTAAAGTGATTGATCGGTCAATCATGCGTAACTGGCTATATTTTTGTATAAAATGACTTTTGGATTAGAGTCAACACTCAGTTAAAAATCCCCCACCTCCGCCCTTTTCCCAATGATTGCAAAACCTAATATATAAAAACTAAACGAGTTTACAAACCCTAACATTTACAGAGACTTTTTGGAATTATCTCTCTCTACATTTGTACATTTCCATTCCATTTTAGATGTTAAATTTTTTTCTTAAATCAAAACATTGAGTTTTCACTTTCCAATTGTTTCAATCAAGAAGATAAAGGAAAATAGATCACAACAAGATGAAAATTTTAGAGTTTATGTATAGAAAAAATTTTAAAAAATAAGAAATATAAGTAAAGAAAATTTATTTACACACCAAAAACGAACACAACAATTTTTTTGCCCAAGTGTAGGAAATTCCACTACTTTAACCCCAATGGCTAGGAATTTCATACGAAAGAGATTTCTAATTGATCCTAACATGTTTTAAGTATTGATATGCATGATTGAAACATGTTAAAGATGCAAATGCCCTATGTATCCAAACCATTTAATGCAAACAACAAATGCTCATTAAATTCTCAAGCGAATGTGTGTTGGGATATTTACTAGAGTCTAACAAGCAATTATTTTGACCATTTCCAAAAAGCTGACCTAACAATCATAGATGATTTTTAAAGTGATTTATCGGTCAATCATGCGTAACGGGCTATATTTTTGTAAGAAATGGCTTATGGATAGGTAGTCCACACTCAGTCAAAAATCCCCCACCTCCCCCCTTTTCCCGATGTTTGCGAAACCCAATATATAAAAACTAAAAGAGTTTACAATCCCTAAAAGTAAAAGAGACTTTTTGAAATTATATCTTTCTACGTTTGTGCATTTCCATTCCATTTCAGATATATACTTTTTTCTTAAATAAAAACTTTGAGTTTTCACTTTCCAATTGTATCGTAAACAAGAAGATGAAGGTAAATAGATCACAAAAAAATAAAAATTTTAGAGTTTATCAATGGAAAAAATAAAAAACAATAAAAAATTTAAGTAAATAAATTTTATTCACACACCACAAATGAGCGCAAAAGTTTTGTTGTCCAAATTTTGGAAAGTACATTAGTTCAACCTTAATGCCTTTGAATTTGATAAGAAAGAGATTTCTAATTGATTCTAACATGTTTTAAATATGGATAAGCATGCTTGAAACATGTTAATGATGAAAATGCCCATTGGATCCAAACCTTTTAAAACGAACAACATATTCTTAATAAATTCTCCAGTGAACGTGTGGTGGGATATTTACCGAATCAAACAAGCAATTATTTTGCTTATTAAAAAAAAGATGACCTAACAATCATAGATGATTTGTAAAATAATTTATTAGTCAATCATGCGTAACGGGCTATATTTTTGTAAGAAATGATTTATGGATTGGGAGTCAACACAGTTAAAAATCCCCCGCCTGCTCGCTGTTCCCGATGATTGAAAAACTTAATATATAAAAACTAAAAGAGTTTAAAATCCCTAAAATTTACAGAGGCTTTTTGGAATTTTCTCTCTCTACATTTGTGCATTTCCAATCCATTTTAGATGTATACTTCTTTCTTAAATCAAAACTTTGAGTTTTCACTTTCCAATTGTCTAGTTATCAATAAGATAAAAGAAATTGGATCAAAACAAAGTGAAAATTTTAGATTTTATGTATGGAAAAAATTAAAAACAATAACAAATGTTTGTAAAGAAAATTTATTTACACACCACAAACGAACATAAAAGTTTTGTTGCCCAAGTTTTGGAAATTCCACTAGTTTAACACTAATGGCTTGGATTTTTATAAGAAAGAGATTTCTAATTGATTTGAATATGTTTTAAATATGGATATGCATGCTTGAAACATGTTAAAGATTCAAATGATCTGTGGATCCAAGCCTTTTAAGAGAACAACAAATTCTCATTAAATTATCCAGTGAACGTGCGATGTGATATTTACTCGAGTCAAACAAGCCATTATTTTGCCCATTTACAAAAACTTGACCTAAAAATAATTGATAATTTTTAAAGTGATTTATGGGTCAATCTTGAGTAATAGGCTATATTTTTGTAAGAAATGACTTGGATTGGGAGTCAATACTCAATTAAAAATCCCCTACCTTCCCCCTTTTTCCAATGATTGCAAAACCTAATATATAAAAACTAAAAGAGTTTAAAATCCCTAAAAGTTACAGAGACTTTTCGGAATTATCTCTCTCTGTATTTTTTTTATTTAGATTCAATTTTAGATGTATTTTTTTCTTAAATCAAAACTTTGTGTTTTCACTTTCCACTAATCTCATAAGCAAGAAGATAAAGGCAAATAGATCACCAAAAATTAAAATTTTATAGTCTTTGTATGGAAAAAACTTAAAAGAATAACAAATGTAAGTAAAAAAAATTATTCACACACCACAAATGAACACAAAAGTTTTGTTGCCCAAGTTTGGGAAATTCCACTAGTTCAACCCTAATGGCTTGGAGTTTTATAAGAAAGTGATTTCTAATTGATCCTAACATGTTTTAAATATGGATATGCATCTTTGGAACATGTTAAAGATGCAAATGCCCTATGGATCCAAACTTTGAAAAGCAAACAACAAATGCTCATTAAATTCTCAAGTGAACTTGTAGTGTGATATTTACCCGAACCAAGCACCCCATTATTTTTCCCATTTATAAAAAGTTGACCTAACAATCAAATATGATTTGTAAAATGATTTATGGGTCAATCATTCCTAATAGGCTATATTTTTTATAGAAACGACTTATGGATTGGGAGTCAAAATTCAGTTTAAAATCCCACGCCTCCCACCTTATCCCGATGATTGCAAAACCTAATATATAAAAACTAAAAGAGTTTACAATCCCTCAAAGTTATAGAGAATTTTAGGAATTATCTCTCTCTACATTTGTGCATTTCTATTCCTTTTTAGATGTATACTTTTTTCTTAAATCAAGACTTTGAGTTTTCACTTTCCAATTGTCTCGCAAACAAGAAGATAACGGCAAATAGATCAGAACAAAATGAAAATTTTAGAGTTTATGTATGGAAAAAAATAAAAAAATAAAAAAATAAAAAATGTAAGTATAGAAAATATATTCACACATCAGAAATGAACACAAAAGTTTTGTTGTCCAAGTTTGGGAGATTCCACTAGTTCAACAACAATGGCTTGGAATTTCATAAGAAAGAGATTTCTCATTGATCCTAACATGTTTTAAATATTGATATGGATGCTTCAAAAATATTAAAGATGCAAATGATCTATGGATGCAAACCTTTAAAAGTGAATAACAAATGATGATTAAATTCTCAAGTGAATGTGCGGTGGAATATTTACCTAAGTCAAACAAGCTATTATTTTGCCCATTTAAAAAAAGTTGACCTACCAATCATAGATGATTTGTAAAGTGATTTATCGGTCAATCATGCCTAACGGGCTATATTTTTTTAATAAATGGTTTATGGATTGGGAGTCAACATTGAGTTAAAAATCCCCTGCCTCCACCCTTTTCTCGATGATTGCAAAACCTAATATATATAAACTAAAACAATTGACAATCCCTTAAAGTTACAGAGACTTTTTGGAATTATCTCTCTACATTTATGCATTTCCATTCCATTTTAGATGTATACTTTTTTCTTAAATCAAAACTTTGAATTTTCACTTTCCAATTGACTCATAAACAAGAAGATAAAGGCAAATAGATCACAAAAAAATGAAAATTTTAGTGTTTATGTATGGAAACAATTTTAAAAAATAAAAAATGTAAGTAAAGAATATTTATTCACACACCACAAATGAACACCAAAGTTTTTTTGTCCAAGTTTGGGAGATTCCACTAGTTCAACCCTAATGGATTGGCATATTATAAGAAAGAGATTTCTAATTGATCCTAACATGTTTTAAATATGGATATTCATGCTTGAAACATATTAAAGATGCAAATGATCCATGAATCCAAAAATTTTAAAGTGAACAACAAATGCTCATTAAATTCTCAAGTGAACATGCAGTGGGATATTTACCCGAGTCAAACAAGTCATTATTTTGCCCTTTTACAAAAAGCTGACCGAACGATCATAGATGATTTGTAAAGTGATTTATAGGTCAATCATATCTAACGGGACATATTTTTGTAAAAAATGACTTCAGGATTGGGAGTCAACACTCAAGTAAAAATCCCCAATCTCCCCCTTTTCACGATGGTTGCAAAACCAAGTATATAAAAACTAAAAGAGTTTACAATCCCTAAAATTTACAAAGACTTTTTTGAATTATCTCTCTCTAAATTTGTGCGTTTACATTCAATTTCAGATGTATATTTTTTTCTTAAATCAAAACTTTGTGTTTTCACTTGCCAATTGTCTCGAAAACAAGAAGATAAAGGCAAATAGATAACAACAAAATTAAAATTTTAGAGTTTACGTATGGAAAAAATTAAAAACAATAACAAATGTAAGTAAAGAAAATTTATTCACACACCTCAAAGGAACACAAAATTTTTGTTGTCCAAGTTTGGGAAATTCCACTAGTTCGACCCAAATGGCTTGGAATTTTATAAGAAAGAGATTTGTAATTGATCCTAACATGTTTTAAATATGGATATGCATGCTAGAAAAATGTTAAAGATGCAAATGCACTATGGATCCAAATATTTTAAAGTAAAAAACAAATGTTCGGTAAATTCTCAAGTGAACGTGCGGTCGGATATTCACCCAAGTCAATCAAGCCATTATTTTGCCCATGCCCTAAAATCTGACCTAACAATCATAGATGATTTGTAAAATGATTTATCAGTCAATCATGCATAATGGGCTATATTTTTGCATGAAATGACTTATGGATTGGGAGTCAACACTCAGTTAAAAATCATGCGCTTCCCCCCTTTTCCAAATGATTACAAAACCTAATATATAAAAACTAAAAGAGTTTACAATCCCTAAAAGTTACATAGAATTTTTTGAAATACTCTCTCTACATTTGTTCGTTTCCATTCCATTTTAGAGTATGTTTTTTTCTTAAATCAAAACATTGAGTTTTCACTTTCCAATTGTCTCGTAAACAAGAAGATAAAAGCAAATAGATTACATCGAAATGAAAATTTTACTGTTTATGTATGAAAAAATTTAAAACAATAACAAATGTAAATAAAGAAAATTATTAATACACCATAAGCGAACCCAAAAGTTTTGTTGTCAAAGTTTGGGAGATGCCACTAGTTCAACCCTATTGGCTGTGATTTGATTAGTATTGGAAGATAAGATCACGCCCAAACGACCAAGGAAGGCCCACATATGTAAAATTATTATAAGATGGGCCACATAACCAAAGAAGGCCCACATGATGGGTCCAACCCCATAAGAAGTAGGACCCACAATGATTACCAAGAGCTCGCATCCTTATCACATTAGTTGGAAGATCAAGAAGGACTCACAAAAGTATCTTTATCTTAGGGTCACGACCAAGAAGAGTTTTAGTTTATGTTATATTTGTCTTTTATCAATATTGAGTTACCTAATTATGTTAGGACTTACCTTAAGTGTTAGAATTTGGGTGTAATTGGGACAAGGGTAGTTTTATTGTAATTGGACTCTACTACCTTCCTCTATTATAAATAGAGGTTCATGTACTCTGATTACAACAAGTTATTGAAGTCAATGAAGTATTTCACTTTTCCATAAATTCAACAATTAGAAAGATATTTTTAATTGATCCAAAGAACAAATCCCCTATGGATCCAAACCTATTAAAGTGAACAAAAAATGCTAATTAAACTCTCAAGTGAACGTGTTGTGGGATATTAACCCATGTCAAACAAGCCATTATTTTGCCCATTTAAAAAAACCTGACCTAACAAACATAGATGATTTGTAAAGCGACTTGTTGGTCAATCATGTGTAACGGGCTTTATTTTTGTAAGAAATGACTTATGGATTGCTAGTTAACACTCAGTTAAAAATCCCCCGCCTCTCCCCTTTTCCCGAAGATTGCAAACTAAAAGTTATAGAGACTTCTTTGAATTATCTCTCTCCACATTTCTGCATTTCCATTCAATTTTAGATGTATACTTTTTTCTTAAATCAAAACTTTGAGTTTTCACTTTTCAATTGTCTTGTAAACAAGAATATATAGGTTAATAGATCACAACGAAAAGAAAATTTTAGTGTTTACGTATGAAAAAAATTAAAAACATTAACAAATGTAAGAAAATAAAATTTATTCACATACCAGGAACTAACACAAAAGTTTTGTTGTTCAAATTTTGGAAATTCCACTAGTTCAACCCTTATGGCTTGGAATTTGATAAGAAAGAGATTTCAAATTGATCCTAACATGTTTTAAATATGGATATGCATGCTTGAAACATGTTAAAGATGCAAGTACCCTATGGATCCAAACCTTTTAAAGCGAACAAGAGATGCTCATTAAATTCACAAGTGAATGTGAAGTGGGATATTTATCCGAGTCATACAAGGCATTATTTTTCCTATTTACAAAAAGTTGACCTGACAATCATAGATAATTTTTAAAGTGATTTATCGGTCAATCATGTGCAACAGGCTATATTTTTGAAAAAAAAGGCTTATGGATTCGGAATAAAAACTCAGTTGAAAATCCCCCGCCTCCCCCCTTTTTTCGATGATTGCAAAACTTAATATATAAAAAAAAGGGTTTACAATCCTTAAAAGTTATAGAGACTTTTTTGAATTATATCACTCTACATTTGTGCATTTCCAATCCATTTTAGATGTATAATTTTTTCTTAAATCAAAACTTTGAGTTTTAACTGTCCAATTGTCTTGTAAACTAGAAGATAATGGCAAATAGATCACAATGAAATGAAAATTTTAGAGTTTTTGTATAGAAAAAATTTAAAACAATAAGAAATGTTTGTAAAGAAATTTTATTCACACACCACAAACAAACACAAAAGTTTTGTTGTCCAAGTTTCGGAAATTCCACTAGTTCAACCCTAATGGCTTGGAATATGATAAGAAAGAGATTTCTAATTGATCCTAACATGTTTTAAATATGGATATGCATGTTTGAAACAAGTTAAAGAAGAAAATGCCCTATGGATCCAAGCCTATTAAATTGAACAACAAATGCTCATAAAATTCTCAAGTGAACGTGCCTTGGGATATTTACCCGAGTCAAACAAGCCATTATTTTGACAATTTACAAAATACTGACCTAACAATCATAGATGATTTATAAAGTGATTTATCGGTCAATCATGCATAATGGGCTATATTTTTGTAAGCAATGACTTATGGATTGGGAATTAACACTTAGATAAAAATCCCCTGCCTCCCCCATTTCCCGATTATTACAAATCCTAATATATAAAAACAAAAAGAGTTAACAATCCATAAAATTTAAAGGGAATTTTTGGAATTATCTCTCTCTACATTTTTTTCATTTCCATTATATTTTAGATGTATACCTTTTTCTTAAATCACTACTTTGAGTTTTCACTTTACATTTGTCTCGTAAACAAGAATATAAAGGAAAATAGATCACAACGAAATGAAAATTTTAGAGTTCATGTATGTAAAAAATTAAAACAATAACAAATGTAAGTAAAGAAAATTTATTCACACACCACAAACTAACACAAAGTTGTGTTGTCCAAGTTTCGGAAATTCCACTAGTTCAACCCTAATTGCTTGGAATTTGATAAGAAAGAGATTTCTAATTGATCCTAACATGTTTTAAATATGGATATGCATGTTTGAAACATGTTAAAGAGGTAAATGCTCTATGGTACCAAACATTTTAAAGCGAACAAAAAATGCTTATTAAATTCTCAAGTGAACGTCTGATGGGATATTTACCTGAGTCAAACAAGCCATTATTTTGCCCATTTACAAAAAGCTGACCTAACAATCGTAGATGATTTTTAAAGTGATTTATTGATGAATCATGTGTAACGGGCTATATTTTGGAAAGAAATTACTTATGGATTGGGAGTCAACTCTCAGTTAAAAATCCCCCGCCTCCCCCCTTTTCCCGAAGATAGCAAAAGATAATATATAAAAACTAAAAGAGTTTACAATCACTAAAAACTTCAAAGACATTTTGGAATTATCTCTCTCTATATTTTTTCATTTCCATTCCTTTTTAGATGAATACTTTATACTTTTTACTTAAATAAAAACATTGAGTTTTCACTTTCCAATTCTCTTGTAAACATGAAATTAAAGGTAAATAGATCACAAAAAAATGAAAACTTTTGAGTTTATGTAAGGAAAAAATCAAAAACAATAACAAATGTAAGTAAATAAAATTTATTCACACACCACAAATGAACACAAAAGCTTGTTGTCCAAATTATGGAAAGTCCACTTGTTCAACCCAAATGCCTTCGAATTTTATAAGAAAGAGATTTCTATTTGATCCTAACATGTTTTAAATATGGATAAGCATGCTTGAAACATGTTAATGATGCAAATGCCCTATGGATCCAAACCTTTTAAAATGAATAACAAATTCTTATTAAATTCTCATGTGAACTTGTTGTGGTATATTTACCCGAGTCAAACAAGCCATTATTTTGCCCATTTAAAAAAAGCTAACGTAAGAATCATAGATTATTTGTAAAATGATTTACCAGTCAACCATGCGTAATGGGCTATATTTTTGTAAGAAATGACTTATTGATTGGGAGTCAACACACAATTAAAAATCCCACGTCTCCCCCCTTTGCTCGATAATTGAAAAACCAAATAAATAAAAAGTAAAAGATTTTACAATCCTTAAAAAGTTACAAAGACTTTTTGGAATAATCTCTCTCTACATTTGTACATTTTCAATCCATTTTAGATGTATATTTCTTTCTTTAATCAAAACTTTGAGTTTTCACTTTCCAATTGTCTCGTAATCAAGAAGATAAAGGAAATTGGATCCCAAAAAAAATGAAAATATTAGAGTTTATGAATGGAAAATTTTTTAAAAAATAAAAAATGTAAGTAAATAAAATTTATTCACACACCACAAACAAACATAAAAGTTTTGTTGCCCAAGTTTTGGAAATTCCACTAGTTTAACCCTAATGGCTTGGATTTTTGTAAGAAAGAGATTTCTAATTGATCCAAATATGTTGTAAATATGGATATTCATGCTTGAAACATGTTAAAGATGCAAATGCCATTTGGATCCCATCCTTTTAAAGCGAGCAACAAATTCTCATTAAATTCTCTAGTGAATGTGCAGTGGGATATTTACCTGAGTCAAACAATCCATTATTTTGCCCATTAACAAAAAGTTCACCTAACAATCATAGATAACTTGTAAAGTGATTTATCGATCAATCTTGCGTAACGGACTATATTTTTGTAAGAAATGATTTATGGATTTGGAGTCAACACTCATTAAAAATCCCCCTCCTCCCCCCTTTTGCCAATAATTGTAAAACCTAATATATAAAAACTAAAAACTTTTAAAATCTCTAAAAGTTACAGAGACTTTTCGGAATTATCTCTCTCTGCATTGTTGAATTTTCATTCAATTGTAGATGTATACTTTTTTCTTAAATCAAAACTTTGAGTTTTCACTTTCCAATTGTCTCGTAAAAGAGAAGATAAAGGCAAATAGATCACAACAAAATAAAAATTTAATATTTTTTATTGAAAAAATTTAAAAGAATAACAAAAGTAAGTAAAGAAAATTTATTCACATACCACAAAAAAAACACAAAAGTTTTGTTGCCCAAGTTTAGGAAATTCCACTAGTTCAACCCTAATGGTTTGGAATTTTATAAGAAAGAGATTTCTAATTGATCCTAACATGTTTTAAATATGGATATGTATGCTTGAAACAAGTTAAAGATGCAAATGTCCTATTGATCAAAACCTTTTAAAGCAAACATCAAATGCTCATTAAATTCTCTAGTGAACGTGCAGTGGGATATTTACCCGAGTCAAACAAGCCATTATTTTGTCCATTTACAAAAAGCTGACCTAACAATGATAGATGATTTGTAAAGTGATTTATCGATCAATCATGCGTAATGGGCTAAGTTTTTTTAAGAAATGACTTATGAATTGGGAGTCAACTCTTTGCTAAAAATCCCCCGCCTCCCCACTTTTCCCGAATAGAAAACCTAATATATAAAAACTAAAAGAGTTTAGAATCGTTAATATTTACACAAACTTCTTTGAATTATCTGTCTCCACATTTGTGAATTTCCATTTTATTTAAGAAGTTTACTTTTTTCTTAAATCAAAAATTTGAGTTTTCACTTTCTTATTGTCTCGTAAACATGATGATATAGGCAAAGAGATCAAAACAAAATGAAAATTTTAGAGTTTATGTATAGACAAAATTAAAAAAATTTACCAATGTAAATAGAGAAAATTTATTCACACACTACAAATGAATGCAAAAGTTTTGTTGTCAGAGTTTGGGAAATTCCCAATTTCAACTCTAATGGCTTGGAATTTGATAAGAAATAATTCTTAATTCCTCCTAACATGTTTTAAATAATGAAAAGCATGTTTGAAAAATATTAAAGATGCAAATGCCCTATGGATAAAAACCTTTTAATGAGAACAAATAATGCTTATTAAATTCTCATGTGAATGTGCGGTGGGTTATTTAGCCGAGTCAAAGAAGCCATTATTTTGCCCATTTAAAAAATGCTGACATAACAATCATAGATGATTTTGAAAGTGATTTATCGGTCAATCAAGCATAACAGGCTATATCTTTGTAAGAAATAACTTATGGATTGGGAGTCAACACTCAATTAAAAATCTCCCGCCTCACCTCTTTTCTTGCTGATTGCAAAACCTAATTTATAAAAATTAAAAGGGTTTATAATCCATAAAAGTTACAAAGACTTTTTGGAAATACTCTCACAACATTTGTTCATTTCCATTCCATTTTAGATGTTTACTTTTTTCATAAATCAAAACTTAGAGTTTTAACTTTCCAATTGTCTAGTAAACAAGAAGATAAAAGTCAATAGATCACAACGAAAATAAAAAAATTAGAGTTTATGAGTGGAAAAAATTAAAAAAAATAACAAATGTAAGTAAAGAAAATTTATTCACACACCACAAACGAACACAAAAGTTTTGTTGTTCATTTTCAAAAATTCCACTAGTTCAACCCTAATGGCTTGGATTTTGATAAGAAAGAGTTTTCTAATTGATCCAAACATGTTTTAAATATGGATATGCATGTTTGAAACATGTTAAAAAGGCAAATGCCCTATCGATCCAAACCTTTTAAAGTGAACAACAAATGCTCATAAAATTCTCAAGTGAATGTGCCTTGGGATATTTACCCGAGTTGAGCAAGCCATTATTTTGCCTATTTACAAAAAGTTGACCTAACAATCATAGATGATTGATAAAGTGATTTATCGGTCAATCATGCGTAACAGGCTATAGTTTTGTAAGAAATGACTAATGGATTGGGAATCAACACTTAGTAAAAAATCCCCCGCCTCCCCCTTTTCCCGATGATTGCAAAACCTAATATATAAAAATGAAAAGAGTTTACAACCCCTAAAATTTACAGGGACTTTTTGGAATTATCTCTCTCTACATTTGTGAATTTAAATTATATTTTAGATGTATACCTTTTTTTAAAATCAAAACTTTGAGTTTTAACTTTGCAATTGGCTCGTAAACAAGATGATAAAGGCAAATAGATCCTGATGAAATGAAAATGTTAGAGTTTATGCATGGAAAAAAATTAAAACAATAACAAATGTACGTAAAGAAAATTTATTCACACACAACAAACAAACACAAAAGTTTTGTGGTCCAAGTTTGGGAAATTCCACTAGTTCAACCCTAATGGCTTGGTATTTCATAAGAGATAGATTTCTAATCTATCCTAAAATTGGTATGCATGCTTAAAAAATGTTAAAGATGCAAATGCACTATGGATCCAAACATTTTAAAGTGAACAAAAAAAACTCAATAAATTCTCAAGTGAACGTGCAGTGGCATATTTAAATGAGCCAAACAAGCCATTATTTTCACCATTTACAAAAAGTTGACCTAATAATCATAGATAATTTGTAAAGTGATTTATTAGTGAATCATGTGTAACGGTCTATATTTTGGTAATAAATAACTAATGGATGGGGACTCAACTCTAAGTTAAAAATCTCCTGCCTCCCCCCTTTTCCCAATGATTGCAAAACCTAATATATAAACTAAAAGAGTTTACAATCACTAATGGCTTGGAATTTGATAAGAAAGAGATTTCTAATTGAGCCTAACATGTTTTAAATATGGATAAGCATGCTTGAAACATGTTAATGATGCAAATTCCCTATGGACTTTCCCTAATGACAAATTCTTATTAAATTTGCAAGTGAATGTGTGGTGGGGTATTTACCCAAGTCAAACAGGCCATTATTTTTCCCATTTACAAAATGCTGACCTAACAATCATAGATTATTTGTAAATTGATTTATCGGTCAATCATGCGTAATGGACTATATTTTTGTAAGAAATGACTTACGAATTGGGAGTCAACACATAGTTAGAAATCCCCCGTCTCCTCCTTTTTCCCAATGATTGAAAAACCTAATATATGAAAACTAAAAGAGTTTACAATCCCTAAAAGGTACAGAGATTTTTTAGAATTATCACTCTCTTCATTTGTGCATTTCCAATCCATTTTAGATGTATAATTCTTTCTTAAATCAAAACTTATAGGTTTCACTTTCCAATTGTCTCGTAATCAAAAAGATAATGGCAAATAGATCACAATGCAATGAAAATTTTAGAGTTTTTTTTTTTGGAAAAGAATTAAAACAATAATAAATGTTAGTAAAGAAAATTTATTCACACACCACAAACTAACACAAAAGTTTTGTTGTCCAAGTTTCAAAAATTTCACTAGTTCAACCCTAATGGCATGGAATTTGATAAGAAAGAGATTTCTAACTGATACTAACATGTTTTAAATATGGATATGCTTGTTTGAAACATGTTAAAGAGGCAAATGCCCTAAAGGTTTGAATCCATGGGGCATTTGCATCTTTAACATGTTTCAAGCATGTCAATCCATATTTAAAACATTTTAGGATCAATTAGAAATCCCTTCCATATTTAAAACATTTTAGGATCAATTAGAAATCTCTTTCTTATAAAATTCCAAGCCATTAGGGTTGAACTAGTGGAATTTTCCAAACTTGGATAACCAAGCTTTTGAGTATGCTTGTGGTGTGTGAATAAATTTTCTTTACTTATATTTGTTATTTTTTTAATTTATTCCATACATAATCTCTAAAATGTTCGTTTTGTTGTGATCTATTTTCTTTTTATCTTTTTGTTTACGAGATAAATGGAAAGTGAAAACTCAAAGTTTTCATTTGAGAAAAAAAGTATACATCTAAAATGGAATGGAAATGCACAGATATAGAGAGAGATAATTCCAAATAGTCTCTGTAACTTTTATCGATTCTAAACTCTTTTAGTTTTTATATCTTAGGTTTTTCAATCATCAGAAAAAAAGGAGGCGGGGAATTTTCAACTAAGTGTGGAATCCCAATCCATGACTCGTTTCTTACAAAAATATAGCCCATTACACATGATTGACCGATAAATCACTTTAAAAACATCTATGACTATTAAGTCAGCTTTTTGAAAATGGGCAAAATGAAGGCTTGTTTGACTCGAGTAAATATCCCACCGCACGTTCACTTGAGAATTTAATGTGCCTTTGTTGTTCACTTTAAGAGGTTTGGATCCATGGGGCATTTGTATCTCTAACATGTTTCAAGCATGCATATCCATATTTAAAACATGTTGGGATAGATTAGAAACCTCTTTCTTATAAAAATTCCATGCCATTAGGGTTGAGCCAGTGGAATTTCCAAAACTTGGACAACAAAACTTTTGTGTTTGTTTGTGGTGTGAGAATAAATTTTTTTTTACCTAAATTTGTTCTTTTTTTAAGTTTTTCTAGAAAAAAAATCTAAAATTTTCATTTTTTTGTGATCTATTTGCCTGTTATCTTTTTGTTTACGAGATAAATGGAAAGAGAAAACTCAAAGTTTTTATTTAAGAAAAAAGTATACTTCTAAAATGGAATGGAAATGGACAAATGTACAGATAGATAATTCCAAACAATCTTTGTAACTTTTATGGAATGTAAACTCTTTTAAGTTTTATATATTAGGTTCTACAATCATCAAGAAAAAGTGGAAGGTGGGGGATTTTTAACTGAGTGTTGACTCCCAATCCAAAAGTCTTTTCTTTCAAAAATATAGCCGTAACGCAATTTTGACCGATAAATCACTTTAGAAATCATATATGATTGTTAGGTCAGCTTTTTCCAAATGGGAAAAATGAAAGCTTGTTTGACTTGGGTAAATATCCCACCTCCCGTTCATTTGAGAATTTATTGAGCATTTTTTGTTCTTTTTAAAAGGTTTGGATGCATGGGGCATTTCCATCTTTAACTTGTTTCAAGCACCCATATCCATATTTTATACATGTTAGGATCAATTAGAAATCTCTTTCATATAAAAATCATAGGGTTGAACTAGAGGAATTTCCCAAACGTGGCCAACAAAACTTTTGAGTTTGTTTGTGGTGTGTGAAAATATTTTCTTTACTTACATTTTTTATTTATTTTTATTTTTTCCATACATCAACTCTAAAATTTTTATTTCATTGTGATCTTTTTGCCTTTTATCTTCTTGTTTATGAGATAAATGAAAAGTGAAAACTCAACGTTTTGATTTAAGAAAAAAAGTATACATCTAAAATGGAATGGAAATACACAAATGTTGATTGAGATAATTCCGAAAAGTCTCTGAAACTTTGAGGGATTGTAAACTTTTTTAGTTTTTATATACTAGGTTTTGCAATCATCGGGAACAAGGGGGAGGCGAGGGATTTTTAACTGAGTGTTGACTCCCAATCCATAAGTAATTTCTTAAAAAATTATAGCCCGTTACACATGATTGACTGATAAATCACTTTACAAATCATCTATGATTGTAAGGCCAGTTTTTAGCAAATGGGCAAAATGAAGCCTTGTTTGACTCGGGTAAATATCCCACAGCACGTTTCCTGGATAATATAATGAGCATTTGTTGTTCACTTTAAAAGGTTTTGATCCATGGGGCATTTGCATCTTTAACATGTTTCAAGCATGCATTTCGAAATTTAAAACATGTTAGAATCAATTAGAAACCTCTTTCTTATAAAAATTCCAAGCCATTGGGGTTGAACTTGTGGAATTTCCCAAACTTGGACAACAAAACTTTTGTGTTCATTTGTGGTGAGTGAATAAATTTTTTATTATTTTTAATTTTTTCCATACATAAACTCTAAAATTTTCATTTTGTTGTGATCTATTTTCCTCTTATCTTCTTGTTTATGAGATAAATGGAAAGAGAAAACTCAAAATTTTGATTTAAGAAAAAAAGTATACATTTAAAATGGAATGAAAATTCAAAAATGTAGAGGGAGATAATTCCAAAAAGTCTTTGTCGCCTTTGGGGATTGTAAACTCTTTTAGTTTTTATATATTATGTTTTGCAATCATCGGGAAAAAGTGGTTGTTGGAGGATTTTTAACTGAGTGTTGACTCCCAATCCATGAGTCATTTCTAAAAAAAATATATCCCGTTACACATTAATGACCGAGAAATCACTTTAAAAATCATCTATGATTGTTAGGTTAGCTTTTTTAAAAATGGGCAAAATTTAGGCTTGTTTGACTCGGGTAAATATCCCACTGCACGTTCACATGAGAATTTATTGAGCAATTTGTTGTTCGCTTTAAAACATTTGGATCCATGAGGCATTTGCATCTTTAACATATTTTAAGCATTCATATCCATATTTAAAACATGTTAGGATCAATTAGAAATCTCTTTCTTATAAAATTCCATGCCATTAGGGTTGAATTTGGGGAAATTCCCAAAGTTGGAATTCCAAACTTTTGTGTTCGTTTGTGGTGTGTGAATAATTTTTTTCACTTAAATTTGCTATTTTTTTAAATTTTTTTTCATACATCAACTCTAAAATTTTCATTTCATTGTGATCTATTTTCCTTTTATCTTCTTGTTTACGGGATAAATGGAAAGTGAAAACTCAAAGTTTTGATTTAAGAAAAAAGTATACATCTAAAATTGAATGGAAATTTACAAATGTAGAGAGAGATAATTCCAAAAAGTCTCTGTAACTTTTAGGGATTGTAAACTCTTTTATTTTTTTATATATTAAGTTTTGCAATCATCGGGAAAAATGGGGAGGCGGGGATTTTCAACTAGGTGTTGACTTCAGATCCATAAGTCATTTCTTAAAAAAATATAGCCCGTTACGAATGATTGACCTATAAAAAAGTATACAAATAATCTATGATTGTTAGGTCAACATTTTTCAATCGGGCAAAATGAAGGCTTGTTTGACTCGGGTAAATATCCCACAACATATTCACTTGAGAATTTAATGAGCATTTGTTGTTCGCGTTAATAGGTTTTGTATCAATGGGCCATTTTCATCTTTAAAATGTTTCAAGCATACATATCCATATTTAAAACATGTTTGGATCAATTAGAAATCACTTTCTTATAAAATTCCAAGCCATTAGGGTTGAACTAGTGGAATTTCCCAAACTTGTACAACATAACTTTTGAGTTCGTTTCTGGTGTGTGAATAAATTTTCTTTACTTACATTTTTTATTTTGTTTAATTTTTTCCATACATAAACTTTAAAATTTTTATTTTTTTCTGATTTGTTTACCTTTTGTCTTCTTCTTTACGAGATAAATAGAAAGTGAAAACTCGAAGTTTTGATTTAAGAAAATAGAATACTTCTAAAATGGAATAGAAATGCATTAATGTAGAGAGAGATAATTCAAAAAAGTCTTTGTATCTTCTAGGGATTGTAAACTTTTTTAGTTTTTATATATTAGGTTTTGCAATCATCGGGAAAAAGGTGGAGGCGGGGGATTTTTAACTGAGTGTCGACTCCCATTCCATTAGTCACTTCTTAAAATATAACCTGTTACGCATGATTGACCGATAAATCACTTTAAAAAACATCTATGATTTTAAGGTTAGCTTTTTGAAAATGGGCAAAATGAAGACTTGTTTGACTCCGGTAAATATCCCACCGCATGTTCACTTGAAAATTTAATGTGCATTTGTTGTTCACTTTAAGAGGTTTGGATCCATGGGGCATTTGCATCTTTAACATGTTTCAGGCATGCATATCCATATTTAAAACATGTTAGGATCAATAAGAAACCTCTTTCTTATAAAAATTCCATGCCATTAGGGTTGAACCAGTGGAATTCCCAAACTTGGACAACAAAACTTTTGTGTTCATTTGTGGTGTGAGAATAAGTTTTTTTTTCCTAAATTTGTTACAGTTTTTTAATTTTTTCTAGACAAAAAATCTAAAATTTTCATTTTGTCTATTTGTATGTTATCTTTTTATTTACGAGATAAATGGAAAGAGAAAACTCAAAGTTTTGATATAAGAAAAAAGTATACATCTAAAATGGCATGGAAATGCACAAATGTAGAGATAGATAAGTCCAAAAATTCTCTGTAACTTTCAGGGATGGGCAAAATAATGGTTTGTTTGACTCGGGTAAATATCCCACCGCACATTCACTTGAGAATTTAATGAGCATTTGTTGTTCACTTTAAAAGTTTTGGATCCATAGGTCATTTTCATCTTTAACATGTTTCAAACATGAATATCCATATTTAAAACATGTTAAGATCAATTAGAAATATTTTTCTTATAAAATTCCAAGCTATTATGGTGGAACTAGTGGAATTTCGCAAACTTGGATAAGAAAACTTTTGTGTTCATTTGTGGTGTGTGATTAAATTTTCTTTGCTTACATTTTTTATTGTTTTTAATTTTTTCCATACATAAACTCTATAATTTTCCTTTTTTTATGAGATAAATGGAAAGTGAAAACTCAAGTTTTTATTTAAGAAAAATGTATACATCTAAAATGGAAATGCCCAAATGTAGAGAGAGATAATTCCAAAAAGTCTCTATAAATTTTAGGGATTGTAAACTCTTTTAGTTTTTATATATTATGTTTTGCAATCATCGAGAAAAGGGGGAGGCTGGGGATTTTTGTCTGAGTGTTGACTCCCATTCCACAAGTCATTTTGTTATAATGTGGGACCCACCATGGTGCCTCTTGCGAAGGAAGATCAAAAGGCATGAGATAAGTTCTTTCATTATTTTTTTATTACTTCATGTTACTGGTTTTCAGATATAGAAGATGATTTAAAGATGAGTTTGTGAATGTTTTTCATCTTATGAGATTGTGGATAGGAGTACCTCTCGATCTAGAAGAAGGTTTCAAAGCAGTTTTGGTTGTTTGGAATTTCTGTTAAATGTGACCAGTCCATAATCAGATTGTTGGGAAAAACAATTCGTGGGAACTAGATTCCCTAATATAGAAGATTGATATTGAGTCTATTATGAGTTGTTATTTACTCAAAAAAAAATCTGAATAATGATTGTTTAGCGTCAATGCTAAATTTCTCCATGCACCAAGTTGTTTGAAGAATACTACTTGGATATTTTGATTAGAATTTTTTGGAGAATTATTTTCATTGAAGTGCCTATTATGGATAAAGAAAATGTGAGTAGCAAAGGTGGAATACTCAAAATTACCACAATACCCTTACGAAGGGTATCAAATTTTATGAGTTGGTCCACATCAATTCGGATGTTTATAATAAAAAAGGACATGCTTGGTCATCTCACCAACCATGGACCATTCATTGATTAAGAAGACATTTTTTATAACAAATAGTTAAAAAAATGATACCATTGTGATTAGTTGACAAATCAAAAGCATGGAAAAATTGTGGAAAGAATGCACTCATTGTGGGAGATATGGCCAGATTATCCTTACATGCTATTACAAGGAAAGGAGTTACTATGGAAAAAAAAGTCACTATGGAGAAATATGTTATAATGCCAACGACAACTCAAACTTGACATAGGCTAATCAAGCCTTGGTAGTGATACAAAGGAGGGTCAACCCACAAAATAAACTGAAAAGAAAAATTTTACTAATGAAGAATATGAGTTGTTTCAGAAAATGACGGGTTCTTCTCCAAGTTCCTCATTAAATACGGCTGCCACCACTGCTCCAGGTATGCTATCTACCTCATCTTCATCCTGGATAATTGACTCAGGATGCTCCAACCATCTTACAAGTAACATAAATTTATTACATTATGTATCTCTATGTCTTTCACATAAGTTTGTTACCATAGCTAACGGTTCTCAAACCAAGGTTCAAGGAAAATAATCCACTTCCGTTACACCATCACTTTTGTTCTCTGATATTCTATTTGTTCCTACCTTCCCTTTGAATCTGTTATCTGTAAGTCAGCTAACAAAGTATTTTAATTGCTCTATCACCTTCTCATCCACTTCGTGTGTATTTCAGGATCTTATAACGAAGCAGGTGATTGGTGGAGGCCGTGAACAAGGGCGGCTATACTACCTGGATGTGCCAAAAATAAATAATATTTCCACCAGTTAAAATGAGACAAGGCTATGGCACAACCGGTTGGGATATCCATCTTCACAATCTCTTCATTATATGTTTCCTACTCTTAAAGTCAGGTCCGAGTTTAATTGTGAAGTTTATCAACTGAGTTAACATCAAAGAAGTACATACTCACCTCGTCCAGAAGTCAAAAGTATTACTCTATTTTCATTAATTCATACTGATGTAAGGGGACCCTTGAGCGTCTCAAATATTTCTCAAGTCAAGTATTTTATTACATTTATTGATGACTTCACTCGTACCACTTGGTTGTTTCTTTTTAAGGAGTGTTCTTATATACCATTGATTTTTAAGTCTTTTCATCCTATGGTACTCACTCATTTTGGCCATAACATAAAAATACTTCAATCTGATAATGCCAAAGAATACATTTCCAAAGAACTTGACTCTTTTTTTCAAGAAAATGGCATTATCCATCAAACATCATGTGCCAACACTCCTCAACAAAATTGTGTAGCCAAATGGAAAAATCATCATATTCTTGAGGTAGCTCGAGGTTTATTATATGCCATGAAAGTTCCATACTTTTATTAGCCTCATGTAGTCCTTACTGCATGCTTTCTTATAAATCATCTACCATCTTCAATTCTTGGTAATAAATCTCCTTACTCTATATTGTTACCAAATGATGATCTATTTTCACTGCCCCTGAGAATCTTCAGGTGTCAATGTTTTGTCCATATTTCCTCCCCAAAACACAGTAAACTTGATCTTAAATCTATCAAGTGTATCTTTCTACGATACTCTCGTACACAAAAGGGTTATGTTTGCTATAATCCCACTCTTCAACGTTTACTTGTGTCCAGGGATGTCACATTTTTTGAAGACTCTCCATACTATTCTAACAATGCACCTCCAGGTTTATCTTCAGTACCAGGTTCTCCTTGACCAATTGTGCCCCATGCTACAGAAACGTCCCAGCCCCTAGAAACACCGACTAAAAACACACCTGTTGTGTTTATGGATCCCATTGAGGTAAGTCCATCTTCTCCATTTGTTTTTGGACCACAATATGATACTCATCCTATTGCACAAAGAAAAGAACCCAGATCATGCACCATACCCTCTACGTCTCATCCCATATCAAATTTTGTGCCTCATCATCGTCTATCCCCTGCATGTTGTAAATTTGTCTCTGCTATTTCTTCCATATCTGTACTATAGTCCTATTAGGATGCCCTCAAACATCTAGAGTGGAAGGCAATAATAGATGAAGAAATACAGGCACTTTAGGAAAATCAGACATGGGCTCTAGTCCCTCTTCCATCAGATAAGAAACCCGTCGGTTGCAAATGGGTGTTTACTATGAAACACAATCCGAATGGGTCTGTGGCTAGGATGAAGGCTCGCATCGTGGCTAAGGGCTATACACAATGTTACGGAATTGATTATGAGGAAACCTTCTCTCCAGTGGCAAAAATGAACTTGGTACGTGTGTTATTATCTCTTGCAGCTAACTCTTCCTGGAAGGTATAGCAACTTGATGTGAGAAATGCCTTTCTGAATGGGGACATCAAAGAAGAAATTTATATGTAACAACCATCTGGGTATGTAGTTGATGGGGAGTCAGTATGTCAACTAAAAAAATATTTTTATGGTCTTAAATAGTCCCCTCGTGCATGGTTTGAAAATTTTAGTCAAGCCCTCATACGAACAGGATTTTACAGATGCTCTACAGATCACTCAATTTTTATTAAAAACACACCTAGAGGCAAGGTAATTTTGTGTTATGGTCCTGGGGTTTAGTACCTATGCCTTCCCCTCCTAAATGGCCAGTTTTTTGGGCAGTATTGGCTAGGTGCTTAACATTTGGTATCATATCTGGTCCATACATTACGAGTTCGAATCCCAACAGACGACGTGGGTGATCAAGAATCCCAGATGCAGGCAAAAACCTCGTCCCTATGTGTTAAACTGCCAGGGCCAGGCCGGGCCGGGACCTAGGCAGTATGGGCGGCCGTCACCCGTCGGCTTGCAAAGGGTGGGCTTAGGGACAAGCCCATTCTCCAGGGGAATGTGATGTTATGGTCCTGGGGTTAAGTACCTATGCCTTCCGCTCCTAACAGGCTGGTCTTTTGGGTAGTATTGGCTTGGTGCTTAACATTTTGGCAGTATATGTTGATGATCTCATTTTAGCTGGTAGTGATTCCGAGGGCATCCAAGAAACAAAAGAAAAACTATGTGCAGAATTCAAGACAAAGGATCTTGGACTACTCAAATATTTTTTGGGTATTGAAGTATTACAATCTAGACATGGGATTGTGCTATCCCAAAGGAAGTATGCCCTTGATCAACTAGAGGAGATTGGAATGTTGGGATGCAAACCGGTAGACACTCCTATGGACTCAAATACAAAATTATTTTCACGTACTGGAGAAGATGTAGATATCAGGAAATATCAGAGACTAGTGGGATGACTTATTTACCTATGTGTTACAAGGCCAGATATATCCTATGCAGTAAGTGTGGTGAGCCAATACACTTAGTCATTGGCAAGCACTTGAAAGGATATTACGATATTTGAAAGGAGCTCTAGGAAGAGTGTTTCTCTATAAAAATCATGGTCACTTCAACATCGAAGGATTCTAAGATGCAGACTGGGCCGGATCCCCGGATGACTGGAAATCTACTTCGGGATTTTGTACGATGGTTGGAGGGAATTTGGTAACATGGACAAGCAAGAAGCAAAATGTAGTAGCACGGTCTAGTGCAGAAGCAGAATACAGAGCCATGGCACATACTATTAGTGAACTCCTATTGGTAAGATCTCTTCTCACTTAATTGGGATTCTACAAAGAAGCTCCAATGGATCTATATTGTGATAATCATGCAGCTATATATGTTACATTGAATCTAGTCTTCCATGAAAGAACAAAGTATATTGCAGTGGACTGCCATTTTATACGAGAAAAGTTCCAAGTGGGTCTTTTATCTCTAAAACATATATCATCACAAAATCAAGTTCCATATATTCTCACCAAGCCAATCACTCACAAGATTATGTCTATCATTTGCAGCAAGTTGGGCATCTACGATGTTTTCTCAACCCTGGCTTGAGGGGGAGTGTTACAATGTGGGATCCGCCAAGGTACACAAGCTGGTTGGACCCACCATGAGGATGTGGGATGCCATGAAGATTCCTCACCCAAGCTAGCATGAGTTAAGAAGATAAGAAGCACAAGTTGAAATGAGTTAGAAGACTTGAAGATCAAGTGGGAACCACAAAGAAACCACGACTAGAATCTAATCAATATGAGCTGGAAGATCATGTGGGATCCACAAGGATAAGAGCACAAGATCCCCTCCTCACTTATTTCCACGTTATTGAAGAAGATTTATAGCTCAACTTTTATTAGAACTCTATTAGATTGTGTTATCCTTTCAAGATAGACTCTATCACTTCTCTACAATACATAGAGGTGTTGTAATTCGGAATTAATTAAGTTCTACAATTCTCTCTTGAATAAATCTCTTTCTCTCTCTTTGCTTGGGGCACACCTTGTTCCTCTTCTCTTCTTCTCTCTACCCAAGAGCTTTCTTTCCCATTTCTCATTTTTTTTCTCTCTTCCCTTGATTGGAATATTGGAAAAGGGATCCTAAATTCAATACATTTCTTAAAAAAATATAGCCCGTTACACATGATTGACCGATAAATCACTTTTCAATCATCTATGATTGTTAGGTCAGGTTTTTTTAAATGGGAAAAATAATGGTTTGTTTGACATGGGTAAATATCCCACGCACGTTCACTTGAGAATTTAATGAGCATTTGTTGTTCTCTTCAAAAGGTTTGGATCCATAGGTCATTTGTATAGACATGTTTCATTTGTAGTGTGTGAATAAATTTTCCTTACTTACTTTTTTTATTGTTTTTAAAATTTTCCATTCATAAACTCTAAAATTTTCTTTTTGTTGTGGTCTATTTGCCTTATTTTTTTGTTAACAAGATAAATGGAAAGTGAAAACTCAAGTTTTGATTTAAGAAAAAATTAAACATCTGAAATGGAAATGCACAAATAGAGAGAGAGATAATTCCAAGAAGTCTCTGTAACTTTTAGGGATTGGTAAATCTATTATTTTTATATATTAGGTTTTGCAATCATCGGTAAAGGGGGGAGGTGGGAGATTTTTAACTGAGTGTTGACTCCCACTCCATAATTCATTTCTTACAAAAATATAGCCCATTATGCATGTTTGACCGATAAATCACTTTACAATCATCTTTGATTGTTAGGTCAACATTTTTTTAAATGGGCAAAATAATGGCTTATTTCACTCTAGTAAATATCCCACCGCACTTTACTTATGAATTTAAAGAGCATTTGTTGTTCGCTTTAAAAGGTTTGATTCATAGGTCATTTACATCATTAACATGTTTTGAGCATGCATACCCAAATTTAAAACATATTAGGATCAATTAGAAATCTCTTTCTTATAAAATTCGAAGCTATTAGGTTTGAACTAGTGGAATTTCCCAAACTTGGATAACAAAACGTTTGTGTTCATTTTTGGTGTGTGAATAAATTTTCTTTACTTATATTTTTTATTATTTTTAATTTTTTCCATACATAAACTCTAAAATTTTCATTTTTTTGTGATCTATTTGCGTGATCTTTTTGTGTACAAGATAAATGGAAATCGAAAACTCATGTTTTGATTTTAGAAAAAAGTAAATATCTAAAATGAAAATACACAAATGTAGAGAGAGATAATTCCAAAAATTCTTTGTAAGTTTTAGGGATTGGAAACTTTTTTAGTTTTTATATATTAGGTTTGGAAATCATCAGGAAAAGGGGTAGGTGGAGGATTTTTAAAGAAGTGTTGACTCCCAATCCATAAGACATTTCTTACAAAAATATAACTCGTTATGCATGCATGACCGATAAATCACTTTACAATAATCTATGATTGTTAGGTCAGCTTTTTGTAAATGGGCAAAATTATGGTTTGTTTGACTCAGGTAAATATCCCATTGCACGTTCACTTGAGAATGAGCATTTGTTGTTAGCTTTAAAAGGTTTGGATCCATAGAACATTTTCATCTTTAACAAGTTTCAAGCATGCAAATCCATCATTAAAACATGTTAGGATCAATTAGAAATCTCTTTCTTATAAAATTCCCAAGTTGTTAGGGTTGAACAAGTAGAATTTCACAAAGTTGGATAACAAAACTTTTTAGTTCATTTGTGCTGTGTGAATAAATTTTCTTTACATACATTTTTTATTTATTTTTATTTTTTCCATACATAAACTCTGAAATTTTCATTTTGTTCTGATCTAGTTTCCTTATCTTTTTATTTACGAGCTAAACGGAAAGTGAAAACTCAAGTTTTGATTTTAGAAAAAAGTATACATCTAAAATGGAAATACACAAATGTAGAGAGAGATAATTCCAAAAAGCCTCTGTAACTTTTAGGGATTGTAAAGTATTTTAGTTTTTATATATTAGATTTTGCAATCATATGGAAAAGAGGAGGCGGGGAATTTTTAATTGAGAGTTTACTCCCAATCCATAAGTAATTTCTTACAAAAATATCTCCTGTAATGAATGATTGACCGATAAATCACTTTACACTTATCTATGATTGATTGGTCGGCTTTTTGTAAATGGGCAAAAAAAATGGCTTGTTTGACTCAGGTAAATATTCCACCGCACGTTCACTTGAGAATTTAATGAGCATTTGTTGTTCACTTTAAAAGGTTTCAATCCATAGCTCATTTGCATCTTTAACATGTTTCGAGTGTGCATATCCTTATTTAAAACATGTTAGGAACAATTAGAAATCTCTTTCTTATAAAATTCCCAGCTATTAGGTATGAACTTGTAGAATTTCCCAAACATAGATAACAAAACTTTTTTCATTTGTTGTATGTGAATTAATTTTCTTTACATAAATTTTTTATTATTTTTAATTTTTTCATACATTAACTCTAAAATTTTCATTTTGTTGTGATCTATTTGCCTTATCTTTAAGTTTACGAGATAAATGGAAAGTGAAAACTCAAGTTTTGATTTAAGAAAAAATGATACATTTGAAATGGAAATGCACAAATGTAGAGAGAAATAATTCCAAAAAGCCTCTATAACTTTTAGGGATTGTATGCTCTTTTAGTTTTTATATATTAGGGTTTGCAATCATTGGAAAAAGGGGGAGGCAGGGGATATTTAACTGAGTGTTGACTCCCAATCCATAAGTCATTTCTTTCAAAAATATAGTCTGTTATGCATGATTTACCGATTAATCACTTTACAATCATCTATGATTGTTAGGTCAGCTTTTTGTAAATGGGCAAAATAACGGCTTGTTTGACTCGGGTAAATATCCCACCGCATGATCACTTGAGAATTTATAGAGCATTTGTTGTTTGATTTAAAAGGTTTGGATCCATAGGTCCTTTACATCTTTAACATGTTTCGAGCATGCATATCCATACTTAAAAAATGTTAGGATCAAATAGAAATCCCTTTCTGTGAAAATTCGAAGCTATTAGGGTTGAACTAGTGGAATTTTCCAAAGTTGGATAACAAAACTTTTGTGTTTATTTGTGGTGTGTGAATAAATTTTCTTAACTTATATTTGTTATTGTTTTTAATTTTTTCCATACATAAACTCTAAAATTTCATACTGAGTGTTGACACCCAATCCATAAGTCTTTTCTTAAAAATATAAAGCCTGTTACACATGATTGACTGATAAATTACTTTACAAATCATATATGATTGTTAAGTCAACTTATTGTAAATGGGCCAAAATAAAGGCTTGTTTGACTCAGATAAATATCCCACCGCACATTCACTTGAGAATTTATTGAGCATTTGTTGTTTGCTCGCTTTAAAAGGTTTGAATCCATAGGTCATTTGCGTCTTTAACATGTTTCGAGCATGCATATCTATAATTAAAACATGTTAGGATCATTTATAAATCTTTTTCCTATAAAATTCTAAGCTATTACGCTTGAACTCATGGAATTTTCTAAACTTGGAAAATAAAACATTTTTTATGCACTTGTGGTGTGTGAATAAATTTTGTTCACTATCATTTGTTGTTGTTTTAAATTTTTTTCATACAGAAACCCTAAAATTTTTATTTTGTTGTGATCTATTTGCCTTATCTTTTTGTTTACGAGATAAATGAAATTTTAAAACTCAATTTTTGATTTGAGAAAAAAGTATCCATCTAAAAATTGAAATTACACAACTGTAGAGAGAGATTATTCCAAAAAGTCTCTGTACCTTTTAGGGATTGTAAGCTCTTTTAATTTTCATATATTAGTTTTCCAATCATTTGTAAAAGGGGGAGGCGGGGGATTTTTAACTTAGTGTTGACTCCCAATCCATAAGTCATTTCTTATACTATATAGCCCGTTACGCATGATTGACCGATAAATCTCTTTACAATCATCTATGATTGTTAGGTCAGTCTTTTGTAAACTGGCAAAATAATGGCTTGTTTGACTCGGATAAATATCCCACCGCACGTTCACTTGAGAATTTAATGCGAATTTGTTGTTCACTTTAAAAGGTTTGGATCCATAGGTCATTTGCATCTTTAACATGTTTCGAGCATGCATATCCACATTTAAAACAAGTTAGGATCAATTAAAAATATCTTTCTTATAAAATACCAAGTTATTAGGGTTGTACTACTAGAATTTCCAAAACTTGGATAAAAAAACTTTTGTGTTCATTTGTGGTGTGTGAATAAATTTTCTTAACATACATTTGTTATTGTTTTTTTTATTTCTTTCCCATACATAAACTCGAAAATATTTATTTGGTTGTTATCCTTTTGCCTTATCTTTTTGTTTACGAGATTAATAGAAAGTGAAAACTCAACTTTTGATTTGTGAAAAAAGTATACATCTAAAATGGAAATGCACAAATGTAGCGAGAGATAATTCCAAAAAGTCTCTGTTAATTTTAGGGATTGTAAATCTTTGATTTTTTATATATTAGGTTATGCAATCATTGGGAAAAGGTGGAGGCGGGAGATTTTTAACTGAGTGTTGACTCCCCATCGATAAGTAATTTCTTACAAAAATATAGACCATTATGCATGATTGACCGATAAATCACTTTACAATCATCTATGATTGTTTGGTCAGCTTTTTGTAAATGAGCAAAATAATGGCTTTTTTGATTCAGGTAAATATCCCACCACACGATCACTTAAGAATTTAATGAGCATTTGTTGTTTGTTTTAAAAGGTTTGTATCCATAGGTAATTTGCGTCTTTAACTTTTTTCAAGCATTCATATCCAAATTAAAAACATGTTAGGATAATTTAGAAATCTCTTTTTGATAAAAATTTCAAGCTATTAGGGTTGAACAAGTGGAATTTCAAAAACTTGGATAACAAAACTTTTGTTTAAGTTTGTAGTGTATGAATAAAATTTCCTTACTTACACTTGTGATTGTTATTAATTTTTTCCATACATAAACTCTAAAATTTTCATTTTTTATTTGCTTTTCTTTTTGTTTACGAGATAAATGGAAAGTGAAAACTCAAGTTTTGATTTAAGAAAAAAGTATACATCTAAAATGGAAATGCACAAATGTAGAGAAAGATAATTCCAAAAAGTCTCTGTAACTTTTATGGATTGTAAACTCTTTTAGTTTTTATATATTAAGTTTTGCAATCATCGGGAAAAGGGGAAGGTGGGGGATTCTTAACTGAGTGTTGACTCCCAATCCATAAGTCATTTCTTACTAAAATATAGCCCATTACACATCTTTGACCGATCACTCACTTTACAATCATCTATGATTGTTAACTTAGTTTTTTTATAAATGGGCCAAAAAATGGCTTGTTTGACTTGGGTAAATATCCCACCGCAAGTTCACTTGAGAATTTGTTAAGCACCTAGCCAATACTACCCAAAAGACCGGCCTATTAGGAGCGAAAGACATAGGTACTTAACCCAAGCCCATAACCAGGATGTCCCATAACATCACACCCCCCCCCCCCCCCCCCCTTCATGAGCCAACGACCACGGCGGTGCAACGACATAGGCCCGACCCGGATTTTTATCCTACGGCCTACCTGTATTTTAATCCAGCCTTTGTGTGCGACGTAGCGACACTGGCCCGACCCATGTTTTTATCCTACAGCCTACCAGTATTTAAATCCAGCCTTTGCAACGTTGCCGGGAATCGAACTCGAGACCGTGTTAGGTTCCTCACGAGCCACGGATCTTGTCACCCTCCTCTCTTCTCTTCCTTCCATTGCCTTGCTTGACGTTGAGATAGAATGATGGAATGATGAAGATTGAATTTTGGAAAAGGAGATTTCGGAAATGAATTGGGGAAAAACGGGAGAGACCTTGAAGGAGCTCTAGACCTGTTTATCTAATTTACTCTAGGCTAAAGTAGACTCAATTGCTACTTTCTCATTACCCTAGTCGTCCCCTTAAATAGGGTTGAGGACGCCCAAACCAATAAATGCTAAACCAACCCAAACCAAAGACAAACCCAAACCAAAAATAATTACATGGAAATTGAAAATCACGTTAATTAATTCCTACGCATGTTGATAACTCGTGATGCTATAGAGTTCATAACATCACCCCCCTCCTGGAGAAAGAGCTTGTCCTCAAGCTCGAAGGAAGGATATAGGAGTCGAAATGCTGATAATGGCTCCCATGTGGTGTCACTGGGGTCGGCATCTGCCCACTGGAAGAGAATTTCCCAATCACCCTGAATATGGCGTGCTTTTAAAACCTGAACTGGAATAGAAAGGACTCTGCCCTCATGTAGTGGCGGTAGTGGAGTGTGCAGTAGGGGCGAGTCACCCTGGAATGGCTTCAATTGGGAGACATGAAATACATTATGGATCTTTGCTTTTGTTGGTAGCTGCAAGCGGTATGCCACGGTCCCAATTTTGTCCAACACCTTAAATGGACCATAATATTTTGGAGACAGCTTATGGTGTTTGGATGCAGTCAAGGACAGCTGGTGGTAGTGTTGAAGCTTTAACCACACATAGTCTCCGGGGAAATATGATACTTCACGGTGCTTCTTATCATAATAGAGCTTCATAGAGTGTTGGGCCTCCTGGAGATGAGTACATACCTCAGTGAGCATAGCGTCTCTTTCAGCTAACGCTTGGTCCAAAGTGACGACTTTGGATGCTCCAAGTTCATATGGTAACAGATGAGGTGGATCTCTACCATAAACTACCCTAAAAGGAGTAGTTCCCAGTGTTGTGTGGTAAGATGTGTTATAGCAAAAATTTGCCCATGAAAGCCATTTCACCAACCGTCTAAGTGTGTCCCCCACAAAACAACGAAGATACATTTCAATCGTACGATTGACGACCTCTATTTGTCCGTCCGTTTGTGGATGATATGCAGAAGAAAATGCCAATTGGGTGCCCTGTAATTTGAATAATTCCTTCCAAAAGATACTAGTAAAAATGACATCCCTATCACTGATAATGGATGTGGGAATTCCGTGTAATCGGACAATGTTGTCCATAAATAATTGAGCGACCTGAGCAACAGTATATGGATGCGCCAAAGCAATGAAGTGACTATATTTTGAAAACTGATCAACGACGACGAATATCACTGATTTACGTGATGAAATGGGAAGGCCAACAATGAAGTCCATTGAAATGTCGGACCAGATTTGAGACGGTAGTTGTAGAGGTTACAGTAGGCCGGCAAGACTTAAAGATTCGGCCTTGTTTCATTGACAAATTTGACAAGCAGCTACATAATCAGCAATTGTGCTCTTCATGCCCTTCTAGTAAAAGTCCCGACTGATTCAGAAATATGTTTTCTATCGACCCTCATGTGTTCTATCATGGATAGAGGACAAGACGGTGTGAAGAAGTGGGGACGTATGATGCATAAAAATCCTGTTTTTGTAGAGTATAAGATTATCCTAAATCATCCAATGAGGAGCTACTTTCCCCTGTTGAATATCCCAATATAATGACATGAGTTCAGGATATTGATGTACTTCCTCACGAATAGAATCTAGCACAAGTGAACGTGGGTGACTGATAGCATAAACTTGTGTTGCTGAAATATCCCAACATGACAAAGCATCAGCCTCCAAATTCAAACTACCTGGCTTATAGTGAACCGTAAAATCAAAGCCCATGAGTTTAGTTAGCCAATGCTGTTGTGGGGAGGTGGTGAGGCATTGTTCAAGAAGATACTTGAGGCTGCAATGATCTATACAAATGAGGAATGGTCATCCCCATAGATAAGGTCGCCAATGTTGGACAACCTTGGCTAACCCAATCAGTTCCCTCTCATATGCAGCTAACTTATGGTGGTGTTGTCCCAACTGACGGCTGAAATAAGCAATGGTCCCAATTGTTGTAACACTGCCCCTATACCTCCCCCGGATGCATCACATTCCACCACAAAGTCTCCCTCAAAATCTGGTAATTGTAGTATTGGCGCTGAGTCTAAGGCCTCCTTTAACAGCTGAAAGGCCTGATCCACTATAGAAGACCAGTGGAAGGCATTTTTTTGAGAAGGTTGTTGAGTGGTGGTGCTATCTGGCCATAAGATTGGATAATTTTTTTGTAATATCCCGCTAGGCCCAAAAATCCCCTTAATGTTGTGATGGAGGTGGGAATTGGCCAATCTATTACAGCTTGTATCTTGCTCTGGTCAACTTTCACGCCCACAGCTGATATGACGTGGCCCAAATATGCCACCTCAGATGTACCCATAGAACATTTTGATTTATTCAAAACCAAATGATGAGAGCGTAGAATGGTAAATACCTGATGTAGGTGTTGGAGATGTTCTACCCAATTTTTGTTGTAGACCAGAATGTCATAAAAAATATAACACATAGTTGCGCAAAAGTGATGAAAATACCTCATTCATGAGGGCCTGAAAGGTGGAGGGTGCATTGGAGAGACCGAAGGGCATGACGAGGAACTCGAAATGACCGTGATGTGTGTGGAACGTAGTCTTCTCCACATCTGCCGGGTGAACTCTTATTTGATGACAGCCCGATTTCAAATCTAACTTTGTAAAAACTGTAGCACCATGTAACTCATCCAGCAACTCATCCACAACTGGAATGGGGAACTTGTCTTTAATTGTCTGCAAGTTAAGTTTCCTATATTCGACACAAAACCTCCATGATTTATCCTTTTTGCGTACTAGTAACACTAGTGAGGAAAAAGGAGATCGACTAGGCTGGATCACTCGACGAGGCTGGATCACTCCCTGAGCGAGCATAATCATGTACTGTCGTTCTATTTCATCTTTCTGTATATGTGGGTAACGATAAGGCCGCACCAGTACTAGATCAGTTCCCAACTTTAAACGAATGCGGTGATCACAGTGATGCACTGGTGGTAGACCCATAGGGTCATTAAATAAATCTACAAATGTTGTAAAGGAGGTAACTGACCATCACCATTGTTCTGAAGCTGTAAAGTGTGAAGTGCATTAGGGACCTGTGCCACAATACCTTGTAATGTAATCTGGCCCTATGGTGCTGTAAATGTCATAGTCCGAGCCTGAAAGTCCCATAATATAGGGCCTAATAATTGAAGCCATTTGACCTCGAGCACCAAATCAAATCCAGCCAAGGGAATGACCAGTAAGTCTGCCTGAAATGAATGTCCCTCAATGGTGAAAGGGGTGTTTGTACATAACCCCACACTTTCAATTTTAGCCCCATTGGCCACTGAAACCGAGAGACCCCTTTGCTATTGAATTTCCAATCCCAATTGTTGCGCTGCTAGTGCACTGATAAAATTATGTGTGCTGCCCGAATCAACTAAAGCAAGTAGCATGAGGTGGTGTAACCTGGCTTTTACCTGCATGGTGTTAGAACTACGCAGGCCATGCATGGCATGGAGGGAGAGCTCTGGTTCTTGTTGTACCTTGTCAACAAATTCATTTTCAGGAAGCTCTTCTGAATCTTCTTCTAAAAGTTCAATACTGAATAAACGTTTACAGGTATGTTCTGGAAGGAATTGTTCGTCACAATTAAAACATAGGCCCTTGGTCTTTCTAGCCTCCATTTCCTGTTTAGTCAAAAATTTACATGGAAGAGTGTGGGGAGGCACACTGGTAGACTGATCTGCTCAATTAGGGGCAGAGGACCCAAAGTGTGGACCAAATGCAGTACCCTGTATTCTGTTGTTCCAAAATGGTTTTCGGTGTAAAGATTCTTTTAGAACTCTCTGTTTGTGTTCCACAGCCCTGGCATAATTCATTGCTGAGTCCAAATCTGTCGGACCAAGTAATTCCACTTCCAACCTAACCACCTCTATCAATCCAACATTAAAAATCTGAACATGTAGGTGAGGAGAAACAAATTCATTGGCTAGGGCCAACCTTTCTTGGAACGTTTTTTGGTACACTTCTAAGGTGCTTGTCTGTTTAAAGTTGATCAATTCCCCCACTGGGTTGTTGCTAGCTGGAGGTCCGAATCTCAACAGACAAGCATGTTTAAAGTGTAGCCAATCCTGAGTGGAATGGACATTTTGATAGTGATGGAACCACATGAGCGCTTCATCGAGCAGGTGGTAGGCGGCCAATGTAACCTTGTCCATTTCCACCGTTTGTTGATGATAGAAGAATTGTTCACATTTGGTGAACCAAAGTAAAGGATCTTTAGAGCCATCATATGTAGGAAAGTTAAGTTTAAAGTACCTTGGAGTCGTGGTTGGTCCTTGTGCGTGAGTAGCCATGGGCACAGGTGGTTGGCGCAGTGGTGGGTTTGGTGGTGGCGTGAAGTGTTGGTGATGTACTGGTTGTGGTTGAAAGTTGGTGGCTGGTGGTGGCATTGGTGATTGAATTGCAATAAGTTTTCGGATGACTTTTTGGAGAGATGATTCCAGCGTATGTAATGTATTATGGATGTGAGAAATTTTAGTACCTTGAAGAGTGGATCGTTGTTGAAGTTCTGAAAGTACTTGACGTATGTCCTCTGGAGAAGAGGAATCAACGAGGGTGGACCTGTCTGATACCACATTGTTAGGTTCCTCACGAGCCATGGATCTTGTCACCCTCCTCTCTTCTCTACCTTCCATTGCCTTGCTTGACGTTGAGATAGAATGATGGAATGATGAAGATTGAATTTCGGAAAAGGAGATTTCGGAAATGAATTGGGGAAAAAGGGGAGAGACCTTGAAGGAGCTCTAGACCTATTTATCTAATTTACTCTAGGCTAAAGTAGACTCAATTGCTACTTTCTCATTACCCTAGCCGTCCCCTTAAATAGGGTTGAGGACTCCCAAACACTTTAGACCCCTTGGGTCAATGGTTCAAACCAATAAATGCTAAACCAACCCAAACCAAAGTCAAACCCAAACCAAAAACAATTACAAGGAAATTGAAAATCACATTAATTAATTCCTACACCTGTTGGTAACTCGTGATGCTATAGAGTCCATCACAGAATGAGGGTCGGCTCTGATACCAAATGTTAAGCACCTAGCCAATACTACCCAAAAGACCGGCCTATTAGGAGCGGAAGACATAGGTACTTAACCCAGGCCCATAACCAGGATGTCCTATAATAGAATTTAATGACATTTTTTGTTCGCTTTAAAAGGTTTAGATCCATAGGTCATTTTCATCTGTAACATGTTTCAAGGATGCATATCCATATTCAAAACATGTTAGGATCCATTAGAAATCTCTTTCTTATAAAATTCATAGCTACGAGGGTTGAACTAGTGGAATTTTCCAAACATGGATAACAAAAATTTTGCGTTCATTTGTGGAGTGTGAATAAATTTTCTTTACTTATATTTTTTATTATTTTGAATTTTTTCCATACATCAACTCTAAAATTTTCATTTTTTGTCTGCCTTATCTTTTTTTTTACGAGTATAAATGGAAAGTGAAAACTCAATATTTGATTTAAGAAAAAAGTATACATCTAATATGGAAATGCACAGAAGTAGAGAGATATAATTCCATAAAGTGTAAAACAAAGTAAGCTCAGCCTAGGAACATCTAAACAACAATCAAGAAGAAAGCCAACACTTATCTATTACAAATACGATAAGAAACTCCGTCCCACCACACGCTCTAGAAGAGCTTCAATGGTTTTTGGACTGAATAGAAATTACAAGAAGAAACTAAACAATAAAACAGAGTAATGAAGAAGGAATAACTCTCATTTTCTGGATACCAATGTAGCTGAAGAACACCTCTATTTATAAGTGTTTTTCATCTAGGAAGCTTGTAGAGCAAGCCATCTAGGAAGCTTGTAGAGCACACCATCTAGGAAGCTTATAGAGCAAGCCATCTAGAAAGCTTGTAGAGCACACCATCTAGGAAGCTTGTAGAGCAAGCCATCCTGTTGTCCTCCACGTTGGCACTTGGTGATACAATCGTGACACGTGAAGACCGTGGGGTCAGCCCCCTTAGACCCCCGTCGGGGTTGACGCCCCGAACCCTTCTATCCATTTTACAGTTTCTTCACAAGTAACCATTGCGGTCAAAATTTGACCTCATCAGCGTCTAAGCTGGAACCGTTAACTAATTACTCACTATCGACATTGGCGCTCCTCATACTTGGGGGCCAGTGAATACATTACATTAACGGTAAATTGAGAGAGGTGGGCATTGATACACTAACATAAAGTCTCTGTAACTTTTAGGGATTGTAAATTCTTTTAGTTTTTATATATTAGGTTTTGCAATCATCGGGAAAAGGGCGCAGGGGGGGGGGGGGGGGGGGGGGGGGAGAGAGCGGTTTGGGGGGTGATTTTTAACTAAGTGTTGACTCCCAATCCATAAGTAATTTCTTTGAAAAATATAGCCCTTTACGCATGATTGATCGATAAATCACTTTACAATCCTCTATGATTATTAGGTCAGCTTTTTGTAAGTGGGCAAAATAATGGCTTGTTTGACTCGCGTAAATATCCTACTGCATGTTCACTTGAGAATTTAATGAGCATTTGTTGTTCGCTTAAAAAGGTTTGGATCCATAGGTCATTTGCATATTTAGCATGTTTTGAGCATGCATATCCATATCTAAAACATGTTAGGATCAATTTGAAATATCTTTCTTGTAAAATTCCAAGCTTTTAGGGTTGAACTAGTGGAATTTCCCAAACTTGGATAACAAAAATTTTGTGTTCATTTGTGTAAGTGTGAATAAATTTTATTTACCTACATTTGTTATTGTTTTTAATTTTTTTCCATACAGAAACTCTAAAATTTTCACTTTCAATTTGCCTAATCCTTTTGTTGAAGAGATAAGGAAAGTGAAAACTCAAGTTTTGATTTAAGAGAAATATATACATCTAAAATGGAAAGGCTCAAATGTAGAGAGAGATAATTTCAAAAAGTCTTTGTAACTTTTTGGGATTGTAAACTCTTTTAGTTTTTATATATTAGGTTTGGAAACCATCGGGAAAAGGGGGAGGCATGGGATTTTTAACTGAGTGTTGACTCCCAATCCATAGGTCATTTCTTTCAAAAATATAGCTCGTTACGCATGATTGACCAATAAATCACTTTAAAATCATGTATGATTGTTAGGTCAGTTTTTTGTATAAGGGCAAAAAAATGGATTGTTTGATTGGGGTAAATATCCCACTGCACGTTCACTTGAGAATTTAATGAGCATTTGTTGTTCGCTTTAAAAGGTTATGACCATTACATCTTAACATGGTTCGAGCATGCGTATCCATATTTAAAACATGTTAGGATCAATTAGAAATGTCTTTCTTATAAAATTCCAAGCTATTTGGATTGAACTAGTGGAATTTCCAAAACTTGGCTAACAAAAATTTTATTTTGTTTTATGGTGTGTGAATAAATTTTCTTTACTTACATTTGTTATTGCTTTTAATTTTTTCTATACATAAACTCTAAAAATGTGCATTTTTTGTGATCTATTTGGTTTTTCTTTTTGTTTACGAGATAAATGGAAAGTGAAAATTCATGTTTTGATTTAAGAAAAAAGTATACATCTAAAATCAAAATGCTAAAATGTAGAAATAGATAATTCAAAAAAAGTCTTTGTAACTTTTAAGGATTGTATACTCTTTTAGTTTTTACATATTAAGTTTTACGATCATCGGAAAAAGGGGGAGGCAGGTGATTTTTAACTGAGTGTTGACTCCCAATCCATAACTCATTTCTTATAAAAATATAGTCCATTACGCATGATTGACCGATAAATCATTTTACAATCATCTATGATATTTAGGTCAGCTCTTTGTAAATGGACAAAATAATGGCTTTTTGACTCGAGTAAATATCCCACCGTAAGTTCACTTGAGAATTTAATGAGCATTTATCGTTTGATTTAAAAGGTTTGTATCCATCGGTAATTTACATCTTTGACATATTTCAAGCATGCATATCCATATTTAAAACATGTTAGGATCAATTAGAAAAATCTTTTTCTTATAAAATTCCAAGCAATTAGGGTTGAACTAGTAGAATTTCCCAAACTTGGGATAACAAAACTTTTGTGTTCGTTTGTGGTGTGTGAATAACATTTCTTTACTTACATTTGTTATTGTTTTTAATTTTTCCATACATAAACTCTAAAATTTTCATTTTCTATTTGCCTTATCTTTTTGTTTACGAGATAAATAGAAAGTGAAAACTAAATTTTTTATTAAAGAAAAAAATATAAATATAAAATGGAAATGCACAAATGTAGAGAGAGATAATTCTAAAAAGTCTATGTAACTTTTAGGGATTGTGAATTCTTTTAGTTTTTATGTATTAGGTTTTGCAATCATTGGTCAAAGGGGGAGGTGAGGGATTTTTAACCGACTGTTAACTCCCTATCCATAAATCATTCCTCACAAAAATATTGCCCATTACGCATGCTTGACGGATAAATCACTTTAAAATTATCTATGATTGTTAGGTCAGTTTTTTGTAAATAGGCAAAATAATGGCTTGTTTGACTCGTGTTGATTTTAAGGACTCCATGAATTTAGCTCATGGATAAAAAGGGAAAAAAACCTATTGGGAGAAAACTAGAGGAAGAAGGGCTATGGAGTTGATTATTCCTTACCCTCCCCCTGAAGTTTTTTTATAGATTTATGAAACTATAATATTACAATAATACCCCTGAACTTAAGGTTTAGGGTTTAGGGTTTTAACCTTGGAACTTTAACATAATTACATGAATGCCATCTCTATGAGGCCATTTTTTTAGGTAGTATTGGCTAGGTGTTTAATATTTGGTATCAGAGGATACCTGGCGCTATATCGCAAGTTCGAATCCCCGCAACTCTTAATGAGTCCTGGACGACGCTTAAAGAGTCCTACACGGAGGGGGCGACCTAGCAGAAACAAGAGTGAGTTGTCGCTAGAGTGGGACATCGCGAGAACGGACTGCCGCTAGTGTGGGCCGCCATGGGCATCGACTCATGATGGTGGGTGTATTGTTATGGTCTTGGGTTATGTACCTATGTCTTCCGCTCTTAACAGGCCAGTCTTTTGGATAGTATTGGCTAGTGCTGAACATTTGGTATCAGTGCTAGCGCTACGTCATGAGTTCAAATCCCCGCAGCGTGAGTCCTGAGCGGCGGGGGTGACCTAGCAGAAACTAGAGTGAGTTATTGCAAGAGTGGGCCGTCACTAGAGTGTGGTTGTCACAAGAATGGGTTGCCGCTAGTGTGGGCCGTTGTGGGCATCAACTCATGAAGGTGGGTGTATTGTTATGGTCTTGGGTTATGTACCTACGCCTTCCGCTCCTAACAAGTCAATCTTTTGGGTAGTATTGGCTAGGTGCATAATATTTGGTATTAGAACTAGCGCTACGTCATGAGTTCGAATCCCCGTGGCATGATTCCTGAGCGGTGAGAGTCCTGAGCGGAGGGGGCGACCTAGCAAAAACTAGAGTGGGTTGTCGCAAGAGTGGGTTGTCGCTAAAGTGTGGTCGCCGCTAGAGTGTGGTCGTTGTCGTCGTCAGCTTGTAAAGGTGGGTGTGATCTTATAGTCCTGGGTTAAGTACATATGCCTTCTGCACCTAACCGGCTGGTCTTTTGGGTAGTATTGGCAAGGTGCTTAACATTTGGTATCAAAACTAGCACTACGTTACGAGTTCGAATCCCCGCGGCGTGAGTCCTAAGCGAAGGGGGCGACCAAACAAAAACTAGAGTGGGTCGTCGCTAGAGTGGGCCATCGCTAGAGTGTGGCTGCCGCTAGAGTGTGGCCGCCGTGGTTGTCGGCATGTGAAGATAGGTGTGATGTTATGGTCCTGGGTTAAGTACCTTTGCCTTCTCCTCCTAACTGGCTGGTTTTTTGGGTAGTATTGGCTAGGTGTTTAACATTTGGTATCAGAGCTAGCGCTACGTCACGAGTTCGAATCCCCGCGACGTGAGTCCTGAGCGAAGGGGGCGACCTAGCAGAAACTAGAGTGGGTCGTCGCTAGAGTATGGTCGCCGTTAGAGTGTGGCTGTCGTGGTCGTCGGCTCGTGAAGGTGGGTGTGATGTTATGGTCCTGGGTTAAGTTCCTAACAGGCCGATTTTTGGGGTAATATTGGCTAGGTGCCTAATAGATGACCCTTTATTTACCATCCTGCCATCAATGTATGTGGGCCTGTGGGCCTTCTCCTTGATCTATGGGCATTGAGCCCATCTTCTATTTCTCTTGGATCCATGGGTCCCCTTTGGTCTTATGGGCTTTGGCCCATCTTGTTATACACTTGGATATGTGGGCATTCCTTGGTCGTGTGGGATTGGGCCCTGTCTTCCAACACTCCTCCTCAAGCTAGGGGTGAGAGAACAGTATGAACTCCCAACTTGTTGTAAATAATGTATTAAATATTTTTTTTGTATAATGTGCCTTCATCTTCCAACCCTTCCCTTGATGCTGGTGCTCTCGTTCATGAGGCCCAGCTGGTATAATATCAATGAGAGTAAATCACTCCTCTAGCCACTAAAACATTGCTCTGAAGTGTCCACCTCTACCACCGTGTCCCTCCACAGGACAACGACTCTCAAGTGGTAGAGTAATATATGATATTAATGGGGGAAAGTAACATAAATATAACAATAAGTTCCTCTGTCAAGGACTTCCAACCACAAAAATTTAATATTTTTGACGGGGATGAAGTTCCTCCATCATGGACTTCCAACCACAAAAAAATTGATATTTTTGACAGGGATGAAGTTCCTCTGTCATGGACTTCCAACCATAAAAATTGATATTTTTTACGGGGATGAATTTTCTCCATCATGGAATTCCAACCACAAATAAATTTAATATTTTTGACGGGGATGAAATTCCTTCATCATGGACTCCCAACCACAAATAAATTTGATATTTTTGACAGGGATGAAGTTTTGCCGTCATGGACTCCCAACCACAAATACATATGATACTTTTTATGGGGTTGACAATCAATAATGGTGTGAGGCTACCTCTTCTTCAATAATAATGTCTCATCAAAAGAGACACAATAGCAGCAGCTTAAATGGGCTAGGCTTGGGCTCATTTAACACAATTCAAAATAATTCTTGTAAAATGACCCATAAACCAATCCAATGCACATATCTGTTTTATATAATGTGCTAACCAAGGAATAAAATGTTAATTTTTCAAAATTAATAATCCAACTAGAGGAAAAAATTTATAAGTCACGCTGAAATCTTGGGCACGCATACTGAGACAAAAAATAAGTGGCCCGAATCATGTTGACACAGACCTGAGTTGACCTGGTCCGGGTTGACCTGGTCCGAGTTGGTCCGAGTTGACTCGGCAAAACAAGAGCATCGTTGGTTAATTCGGCCCAGTCTGGCGCATGACTCAGCTCACTGGGTTGATTCAGGCGCGTCCGGGTCTCCGTATAACTGAAGCGGGCTCGACTATTTATTTCATGTTTCCTAACTTATGAAACATGAAATATATGAATAGTATCTTCCCCGCTTCGGCGCCGAACAGAGCAGTTTTGTTAAAAAAAAAAACAAAATTGGTTTCTCTGTAGGTAAACGGAAAACGGAAAGAACGACGATCCCGGCTTCCGAAAAGAGCAGAATAGCAACGGGAAACTTTCCGGAATAGACTAGCCGAGAGCAGCTTCCGAAAAGGCAATGTATATCTTTCTTCCAAAACGGCAACATGGCACGAGATCACGGAGAAGAGCCGCCGAAAATGGCAACCCAGTGATTTACGAATAGTGCGGGATGAGCGGCAGAGTCAGCTCTGTGATTTCCGCAAAAATAGCAGCAATGAAGCGAGCTGAAGGGAACTTTCTGACAGCTACAGTGAGTCCTCGGCGCCGAAGGAATCTCGACGGAGACAGTCCAGAGACGGACGGCGCCGAACAGAGGGGTCGTCTTCCCCGTGCGGCTCTGAACAGAGCGGCCGTCGTCTTCTTCGCCAACGGCTGGTCGTCTTCCTCGCTTCCGAACTAAGCGAGACAACAGCATACTAGAGAGCGGATCGTCTTCAACCTCAAAAATGGAAACAAATCTTGCCAGCAAGAAAGACTGTTGTTGAAGATTATATTTGGCAAGATTAAAGATGATGCCAACACAGAACGGCTGAGAGACAGCAGAGCAGGAGGCAATCGGCGAGAAGCAGAATAGAAATCGGACAAAGCAGCAGGAGCTTGGATTTATGACTTTCCACAATATTATCATGAATAACAGTATCGTGTTTTCCTGATTTATAACAACGTGAAATATTGCCAGTGCTGGTTGAGATCTTTCGGATTAAGGTTTAATAGGAAAGGCCGCCAGAGACTAAAGGATAGCAGCTGCGCCAAGGACGGCGTAATTTGAAAATATACTTGAAAGCCGAAAGCCAACCAATTCAACACGAGAAGAAGAAAGCCAAGTAAAAACAAGGGTACGAGACAGAGATAAAGAAAGAAAAAAACTGGGTTTAACAAATCAAACTCTACTTCCAACTACGACAACAAGAGAAAAGAAAAAATAACGGGTTTCTTGAATAATAAAAACCATACAACAAGTCCTGAAAATCAAAGTTCATATACCATGTTGATTTTCAGGACTCCATGAATTTAGTTCATGGATAAAAAGGGAAAGAAACCCATCGGGAGAAAACTAGCGGAAGAAGGGTTATGGAATTGATTATTCTTTACCCTCCCCTTGAAGCTCTATTTATAGATTTATGAAACTAAAATATTACAATAATACCCCTAAACTTAGGGTTTAGGGTTTTAACCCTAGAACTTTAACAAAATTACATCAATGCCATCTCTATGAGACGACCCTTTATTTACCATCTTACCATCAATGTATGTGGGCGTATGGGGCTTCTCCTTGATTTGTGGGCCATGAGCCCATCTTCTACTTCTCTTGGATCTATGGGTCCCCCTTGGTCTTATGGGCTTGGGCCCATCTTCTTATACACTTTGATATGTGGGCCTACCTTGGTCGTATGGGTTTGGGCCTTGTCTTCCAACAACTCAGGTAAATATCCCACCGCAAGTTCACTTGAGAATTCAATGAGCATTTGTTGTTCGCTTTAAAGGTTTGGATCCCTAGGTCATTGCATCTTTAACATGTTTCACGCATGTAAATTCATATTTAAAACATGTTAGGATATATTAAAAAGCTCTTTCTTATAAAATTTAAAGCAATTATGGTTGAACTAGTGGAATTTCCCAAACTTGGATAACAAAACTTTTGAGTTCATTTGTGGTGTGTGACTAAACTTTCTTTATTTATATTTGTTCCTGTTTTTTAATTTTTTCTATACATAAACTCTAAAATTTTAATTTTCTATTCATCTTATCTAATTGTTTACGAGATATTTGGAAATTGAAAACTGAAGTTTTTATTTAAGAAAAAGTTACAAATCTAAAATGGAAATGCACAAATGTAGAGAGAGATAATTCCAAAAAGTCTTTGTAACTTTTAGGGATTGTAAACTCTTTTAGTTTTTATATATTAGGTTTTGCAATCATCAGGAAAGGGGGGAGGCGGGGGATTTTTAACTGAGTGTTGACTCCCAATCCATAAGTCATTTCTCACAAAAGTATAGCCCATTACACATGATTGACCGATAAATTACTTTACAATCATCTATGATTGTTAGGTCAGCTGTTTGTAAATGGGCAAATAATAGCTTTATTGACACGGGTAAATGTCCCACAGCAAGTTCACTTGACAATTTAGTGAGCATTTATTGTTCGCTTTAAAAGGTTTGGATCCATAGGCCATTTGCATCTTTAACATGTTTCAAGCATACATATCCATATTTAAAACATGTTAGGATCAATTAGAAATATCGTTTTTATAAAATTTTAAGTGAGTAAGGTTGAACTAGTGGAATTTCCCAAACTTGGATAACAAAACTTTTGAGTTCATTTGTGGTGTGTCAATAAATTTTCTTTACTAACATTTTTTATTGTTTTTAATTTTTTCCATACATAAACACTAAAATTTTCATTTTAATGTGATCTATTTACCATATTTTTTGTTTACAAGATAAATGGAAAGTGAAAACGCAAGTTTTGATTTAAGAAAAAAATATATGTCTAAAACGGAAATGCACAAATGTAGAAAGAGATAATTCCAAAAAGTTTCTGTAACATTTAGGGATTGTAAAGTTTTTTAGTTTTTATATATTAGGTTTTGCAATCATTGGGAAAAGGGGGAGGCAAAGGATTTTTAAGTGAGTGTTGTCTCCATATCCTTAATTACTTTCTTAAAAAAATATAGCCCATTACACATGATTGGCTGATAAATCACTTTACAATCATCTATGATTGTTAGGTCAATTTTTTGTAAATGGGCAAAATAATGGCTTATTTGACTCGGGTAAATATCCACTGCATGTTCACTTGAGAATTTAATGAGCATTTTTTGTTTTCTTTAAAAAGTTTTGATCTATAGGTCATTTGCATATTTAACATGTTTCAAGCATGCATATCCATATTTAAAACATGTTAGGATCAATTAGAAATCTCTTTCCTATAAAATTCTAAGCTATTAGGGTTGAACTAGTGGAATTTCCCAAACATGTTTGACAAAACTTTTGTGTTCATTTGTGGTAGGTGAATAAATTTTCTTTTCTTATATTTTTTATTGTTTATATTTTTTTCCAAAAATAAACTCTAACAATTTCATTTTGTTGTGATATATTTTCCTTTTATCTTCTTGTTTATGAGATAAATGGAAAGTGAAAACTCAAAGTTTTGATTTAAGAAAAAAAAGTATACATCTATAATGGAATGGAAATGCACAAATGTAGAGATAGATAATTCCAAAAAGTCTTTGTATCTTTTAGGGATTGTAAACTTTTTTAGTTTTTATATATTAGGTCTTGCAATCATCGGGAAAAAGGGGGAGGCGGTGTATTTTTCACTAAGTGTTTACTCCTAATCCATGAGTCATTTCTTTAAAAAATATAGCTCGTTACGCATGATTGACCGATAAATCACTTTACAAATCATCTATGATTGTTAGGTCAACTTTTTGCAAATGGGAAAAATGAAGGCTTGTTTGACTCGGGTAAATATCCCAACGCACATTTCCTTGAGAATTTAATGGGCATTTGTTGTTCACTTTAAAAGGTTTGAATCCATGGTGCATTTGCATCTTTAACATGTTTCAAGCATGCATATCCATATTTAAAACATGTAAGGATCAATTAGAAATCTCTTTCTTATAAAATTCCAAGCCATTATGGTTGAACTATTAGAATTTCCCAAACTTGGACAACATAACTTTTGTGTTCGTTTGTGTTGTGTGAATAAATTTTCTTTACTTACATTTATTATTGTTTTAAATTTTTTCCATACATAAAGTCTAAAATTTTCATTTTGCAGTGATCTATTTGCCTTATCTTTTTTTTTACAAGATAAATAGAAAGTGAAAACTCAAAGTTTTGATTTATGCAAAAAGTATACATCTAAGATGGAATGGAAATGGACAAATGTAGAGAGAGATAATTCCAAAAAGTCTTGGTTACTTTTAGGGATTGTAAACTCTTTCAGTTTTTATATATTACGTTTTGCAAGCATCAGGAAAAAGGGGGAGGTAGGGGAAATTTAGTTGACTGTTGACGCCCAATCCATAAGTCATTTCTAACAAAATTTTTGCCCGTTACGCATTATTGATTGATAAATCACTTTAAAAGTCATTGTGATTGTTAGGTCAGCTTTTTGCAAATGGGCAAAATGAAGGCTTGTTTGACTCGAGTAAATATCCAACCGCACATTCACTTGAGAATTCAATGAGCATTTGTTGTTCGCCTTCAAAGGCTTGGATCCATGGGGCATTTGCATATTTATCATGTTTCAAGCATGCATATCCATATTTGAACCTCGTTAGGATCAATTAGAAATCTCTTCCTTATAAAATTCCAAGCTATTAGGGTTGAACTAGTGGAATTTCGCAAATAGGGACAACAAAACTTTTGTGTTCGTTTGTGGTGTGTGAATAAATTTTCTTTACTTACATTTGTTATTGTTTTTAATTTTTTCCATACATAAAGTTTAAAATTTTATTTTGTTGTGATCTATTTGTCTTTTTATCTTCTTGTCGACGAGATAAATAGGAAGTGAAAGCTCAAAGTTTTGATTTAAGAAAAAAGTACACATCTGAAATTGAATGGAAATGCACAAATATAGAGAGCGATAATGCCAAAAACTCTTTGTAACCTTTAGGGATTGTAAACTCTTTTAGTTTTTATCTATTAGGTTTTGCAATCATCAGGAAAAATGGGCGACGTGGGATTTTTAATTGAGTGTTGACTCCCAATCCATAAGTCATATCTTACAAAAATATAGCGTTACACATGAGTCACCGATAAATCACTTTACAAATCATCTATGTTTGTTTGGTCATCATTTTTCAAATGTGCAAAATAAAGGCTTGTTTGACTCGGGTAAATATCCCACTGCACGTTCACTTGAAAAGTTATGAGCATTTGTTGTTCACTTTAAAAGGTTTAGATCCATGGGTCATTTGCCTCTTTAACATTTTTAAAGTATGCATTTCCATATTTAAATCATGTTAGGATCAATTAGAAATTTTTTCTTATAAAATTCCATGCCATTAAGGTTGAACTAGTGGAATTTCCCAAACTTCAACAACAAAACTTTTGTGTTCGTTTGTGGTGGGTGAATAAATTTTTTTTACTTACATTTGTTACTGTTTTTAGTTTTTCCGTACATACACTCTAACAATTTCATTTTTTTGTGATATATTTTTCTTTTTTCTTCTTGTTTATGAGATAAATGGAAAGTGAAAACTCAAAGTTTTGATTTAAGAAAAAAGTATACATCTAAAATGGAATGGAAATGCACAACTGTAGAGAGAGATAATTCCAAAAAGTCTCTGTAACTTTTAGAGATTGTAAACTCTTTTTGTTTTTATATATTAGGTTTTGCAATCATGGGGAACAAGGGAAGGCGGTGGATTTTTAATTGAGTGATGACTCTCAAATCCTTGAGTCATTTCTTACAAAAATATAACCCATTACGTATGATTGACTAATAAATCACTTTACAATCATCTATGATTGTTTGCTCAGCTTTTTTTAAATGAACAAAATAATGGCTTGTTTGACTCGGGAAAATATCCCAACGCACGTTCACATGAGAATTTAATGAGATTTTTTTGTTTGCTTCAAAAGGTTTGGATCCATAGGTCATTAGCATCTTTAACAAGTTTCAAACATTAATATCCGTATTTAAAACATGTTAAAATCAATTAGAAATCTCTTTCATATAAAATTCCAAGTTATTAGGGTTGAACTAGTCCAAATTCCAAAACTTTGTTAAAACAACTATTGTGTTCATTTGTGGTGTGCTAATAAAATTTCTTTACTTACATTTGTAATTTTTTTTAATTTTTTCCATCCATAAACTCTAAATTTTTCATTTTTTTGCTATCTATTGGCCTTATCTTTTTGTTTACGAGATAAATGGAAAGTAAAAACTCTAGTTTTGATTTAAGCAAAAAGTATACATCTAAATTTAAAATGCACAAATGTAGAGAGAGATAATTCCAAAAAGTCTCGGTCACTTTTAAGGATTGTAAACTCTTTTAGTTTTATATATTAGATTTTGCAATCATCGAGAAAAGGGGGAGGTGGGGAATTTTTAACTAGGTGTTCACTCCCAATTCGTAAGTCATTTCTTACAAAAACAAAACCCGTTATGCATGATTGAGCGATAAATCACTTTAAAATCATCTATGATTGTTAGGTCAGCTTTTTTGTAAATGGGCTAAATAATGGCTTCTTTTACTCGAGTAAATATCCCACCGCACATTCACGTGAGAATTTAATGAGCATTTGTTGTTCGTTTTAAAAGGTTTAGATCGATAGGTCATTTGCATCTTTAACATGTTTCAAACATGCATATCCGTATTTAAAATATGTTAAGATCAATAAGAAATCTCTTTCTTATAAAATTCCATGCCTTTAGGTTTGAACAAGTGGAATTTCAAAAAATTGGATAACAAAACTATTCTGTTCATTTGAGGTATGTGGATAAATTTTCTTTACTTATATTTTTTATTATTTTTAATTTTTTCCATCTATAAACTCTAAAGTTTTCATTTTGTTGTGATCTAGTTGCCTTAACTTTTTGTTTCCGAGATAAATGGAAAGTGGAAAATCAAGTTGCGATTTAAGAAAAAAGCATACATCTAAAATCAAAATGCGCAAATGTAGAGAGAGATAATTCCAAAAAGTCTTTGAAATTTTTGGGATTCTAAAATATTTCAGTTTTTATATATTAGGTTTTTCAATCATCGGGAAAAGGGTTGGAAGAGGGATTTTTAACAGTTTTGACTCCCAATCCATAAGTCATTTCTTAAAAAATATAGGCCGTTGCACATGATTGACCGATAAATCACTTTATTATCTATGAATGTTATGTAAGGCAAAATCATGGCTTGTTTGACTCGAGTAAATATTCCACCACACATTCATTGAGAATTTAATGATCATTTTTTGTTTGCTTTAAAAGGTGTGGATCCATAGATCATTTGCATCTTTAACATGATTATAACATGCATATCCGTATTTAAAACATGTTAAGATCAATTAGAAATCTCTTTCTTATAAAATTCCAAGCTATTAGGGTTGAACTAGTGGAAATTCCCAAACATGGATAACAAAACTATTATTTACTTTCATTTGTGGTGTGTAAATAAATTTTCTTTACTTACATTGTAATTGTTTTTAATTTTTTCCATACTAAAACTCGAAAGTTTTCATTTTGTTGTGATCTATTTTCTTTAACTTTTTGTTTACGAGTTAAATGGAAAGTTTAAAGTCAGGTTTTGATTTAAGAAAAAAGTATACATCTAAAATGGAAAAGCTCAAATGTAGAGAGAGATAATTCCGAAAAGTCTGTAATTTTTTGGGATTGTAAAATCTTCTAGTTTTTATATATTAGGTTTAGAAATCATCGGGAAAAGGGGGAGGCATGGGATTTTTAACTGAGTGTTGACACCCAATCCATAAGCAATTTCTTACAAAAATATAGCCCGTTACGCATTATTGAACGATAAATCACTTTACAATTATCTATGATTGTTAGGTCAGCTTTTTGAAAATGGACAAAATAATAGCTTGTTTGTTACAGGTAAATTCTGCACATTCATTTGAGAATTTAATGAGCATTTGTTGTCGCTTTAAAAGGTTTAGATCCATTGCTCATTTGCATCTTTATCATGTTTCAAGCATGCATATCCATATTTAAGGCCTGATAGGATCAACTAGAAATCTCTTTCTTATAAAATTTCATGCTATTAGGGTTGAACTAGTGGAATTTCCCAAACATGGATAACAAAACTTTTGTATTCATTTTTGGTGTGTGAATTAATTTTCTTTACTTAAATTTTTTATTCTTTTTATTTTTTTCAAACTTAAACTCTAAATGTTTCATTTTATTGTGATGTATTTGCCTTATCTTTCTGTTTACGAGATAAATGAAAAGTGAAAAGTCAGGTTTTAAATTTAAGAAAAAAGTATAAATCTGAAATGGAAATGCACAAATGTAGAGAGAGATAATTCCAAAATGTCTTTGTAACTTTGAGGGATTGTAAACTCTTTTAGTTTTGATATATTTAGTTTTGTAATCATCAGGAAAAGGGGGAGATGAAGTATTTTTAAGTGAGTGTTGCCTCCCAATCCATAAGTCATTTCTTACAAAAATATTGGCCGTTACGTATGATTGACCGGTAAATCACTTTACAATCATCTATGATTGTTGGGTCGGCTTTTTCTAATGGCCTGTTTGACTCGGGTAAATATCCCACCGCACGTTCACTTGAGAATTTAATGAGCATTTGTTGTTCACTTTAAAAGGTTGGGATCTATAGCTCATTTGCATCTTTAACATGATTCAAACATGCATATCCGTATTCAAAACATGTTAGAATCAATTAGAAATCTCTTTTTTATAAAATTTTAAAATATTAAGGTTGAACTACTGGAATTTCCCAAACTTGGATAACAAAACTTTTGTGTTCATTTGTGGTGTGTGAATAAATTTTCTTTACTTAAATATACAATTTGTTTTTATTTTTTTCCATGCTTAAACTCTAAAGTTTTCGTTTTGTTGTGATCTATTTGCCTTATCTTTTTGTTTACAAGATAAATGAAAACTTGATTTACGAAAAAAGTACACATCTAAAATGAAAATGCGCAATGAAGAGAGAGATAATTCCAAAAATTCTCTGTAACTTTTAGGGATTGTAAAGTCTTTTAGTTTGTATATATTAGGTTTTGCAATCAACAAAAAAAAGGGGAGGCAAAGGATTTTTAATTGAGTGTTGACTACTAATCCATAAGTCATTTCTTACAAAAATATAGCCCGTTACGTATGATTAACTGATAAATCACTTTACAATCATCTATGATTGTTAGGTTAGATTTTTTGTGAATATGAAAAATAAAGGCTTTTTTGACTCGGGTAAATATCTCACTGCTCGTTCACTAGAGAATTTAATGAGCATTCGTTGTTCACTTTAAAAGGTTTGGATCCATAGGTCATTTGCATCTTTAACATGATTCAAATATGCATATCAATATTTAAAACATGTTAAGATCAATTAGAAATGTCTTTCCTATAAAATTTCAAGCTATTAGGGTTGAACTAGTGGAATTTCCCAAACTTGGATAACAAAACTATTGTGTTCATTTGTTGATTGCTAATAAATTTTCTTTACTGACATTTGTTACTGTTATTAATTTTGTCCATATTTAAACTCTAAAGTTTTCATTTTGTTGTGATCTATTTGTGTAAACTTTTTTTTTACGAGATAGATGGAAAGTGAAAACTCAAGTTTTGATTTAAGAAAAAAGTATACATCTAAAATGGAAATGCGCAAATGTAGAGAGATAATTCAGAAAAGTCTCGTAATTTTTTGGGATGGTAAACTCTTTTAGTTTTTATATATTAGGTTTTGCAATCATCAGGAAAAAGGGGGAGGTGAAGGATATTAAACTGTGTGTTGACTCCAAATCCGTAAGTCATTTCTTACAAAAATATAGCCCACTATGTATGATTGACCGATAAATCCCATTACAATCATCTATGATTGTTAGGTCAGCTTTTTGTAAATGGGCAAAATAATGGTTTGTTTGACTCGAGTAAATATCCCACCGCACGTTCATTTGTTGTTCGCTTTAAAAGTTTTGGATCCATAGGTCATTTGCATCTTTAACATGTTTCAAACATGAATATCCATATTTAAAACATGTTAAGATCAATTAGAAATCTCTTTCTTATAAAATTCCAAGCTATTAGGGTGGAACTAGTGGAATTTCACAAACTTGGATAACAAAACTTTTGTGTTCATTTGTGGTGTGTGATTAAATTTTCTTTACTTACATTTGTGATTGTTTTTAATTTTTTCCATTCATAAACTCTAAAATTTTCATTTTTTTGTGAACTATTTGTCTTATCCTTTTTTTTATGAGATAAATGGAAAGTGAAAACTCAAGTTATTATTTAAGAAAAATGTATACTTCTAAAATGGAAATGCCCAAATGTAGAGAGAGATAATTCCAAAAAGTCTCTATAACTTTTAGGGATTGTAAACTCTTTTAGTTTTTATATATTAGATTTTGCAATCATCAGGAAAAGGGGGAGGCTAGGGATTTTTGACTGAGTGTTGACTCCCATTCCACAAGTCATTTTGTTACAATGTGGGACCTACCATGGTGCCTCTTGTGAGGAAGATCAAAAGGCATGAGATAAGTTCTTTCATAATTTTTTTTATTACTTCATGTTACTGGTTTTCAGATTTAGAAGATGATTTAAAGATGAGTTTGTGAATGTTTTTCATCTTATGAGATTGTGGATATGAATACCTCTTGATCTAGAAGGTATCAAAGTAGTTTTGGTTGTTTGGAATTTTTGTTGAATGTGACCAGTCCATGATTAGATTGTTGAAAAAACAATTGTGGGAACTAGATTCCCCTGATATAGAAGATTGATATTGAGTCTATTATGAGTGGTTATTTAATAAAAACAAATCAGAATAATGATTGTTTAGCGTCAATGCTAAATTTCTCCATGCACCAAGTTGTTTGAAGAATACTACATGGATATTTTTATTAGAATTTTTTGGAGAATTATTTTCATTGAAGTGCCTATTATGGATAAAGAAAATATGAGTACCAATGGTGGAATACTCAGAATTACCACAATACCCTTACAAAGGGCATCAAATTTTATGAGTTGGTCCACATCAGTTCGGAGGTTTTTTATAACAAAGGACCTGCTTGGTCATATCACCAACCATGGTGTTACGGTCCCGGATCTGGCACAAGGATTCTTTGGGTGGATCTGCAATCTGCCACGGATTACCGTATGGATAGTAAGGATTAAAGGAAGACATGGAGAACGAAAACGAAAGATCAAGCCAAAGGGAAGCTTGAAAACCCTAGAGCTCGTTGAGGAGAACTCTAAGCCTCTTTACGCTAAATTTAGCCTAATTCTTAATACTTCAATGCTTCCGTTTCTCATTACTCTTACCCCTTAAATAGGGTTCACAATAAAATATTCTAAAAATACCCCTATAAATAAAATATTCCAAAAATACCCCTATGACCTAAAACTGAAATAAAATAAAATAAATTAAATAAAACAACTAAAATAATAATGTTATTGCATGCATAACATTTAATGTTATTGCGTGCATAACATTACACCCCCTGGAAGACGAGCTTGTCCGCAAGCTCGAAAGTAGGGTCTGTATGCTGACGTCTCTACCTGTGCCGAAGTAACATCTGCGATAGCTATGAACACCCTCTGGATGCCCAAACTTGGAGTTTTTTTTTTTTGGTGGCCCGGTCCCAGTTGGCTTGGGTTGACTCATTTCAAGAAACCCGGTCTGGCGCGCGACTCTGTTTCCTGTGCTCATCAAATTTTCCTAACTTTGGAAAATATGAATTGAAACCCATCTTCTTCCTTCGGCGAAAATTTCGCCGACGAGTCTTCTGCGGAAATCGAAAACTTACCGTATCCTCCTGTCGATCCCGAACATAGCAGTCGTCGGTAGGTGCGGAAACCTTGTTGACAGCTGCTCCTTCCCTCACGGCACCGACGAAGGCGGGCGACGGTCGTCTTCCGTCCTCATGGCCCCGAACAGGGCAAAAATTTCTCTGACGGAGTCTCCTGCTACTCCGGTGGCGAATCGCAGCCTGTTGGCCCCCCCGGAACAGAGACCCCTTGCGGATATTTCGCCTACGGCGCCGACGAGATCTCCTGCTTCTCCGGTGACGAAGAGAAGTCCGCTGAGGCGTCGCTGCTTGGAATTTTTCCAAGACAGAGTGCTCTCCGAAACACATCCCGATCGGAAGAAGCACCGGAAATATTACCTTCTCCTGTTTGGCAAGTTGTTTTGCTTGCCGTGAGCCTTGTTGGTGTGAATTCAGATTTGAGGTCTCACCCAATTTGTCCAACGCCGACGAGGTGTTAGCAGAAAACCCCTCCGATCTTGGATTTCCCAGGTCCCTGCCATCAGATTTTGGAAATTTGGAGTCCAATTTCAGATTTGTGTCCCCAATTTCAGATTTCGCCACCGCTGGAGAGACAGGGGGCACTCTGATTTCTTGTGTCTCCTGCCCTTCCGAGACAGGTCGAGCGACTTCAGCAGCGAGTTTCTCTCTCGCAGCAAACTCATCTCCCCCTCCATTTTGGGCTGGCGTTGTGTTCCTTCCGCTCGTTAAACTTGTTATGTCGCCCATCCTCCCATTCAACCTCTCTATATCGAGATTAAATTTAGAGAACCTTTCGAACATCTCATCAAATTTTTTGTCAGTATTTGCCTGATATCTGAGGATCAACTCCAGTAATTCACTTTTGCTGATTTTTGTCGGAGAACCCTGCTCTGATATTAATGTGTTCCCACTCTGATACCAGTTGTTACGGTCCCGGATCTGGCACAAGGATTCTTTGGGTGGATCTGCAATCTGCCACGAATTACCGTATGGATAGTAAGGATTGAAGGAAGACATAGAGAACGAAAACGAAAGATCAAGCCAAAGGGAAGCTTGAAAACCCTAGAGCTCGTTCAGGAGAACTCTAAGCCTCTTTACGCTAAATTTCACCTAATTCTTAATACTTCAATGTTTCCGTTTCTCATTACTCTTACCCCTTAAATAGGGTTCACCCGGTTTAGGGTTTACAATAAAATATTCTAAAAATACCCCTATAAATAAAATATTCCAAAAATACCCCTATGACCTAAAACTGAAATAAAATAAAGTAAATTAAATAAAACAACTAAAATAATAATGTTATTGCGTGCATAACACATGGACCATCTATTGATCAAGAAGACATTTTTTATAACAAATAGTTAAAAAATGATACCACTGTAATTATTTGGCAAATCAAAAGCATGGAAAAATTGTGGAAATAATGCACTCATTGTGGGAGATATGGCCAGATTATCCTTACATGCTATTACAAGGCAAGGAGTTACTGTGGAAAAAATGGTCACTATGGAGAAATATGTTATAATGCCAATGACAACTCAGACTTGACAAAGGATAATCAAGCCTTGGTAGGTGATACAAAGGAGGATCAGCCCACAAAATTAACTGAAAAGAAAAATTTTAGTGATGAAGAATATGAGTTGTTTCAAAAAATGACGGGGTTCTTCTCCATATTCCTCATTAAATATAGCTGCCACCACTGCTCCAGGTATGCTATGTACCTCATCTTCATCGTGGATAATTGACTCAGGAGCCTCCAAGCATCTTACAGGTAACATAAATTTATTACCTTGTTTATCTCCATGTCTTTCACATAAGTTTGTTACCATAGCTAACGGTTCTCAAACCAAGGATCAAGGGAAATGATCCACTTCCGTTACACCATCATTTTTTTTCACTAATATTCTATTTTTTCCTACCTCCCTTTGAATATGTTATCTATTAGTCAGCTAACAAAGTATTTTAATTGCTCTATCACTTTCTCCCCCACTTCGTGTGTATTTCAGGATCTTATAACGAAGCAGGTGATTGGTGGAGGCCGTGAACAAGGGCGGCTATACTACCTAGATGTGCCAAAAATAAATAATATTTCCACCAGTGAAAATGAGACAAGGCTATGGCACAACCGGTTGGGACATCCTTCTTCACAATTTGTTCATTACGTGTTTCCTACTCTTAATGTCAAGTCCGAGTTTAATTGTGTAGTTTTTCAATTGAGTTAACATCAAAGAAGTACATACTCACATCGTCTAGAAGTCAAAAGTATTACTCCGTTTTCATTAATTCATACCGATGTAAGGGGACCCTTGAGCGTCTCAAATATTTCTCAAGTCAGGTATTTTATTACATTTATTGATGACTTCACTCATACCACTTGGTTGTTTCTATTTAAGGAGTTTTCTGATATACCATTGATTTTTAAGGAGCTAGGTGAGAGCAGCTTCCGAAAGGCAATGTATGGGGGGGTTAGTCAACATGACTCAAGACATGAACTTCAGACTCATTACTCAGTTCATGTCCTGATGTTGTTAGGAAGCGCCAAACTTCATGTCATGTACATGATCATCCATGACTCAGGAGTTCATGTCCCAAGAGTAAACGGCGGAAATGTACATGACACTATCGCGGGGCTTTCTCTGCCGCACACCCTCGCTCATTTTCTGCCATTTCGTTCCTGCAGCCCTCTCTCGTTCTCTGCTCCCTCTCTCGTCTCCACCGTCCCTCTCCAGTCTCCCTCTCTACGGTGTCCATCTCTCACTGCGAATGTCCTTTCGGCGTCCTTCTCTCCATCTCAGACTCGCTCTCCCTCTGAACCTCCCGCCTAGGGGTGGCATCGAGCCGAGCCGAGCCCGAACCTGCTTATGTTCGAGTCGAGCTTGATTTAAATATTTCAAGCCGAGCTTCGAGCCGAGCCTCGTCTCGAGCCTAAAATTGTTATCGAGCTCGAGCCCAACGAGTTCGAGCCGAGCTCAAGCCTCAACATACATTTAAAACTTTTAAAAAAATATATATCGAATAAAATGTATATAAAATTATGCATACATTTTACATAAAATTGGGCATAACTTATATATATAATATGTGTATAAGATTGGGCATAACCTCTACTTAAAATTGAGTATAATCTATATATATAATACTTGTATAAAATTCGGCATGACCTCTACTTAAAATTGGGCATAATCAATATACATAATACCTGCATAAACACTCCATAAACACTCCATAAAATTGTCTATACATTCCATAAACACTTCATGAAATTGTTTATACACTCCATAAAATAATCTAAACACTCTATACACTGCATAACATTATAAATAAACTCCATACAATAATCAAACACAACAAAATTAAATAAAATATCACTATCAATTTACAATCACCCAAATAAAAACTATAAATCCTTTAAATAAAATCTTATTACTATTACAGACTTACTAGAAAATTACAAGAAATATTTTAAATTTTTCATAGGAAAGTTAAATGGACCTCTTTTCTAAGGAAATAAATAAAAATTAATAATTAATCTAATATATTATTATACATATCGATAAATTTTTAATCACATAAAATGTCAAACACAAAATTGCTATGAAAATTGGCTCATGCTCAAAGTATTATATCATCAACTGTCAAATACTTATTCAAAATTTTTCCATATGGTTTTCTAACCCATCTTGGCAAGAAAATCTTACTTGGAAAATTATATGATTTTTTAAAAAGAATTTATAATTAGAAAAATATTTTGAAAAAATAGGAGGCACTAATGGTCCCTATATTTCTATTAAAAATGTTTTTTCAACATTTATTGAAAAAACCACTAATAGTCTCTAGAAACGTATTTCTACTAAAATATCTTTTCAATTTATTTAAGAGCCATGAGGAAGGGACAAAGAATTTTTTTTTTCCTTGTTTATGATCTCGCACGTAGGGGTGGCATTGAATAAATTATATATAAAATTATGCATACATTTTAAAAAAATATAATGATAGAGGAGGTTTAGGATTGAATTTCAATAATGGATTAAAATGCACCAATATTAATATTTTTTACTCCAATTGTTGTCTAGCTTGTTTTGTAATTTTTGAATCTGGCCATAATTTATTATGGCCTCCTTAGTGCCCCTAGATAAAAATTTATATTCTAGGAAAAACTAAAAATATTTTTCCTATGATACATATTCCCAAAAAAACCTTTAAATAAAATCTTATTACTATTAGTGACTTATTAAAAATTACAGGAAATATTTTAAAATTTTCTTAGGAAAGTAAATGGACATTTTATTGTCTCTTCTAGGGAAATAAATAAAAATTAATAATCAATCTAATATATTATTATACTTATCGATAAATTTTTAATTAAATAAAATATCAAACACAAATTGCAATAAAAATTGTTTTATGCTAAAAGTATTACAGCATCAACTGTTAAATACTTATTCAAAAATTTTCTATACAATTTTCTACCCCATCTTGGTACGAAAAATCTTACTTAGAAAATATATAATTTTTAATAAAAAATTTCAATTAAAAAAAGTTTAAAAAAACATGAGACACTACTAGTTTATAGAAAATTATTTCTATAAAATTTATTTTTAATTTTTTCCAGAGGAAAAAGTTTTTTTTTATTTTTTTATTTTATGATCTCGCACGTGCGAAATTGCATGTATGAGATCATCTTCTCGCGAGGAAGGGGGAGATTATTTCTCCCCTGTTCTGGTTTTCCGCCGAGACGACGCGGAGGGAAGGGGGTTACGGCACCGGGGAGGACCTATCGTCGGGGATGACGGCCACGACGGAGTTGGCGGCGACGGAAGCGGCGGTGACGGAAGCGGTGGGGATGGAAACAGAGGCGATGGTGAGGAGAGGAAGAAATCGAATGGATGGCCACAGAGGAGGCCGACGAGCAACTGCGACGGCGGTATAGATGCCGGCGAACAGCTACGACGGCGGTAGAGGCGGTGACAACAACCGATGGGAGGGGTCGGTGGTGACAAGGGGGGAGGAAAAATTCCCCTCCCCCCCCCCCCCTCACGATCCCGTTACCGATTCATACCGATCCGACTCATTTCGAGCCGACTCGCGAGCCAACGAACCGAACCTAGCTTCTGTCGAGCTCGGCTCATTAAGGTAAAAGAGCCGATTTCGGTGCTCGAGCTCGGCTCGAGCTTGATAAATGACGAATCGAACTGAGCCGATACCGAGGTGAACCGAGCAAGCTCACGAACCGGATCGGTTAGAAGCCACCCCTACTCCCGCCCGTTTCTCCCCCTCTCCTATCCCTCTCGGCCTCCCTCACTTCTCTCTGTCTCTTCTCCCTCTCTTCTCCCTTTCGGCATATCACTCTCTTCTCCCTCTCGCTATTATCTTTTCCCCCAAAATACCTTCCAATTTCCTACGATTTCCCCTATTTCTGTTTCGGTGTTCTTCGATTTTGACATTTGGGCTTCAATTTCTTAATTTCTACTTTGATTCGGCATCAATTTTCCCATTCGGCTTTGATTTCAGCCATCGGCTTCGGTTTTCCCCAAATTTCAGAAGGTATGACTAAACGGCAATTTTTTTTCTGATCAAATGAGTGTTGTATTTGATTTAATTTTAGTTTTAGTTCCTAATTTGGGGTGATTTGTGCATAATTGTGGGATTTAGTGTTACGGTTTAAGGTCTAAATTTTTTATTAAGGTTAGGGTTTAGTGTTTTTAGAGTTTGGTGCTCTGTATTTAGTGGTTAAGGATTTATGGTATCGTTAGGATTTTGGTGCTTTAAAAGCTCGATTTCAAATGTTGAAAGCCACTCCTCCATTTTTTTTAAGATGCAGACAAAAATTTTCATTGCTTGTTGCATATTGTACAATTATATATAGAGAGGATTACAATGATATATTTGATTTGGAAGATGATGATTCGGATGACGAGTTTGGCAGAGGAGGTAATGGGGTCCAATTACGTGCAACAGACTATACAGACATCGATGGTCTTGTGGAAGAGGTTACCCAAGTAACAAGCTTTCGAAGGCAGCGTGCATTAGAATCCACAAGAGCCGCACAATTTCGAGATGACATAGAGACTTGCATGTGGAATGATAACTGATGATTGTATCTTTTATTGTTTCTAAACATGTGTTGTTCTTATGTACTAAACTTGTCATTTGATGATTTTAATACTAATCACAAACTGATTATTACAATAAAACTTTATTACATTAGTAATAAAATTGTATATTTATTTATTAAAATTTTACTATATTAAACTAGATATTTAAGTCTGGTAAATAAAATTTAGTTACAATATGCATTTGATCAATTGATTAATTTTAATTTTGTGGAAATATATTATTAATTAATACTACGCCATATTACGTTTTTAATAAAATAATTCTTTTTTTACTCATTATATTTATTTTTTATTTATTGTATTATATTAGTGATTTAATAGTGGTAATATTACGTATAAATATATAGTGTATTAAAGTTATGATTAGATCAATTTTCCTCTTAAATTATTCATTTTTAGGCTATAGTATATCATATGTTATTAATAAATTAATAGCTAAACATATTACTTTCATTTTTTTATTTATAACGTTATTTATTTATTACTTGTAATTAATCATGTGCGTATTTTATTGGCTCACGTAATTACCATATTAATGCACAATAACGTATCTAATTCAATTAATAAATATATTAATATAATTTAATTATACATTAAATAAGTTATTCGTGTAGTAATAATGAATGTTTTACCTAATTTGGGGTTTGAGGATTATGTTGTAATTATAAGTGTACTGTACAGGTTTAGGGATTCTCTTGTTTTTTATGTTTTTCTAATGAGTGGGCATATTCACTGGAAACTGTTTTCCTATACATGAAGGCGTCAAGACTAACACCAAGTGCGAAGATGATCTTCATGTACATGACCGACAAGATCTTCATGTTGGACATGAACTTGAACTTCAAAAGTTAAATTTGGGGGACTAACCCCCCTATATCTTTCTTCCGAAACAGCAACATGGCTTGAGATCACAGAGAAGAGCCGACGAAAATGGCAACCCAGTGATTTACGCGCAGTGCGGGATGAGCAGCAGAGTCAGCTCCGTGATTTCCGCAAAAATAGCAACAATGAAGCCAGCTGAAGGGAACTTTCCGACAGCTACAGTGAGTCCTTCTCAGCGCCGAAGGACTCTCGACGGAGACAGTCCAGAGACACACGACGCCAAACAGAGTGGTCATCTTCCCCGTGCGGCTCTGAACAGAGCAGTCGTCGTCGTCTTCTTCGGCAATGGCTGGTCGTCTTCCTTGCTTCCGAACTGAGCGAGACAACAGCCAACTAGAGAGCGGATCGTCTTCAACCTTAAAAAATGGAAACAAATCTTCCCAACGAGCAGAACTATTGTTGAAGATTATATTTGGCAAGATTAAAGATGATGCCAGCACAGAACGGCTGAGAGACAGTAGAGCAGGAGGCAATCGGCGAGAACCAGAATAGAAACCGGACAACGCAGCAGGAGCTTGGATTTATGACTTTCCACAATATTATCATGAATAACAACAGCGTGTTTTCCTGATTTATAACAACGTGAAATATTGCCAGCGCTGGTTGAGATCTTTTGGATTAAGGTTTAATAGGAAAGGCCGACAGAGACTAAGGGATAGCAGCTGCGCCAAGGACGGCGTAATTTGAAAATCTACTTGAAAGACGAAGGCCAACCAATTCAACTTGAGAAGAAGAAACCCATGTAGAAACAAGGGTATGAGACATAGATAAAAGAAAGAAAAAAACTGGGTCTAACAAATCAAACTCTACTTCCAATGACGCTGAGAAAAAAATAACATTAATATGACGGGTTAAAAAAGACAACAAGAGAAAAGAAAAAATAACGAGTTTCTTGAATAATAAAAACCATACAACGAGTCCTGAAAATCAAAGCTCTGATACCAAGTTGATTTTCAGGACTCCATGAATTTAGCTCATGGATAAAAAGGGAAAGAATTTAAAAATTTTTAATATAATAATTATACTAAGTTTTTGGATATTATAAAAGTAAGTATTTGTGTAAACATTTTCCTTTTTATAAATTAAGTTAATAAATTAATATTATTTTGATATTACTAATAGATATTAAGTTAATAAATATTTTATAATATTCTTTTTATATAACTATTTCATATTTAGATATTACAAAATTATAATTTGATTATAATTTTAATAGTATAAAAGCACGTATTTGTTTAAACATTATATTTAATAAATTTAATTTATTAACTAATATTAAAAACTGAAGGAAGAAGGGTTATGGAATTGATTATTCCTTACCCTCCCCTTGAAGCTCTATTTATAGATTTATGAAACTACAATATTACAATAATACCCCTCAACTTAGGGTTTAGGATTTAGGGTTTTAACCCTAGAACTTTAAAAAAATTATATCAATGCCATCTCAATGAGACGACCCTTTATTTACTATCCTGCCATCAATGTATGTGGGTGTATGGGGCTTCTCCTTGACTTGTGAGCCTTGAGCCCATCTTCTATTTCTCTTGGATCCATGAGTCTCCCTTGCTCTTATGGGCTTGGGCCCATCTTCTTATACACTTTGATCTGTGGGTCTACCTTGGTCGTGTGGGTTTGGGCCCTGTCTTCCAATAACTCGGGTAAATATCCCACTGCAAGTTCACTTGAGAATTCAATGAGCATTTGTCGTTTGTTTTAAAGTGTTTGGATCCATAGCTCATTGCATCTTTAAAATGTTTCAAGCATGCATATCCATATTTAAAACATGTTAGGATATATAAAAAAACTTTCTTATAAAATTTCAAGCAATTATGGTTGAACTAGTGGAATTTCCCAAACTTGGATAACAAAACTTTTGAGTTCATTTGTGGTGTGTGACTAAATTTTCTTTATTTACATTTTTATATTTTTAATTTTTTCCATACATAAACTCTAAAAATTTTCATTTTCTATTCACCTTATCTATTTGTATACGAGATATTTGGAAATTGAAAACTGAAGTTTTTATTTAAGAAAAAGGTACACATCTAAAATGGAAATGCATAAATGTAGTGAGAGATAATTCCAAAAAGTCTTTGTGACTTTTAGGGATTTTAAACTCTTGTAGTTTTTATATATTAGGTTTTGCAATCATCAGGAAAGGGGGGAGGCGGGGGATTTTTAACTGAGTGTTGACTCCCAATCCATAAGTCATTTCTCACAAAAGTATAGCCCATTATGCATGATTGACAGATAAATCACTTTACTATCATCTATGATTGTTAGGTCAGCTGTTTGTAAGTGGGCAAATAATAGCTTCATTGACTCGGGTAAATATCCCACAGCAAGTTCACTTGACAATTTAATGAGCATTTTTTGTTCGCTTTAAAAAGTTTGGATCCATAGGCCATTTGCATCTTTAACATGTTTCAAACATGCATATCTATATTTAAAACATGTTAGGATCAATTAGAAATGTCGTTCTTATAAAATTTCAAGTGAGTAAGGTTGAACTAGTGGAATTTCCCAGACTTGGATAACAAAACTTTTGTGTTCATTTGCGTGTGTGACTAAATTTTCTTTACTTATATTTGTTATTGTTTTTAATTTTTCCATACATAAACTCTAAAACTTTCGTTTTCTATTTGCCTTATCTTTTTGTTTATGAGATATTTGGAAAGTGAAAACTCAAGTTTTGATTTAAGAAAAAAGTATACATCTAAAAAGGAAATGCAAAAATGTAGAGAGAGATAATTCCGAAAAGTCTTTGTAACTTTTATGGATTGTAAACTCTTTTACTTTTTATATATTAGGGCTTGCAATCATCGGGAAAAGGGGGAGGCGGGGGATTTTTTAACTAAGTGTTGACTCCCAATCCTTAAATCATTTCTCACAAAAATATAGCCCATTATGCATGATTGACCGATAATCACTTTAAAATCATCTATGATTGTTAGGTCAGCTTTTTGTAAATGGGCAAAATAATAGCTTGTTTTACTCGCGTAAATATCCGACCTCAAGTTCACTTGAGAATTTAATGAGCAGTTTTTGTTTGCTTTAAAAGGATTGGATCCATAGGTCATTTGCATCTTAACATGTTTCAACCATGCATATCCATATTTAAAACATGTTAGGATCAGTTAGACATCTCTTTCTTATAATATTCCAAGTGAGTAGGGCCGAACTAGTCGAATTTCCCAAACTTAGATAACAAAACTTTTGTGTTCATTTGTGGTGTGTCACTAAATTTTCTTCACTAAAATTTATTATTGTTTTTAAATTTTTTCATACATAAACTCTAAAATTTTCATTTTCTATTTGACTTATCTATTTTTTTACGAGATAAATGGAAAGGGAAAAATCTAGTTTTAATTTAACCAAAAAGGTTACATCGAAAATGGAAATGCACAAATGGAGAGAGAGATCATTTCAAAAAGTCTCAGTAACTTTTAGGGATTTTAAATTCTTTTAGTTTTCCCAAACTTGGATAACAAAACTTATGTGTTCATTTGTGGTGTGTGAATAAATTTTCTTTGCTTACATTTTTTATTGTTTTTAATTTTTTCCATACATAAACAATAAAATTTTAATTTTGATGTGATCTATTTGCCTTATTTTTTGTTTACAAGATAAATGGAAAGTGAAAACCCAAGTTTTGATTTAAGAAAAAAGTATACATCTAAAACGGAAATGTACAAATGTAGAGAGAGATAATTCCAAAAAGTCTCTGTAACATTTAGGGATTGTAAACTTTTTTATGTTTTATATATTAGGGTTTGCAATCATCGGGAAAAGGGGGGCAGGGAAGGGATTTTTAAGTGAGTGTTGTCTCCATATCCTTAATTCATTTTTTACAAAAATATAGCCCATTACACATGATTGACTAATAAACCACTTTACAATGATCTATGATTGTTAGGTTAGCTTTTTGTAAATGGGTAAAATAATGGTTTGTTTGACTCGGGTAAATATCCACTACACATTCACTTGAAAATTTAATGAGCATTTGTTGTTCGCTTTAAAAAGTTGTGATCTATAGGTCATTTGCATATTTAACATGTTTTAAGCATGCATATCCATATTTAAAACATGTTAGGATCAATTAGAAATCTCTTTCCAATAAAATTCCAACCTATTAGGGTTCAACTAGTGGAATTTCCTGAACATGGTTGACAAAACTTTTGTCTTCATTTGTGGTAGGTGAATAAATTTTCTTTTCTTACATTTGTTATTGTTTATAAGTTTTTACATACATAAACTCTAAAATTTTCAATCGCCATTTGCCTTTATCTTTTTCTTTACGAGATAAATGGAAAGGGAAAACTCAAGTTTAGATTTAAGAAAAAAATATACATCCAAAATAGAAAGGCACAAATGTATAGAGAAATAATTCCAAAAAGTCTATGTAACTTTTAGGGATTGTAAGCTCTTTTAGTTTTTATATATTTGTTTTTCTAATCAACGGGAAAAGGGAGAGATGGGGGATTTTTAACTGAGGTTTGACTCCCAATCCATAAGTCATTTCTCACAAAAATATTGCCCGTTACTCATGATTGGCCGATAAATCACTTTCCAATCATTGATTATTTTTAGGTCAACTTTTTTTAAATGGGAAGATAATGGATTGTTTGACTCGAGTAAATATCCCATCGCACATTCACTTGAGAATTTAATGAGCATTTGTTGTTCGCTTTAAAAGGTTTGGATCCATAGGTCATTTGCATCTTGAACATGTTTCAAGCATGCATATCCATATTTAAAACATGTTAGGCTCAATTAGAAATCTCTTTCTTATAAAATTCAACGCTATTATGGTTAATCTAGTCGAATTTCCCAAACTTGGAAAACAAAACTTTAGTTTTCATTTGTTGTGTGTGAATGAATTTTCTTTACTTACATTTGTTATTTTTTTTTATTTTTTACTTACATAAACTCTAATAAATTCACTTTTATTTGCCATTTTGTTTACAAGATAAATGCAAAGTGAAAACACAAGTTTTAATTTAATAAAAAAGTACACATTTAAAATGGAAATGCACAAATGTAGAGAGAGATAATTCCAAAAAGTCTCTATAACTTTTAGGGATTGTAAACATTTTTTTATATATTAGGTTTTGCAATCCTCTGGAAAATGTTGACTCTCAATCCTTAAGTTATTTTTTTAAAAAATGTAGCCCATTACTCTTTATTGACCGATAAATCACTTTAAAATTGTCTATGATTGTAAGGTCAGCCTTTTGAAAATGGGAAAAATAAGGGCTAGTTTGACTCAGGTAAATATCCCACTGCGTGTTCACTTGAGAATTTAACAAGCATTTATTGTTCGATTTAAAAGGTTTGGATCCATAGATTATTTGCATATTTAACATGTTTCGAGCATGCATATCCATATTTGAACTATGTTAGGAACAATTAGAAATATCTTTCTTATAGAATTTCAAGCTATTTGGATTGAACTAGTGGAATTTCCCAAACTTGGATAACAAATTTTTTTTTCAATGTGGTGCGTTAATAAATTTTCTTTACTTATATTTGTTATTGTTTTTAACTTTTTCAATATGTAAACTCTAAAATTTTCATTTCCTATTTGTCTTATCTTTTTGCTTATGAAATAAATGGAAAGTGAAAACTCTAGTTTTGATTTAATAAAAACGAATACATCTAAAGTGGAAATGCAAAAATGTAGAGAGAGAAAACTCCATAAAGTCTTTGTAACTTTTAGTGATTGTAAAAACTTTAAGTTTTTATATATTAGGTTTTGCAATCATTGGGAAAAGGGGGAGGCAAGGTATTTTTAACAGAGTATTAACTCCAAATCCTTAAGTCATTTCTTACAAAAAACTAGCCCGTTATTCAAGATTGACCGATAAAGCTCTCTACAATCATCTATGATTGTTAGATCAACTTCTTGTAAATGGGCAAAATAATGGCTTATTTGAATCGGGTACATATTCCACCGCACATTCACTTGAAAATTTAATGAGAATTTGTTTTTCCCATTAAATGGTTTGGATCCATAGGTCATTTACATCTTTAACATGTTTCGAGTATGCATATACATATTTAAAACGTTTTACAATCAATTAGAAATCTTTTTCTTATAAAATTCCGAGCTATTGGGGTTGAACTAGTGGAATTTCCCAAACTTGGATAACAAAACTTTTGTGTTCATTTGTGGTGAGTGAATAAATTTTCCTTACTTACATTTGTTATTGTTTTAAATTTTTATTTTAAATAAATTCTAAAATTTTCATTTTGTTGTGATTTAAACGCCTTATCTTTTTGTTTACGAGAGAAATGGAAAGTGAGAACTCAAGTTTTGATTTAAGAGAAAAGTATACATCTTAAATTGAAATGCACAACTGTTGAGAGAGATTATTCCAAAAAGTCAATGTAACTTTTAGGAATTTTAAACTCTTTTAGTTTTTATATATTAGATTTTGCAATCATCTGGAAAAGGGGGAGGCATGGGAGTTTTACTGAGTGGTGACTCCCAATCCATAAGTCATTTCTTAAAAAAATATAGCCCCTTACGCATGATTGGTAAATAAATTAATTTACAATCATCTATGATTGTTAGGTCAGCCTTATGTAAATGGTTAAAAAATGGCTTGTTTGACTCGGGTAAATATCCCACCACACATTCACTTGAGAATTTAATGAACATTTTTGGTTCGCTTTAAAATTTTTGGATCCATAGGTCCTTAGCATCTTTAACATGTTTCAAGTATGCATATCCTTATTTAAAACATGTTAGGATCAATTAGAAATCTTTCTTATAAAATTCCAAGCTATTAGGGTTCATTTGTGGTGTGTGAATAAATTTTATTTTGTTACATTTGTTATTGTTTTTAATTTTTTCCATACATAAACTCTAAAATTTTAATTTTGTAGTGTTCTATTTGCCTTATCTTTTTGTTTACGAGATAAATGGAAAGTGAAAACTCAAGCCATTTTGCATTTCACTAGATCAACCCTAATAGCTCGGTATTTAATAAGAAAGAGATTTCTCTACACATGTTTTAATAAATGGATATGCATGCTTGAAACATCTTAAAGACTCAAATGACCTATGGATCCAAACCTTTTACAGAGAATAATATTAAATTCTCAAGTAAACGTGCGGTGGGATATTTACCCGAGTCAAACAAGCGGCTATCTTTTTGTAAGGAAAGACTTATAGATTGGGAGTCAACACTCAGTTAAAAATCTCCCCCCCCCCCCCCCCCCCCCCCCCCCCCCCATTTTCCCGATGATTGCAGAACTTGATATATAAAAACTAAAAAGAGTTTAAAATCCCTAAAAATTATAGACACCTTTTGGAATTATCTCTCTCTACATTTGTGCATTGTGCATTTCCATTTTAGATGTATACTTTTTTCTTAAATTAAAACTTGAGTTTCCACTTTCCCTTCATCTCGTAAAAAAAGGAGATAAAAGGCAAATAGATCAAAACAAAATGAAAATTTTAGAGTTTATGTATGGAAAGAATTTCAAGAAATAAACAAATATAAGTAAAGAAAATTTATTCACACACTACAAATGAACACAAAATTTTTGTTATCCAAGTTTGTGAAATTCCACTAGTTCAACCTAATAGCTCGGAATTTTATAAGAAAGTGATTTTTCTACACATGTTTTAAAAAATGGATATGAATTCTTGACACATGTAAAAGATACAAATGACCTATGAATCCAAACCTTTAAATGATAATAACATTAAATTCTCAAGTGAACGTGGGGTGGGAAATTTACCCGAGTCAAACATGCCATTATTTTGCCTATTTACAAAAAGCTGACCTAAAGAGCATAGATGATTGTAAAGTGATTTATCATGCATAACGGGATATGTTTTTGTAAGGAATTACTTATGGATTATTAGTCAACACTCAGTTAAAAATCCTGTCTCCTCCTTTTCCCAACGATTGTAGAATCTGATATATAAAAACTAAAAAGAGTTTACATTCCCTAAAAATTACAGATACTTTTTTGAATTATCTCTCTCTACATTTGTTAATTTTGCTTTTCCATTTTAGAAGTATAATTTTTTATTAAATCAAAACTAGATCTTTCACTTTCCCTTCACCTCATAAACAAAAAAAAGAGATAAAAGGGAAATAGATCACAACAAAATGAAAATTTTAGAGTTTATGCATGGAAAGAATTTAAAGCAATAAACATATTTAAGTAAAAAAAAATTATTTACACACCACAAATGAACCCAAAAGTTTTGTTATCCAAGTTTGGGAAATTCCACTAGATGAACCCTATTAGCTCGATATTTTATAAAAAAGAGATTTTTCTACACAAGTTTTAATAAATGGATATGCATGCTTGAAACATGTTAAAGATGCATTTGACCTATGGATCCAAACCTTTTAAAGAGAATAACATTAAATTCTCAAGTGGACGTGTGGTGGGATATTTACCCGAGTCCAACAAGCCATTATTTTACCCATTTACAATAAGCTGACCTAACGATCATAGATTATTTTAAAGTGAATTAAGATGCATAACGGGCTATATTTTTGTAAGGAATGACTTATGGATTGGGAGTCAACTCTCAGTAAAAAATCTCCCGCCTCACCCTTTTCACGATGATTGTCAAACCTGATATATAAAAACTAAATAGAGTTTACAACCCCTAAAAATTACTGACACTTTTGGGAGTTATCTCTCTCTACATTTGTGCATTGTGCATTTCCATTTTAGATTTATACTTTTTTCTTAAATCAAAAATTGAGTTTTCACTTAAAAAAAGACTTAAAAAGCAAATAGATCGCAACAAAATGAAAATTTTAGAGTTTATGTATAGAATTTAAAGCAATAAAAAAAAGTAAGTAAAGAAAATTAATTCACACACCACAAATGAACACAATACTTTTTCTATCCAAGTTTGGGAAATTCCACAAGATCAATGCTAATAGCTCGGAATTTTATTAGAAAGAGATTTTGAAACATATAAAATTTACAAATGACCTACGGATCAAAACCTTTTAAAGAGAATAACATTAAATTCTCAAGTGAACTTGCGGTGGGATATTTACCCGAGTCAAACAAGCCAATATTTTTCCCGTTTAAAAAAAGCTGACCTAACAATCATAGATGATTTTAAAGTGGTTTATCATGTGTAATGGGTAATCTTTTTTTAAGGAAAGAATTATGGATTGGGAGTCAACATTCAGTTAAAAATCCCCCGCCTCCCCCTTTTCCCGACGGTTGCAAAACCTGATATATAAAACCTAAAAGGTGTTTACAATCCCTAAAAATTAAAAATAAGTTTTTTGAATTATCTCTCTCTACATTTGTGAATTGTCCATTTCCATTTTAGATGTATACTTTTTTCTTAAATCAAAACTTGAGCTTGCACTTTCCCTTGACCTCGTAAGCAAAAAAAAGAGATAAAAGGCAAATAGCTCACAACAAAATGAAAATTTTAGAGTTTATGTATGGAAAGAATTTAAAGAAATAAAAATATTTAAGTAAAGAAAATTTATTCACACACCACAAATGAACCCAAAGTTTTGTTATGCAAGTTTGGGAAATTCCACTAGATCAACCCGAATTGCTCTGTATTTTATAAGAAAGAGATTTTTCTACACATGTTTTAATAAATGGATATGCATGCTTGAAACATGTTAAAGATTCAAATGACCTATGGATCCAAACCTTTTAAAGAGAATAACATGAAATTCTCAAGTGAACGTGCGATGGGATATTAACCCGAGTCAAACAAGCCATTATTTTACAAATTTACACAAAGTTGACCTAACTATCATAGATGATTTTAAAGTGATTTAACATGCTTAACGGGCTATATTTTTTAAAGGAATGACTTATGGATTGGGAGTCAACTCTCAGTTAAAATTTCCCCGCCTCACCCTTTTCCCGACGATTGTCGAACCGTATATATAAAAACTAAAAAGAGTCTACAATCCCTAAAAATTATTGACACTTATTGGAATTATCTCTCTCTACATTTGTGCATTGTGCATTTCCATTTTAGATGTATACTTTTTTCTTTAATCAAAACTTGAGTTTTCACTTTCCCTTCAACTCAGTAACAAAAAAATAGAAATAAAAGGCAAATAGATCTCAACAAAATGAAAATTTTACAATTTATGTAAGGAAAGAATTTAAAACAATAAAAAAATTTAAGTAAATAAAATTTATTCACACACCACAAATGAACACAATAGTTTTGTTATCCAAGTTTGGGAAATTCCACTAGTTGAACCGTACATATGTTTTAAAAAAGTGATATGCATGCTTGAAACATGTTAAAGATGCAAATGACCTATGGATCCAAACCTTTTAAAGAGAATAATATTAAATTCTCAAGTGAACGTACGGTGGGATATTTACCTGAGCCAAACAAGCCATTATTTTGCCCATTGAATAAAAGCTGACCAAACGATCATAGATGATTGTAATGTGATTTATCATGTGTAAAGGGCTATATTTTTTAAAGGAATGACTTATGGATTGGGAGTCAACACTGAGTTAAAAATCCCCCATCTCCCTCTTTTCCCGATGATTGGCGAACCGGATATATAAAGCTAAAAAGAGTTTAAAATCACTAAGAATGACTGTCACTTTTTGGAATTATCTCTCTCTACATTTGCACATTGTGCATTTCCATTTTAGATGAATAATTTTTTTTTAATCAAAACTTGAGTTTTCACTTTCCCTACTTCTTGTAAACAAAAAAAAGTGATAAAATTCAAATTGATCACAAAAAAATGAAAATTTTAGATTTTATGTATGGAAAGAATTTAAAGCAATAAACTAAAGTAAGTAAAGAAAATTTATTCACACACCACAATTGAACACAAAAGCTTTGTTATCCAAGTTTGGGAAATTCCACTTGATCAACCCTAATAGCTCGGTATTTTATAAAAAAGAGATTTCTCTACACATATTTTAATAAATGGATATGCATGCTTGAAACATCTAAAAGATTCAAATGACATTTGCATCCAAACCTTTTAAAGAGAATAACATTAAATTCTCAAGTGAACGTTCGGTGGGATATTTACCGGAGTCAAACAAGCCATTATTTTTCCCATTTACAAAAAAACTGACCTAACAATCATAGATGATTTTAAAATGATTTATCTTTCATAATGAGCTATACTTTTGTAAGGAAAGACTTATGGATAGGGAGTCAACACTCAATTAAAAATCCCCCGCATCCCCCTTTTCCCGATGATGGCAGAACCTGATATAAGAAAACTAAAAAGAGTTTGCAATCCCTAAAAACTACAGACACTTTTTGGAATTATCTCTGTCTACATTTGTGCATTGTGCATTTTCATTTTAGATCTTTACTTTTTTCTTAAATCAAAACTTGAGTTTCCACTTTCCCTTCATATCGTAAACAAAAAAAGTGATAAAAGGCAAATAGATCACAACAAAATGAAAATTTTAGAGTTTATGAATGGAAAGAATGTAAAGAAATAAACAAATATAAGTAAAGAAAATTTATTCACCCACCACAAATGAACACAAAATTTTTGTTATCCAAGTTTGGGTAATTCCACTAGTTCAACCATAATAGCTCAGAATTTTATAAGAAAGAGATTTTTCTACACATTGTTTAAAAAATGGAGATGCATGCTTGAAACGAGTTAAAGATATAAATGACCTATGGATCCAAACCTTTTAAAGAGAATAACATTAATTCTCAAGTGAACGTGCGGTGGGATATTTACCCGAGTCAAACAAGCTATTATTATGCCCATTTCCAAAAGGCTGACCTAACGATCATAGATGATTGTAAAGTGATTTATCTTGCATAACGGGCTATATTTTTGTAAGGAATGACTTATGTATTTGGAGTCAACACTCAGTTAAAAATCCCCCGCCTCCCCCTTTTCCCGACGATTGCAAAACCTAATATAAAAAACTAAAAAGTCTTTCCAATCCCTAAAAATTGCAGATACTTTTTGAATTATCTCTCTCTACATTTGTGAATTGTGCATTTCCATTTTAGATGTATACATTTTTCTTAAATCAAAACTTGAGTTTTCACTTTCCGTTCACCTCGTAAAAAAAAAAAACAGATAAAAGGCAAATAGATCACAACAAAAAGAAAAATTTAGAGCTTATGTATGGAAAAATTTTTAAGCAATAAAAATATTTAAATAAAAAAATTTATTCATGCACCACAAATGAACCCAAATGTTTTGTTATCCAAGTTCGGGAAATTCCACTAGATCAACCCTAATCGCTCGGTATTTTATAAGAAAGAGATTTTTCTACACATGTTTTAATAAATGGATATGCATGCTTGAAAGATGTTAAAGATGCAAATGACCTATGGATCCAAACCTTATAAAGAGAATAACATTAAATTCTCAAGTGAACGTGTGGTGGGATATTTACTAGAGTCAAACAAGCCATTATTTTACCCATTTACAAAAAGTTGACCTAACGATCATAGATGATTTTAAAGTGATTTAACATGCGTAACGTGCTGTATTTTTGTAAGGAATGACTTATGGATTGGGAGTCAACTCTCAGTTAAAAATCCCCCGCCTCACCCTTTTCCCAACGATTACCGAACCTGATATATACAAATTAAAAAGAGTTTACAATCCCTAAAAATTGTAAACTATTTCTGGAATTATCTCTCTCTTCAGTTGTGAATTATGCGTTTCCATTTTAGATGTATACTTTTTTTCTTAATTTAAAACTTGACTTTTCACTTTCCCTTCATCTCGTAAAAACGTAAAGAGATCACAACAAAATGAAAATTTTATAGTTTATGTATGGAAGAAATTTAAAGCAGTGAACAAAAGTAAGTAAAGACAATTTATTCACACACCAAAAATGAACATAAAAGTTTTGTTATCCAAGTTTGGGAAATTCCACTAGATCAACCATAATAGCTTGGTATTTTATGAGAAAGAGATTTTTCTACACATGTTTAATAAATGGGTATGCATGTTTGAAACATGTTAAAGATGCAAATGACCAATGGATCCAAACCTTTTAAAGAGAATAACATTAAATTCTCAAGTGAACGTGCGAGGGGATACTTACCTGAGTCAAACAAGCCATTATTTTTCCCATTTACAAAAAACTGACCTAACGATCATAGATGATTGTAAAGTGATATATCATGCGTAACACTCGGTTAAAAATCATCTGCCTCCTCCTTTTCCCGACCATTGCAAAACCTAATATATAAAAACTAAAAAGTGTTTACATCCCTAAATATTACGGATACTTTTTTGAATTATCTCTCTGTACATTTGTGAATTGTGCATTTCCATTTTAGATGTATAATTTTTTCTTAAATCAAAACATATGTTTTCACTTTCCTACTTCTTGTAAACAAAAAAAAGAGAAAATGCAAATAGATCACAACAAAATGAAAATTTTAGAGTTTATGTATGGAAATAATTTAATGCAATAAACAAAAGTAAGTAAAACAATTTATTCACACACCACAAATGAACACAAAAGTTTGGTTATCCAAGTTTGTGAAATTCCACTAGATTAACCCTAATAGCTCGGTATTTTATAAGAAAGAGATTTCTCTACACATATTTTAATAAATTTTATTCACACACCACAAATGAACACAAAAGTTTTGTTATCCAAGTTTTGGTAATTCCACTAGTTCAACCCTAATAGCTCAAAATTTTATTAGAAAGAGATTTTTCTACATATGTTTTAAAAAATGGATATGAATGCATGTAACATGTTAAAGATGCAAATGACCTATGGATCCAAACCATTTAAAGAGAATAACATTAAATTCTCAAGTGAACGTGTGGTGGGATATTTACGCGAGTCAAAGAAGCCATTATTTTGCCCATTTACAAAAAGCTGACCTAACAATCATAGATGATTCTAAAGTGATTTATCATGTGTAACAGGCTATTTTTTTTGTAAGGAATGACTTATGGATTGGGAGTAAACACACAGATAAAAAACCCCCGCCTCCCCCTTTTCCCGACGGTTGCAAAACCTCACATATACAAACTAAAAAGAGTTTACAATCCCTAAAAATTATAGAAAAGTTTTCAACTTATCTCTCTCTACATTTGTGCATTGTGAATTTCCATTTTAGATGTATACTTTTTTCTTAAATCAAAACATGAGTTTTCACTTTCTCTTCATCTCGTAAACAAAAAAAAAAGATAAAAGGCAAATAAATCACAACAAAATGAAAATTTTAGAGTTTTTGTGTGGAAAGAATTTAAAGCAATCACCAAATGTAAGTAAAGAAAATTTATGCACACACCACAAATAAACACAAAAGTTTTGTTATCCAAGTTTGGGAAATTCCACTAGTTCAACCCTAATAGTTCTGAGTTTTATTAGAAAGAGATTTTTCTACACATGTTTTAAAAATTGGATATACAAGCTTGAAATATGTTAAAGATTCAAATGACCTTGGATCCAAACCTTTTAAAGAGAATAACATTACATTTTCAAGTGAACGTGCGATTGGATATTTAACCGAGTCAAACAAGCCATTATTTTGTCCATTCAAAAAAAGCTGACCTAATGATTATAGAAGATTGTGAAGTGATTTATCATGCGTAACGAGCTATATTTTTGTAAGGAATGACTTATGGATTGGGTGTCAACACCCATAAAAAATCCCCCGCCTCTCCCTTTTCCCGACGATTGCAGAACCTGATAAATAAAAACTAAAAAGAGTTTAAAATCCCTAAAAATTACAGACACTTTTTGGAATTATCTCTCTCTACATTTGTGCATTGTGGATTTCAATTTTAGATGTATACTTTTTCATAAATCAAAACCTAAGTTTCCATTTTCCCTTCATCTCGTAAAAAAAAAGAGATAAAAGGCAAATAGATCAGTAAAAAATGAAAATTTTAAAGTTTATGTATTGAAAGAATTTAAAGCAACTAACAAATGTAAGTAAAGAAAATTTATTCATACACCACAAATGAACACAAAATTGTTGTTATCCAATTTTGGGAAATTCTACTAGTTCAACCCTAATAGCTCGGAATTTTATAAGAAAGAGTTTTTTCTACACATGTTTTAAAAAGTAGATATACATACTTGATACTTGTTAAAGATGAAATTAACCTATGGATCCAAACGTTTTAAAGAGAATAATATTAAATTCTCAAGTGAACGTGTGGTGGGATATTTACCCGAGTGAAACAAGCCATTATTTGGCCCATTTACAAAAAGCTGACCAAACGATCATAGATGATTGTAAAGTAATTTATCATGCCTAATGGGTTATTTTTTTGGTAAGGAATGACTTATGGATTGGCAGTCAACACTCAGTTAAAAATCCCCCACCTCCCCCTTTTCCAGACGATTGTAGAACCTGATATATAAAAACTAAAAAGAATTTACAATCCCTAAAAATTACAGACAGTTTTATGAATTATCTCTCTCTACATTTGTGCATTATGAATTTATATTTTTTATGTATACTTTTTTCTTAAATCAAAATTTGAGTTTTCACTTTCCCTTCATCTCGCAAACAAAAAACATAGATAAAAGGCAAATAGATCACAACAAAATGAAACTTTTAGAGTTCATATATGGAAGAATTTAAAGTAATAAATAAACATAATTAAATAAAATTTATTCGCGCACCACAAATGATCACAAAAGTTTTGTTATCCAAGTTTGGAAAATTCCACTAGTTCAACCCTAATAGCTCGGAATTTTATAAGAAAGATATTTTTTTACACATGTTTTAAAAAATGGATATGCATGCTTGAAACATGTTAAAGATTCAAATGACCTATGGATCCAAACCTTTTAAAGATAATAACATTAAATATCAAGTGAACGTGCGGTGGGATATTTACCCGAGTCAAACAAGCCATTATTTTGCCCATGTACAAAAAACTGACCTACCAATCATAGATAATTGTAAAGTGATTTATCATGCGTTAAAGGCTATATTTTTGTAAGGAATGACTTATGGATTGGGAGTCAACACTTAGTTAAAAATCCCCCGCCTCCCCCTTTTCCCGATGATTGTAGAACCTAATATATAAAAACTAAAAAGAGTTCACAATCCCTAAAAATTACAGACACTTTTTTGAGCATTGTGCATTTCCATTTTAGATGTATACTTTTTTTTTAAATCAAACTTGAGTTTGCACTTTCCCTTCATCTCGCAAACAAAAAAAAAACAGATAAAGACAAATAGATCACAACAAAATTAAAATTTTAGAGTTTATGTATGGAAATAATTTAAAGCAATAAACAAATAAAAGTAAAGAAAATTTACTCACACACCACAAATGAACACAAAACTTAAGTTATCCAAGTTTGGGTAATTCCACTAGTTCAACCCTAATCGCTCGGAATTTTATAGGAAAGAGATTTTTCTACACATGTTTTAAAAAATGGATTTGAAAGCTTGAAATATGTTAAAGATGCAAATGATTTATGGATCCAAACCTTTTAAAGAGAATATCAAAAAAATTTCAAGTGAACGTGCAGAGGGATATTTACCTGAGTCAAACAAGCCATTATTTTTCCCGTTTACAAAAAGTTGACCTACAATCATAAATGATTGTAAAGTGATTTATCATGTGTAATGGGATATATTTTCGTAAGGACAGACTTATGGATTGGGAGTCAACACTAAGTTAAAAATCCTCCCCCTCCCCCTTTTCCCGACGATTGTAGAACCTTATATATAAAAACTAAAAAGAGTTTACAATCCCTAAAATTTATGAACATGGTTTTGAATTATCTCTCTCTAAATTTGTGCATTGTGAATTTCCAATTTAGATGTATACTTTTATCTTAAATAAAAACTTGATTTTTCACTTTCCCTTCATCATGCAAACAAAAATAAGAGATACGAGGCAAATAGATCTCAACAAAATGAAAATTTTAGAGTTTATGTATGGAAAGAATTCGAAGCAATAAACAAATGTAAGTATAGAAAATTTATTCACACACCACAAATGAATACAAAAGTTTTGTTATCCAAGTTTTGGAAATTCCACAAGTTCAACCCAAATAGCTCGGAATTTTAAAAGAAAGAGATTTTTCTACACATATTTTAAAAAATGGATATGCATGCCTGAAAAATGTTAAAAATTCAAATGGCCTATGGATCCAAACCTTTTAAAGAGAATAACATTAAATTCTCAAGTGAACGTAAGGTGGGATATTTACCTAAGACAAACAAGCTATTATTTTTCCCATTTACAAAAAGATGACCTAACAATCATAGATGATTGTAAAGGTATTTATCAAGTGTAACGGGTTTTATTTTATTAAGGAATGACTTATGGATTGGGGGTCAATACTCAGTTAAAAATCCCTTGCCTCCCCCGTTAGCCGACGATTTCAGAACTTGATATATAAAAACTAAAAAGAGTTTACAATCCCTTAAAATTATAGACACTTTTTGGAATTATCTCTCTCTACATTTGTGCAATTTGTGCATTGCCATTTTAGATGTAGACTTTTATCTTAAATCAAAACTTGAGTTTTCACTTTCCCTTCATCTCCCCCAAAAAAAAGAGAGATAAAACGCAAATAGATAACAACAAAATGAAAAGTTTAAAGTTTATGTATGGAAATAATTTAAAGCAATAAACAAATGTAAGTAAAGAAAATTTATTCACACACCACAAATGAACACAAAAGTTTTGTTATCCAAGTTTGGGTAATTCCACTAGTTCAACCCTAATAGCTCGGAATTTTATAAGAAAGATATTTTTCTACATATGTTTTAAAAAATGGATATGCATGCTTGAAACATGTTAAAGATTCAAATGACCTATGGATCCAAACCTTTTAAAGTGAATAACATTAAATTCATAAGAGAACGTGCATGGGATATTTACCCGAGTCAAACATGGATTTATTTTGCCCATTTACAAAAGGCTGACCTAACAATCATAGATGATTGTAAAGTGATATATCATGCGTAACGAGCTATATTTTTTTAAGGAATGACTTATGGATTGGGAGTCAACACTCTGTTAAAAATCCTCCGCCACCACCTTTTCCCGACAATTGCAGAACTTGACATATAAAAACTAAAAAGACTTTACGATCCCTAAAAATTACAAACACTTTTTGGAATTATCTCTCTTTATATTTGTGCGTTGTGAATTTCCATTTTAGATGTATACATTTTTCTTGCAACAAAACTTGAGTTTTCAATTTTCCTACATCTCGCAAACAAAAAAAAAAAAAGATAAAACGCAAATAGATCACAACAAAATGAAAATTTTAGATTTTATGTATAGAAGAATTTAAAGCAATAAACAAATTTAAGTTTTGAAATTTCATTCACACACCACAAATGAACACAAAAGTTTTGTTATCTAAGTTTGGGAAATTCCACTAGTTCAACCCTAGTAGCTCAGAATTTTATTAGAAATAGATTTTTCTACACATGTTTTAAAAAATGGATATGAATGCTTGAAATATGTTAAAGATGCAAATGACATATGTATCCAAACCTTTTAAAGGGAATAACATTAAATTCTCAAGTGAACGAGCGGTGGGATATTTACTCGAGTCAAACAAGCCATTATTTTGCCCATTTAGAAAAAGCTGACCTCACGATCATAGATGATTGCAAAGTGATTTATCATTCGTAACGGGCTATATTTTTGTAAGGAATGACTTATGGATTGGGAGTCAAAACTTATTTAAAAAGCCCTTCCTCTCCCTTTTCCCCACGATTGCAGAGCCTTATATATAAAAACTAAAAGAGTTTAAAATCCCAAAAAATTACAAACACTTTTTGGAATTATCTCTTTCTACATTTGTGCATTGTGCATTACCATTTTAGATGTATACTTTTTTCCTAAACCAAAACTTGAGTATTTGCTTTCCCTTCATCTCGCAAACAAAAAAAAGAGATAAAAGGGAAATAGATCACAACAAAATGAAAGTTTTAGAGTTTATGTATGGAAAGAATTTAAAGCAATAAACAAATGGAAGTTTAGAAAATTTATTTTCACACCACAAATGAACACAAAAGTTATGTTATCCAAGTTTGGGTAATTCCACAAGTTCAACCCGAATAGCTCGGAATTTTATAAGAAAGAGATTTTTCTACACATGTTTTAAAAAATGGATATGCATGCTTGAAACATGTTAAAGATGGAAATGACTTATGGATCCAAACCTTTTAAAGGGAATAACTTTAAATTCTCAAGTGAACGTGCTGTGGAATATTTACCCGATTCAAACAAGCAATTATTTTGCCCATTTACAAAAAGCTGACCTCACGATCATCGATGATTGTAAAGTGATTTATCATGCATAATGGGCTATTTTTTTGAGGAATGACTTATGGATTGGGAGTCGACACTTATTTAAAAACCCCCGCCACCCTCGTTTTTTGACGATTGCAGAACCTGATATATAAATCCTAAAAAGAGTTTAAAATCACTAAAAATTACTGACATATTTTTGAATTATCACGCTCTAAATTTGTGCGTTGTGAATTTCCATTTTAGATGTACTCTTTTTTCATAAATCAAAACTTGAGTTTTCACTTTCCCTTCATCTCGCAAACAAAAAAAAGAGATAAAAGGCAAATAGATCACCACAAAATGAAAACTTTGGAATTTATGTATGGATAGAATTTAAAGCAATAAGAAAATTTAAGTAAAGAAAATTTATTCACACACCACAAATGAATAGGAAAGTTATGTTATCTATGTTTGGGAAATTCCACTAGTTCAACCCTCATAGCTCAGAATTTTAAAAGAAAGAGATTTTTCTACACATGTTTTGAAAATTGGATATGCAAGCTAGAAACATGTTAAAGATGCAAATGACCTATGGATCCAACCCTTTTAAAGATAATAACATTAAATTCTCAAGTGAATGGCGGTGGAATATTTACCCCAGTCAAACAAGCCATTATTTTGCCCATTTACAAAAAGCCGACCTAACGATCATTGATGATTGTAAAGTGATTTATCATGCGTAACAGGCTATATTTTTTTAAGGAATGACTTATGGATTGGAAGTCTACACTCAGTTAAAAATCCCCCGCGTCCCCCTTTTCTCGACGATTGCAGATCATGATATATAAAAACTAAAAAAAGTTTACAACCCCTAAAAATTACAGACACTTTTTGGAATTATCGCTCTCTACATTTGGGCGTTGTGAATTTCCATTTTAGATGTATACATTTTTCTTAGATCAAAACTTGAGTTTTCAATTTTCCAACATCTATCAAAAATAAATAAATAAATAAAAGGATAAAACGCAAATAGATCTAAAAAAACGAAAATTTTAGATTTTATGTATGGATGACTGTAAAGCAATAAATAAATGTACGTATTGAAAATTTATTCACCCACCACAAATGAACACAAAAGTTTTTTTATCCAAATCTTAGAAATTCCACTAGTTCAACCCTAATATCTCGAAGTTTTATAAGAAAGAGATTTTTCTACACATGTTTTAAAAAATGGATATGCTTGCTTGAAACATGTTAAAGATGCAAATGACTTAAGGATCCAAACCTTTTAAAGGGAATAACAGTAAATTCCCAAGTGAACGTGTGGTGGGATATTTACCCGAGTCAAACAAGCCATTATTTTGCCCATTTACAAAAAACGGACCTCACGATCATAGATGATTTTAAAGTGATTTATCATGCGTAAAGGGCCATATTTTTTTTAAGGAATTTCTTATAGGTTGGGCGTCAACCATTAGTTAAAAACCCCCGCCTCCCCCTTTTTCCCACGATTGCAGAACCTGATATATAAAAACATAAAGGAGTTTACAATCTAAAAAAATTACAAACACTTTTTGGAATTCTCTCTTTCTACATTTGTGCATTGTGCATTTCCATTTTAGATGTATACTTTTTTCTTAAATCAAATCTTGAGTATTTGCTTTCCCTTTATCTCGCAAACAAAAAAAAGAGATAAAAGGCAAATAGATCACAACAAAATGAAAATTTTAGAGTTTATGTATGGAAAGTATAGAAAATTTATTTTCACACCACAAATGAACACAAAAGTCTTGTTATCCAAGTTTAGGTAATTCCACTAGTTCAATCCTAATAGCTCGGAATTTTATAAGAACGACATTTTTCTACATTTGTTTTAAAAAATGGCTATGCATTTGAAAAAAGTTAAAGATGCAAATGATCTATGGATCCAAACCTTTTAAAGTGAATAACATTAAATTCACATGTGAAAGTGCGGGGGGATATTTACCTGAGTCAAACAAAAATTTATTTTGCCAATTTACAAAAAGCTAACCTAACAATCATAGATGATTGTAAAGTGATTGATCATGCGTAATGGGCTATATTTGTGTAAGGAATGACTTATGGATTGGGAATCAACACTCAGTTAAATATGCCCCGCCTACCCCTTTTCCCGACGATTGCAGAACATAATATATAAAACCTAAAAAGAGTTTACAATCCCTAAAAATTACAGACACTTTTTGGATTTATCTCTCTCTACATTTGTACGTTGTGAATTTCTATTTTAGATGTATACATTTTTCTTACATCAAAACTTGAGTTTTCAATTTTCCTGCATCTCGCAAAAAAAAAAAAAAGAAGATAAAACACAAATAGATCACAACAAAATGAAAATTTTAGAGTTTATGTATGGAAGAATTTAAAGAAATAAACAATTATAAGTATTCAAAATTTATTCACACACCACAAATGAACACAAAAGTTTTGTTATCCAAGTTTGGGAAATTCCATTAGTTCAACCCTAATAGCTCGGAATTTTATAAGAAAAATATTTTTCTACACATGTTTTAAAAAATGGATATGCAGGCTTAAAACATGTTAAAGATGCAAATGACTTAAGGATCCAAACCTTTTAAAGGTAATAACATTAAATTCTCAAGTGAACGTGCGGTGGGATATTTACCAGAGTAAAACAAGCTATCATTTTGCCCATTTACAAAAAGTTGACCTAACAATCATAGATGATTGTAAAGTGATTTATCGTGTGTAAGGGGTTATATTTTAGTAAGGAATGACTTAAGGATTGGGAGTCAACACTCAGTTAAAAATCCCCAGCCTCCCCCTTTTGCCGACGATTGCAGCAGATGATATATAAAAACTAAAAATAGTTTACAATCCCTAAATATTACAGACACTTTTTGGAATTATCTCTCTCTACATTTGTCCGTTGTGAATTTCCATTTTAGATGTATACATTTTTCTTACATCAAAACTTGAGTTTTCAATTTCCTACATCTCGCAAACAAAAAAACAAGAAGATAAAACGCAAATTGATCACAACAAAATGAAAATTTTAGTGTTTATGTAGGGAAAATTTTAAGCAATAAAAAAATATAAGTAAAGAAATTTATTCACACACCACAAATGAACACAAAAGTTTTGTTATCCGAGTTTGGGAAATTCCACTAGTTCAACTCTAATTGCTCGGAATTTTATAAGAAAGAGATTTTTATACACATGTTTAAAAAATTGATTTTCAGGCTTGAAACATGTTAAAGATGCAAATGACCTATGGATCCAAACCTTTTAAAGAGAATAAAATTAAATTATCAAGTGAACGTGCGGTGGGATATTTACGTTAATCAAACATCCCATTATTTTGCCCATTTAAAAAAAGCTGACCTAACGATCAAAGATGATTGTAAAGTGATTTCTCATGCATAACATGCTATATTTTTTTAATGAATGACATATGGATTGGGAGTCAAAACTCAGTTAAAAATCCCCCGCCTCCCCCTTTTCCCGGCGATTGCAGAACCTGATATATAAATACTAAAAAGAGTTTATAATCACTAAAAATTACTGACACATTTTTGAATTATCACTCTCTAAATTCTTGCATCGTGAATTTCCATTTTAGATGTATACTTTTTTCATAAATCAAAACTTGAGTTTTCACTTTCCCTTCATCTCGGAAACAAAAAAATGGAGTTAAAAGCCAAATAGATCACAACAAAATCAAAATTTTGGAATTTATGTAAGGAAAGAATTTAAAGCAATAAGCAAATGTAAGTAAATAAAATTTATTCACACACCACAGATGAACAGAAAATTTATGTTATCCATGTTTTGGAAATTCCACTTGTTCAACCCTCATAGCTCGGAATTTTCAAAGAAAGAGATTTTTCTACACATGTTTTAAAAAATGGAAATGCAAGCTAGAAACATGATAAAGATGAAAATCACCTATGGATCCAAACCTTTTATAGAGAATAACATTAAATTCTCAAGTGAACGTGCGAAGGGATATTTACCCGATTCAAACAAGCCATTATTTTGCCCATTTAAAAAAAGCTGACCTAATGATGATAGATGATTGTAAAGTGATTTATCTTACGCAACGGACTATATTTTTGAAAGGAATGACTTATGGATTGGGAGTCAAAACTCAGTTAAAAATCCCCCGCCTCCCCCTTTTCCCGACGATTATTGAACCTGATATATAAATACTTAAAAGAGTTTACAATCGTTAAACATTACAGACACATTTTGGAATTATTTCCCTCTAAATTTTTCCATCGTGAATTTCCAATTTAGATGTACACTTTTTTATTTAATCAAAACTTGAGTTTGCACTTTGCCTTCATCTTGCAAACAAAAAAAAAGAGATAAAAGGCAAATACATCACAACAAAATTAAAATTTTAGAGTTTATGTATGGAATGAATTTAAAGCAATAAAAAATGTAAGTAAAGTAAATTTATTCACACACCAAAAATGTACACAAAAGTTATGTTATCCAAGTTTAGGTAATTCCACTAGTTAGACCCTAATAGCACAGAATTTTATAAGAAAGAGATTTATCTACATATGTTTTAAAAAATGAATATGCATGCTTCAAACATGTTAAAGATTCAAATGACCTATGGATCCAAATCTTTTAAAGATAATAATATAAATTCTCAAGTGAACGAGTGGTGGGATATTTACCCGAGTCAAACAAGCCATTATTTTTCTCATTTACAAAATGCTGACCTAACGATCATAGATGATTGTAAAGTGATTTATCATGCGTAATGGGCTATATTTTTGTAAGGAATGACTTGTAGATTGGGAGTCAACACTCAGTTAAAAATCCCTAGCCTCCCTCTTTTCCCGACGATTACAAAACCTGATATTAAAAACTAAAAATAGTTGCAATCCCTAAACCTTTAAAAAAATATTTGGAATTATCTCTCTCAACATTTGTGCATTGTGCATTTCCATTTTATATGTATACTTTTTTCTTAAATCAAAACTTGAGTTTTCACTTTCCGTTCATCTCGGCAAAAGAAAAAAGAGATAAAAGGCAAATAGATCACAACCAAATGAAAATTTTAGAGTTTATGTATGGAAAGAATTTAAAGCTTTGAAAAAATGTAAGAAAAGGAAATTTATTCACACACCACAAATGAACTCAAAAGTTTTGTTATCCAGGTTTCGGTAATTCCACTAGTTCAACCCTAATAGCTCGGAATTTTTTAAGAAAGAGAGTTTTCTAGACATGTTTTAAAAAATAGATATGCATGCTTGAAACATGTTAAAGATGCAAATAACCTATGGATCCAAACCTTTAAAGAGAATAACATTAAATTCTTAAGTGAACGTGCGGTGAGATATTTACCCAAGTCAAACAACCCATTATTTTGCCCAATTACAATAACCTCACCTAATGATCATAAATGATTGTAAAGTGATTTAAAATGCGTAACGGGCAATATTTTTGTAAGAAATGACTTATGGATTGGGAGTTAACCCTCAATTAAAAATCCCCCACCTCCCCCTTTTTTGGACAATTGTAGAAACTGATATATAAAAACTAAAAAGAGTTTACAATCCTTAAAAATTACAGGAACTTTTTGTAATTATCACTCTCTACATTTGTGCATTGTGCATTTCCATTTTAGATGTATACTTTTTTCTTTTATAAAAACTTGAGTTTTCACTTTCCCTTCATCTCGTAAACAGAAAAAAGAGATAAAAGGGTAATAGATCACAACAAAATGAAAAAATTAGAGTTTATGTATGGAAATAATTTAAACTAATAAAAAAATGTAATTAAAAAAAAATTTATTTCCACACCTCAAATGAACACAAAAGTTTTGTTATCCAAGTTTGGAAAATTCCACTAGTTCAACCCTAATGGCTCAAAATTTTAAAGAAAGACATTTTTCTACACATGTTTAAAAAATGGATATGCATGCTTAAAACATGTTAAAGATGCAAATGAGCTATGGATCCAAACCTTTTAAAGAGAATAATATTAATTTCTCATGTGAATGTGCGGTGGGATATTTACCCGAGTCAAACAAGAAATTGTTTTGCCCATTTACAAAAAGCTGACCTAACAATCATAGATGATTGTAAAGTGATTTATCATTCGTAATGGTCTTTATTTTTTGTAAGGAATGACTCATGGATTGGGAGTCAACACTTAGTTACAAATCCCCAACCTCCCCCCTTTCCCGAGGATTGCAGAACCTGATATACAAAAACTAAAAAGAGTTTACAATCCCTAAAAATTACAAACACTTTCTGGAATTATCTCTCTCAACATTTTTGCATTGTGCATTTCCATTTTAAACGCATACTTTTTTCTTAAATCAAAACTTGAGTTTTCACTTTCCCTTCATCTCGTCAACAAAAAAGAGATAAAAGGCAAATAGATCACAACAAAACGAAAATTTTAGAGTTTATGTACGACAAGAATTTAAAGAAATAAAAAAATGTAAGTAAAGAAAATTTATTCACACCCCACAAAAGAACACAAAAGTATTGTTATCCAAGTTTGGGTAATTCCACTAGTTCAACCCTAATAGCTTGGAATTTTATAAGAAAGAGATTTATCTACATATGTTTTAAAAAATGGATATGCATGCTTGAAACATGTTAAAGATGCAAATGACCTATGGATCCAACGTTTTAAAGAGAATAACATTTAATTCTCAAGTGAACCTGCGGTGGGATATTTACCTGAGTCAAACAAGCCGTTATTTTGCCCATTTACAAAAAGCTGACCTAACAATCATAGATGATTGTAAAATGATTTGTCAAGCGTAACGAGCTATATTTTTGTATGGAATGACTTATGGATTGGGTGTCCACACTCACTTAAAAATCCCTCGCCTCCCTCTTTCGCTGTCGATTGCAGAACCAGATATATAAAAACTAAAAAGAGTTTACAATCCCTAAAAATTACAAAATATTTTTGGAATTATCTCTCTCTACATTTGGGCTTTGTGTATTTCCATTTTAGATGTATACTTTTTTTTTAAATCAAAACTTGAGTTTTCACTTTCCCTACATCTCGTAAAAAAAAAAAAAAAAAAAGAGATAAAAGGAAAATAGATCACAAAAAAATGAAAATTTTAGAGTTTATGTATGGAAAAAATTTAAAGCAATAAACAATTGTAAGTAAAAAAAAATTATTTACACACCACAAATGAACACAAAAGTTTTGTTATCCAAGTTTGGGAAATTTCACTAGTCAACCCTTTTAGCTCAGAATTTTAAAAGAAAGAGATTTTTCTACACATGTTTTAATAAATGGATAGGCAAGCTTGAAACAAGTTAAAGATGCAAATGACCTATGGATCCAAACCTTTTAAAGAGAATAACATTAAATTCTCAAGTGAATGTGTGGTGGGATATTTACCCGAGTAAAAAAAAAATTATTTTGCCCATTTACAAAAAGCTGACCTAACGATGATTAATGATTGTAAAGCAATTTATCATGTGTAACGGGCTATATTTTTGTAAGGATTGACTTATGGATTGGGAGTCAACTGTCAGTTAAAAATGCCCCACTTCCCCCTTTTCCAGACGATTGCAAATCCTGATATATAAAAATTAAAAAGAGTTTACAATCCCTTAAAATTACAGACACCTTTTGGAATTATCTCTCTCTACATTTGTGCATTGTGCATTTCCATTTTAGATATATTATTTTTTCTTAAATCAAAACTTGAATTTTCACTTTCCCTTCATCTCGTACAAAAAAAAAAGAGATAAAAGGCAAATTGTTCACAACAAAATTAAAATTTTAGATTTTATGTATTAAAATAATTTAAATAAATAAAAAAATGTAAGTAAAGAAATTTTATTCACACACCACAAATGAACACAAAAGTTTTGTTATCCAAGTTTGGAAAATTCCACTAGTTCAACCTTAATGGCTCAGAATTTGATAAGAAAGAGATTTTTCTACACATGTTTTAAAAAATGGGTATGCATGCTTGAAACATGTTAAATATGCAAATTATCTATGGATCCAAACCTTGTAAAGAGAATAATATTAAATTCTCATGTGAACGTGCGGTGGGATATTTACCCGAGTCAAACCAGAAATTGTTTTGCCCATTTAAAAAAAGCTGACCTAACGATAATAGATGATTGTAAAGTGATTTATCATGCCTAACAAGCTATATTTTTTTATGGAATGACTTATGGATTGGGAGTCCACACTCACTTAAAAATCCCCCGTCTCCCTCTTTCCCCAACGATTGCAGAACTTGATATATAAAAACTAAAAAGAGTTTACAATCCCTAAAAATAACAATTTTTTTTTAAATTATCTCTCTCTATATTTGCGCATTGTGTATTTCCATTTTAGATGTATACTTTTACTTAAATCAAAACTTGAGTTTTCACTTTCCCTTCATCTCGTAAACAAAAAAAAAAAAGAGATAAAAGGAAAATAGATCACTACAAAATGAAAGTTTTAGATTTTATGTATGGAAAGAATTTAAAGCAATAAACAATTGTAAGTAAAGAAAATTTATTCACACACCACAAATGAACACAAAAGTTTTGTTATCCAAGTTTGGGAAATTCCACTAGTTCAACCCTTTTAGCTCGGAATTTTAAAAGAAAGAGATTTTTCTATACATGTTTTAATAAATAGATATGAATGCTTGAAACAAGTTAAGGATGCAAATGACCTATGGATCCAAACCTTTTAAAGAGAATAACATTAAATTTTCAAGTGAAGGTACGGTGGGATATTTACCTGAGTCAAACAAGTTAACGATGATTGATGATTGTAAAGTGATTTATCATGTGCAATGGGCTATATTTTTGTAAGGATTGACATATGGATTGGGAGTCAACTGTCAGTTAAAAATCCCCCATCTCCCCCTTTTCCCGGCGATTGCAAACCTTGATATATAAAAACTAAAAAGAGTTTACAATCCCTTAATATTATAGACACCTTTTGGAATTATCTCTCTCTACATTTGTGCATAGTGCATTTCCATTTTAAATGTATAGGTTTTTCTTAAATCAAAAGTTGAATTTTCAGTTTCCCTACATCACGTAAAAAAAAAAAAGATAAAACATGCAAATAGTTCACAACAAAATGAAAATTTTATAATTTATGTATTAAAAGAATTTAAAGAAATAAAAAAATTTAAGTAAAGAAAATTTATTCACACACCACAAATGACCACAAAAGTTTTGTTATCCAAGTTTTGAAAATTCCACTAGTTCAACCCTAATGGCTCGGAATTTGATAAGAAAGAGATTTTTCTACACATGTTTTAAAAAATGCGTATGCATGCTTGTAACATGTAAAATATGCAAATAACCTATGGATCCAAACCTTTTAAAGAGAATAATTTTATATTCTTATGTGAAAGTGCTGTGGGATATTTACCCGAGTCAAACAAGAAATTATTTTGACCATTTACAAAAACAAGACCTAACAATCATAGATGACTGTAAAGTGATTTATCATGCGTAATAGTTTATATTTTTTTAAGGAATGACTTATGGATTGGGAGTCAACACTCTGTTAAAAATCCCCAGTCTCCCCCTTTTCCCAACGATTACAGAACCTGATATACAAAAACTAAAAAGAGTTTACAATCCCAAAAAATTAGAAACACTTTTTGGAATTGTCTCTCTAACCATTTGTGCATTGTGCATTTCCATTTTAAACATATACTTTTTTCTTAAATCAAAACTTGAGTATTCACTTTCCCTTCATCTCGTCAACAAAAAAAAGAGATAAAAGGCAAATAGATCACAACAAAACGAAAATTTTACAGTTTATGTACGAAAAGAATTTGAAGCAATAAAAAAATGTAAGTAAAGAAAATTTATTCACACCCCACAAATGAACACAAAAGTTTTGTTATCCAAGTTTGGGTAATTTCACTAGTTCAACCCTAATAGCTTGGAATTTAATAAGAAAGAGATTTATCTACACATGTTTTAAAAAATGGCTATGCATGTTTTAAACATGTTAAAGATGCAAATGACCTATGGATCTAAACCTTTTAAAGAGAAAAACATTAAATTCTCAAGTGAACGTGCGGTAGGATATTTACCTGAGTCAAACAAGCCATTATTTTGCCCATTTACAAAAAACTGACCTAACGATCATAGATGATTGTAAAGTGATTTATCATGCGTAATGGGCTATATTTTTGTAAGGAATGACTTATGGATTGGGAGTCCACACACAAGTAAAATCCCCCGCCTCCCTCTTTCCGCGACTATTGCAGAACCTGATATATAAAAAATAAAAAGAGTTTACAAGCTCTAAAAATTCAATTTTTTTTTTGGAATTATCTCTCTCAACATTTGTGCATTGTGTATTTCCATTTTAGATGTATAATTTTTTCTTAAATCAAAACTTGAGTTTTCACTTTCCCTTCATCTCGTAAACAAAACAAAAAGAGATAAAAGGAAAATAAATCATAACAAAATGAAATTTTTTGAGTTTTTGTATGGAAAAAATTTAAAGCAATAAACAAATGTAAGTAAAGAAAATTTATTCACATACCACAAATGAACACAAAATTTTTCTTATCTAAGTTTTGGAAATTCCACTAGTTCAACCCTTTTAGCCCAAAATTTTAAAAGAAAGAGATTTTTCTACACATGTTTTAAAAAAATGGATATGCATGCTTGAAACAAGTTAAAGATGCAAATGACCTATGGATCCAAACCTTTTAAAGAGAATAACATTAAATTCTCAAGTGAACGTGCAGTGGGATATTTACACAAGTCAAACAAGCCATTATTTTGCCCATTTACAAAAAGTTGACATAACGATCATAGATGATTGTAAAGTGATTTTTCTTGCATAATGGGCTATATTTTTGTAAGGAATGACTTATGAATTGGGAGTCAACATTCAGTTAAAATTCATCCGCCTCCCCCTTTTCCCGTTGATTGCAGAACCTGGTATATAAAAACTATAAAGAGTTGACAATCCCTAAAAATTACTAACTTTTTTTGGAATTATCTCTTTCTACTTTTGTGCATTGTGCATTTCCATTTTAGATGTATACTTTTTTCTTCAATAACAACTTGAGTTTTCACTTTCCTTTCATCTCGTAAACAAAAAAAAAAAGAGATAAAAGGCAAATAGATCACAAGAAAATGAAAATTTTAGAGTTTATGTAAGGAAAGAATTTAAAGCAATAAACAAATGTAAGTGAAGAAAATTTATTCACACACCACAAATGAACACAAAACTTTTGTTATCCAAGTTTGGGAAATTCCTCTAGTTCAACCCTTATAGCTCAGAATTTTATAAGTAAGAGCTTTTTCCACACATATTTTGAAAAAAGGATATGCATCCTTGAAACATGTTACAAATGCACATGACCTAGGGATCCAAACCTTTTAAAGAGAATAACATTAAATTCTCAAGTGAATGTGCGGTGGGATATTTAACCGAGTCAAAAAAACCATTATTTTTCTCAAGTATACATCATAGATCATTGTAAAGTGATTTATCATGTGTAACGGGCTATATTTTTGTAAGGAATGACTTATGGATTTGGTGTCAACACTCAAATAAAAATCCCCCACCTCCCCCTTTTCCCAACTATTGCAGAACCTGATATATAAAAACTAAAAAGAGTTTACAATGCCTAAAAATTATGAACACTTTGTGGAATTATCTCTCTATAAATTTTTGTAATGTGCATTTCCATTTTAGATGTATACTTTTTTCTTAAATCAAAACTTGAGTTTTCACTTTCCCTTCATCTCAGAAACAAAAAAAAGAGATAAAAATCAAATAGATCACAACAAAATGAAAATTTTAGAGTCTATGTACGGATCGATTTTAAAGCAATAAACAAATGTAAGTAAAGAAAATTTATTCACACACCCAAATGAACACAAAAGTTATGTCATCTAAGTTTGGGAAATTCCACTAGTTCAACCCTAATAGCTCAGAATTTTATAAGAAAGAGATTTTTCTACACATGTTTCAAAAAATGGATTTGCAAGCTTGAAATATGTTAAAGATGCAAATGACCTATGAATCCAAACCTTTTAAAGAGAATAACATTAACTTCTCAAGTGAAAGTGCGGTGGGATATTTACCCGAGTCAAACAAGCCATTATTTTACCCATTTACAAAAAGCTGAACTAACAATCATGGATGATTGTAAAGTGATTTATCATGTGTAAAGGGCTATATTTTTGTAAGGAATGACTTATAGATTGGGTGCAACACTCGGTTAGAAATCCCCCGCCTTCCCCTTTTCCCGACGATTGCAGAACTTGATGTATAAAAAACAAAAAAGAGTTTACAAACCCTAAAAATTACAAATTTTTTTTGGAAGTATCTCTCTCTACATTTGTGCATTGTGCATTTCCATTTTAGATGTAGACTTTTTTCTTAAATCAAAACTTGAGTTTTCACTTCCCTTCATCTCGTAATAAAAAAAAGAGATAAAAGGCAAATAGATCACAACAATATGAAAATTTTAGAGTTGACATATGGAAAGATTTTATAGCAATAAAAAAATGTAAGAAAAGAATATTTATTCAGACAACACAAATGAACACAAAAGTTTTGTTATCCAAATTTGGGTAATTCCACTTGCTCAACCCTAATAGCTCGGAATTTTATAAGAAATAGATTTTTCTACACATGTTTTAAAAAATGGATATGCATGCCAGAAACATGTTAAAGATTCAATTGACCTATGGAATCAAGCCATTTAAAGAAAATAACATTAAATTCTCAAGTGAACGTGCGGTGGGATATTTACCGAAGTCAAATAAACCATTATTTTGCCCATTTACAAAAAGCTGACCTAACGATCATAGATGATTGTAACGGGCTATAGTTTTGTAAGGAATGACTTACGAATAGGGAGTCAACACTCAGTTAAAAATTCTCTGCCTCCCCCTTTTCCTGACGATTGTAGATCCTGATATATAAAAACTGAAAAGAGTTTAGAATCCCTAAAAATTACTGACACTTTTTCAAATTATCTCTCTCTACATTTGTGCGTTGTGCATTTCCATTTTAGATGTATACTTTTTTCTTAAATACAAACTTGAGTTTTAACTTTTCCTTCATCTCGTAAACAAAAAAAAAAAAAGAGATAAAGGCAAATAGACCACAAGAAAATGTAAAATTTTAGACGTTATGTATGCAAAGAATTTAAAGCAATAAAAAAATTTAAGTAAAGAAAATTTATTAAAATACCACAAATGAACACAAAACTTTTTGGTATCCAAGTTTGGGAAATTCCACTAGTTCAACCCTAATAGCTCGGAATTTTATAAGAAAGAGATTTTTCTACACATGTTTAAAAAAATGGATGTGCATGCTTGAACCATGTTAAAGATGTAAACCACCTATGGATCCAAACCTTTTAAAGAGAATAACATTAAATTCTCAAGTGAACGTGCAGTGGGATATTTACCCGAGTCAAACATGCCATTACTTTGCCCATTTACAAAAAGTTGACCTAACGATCATAGATCATTGCAATGTGATTTATCATGTGTAATAGGCTATATTTTTTTAAGGAATGACTTATGGATTGGGAGTGAATAGTCAAATAAAAATCCCATGCCTCCCCCTTTTCCCCACGATTGAACAACCTGATATATAAAAACTAAAAAGAGTTTACAATCCCTAAAAATTATCTCTCTCTAAATTTGTGCATTGTGCATTTCTGTTCTAGATGAATACTTTTTTCTTAAATAAAAACTTGAGTTTTCACTTTACCTTCATCTCGGAAAACTAAAAGAAGATATAAAAGGCAAATAGATCACATCAAAATGAAAATTTTATTGTTCATGTATGGAAATAATATAAAAAATAAAAAAAAGTAAGTAAAGAAAATTTATTCACACACCACAAATAAGACAAAAGTTATGTTATCCAAGTTTTGGAAATTCCACCAGTTCAACCCTAATAGCTCGGAATTTTATAAGAAAGATATTTTTCTACACATGTTTTAAAAAATGGATATACATGCTTGAAACATGTTAAAGATGCAAATGACCTATCGATCCAAACCTTTTAAAGAGAATAACATTAACATCTCAAGTGAATGTGCGGTGGGATATTTAATCGAGTGAAACAAGCCATTATTTTGCCCATTTTAAAAAAAAGCTGACCTAACGATCTTAGGTGATTGTAAAGTGATTTATCATGCGTAACGAGCTATATTTTTGTAAGGAATGACTTATGGATTGGGAGTCTACACTCAGTTAAAAATCCATCGCCTCCCTCTTTTCTCGAAGATTGTAGAACCTGATATATAAAAACTTAAAAGAGTTTACAATCCTTAAAAATTACAACCACTTTTTGGAATTATCTCTCTCTACATTTGTGCATTGTTCATTTCCATTTTAGATTTTTTTCTTAAATCAAAACTTGAGTTTTCACTTTCCCATCATCTCGTAAAAAAAAAAACAGAGATAAAAGGAAAAAAAGATCACAAGAAAACTAAATTTTAGAGTGTATTTATGGTAAGAATTTATAGCAATAAACAAATGTTAGTAAAGAAAATTTATTAACACACCATAAACGAACTTGAAAGTTTTGTTGTCCAAGGGTTTAGGGTTTAGGGAAATTCCACTACTCCAACCCTAATTGCTCGGAATTTTATAAGAAAGAGATTTTTCTACATGTTTTAAAAAATGGATATGCATGCTTGAAACATGTTAAAGATGCAAATGACCTATGGATCCAAATCTTTTAAAGAGAATAACATTAAATTCTCAAGTGAATGTGCGGTGGGATATTTACCCGAGTCAAACAAGCCATTATTTTGCCCATTTACAAAAAGCTGATCTAACGATCATAGATAATTGTAAATTGATTTATCATGCGTAACGGGCTATATTTTTGTAAAAAATGACTTATGGATTGGGAGTCAACACTCAAGTAAAAATCCCCCGCCTCCCCCTTTTCCCGACGATTGCAGAACCTTTTATATAAAAACTAAAAAAATTTTAAAATCCCTAAAAATTACAGACACTTTTTGGAATTCTCTCTCTCTAAATTTTTGTATTGTCCATTTCCATTTTAGATGCATACTTTTTTCTTAATTCAAAACTTGAGTTTTCAGTTTCCCTTCATCTCGTAAACAAAAAAAAGAGATTAAAGGTAAATAGATCACAACATAATGAAAATTTTAGAGTTTATGTATAGAAATAATTTAAAGCAATAAACAAATGTAACTGAAGAAAATTTATTCACACACCACAAATCAACACAAAACTTTTGTAATCCAAGTTTGGACAATTCAACTAGTTCAACTCCAATAGCTCGGAATTTTATCAGCATGCTTGAATCAAGTTAAAGATGCAAATGACCTATGGATCCAAACCTTTCAAAGAGTATAACATTAACGTCGCAAGTCTACGTGATGTGGGATATTTACCCGAGTCAAACAAGCCATTATTTTTTCCATTTACAAAAAGCTGACCTAACGATCATAGATGATTGTAATGTGATTTATCATGTGTAACGAACTATATTTTTGTAAGGAATGACATAAGGATTGGGTGTCAACACACAGTTAAAAATCCCCCGCCTCCGACTTTTCTAGACGATTGCAGAACCTGATATATAAAAACAAAAAAATGTTTTCAATCCCTAAAAATTACTGACAATTTTTGGAATTATCTCTCTCTGCATTTGTGCATTGTGCATTTCCATTTTAGATGTATACTTTTTTCTTAAATACAAACTTGAGTTTTCAGTTTCCTTTCATCTTGTCAAAAAAAAAAAAAAAAGATAAGAGGGAAATAGATCACAACAAAATGAAAATTTTAGAGTTTAAGTAAGGAAAGAATTTAATTCAATAAAAAAATGTAAGTAAAGAAAATTTATTGACACACCACAAATGAACACAAAAGTTTTTTTTTCCAAGTTTGGGAAATTCTATTAATTCAACCCTAATAGCTCGAAGTATTATAAGAAAGAGATTTTTCTATACATGTTTTAAAAAGTGGATATGAATGCTTGAAACATGTTAAAGATGCAAATGACCTATGGATCCAAACCTTTTATAGAGAATGACATTAAATTCTCAAGTGAACGTGCGGTGGGATATTTACCCGAGTCAAACAAGCCAATATTTTGCCCATTTACAAAAAGCTGACCTAACGATCAAAGATGATTGTAAAGTCATTTATCATGCGAAACGAGCTATATTTTTGTAAGGATTGACTTATAGATTGGGTGCAACACTCAGTTAAAAATCCCCCGCCTTCCTCTTTTCCCGACGATTGCAGAACTTGATGTATAAAAACTAAAAAGAGTTTACAAACCCTAAAAATTACAAATTTTTTTTGGAATTATCTCTCTCTTCATTTGTGCATTGTGCATTTCCATTTTAGATGTAGACTCTTTTCTTAAATCAAAACTTGAGTTTTCACTTCCCTTCATCTCGTAATAAAAAAAAGAGATAAAAGGCAAATAGATCACAACAATATGAAAATTTTAGAGTTGACGTATGGAAAGATTTACAACAATAAAAAAATGTAAGAAAAGAAAATTTATTCACACAACACAAATGAACACAAAAGTTTTGTTATCCAAGTTAGGGTAATTCCACTTGATCAACCCTAATAGATCGGAATATTATAAAAAAAGGAATTTTTTTACACAATTTTTAAAAAATGGATATGCATGCTTGAAACATGTTAAAGATTCAAATGTCCTATGGATCCAAACCTTTTAAAGAGAATAACAAACGCTCAGTAAATTCTCAAGTGAACGTGCGGTGGGATATTTACCTGAGCCAAACAAGCCAATATTTTCCCCATATACAAAAAGCTGACCTAACGATCATAGATGATTGTAAAGTGATTTATCATGCGTAACAGGCTATATTTTTGTAAGGAATGATTTATGGAATCGGATTCAACACTCAGTTAAAAATCCCACACCTCCCCTTTTTCCTGACAACTGTAGAACTTGATATATAAAAACTGAAAAGAGTTTACAATCCCCAAAAATTACTGACACTTTTAGGAATTATCTCTCTCTACATTTGTGCTTTGTGCGTTTCTATTTTAGATGTATACTTTTTTCTTAAATACAAACTTGAGTTTTCACTTTCCCTTCATCTCGTAAACAAAAAATAAGAGATAAATGGCAAATAGATCACAACAAAATGAAAATTTTAGAGTTTATGTATGGAAAGAATTTAAAGCAATAAACAAATGTAATTAAAGAAAATTTATTCACACACCGAAAATGAACACAAAATTTTTGTTATCCAAGTTTTGGAAATTCCACTTGTTCAACCCTAATAGCTCGTAATTTTATAAGAAAGATTTTTTTACACATTTTTTAAAAAGTGATATGCATGCTTCAAACATGTTAAAGATGCAAATGACATATGGATCCAAAACTTTTAAAGAGAATAACATTAAATTCTCAAGAGAATTTGCGGTGGGATATTTACCCGAGTCAAACAAGCTATAATTTTTCCCATTTTCAAAAAGCTTACCTAAAATTCACAGATGTTTGTAAAGTGATTTATCATGTGTAACGGGCTATATTTTTATAACTAATGACTTATGGATTGGGATTCAAGACTCAATTAAAAATCCCCAGCCTTCCCCTTTTCTCGAAAATTTCATGAACCTGATATAAAAACTGAAAGAGTTTACAATCCCTAAAAATTACCGACTCTTTTTAAAATTATCTCTCTCTACATTTTTGTATTGTGAATTTCCATTTCATATGTATACTTTTTTCTTAAATCAAAACTTGAGTTTTCAGTTTCCCTTCATCTCAGAAACAAAAAAAAGAGATAAAAGGCAAATAGATCACGAAAAAATTAAAATTTTTGAGTTTATGTTAGGTAAGAATTTAAAAAAATAAACAAATATAAGTAAAGAAAATTTATTCACACATCACAAATGAACACAAAATTTATGTTATCAGAGTTTGGGAAATTCCACTAGTACAACCCTAATAGTCGGAATTTTATATGAAAGAGATTTTTCTTCACATGTAGTAAAAAATGGATATGCATGCTTGAAACATGTTACAAATGCAAATGAACTAGGGATCAAAACCTTTTAAAGAGAATTACATTAAATTCTCAAGCGAGCATGCGGTGGGATATTTACCCGAATCAAAAGAGCCATTATTTTGCCCAATGACAAAAATTGTCCTAACGATCATAGATGATTATAAACTGATTTATCATGTGTAACGGCCTATATTTTTGTAAGGAATGACTTATGGATTGGGAGTCAACACTCAGTTAAAAATCCTCTGCCTCCCCCTTTTCCCGACGATTGCAGAACCTGATATATAAAAACTAAAAAGAGTTTACAATCCCTAAAAATTATAGACACTTTTTGGAATTATCTCTCTCTACAATTTTTCATTGTGCATTCCATTTTAGATGTATATTTTTTTCTTAAATACAAACTTGAGTTTTCACTTTCCCTTCATCTCGTAAACAAAAAAAAAAGATATAAAAGGCAAATAGATAAAAAAAAATGAAAATTTTAGAGTTTATGTATGGAAAGAATGAAATCAATAAAAAAACGTGAGAGAAGAAAATTTATTCACACACCACAAATGAACACAAATGTTTTCTTATCCAAGTTTGGGAAATTCCACTAGTTCATACCTTGTTGCTCAGAATTTTAAGAGAAAGAAATTTTTCTACACATGTTTTAAAATAGGGATATGCATGCTTGAAACATGTTAAAGATGCAAATGACCTATGGATCCGAACCTTTTAAAGAGAATAACATTAAATTCTCAAGTGAACGTGCGGTGGGATATTTACCCGAGTCAAAGAAGCCATTATTTGGCCAATTTAAAAAAAGCTGACCGAACGATTATAGATGTTTGTAAAGTGATTTAGCATGCGTAACGGGCTATATTTTTTTAAGGAATGACTTTTAGATTGGGAGTCAAGATTCAGTTAAAAATCCCCCACTTCCCCTTTTCCTGATAATTTGTAGAACCTGAAATATAAAAACTAAAAAGAGTTTACAATCCCTAAAAATTACAAAAACTTTTTTGAATTATCTCTCTCTATATTTGTGCATTGTGCATTTCCATTTTAGATGTATACTTTTTTCTTTAATCAAAACTTGAGTTTTCACTTTCCCTTCATCTCGTAAACCAAAAAAAGAGATAAAAGGCAAATAGATCACAAGAAAATGAAAATTTTAGAGTTTATTTATGGAAAGAATTTAAAGAAATAAATAAATTTAAGTAACAAAAATTTATTAACAGAACACAAATGAACACAAAAGTTTTGTCATCCAAGTTTCGGTAATTCCACTAGTTCAACCCTAATAGCTCAGAATTTTATAAGAAAGAGATTTTTCTACACTTGTTTTAAAAAGTGCATATGAATGCTTGAAACATGTTAAAGATTCAAATGACCTTTGGATCCTAACATTTTAATGAGAATAACATTAAATTCTCATGTGAACGTGCAGTGGGATATTTACCCGAGTCAAACAAGCCACTATTTTGCCCATTTACAAAAAGCTGACCTATCGATCATAGATGATTGTAAAGTGATTTATCATGCGTAACGGGCTATATTTTTGTAATGAATGACTTATGGATTGGGAGTCAAAACTCAGTTCAAAATTTTGAGCCTTCCCCTTTTCCCGACGATTGCAGAACTTGATATATAAATACTAATAAGAGTTCACAATCCCTAAAAATTACATACACTTTTTAGAATTATCCCTCTCGATATTTGGGCTTTGTGCATTTCCATTTTAGATGTATACTTTTTTCTTAAATAAAAACTTGAGTTTTCACTTCCCCTTCATCTTGGAACCCTCTCGATATTTGGGCTTTGTGCATTTCCATTTTAGATGTATACTTTTTTCTTAAATAAAAACTTGAGTTTTCACTTTCCCTTCATCTCGGAAACAAAAAAGAAAGATAAAAGCAAATAGATTACAAAAAAATGAAAATTTTAGAGTTTATGTATGGAAAGAATTTAAAGCTATAAACAAATGTAAGTAAAGAAAATTTATTCACACACCACAAATGACTACAAATGTTATGTTATGCAAGTTTTGAAAATTTCACTAGTTCAAACCTGATAGTTCGGAATTTTATAAGAAAGAGATTTTTCTACACATATTTTAAAAAATGGATATGCATGCTTGAAACTTGTTACAAATGCAAAGGACCTATGGATCCAAACCTTTTAAAGAGAATTATATTAAATGCTCAAGTGAGAGTGCGGTGGGATATTTACCCGAGTCAAACAAGCCATTATTTTGCCCATTTTCAAAAATTTGAGCTAACGGTCATAGATGATTGTAAAGTGATTTATCATACATAACGGCCTATATTTTTGTAAAGAATGACTTATGGATTGGGAGTCAACACTCAGTAAAAAATCCCCCGCCTCCCCCTTTTCCTGATGATTGTAGAACCAGATATATAAAAACTAAAAGGAGTTTGCAATCCCTAAAAATTACAGAAACTTTTTGGAATTATCTCTCTCTACATTTGTGCATTGTGCATATCCTTTTTAGATGTCTATCTTTTTCTTAAATCAAAACTTGAGTTTTCACTTTCTCTTCATATCGTAAAAGAAAAAAGCGTAAAAGGCAAATAGATCACAACAAAATGAAAAATTTAGAGTTTATGTATGGAAAGAATTTAAAGCAATAAACAAATGTAAGTAAGGATAATTTATTCACACAACACAAATGAACACAAAAGTTTTTTTACGCATGTTTGGGTAATTCCACAAGTTCATTCCTAATAGCTCGGAATTTTAGAAGAAAAGATTTTTCTACACATGTTATAAAAAATGGATATGAATGATTGAAATATGTTAAAGATTCAAATGACCTATGGATCCAAACCTTTTAAAGAGAATAACATTAAATTCTCACGTGAACGTTCGGTGGGATATTTACCGGAGTCAAACAAGCCATTATTTTGCCCAATGACAAAACGCTGACCTAACGATCATAGATGATTGTAATGTGATTTATCATGTGTAACGGGCTTTATTTTTGTATGGAATGACTTATGGATTGGGAGTCAACACAGTTAAAAATCCCCCGCCTCCCCCTTTTCCCGACGATTGCGGAACCTAATATATAAAAACTAAAAAGAGTTTACAATCCCTAACAATTACTGACACTTTTTGGAATTATTTCTCTCTACAATTGTGCATTGTGCATTTCCATTTTAGATGTATACTTTTTTCTTAAACACAAACTTGAGTTTTCACAAAGAAAGATACTAAAGGCAAATAGATCACAAAGAAATGAAAATTTTAGAGTTTATGTATGGAAAGAATGAAAGCAATAAACAAATGTGAGAAAAGAAAATTTATTCACACACCACAAATGAACAAAAATGTTTTGTTATCCAAGTTTGGGAAATTCCACTAGTCCATACCTTGTAGCTCGGAATTTTATAAGAAGGAAATTTTTCTACAAATGTTTTAAAATAGGGATATGCATGCTTGAAACAAGTTAAAGATGCAAATTACCTATGGATCCGAACCTTTTAAAGAGAATAACATTAAATTCTCAAGTGAACGTGCAGTGGGATATTTACCTGAGTGAAACAAACCATTAATTTGCCAATTTACAAAAAACTGACCTAACGATCATAGATGATTGTAAAGTGATTTATCATGCGTAACATGCTATTTTTTTTAAGGAATGACTTTTGGATTGGGAGTCAAGATTCAGTTAAAAATCCCCCACCTCCCCCTTTTCCCAACGTTTTCAAAACCTGATATATAAAAACTAAAAAGAGTTTACAATCCCTAAAAATTACAGACACTTTTTTGAATTATCTCTATCTACATTAGTGCATTGTGCATTTCCATTTTAGATGTATACTTTTTTCTCAATTCAAAACTTGAATTTTCACTTTCCCTTCATCTCGTAAACAAAAAAAAGAGATAAAAGGCAAATAGATCACAAGAAAATGAAAATTTTAGAGTTTATGTACGGAAATAATTTAAAGAAATAAATAAATGTAAGTAATGAAGATTTATTCACAGAACACAAATGAACACAAAAGTTTTGACATCTAAGTTTTGCTAATTCCACTAGTTCAACCCAAATAGCTCGGAATTTTATAAGAAAGAGATTTTTCTTAACATGTTTTAAAAAATGGATATGAATGTTTGAAACATGATAAAGATTCAAATGACATATGGATCCAAATCTTTTAAAGAGAATACACTTAATTCTCAAGTGAACGTGTGGTGGGATACTTACTTGAGTCAAACAAACCATTATTTTTCCCATTTACAAAAAGCTGACCTAACGATCATAGATGATTGTAAAGTAATTTATCATGTGTAACGGGCTATATTTTTGTAAGGAATGACTTATGGATTGGGAGTCAAAACTCAGTTAAAAATTCCCAGCCGCCCCCTTTTCCAGACGATTGCAGAATCTGATATATAAATACTAAAAAGAGTTTAAAATCCTTAAAAATTACATAAACTTCTTGGATTTATCCCTCTCGACATTTGTGCATTGTGCATTTCCATTTTAGATGTGTAATTTTTTCTTAAATCAAAACTTGAGTTTTCACTTTCCCTTCATCTCGGAAACAAAAAAAAAAGAGATAAAAGCCAAATAGATCACAAAAAAATGAAAATTTTAGAGTTTATGTATGGAAAGAATTTAAAGAAATAAAAAAATGTCAGTAAAGAAAATTTATTCACACACCAAAAATGAACACAAAAGTTATGTTATCCAAGTTTGGGAAATTCCACTAGTTCAACCCTAATAGTACAAAATTTTATAAGAAAGAGATTTTTCTACACATGTTTTAAAAAAAAAGGATATGCATGCTCGAAACATGTTACAGATGCAAATGACCTAGATCCAAACCTTTTAAAGAGAATTAAATTAAATTATCAAGTGAGAGTGCGGTAGGATATTTACTCGAGTCAAACACGCCTTTATTTTGCCCATTTAGAAAAAAAGCTAAGCTAACGGTCATAGATGATTGTAAAGTGATTTATCATACGTAAAGGGCTATAATTTTGTAAAGAATGACTTATGGATTGGGAGTCAACACTCAGTAAAACATCCCCCCCCCCCTTTCCAGATGATTGCAGAACCTGATATATAAAAACTAAATGGACTTTACAATCCCTAAAAATTACATAATTTTTTTTGAATTATTTCTCTTTACATTGGTGCATTGTGCATATCCATTTTAGATGTATACTTTTTTCTTAAATCAAAACTGGAGTTTTGACTTTCCCTTCATCTCGTAAAAGAAAAAAGAGATAAAAGGAAAATAGATCACAACAAAATGAAAATTTTAGAGTTTATGTATGGAAATAATTTAAAGCAATAAACAAATTAAAGTAAGGAAAATTTATTCACACAACAGAAATGAACACAAAATTTTTGTTATGCATGTTTGGGTAATTCCACTAGTTCAACCCTAATAGCTCGAAATTTGAGAAGAAAGTGTTTTTTCTACACATGTTTTAAAATATTGTCTTGAATGCTTGAAACATGTTAAAGATTCAAATGACCTATGGATCCAAACCTTTTAAAGAGAATAACATTAAATTCTCAAGTGAACGTGCAGTGGGATATTTACCGGAGTCAAACAAGCCATTATTTTGCCCAATGACAAAAAGCTGACCTAACGATCATAGATGATTGTAAAGTGATTTATCATGTATAATGGGCTATATTTTTGTAAGGAATGAGTTATGGATTGGGAGTAAACATTCAGTTAAATATCCCCCGCCTCCCCCTTTTCACGACAATTGCAGAACCCGATATATAAAAACTAAAAAGAGTTTACAATCCCTAAAAATTACTGACACTTTTTGGAATTATGACTCTCTATAATTGTGCATTGTGCATTTCCATTTTAGATGTATACTTTTTTCATAAATACAAAGTTGAGTTTTCACTTTCCCTTCATCTCGTCAACAAAATGAAAATTTTAGAGATTATTTACGAAAAGAATGAAAGCAATAAACAAACATGAGAAAATAAAATTTATTCACACTCCGAAAATGAACACAAATATTTTGTTATCCAAGTGTTGGAAATTCCACTAGTTCATACCTTGTAGCTCAGAATTTTATATGAATTTTTTTTCTACACTTGTTTTAAAATAGGGATGTGCATGCTTGAAACATGTTAAAGATGCAAATGACCTATGGATCCAATCCTTTTAAAGAGAATAACATTAAATTCTCAAGTGAATGTGCGGTGGGATATTTACCAGAGTGAAACAAGCCATTATTTTGCCAATTTACAAAAAGCTGACCTAATGATCATAGATGATTGTAAAGTGATTTATCATGCGTAATGGGCTATATTTTTTTAAGGAATGACTTTTGGATTGGGAGTTAAGATTTAGTTAAAAATCCCCCGCCTTCCCCTTTTCCCGACGATTGCAGAACCTGATATATAAAAACTAAAAAGATTTATAATCCCTAAAAAATATAGACAATTTTTTTAATTATCTCTATCAACATTTGTGCATTGTGCATTTCCATTTAAGATGTGTACCTTTCCCTTAAATCAAAACTTGAGTTTTCACTTTCCCTTCATCTCGTAAACAAAAAAAAAAGATAAAAGGCAAATAGATCACAACAAAATAAAAATTTTAGAGTTTATGTAAGGAGAGAATTTAAAGCAATAAATAAATGTAAGTAATGAAAATTTATTCACAGAAAACAAATGAACACAAAAGTTTTGCCATCCAAGTTTGGTTATTCCACTCTTTCAACCCTAATAGCTCGGAATTTTATAAGAAAGAGATTTTTCTGTACATGTTTGAAAAAAAGGATATGAAAGCTTAAAACATGTTAAAGATTCAAATGAACGATGGATCCAAACCTTTTAAAGAGAATAACATTAAATTCTCAAGTTGACGTGCGGTGGAATATTTACCCGAGTCAAACAAGCCATTATTTTGCCCATTTACTAAAAGCTGGCCTAACGATCATAGATTGTAAAGTGAAATATCATGAGTAATGGACTATATTTTTTTGAGGAATGACTTATGGATTGGGAGCCAAACTCAGTTAAAAATTCCAAGCCACCCCTTTTTCCCGACGATTGCAGATCCTGATATATAACTACTAAAAATAGTTTACAATTTCTAAAAATTACATACACTTTTTGGAATTATCCCCCTCAATATTTGTGCATTGTGCATTTCCATTTTAGATGTGTACATTTTTCTTAAATCAAAATTTGATTTTTCACATTCCCTTCATCTCGAAAACAAAAAAAAAGAGACAAAAGGAAAATACATAAAAATAAATAAAATTTTAGAGTTTATGTATGGAATAAATAAAAAGCAATAAAAATATTTAAGTAAAGAAAATTTATTCACACACCACAAATGAACAGAAAAGTTATGTTATCCAAGTTTGGGAAATTCCATTCGTTCAACCCCAAAAGTTTGGAATTTTATAAGAAAGAGATTATTCTACACGTTTTAAAAAAAGGATATCCATGCTTAAAACATGTTTCAGATGCAAATGACCTATGGATCCAAACCTTTTAAAGAGAATTACATTAAATTCTCAAGTGAGCATGCGGTGGGATATTTACCAGAGTCAAACAAGCTATTATTTTGCCCATTTAAAAAAAGCTGAGCTAACGGTCGTAGATGATTGTAAAGTGATTTATCTTTGGAAAGAATGACTTATGGATTGGGAGACAACACTTAGTAAAATATCCCCCGCCTCCCCCTTTTCCGGATGATTGTAGAACCTGATATAGAAAATCTAAACGGAGTTTACAATCCCTAAAAATTATAGAATCTTTTTTAAATTATCTCTCTCTACATATGTGCAATGTGCATATCCATTTTAGATGTATACTTTTCTCTTAAATGAAAACTTGAGTTTTCACTTTCCCTTCATATCGTAAAAGAAAAAAGAGATAAAAGACAAATAGATCACAACAAAATGAAAATTTTAGAGTTTATGTATGCAAAAAATTTAAAGCAATAAACAAATGTAACTAAGCAAAATTTATTCACACAACACAAATGAACACAAAAGTTTTGTTATGCATGTTTGGGTAATTCTACTAGTTCAACCCTAACAGGTCGGAATTTTATAAGAAATAAATTTTTCTACACATGTTTTAAAAAATGGAAACAAATGTTTGACACATGTTAAAGATGCAAATGACCAATGAATCCAAAACTTTTAAAGAGAATAACATTCAATTCTCAAGAGAACTTGCGGTGGGATATTTACCCGAGTCAAACAAGCCATTATTTATCCCATTTACAAAAAGCTGACCTAACAATCACAGATGATTGTAAAGTGATTTATCATGCTTAACGGGCTACATTTTTGTCAGGAATGACTTATGGATTGGGAGTCATCACTCAGTTAAAAATCCCCAGCCTCCCCCTTTCCCCGACGATTGCAGAACGTGATATATCAAAACTAAAAAGAGTTTACAATTCCTAAAAATTACTGACACTTTTTAAAATTCTCTCTCTCTTCATTTTTGTATTGTGAGTTTTCATTTAATATGTATACTTTTTTCTTAAATCAAAACTTGAGATTTCACTTTCCCTTCATCTCGTAAACAAAAAAAAGAGATAAAAGCCAAATAGATCACAAAAAAATGAAAATTTTAGAGTTTATGTATGGAAACATTTTAAAGCATTAAATAAAAGTAAGTAAAGAATTTTTTTTCATAGAAAACAAATGAACACAAAAGTTTTGTCATCGAAGTTTCTGTACTTCCACTTGTTCAAACCAAACAACTCTGAAATTTATAAGAAACAGATTTTTTTACACAAGTTTTAAAAAATGGATATGAATGCTTGAAACATGTTAAACATTCAAATGACCTATGGATCCAAACCTTTTAAAGAGAACAACATTAAATTCTCAAGTGAACGTGTGGTGGAATATTTACCCGATTCAAACAAGCCATTCTTTTGCCCATTTACAACAAGCTGACCTAACGATCATAGATGATTGTAAAGTGCTTTGTCATGCGTAACGGGCTATATTTTTGTAATGAATGACTTATGGATTGGGAGTAAAACTCAGTTAACAATTCCAAGCCTCCCCCTTTTCCCGATGATTGCAGAACCTGATATATAAATACTAAAAATTGTTTACAATCTCTAAAAATTACATACACTTTTTGGAATTATCCCTCTCTACATCTGTGCATTGTGCATTTCCATTTTAGATGTATACTTTTTTTAAAAATCAAAACTTGAGTTTTCACTTTCCCTTCATCTCGAAAACTAAAAAAGAGATAAAAGGCAAATAAATAGAAAAAAACTAAAAATTTTAGAGTTTATGCGTGGAATAAATTTAAAGCAATAAAAAAATATAAGTAAAGAAAATTTTTCGCACTCCACAATTGAACACAAAAGTTATGTTATCCAAGTTTGGGAAATTCCACTCGTTCAACCCTATAAGTTCGGAATTTTATAAGAAAGAGATTTTTCTACACATGTTTTAAAAAATGGATATGCATGCTTAAAACATGTTTCAGATGCAAATGACCTATGGATCCAAACCTTTTAAAGAGAATTACATTAAATTCTCAGTGAGCGTTCGGTGGGATATTTACCAGAGTCAAACAAGCCATTATTTTGCCCATTTACAAAAAGCTGAGCTAACGGTCATAGATGATCGTAAAGTGTCTTATCATACATAACGGGCTACATTTTTGGAAAGAATGACTTATGGATTGGGAGTCAAGACTTAGTAAAAAATCCCCCACCTCCCCCTTTTCCTGATGATTGTAGAACCGAATATAGAAAATCTAAACAGAGTTTACAATCCCTAAAAATTACAGAATCCTTTTCAAATGATCTCTCTCTATATTTGTGCATTGTGCATATCCATTTTAGATGTATACTTTTTTCTTAAATCAAAACTTGAATTTTCACTTTCCCTTCATATCGTAAAAGAAAAAAGATATAAAAGACAAATAGATCACAACAAAATGAAAATTTGAGAGTTTATGTATGCAAAGAATTTAAAGCAATAAACAAATGTAACTAAGGAAAATTTATTCGCACAACACAAATGAACACAAAAGTTTTGTTATTCATGTTTGCGTAATTCTACTAGTTCAACCCTAACAACTCAGAATTTTATAAGATAGAGATTTATCTACAAATGTTTTAAAAAATGGATACAAATGTTTGAAACATGTTAAAGATGCAAATGACCAATGAATCCAAAACTTTTAAAGTGAATAACATTAAATTCTCAAGAGAACTTGCGGTGGGATAATTACCCGAGTCAAACAAGCCATTATTTTTCCCATTTACAAAAAGTTGACCTAACGATCACAAATGATTTTAAAGTGATTTATCATGCGTAACGGGCTATATTTTTGTAAGGAATGACTTATGGATTGGGAGTCAATACTCAGTTAAAAATCCCCAGCCTCCCCCTTTCCCCCACGATTGTAGAACCTGATATATCCAAACTAAAAATAGTTTACAATCCCTAAAAATTACCGACACCTTATAATTTTATCTCTCTCTTAATATTTGTATTGTGAATTTTCATTTAATATGTATAGGTTTTTCTTAAATGAAAACTTGAGTTTTCACTTCCCCTTCATCTCGTAAATAAAAAAAAGAGATAAAAGGCAAATAGATCACAACAAAAAGAAAATATTAGGGTTTATGTATGGAAAGATTTTAAAGCATTAAATAAAAGTAAGTAACAAAAATTTTTTCATAGAAAAAAAATGAACACAAATATTTTGTCATCGAAGTTTCTGTACTTCCACTTGTTCTAACCTAATAGCTCCGAATTTTATAAGAAACAGATTTTTTTACACAAGTTTTAAAAAATGGATATGAACGCTTGAAATATGTTAAACATTCAAATGACCTATGGATCCAAACCTTGTAAAGAGAATAACATTAAATTCTCTAAGTGAACGTGCGGTGGAATATTTACCCGAGTCAAACAAACCATTATTTTGCCCACTTACAAAAAGCTGACCTAACGATCATAGATGATTGTAAAGTGATTTGTCATGCATAACGGGCTATATTTTTGTAAGGAATGACTTATGGATTGGGAGTAAAAACTCCGTGGAAAATTCCCAACCTCCCCCTTTTCCTGACGATTGCAGAACCTGATATATATATACTAAAAATTATTTACAATCTCTAAAAATTACATACACTTTTTGGAATTATCCCTCTCGACATTTGTGCATTGTGCATTTCCATTTTAGATGTGTACTTTTTTCTTAAATCAAAACTTGAGTTTTCACTTTCCCTTCATCTCGAAAACTAAAAAAGAGATAAAAGGCAAATAGATCACAAAAAAATAAAAATTTTAGAGTTTATGTGTGGAATAAATTTAAAGAAATAAAAAAATTTAAATAAAGAAAATTTATTCACACACCACAAATGAACACAAAAGTTATGTTATCCAAGTTTGGGAAATTCCACTCGTTCAACCCTAAAAGTTCGGAATTTTATAAGAAAGAGATTTTTCTACACATATTTTAAAAAATGGATATGCATGCTTAAAACATGTTTCAGATGCAAATGACCTATGGATCCAAACCTTTTAAAGTGAATTACATTAAATTCTCAAGTGAGCGTGCGGTGGGATATTTACCCGAGTCAAACAAGCCATTATTTTGCCCATTGACAAAAAGCTGAGGTAACGGTCATAGATGATTGTAAAATGATTTATCATACATAACAGACTATATTTTTGGAAAGAATGACTTATGGATTGGGAGTCAACACTTAGTAAAAAATCCCCCACCTCCCCCTTTTCTTGATGATTGTAGAACCTGATATAGAAAATCTAAACGGAGTTTACAATCCCTCAATATTATAGAATCCTGTTCAAATTATCTCTCTCTACATTTGTGCATTGTGCATATCCAATTTAGATGTTTACTTTTTTCTTAAATGAAAACTTGAGTCTTCACTTTCCCTTCATATTGTAAACGAAAAAAGAGATAAAAGGCAAATAGATCACAACAAAATGAAAATTTTAGAGTTTATGTATGCAAAGAATTTAAAGCAATAAACAAATATAACTAAGGAAAATTTATTCACACAACACAAATGAACACAATAGTTTTGTTATGCATGTTTGGGTAATTCCACTAGTTCAACCCTAACAGTTTGGAATTTTAAAAGAAAGAGATTTTTCTACACATGTTTTAAAAAATGGATAAAAATGTTTGAAACATGTTAAAGATGCAAATGACCAATGAATCCAAAAATTTTAAAGAGAATAACATTAAATTCTGAAGAGAACTTGCGGTGGGATATTTACCCGAGTCAAACAAGCCATTATTTTTCCCATTTACAAAAAGCTGACCTAACAATCACAGATGATTGTAAAGTGATTTATCATGCGTAACGCGCTACATTTTTTTAAGGAATGACTAATGGATTGGGAGTCAACACTCAGTTAAAAATCGCCACCCTGCCCCTTTCCTCGACGATTGCAGAACCTGATATATCAAAACTAAAAAGAGTTTACAATCCCTAAAAAATACAGGCACTTTTTAAAATTATCTCCCTCTTCATTTTTGTATTGTGAATTTTCATTTAATATGTATATTTTTTTCTTATATCAAAACTTGATTTTTCACATTCCCTTCATCTCGTAAACAAAAAAAAAGAGGTAAAAGGCAAATAGATCACAACAAAATGAAAATTTTAGTGTTGATGTGTGGAAAGATTTTAAAGCATTAAATAAAAGTAAGTAACGAAAATTTTTTCATGGAAAACAGATGAACACAAAAGTTTTGTCATCGAAGTTTCTGTACTTCCACTTGTTCAAACCTAATAGCTCTGAATTTTATAAGAAACAGATTTTTTCACACAAGTTTTAAAAAATGGATATGAACGTTTGAAACATGTTAAATATTCAAATGACCTATGGATCCAAACCTTTTAAAGGGAATAACATTAAATTCTCAAGCGAACGTGCAGTGGAATATTTACCCGAGTCAAACAAGCCATTATTTTGCCCATTTACAAAAAGCTGACCTAACGATCATAGATGATTGTAAACTGATTTGTCATGCGTAACGGGCTATATTTTTTTAAGGAATAACTTATGGATTAGGAGTTAAAACTCAGTGAAAAATTCCTTGCCTCCCCCTTCTCCCGATGATTGCAGAACCTGATATATAAATACTAAAAATTGTTTACAATCTCTAAAAATTACATACACTTTTTGGAATTATCCCTCTCGACATTTGTGCATTGTGCATTTCCATTTTAGATGTGTACTTTTTTCTTAAATCAAAACTTGAGTTTTCGCTTTCCCTTCATCTAGAAAACTAAAAAAGAGATAAAAGGCAAATAGATCAGAAAAAAATAAAAATTTTAGAGTTTATGTGTGGAAATATTTAAAGAAATAAAAAAAGTTTAAGTAAAGAAAATTTATTCACACACCACAAATGAACACAAAAGTTATGTTATCCAAGTTTGGGAAATTCCACTCGTTCAACCCTAAAAGTTCGGAATTTTATAAGAAAGAGATTTTTCGACAAATGTTTTAAAAAGTGGATATGCATGCTTAAAACATGTTTCAGATGCAAATGACCTATGGATCCAAACCTTTTAAAGACAATTACATTAAATTCTCAAGTGAGCGTGTGGTGGGATATTTACCCGAGTCAAACAAGCCATTATTTTGCCCATTTCAAAAAAGTTGAGCTAACGGTCATAGATGATTGTAAAGTGATTTATCATACATAACGGGCTATATTTTTGGAAAGAATGACTCATGGATTGGGAGTCAACACTTAGTAAAAAATCTCCCACCTCCCCCTTTTCCTGATGATTGTAGAACCTGATATAGAAAATCTAAACGGAGTTTACAATCCCTCAAAGTTACAGAATCCTTTTCAAATTATCTCTCTCTCTCTACATTTGTGCATTGTGCATATCCATTTGAGATGTATACTTTTTTATTAAACCAAAACTTGAATTTTCACCTTCCCTTCATATCGTAAAAGAAAAAAGAGATAAAAGGCAAATAGATCACAACAAAATGAAAATTTTATGGTTTATGTATGCAAAGAATTAAAAGAAATAAACAAATGTAACTAAGGAAAATTTATTCACACAACACAAATGAACACAAAAGTTTTGTTATGCATGTTTGGGTAATTCCACTAGTTCAACCCTAACAGCTTGGAATTTTATAAGAAAGAGATTTTTCTACACATGTTCTAAAAAATGGATACAAATGTTTGAAACATGTTAAAGATGCAAATGACCAATGAATCCAAAACTTTTAAAGAGAATAACATTAAATTCTGAAGAGAACTTGCGGTGGGATATTTACCCGAGTCAAACAAGCCATTATTTTTCCCATTTACAAAAAGCTGACCTAACAATCATAGATGATTGCAATGTGATTTATCATGCGTAACTGGCTATGTTTTTGTAAGGAATGATTTATGGATTGGGAGTCAACACTTAGTTAAAAATCCCCAGCCTCCCCCTTTCCCCGACGATTGCGGAACCTGATATGTCAAAACTAAAAAGAGTTTACAATCCCGAAAAATTGCAGACACTTTTTAAAATTATCTCTCTCTTCATTTTTTTATTGTGAATTTTCATTTAATTTGTATACATTTTTCTTAAATCAAAACTTGAGTTTTCACTTTCCCTTGATCTCGTAAACAAAAAAAAGAGATAAAAGGCAAAGAGATCACAACAAAATGAAAATTTTAGAGTTTATGTTTGGAAAGATTTTAAAGCATTAAATAAAAGTAAGTAACAAATTTTTTTTCATAGAAAACAAATGAACACAAAAGTTTTGTCATCGAAGTTTCTGTACTTCCACTTGTTCAAACCTAATAGCTTTGAATTTTATAAGAAACAAATTTTTTTACACAAGTTTTAAAAAATGGATATGAATGCTTGAAACATGTTAAACATTCAAATGACCTATGGATCCAAACCTTTTAAAGAGAATAACATTAAATTCTCAAGTGAACGTGCGGTGGAATATTTACCCAAGTCAAACAAGCCATTATTTTGCCCATTTATAAAAAGCTGACCTAACGATCATAGATGATTGTAAAGTGATTTGTGACGCGTAACGGGCTATATTTTAATAAGAAATGACTAATGGATATGGAGTCAAAACACAGTTAAAAATTCCCAGCCTCCCCCTTTTCCCGACGATTGCAGAACCTGATATATAAATACAAAAAATTGTTTACAATCTCTAAAAATTACATACACTTTTTGGAATTATCCCTCTCGACATTTGTGCATTGTGCATTTCCATTTTAGATGTGTACTTTTTTCTTAAATCAAAACATGAGTTTTCACTTTCCCTTCATATCGAAAACTAAAACAGAGATAAAAGGAAAATAGATCACAAAAAAATAAAAATTTTAGAGTTTATGTGTGGAATAAATTTAAAGCAATAAAAAAATTTAAGTAAAGAAAATTTATTCACACATCACAAATGAACACAAAAGTTATGTTATCCAAGTTGGGCAAATTCCACTCGTTCAACCCTAAATGTTCGGAATTTTATAAGAAAGATATTTTTCTACACATGTTTTAAAAAATTGATATTCATGCTTAAAACATGTTTCAGATGCAAATGACCTATGGATCAAAACCTTTTAAAGAGAATTACATTAAATTCTCAAGTGAGCGTGCGGTGGGATATTTACCCGAGTAAAACAAGCCATTATTTTACCCATTTACAAAAAGCTGAGGTAACAGTCATAGATCATTGTAAAGTGATTTATCATACATAACGGGCTTTATTTTTGGAAAGAATGACATTTGGATTGGGAGTCAACACTTAGTAAAAAATCCCCCACCTCCCCCTCTTCCTGATTATTGTAGAACCTGATATATAAAATCTAAACGGAGTTTACAATCCGTAAAAATTACAGAATCCTTTTCAAATTATCTCTCTCTACATTTGTGCATTGTGCATATCCAATTTAGATGTTTACTTTTTTCTTAAATGAAAACTTGAGTCTTCACTTTCCCTTCATATCGTAAACAAAAAAAGAGATAAAAGGCAAATAGATCACAACAAAATGAAAATTTTAGAGTTTATGTATGCAAAGAATATAAAGCAATAAACAAATGTAACTAAGGAAAATTTATTCACACAACACAAATGAACACAAAAGTTTTGTTATGCATGTTAGGGTAATTCCACTAGTTCAACCCTAATAGCTCGGAATTTTAAAAGAAAGAGATTTTTCTACACATGTTTTAAAAAACTGATACAAATGCTTGAAACATGTTAAAGAAGCAAATGACCGATGAATCCAAAACTTTTAAAGAGAATAACATTAAATTCTCAAGAGAACTTGCGGTGGGATATTTACCCGAGTCAAACAAGCCATTATTTTTGCCATTTACAAAAAGCTAACCTAATAATCACAGATGATTGTAAAGTGATTTATCATGCGTAACAGGCTATATTTTTGTAAGGAATGACTTATGTTTTGGGAGTAAATACTCAGTTAAAAATCCCCAGCCTCCCCCTTTCCCCGACGATTGCAGAACGTGATATATCAAAACTAAAAAGAGTTTACAATCCCCAAAAATTACTGACACTTTTTAAAATTATCTCTCTCTTCATTTTTGCATTGTGAGTTTTCATTTAATATGTATTCTTTTTTCTTAAATCAAAACTTGAGATTTCACTTTCCCTTCATCTCGTAAACAAAAAAAAGAGATAAAAGCCAAATAGATCACAAAAAAATAAAAATTTTAGAGTTTATGTATGGAAAGATTTTAAAGCATTAAATAAAAGTAAGTAAAGAATTTTTTTTCATAGAAAACAAATGAACACAAAAGTTTTGTCATCGAAGTTTCTGTACTTCCACTTGTTCAAACCAAACAACTCTGAAATTTATAAGAAACAGATTTTTTTACACAAGTTTTAAAAAATGGATATGAATACTTGAAACATGTTAAACATTCAAATGACCTATGGATCCAAACCTTTTAAAGAGAACAACATTAAATTCTCAAGTGAACGTGTGGTGGAATATTTACCCGATTCAAACAAGTCATTCTTTTGCCCATTTACAACAAGCTGACCTAACGATCATAGATGATTGTAAAGTGATTTGTCATGCGTAACGGGCTATATTTTTGTAATGAATGACTTATGGATTGGGAGTAAAACTCAGTTAAAAATTCCAAGCCTCCCCCTTTTCCCGACGATTGCAGAACCTGATATATAAATACTAAAAATTGTTTACAATCTCTAAAAATTACATACACTTTTTGGAATTATCCCTCTCTACATCTGTGCATTGTGCATTTCCATTTTAGATGTGTACTTTTTTTAAAAATCAAAACTTGAGTTTTCACTTTCCCTTCATCTCGAAAACTAAAAAAGAGATAAAAGGCAAATAGATAGAAAAAAACTAAAATTTTTAGAGTTTATGTGTGGAATAAATTTAAAGCAATAAAAAAATATAAGTAAAGAAAATTTTTCGCACTCAACAAATGAACACAAAAGTTATGTTATCCAAGTTAGGGAAATTCCACTCGTTCAACCCTAAAAGTTCAGAATTTTATAAGAAAGAGATTTTTCTACACATGTTTTAAAAAATGGATATGCATGCTTAAAACATGTTTCAGATGCAAATGACCAATGGATCCAAACCTTTTAAAGAGAATTACATTAAATTCTCAGTGAGCATGCGGTGGGATATTTACCCGAGTCAAACAAGCCATTATTTTGCCCATTTACAAAAAGTTGAGCTAACGGTCATAGATGATTGTAAAGTGTTTTATCATACATAACGGGCTACATTTTTGGAAAGAACCTGATATATAAATAATAAAAATTGTTTACAATCTCTAAAAATTACATACACTTTTTGGAATTATCCCTCTCGACACTTGTGCATTGTGCATTTCAATTTTAGATGTGTACTTTTTTCTTAAATCAAAACATGAGTTTTCACTTTCCCTTCATCTCGAAAACTAAAAAAGAGATAAAAGGCAAATAGATCACAAAAAAATAAAAATTTTAGAGTTTATGTGTGGAATAAATTTAAAGCAATAAAAAAATTTAAGTAAAGAAAATTTATTCACACATCACAAATGAACTCAAAAGTTATGTTATCCAAGTTGGGGAAATTCCACTCGTTCAACCCTAAAAGTTCGGAATTTTATAAGAAAGATATTTTTTTACACATGTTTTAAAAAATTGATATGCATGCTTAAAACATGTTTCAGATGCAAATGACCTATGGATCAAAACCTTTTAAAGAGAATTACATTAAATTCTCAAGAAAGTGAGCGTGCGGTGGGATATTTACCCGAGTCAAACAAGCCATTATTTTGCCCATTTACAAAAAGCTGAGGTAACGGTCCTAGATCATTGTAAAGTGATTTATCATACATAACGGGCTTTATTTTTGGAAAGAATGACATTTGGATTGGGAGTCAACACTTAGTAAAAAATCCCCCACCTCCCCCTTTTCCTGATGATTGTAGAACCTGATATATAAAATCTAAACGGAGTTTACAATCCGTAAAAATTACAGAATCCTTTTCAAATTATCTCTCTCTACATTTGTGCATTGTGCATATCCAATTTAGATGTTTACTTTTTTCTTAAATGAAAACTTGAGTCTTCACTTTCCCTTCATATCGTAAACGAAAAAAGAGATAAAAGGCAAATAGATCACAACAAAATGAAAATTTTAGAGTTTATGTATGCAAAGAATTTAAAGCAATAAACAAATGTAACTAAGGAAAATTTATTCACACAACACAAATGAACACAAAAGTTTTGTTATGCATGTTAGGGTAATTCCACTAGTTCAACCCTAATAGCTCGGAATTTTATAAGAAAGAGATTTTTCTACACAGGTTTTAAAAAATGGATACAAATGCTTGAAACATGTTAAAGATGCAAATGACCGATGAAGCCAAAACCTTTTAAAGTGAATAACATTAAATTCTCAAGAGAACTTGCGGTGGGATAATTACCCGAGTCAAACAAGCCATTATTTTTCCCATTTACAAAAAGTTGACCTAAAGATCACAGATGATTGTAAAGTGATTTATCATGCGTAACGGGCTATATTTTTGTAAGGAATGACTTATGGATTGGGAGTCAATACTCAGTTAAAAATCCCCAGCCTCCCCCTTTCCCCCACGATTGTAGAACCTGATATATCAAAACTAAAAATAGTTTACAATCGCTAAAAATTACAGACACCTTATAATTTTATCTCTCTCTAAATATTTGTATTGTGAATTTTCATTTAATATGTATAGGTTTTTCTTAAATGAAAACTTGAGTTTTCACTTTCCCTTCATCTCGTAAACAAAAAAAAGAGATAAAAGGCAAATAGATCACAACAAAAAGAAAATATTAGGGTTTATGTATGGAAAGATTTTAAAGCATTAAATAAAAGTAAGTAACGAAAATTTTTTCATAGAAAACAAATGAACACAAATGTTTTGTCATCGAAGTTTCTGTACTTCCACTTGTTCTAACCTAATAGCTCCGAATTTTATAAGAAACAGATTTTTTTACACAAGTTTTAAAAAATGGATATGAACGCTTGAAACATGTTAAACATTCAAATGACCTATGGATCCAAACCTTTTAAAGAGAATAACATTAAATTCTCAAGTGAACGTGCGTTGGAATATTTACCCGAGTCAAACAAGCCATTATTTTGCCCACTTACAAAAAGCTGACCTAACGATCATAGATGATTGTAAAGTGATTTGTCATGCATAACGGGCTATATTTTTGTAAGGAATGACTTATGGATTGGGAGTAAAAACTCAATGAAAAATTCCCAGCCTCCCCCTTTTCCTGACGATTGCAAAACCTGATATATATAAACTAAAAATTATTTACAATCTCTAAAAATTACATACACTTTTTGGAATTATCCCTCTCGACATTTGTGCATTGTGAATTTCCATTTTAGATGTGTACTTTTTTCTTAAATCAAAACTTGAGTTTTCACTTTCCCTTCATCTCGAAAACTAAAAAAGAGATAAAAGGCAAATAGATCACAAAAAAATAAAAAATTTAGAGTTTATGTGTGGAATAAATTTAAAGCAATAAAAAAATTTAAATAAAGAAAATTTATTCACACACCACAAATGAACACAAAAGTTATGTTATCCAAGTTTGGGAAATTCCACTCGTTTAACCCTAAAAGTTCGGAATTTTATAAGAAAGAGATTTTTCTAAACATATTTTAAAAAATGGACATGCATGCTTAAAACATGTTTCAGATGCAAATGACCTATGGATCCAAACCTTTTAAAGTGAATTACATTAAATTTTCAAGTGAGCGTGCGGTGGGATATTTACCCGAGTCAAACAAGCCATTATTTTGCCCATTGACAAAAAGCTGAGCAAACGGTCATAGATGATTGTAAAGTGATTTATCATACATAACAGACTATATTTTTGGAAAGAATGACTTATGGATTGGGAGTCAACACTTAGCAAAAAATCCCCCACCTCCCCCTTTTCCTGATGATTGTAGAACCTTATATAGAAAATCTAAACGGAGTTTACAATCCCTCAAAATTATAGAATCCTTTTCAAATTATCTCTCTCTACTTTTGTGCATTGTGCATATCCAATTTAGATGTTTACTTTTTTCTTAAATGAAAACTTGAGTCTTCACTTTCCCTTCATATCGTAAACGAAAAAAGAGATAAAAGGCAAATAGATCACAACAAAATGAAAATTTTAGAGTTTATGTATGCAAAGAATTTAAAACAATAAACAAATATAACTAAGGAAAATTTATTCACACAACACAAATGAACACAAAAGTTTTGTTATGCATGTTTGCGTAATTCCACTAGTTCAACCCTAACAGCTTGGAATTTTAAAAGAAAGAGATTTTTCTACATGTTTTAAAAAATGGATAAAAATGTTGAAACATGTTAAAGATACAAATGACCAATGAATCCAAAATTTTTAAAGAGAATAACATTAAATTCTGAAGAGAACTTGCGATGGGATATTTACCCGAGTCAAACAAGCCATTATTTTTCCCATTTACAAAAAGCTGACCTAACAATCACAGATGATTGTAAAGTGATTTATCATGCGTAACGGGCTACATTTTTTTAAGGAATGACTAATGGATTGGGAGTCAACACTTAGTTAAAAATCGCCACCCTCCCCTTTTCCCCGACGATTGCAGAACCTGATATATCAAAACTAAAAAGAGTTTACAATCCCTAAAAAATACAGACACTTTTTAAAATTATCTCTCTCTTCATTTTTGTATTGTGAATTTTCATTTAATATGTATACTTTTTTCTTATATCAAAACTTGATTTTTCACATTCCCTTCATCTCGTAAACAAAAAAAAAGAGGTAAAAGGCAAATAGATCACAACAAAATGAAAATTTTAGTGTTTATGTATAGAAAGATTTTAAAGCATTAAATAAAAGTAAGTAACGAAAATTTTTTCATGGAAAACAGATGAACACAAAAGTTTTGTCATCGAAGTTTCTGTACTTCCACTTGTTCAAACCTAATAGCTCTGAATTTTATAAGAAACAGATTTTTTCACACAAGTTTTAAAAAATGGATATGAGCGTTTGAAACATGTTAAATATTCAAATGACCTATGGATCCAAACCTTTTAAAGAGAATAACATTAAATTCTCAAGTGAACGTGCGGTGGAATATTTACCCGAGTCAAACAAGCCATTATTTTGCCCATTTACAAAAAGCTGACCTAACGATCATAGATGATTGTAAAGTGATTTGTCATGTGTAACGGGCTATATTTTTGTAAGGAATAACTTATGGATTGGGAGTTAAAACTCAGTGAAAAATTCCTTGCCTCCCCCTTTTCCCGACGATTGCAAAACCTGATATATAAATACTAAAAATTGTTTACAATCTCTAAAAATTACATACACTTTTTAGAATTATCCCTCTCGACATTTGTGCATTGTGCATTTCCATTTTAGATGTGTACTTTTTTCTCAAATCAAAACTTGAGTTTTCGCTTTCCCTTCATCTTGAAAACTAAAAAAGAGATAAAAGGCAAATAGATCAGAAAAAATAAAAATTTTAGAGTTTATGTGTGGAAAAATTTAAAGCAATAAAAAAATTTAAGTAAAGAAAATTTATTCACACACCACAAATGAACACAAAAGTTATGTTATCCAAGTTTGGGAAATTCCACTCGTTCAACCCTAAAAGTTCAAAATTTTATAAGAAAGAGATTTTTCGACACATGTTTTAAAAAATGGATATGCATGCTTAAAACATGTTTTAGATGCAAATGACCTATGGATCCAAACCTTTTAAAGACAATTACATTAAATTCTCAAGTGAGCGTGCGGTGGGATATTTACCCGAGTCAAACAAACCATTATTTTGCCCATTTCAAAAAAAGCTGAGCTAACGGTCATAGATGATTGTAAAGTGATTTATCATACATAACGGGCTATATTTTTGGTAAGAATGACTTATGGATTGGGAGTCAACACTTAGTAAAAAATCCCCCACCTCCCCCTTTTCCTGATGATTGTAGAACCTGATATAGAAAATCTAAACGGAGTTTACAATCCCTCAAAATTACAGAATCCTTTTCAAATTATCTCTCTCTCTACATTTGTGCATTGTACATATCCATTTTAGATGTATACTTTTTTATTAAACAAAAACTTGAATTTTGACTTTCCCTTCATATCGTAAAAGAAAAAAGAGATAAAAGGCAAATAGATCACAACAAAATGAAAATTTTATGGTTTATGTATGAAAAGAATTTAAAGAAATAAACAAATGTAACTAAGGAAAATTTATTCACACAACACAAATGAACACAAAAGTTTTGTTATGCATGTTTGGGTAATTCCACTAGTTCAACCCTAATAGCTCGGAATTTTATAAGAAAGAGATTTTTCTACACATGTTCTAAAAAATGGATACAAATGTTTGAAACATGTTAAAGATGCAAATGACCAATGAATCCAAAACTTTTAAAGAGAATAACATTAAATTTTCAAGAGAACTTGCGGTGGGATATTTACCCGAGTCAAACAAGCCATTATTTTTCCCATTTACAAAAAGCTGACCTAACAATCATAGATGATTGCAATGTGATTTATCATGCGTAACGGGATATGTTTTTGTAAGGAATGACTTATGGATTGGGAGTCAACACTTAGTTAAAAATCCCCAGCCTCCCCCTTTCCCCGACGATTGCGGAACCTGATATATCAAAACTAAAAAGAGTTTACAATCCCTAAAAATTGCAGACACTTTTTAAAATTATCTCTCTCTTCATTTTTGTATTGTGAATTTTCATTTAATTTGTATACATTTTTCTTAAATCAAAACTTGAGTTTTCACTTTCCCTTCATCTCGTAAACAAAAAAAAAAAAGAGATAAAAGGCAAAGAGATCACAACAAAATGAAAATTTTAGAGTTTATGTTTGGAAAGATTTTAAAGCATTAAATAAAACTAAGTAACGAAAATTTTTTCATAGAAAACAAATGAACACAAAAATTTTGTCATCGAAGTTTCTGTACTTCCACTTGTTCAAACCTAATATCTTTGAATTTTATAAGAAACAATTTTTTTTACACAAGTTTTAAAAAATGGATATGAATGTTTGAAACATGTTAAACATTCAAATGACCTATGGATCCAAACCTTTTAAAGAGAATAACATTAAATTCTCAAGTGAACGTGCGGTGGAATATTTACCCAAGTCAAACAAGCCATTATTTTGCCCATTTACAAAAAGCTGACCTAACGATCATAGATGATTGTAAAATGATTTGTCATGCGTAACGGGCTATATTTTAATAAGAAATGACTAATGGATATGGAGTCAAAACACAGTTAAAAATTCCCAGCCTCCCCCTTTTCCCGACAATTGCAGAACCTGATATATAAATACAAAAAATTGTTTACAATCTCTAAAAATTACATAAACTTTTTGGAATTATCCCTCTCGACATTTGTGCATTTTGCATTTCCATTTTAGATGTGTACTTTTTTCTTACATCAAAACATGATTTTTCACTTTCCCTTCATCTCGAAAACTAAAAAAGAGATAAAAGGCAAATAGATCACAAAAAAATAAAAATTTTAGAGTTTATGTGTGGAATAAATTTAAAGCAATAAAAAAATTTAAGTAAAGAAAATTTATTCACACATCACAAATGAACACAGAAGTTATGTTATCCAAGTTGGGGAAATTCCACTCGTTCAACCCTAAAAGTTCGGAATTTTATAAGAAAGAGATTTTTCTACACATGTTTTAAAAAATTGATATGCATGCTTAAAACATGTTTCAGATGCAAATGACCTATGGATCAAAACCTTTTAAAGAGAATTACATTAAATTCTCAAGTGAGCGTGCGGTGGGATATTTACCCGAGTAAAACAAGCCATTATTTTGCCCATTTACAAAAAGCTGAGCTAACGGTCATAGATGATTGTAAAGTGATTTATCATACATAACGGGCTTTATTTTTGGAAAGAATGACATTTGGATTGGGAGTCAACACTTAGTAAAAAATCCCCCACCTCCCCCTTTTCCAGATGATTGTAAAACCTGATATATAAAATCTAAACGGAGTTTACAATCCGTAAAAATTACAGAATCCTTTTCAAATTATCTCTCTCTACATTTGTGCATTGTGCATATCCAATTTAGATGTCTACTTTTTTCTTAAATGAAAACTTGAGTCTTCACTTTCCCTTCATATCGTAAACGAAAAAAGAGATAAAAGGCAAATAGATCACAACAAAATGAAAATTTTAGAGTTTATGTATGCAAAGAATTTAAAGCAATAAACAAATGTAACTAAGGAAAATTTATTCACACAACACAAATGAACACAAAAGTTTTGTTATGCATGTCAGGGTAATTCCACTAGTTCAACCCTAATAGCTTGGAATTTTATAAGAAAGAGATTTTTCTACACATGTTTTAAAAAATGGATACAAATGCTTGAAACATGTTAAAGATGCAAATGACCGATGAACCCAAAACTTTTAAAGAGAATAACATTAAATTCTCAAGAGAACTTGCGGTGGGATATTTACCCGAGTCAAACAAGCCATTATTTTTCCCATTTACAAAAAGCTGACCTAACAATCACAGATGATTGTAAAGTGATTTATCATGCGTAACAGGCTATATTTTTGTAAGGAATGACTTTTGGATTGGGAGTCAACACTCAGTTAAAAATCCCCACCCTCCCCTTTCCTTGATGATAGCAGAACCTGATATATAAAAACTAAAAAGAGTTTACAATCTTTAAAAATTACAGACTCTTTTTAAAATTATCTCTCTCTTTATTTTTGTATTGTGAATTTCCATTTTATTTGTATTCTTTTTTCTTAAATCAAAACTTGAGTTTTTACTTTCCCTTCATCTCGCAAAAAACAAAAAGAGATAACAAGCAAATAGTTCACAACAGAAAGAAAATTTTAGAGTTTATGTATGGAAGAATTTAGAGAAATAAACAAAGGTAAGTAAAGATATTTTTTTTTCACACATCACATATGAACACAAAAGTTTTGTAATCCAAGTTTGGGTAATTCCACTAGTTCAACCTTAATAGCTTGGAATTTTTTAAGAGAGAGATTTTTCTACACATGTTTTAAAAAATGGATATGCATGCTTGAAACATGTTAAAGAAACAAATGACCAATGGATCCAAACCTTTTAAAGAGAATAACATTAAATTCTCAAGTGAACGTGTAGTGGGATATTTACCCGAGTCAAACAAGCCATTATTTTGCCCATTTTCTAAAAGCTGACCTAATGATCATAGGTGATTGTAAAGTGATTTATCATGTGTAACGTGCAATATTTTTGTGAGGAATGACTTATGGATTGGGAGTCAAAGCTTAGTTAAAAATTCTCAGCCTCCCCCTTTTCCCGACGATTGCAGAACCTGGTATATAATTACTAAAAAGAGTTTACAATCCCTAAAAATTACATACACTTTTTGGAATTATCCCTCTCTACATTTGTGCATTGTGCATTTCTATTTTAGATGTATAGTTTTTTGTTAAATTAAAACTTGAGTTTTCACTTGCCGTTCATCTCGTAAGCATAAAAAGAGATTAAAGGCAAATCACAACAAAATAAAACTTTTAGGGTTTATGTATTGAAAGAATTTAAAGAAATAAACAAATGTAAGCAAAGAAAATTTATTCACATGCCACAAATGAACACAAAAGTTTTGTTATCCAAGTATGGGAAATTCCACTAGTTCAACCCTAATAGCTCAAAATTTTATAAGAAAGAGATTTTTCTACACATGTTTTAAAAAATGGATATCCATGCTTGGAACAAGTTAAAGATGCAAATGACCTATGGATCCAAACCTTTTAAAGAGAATAACATTAAATTCTCAAGTGAACGTGCGGTGGGATATTTACCCGAGTCAAACAAGCCATTATTTTGCACATTTACAAAAAGTTGACCTAATGATCATAGATGATTGTAAAGTGATTTATCATTCGTAATGGGCTATATTTTAGTATGGAAAGACTTATTTTTTGGGAGTCAACACTCAGTTCAAAAAACCTCACCTCCCCCTTTTCCCGACGATTGTAGAACCTGATATATAAAAACTAAAAAGAGTTTACAATCGCTAAAAATTACTAACACTTTTTCGAATTATCTCTCTCTACATTTTTGCACTGTGCTTTTTCATTTTAGATGTTTACTTATTTCTTAAATCAAAACTTGAGTTTTCACGTTGCCTTCATCTTGTAAACAAAAAAAGAGATAAAAGGCAAATAGACCACAACAAAATGAAAATTTTAGGGTTTATATATGGAAAGAATTTAAAGCAATGAACAAATGTAAGTAAAGAAAATTTAGTCACACACCACAAATGAACACAAAAGTTTTGTTATCCAAGTTTGGGAAATTCAATTAGTTCAACCCTAATAGTTCAGAATTTTATCAAAAAGAGATTTTTCTACACATGTTTTAAAAAATGGATATGCATGTTTGGAACATGTTACAGATGCAAATGACCTATGGATCCAAACCTTTTAAAGAGAATTACATTAAATTCTCAAGTGAGCGTGTAGTGGGATATTTACCCTAGTCAAGCAAGCCATTATTTTGCCCATTTACAAAAAGGTGAGCTAACGTTCATAGTTGTTTGTAAAGTGATTTATCATACATAACTGGCTATATTTGTGTAAAGAATGACTTATGGATTGGGAGTTAACACACAGTAAAAAATCTCCCGCCTCCCCCTTTTCCTGACGATTGCAGAACCTGATATATAAAAACTAAACGGAGTTTAAACTCCCTAAATATTACTGAAACTTTTTCAAATTTTCTCTCTCTACATTTGTGCAATGTGCATATCCATTTTAGATGTATACTTTTTTCTTAAATCAAAGAGATTATTTTTCACTTTCCGTTCGTATCGTAAAAGAAAAAAGAGATAAAAGGCAAATAGATCACAACAAAATGAAAATTTTAGAGTTTAACTATGCAAATAATTTAATGCAATAAACAAATGTAAGTAAGGAAAAATTTTTCACACAACACAAATGAACACAAAAGTTTTGCTATGCATGTTTGGGTAACTAGTTAAACCCTAATAGCTCAAAATTTTATAAGAAAGAGATTTTTCTACACATGTTTTAAAAAATGGATATAAATGCTTGAAACATATTGAAGATGCAAATGAGAAATGAATCCAAAACTTTTAAAGAGAATAACATTAAATTCTCAAGAAAACTTGTGGTGGGATATTTACCCGAGTCAAACAAGCCACTATTTTTTCCATTTACAAATAGCTGACCTAACAATCACAGATGATTGTAAAGTGATTTATCATGCGTAACAGGCTATATTTTTGTAAGGAATGACTTATGGATTGGGAGTCAACACTTAGTTAAAAATCCCCAGCCACCCCCTTTCCTTGATGATTGCAGAACCTGATATATAAAAACTAAAAAGAGTTTACAATCTTTAAATATGACAGACTCTTTTTAAAATTATCTCTCTCTTTATTTTTGTATTGTGAATTTCCATTTTATTTGTATTCTTTTTTCTTAAATCAAAACGTGAGTTTTTACTTTCCCTTCATCTCGCAAAAAAAAAAAGAGATAACACGCAAATAGTTCACAACAAAAAGAAAATTTTAGAGTTTATGTATAGAAGAATTTAGAGAAATAAACAAAGGTAAGTAAAGATATTTTTTTTCACACATCACAAATGAACACAAAAGTTTTGTAATCCAAGTCTGGGTAATTCCACTAGTTCAACTTTAATAGCTTGGAATTTTTCAAGAGAGATTTTTCTACACATGTTTTAAAAAATGGATATGCATGCTTGAAACATGTTAAAGAAACAAATGACCTATGGATCCAAACCTTTTAAAGAGAATAACATTAAATTCTCAAGTGAACGTACAGTGGGATATTTACCTGAGTCAAACAAGCCATTATTTTGCCCATTTTCAAAAAGCTGACCTAATTATCATAGGTGATTGTAAAGTGATTTATCATGTGTAACGGGAAATATTTTTGTAAGGAATGACTTATGGATTGGGAGTCAAAACTTAGTTAAAAAGTCTCAGCCTCCCCCTTTTCCCGACGATTGCAGTACCTGGTATATAATTACTAAAAAGAGTTTACAATCCCTAAAAATTACATACACTTTTTGAAATTATCCCTCTCTACATTTGTGCATTGTGCATTTCCATTTTAGATGTATAGTTTTTTGTTAAATTAAAACTTGAGTTTTCACTTGCCTTTCATCTCGTAAGCATAAACAGAGATAAAAGGCAAATCACAACAAAATAAAAATTTTAGGGTTTATGTATGGAAAGAATTTAAAGAAATAAACAAATGTAAGCAAAGAAAATTTATTCACACGCCACAAATGAACACAAAAGTTTTTTTATCCAAGTATGGGAAATTCCACTAGTTCAACCCTAATAGCTCGAAATTTTATAAGAAAGAGATTTTTCTACACATGTTTTAAAAAATGGATATCCATGCTTGGAACAAGTTAAAGAGGCAATGACCTATGGATCCAAACCTTTTAAAGAGAATAACATTAAATTCTCAAGTGAACGTACGGTGGGATATTTACCCGAGTCAAACAAGCCATTATTTTGCACATTTACAAAAAGTTGACCTAATGATCATAGATGATTGTAAAGTGATTTATCATTCGTAATGGGCTATATTTTAGTATGGAAAGACTTATGTTTTGGGAGTCAACACTCAGTTAAAAAAACCTCACCTCCCCCTTTTCCCGACGACTGTGGAACCTGATATATAAAAACTAAAAAGAGTTTACAATCGCTAAAAATTACTAACACTTTTTTGAATTATCTCTCTCTAAATTTTTGCGTAGTGATTTTTCATTTTAGATGTTTACTTATTTCTTAAATCAAAACTTGAGTTTTCACTTTGCCTTCATCTCGTAAACAAAAAAAGAGATAAAAGGCAAATAGACCACAACAAAATGAAAATTTTAGGGTTTATATATGGAAAGAATTTAAAGCAATGAACAAATGTCAGTAAAGAAAATTTAGTCACACACCACAAATGAAAACAAAAGTTTTGTTATTCAAGTTTGGGAAATTCAATTAGTTCAACCCTAATAGTTCGGAATTTTATCAAAAAGAGATTTTTCTACACATGTTTTAAAAAATGGATATGCATGTTTGGAACATGTTACAGATGCAAATGACCTATGGATCCAAACCTTTTAAAGAGAATTACATTAAATTCTCAAGTGAGCGTTCAGTGGAATATTTACCCGAGTCAAACAAGCCATTATTTTGCCCATTTACAAAAAGCTGAGCTAACGTTCATAGTTGATTGTAAAGTGATTTTTCATACATAACTGGCTATATTTGTGTAAAGAATGACTTATGGATTGGGAGTCAACACACAGTAAAAAATCCCCCACCACCCCCTTTTCCTGACGATTGCACAACCTGATATATAAAAACTAAACGGAGTTTACACTCCCTAAATATTACTGAAACTTTTTCAAATTTTCTCTCTCTACATTTGTGCAATGTGCTTATCCATTTTAGATGTATACTTTTTTCTTAAATCAAAAAGATTATTTTTCACTTTCCGTTCGTATCGTAAAAGAAAAAAGAGATAAAAGGCAAATAGATCACAACAAAATGAAAATTTTAGAGTTTAAGTATGCAAATAATTTAAAGCAATAAACAAATGTAAGTAAGGAAAATTTTTTTACACAACACAAATGAACACAAAAGTTTTGTTATGCATGTTTGGGTAACTAGTTAAACCCTAATAGCTCAAAATTTTATAAGAAAGAGATTTTTCTACACATGTTTTAAAAAATGGATATAAATGCTTGAAACATGTTGAAGATGCAAATGAGAAATGAATCCAAAACTTTTAAAGAGAATAACATTAAATTCTCAAGAAAACTTGCGGTGGGATATTTACCCGAGTCAAACAAGCCACTATTTTTTCCATTTACAAATAGCTGACCTAACAATCACAGATGATTGTAAAGTGATTTATCATGCGTAACAGGCTATATTTTTTTAAGGAATGACTTATGGATTGGGAGTCAACACTCAGTTAAAAATCCCCAGCCTCCCCCATTCCCTGATGATTGCAGAACCTGATATATAAAAACTAAAAAGAGTTTACAATCTTTAAAAATTATAGACTCTTTTTAAAATTATCTCTCTCTTTATTTTTGTATTGTGAATTTCCATTTTATTTGTATTCTTTTTTCTTAAATCAAAACTTGAGTTTTTACTTTCCCTTCATCTCTCAAAAAAAAAAAAAAAGAGATAACAAGCAAATAGTTCACAACAAAAAGAAAATTTTAGAGTTCATGTATGGAAGAATTTAGAGAAATAAACAAAGGTAAGTAAAGATATTGTTTTTCACACATCACAAATGAACACAAAAGTTTTGTAATCCAAGTATGGGTAATTCCACTAGTTCAACCTTAATAGCTTGGAATTTTTTAAGAGAGAGATTTTTCTACACATGTTTTAAAAAATGGATATGCATGCTTGAAACATGTTAAAGAAACAAATGACCCATGGATCCAAACCTTTTAAAGAGAATAACATTAAATTCTCAAGTGAACGTGTAGTGGGATATTTACCCGAGTCAAACAAGCCATTATTTTGCCCATTTTCAAAAAGCTGACCTAATGATCATAGGTGATTGTAAAGTGATTTATCATGTGTAACGGGCAATATTTTGTAAGGAATGCCTTATGGATTGGGAGTCAAAACTTAGTTAAAAATTCTCAGCCTCCCCCTTTTCCCGACGATTGCAGAACCTGGTATATAATTACTAAAAAGAGTTTACAATCCCTAAAAATTACATACACTTTTTGGAATTATCCCTCTCTACATTTGTGCATTGTGCATTTCCATTTTAGATGTATAATTTTTTGTTAAATTAAAACTTGAGTTTTCACTTGCCTTTCATCTCGTAAGCATAAAAAGAGATAAAAGGCAAATCACAGCAAAATAAAAATTTTAGGGTTTATGTATGGAACGAACTTAAAGAAATAAAAAAATGTAAGCAAAGAAAATTTATTCACACGCCACAAATGAACACAAAAGTTTTGTTATCCAAGTATGGGAAATTCCACTAGTTCAACCCTAATAGCTCGAAATTTTATAAGAAAGAGATTTTTCTACACATGTTTTAAAAAATGGATATCCATGCTTGGAACAAGTTAAAGATGAAAATGACCTATGGATCCAAACCTTTTAAAGAGAATAACATTAAATTCTCAAGTGAACGTGCGGTGGGATATTTACCCGAGTCAAATAAGCCATTATTTTGCACATTTACAAAAAGTTGACCTAATGATCATCGATGATTGAAAAGTGATTGATCATTATTAATGGGCTATAGTTTTGTACGGAAAGACTTATGTTTTGGGAGTCAACACTCAGTTAAAAAAACCTCACCTCCCCCTTTTCCCGACGACTGTAAAACCTGGTATATAAAAACTAAAAAAATTTAGGGTTTATATATGGAAAGAATTTAAAGCAATGAACAAATGTAAGTAAAGAAAATTTAGTCACACACCACAAATGAACACAAAATTTTTGTTATCCAAGTTATGGAAATTCCACTAGTTCAATCCTAATTGCTCTGAATTTTATAAGGAAGAGATTTTTCTACACATGTTTTAAAAAATGGATAGGCATGCTTGAAACATGTTAAAGATTCAAATGACCTATGGATCCAAACCTTTTAAAGAGAATAACCTTAAATTCTCAAGTGAACGTGAGTTTGGATATTTACTCGAGTCAAACAAGCCATTATTTTGCCAATTTACAAAAAGCTGACCTATCGATCATAGATGATTGTAAAGTGATTTTACATGCGTAATGGGTATTTTTTGTAAGGAATGATTTTTTTATTGGGAGTCAACACTCCATCAAAAATCACCCGCATCCCCCATTTCTCGACGATTGCAGAACCAGATATATAAAAGCTAAAAAGAGTTTACAATCCCTAAAAATTTCAGACAATTTTTAGAATTATCTCTCTGTACATTTGTGCATTGTGCATTTCCATTTTAGATGTATAGTTTTTTCTTAAATCAAAACTTGAGTTTACACTTTCCCTCTCGTCAACAGAAAAAGAGATAAAAGGCAAATAGATCAGAAGAAAATGAAACTTTTAGGGTTTTTGTATGGAAATAATTTAAAGCAATAAAGAAATATAAGTAAATAAAATTTATTCACACAACACAATTGAACATAAAAGTTTTGTTATCCAATTTTTTGAAATTCCACTAGTTCTACCCTAATAGCTCGGAATTTTATAGAAAGAAATTTTTCTAGACATGTTTTAAAAAATGGATATGCATGCTTGAAACATGTTAAAGACACAAATCACCTATGGATCCAAAACTTTTAATGGGAATAACATTAAATTCTCAAATGAACGTGCGGTGGGATATTTACCCGAGTCAAACAAGCCATTATTTTGCACATTTACAAAAAGCTGACCTAACGATCATAGATGATTGTAAAGTAATTTATCATGTGTAATGGGCTATATTTTTTTAGGGAATGACTTATAGATTGGGAGTCAACACTCAGTTAAAAATCCCTTGCATCCCCATTTTCCCGGCTATTGCAGAACCAGATATATGAAAAATAAAAAGAGTTTACAATCCCTAAAAGTTACATACATTTTTTTTGAATTATCTCTTTCTACATTTGTGCATTGTGCATTTCCATTTTAGATGTATACTTTTTTCTTAAATCAAAACTTGAGTTTTCACTTTCCGTTCATCTCGTAAACAAAAAAAGAGATAAAACGCAAATAGATCAGAACAAAATGAAAATTTTAGGGTTTATGTGTGGAAAGAATTGAAAGCAATAAACATATGTAAGTAAATAAAATTTATTCACACATCACAAATGAAGAAAAAAGTTTTGTTATCCTTGTTTTGGATATTCCACTAGTTCAACCCTAAAAGCTCGGAATTTTATAAGAAAGAGACGTTTCTACACATGTTTTAAAGAATGGATAGGCATGATTGAAGCATGTTAAAGATGCAAATGACATATGGATCCAAACCTTTAAAAGAGAATAACATTAAATTCTCAAGTGCACGAGCGTTGGGATATTTACTCGAGTCACACAAGCCATTATTTTGCCCTTTTACCAAAAGCTCACCTAAAGATCATAGATAATTGTAAAGTGTTTTTTAATGCGCAATGGGTTATATTTTTTTAAGGAATGACTTATAGATTGGGAGCCAACACTCCATTAAAAATCCCCCGCCTCCTTTTTTTCCCAACGATTGCAGAACCTGATATATTAAAACTAAATAGAGTTTACAATCCGTAAAAATTACAGACACTTTTTGGAATTATCTCTCTCTACATTTGTGCAGTGTGCATTTCCATTTTAGATATATACTTTTTTCTTAAATCAAAACTTGTGTTTTGACTTTCCCATCATCTCGTAACAAAAAAAGAGATAAATGGCAAATAGATCACAACAAAATGAAAAATTTAAGGATTTTGTATGGAAAGAATTAAAACAATAGAAAAATGTAAGTAAAGAAAATTTATTCACACAGCACAAATGAGCACAAAAGTTTTGTTATCCAAGTTTGGGAAATTCCACTAGTTCAACCCTAATAGCTCAGAATTTTATAAGAAAGAGACGTTTGTACATATGTTTTAAAAAATGGATAGGCATGCTTGAAACATGTTAAAGATGGAAATGACCTATGGATCCATACCTTTTAAAGATATTAACATTAAATTGTCAAGTGAACGAGCGTTGGGATATTTACTCATCTCGAACAAACCATTATTTTGCCCATTTACAGAAAAAGTTGACCAAACGATCATAGATGATTGTAAAGTGATTTATGATGTGTAACGGGCCATATTTTTGTTAGGAATGACTTATGGATTGGGAGTCAACGCTCCATTAAAAATCCCCCGCCTCCTCCTTTTCCCGACGATTGCTGAACCTGATATATAAATACTATAAAGAGTTTACAGTCCATAAAAATTACAAAAAAAATTTGGAATTATCTCTCTCTAAATTTGTGCATTGTGCAATTTCTTTTTAGATGCATACTTTTTTGTTAAATAAAAACTTGAGTTTTGACTTTCCCTTCATCTTGTAAACAAAAAAAGAGATAAAGGAAAATAGATCACAACAAAATGAATATTTTAGGGATTTTGTATGGAAAGAATTTAAAGTAATTGAAAAATGTTTGAAAAGAAAATTTTTTCACAAACCAAAAATGAACATAAGTTTTGTGATCAATTTTTGGGACATTCCACTAGTTCAACCCTAATAGCTCAGAATTTTATAAGAAAGAGATTTTTCTACTCATGTTTTAAAAAATGGATATGCATACTTGAAACATGTTAAAGATGCAAGTGACCTATGGATCCAAACCTTTTAAAGTGAATAACATTAAATTCTCAAGTGAACGTGCGGTGGGATATTTACCCAAGTGAAACAAGCTATTATTTTGTTCATTAACAAAAAGCTGACCTAACGAAAATAGATGATTGTAAAGTAATTTATCATGCGTAACGGGCTATATTTTTGTAAGAAATAACTTATGGATTGGGAGTCAACACTCGGTTAATAATCCCCCGTCTCCCCATTTTCCCGACGATTGATATAAAAATTAAAAAGAGTTTACAATCCCTAAAAATTACAGACACTTTTTTGAAATTATCGCTTTCTAAATTTTTGCATTGTACATTTCTATTTTAGATGTATACTTTTTTCTTAAATCAAAACTTGAGTTTTCACATTCCCTTCATCCCGAAAACAAAAAAAGATATCAAAGGCAATTAGATCACAACAAAATGAAAATTTTAGGGTTTGTGTATGGAAAGAATTTAAAGAAGTAAACAAATGTAAGTAAAGAAAATTTATTCACACACCACAAATGAACACAAAAGTTTTCTTATCCAAGTTTGGGAAATTTCACTAGTTCAACCCTAATAGCTCAGAATTTTATAAGAAAGAGATTTTTGTAGACATGTTTTAAAAAATGGATAGGCATGCTTGAATCTTGTTAAAGATGCAAACGACCTATGGATCCAAACCTTTTAAAGGGAATAACATTAAATTCTCAAATGAACGTGCGGTGGGATATTTACCCGAGTCAAACAAGCGATTATTTTGCACATTAACAAAAAGCTGACCTAACGATCATAGATGATTGTAAAGTAATTTATCATGTGTAACGGGCTATATTTTTTTAAGGAATGACTTATAGATTGGGATTAAACACTCAGTTAAAAATCCCCTGCCTCCCCATTTTCCTGGCGATTACAGAACCAGATATATGAAAACTAAAAAGAGTTTACAATCCCTAAAAATTACATACATTTTTTTGGAATTATCTCTTTCTACATTTGTGCATTGCGCATTTCCATTTTAGACGTATACTTTTTTCTTAAATCAAAACTTGAGTTTTCACTTTCCGTTCATCTCGTAAACAAAAAAAGAGATAAAAGGCAAATAGATCAGAAAAAAAAGAAAATTTTGGGGTTTATGTGTGGAAAGAATTGAAAGCAATAAACATATGTAAGTAAAGAAAATTTATTCACACATCACAAATGTACAAAAAAGTTTTGTTATCCTTGTTTTGGATATTCCCCTAGTTCAACCCTAATAGCTCGGAATTTTATAAGTAAGAGACGTTTCTACACATGTTTTAAAGAATGGATAGGCATGATTGAAGCATGTTAAAGATGCAAATGATATATGGATCCAAACCTTTAAAAGAGAATAACATTAAATTCTCAAGTGAACGAGCGTTGGGATATTTACTCGAGTCAAACAAGCCATTATTTTGCCCTTTTACAAAAAGCTCACCTAACGATCATAGATGATTGTAAAGTGATTTTTTATGCATAACGGGTTATATTTTTTTAAGCAATGACTTATGGATTGGGAGCCAACACTCCATTAAAAATTCCCCGCCTCCTCCTTTTCCCAACGATTGCAGAACCTGATATATTAAAATTAAAAAGAGTTTACAATCCGTAAAAATTAAAGACACTTTTTGGAATTATCTCTCTCTACATTTGTGCAGTGTGCATTTCCATTTTAGATGTATACTTTTTTCTTAAATAGAAACTTGTATTTTGACTTTCCCATCATCTCGTAAACAAAAAAAGAGATAAATGGCAAATAGATCACAACAAAATGAAAAATTTAAGGATTTTGTATGGAAAGAATTAAAGCAATAGAAAAATGTAAGTAAAGAAAATTTATTCACACAGCACAAATGAACACAAAAGTTTTGTTATCCAAGTTTGGGAAATTCCACTAATTCAACCCTAATAGCTCAGAATTTTATAAGAAAGAGACGTTTCTACATATGTTTTAAAAAATGGATAGGCATGCTTGAAACATGTTAAAGATGGAAATGACCTATGGATCCAAACCTTTTAAAGAGAATAAAATTAAATTCTCAATTGAACGTGCGTTGGGATATTTACTCGAGTCAAACTAGACATTATTTTGCCCACTTACAAAAAGCTAACCTAACGATCATAGATGATTGTAATGTAATTTATCATGCGTTACAACATTATTTTTGTAAGGAATGACTTATGGATTGGGAGTCAACACTCCGTTAAAAATCTCCCGCATCCCCCTTTTCCCTAAGATTGCAGAACCTAATATATAAAAACAAAAGGGAGTTTACAAAACCTAAACATTACAGACACTTTTTGGAATTATCTCTCTCTACATTTGTGCATTGTGCATTTACCTTTTTGATGTATACTTTTTTTTTTAAATCAAAACTTGAGTTTTCACTTTCCCATCATCTCGAAAACAAAAAAAAGAGATAAAAGGCAAATAGATCACAACAAAATGAAAATTTTTGATTGGAAAGAATTTAAAGCAATAAACAAATGTAAGTAAAAAAAAAATTATTCACACACCACAAATGAACACAAAATTTTTGTTATCCAATTTGTGCAAATTTCACTAGTTCATCCCTAATAGCTCAAAGTTTTATAAGAAAGAGACTTTTCTACACATGTTTTGAAAAATTGATAGGCATGCTTGTAACATGTGAAAGATGCAAATGACCTATGGATCCAAACCTTTTTAAAGAGAATAACATGAAATTCTCAAGTGAACGTGTGGTGGGATATTTACAGGAGCCAAACAATCCATTATTTTGCCCATTTACAAAAAGCTCACCTAACGATCATAGATGATTGTAAAGTGTAACAGGCTATATTTTTGTAAGGAAAGACTTATGGATTGGGATTCAACACTCAATTAAAAATCCCCCACCTCCCCCTTTTCCCTACTATTGCGAACATGATATATAAAAACTAAAAAGAGTTTACAATGCCTAAAATTTACAGAGACTTTTTGGAATTAACTCTCTCTACATTTGTGCATTGTGCATTACCATGTTAGATGTATAATTTTTTCGTAAATTAAAACTAGAGTTTTCACTTCCCTTTCACCACATAAACAAAAAAAGATATCAAAGGCTAAAAGATCACAGATAAATGAAAATTTTAGAGTTTATGTATGAAAAGAATTTAAAGCTATAATGAATTTAAGTAAAGAAAATTTATTCACACACCACAAATGAACACAAGTTTTGTTATCCAAGTTTGGGAAATTCCACCAGTTCAACCCTAATAGCTCGGAATTTTATAAGAAAGAGATTTTTCTACTCAAGATTTAAAATATGGATAGGCATGCTTGAAACATGTTAAAGATGCAAATGTACTATGCATCTATACCTTTTAAAGATAATTACATTAAATTCTCAAGTGAACATGCGTTGGAATATTTACCCGAGTCAAACAAGCCATTATTTTTCCCATTAAGAAAAGGCTGATCTAACGATCATAAATGATTGTAAAGTAATTTATCATCCGTAACGGGTTATATTTTTGTAAAGAATGACTTATGGATTGAAAGTCAACACTCCGTTAAAAATCGCCCGCCTCCCCCTTTTCCCAACGATTGCTGAACCTAATATATAAAAACTAAAAAGAGTTTACAGTCCCTAAAAATTAAAAACACGTTTTGGAATTATCTCTCTCTACTTTTTTGCATTGTGGATTTCCATTTTAGATGTACACTTTTTTCTTAAATAAAAAACTTGAGTTTTCACTATCCCTTCATCTCGTAAACCAAAAAAGAGATAAAAGGCAAATAGATCACAACATAATGAAAATTTTAAAGTCTATGTATGGAAAGAATTTAAAGCAATAAACAATTGTAAGTAAGGATAATTTATTCACACACCACAAATGAGTACAAAAGTTTTGTTATCCAAGTTTGGGAAATTCCACTAGTTGAACCCTAATAGCTCGGAATTTTAATAGAAAAAGATTTCTCTATGCATGTTTTAAAAAATGGATATGAGTGCTTGAAACATATTAGAGATGCAAATGACCTATGGATCCAAACCTTTTAATGAGAATAACATTAAATTCTCAAGTGAACGTACGGTGGGATATTTACCGGAGTCAAACAAGCTAGTTTGCCCATTTACAAAAAGATGACCTAACGATCATAAGTGATTGTAAAGTGATTTATCAAGTTTATCGGTCTATATTTTTGTAAGGAATGACTTATAGATTAGGAATCAACACTCAGTTAAAAATCCTCCGCCTCCCCCTTTTCCCGACGATTGCAGAACCTGTTACGTAAAAACAAATAAGAGTTTAGAATTCCAAAAAATTACTGACACTTTCTGGAATTATCTCTCTCTACATTTGTGCATTGTGCATTTCCATTTTAGATGTATACTTTTTCCTTAAATACAAACTTGAGTTTTCACTTTCCCTTCATCTCGTAAACAAAAAAAGAGATAAAAGGCAAATAGATCACAATAAAATGAAAATTTTAGGGTTTATGTATGAAAAGAATTTAAAGATAGGCATGCTTGAAACATGTTAAAGATGCAAATGACCTATGGATCCAAACCTTTTTAAGAGAATATCATTCATTTCTCAAGTGCACCTGCGGTGGGATATTTACTCGAGTCAAACAAGCCATTATTTTGACCATTTAAAAAAAGTTGACCTAACGATAATAGATGATTGTAAAGTGATTTAACATGCATAACGGGCTATATGTTTGTATGGAAAGACTTATGGATTGGGAGTCAACTCTCTGTTAAAAATCCCCCGCCTCCCCCTTTTCTTGACAATTGCACAACCTGATATATAAAAACTAAAAAGAGTTAACAATCCCTAAAAAGTACAGACACTTTTTTTGGTATTATCTCTCTCTACATTTGTGCATTGTGCATTTCCTTTTTCGATGTGTACTTTTTTCTTAAATCAAAACTTGAGTTTTCACTTTCCCTTCATCTCGTCAACAAAAAAAGAGATAAAGGGCGAATAGATCATAGCACAATGAAACTTTTAGAGTTTATGTATGGAAAAAATTAAAATCAATAAACAAATGTAAGAAAATAAAATTTGTTCACAAAACAGAAATTAACACAAGTTTTGTTAACCAAGTTTGGGAAATTCCACTAAATCAACCCTAATAGCACGGAATTTTATAAGAAAGATATTTTTCTACACATGATTTAAAAAATGGATAGGCATGATAGAAACATGTTAAAGATGCAAATGACCTATTGATCAAAATATTTTAAAGAGAATAACATTAAATTCTCAAGTGCACGTGCGGTGGGATATTTACTCGAGTCAAACAAGCCATTAGTTTGCCCATTTAAAAAAAGCTGACCAAACAATCTTAGATGATTGTAATGTGATTTATCATACTTAACGGGCTATAGTTTTGTATGGAAAGACTTATGGATTGGGAGTCAACCCTTAGTTAAAAATCTCCCGCCTACCCTTTTCTTGACGAATGCAGAACCTGATATATAAAAACTAAAAGGAGTTTACAATCCCTAAAAATTACAGACATATTTAGGAATTATCTCTCTCTACATTGTGCATTCTGCATGTCCATGTTAGATGTATACTTTTTTCTTAAATCAAAACTTGAGTTTTCACTTTCCCTTCATCCCAAAAACAAAAAAAGATATCAAAGGCAATTAGATCACAACAAAATGAAAATTTTAGGGTTTGTGTATGGAAAGAATTAAAAAAAGTAAACAAATGTAAGTAAAGAAAATTTATTCACACACCACAAATGAAGACAAAAAGTTTTCTTATCCAAGTTTGGGAAATTTCACTAGTTCAACCCTAATAGCTCAGAATTTTATAAGAAAGAGATTTTTCTACACATGTTTTCAAAAATGGATAGGCATGCTTTAAACTTGTTAAAGATGCAAATGACCTATGGATCCAAACCTTTTAAAGAGAATAAAATTAAATTCTTAAGTGAACGTGCGTTGGGATATTTACCCGAGTCAAACTAGCCATTATTTTGCACATTTAGAAAAAGCTGACCTAACGATCATTGATGATTGTAATGTAATTTATCATGCGTAACGGGTTCTATTTTTGTAAGGAGTGTCTTATGGATTGAGAGTCAACACTCCGTTAAAAATCCCCGCCTCCCCCTTTTCCTGACGATTGTAGAACCTGATATATAAAAGGTAAAAAGAGTTTACAATTCCTAAAAATTATAGACACATTTTTTGAATTATCTCTCTCTAAATTTGTGCATTGTGGATTTCCATTTTAGAGGTACACTTTTTTCTGAAATCAAAACTTGAGTTTTCAGTTTCCCTTCATCTTGTAAACAAAGAAAGAGATAAAAGGCTAATAAATCACAACAAATTGAAAATTTTAAAGTTTATGTATGGAAAGAATTTAAAGAAATAAAAAAATGTAAGTAAATATAATTTATTCACACACCACAAATGAGTACAAAATTTTTCTTATCCAAGTTTGGGAAATTCCACTAGTTCAACCCTAATTGCTCGGAATTTTAATCGAAAAATATTTTTCTACACATGTTTTAAAAAATGGATATGCATGTTTGAGATATGTTAAAGATGCAAATGACCTATGGATCCAACCCTTTCAATGAGAAAATATTAAATTCTCAAGTGAACGTGCGGTGGAATATTAACCGGAGTCAAACAAGCCATTATTCTGCCCATTTACAAAAAGCCGACCTAACGATTATAGATGATTGGAAAGTGATTTACCATGTGTAACGTTCAATATTTTATTAAGGAATGACTTATGGATTGTGAGTCAACACTCAGTTAAAATCCCCCGCCTCCCCCTTTTCCCGACGATTGCAGAACCTGTTATATAAAAACTAATAAGAGTTTACAATCCCTAAAAATTACAGATACTTTTTGGAATTATCTCTCTCTACATTTGTGCATTGTCCATTTCCATTTTAGATTTATACTTTTTTCTTAAATAAAAACTTTGAGTTTTCACTTTCCCTTCATCTCATAAACAAAAAACGAGAAAAAAGGGAAATAGACCACAAAAAAATAAAATTTTAGGGTTTATGTATGGAAAGAATTTAAAGCAATAAAAAAATTTAAGTAAATAAAATTTATTCACAAATCGCAAATGTACACAAAATTTTTGTTATCCAAGTTTGGGAAATTCCACTAGTTCAACCCTAATGGCTTGGAATTTTATAAGAAAGAGATTTTTCGACACATATTTTAAAAATGGATAGGCATGATTCAAAGATGTTAAAGATGCAAATGACCTATGGATCCAAACCTTTTAAAGAGAATAATATTATATTCTCAAGTGAAAGTGAGATGGGATATTTGCCCAAGTCAAAAGAGCCATTTTTTTGCCCATTTACAAAAAGCCGACCTAACGATCATAGATGATTGTAAAGTGATTTATCATGCGTAACGGGCTATATATTTTTAAGGAATAAATTATGGACAGGGAGTCTACACTATATTAAAATTCTCCCCTCCCCCCCCTGCCCCCTCCCCCTTTTCCCGACGATTGCAGAACCTGATGTATAAAAACTAAAAAGATTTTTCAATCCCTAAAAATTAATGACAATTTTTGGAATTATCTCTCTCTGCCTTTGTGCATTGTGCATTTTCATTTTATATGTATATTTTTTTCCTAAATATAAACTTGAGTTTTCATTTTTCCTTTCATCTCGTAAACAAAAAAAAAGTGATAAAAGGGAAATAGATCACAAACAAATGAAAATTTTAGAGTTTATGTAAGGAAAGAATTTAAAGCAATAAACAATGTAAGTGAAGAAAATTTATTGACACACCACAAATGAACACAAAAGTTTTGTTTTCCAAGTTTGGGCAATTCCACTTGTTCAACCCTATTAGCTCGAAATTTTATAAGAAAAAGATTTTTCTACACATGTTTTAAAAAGTGGATATGCATGCTTGAAACTTGTTAAAGATGCAAATGACCTACGGATCCAAACCTTTCGAAGAGAATCACAATAAATTCTTAAGTGAACGTGCGGTGGGCAATTTGCCCGAGTCAAACAAGCCATTATTTTGCCCATTTAATAAAAGTTGACCTAACGATCATTGATGATTGTAAAGTGATTTAACATGCGTAACGGGCTATATTTTTGTAAGGATTGACTTATGGATTGTGCGACAACACTCTGTTAAAAATCCCCCATCTCCCCATTTTCCCGACGATTGCAGAACTTGATATATGAAAACTAAAAAGTGTTTACAATCCCTAAAAATTATAGAAATTTTTTTCAATTATCTCTCTCTACATTTGTGCATTGTGCTTTTCTATTTTAGATGTAGAAGTTTTCTTAAAACAAAACTTGAGTTTTCATTTTCCCTTCATCTCGTAATAAAAAAAAGAGATAAAAGGCAAATAGATCACAACAAAATGAAAATTTTAGATTTGATGTATGGAAATATTTTAAAGCAATAAACAAATGTAAGTAAAGAAAATTTATTCACACAACACAAATGAACACAAAAGTTTTGTTAGCCAAGTTTGGGTAATTCCACTAGATCAACCCAAATAGCTCAGAATTTTATAAGAAATGGATTTTTTTACACATGTTTTAAAAAATGGATATGCATGCTTGAAACATGTTAAAGATTCAAATGACCTATGGATCCAAACCTTTCAAAGAGAATAACATTAAATTCTGAAGTGAACGTGCGGTGGGAAATTTACCCGAGTCAAACAAGCCATTATTTTTCCCATTGACAAAAAGTAGACCTAACAATCATAAATGATTGTAAAGTGATTTATCATGTGTAACGGGCTATATTTTTGAAAGGAATGACTTACGGATTGGGAGTCAACACTCAATTAAAAATCCCGTGCCTCCCTCCTTTCCCGAAGATTGCAGAACCTGATATATAAAACTAAAAAGAATTTAAAATCCCTAAAAATTACACACACTTTTTGGAATTATCTCTCTTCCACATTTTTGCATTGTGCTTTTCCATTTTAGATTTATTCTTTTGTCTTAAATGAAAACTTGAGTTTTCACTTTCCCTTCATCTCATAAACTAAAATAGAGAGAAAAGGGAAATAGATCACCAAAAAATGAAAATTTTAGAGTTTATGTATGGAAAGAATTTAAAGAAATAAAAAAATGTAAGTAAAGAAAATTTATTTACACAACACAAATGAACACAAAAGTTTTGTTATCCAAGTTTGGGTAATTCCACTTGTTCAACCCTAATATCTGAGAATTTTATAAGAAAGAGATTTTTGTACACATGTTTTACAAAATAGATATGCATGCTTGAAACATGTTAAAGATTCAAATGACCTTTTAAAGAGAATAACATTAAATTCTCAAGTGAACATGCGGTGGGATATTAACCCGAGTCAAACAAGTCATTAGTTTGCCCATTAACTAAAAGTTGACCTAATGATCATAGATGATTGTAAAGTCATTTTTCATGCTTAACGGCTATATTTTTGTAAGGAATGACTTAAGGATTGGGAGTCAACACTCAGTTAAAAATCCCCCGCCTCCCTCTTTTCCCGACGATTGCAGAACTGATATATAAAACCTAGAAAGAGTTTACAATCCTTAAAAATTACAGACACTTTTTAGAGTTATCTCTCTACATTTGTGTAGTGAGCATTTCCATTTTAGATGAATATTTTTTTCTTAAATGAAAACTGGTGTTTTCACTTTCCCTTCATCTCGTAAACAAAAATAGAGATAAAAGGGAAATAGATCACAAGAAAACGAAAATTTTAGATTTTATGCATGTAAAGTATTTAAAGCATTAAAAAAATGTAAGTAAAGAAACTTTCTTCACACAGCACAAATGAACACAAACGTTTTGTTATCCAACTTTGGGTAATTCCACTAGTTCAACCCTAATATCTCATAATTAGATAAGATAGAGATTTTTCTACACATGTTTTAAAAAATGGATATGCTTGCTTGAAACATGTTAAAGATTCAATGACCAATGGATCCAAACATTTTAAAAAGAATAACTTTTAATTCTCAAGTGAACGTGCAGTGAAAAATTTACCCGAGTAAAACAAGCCATTATTTTGCCCATTTACAAAAAGCTGACCTAACGATCATAGATGATTGTAAAATGATTTATCATGTGTAATGGGCTATATTTTTTTAAGGAATGACTTATGGATTGGGAGTCAACACTCAGTTAAAAATCCCCCTCCTCCCCCTTTTTTCGACGATTGCAGAACCTGATATATAAAAACTAAAAAGAGTATACAATCCCTAAAACATACTGACACTTTTCTGAATTATCTCTCTGTAAATTTGTGCATTTTGCATTTCCATTTTAGATGTATAATTTTTTCTTAAATACCTACTTGAGTTTTCACTTTCCCTTCATCTCGTAAACAAAAAAAAGAGATAAAAGACAAATAGATCACAACAAAATGAAAATTTTAGAGTTTGTGTATGGAAAGAATTTATAGAAATAAGCAAAGGTGAATAAAGAAAATTTATTCACACACCACAAATGAACACACAAGTTTTGTTATCTAGGTTTGGGAAATTCCACTAGTTCCACCATAATTGCTCAGAATTTTATAAGAAAGATATTTTTCTACACATGATTTAAAAAAGGGATATGCATGCTTGAAAGATGTTAAATATGCAAATGACCTATGTATCCAAACCTTTTAAAAAGAATAACATTAAATTCTCATATGAACGTGTGGGGGGACATTTGCCCGAGTCAAACAAGCCATTATTTTTCCCATTTAAAAAAACTTTAGCTAACGATCATAGATTATTGTAAAGTGATTTATCATGCGTAACAGGATATATTTAATTAAGGAATGACTTATGGATTGGGAGTCAACACTCAGTTCAAAATCCCATGCCTACCCCTTTTCTCGACGATTGCAGAACTTGATATATAAAAACTAAAAAGAGTTTACAATCCCTAAAAATTACAGAGACTTTTGGAATTATCTCTCTCTACATTTGTGCAATGTGCATTTCCTTTTTAGATGTATACTTTTTTCTTAAATCAAAACTTGAGTTTTCACTTTCCCTTCACCTCGTGAACAAAAAAAAGAGATAAAAGGCAAATAGATCACAACAAAATGAAAATTTTAGAGTTTATGCATGGAAAGAATATAAAGAAATAAATAAATGTAAGTAAAGAAAATTTATTCACTCAACCCAAATGAACACAAAAGTTTTGTTATCCAAGTTTGGGTAATTCCACTAGTTCAACCCTAATAGCTCAGAATTTTATAAGAAAGAGATTTTTCTACACATGTTTTAAAAAATGGATATGCATGCTTGAAACGTGTTAAAGATTCAAATGGCCAATGGATCCAAACATTTTAAAGAGAATAAAATGCAAATAGATCACAACAAAATGAAAATTTTAAAGTCTATGTATGGAAAGAATTTAAAGCAATAAAAAAATTTAAGTAAGGATAATTTATTCACACACCACAAATGAGTACAAAAGTTTTGTTATCCAAGTTTCAAAAATTCCACTGGTTCAACCCTAATAGCTCGAAATTTTAATAGAAAAAGATTTCTCTACACATGTTTTAGAAAATGGATATGCGTGCTTGAAACATGTTATAGTTGCAAATGACCTATGGATCCAAACCTTTTAATGAGAATAACATTAAATTCTCAAGTGAATGTGCGGTGGGATATTTACCGGAGTCAAACAAGCCATTATTTTGCCCATTTACAAAAAGCAGACCTAATGATCATAGATGATTGTAAAGTGATTTATCTTGTGTAACGGTCTATATTTTTGTAAGGAATGACTTATGTATTGGGAGTCAACACTCAGTTAAAAATCCCCCGCCTCCCCCTTTTCCCGACGAATGCAGAACCTGTTATATAAAAAAAAAATAAGAGTTTACAATCCCAAAAACTTACAGACACTTTCTGGATTTATCTCTCTCTACATTTGTGCAATGTGCATTTCCATTTTAGATGTATACTTTTTTCTTAAATACAAACTTGAGTTTTCACTTTCCCTTCATCTCGTAAACAAAAAAAAGATATAAAAGGCAAATAGATCACAACAAAACGAAAATTTTAGGGTTTATGTATGGAAATAATTTAAAGATAGGCATGCTTGAAACATGTTAACGATGCAAATGACCTATGGATCCAAACTTTTTTAAGGGAATAACATTCATTTCTCAAGTGCACCTGCGGTGGGATATTTTCCCGAGTTAAACAAGCCATAATTTTGCCAATTTAAAAAAAGTTGACCTAACTATCATAGATGATTGTAAAGTGATTTATCATGCGTAACAGGCTATATTTTTGTATGGAAAGACTTATGGATCGGGAGTCAACACTCAGCTAAAAATCCCCCGCCTCCCCCTTTTCTTGACGATTGCATAACCTAATATATAAAAACTAAAAAGAGTTTACAATCCCTAAAAATTATAGATACTTTTTGGAAATATCTCTATCTACATTGCGCACTGTGCATTTCCATTTTAGACACATACTTTTTTCTTAAAACAAAACTTGAGTTTTCACTTTCCCTTCATCACGTAAACAAAAAAAGAGATAAAAGGCAAATAGATCACAACAAAATAAAACTTTTAGGGTTTATGTATGGAAAGAAGTTAAAGCAGTAAACAAATGTAAGTAAAGAAAATTTATTCACACATCACAAATGAACACAAAAGTCTTCTTATCCAAGTTTGGGAAATTCCACTAGTTCAACCCTAATAGCTCGGAATTTTATAAGAAAAAGATTTTTCTACACATGTTTTAAAAAATGGATAGGCATGCTTGAATCAAGTTAAATATGTAAATGATCTATGGATCCAAATCTTTTAAAGAGAATAACATTAAATTCTCAAGTGAACGTGCATTGGGATATTTACTTGAGTCAAACATGACATTATTTTGCCCATTAACGAAAAGCTGACCTCACGATCATAGATGATTGTAAAGTGATTTATCATGCGTAACAACATTATTTTTGTAAGGAATGACTTATGGATTGGGAGTCAACACTCTATTAAAAATCTCCCACCTCCACCTTTTCCCGACGATTGCAGAACCTGATATATAAAAACAAAAAAGAGTTTACAATTCCTAAACATTACAGACACTTTTTTGAATTATTTCACTGTACATTTGTGCATTGTGCATTTCCATTTTAGATGTATACCTTTTTCTTAAATCAAAACTTGAGTTTTGACTTTCCCTTCATCTCGTAAACAAAAAAAGAGATAAAAGGCAAATAGATCAGAAGAAAATGAAAAATTTTGGATTTTTGTATGGAAGGAATTTAAAGCAATTAAAAAATTTAAGTAAAGAAAATTTATTCACACACCACAAATGAACACAAAAGTTTTGTTATCCAATTTTTGCAAATTTCACTACTTCAACCCTAATAGCTTGGAATTTTATAAGAAAAAGATTTTTCTACACCTGTTTTAAAAAATGGATAGGCATGCTTTGTAAAATGTTAAAGATGCAAATGACCTATGGATCCAAACCTTTTAAAGAGAATAGCATTAAATTCCCAATTGAACGTGTGGTGGAATATTTAGCCGAGTCAAACAAGCCATTATTTTGCCCATTTACAAAAAGCTGACCTAACGATCATAGAAGATTTTAAAGTGTAACAGGCTATATTTTTGTAAGGAAAGACTTATGGATTGGGAATCAACACTCAGTTAAAAATCCCCCACCTCCCCCTTTCCCTACAATTGCAGAACCCGATATATAAAAACTAAAAAAAGTTTACAATCCCTCAAAATTACAGACACTTTTTGGAATTATCTCTCTCTACATTTGTGCATTGTACATTTCCATTTTAGATGTATACTTTTTCCTTAAATTAAAACTAGAGTTTTCACTTGCCTTTCATCTCGTAAACAAAAAAAGAGATAAAAGGCAAATAGATCACAACAAAATGAAAATTTTAGAGTTTATGTATGGAAAAAATTTAAAGCTAAAATGAATGCAAGTAAAGAAAATTTATTCACACACCACAAATGAACACAAATGTTTTGTTATCCAAGTTTGGGAAATTCCACTAGTTCAACCCTAATAGCTCGGAATTTTATTAGAAAGAGATTTTTCTATACATGTTTTAAAATATAGATAGGCATGCTTGAAACATGTTAAAGATGCAAATGTACTGTGGATCCAAACCTTTTAGAGATAATAACATTAAATTCTCAAGTGAACATGCATTGGGATACATACCCGAGTCAAACAAGCCATTATTTTGCACATTTAGAAAAAGCTGACCTAACGATCATAGATGATTGTAACATAATTTATCATGCATAATGGGTTATATTTTTGTAAGGAGGGTTTTATGGATTGGGAGTCAACACTCCGTTAAAAATCCCCGCCTCCCCCTTTTCCTGACGATTGCAGAACCTGATATATAAAAAGTAAAAAGAGTTTATAATCCCTAAAAATTATAGATACATTTTGGAATTATCTCTCTCTACATTTTTGCATTGTGGATTTCCATTTTAGATGTACACTTTTTTCTTAAATCAAAACTTGAGTTTTCAGTTTCCCTTCATCTAGTAAACAAAGAAATAAATAAAAGGCTAATAGATCACAAAAAAATGAAAATTTTAAAGTTTATGTATGCAAAGAATTTAACGCCAAAAACAAATGTAAGTAAAGATAATTTATTCACACACCACAAATGAGTACAAACGTTTTCTTATCCAAGTTTGGAAAATTCCACTAGTTCAACCCTAATAGCTCGGAATTTTAATCAAAAACGTTTCTCTACACATGTTTGAAAAAATGGATATGCATGTTTGAGACAAGTTAAAGATGCAAATCACTTATGGATCCAACCCTTTTAATGAAAATAACATTAAGTTCTCAAGTGAACGTGCGGTGGGATATTTACCGGAGTCGAACAAGCCATTATTTTGCCCATTTACAAAAAGCCGACCTAACAATCATAGATGATTGTAAAGTTATTTATCATGTGTAACGGTCTATATTTTATTAAGGAATGACTTATGGATTGGGAATCAACACTAAGTTAAAAATCCCCCGCCTCCCCTTTTCCCGTCGATTGCAGAACCTGTTATATAAAAACTAATAAGAGTTTACAATCGCTAAAAATTACAGACACTTTTTGGAATTATCTCTCTCTACATTTTTGCATTGTGGATTTCCATTTTAGATGTATACATTTTTCTTAAATACTAACTTGAGTTTTCACTTTCCCTTCATCTCATAAACAAAAAATGAGATAAAAGGCAAGTAGATCACAACAAAATTAAAATTTTAGGGTTTATGTATGGAAAGAATTTAAAGCAATAAACAAATGTAAGTAAATAAAATTTATTCACAAACCGCAAATGAACACAAAAGTTTTGTTATCATAGTTTGGGAAATTCCACTAGTTCAATCCTAATAGCTCGGAATTTTATAAGAAAGAGATTTTTCGACACATAATTTAAAAAAATGGATAGGCATGCTTGAAACATGTTAATGATGCAAATGACCTATGGATCCAAACCTTTTAAAGAGAATAACATTATATTCTCAAGTGAACGTGCGATGGGATATTTGCCCAAGTCAAACAAGCCATTATTTTGCCCATTTACAAAAAGCTTACCTAACGATCAGAGATGATTGTAAAGTGATTTATCATGCGTAATGGGCTATATCTTTGTAAGGAATAACTTATGGATAGGGAGTCTACACTCCGTTAAAATTCCCCCCTCTCCCTTTTCCCGACGATTGCAGAACCTGATGTATAAAAACTAAAAAGAGTTTTCAATCCCTAAAAATTACTTACACTTTTTGGAATTATCTCTCTCTGCCTTTGCGCATTGTGCATTTCCATTTTAGATGTATACTTTTTTCTTAAATACAAACTTGAGTTTTCATTTTTCATTTCATCTCGTAAACAAAAAAAAGTGATAAAAGGGAAAAAGATCACAACAAAATGAAAATTTTAGAGTTTATGTAAGGAAAGAATTTAAATCAATAAATAATGTAAGTGAAGAAAATTTATTGACACACCACAAATGAACACAAAAGTTTTATTTTCGAAGTTTGGGAAATTCCACTAGTTCAACCCTAATAGCTCAAAATTTTATAAGAAAGAGATTTTTCTACACATGTTTTAAAAAGTGGATATGCATGCTTGAAACTTGTTAAAGATGCAAATGACCTAAGGATCCAAACCTTTTAAAGAGACTCAAAATAAATTCTTAAGTGAATGGGCAGTGGGCTATTTACTCGAGTCAAACAAGCCATTATTTTACCCATTTAATAAAAGCTGACCTAACGATCATTGATGATTTTAAAGTGATTTATCATGCGTAACGGGCTATATTTTTGTAAGGATTGACTTATGGATTCTGTGACAACACTCAGTTAAAAATCCCCCGCCTCTCCCTTTTCCCGAGGATTGCAGAACTTGATATATGAAAACTAAAATGAGTTTATAATTCCCTAAAAATTATAGAAACTTTTTGTAATTATCTCTCTCGACATTTGTGCATTGTGCTTTTCCATTTTAGATGTAGACTTTTTCTTAAAACAAAACTTGAGTTTTCACTTTCCCTTCATCTCGTAATAAAAAAAAGAGATAAAAGGCAAATAGATCACAACAAAATGAAAATTTTAGAGTTGATGTATGGAAAGATTTTAATACAATAAAAAAATGTAAGTAAAGAAAATTTATTCACACAACACAAATAAACACAAAAGTTTTGTTATCCATGTTTGGGTAATTCCACTTGATCAACCCTAATAGCTCGGAATTTTATAAGAAAGGGATTTTCTTTCACATGTTTTAAAAAATGGACATCAATGCTTGAAACATGTTAAAGATTCAAATGACCGATGGATCCAAACCTTTCAAAGAGAATAACATTAAATTCTGAAGTGAACGTGCGGCGGGAAATTTACCCGAGTCAAACAAGCCATTATTTTTCCCATTCACAAAAAGCTGACCTAACAATCATAGATGATTGTAAAGTTATTTATCTTGTGTAACGGGCTATATTTTTTAAAGGAATGACTTATGGATTGGGAGTCAACACTCAGTTAAAATTCCCGCGCCTCCCCCTTTTCCCGAAGATTGCAGAACCTGATAAATAAAACTAAAAAGAGTTTAAAATCCTTAAAAATTACAGACACTTTTTTTTAATTATCTCTCTCCCACATTTTTTCATTGTGCATTTCCATTTTAGATTTATACTTTTGTCTTAAATGAAAACTTGTGTTTTCACTTTCCCTTCATCTCAAAAACTAAAATAGAGATAAAAGGGAAATAGATCACAAAAAAATGAAAATTTTAGATTTTATGTATGGAAATAATTTAAAGCAATAACCAAATGTAAGTAAATAAAATTTATTCACACAACACAAATGAACGCAAAAGTTTTGTTATTCAAGTTTGGATAATTCCACTTGTCCAACCCTAATATCTCGGAATTTTATAAGAAAGATATTTTTCTACACATGTTTTAAAAAATAGATATGCATGCTTGAAACATGTTAAAGATTCAAATGACCTATGTATCCAAACCTTTTAAAGATAATAACATTAAATTCTCAAGTGAATGTGCGGTGGGATATTAACCCGAGTCAAACAGGCCATTATTTTGCCCATTAACTAAAAGTTGACCTAATGATCATAGATGATTGTAAAGTGATTTTTCATGCTTAACAGGCTATATTTTTGTAAGGAATGACTTAAGGATTGAGAGTCAACACTCAGTTAAAAATCCCCCACCTCCCTCTTTTCCCGACTATTGCAGAACTGATATGTAATTCCTAAAAAGTGTTTACAATCCTGAAAAATTATAGACACTTCTTCGAATTATTTCTCTCTACATTAGTGCAGTGGGCATTTCCATTTTAGATGAATACTTTTTCCTTCAATGAAAACTTGTGTTTTCACTTTCCCTTCATCTTGTAAACAAAAATAGAGATAAAAGGGACATAGATCACAAGAAAATGAAAATTTTATATTTTATGTATGGAAAGAATTTAACGCAATAAAAATTTGTAGGTAAAGAAAATTTCTTCACACAACACAAATGAACACAAAACCAACTTTGGGTAATTCCACAAGTTCAACCCTAATATCTCAAAATTTTATAAGATAGAGATTTTTCTACACATGTTTTAAAATATGGTTATGCTTGCTTGAAACATGTTAAAGATTCAAATGACCAATGGATCCAAACCTTTTAAAAAGAATAACATTCAATTCTCAAGTGAACGTGCGGTGGGGAATTTACCCGAGTCAAACAAGCCATTATTTTGCCCATTTACAAAAAGCTGACCTAACGATCATAGATGATTGTAAAGTGATTTATCATGTGTAACGGGCTATATTCTTGTAAGGAATGACTTATGGATTGGGAGTCAACACTCAGTTAAAAATCCCCCTCCTCCCCCTTTTCCCGACGATTGCAGAACCTGATATATAAAAACTAAAAAGAGTATACAATCCCTAAAACATACTGACACTTTCTGAATTATCTCAAATTTGTGCATTGTGCATTTCCATTTTAGATGTATAATTTTTTCTTAAATACCTACTTGAGTTTTCACTTTCCCTTCATCTCGTAAACAAAAAAAAGAGATAAAAGGAAAATAGATCACAACAAAATGAAAATTTTAGAGTTTGTGTGTGGAAAGAATTTAAAGAAATAAAAAAAGGTGAGTAAAGAAAATTTATTCACACACCACAAATGAACACAAAAGTTTTGTTATCCAGGTTTGGGAAATTCCACTAGTTCAACCATAATTGCTCAGATGTTTATAAGAAAGATATTTTTCTACACATGATTTAAAAAATGGATATGCATGCTTGAAAGATGTTAAAGTTTCAAATGACCAATGTATCCAAACATTTTAAAGAGAATAACATTAAATTCTCATGTGAACGTGCGGGGGGATATTTGCCTGAGTCAAACAAGCCTTTATTTTTCCCATTTAAATAAAGCTTACCTAACGATCTTAGATGATTGTAAAGTGATTTACCATGCGTAATGGGATATGTTTTATTAAGGAATGACTTATGGATTGGGAGTCAACACACAGTTAAATATCCGACGCCTACCCCTTTTCCCAACGATTGCAGAACCTGATATATAAAAACTAAAAAGAGTTTACAATCCCTAAAAGTTACAGACACTTTTTGGAATTATCTCTCTCTACATTAGTGCAATTTGCATTTCCTTTTTAGATGTATACTTTTTTCTTAAATCAAAACTTGAGTTTTCACTTTCCCTTCATCTCGTGAACAAAAAAAAGAGATAAAAGGCAAATAGATCACAACAAAATGAAAATTTTAGAGTTTATGTATGGAAAGAATTTAAAGCAATAAATAAATGTAAGTAAAGAAAATTTATTCACACAACCCAAATGAACACAAAATTTTTGCTATCGAAGTTTGGGTAATTCCACTAGTTCAACCCTAATAGCTAGGAATTTTATAAGAAAGAGATTTTTCTACACTTGTTTTAAAAAATGGGTATGCATGGTTGAAAAGTGTTGAAGATTCAAAAGGCCAATGGATCCAATCATTTTAAAGAGAATAGCATTAACTTCTCAAGTGAACGTGCACTGGGATATTTACCGGAGTCAAACAAGCCATTATTTTGCCCATTTACTAAAAGCTGACCGAACGATCATATATGATTGGAAAGTGATTTATCATGTGTAACAGGATATTTTTTTGAAAGGAATGAGTTATGGATTGGGAGTCAAAACTCAGTTAAAAATCTCCCGCCTCCCCATTTTCCTGACGGTTGCAAAAATGATATATAAAAACTAAAAACAGTTTACAATCCTTAAAAATTACAGACACTTTTTGGAATAATCTCTCTCCCACATTTGTGCATTATGCATTTACATTTTAGATTTATACTTTTATCTTAAATGAAAACTTGAGTTTTCGCTTTCCCTTCATCTCGTAACCTAAAATAGAGATAAAATGGAAATAGATCACAAAAAAATGAAAATTTTAGAGTTTATTTATGGAAAGAATTTAAAGCAATAAACAAATGTAAGTAAAGAAAATTTATTCAAACAACACAAATGAACACAATTTTTTTGTTATCCAAGTTTGGGAAATTCCACTAGTTCAACCCTAATAGCTCGGAATTTTATTAAAAAGAAATTTTTCGACACATGTTTTAAAAAATAGATATGCATGCTAGAAACATGTTAAAGATTCAAATGACCTATGGATCCAAACCTTTTAAAGAGAATAACATTAAATTCTCAAGTGAACGTGCGCTGGGATATTTACCAGAGTCAAAAAAACCATTATTTTCCCCATTTACAAAAAGCCGACCTAATGATCGTAAATGATTTTAAAGTGATTGATCTTGTGTAAAGGGCTATATTTTTGTAAGGAATGACCTATGGATTGGGAGTCAACACTCAGTAAAAAATCCCTCGCCTCCATCTTTTCCCGAAGATTGCGGAACTGATATATAAAAACTAAAAAGAGTTTACAATCCCTAAAAATTACTAACACTTTTTAGAATTATCTCTCACTACACTTGTGCATTATCCATTTCTGTTTTAGATATATACTTTTTTCTTAAATACAAACTTGAGTTTTCACTTTCCCTTCGTCTCGTAAACATCCCAAAAAAAAAAAAGAAAATTTTAGAGTTTATGTATGGAAAGAATGTAAGCAATAAAAAAATGTAAGTAAAGAAAATTTATTCGCACACCACAAATGAACACAATTTTTTTGTTATCCAAGTATGGGAAATTCCACTAGTTCAACCCTAATAGCTTGGAATTTTATAAGAAAGAGATTTTTCTACACATGTTTTAAAAAATGGATATGCATGCTTGAAACTTGTTAAAGATGCAATTGACCTATGGATCCAAACCTTTTAAAGAGAATAACATTAAATTCTCAATAGATTTTGCAGTGGGATATTTACCTGAGTCAAACAAGCCATTATTTTGTTCATTTACAAAATGCTGACCTAACGATCATAGATGACTGTAAAGTGATTTATCATGTGTAACGGGTTATATTTTTGTAAGGAATGACTTATGGATTGGGAGTCTACACTCAATTAAAAATCCCTCGCCTCCCCTTTTTCCTAACAATTGCAGAACCATATACATAAAAACTAAAAAGAGTTTGCAATTCTTAAAAATTACAAACACTTTGTGGAATTGTCTCTCTCCGACATTTGTGCATTGTGAATTTCCATTTTAGATGTACGTTTGTCTTAAATGAAAACTTGAGTTTTCACTTTCCCTTCATCTCGTAAAAAAAATAGAGATTAAAGGGAAATAGTTCACAACAAAATGAAAATTTTATAGTTTATGTATGGCAAGAATTTAAAGCAATATACAAATGTAAGGTTAGAAAATTTATTCACTCAATACAAATGAACACAAGAGTTTTGTTATCCAAGTTTAGGTAATTCCACTAGTTCAACCCTAATATCTCAAAATTTTATCAGAAAGAGATTTTTCTACACATGTTTTAAAAAATGGATATGCATGCTTGAAACATGTTAAAGATTCAACTGACCTATGGATCCAAACCTTTTAAAGACAGTAACATTAAATTTTCAAGTGAACATGCCGTGGGATATTTACCCGAGTCAAACAAGCCATTATTTTCCCATTTACAAAAAGCTGACTTAACGATCATTGATGACTGTAAAGTGATTTATCATGCGTAATGGGTTATATTTTTTTAAGGAATATTTATGGATTGGGAGTCAACACTCAGTTAAAAATCCCTCGTCTCCCCCTTTTCCGACGATTGCAGGACTGATATACAAAAACTAAAAAGAGTTAACAATCCATAAAAATTACAGATACTTTTTGGAATTATGTCTCTCTACATTTGTGCATTGTGCATTTTCCTTTTAGATGTATATTTTTTTTTAAATGAAACCTTGAGCTTTCACTTTCCCTTCATCTTGTAAACAAAAATAGAGATAAAAGGGAAATAGATCACAACAAAATGAAAATTTTGGAGTTTATGTATGGAAAAAATTTAAAGCAATAAATAAATGTAAGTAAATAAAATTTATTCACACAACACAAATGAACACAAAAGTTTTGTTATCCAAGTTTGACTAATTCCACTAGTTCAACCCTAATATCTCGAAATTTTATAAGAAAGAGATTTTTCTACACATGCTTTAAAAAATGGATATGCATGCTTCAAACATGTTAAATATTCAAATGACCTATGGATCCAAACCTTTTAAAGAGAATAACATTAAAATCTCAAGTGAATGTGTGTTGGGATATTTTCCCAAGTCAAACAAGCCATTATTTTCCCCATTTACAAAAAGCTGACCTAAAGATCAAAGATGATAGTAAAGTGATTTATCATGCGTAAAGAGCTATATTTTTTTAAGGAATGACTTATGGATTGGGAGTCAACACCCAGTTAAAAATCCCCCGCCTCCCCCTTTTCCCTACGAGTGCTGAACGTGATATAAAAAAACTAAAAAGAGTTTACAATCCTTAAAAATTACAGACACTTTTTGGAATTAACTCCCTCTATATTTGTGCATTGTGCATATCAATTTTAGATGTATACTTTTTTCTTAAATCAAAACTTGAGTTTTCACTTTCCCTTAATCTCGTAAACAAAAAAAAAAAGATAAAAGGCAATAGATCACAATAAAATGAAAATTTAAGTGTTTATATTTGGAAAGAATTTAAAGCAATAAACAAATGCAAGTAAAGAAATCTATTCAGACAATAAAAATGAACACAAATTTTTTGTTATCCAAGTTTAGGTAATTCCACATGTTCAACCCTAATAGCTTGAAATTTTATAAGAAAGAGATTTTTGTACACATGTTTTAAAAAATGGATATGCATGCTCGAAACATGTTAAAGATTCAAATCACCAATGGATCCAAACCTTTTAAAGAGAATAACATTAAATACTCAAGTGAATGTGCGGTGGGATATTTACCCGAGTCAAACAAGCCGTTATATTGCCCATTTACAAAAAGTTGACCTAACGATCATAGATGATTGTAAAGTGACTTATGAATTGGGAGTCAACACTCAGTTAACACTGAGTTAAAAATCCCTTGTCTACCCCTTTCCCCGACGATTGTAGAACCTGATATATAAAAAATAAAAAGAGTTTAGAATCCCTAAAATTTACTGACACTTTCTGGAATTATCTCTCTCTACATTTATGCATTGTGCATTTCCATTTTAGATGTACTCTTTTTTCTTAAATACAAACTTGAGTTTTCAGTTTCCCTTCATCTCGTAAACAAAAAAAAAAGAGATTAAAGGCAAATAGATCACAACAAAATGAAAAAACTTGAGTTTTCAGTTTCCCTTCATCTCGTAAACAAAAAAAAAGAGATTAAAGGCAAATAGATCACAACAAAATGAAAATTTTAGAGTTTATGTATGGAAAAATTTTAAAGCAATAAACAAATGTAAGTAAAAAAAATTTATTCACACACCACAAATAAACACAAAAATTTTGTTATCCAAGTTTGGGAAATTGGACTAGTTCAACCCTAATAGCTCGGAATTTTATAAGAAAGAGATTTTTCTACACATGATTTAAAAAATGGATATGCATGCTTGAAACATGTTAAAGATGCAAATTACCTATGGATCGAAACCTTTTAAAAAGAATAACATTAAAATCTCAAGTGAACGTGCGTTGGGATATTTACTCGAGTGAAACACGCCATTATTTTGCCCATTTACAAAAAGCTGACCTAACGATCAGAGATGATTGTAAAGTGATTTATCATGACTAATGAGCTATATTTTTTTAAGGAATGACTTATGGATTGGGAGTCAACACTCTGTTAAAAATCCCCGCCTCCCCCTTTTCCTGACGATTGTAGAAACTCATATATAAAAAATAAAAAGAGTTTACAATCCCTACAAATTATAGACACTTTTTATTATTATCTCTCTCTACATTAGTGCATTGTGCATTTCCATTTTAGATGTATACTATTTTCTTAAATTAAAAAGTGAGTTTTCACTTTCCCTTCATCTCGTAAAAAAAAAAAGATAAATGGCAAAAAGATCACAACAATATGAAAATTTAGAGTTTATATATGGAAAGAATGTAAGCAATAAAAAAAGTAAGTAAAGAAAAATTTTTCACACACCACAAATGAACACAAAAGTTTTGTTATCCAAGTTTGGGAAATTCCACTAGTTCAACTCTAATACCTCGGAATTTTATAAGAAAGAGATTTTTCTACACATGTTTTAAAAAATGGATATGCATGCTTGAAACTTGTTAAAGAAGCAAATGACCTATGGATCCAAACCTTTTAAAGAGAATAACATTAAAAATCAAGTGAATGTGTGGTGGGATATTTACTCGACTCAAAAAAGCCATTTCTTTGCCCATTTACAAAAAGCTGACCTATCGATCAAAGATGATTGTAAAGTGATTTATCATGCGTAACGAGCTATATTATTGTAAGCAATGACTTACGGATTGGGAGTGAACACTCCGTTAAATATTTCCCACCTCCCCCTTTTCCCGACGATTGCAGAACCTGATATTTAAAAACTAAAAAGAGTTTACAATCCCTAAAAATTACTGAAACTTTTTGGAATTATCTCTCTCTACATTTGTATAGTGTGCATTTACATTTCAGTTGTACTTTTTTTTCTAAAATACAAACTTGATTTTTCACTTTCTGTTCATCTCGAAAAAAAAAAAGAGATTAAAGGCAAATAGATCACAACAAAGTGAAAATTTTAGAGTTTATGTATGGAAAAATTTTAAAGGAATAAACAAATGTAAGTAAAGAAAATTTATTCACACACCACAAAGGAACACGAAATTTTTGTTATCCAAATTTGGGAAATTGCACTAGTTCAACCCTTATAGCTCGGAATTTTATAAGAAAGAGATTTTTCTACACATGATTTAAAAAATGGATATGCATTCTTGAAACATGTTGAAGATGAAAATGACCTATGGATCCAAACCTTTTAAAGGAAATAACATTAAATTCTCAAGTGAATGTGCAGAGGGATATTTGCTCGAGTCAAACAAGCCATTTTTTTCCCATTTACAAAAAGTTGACCTAACGATCATACATGATTGTAAAGTGATTTATCATGCGTAAAGGGCCATATTTTTTAAGGAATGATTTATGGATTGGCAGTCAACTCTCAGTTAAAAATCCTCCACCTCTCCCTTTTCCCGATAATTGCAGAACCTGATATATAAAAACTAAGAAGAGCTTACAATCCCTAAAAATTACAGACACTTTTATGAATTATCTCTCTTTACATTTGTACATTGTTCACTTCCATTTTAGATCTATATTTTTTTCTCAAATCAAAACATGACTTTTCACATTCCCTTCATCTCGTAAACAAAAAAAAAAGAGAAAAGGCAAATAGATCACAACAAAATGAAAATTTTAGAGTTTATGTATGGAAAGAATTTAAAACAGTAAACAAATTGTAAGTATAGAAAATTTATTCACACACCACAAATGAACAAAAAAGTTTTGTTATCCAAGTTTCGGAAATTCCATTCATTCAACCCTAATAGCTCTGAATTTTATAAGAAAGAGATTTTTCTACACATCTTTTAAAAAATGGATATGGAAGCTTGAAACAAGTTAAAGATGGAAATGACGTATGGGTCCAAACATTTTAAAGAGAATAACATTAAATTCTAAAGTGAAGGTGCTGTGGGATATTTCCCGAGTGAAACAAGCCATTATTTTACCCATTAACAAAAAGCGGACGTAATGATCATAAATGATTGTAAAGTGATTTATCAAGCTCAACGGGCTACATTTTTGTAATGAGTGACTTATGGATTAGAAGTCAACACTCAGTGATAAATCCCCACCTCCCCTTTTCCCGACGATTGCAGAACTTGATATACTTGATATATAAAAACTAAAAAGAGTTTACAATCCCTACAAAATTATAGACACTTTTATGAATTATCTCTCTCGACATTTTTACATTGTGCATTTCCATTTAAGATGTATACTTTTTTCTTAAATCAAAACTTGAGTTTTCACTTTCCCTTCATCTCGAAAAAAAAAAGAGATAAAAGGCAAATAGATCACAACAAAATGAAAATTTAAGAGTTTATGTATGGAAATAATTTAAAGCAATAGAAAAATGCCACTAAAAAAATTTTATTTACACACCACAAATGAACACAAAAGTTTTGTTATCCAAGTTTGGGAAATTCCACTAGTTCAACCCTAATAGCTCGGAATTTTATAAGAAAGAAATTTGTCCACACATGTTTTAAAAAATGGATATGCATGCTTGAAACACGTTAAAGATGCAACTGACCTATAGATCCAAACCTGTTTAAGAGAATAACATTAAATTCTCATGTGAACATGCGGTGAGATATTTACCCGAGTCAAACAACAAATTATTTTGCCCATTTACAAAAAGCTGACCTAACGATCTTAAATGATTCTAAAGTGATTTATCATGCATAACGGGCTATATTTTGTAAGGAATGACTTATGGAATGGGATTCAACACTCAGATAAAATCCCTCACCTCCCCCTTTTTTCGAAGATTGCAGAATTTGATATATAAAAACTAAAACGAGTTTACAATCCCTAAAACATTACATACACTTTTTGGAATTATCTCTCCCTACATTTGTGCATTGGGCATTTCCATTTAAGATCTATACTTTTTTCTTAAATAAAAACTTGATTTTTCACTTTCCCTTCATCTTGTAAACAAAAAAAGAGACAAAAGGCAAATAGATCACAACAAAATGAAAATTTTAGAGTTTAAGAATGGAACGAATTTAAAGCAATAAACAAATATAAGTAAATAAAATTTATTCACACACCACAAATGAACACAAATGTTTTGTTATCCAAGTTTGGGAAATTCCACTAGTTCAACCCTAATAGCTCGAAATTTTATAAGAAAAAAGATTTTTCTACACATGTTTTAAAAAATGGATATGCATGCTTCAAACATGTTAAAGATGCATATGACCTATGGATCCAAACCTTTTATAGAGAATAACATAAAATTCTCAAGTGAATGTGCGGAGGGATATTTAGCCGAGTCCAACAAGCCATTATCTTGGCAATTTACAAAAAGCTGACCTAACGATCATAGATGATTGTAAAGTGATTTATAATGGGTAACATGCTAAATTTTTTTAAGGAAAGACTAATGGATTGGGAGTCAACACTCAGTTAAAAATACCCCGCCTCTCCCTTTTCTTGACAATTACAGAACCTAATATATAAAAACTAAAAAAAGTTTACAATCCCTAAAAATTATGGACACTTTTTAGAATTATCTCTCTCTACATTTGTGCATTGTGCATTTCCATTTTAGATGTATACTTTTTTCTTAAATTAAAACTTGAGTTTTCACTTTCCCTTCATCTCGTAAACAAAAAAAGAGATAAAAAGCAAATAGATCACAACAAAATAAAAATTTTAGGGTTTGTGTATGGAAAAAATTTAAAGCAATAAACAAATATAAGTAAAGAAAATTTATTCACACATCACAAATGAACACAAAACTTTTGTTATCCAAGTTTTGGAAATTCCTCTAGTTCAACCCTAATAGCACGGAATTTTAAAGAAAGAGATTTTTCAACACATGTGTTAAAATATGGATAGGCATGCTTGAAACATGTTAAAGATGCAAAAGACCTATGGATCCAAACCTTTTAAAAGTAATAACATTACATTCTCAAGTGAATATGCGTTGGGATATTTACCCGAGTCAAACAAGCCATTATTTTGCCCATTTACAAAAAACTGACCTAACAATCATTGATGATTGTAAAGTGATTTATCATACGTAACGGGCTATATTTTTTGTAAGGAATGACTTATGGATTGGGAATCAACACTCCGTTAAAAATCCCCAGCCTCCCCCATTCCCGACGATTGCAAAACCAGATATATAAAAACTAAAAAGAGTTTACAATCCCTAAAAATTACAGACACGTTTTGGAATTATCTCTCTCTACATTTGTGCATTGTGCATTTCATTTTTAGATGTATACTTTTTTCTTAAATCAAAACTTGAGTTTCCACTTTCCTTTCATCTCAAATACAAAAAAAAAAAAGATAAAAGGCAAATAGATCACAACAAAATGAAAATTTTAAAGTTTATGTATGGTAAGAATTTAAAGAAATAAACAAAGGTAAGTAAAGATAATTTATTCACTCACCACAAATGAGCAAAATGTTTTGTTATCCAAATTTGGGAAATTCCACTAGTTCAACCCTAATAGCTCGGAATTTTATGAGAAAAAGATTTCTCGACACATGTTTTAAAAAATGGATATGCATTCTTGAAACATGTTAAAGATGCAAATGACCTATGGATCCAAACCTTTTAATGAGAATAACATTAAATTATCAAGTAAACGTGCGGTGGGATATTTACAGGAGTCAAACAAGCCATTATTTGTCTAATTTACAAAAAGCTGACCTAACCATCATAGATGAATATAAAGTGATTTATCATGTGTAACGTGGTATATTTTTATAAGAAATGACTTTTAGGAATGGGAGTCAACCCTCTGTTAAAAATCCCTCGCCTCCCCCTTTTCCCGACGATTGTAGAGCCTGATTATAAAAACTAATAAGAGTTTACATACCCTAAAAATTACTGACACTTTTTGGAATTATCTCATTAAACATTTGTGCATTGTGCATTTCCATTTTAGATGTATACTTTGTTCTTAAGTACAAACTTGAGTTTTCACTTTCCCTTCATCTCGGAAACAAAAAAAGAAATAAAAGGCAAATAGATCACAAAAAAATGAAAATTTTAAAGTTTATCTATGGAAAGAATTTAGAGCAATAAACAAATGTAAGTAAAGAAAATTTATTCACACACCACCAATGAGCACAAAAGTTTTGTTATCCAAGTTTGGGAAATTCCACTAGTTCAACCCTAATAGCTCGAAATTTTATGATAAAAAGATTTCTCTACACTTGTTTTAAAAAATGGATATGCATGCTTGATACATGTTAAAGAAGCAAATGACCTATGGATCCAAACTTTTTATTAAGAATAACAGAAAATTCTCAAGTGAACGTGCGGTGGGATATTTACCAGAGCCAAACAAGCCATTATTTTGCCCATTTACAAAAAGCTAACCTAACGATCATAGATGATTGTAAAGTAACTTATCATGTGTAAGGGGTATATTTTTGTAAGAAATGGTTTATTGATTTGGAGTCAAAACTCAGTTAAAAATCCCCCGCCTCCCCTTTTTCACGACGATTGTAGAGCCTGATATATAAAAACTATTAAGAGTTTACAATCCCTTAAAATTATTGACACTTTTTGGAATGTATATTTTTCTTAAATACAAACTTCAGTTTTGACTTTCCCTTCATTTCGTAAACAAAAAAAGAGATAAAAGGCAAATAGATCACAACAAAATGAAAATTTTAGGGTTTATGTATGGAAAGAATTTAAAGCAATAAAAAAATGTAGGTAAAGAAAATTTATTCACACACCACAAATGAACACAAAATTTTTGTTATCCAATTTTGGGAAATTCCACTAGTTCAACCCTAATAGTTCGAAATTTTATATGAAAGAGATATTTCTACACATGATATAAAAAATGGTTATGCATGCTTGAAACAAGTTAAAGATGCAAATGACCTATGGATCCAAACCTTTTAAAGGGAATAACATTAAATTCGCAAGTGAACATGCGTTGGGATATTACGTGAGTCAAATAAGCCATTATTTTGCCCATTTACAAAAAGCTCACCTAACGATCATAGATGATTGTGAAGTGATTTATCAAGTGTAACGGGCTATATTTTATTAAGGAATGACTTATGGATTGGGAGTCAACACTCAGTTAAAAATCCCCCGCCTCCCCCTTATCTGGACGATTGCAGAACCTAATATATAAAAACTAAAAATAGTGTACAATCTCTAAAAATTATAGACACTTTTTGGAATTATCTCTCTCTACATTTGTGCATTGTGCATTTCTATTTTAAATGTATAATTTTTTCTTAAATCAAAACTTGATTTTTCACTTTCCCTTCATCTCGTAAACAAGAAAAAAGATAAAAGCCAAATAGATCACAACAAAATGAAAATTTTAGAGTTTATGTATGGAAAGAATTTAAAGCAATGAACAAATGTAAGTAAAGAAAATTTATTCACACAACACAAATGAACACAAAATTTTTGTTATCCAAGTTAGGGTAATTCCGCTAGTTCAACCCTAATAGCTCAAAATTTTAAAAGAAAGAGATTTTTCTACACATGTTTTAAACAATGGATATGCATGCTTGAAACATGTAAAAGATTCAAATGACCTATGGATCCAAACCTTTTAAAGAGAATAACATTAAATACACAAGTGAACGTGTGGTGGGATATTTACCCAAGTCAAACAAGCCATAATTTTGCCCATTTACAAAAAGCTGACCTAACGATCATATATGATTGTAAAGTGATTTATCATGTCTAATGGGGTATGTTTTTGTAAGGAATGACTTATGGATTGGGAGTGAACACTCAGTTAAAAATCCCCCACCTCCCCCTTTTCCCGACTATTGTAGAACATGATAAATAAAAACTAATAAGAGTTTACAATCCCTAAAAATTACATCCACTTTTGGAATTATCTCTCTCTATATTTGTGCATTGTGCATTTCCATTTTAGATGTGCTCTTTTTTCTTAAATACAAACTTGAGTTTTCACTTTCCCTTCATCTCGTAAACAAAAAAAGAGATAGAAGGCAAATAGATCGCAACAAAATGAAAATTTTAAAGTTTATATAAGGAAAAAATTTTAAGCAATAAACAAATCTAAGTAAAGAAAATTTATTCACACACCACAAATGAGCAGAAAAGTTTTGTTATCCAAGTTTGGGAAATTCCACTAGTTCAATCCTAATAACTCGGAATTTTATGAGAAAAATATTTTTCTACACATTTTAAAAATTGGATATGCATGCTAGAAACTTGTTACAAATGCAAATGACCAATGGATCCAAACCTTTTAAATAGAATAATATTAAATTCTCAAGTGAACGTGTGGTGAGATATTTACCCAAGTCAAACAAGCCATTATTTTTCCCATTTAAAAAAAATTGAACTAACGATCATAGATGTTTTTAAAGTGATTTATCATGCGTAACGGGCTATATTTCTGAACGAAATGAATTATGAACTGGGAGTCAACACTCAGTAAAAAATCCCCCCTCCCCCTTTTCTCTACGATTGTAGAACCTGATATATAAAACCTAAAAGGAGTTTACAATCCCTAAAAATTACAAACACTTTTTGGAATTACCTCTCTCTACATTTGTGCATTGTGCATTTCATTTTTTAGATGTATTATTTTTTGTTCAATCAAAACTTGATTTTTCACTTTCCCTTCATCTCGTAAAAAAAAACAAGAGATAAAAGGCAAATAGATCACAAAAAAATGAAAATTTTAGAGTTTATGAATGGAAATAATTTAAAGAGATAAAAAATGTAAATAAATAAAATTTATTAACACACCACAATTGGGCACAAAATTTTTGTTATCCAAGTTTCGGAAATTCCACTAGTTCAACCCTAATAACTAGGAATATTATGAGAAAAAGATTTTTCTAAACATTTAAAAAAATGGATATGCATGATTGAAACATGTTTAAAAGGCAAATGACCTATGGATCCAAACATTTTAAAGAGAATAACATTAAATTCTCAACTGAAAATGCGGTGGGATATTTACCTGAGTCAAACAATCCATTATTTTGCCCATGAAAAAAAGATGACCTAACGATCATAGATGATTGTAAAGTGATTTATCATGTGTAACGAGCTATATTTTGGTAAGGAATGATCTATGGAATGGCAGTCAACACTCCGTTTAAAATCCCCCCCACCCTCCCCCTTTTCCCGACGATTGCAGAACCTGATATATAAAAACTAAAAAGAGTTTACAATCCCTAAAAATTATAGACATTTTTTTGAATTATCTCTCTCCACATTTTTCCATTGTGCATTTCCTTTTTAGATGTGTACTATTTTGTTATATCAAAACTTGAGTTTTCACTTTCCCTTGAAAGGATTAGTGGTTAAGATATCAAAGGAATTTCTAGGAATACATCCAACCCTAGAAGCCTATAATGAGAGTACTAAACAAAGAAAACGTTTAGAAACTCTTCAGAAATTAAACAAGTTACAAATTTGTAACATTTGTTTTTATGAGAAGTGTTACTGCGAGTTTGCAAGTTACTTCTATAAACTGCAAAAAGAAAACCAGAAACGTTATCTGTCTATCTTTTATGCAAAATTGCCAGAACCATTTGCACATGTAGCTGAAAAAGACTACATTACAAAATATTGGCAAAACAATCCAGAACATGGTACTTTAACCATGGATAATTTCCTAAACATTGATATTTTAGGAAGAAGACATCGATTTGTACAAGACATGTTGGCAAATCTTTGTGAAGCCCAAAAACTACAAAAGAAAAATAGTAAGGCAAATAAACAAACATTATGTTGTTCAAACCAGAACAAAAATGTAGGAGCTTATGGTTGTAAAACCACCTCCCATAAGCAACGAAAAATATCCTAAGAAATGTCAACAGAAAAAATTTAGGATACAAAAATGTTCTACAACCAGGTATACTCCTAAAAAGTGATACTTTAAGAAAAGAACAAATTCTGGCCCTCCCACATCCAGTCAAGGGTCAAATGCATACTGCCCAAAGGGGAAAACCCTAAGCAAATGCAAATACTGGATATGCCAGAAAGAAGGAAATTTTGCAAAAGATTGTCCAAATGATAAACAACAACGGCGGTACAGTACTTACATGTTAGTAGCCGAATAAAAAGGATTGGAAATCATCCATTATGTTGACATCCGGCCAGGAGATGAGGTCTATGAACTTCATCTAGAAACTGAGTCTTCCTCCTCAGAAAACTCAGAAAATATGAGTGACTCTTTAGGCACAACTTTTGCCTAATATTTGGTTATGCTTTGGCCTTCCCGATATACAAATGGCAGCCAGCGTGGTGATTTATATCCCACAATTGTCATAAACTTTCTCTGCTACTGCATCATGCATTTATAGAGAACTTTATAATTAACCTGATACTCTTACCACTCAAAGAATTTTCTTTCTTGTGTTATAGACAGGTAAAATGGATCCTCTCAGCAGCACCTTGACGGACCTAGCAGTAGCAATTGCCACACTCACGGTATTGCTCTCAACCCTACAGTCACTATTCGACAGTCTTTTAGTTCTTTCAGAACAACGAGACATACATGAGAATCATGCCCATTACATGTTAAGTGGAAAATTCTTACAACTCAAGGTGAAGAGTTAAAAGAACTCACTCAACGGCTTAAAATGCCAAGCTCCTCCGGGACTTCTACCGGATCTCCATCGTGAGAAAAGGAAGCCACAACGTCAGCTAATCAGCAAATAGATGACTTTTGTGTTTTGATCAACATAGGTTGACCCGGGATTTCTACCGGTCATGCCAGGCATGAGAAGGAAATCACAACCCAATCCTCTCTGAAGATAGGGGAATCAGGGATTTCTACCTGCCAGTCTAGAGCTGGAAAGGAAACCTTAACAATTTCGTTGAAATCAGAATCATGGACTTCTACTTGTCAGTCTTGAGCTGAAAAGGAAGTCTTAACGGATCCATCCCAGATGGAAATGGACTTGTCTAGTAATGAGAAATTATTCAAGACAAAATTGGTTACCCCGTTTGAGTTAACAAGGTTGACAAGCCTAAATAAACCAGATAAAACTAGTTTTAATGAGTTTGAGTTTTTAAAGAAATTTAAATCTTTAAAACTTTCGGACATTATGTCTGAGGAACCCTCGCTATGCCCTCAAAAGGTGGACAATGTTCGTTCAAAGATCGAATCCGATCATACTGTCCAATTCCAGAGATGGAATGAACAAATTGGACAAGGGAGGAACACTCCCTTCTTCACCACAGAGCCCAGCAACAGTTGGAATCAAGTGAAGCTGAGTCATGAAATAAACTTAAAATATGCATCCATGCTTTATGCATATGGATTCATAAAACAGATGGTACTTCACTCCACCGACTTATCAGTGTTGGAGAAAATGCCAAAGGAAATTATGGAGGCTTGCAAAAGTTTCATCTCCATAACAAAGAGTAAAGGAATTCGACTTCATTTCGTTTCCTGTATTGCTGAAATTGTTACTGACACAAAGATGTTTCCGAGCATTTCCGTCGTGACACTTGAAGGCATCAAAGAAGGTGATGCAAATATGGAATATGATCCCAGACATGTTCCAAAAGCCAAACCTTGCCCAGAAATAGTCTGGCCAACTAGGCGTATCCGCGGGCTCAAGAACCTGATACAACTCATACAACAGTTGCTTCAGAAAAAGAAAAGCTTTGTCTACAAGACCTCCGTCCCACTGACGATCATGTCGAAAAGCTATAAAGAGACTCCGACTTCTGTCCAGACCAGTCTCGAAGCTACGCTGAAGAAACTCCATGGAGGAAATATCCCCTTCAGCAAAACAACAAAGGAAAGCTTCTGCCAGATGGCCCAGAAGACTTTTCCGAAGGAGGACACCTGTAAATTCTGCACAGAAAGGCATCTATCCAAATGAGTAGTCAGCGGCCACGTCAGCAGACTAGTCAGCAGCCGTTAAGGCCCACGATGAAATCAAAGTCAGCAAAGGCGGCTTAAAAGTCCGCAAAGGCGGCTACAAATGTCATCAATGACGGCTACACCAAGTCAACAATGATGGCTAAAAAAGATTCCTGCACGTCATCATCATGATGTCACAAGCAGAAAAGACATTTCTACCCCTGCTTTCGGTGCCGAAATGTAATAATGTAAGGGCAAAACTGACACGCCGAAAAGACAAAAGTTACCCTTTGTCTTCAAACACACACCTTTCAATCAAGGGTAAAAGCGGAAGACATGAAAGATCTTCAGCTATAAATTCGACGCTCCTCCAGTGGTTGGGACATTCAAAAATTGGAGAGACACGAAACTTGAAGAAGTATTAGCATTCGAAGAAGAAGGCGATTTCCGGCGATCTTTCTCCGGCAAGTTCCTCACGCACGATATGTGCTTAAACAGCCATAATGGTTGAATAGAAAAGAGGGAAATGACCGGTGCCACGGTCGGTAACTTCGGGAGTTATGTAGCTAAGTAGTTTTTTCTTTTCCCTTTTTAAGGGTATGTATTTAGTTATTTTTATCTTATCTTGAACAATGTTTTTATATTTTCCGCATGTTTGTAATATTGTGATTTGTACAGTAGTTGTTATTACTGTTCATGTTTCGCATATGTGAATATGATTTCCATAGTTGTTGTTATCACTGTTCATGTTCAGATCTATATATGATCTCCACAGTGTTTGTTTTTACTGTTCCAAAGTTAATGTTCAAAAGTACTATTCATTTTTACTATTCATGGTTACTATTCATGTTACTATTCATGGTTACTGTTTTCTCGTCAAAAACAAATAGTATCGAAATAGTGCCAAATAGGACAGAAGCTAGAGACTTGGAATTATTCGGCTACGCTCTGAGGTAGAAAATGAAACGGAGTTGTGCTCTACCCTGCTGAAGCAGCCATGGAGCCGTAACGGTTAATGGGAATGGCTTGGGGCCCTCTGGAGACCATGAGGACCGCATTGACAGAATTGCCCACGTGGTGGTAAGCCGATAAGAATAGGGTCGAACCCCGAAGAAGTTCTAAGTAGCAGTAGAAGTCATGTTGGTCCTATTAGATAGCTATGAAATAGATACAAACGAGTACAGAGTAGTGACATGTGGTAGAAAGCAGGAGTGATATGATAGTGAAATGATAGGACTGTCAAAATGTAACTGTAGGAATAGTATTGTGTGAATCATCGATGTTTTCAGTTGCCCATAGCCAGTGTGTAAGTAGAAATCCCTAGGATTCTAGTTTCGCTGCCCTCATCCCTAGGTTCTCTTCCACTGTGTGTGCAAGTCTGTTAGAGACTTTGTGTCGTTGATATAATAGCAATAGTACTTTTGGTATCAGTATTTCCGTTGTTAGAGTCTGCTAGAGACTCGTTGTGTTGTTTCCCACCGTAACCCCCCTATAAAATGGTATCAGAGCAGTGACATGTGGTAGGAAGCAGGAGAGTGATATGATTGTGAAATAATAGGACTGTCGAAGTGTGACTGTAGGAATAGTATTGTGTGAGTCATCGATGTTTTTCGCTGCCCGTAGCAGTGTGTAAGTAGAAATCCCTAGGTTTCTAGTTCCGCTGCCCTCATCCCTAGGTTCTCTTCCTCTGTGTGTGCAAGTCTATTAGAGACTTTGTGTCGTTGATATCATAGCAATAGTGCTTTTGGTATCAGTATTTCCGCTATCAGAGTCTGCTAGAGACTCGTCGTGTTGTTTCCCCCTTAACCCCATCAAATTGGTATTAGAGCCAAGTAGTAGACTTGGTTTCATATGTGTCAAAGAAGTCAAAACTTAACTTTGATTCTTTCTGTTTAGGTATACATACTCCCAAACAGCTACGACCCATACCGGTCACATCCCATGTAACATTTGCTAGGAACAAATGTACCAAAGACCCCAACTGGTAGGTCAGAAGGAACTCAACCCTAGAAGAGGGAACAGACAGGTGCCACGGTCGGTAACTTCGGGAGTTATGTAGCAAAGTAGTTTTTTTTTTCCCTTTTTAAGGGTATGTATTTAGTTATTTTTATCTTATCTTGAACAATGTTTTTATATTTTCCACATGTTTGTAATATTGTGATTCGTACAATAGTTGTTATTACTATTCATGTTTCGCATATATAAATATGATCTCCACAGTTGTTGTTATCACTGTTCATGTTCTGCATCTATATATGATCTCCACAGTGTTTGTATTTACTGTTTAATTTTACTATTCATGGTTTCTATTCATGATTACAATTCATGTTTACTGTTCACTCGTAAAAAAGAAATAGTATCCAAATAGTGCCAAATAGGACAGAAGCTAGAGACTTTGAATTATTCGGCTACCCTCCAAGGTAGAAAACAAAACGGAGCTGTGCTCTACCCTGTTGAAGCAGTCATGGAGCCGCAACGGTTAATAGGAACGGTTTTGGGCCCTCTGGAGATCGTGAGGACCGCATCGATGGAATTTCCCATGTGGTGGTAAGCCGGCAGGAATAGGGTCAAACCCCAAAGAAGTTCTAAGTAGCAGGAGAAGTCATGTTGGGCCTATTAGATAGCTATGAAATAGACACAAACGAGTACAAAGCAGCGACATGTGGTAGGAAGCAGGAGAGTGATATGATAGTGAAATGATAGGATTATCGAAGTGTGACTGTAGGAATAGTATTGTGTGAGTCATCGATGTTTTCCACTGGCCATAGCCAGTGTGTAAGTAGAAATCCCTAGGATTATAGTTCCACTGCCCTCATCCCTAGGTTCTCTTTCACTGTGTGTGCAAGTCTATTAGAGACTTTGTGTCATTGATATCATAGCAATAGTGCTTTTGGTATCAGTATTTCTGCTGTCAGAGTCTGCTAGAGACTCATTGTGTTGTTCCCCCCGTAACCCACTCAAAATGGTATCAGAGCCGAGTAGTGGACTTGGTTTTATATGTGTCAAAGAAGTCAAAGCTTAACTTTGATTCTTTCTGTATAGGTATACATACTCCCAAACAGTTACGACCCATACCGGTCACATCCCATGTAACATTTGTAAGGAACAAATGTACAAAAACTTAAAACTTCTTATATGGAACAAAATAGGTCTAATATAGAGATAAGACTTATAAACTATTCTCGATTGCGAGCACAAATTATGCCCAGAAGGTATGATAATCAATTCGAATTCCAGAAGGTCTGGATTCGACAATTAAAAGATTGACTCTTAAGAGTTCAAGCCAAACTCAAAGAGTTAGAAGAAAATCCTTTAGTTGTAGAATATAACAACGAAGGAAGAAGGATAATCCGAGATGGACGATTCTTAGGACTCGGTCCAGTAGGATTAAAACAAGTTATCAAAGACCTGAAACACCAAATTATGATTGAACAACTTGAACTTCAAGAATATGTTATCTAAGCAATTCTTAGAAGATTTGGTAATCATTCTGCAAAGAGAAATCTATAGAATGACCCAAGAAGAAACCGTATCTCAACCTATAGACACTGCTTCAACAGAAGAAGCCTCTACAAGTACATACGAAAAACCAGAAAAAACAAAATACTAGTATGTTGTCTTCATAGGAAGAGAAACAGGAACATATGACAGTTGGGAAGTACCCCAACCTCAAGTTATAGGATTTCCCAGAAATTCTCATAGAAAATTTCGGACAAAGGACGATGCTGAACAAGCTTGGACAGCATCAAGAAATAGATGATCTATAGACAAAAGCTTTTAGATCGTTTACAAAGAAAGAGAGAAGCCTTACCTTCACTCTCTTACTAAGAAACATGCTTCAACCAGAAGATGATACTATCTACTCCATGGAAATGTACTATTTCCATTGGGAAAGATACACGAATCACATCCATAGATTATGATGCAAGATCAAAAAAATTAATCAAAAGCTAAACCTCTTAGCTTTGTAAAAATGATTGAGTTTTGCTATTTAATAGATATGAAAACACCATTACCATTAGGCCTTCCTGACATCACCGGATGGCTTAAAAACCTAGTGTACCTTGCAATACCTTGCATAGCACCTAGAAGAAAAAAGGATCTAGCACCACCTGCTTTTAGGATCGCTTCAAAAGCATCATCCTCCACTGATGATGAAGTTTACGCAGAATATAATACTTTCGATCGCCAACCGATTTATTATGTTCAAGAGAAAAAACCTTCCTCTAGTAAACAAGAGCAACACGACAATGAACCAGAAGCCTGGGAATCTGATGAAGTTGCAGAAGAAAATACCAAGAAAAAAGACTACTCTGCTAAAGACAAAAAGGCAGATGATCTTGGTAAAAGATTTTGAATGCTTTGTAGTAGCGACCATTTTGAAGAAGAAACTTCAAGGGTAAGAGACACCCACATGAAAGATATCTTTCAAGATAACTTCTAAAACCGTACTGTGGTTCACCCGCAAGAACGAGAAAGTTTCTCCCACTCGAAAATATCCCTGGGAGGACAAAGGTATGCGACAAAATACACAAATGGCGATCCTTCAAATGCTACTAAGGGACACCAAACCATAGATAGCATAAACCCTTTTGGATTTTACCTCAACTTGGATTGCCCAAAGGATGGAAAAAAGGTCCTTAAAGATTGGGAAAGAAGCATGAGCAATGCTGCAAATATGCATGAATCTTGGAACCAAGAATCAACATTTAATTTCTTTACCCATGCTTTACAAGGTAATGTAGCTCATTGGTGGGGCAACCTTCCCGAAGACCAAAAACGAGCTAACACCTCAATATCGATAGCCAATATCTTGAAAGGATTAGTGGCTAAGATATCAAAGGAATTTCTAGGACAACCTTAGAAGCCTACATTGAGAGTACTAAACAAAGAAAACGTTTAGAAACTCTTTAGAAATTAAACAAGTTACAAATTTGTAACATTTGTTTTTATGAGAAGTATTACTGCGAGTTTGCAAGTTACTTCTATAAACTGCAAAAAGAAGACCAGAAACCTTATCTGTCTATCTTTTATGCAAAATTGCCAGAACCATTTGCACATGTAGCTAAAAATGACTACATTACAAAATATTGGCAAAACAATCCAGAACATGGTACTTTACCCATGGTTAATTTCCTAAACATTTATACTTTAGGAAGAAGACATCGATTTGTACAAGACATATTGGCAAATCTTTGTGAAGCCCAAAAACTACAAAAGAAAGTAGTAAGGCAAATAAACAAACATTATGTTGTTCAAACCAAAACAAAAATGTAGGAGCTTATGGTTGTAAAACCACCTCCCATAAGCAACGAAAATATCCTAAGAAATTTCAACAGAAAAAATTTAGGATACAAAAAAGTTCTACAACTAGGTATACTCCTAAAAAGAGATACTTTAAGAAATGAACAAATTCTGGCCCTACCACATCCAGTAAAGGGTCAAATGCATACTGCCCAAAGGGGAAAACCCCAAGCAATTTGCAAATGCTGGATAAGCCAGAAAGAAGGACATTTTGCAACAGATTGTCCAAATGATAAACAACAACGGCGGTACAGTACTTACATGTTACTAGCCGAAGAAAATGGATTGGAAATCATTCATTACAATGACATCCTGTCAGAAGATGAAGTATATGAACTTCATCTCGAAACTGAGTCCTCCTCCTCGTAAAACTCAGAAAACATGTCGGACTCTTCAGGCACCTTCTCAAAATGAGTATCCGCATACATGCAGAGCATGTTGCATCTGGAAATTCTTATATCACGGTCATGCTTAAACTACAGGAAGTTCATATTGCCTGGCAAGACAAAATCTACTTCCCACAGATCTGTGGAAAACACTTGAAGTACCCCTTCAAGTAACCGTTGGCTCCGGAGAAAATATCTCTCTTCCTGCCGAAGCCCGAAACATTCATCTCGACATAGGAGGTGAAAAGTTTATGATTCCAAAACTCATTAGTCTAGGATCAAACATAAACTCAGGACCAGATTTAGTCCTAGGAAATGAATGGCTCATGTTTCATGCCCTTGTAGAGCAAACACCAGCCTACAATAAACTTCGATGTCGCACTCGATGTGAAATCAATAATACTACTGTATTTGTCTATGCAGTAAAACCCACTGAAGCCTATGCCATTTCTTGCAATGGAGTTGTCCTCCATTAGGTCTTCAAAAAACGCAACAAGCGTGGTGATGAGATTCCTCCCTTGAAAACTCTACTTCTTGCTGAGTCCTGTGAAACTGAAGTTCAGCAACTTCCAGAATCCACATGTTCTGAGAAACCCTTAGAATGGTGGCATAAACAAAAACCATATGCCGACCTCGAATTTCTTGATCCTGAAAAAGAAATCCGAGAAAAACCTATGGCTTACACTCCTTCTGATGTTGAAGAATTCTCAACACAGATAAATGACTTGCTAGCTCAAGGTTTAATCCATGCAAGTTATTCTCCCCATACATCTTCGGCTTTCCTGGTACGAAATCATGCAGACATAAAACGAGGAAAAGCTAGAATGGTCATTAACTATAAAAAAGTTAATGAAGCCACAAAAATGGATGGCTACTATCTTCCTAACAAAGAAATATTAATAGCTGCCATAAGAGAAAAACAATGGTTCTCTAAATTTGATTGCAAATCCGGGTTTTAGCAAATTGCTCTAACCGAAAGAGCTATTCCCCTTACAGCATTCAGTTGTCTTTCAGGAATTATGAGTGGCTTGTAATGCCCTTTGGGTTAAAACAAGCACCCAACATATTTCAAAGAATAATGGATGATATTCTCAAACCATTCTTTAAATTTTGCTTAGTTTATGTTGATGATATCCTGGTCTTTTCAGAAACGAAGGATCAACATAAACTGCAATTACTTAAGGTCTTAAATGCGTTAAAAACTGCTGGGATAGCACTCAGCAAAAAGAAATTAGAGTTGTTTAAAACCAAGATAGACTTCTTAGGTCTAAACATCTCAAAAGGAGAAATCATTCTTCAAAATCATATTCTGGAAAAACTAGCTGCTTTTCCGAATGAAATTGAAGATATAAAACAATTTCAACGTTTCTTAGGATGCCTAACATATGCTGAACAATTCATAAAGAATTTATCAGAAATTAGGAAACCCTTTCCAAAGAAATTAAAGAAAGACGTCAAATGGGAATGGACACCCACTGATAGTCTAGAAGAAATCCGGATCAAACAAATGATGAAACACCTCCCGGTGTTAACTCTACCCGATCTAGATCCAAAACTGATTTTAGAAACTGACGCCTCTGATCACACTTGGGCCGCAGTCCTAAAATGCAAAATCAATGATTCTGAAAGAATATGCAAATATATATCAGGAACATTTTCATCTGCCGAAACAAACTATCATTCTTATGAAAAGGAAATTTTAGCAGTAAAAAATGGATAAAAAAGTTTTATATTTATCTTGCTCCCAACGAATTTCTGGTAAGAACTGACTGTAAAAACTTTGTCAATTTTATGACGAGAAATTTAGAAGATTCACTTTGTCGCGGTAGATTACTCCATTGGCAGCAATGGTTTTTTCAATTCTCTTTTACTGTTGAACACATTAAAGGAGATAAAAACTATTTACCTGATACTCTTACTCGAGAATTTTCTTGTTCTTGTGTTACAGACAGATAAAATGGATCCCCTCAACAGCACCCTGATGGACCTAGCAGCAACAATTGCCACACTAACGGTATTGCTCTCAACCCTACAGTCACTATTCGATACTCTTTTAGTTCTTTCAGAACGAGGAGACATTCATGAGAATTGTGCCAATTACGGGTTAAGTGGAGAAGTCTTACAAATCAAGGTTAAAGAATTAACAGAAGAGTTAAAAGAACTCACTCAACGGCATAAAATGCCAAGCTCCTCCGGGACTTCTACCGGATCTCCATCGCGAGAAAAGGAAGCCACAACGTCAGCTAATCAGCAGACGGATGACTTTAGTGTTTTGATCAACACAGCTCAACCCGGGATTTCTACCGGTCATGCTAGGCATGAGAAGGACCCAATCTTCTCTGAAGATAGGGGAATCAGGGATTTCTGCCTGCCAGTCTAGAGCTGGAAAGGAAACCTTAACGATTTCTTTGAAATCGGAATCAGGGAATTCTACCTATCAGTCTCGAGCTGAAAAGGAAGTCTTAACGGATCCATCTCTGATGGAAACGGACTTGTTTAGTAATGAGAAATCATTCAAGATAAAATTGGTTAACCCGTATGAGTTTACAAGGTTGAAAAGCCTCAATAAACTAGATAAAACTAGTTTTAATGAGTTTGAGTTTTTAAAGAAATTTAAACCCTTAAAACTTTCGGACATTATGTCTGAGGAACCCTCGCTATGCCCTCAATAGGTGGACAACGTTCGTTCAAAGATCAAATCCGATCATACTGTTCAATTCCAGAGATGGAATGAACAAATTGGACAAGGGATGAACACCCCCTTCTTCACCACTGAGCCCAGTAACAGTTGGAATCAAGTGAAGCTGAGTCATGAACTAGACTCAAAATACGCATCCATGCTTTATGCATATGGATTCATAAAACAGATGGTACTCCACTCCACAGACTTATCAGTGTTGGAGAAAATGCCAAAGGAAATTATGGAGGCTTGCAAAAGTTTCATCTCCATAACAAAGTGTAAAGGAATTCGACTTCATTTTGTTTCCTGTACTGCTGAAATTGTTACTGACACAAAGATGTTTCCAAGCCTTTCTGTCGTGACACTTGAAGGCATCAAAGAAGGTGACGCGAAGATGGAATATGATCTCAGACATGTTCCAAAAGCCAAGCCTTGCCTAGAAGCAGTCTGGCCAACCAGGCGTATCCGCGGGCTCAAGAACCTGATAGAGCTCATACAACAGCTGATTTAGAAAAAGAGAAGCTTTGTCTACAAGACCTCCGTCCCATTGACGATCGTCTCAAAAAGCTATAAAGAGACTCTGGTGTCCGTCCAGACCAGTCTTGAAGCTATGCTGAAGAAACTCCTCGGAGGAAATATCCCCTTCAGCAAAACAACAAAGGAAAGCTTCTGCCAGATGGCCTAGAAGACTTTTCCGAAGGAGCACACCTGTGAATTGTGTACAGAAAGGTAGCTGTCCAAATAGCAGTCAACAGCCATGTCAGTAGACTAGTCAGCAGCCGTTAAGGCCCACGACGAAATCAAAGTCAGCAAAGGCGGCTAAAAAGTCCGCAAAGGCGGCTACAAATGTCATCAATGAAGGCTATACCAAGTCAACAATGATGGCTAAAAAAGATTCTTGCATGTCATCATCATGATGTCACAAGCAGAAAAGACATTTCTACCCCTGCTTTCGGTGCCGAAAGGTAATAATGCAAGGGCAAAAATGACACACCAAAAAGACAAAAGTTACCCTTTGTCTTTAAATACACACCTTTCAATCAAGGGTAAAAGCTGAAGACATGAAAGATCTTCAGCTATAAATTTGACGCTCCTCCAGAGGTTGAAACATTCGAAAATTGGAGAGACTCGAAACTTGAAGAAGCATTAGCATTCGAAGAAGAAGGCGATTTTCGGCGATCTTTCTCCGGCAAGTTCCTCAAGCCCAGTATGTGCTTAAACAGCCGTAATGGCTGAGTAGAAAAGAGGGAACCGGTCGGTGCCACGGTCGGTAACTTCGGGAGTTATGTAGCTAAGTAGTTTTTTCTTTTCCCTTTTTAAGGGTATGTATTTAGTTATGTTTTTCTTGTTTTGAACAATGTTTTTATATTTTCCTCATGTTTGTTATGTTGTGATTTGTACAGTAGTTGTTATTACTATTCATGTTCCGCATATATAAATATGATCTCCACAGTTGTTGTTATTACTGTTCATGTTCCGCATCTATATGTATGATCTCCACAATGTTTGTTTTTACTGTTCCAAAGTTACTATTCAAAAGTACTATTCACTTTTACTATTCTTGATTACTATTCATGTTTTTTGTTCACTCGTAAAAAAGAAATAGTATCGAAATAGTGCCAAATAGGACAGAAGCTAGAGACTTGGAATTATTCAGCTACGCTCCGAGGTAGAAAATGAAACGGAGTTGTGCTCTGTCCTGCTGAAGCAGCCATGGATCCGCAATGGTTAATAGGAATGGCTTGGGGCCCTCTGGAGACTGTGAGGACTGCAACGACGGAATTACCCACATGGTGGTAAACTGGGAGGAATAGGGTCAAACCCCGAAGAAGTTCTAAGTAGCAGCAGAAGTCATGTTGGGCCTATTAGATTGCTATGAAATAGACACAAATGAGTACAAAGTAGTGACATGTGGTAGGAAGCAGGAGAGTGATATGATAGTGAAATGATAGGACTGTCGAAGTGTGACTATAAGAATAGTATTGTGTGAGTCATCGATGTTTTCCTATTCCTATTTCTTGACCATAGAAGAACTCGACCCTAGAGAGTTAACTTGGCCAACTGAATGGGTAGTTCAACCTTTGGCACCCAGACACCTTCCACTCTCTCGAAAAACCATAAAGGAGATAGAAGGAAAACTAGTGATCACAAACACTAGATCCAGCTTTTCCATCGAACAGGACAGACCCTCTACCTCAACAGATAGAACCTCAAACAGTTCCCATTTCGAAGGAATAGGAAATCCAAGGCCCAATGCTTATGGTCCTCTTCACATAGATGATGGCACATAACCCATACAAAGCCTTAGGTCCACCTATAGGAAATAGTGACATCATCATCAATTCCAATCAAACCTTAGTCTTTTGGTAAGACCCTTAATAGGTTAGAACAAACTGTTAAAAATCTCCAACAAAAAATAGATTTCCTCTATAATGACCATAAACATAGAGAAATAATAAAGTCTCAAAACATCCTAGAAAATATTCTAGAAAAGATTGACCATGGAAATAGTCCTGTTTTCTTCAAAGAGTTAACAGAACTTAAACAAAGTTTAGATAATCGAAACAAAGATAAAATGCAAGAACTTTTAACAGAAGTCTTAGCATTAAAAGAACATCTAGGTTCAAAAGAACGTCTAGGTTCTCCAGGTCCATCATGGTATAAAACACCTTTTACACCTTGGACACCAGAATGATCTATAAAAAGAAACTTTTAGATCGTTTAAAATTAAAAAGAGAAAGCCTTGACCTCGCTTTACTCCAAAGAAATACTCTTTAGCCAGAAGATAATACAATCCCAGCAATGGTATGGTATTACTATTTTTGGGAAAGATATTCTGATCGCATCTACAACCTTAGATGCAAGATCAAGAAAATTAAAAGAAAGCTAAACCTTTTAGCTTTGTAAAATGATCTGTAGAGCAAGACTACTAGATCAACTTTGACTGGTACGGTCAATGCAAGTCTAAAATTGGCAAGCCAGAGAAACTCTCACACCAGTAAATGAAACCGATATAGCTTATCAAGCATATATGAATGAATGGTGGAGATTAACCCATAGAGAAATTCTACTACGGTATCTGATCAAAAAGGTTCAATGGAAGCTTCAAGAATTAGCTCTATGACAGAGTTTTTCAATTTAATGGATATGGAAAATCCATTACCATTAGGCCTTCCTAACATCACCGGATGGCTTAAAAACCTAGTTTATCTTGCAACACCTTGCATAGCACCTAGAAGAAAAAAGGATCCAGCACCACCTGCTTTTAGGATCGCTTCAAAAGCATCATCCTCCACCGATGATGAAGTTTACACAGAATATAATACCTTCGGTCGCCAACCGATTTATTATGTTCAAGAGGAAAAACCTTCCTCTAATAAACAACAAGAGCAACACGACAGTGAACCAGAAACCTGGGAATCTGATGAAGTTGCAGAAGAAAATACCAAGAAAATAGACTACTCTGCTAAAGAAAAAAAGGCAGATGATCTTGGAAAAAGATTTCAAATGCTTTGTGGTAGCGACCATTTTGAAGCAGAAACTTCACGGGTATGAGACACCCACATGGAAGATAGCTTTCAAGATAACTTCCAAAATCGTACTGCGGTTCACCCGCAAGAACAAGAAAGTTTCTCCCACCCCAGAATATCCCTGGGAGGACAAAGGTATGCAACAAAATACACAAATTTCGATCCTTCAAATGCTACTAAGGGACACCAAACCATAGATAGCATAAACCCTTTTGGATTTTACCTCAACTTGGATTGCCCCAAGGATGGAGAAAAAGTCCTTAAAGATTGGGAAAGAAGCATGAGCAATCCTGCAAATATCCATGAATCTTGCAACCAAGAATCAACATTTAATTTCTTTACCCATACTTTACAGGGTAATGTAGCTCATTGGTGGGATAACCTTCCCGAAGATAAAAAATGAGCTAATACCTCAATATCGATAGCCAATATCTTGAAAGGATTACTGGCTAAGATATCAAAGGAATTTCTAGGCATACATCCAACCCTAGAAGCCTACAATGAGAGTACTAAACAAAGAAAACGTTTAGAAACTCTTCATAAATTAAACAAGTTGCAAATCTGTAACATTTGTTTTTATGAGAAGTATTACTGCGAATTTGCAAGTTACTTCTTTAAACTACAAAAAGAAGACCAGAAACCTTATCTGTCTATCATTTATGCAAAATTACCAGAACGATTTACACATGTAGCTGAAAAAGACTACGTTACAAAATATTGGCAAAACAATCCAGAACATGGTACTTTAACCATGGATAATTTAATAAACATTGATACTTTAGGAAGAAGACATCAATTTGTACAAGACATGTTGGCAAATCTTTGTGAAGCCCAAAAACTACAAAAGAAAAGTAGTAAGGCAAATAAACAAACATTATGTTGTTCAAACTAGAACAAAAATGTAGGAGCTTATTGTTGTAAAACCACCTCCCATAAGCAACGAAAATATCCTAAGAGATTTCAATAGAAAAAATTTATGATAAAAAAAGTTCTACAACCAGGTATACTCCTCAAAAGAAATACTTTAAAGAAAGAACAAATTCTGGCCCTACCACCTCCAGTAAAGGGTCAAATGCATACTGCCCAAAGGGGAAAACCCCAAGGAAATGCAAATGCTGGATATGCCAGAAAGAAGGACATTTTGCAACAGATTGTCCAAATGATAAACAACAATGGCGGTACAGTACTTACATGTTACTAGCCAAAGAAAATGGATTGGAAATCATTCATTACGATGACATCCAGTCAGCAGATGCAGTATATGAACTTCAACTTGAACCTGAATCCTCCTCCTCAGAAAACTTAGAGAACATGTCGGACTCTTCAGGCACAACCTTTGCCTCATAGATTTCTTATATTTGGTTATGCTTACGCGAAATACACATGACAGCCAGCACGGTGATTATGTCCCACTATTGTCATAAAAAACTTTCTCTCCTACTGCATCATGCATTTATAGAGAACTTTATAATTAACCTGATACTCTTACCACTCGAAGAATTTTCTTTCTTGTGTTACAAACAGGTAAAATGGATCCCCTCAGCAGCACCCTGGTGGACCTAGCAGCAGCAATTGCCACACTCACGGTATTGCTCTCAACCCTACAGTCACTATTCGATAGTCTTTTTGTTCTCTCAGAACGAGGAGACGTACATGAGAATTGTGCCCGTTACGGGTTAAGTGGAGAAGTCTTACAACTCAAGGTTAAAGAATTAACAAAGAGTTAAAAGAACTCACTCAACGGCATAAAATGCCAAGCTCCTCTGGGACTTCTACCGGATCTCCATCGCGAGAAAAGGAAGCCACAACGTCAGCTAATAAGCAGACGAATGACTTTAGTGTTTTGATCAACACAGGTCGACCCTGGATTTCTACTGGTCATGCCATTCATGAGAAGGAAATCACAACCCAATCTTATCTGAAGATAGGGGAATCAGGGATTTCTACCTGCCAGTAAAGAGCTGGAAAGGAAACCCTAACGATTTCATTGAAATTGGAATCAGGGACTTCTACCTGTTTGTCTCGAGCTGAAAAGGAAGTCTTAACGGATCCTTCCCTGATGGAAACGGACTTGTCTAGTAATGAGAAATCATTCAAGACAAAATTGGTTACCCCGTCTGAGTTTACAAGGTTGAAAAGCCTAAATAAACCAGATAAAACCAGTTTTAATGAGTTTGAGTTTTTAAAGAAATTTAAACCTTTAAAACTTTTGGACATTATGTCTGAGGAACCCTCGCTACGCCCTCAAAAGGTGGACAACGTTCGTTCAAAGATCGAATCCGATCATACTGTCCAATTCCAGAGATGGAATGAACAAATTGGATAAGGGATGAACACTCCCTTCTTCACCACTAAGCCCAGTAACATTTGGAATCAAGAGAAGCTGAGTCATGAAATAGACTCAAAATATGCATCCATGCTTTATGCATATGGATTCATAAAACAGATGGTACTCCACTCCACCGACTTATCAGTGTTGGAGAAAATGCCAAAGGAAATTATGGAGGCTTGCAAAAGTTTCATCTCCATAACAAAGTGTAAAGGAATTCATTTCGTTTCCTGTATTGATGAAATTGTTACTGACACAAAGATGTTTCTGAGCATTTTGGTCGCGACACTTGAAGGCATCAAAGAAGGTGACGCAAATATGGAATATGATCCCAGACATGTTCCAAAAGCCAAGCCTTGCCCAGAAATAGTCTAGCCAACCTGGCGATCCGTGGGCTCAAGAACCTGATACAACTCATACAATAGTTGCTTCAGAAAAAGAAAAGCTTTGTCTACAAGACCTCCATCCCACTGACGACCGTCTCGAAAAGCTATAAAGAGACTTCGACTTCCTTCCAAACTAGTCTTGAAGCTACGTTGAAGAAACTCCTCGGAGGAAATATCCCCTTCAGCAAAACAACAAAGGAAAGCTTCTACCAGATGGCCCAGAAGACTTTTTCGAAGGAGCACACCTGTAAATTGTGCACAGAAAGGCAGCTGTCTGAATGAGTAGTCTGCAGCCACGTCAGCAGACTAGTGAGCAGCCATTAAGGCCCACGACGAAATCAAAGTCACCAAAGGTGGCTAAAACGTCCGCAAAGGCGGCTACAAATGTCTTCAATGATGGCTACACCAAGTCAACAATGATGGCTAAAAAAGATTCCTGCACGTCATCATCATGATGTCACAAGCAAAAAAGACATATCTACCCCTGCTTTCGTTGCCAAAAGGTTATAATGCAAGGGCAAATATGACACGCCAAAAAGACAAAAGTTATCCTTTGTCTTTAAACACACACCTTTCAATCAAGGATAAAAGCGGAAGACATAGATGATCTTCAACTATAAATTTGACACTCCTCTAGAGGTTGAGACATTCGAAATTGGAGAGACACGAAACTTGAAGAAGCATTCGCATTCGAAGAAGAAGGCGATTTCTGACGATCTTTCTCCGGCAAGTTCCTCAAGCACAGTATGTGCTTAAACAGCTGCAATGGCTGAGTAGAAAAGAGGGAACCGACCGGTGCCACGGTCGGTAACTTCGGGAGTTATGTAGCTAAGTAGTTTTTTCTTTTACCTTTTTAAGGGTATGTATTTAGTTATTTTTATCTTATCTTGAACAATGTTTTTATATTTTCCGCATGTTTGTAATATTGTGATTCGTACAGTAGTTGTTATTACTTTTCATGTTCCACATATATAAATATGATCTCCACAGTTGTTGTTATCACTGTTCATGTTCCGCATCTATATATGATCTCCACAGTGTTTGTTTTTACTGTTCCAAAGTTACTATTCAAAAGTACTGTTCATTTTTACTATTCATGGTTACTATTCATATTTATTGTTCACTCGTGAAAAAGAAATAGTATCAAAATAGTGCCAAATAGGACATAAGCTAGAGACTTGGAATTATTCGGCTATGCACCGAGGTTGAAAATGAAAAAGAGTTGTGCTCTACCCTGCAGAAGCAACCATGGAGCCACAACGGTTAATAGAAGCGGCTTAGGGCCCTCTGGATACCGTGAGGACCGCATTGATGAAATTGCCCACGTGGTGGTAAGCCGGCAAGAATAGGGTCAAACCCCGAAGAAGTTCTAAGTAGCAGCAAAAGTCATGTTGGGCCTATTAGATAACTATGAAATAGATACGAACGAGTACAGAGCAGTGACATGTGGTAGGAAGCAGGAGTGATATGATAGTGAAATGATACGACTATCGAAATGTAACTGTAGGAATAGTATTGTGTGAGTCATCGATGTTCTTCGCTGCCCGTAGCCAGTGTGTAAGTAGAAATTCCTAGGATTCTAGTTCTGCTGCCCTCATCCCTTGGTTCTCTTCCACTGTGTGTACAAGTCTATTAGAGATTTTGTGTCGTTGATATCATAGCAATAGTGCTTTTGGTATCAGTATTTCCGTTGTCAGAGTCTGCTAGAGACTCGTTGTATTATTTCCCACCGTAACCCCCCTGTAAAATGGTATCAGAGACTTGGTTTTATATGTGTCAAAGAAGTCAAAGCTTAACTTTGATTCTTTCTATTTAGGTATACATTCTCCCAAACAGTTACGACCCATACCGGCCACATCCCATGTAACATTTGTAAGGAACAAATGTACAAAAACTTAAAACTTCTTATATGGAACAAAATAGGTCTAATCCAGAGATAAGACTTATAAACTATTCTCGATTGCGAGAAAAAATTATGCCCTGAAGGTATGATAATCAAATCGAATTCCAGAAGGTCTAGATTAGACAATTAAAAGATCGACTCTTAAGAGTTCAAGCCAAACTCAAAGAGTTAGAAGAAAATCCTTTAGTTATAGAATATAACAATGAAGGACGAAAGATAATCCGAGATGGACGATTCTTAGGACTCGGTCCAGTAGGATTAAAACAAGTTATCAAAGACCTGAAACACCAAATTAGGATTGAACAACTTGAACTTCAAGAATATGCTATCTAAGCAATTCTTAGAAGATTTGGTAATCATTCTACAAAGAGAAATGTACAGAATGACCCAAGAAGAAACCATATCTCAGCCTGTAGACACCGCTTCAACAGGAGAAGCCTCTACAAGTACAAACGGAAAACCAAAAAAAACAAAATACTGGTATATTGTCTTCATAGGAAGAGAAAAAGGAATATATGACAACTGGGAAGAAGCCCAAGCTCAAGTTATAGGATTTCCCAAAAATTCTCACAGAAAATTCCGGACAAAGGACGATGCTGAACAAGCTTGGACAGCATCCCGAAATAGATGATCTATAGACAAAAACTTTTAGATTGTTTACAAAGAAAGAGAGATGGCCTTACCTTCACTCTCTTACTAAGAAACATTCTTCAACCAGAAGATGATACTATCTACTCCCTGGAAATATACTATTTCCATTGGGAAAGATACACGAATTGCACCCATAGACTACGATGCAAGATCAAAAAAATTAAACAAAAGCTAAACCTCTTAGCTTTGTAAAAATGAATGAGTATTTCTATTTAATGGATATGGAAACTCCATTACCATTAAGCCTTCCTGACATCACCGGATGACTTAAAAACATAGTGTACTTTGCAACACCTTGCATAGCACCTAGAAGAGAAAAGGATCCAGCACCACCTGCTTTTAGGATCGCTTCAAAAGCATCATCCTCCACCGATGATGTAGTTTATGCAGAATATAATACTTTCGGTCGCCAACCGATTTATTATGTTCAAGAGGAAAAACCTTCTTCTAGTAAACAAGAGCAACACGACGGTGAACCAAAAGCCTGAGAATCTGATGAAGTTGCAGAAGAAAATACCAAGAAAACAGACTACTCTACTAAAGACAAAAAGGCAGAAGATCTTGGAAAAAGATTTTGAATGCTTCGTGGTAGCGACCATTTTGAAGCAGAAACTTCAAGGGTACGAGACAACCACATGGAAGATAGCTTTCAAGATAACTTCCGAAACCGTACTGCGGTTCACCCGCAAGAATGAGAAAGTTTCTCCCACTCCAAAATATCCCTGGGAGGACAAAGGTATTCGACAAAATACACAAATGTCGATCCTTCAAATGCTAGTAAGGGACACCAAACCATAGATAGCATAAACCCTTTTGGATTTTACCTCAACTTGGATTGCCCCAAGGATGGAGAAAAGGTCCTTAAAGATTGGGAAAGAAGCATGAGCAATGTTGCAAATATCCATGAATCTTGGAACCAAGAATCAGCATTTAATTTCTTTACCCATGCTTTACAGGGTAATGTAGCTCATTGGTGGGATAACCTTCCCAGAGACAAAAAATGAGCTAATACCTCAATATCGATAGCCAATATCCTGAAAGGATTAGTGGCTAAGATATCAAAGGAATTTCTAGGCATACATCCAACCTTAGAAGCCTACAATGAGAGTACTAAACAAAGAAAATGTTTAGAAACTCTTCAAAAATTAAACAAGTTTCAAATCTGTAACATTTGTTTTTATGAGAAGTATTACTGAGAGTTTGAAAGTTACTTTTATAAACTGCAAAAAGAAGACCAGAAACCTTATCTATCTATCTTTTATGCAAAATTGCCAGAACCATTAACACATGTAGCTGAAAAAGACTACGTTACAAAATATTGGCAAAACAATCCAGAACATGGTACTTTAACCATGGATAATTTCCCAAACATTGATACTTTAGGAAGAAGACATCGATTTGTACAAGACATGTTGGCAAATCTTTGTGAAGCCCAAAAACTACAAAAGAAAAGTAGTAAGGCAAATAAAAAAATATTATGTTGTTCAAACCAGAACAAAAATGTAGGAGCTTGTGGTTGTAAAACCACCTCCCATAAGCAACGAAAATATCCTAATAAATTTCACCAGAAAAAATTTAGGATACAAAAAAGTTTTGCAACCAGGTATACTCCTAAAAAGAGATACTTTAAAGAAAGAACAAATTTTGGCCCTACCACATCTAGTAAAGGGTCAAATGCATACTGCCCAAAGGGGAATACCCCAAGCAATTGCAAATGCTGGATATGCCAGAAAGAAGGATATTTTGCAACAGATTGTCCAAATGATAAACAACAACGACGGTACAATACTTACATATTACTAGCCAAAGAAAATGGATTGGAAATCATTCATTACGATGACATCCAGTCAGAAGATGAAGTATATGAACTTCATCTTGATACTGAGTCCTCCTCCTCGAAAAACTCAGAAAACATGTCGGACTCTTCAGGCACCTTCTCTGAATGAGTATCCGCATACATGCAGAGCATGTCGCATCTGGAAATTCTTATATCACGGTCATACTTAAACTACCCAGATATATCAAATTCCATATACACGCTCTCGTAGATATAGGAAGTTCATATTGCCTAGCCAGACAAAATCTACTTCCCACGGATCTATGGAAAACACTTGAAGTACCCCTTCAAGTAACCATTGGCTTTGGAGAAAATATCTCTCTTCCTGCCGAAGCCCGAAACATTCATCTCGACATTGGAGGTGAAAAGTTTATGATTCCAAAACTCATTAGTCTAGGATCAAACATAAACTCAGGACCAGATTTAGTCCTCGAAAATGAATGGCTCATGTTTCATGCCCTTGTAGAGCAAACACCAGCCTACTATAAACTTCGATGTTGCACTCGACGTGAAATTGATAATACTGTTGTATTTGTCTATGTAGTAAAACCCACTGAAGTCTATACCATTTCTGGCAATGGAGCTGTCCTCCATCAGGTCTTCAAAAAATACGGCAAACGTGGTGATGAGATTCCTCGGAAACTCTGCTCCTTGCTGAGTCCTGTGAAACTGAAGTTCAGCAACTTCTAGAATCCACTTGTTCTGAGAAACCCTTAGAATGGTGGCATAAACAAAAACCATATGCCGACCTCGAACTTCTTGATCATGAAAAAGAAATCCGAGAAAAACCTATGCTTTACACTCCTTCTGATATTGAAGAATTCTCAACACAGATAAATGACTTGCTAGCTCAAGGTTTAATCCATGCAAGTTATTCTCCCCATACATCTCCTGCTTTCCTGGTACGAAATCATGCAGAGATAAAACGAGGAAAAGCTAGAATGGTCATTAACTATAAAAAGGTTAATGAAGCCAAAAAAATGGAAGGCTATTATCTTCCTAACAAAGAAAGATTAATAGCTGCAATAAGAGGAAAACAATGGTTTTCTAAATTTGATTGCAAAAATTCATCTAACCGAAAGAGGTATTCCCCTTACTGCATTTAGTTGTCCTTCAGGACATTATGAGTGGCTTGTAATGCCCTTTGGGTTAAAACAAGCACCCAACATATTTCAAAGAAGAATGGATGATATTCTCAAACCATTCTTTAAATTTTGCTTAGTTTATGTTGATAACATCCTAGTCTTTTCAGAAACCAAGGATCAACATAAAGAGCAATTACTTAATGTCTTAAATGCCTTAAAAACTACTGGGATAGCACTCAGCAAAAAGAAGTCAGAGTTGTTTAAAACCAAGATAGACTTCTTAGGTCTAAACATCTCAAAAGGAGAAATCATTCTTCAAAATCATATTCTGGAAAAACTAGATGCTTTTCCGAATGAAATTGAAGATATAAAACAACTTCAACGTTTCTTAGGATGCCTAACATATGCTCAACAATTTATAAAGAATTTATCAGAAATTAGGAAACCCTTTCAAAAGAAATTAAAGAAAGACGTCAATTGGGAATGGACACCCACTGATAGTCTAGAAGAAATCCGGATCAAACAAATGATGAAACACCTCCCAGTGTTAACTCTACCCGATCTAGATGCAAAACTGATTTTAGAAACTGACTCCTCTGATCACACTTGGGTTGCAGTCCTAAAATGCAAAATCAATGATTCTGAAAGAATATGAAAATATACATTAGGAACATTTTCATCTGCCAAAACAAACTATCATTCTTATGAAAAAAAAAATTTAGCAGTAAAAAATGGGATAAAAAAGTTTTATATTTATCTTGCTCCCAACGAATTTCTGGTAAGAACTGACTGTAAAAACTTTGTCAATTTTATGACGAGAAATTTAAAAGATTCACTTTGTCGCGGTAGATTACTCCATTGGCAGCAATGGTTTTTTCAATTCTCTTTTACTGTTGAACACATTAAAGGAGATAAAAACTATTTACCTGATACTCTTACTCGAGAATTTTCTTGTTCTTGTGTTACAGACAGATAAAATGGATCCCCTCAACAGCACCCTGACGGACCTAGCAGCAACAATTGCCACACTAACGGTATTGTTCTCAACCTTACAGTCACTATTCGATACTCTTTTAGTTCTTTCAGAACGAGGAGACATTCATGAGAATTGTGCCAATTACGGGTTAAGTGGAGAAGTCTTACAAATCAAGGTTAAAGAATTAACGGAAGAGTTAAAAGAACTCACTCAACGGCATAAAATGCCAAGCTCCTCCGGGACTTCTACCGGATCTCCATCGCGAGAAAAGGAAGCCACAACGTCAGCTAATCAGCAGACGGATGACTTTAGTGTTTTGATCAACACAGGTCAACCCGGGTTTTCTACCGGTCATGCCAGGCATGAGAAGGAAATCACAACCCAATCTTCTCTGAAGATAAGGGAATCAGGGATTTCTACCTACCAGTCTAGAGCTAGAAAGGAAACCTTAAATACATACCCTTAAAAAGGGAAAAGAAAAAACTACTTAGCTACATAACTCCCGAAGTTACCGACCGTGGCACCGGTCGGTTCCATCTTTTCTACTCAGCCATTATGGTTGTTTAAGCACATACCGTGCTTGAGGAACTTGTCGGAGAAAGATCGCCGGAAATCGCCTTCTTCTTCGAATGCTAATGCTTCTTCAAGTTTCGAGTCTCTCCAATTTTTGAATGTCCCAACCTCTGGAGGAGTGTCGAATTTATAGCTGAAGATCTTTCATGTCTTCCGCTTTTACCCTTTATTGAAAGGTGTGTGTTTAAAGACAAAGGGTAACTTTTGTCTTTTCGGCATGTCATTTTTGCCCCTGCATTATTACCTTTCGGCACCGAAAGCAGAGGTTGAAATGTCTTTTCTGCTTGTGACATCATGATGATGACGTGCAGGAATCTTTTTTAGCCATCATTGTTGACTTGGTGTAGCCATCATTGATGACATTTGTAGTCGCCTTTGCTGACTTTGATTTTGTCGTGGGCCTTAACGGCTGCTGACGTAGCTATTGACTGCTCATTCGGACAGCTGCCTTTCTGTGCAGAATTGACAGGTGTGCTCCTTCGGAAAAGTCTTCTGGGCCATCTGGTAGAAGCTTTCCTTTGTTGTTTTGCTGAAGGGGATATTTCCTCTGAGAAGTTTCTTCAGCGTAGCTTCGAGACTGGTCTGGACGGAAGTGGGACGGAGGTCTTGTAGACAAAGCTTTTCGAGACGATCATCAGTGGGACGGAGGTCTTGTAGACAAAGCTTTTCTTTTTCTGAAGCAACTGTTGTATGAGTTGTATCAGGTTCTTGAGCCCGCGGATACGCCTAATTGGCCAGACTGTTTCTGGGCAAGGCTTGGCTTTTGGAACATGTCTGGGACATTATTCCATATTTGCGTCACCTTCTTTGATGCCTTCAAGTGGCACAACAGAAATGCTCGGAAACATCTTTGTGTCAGTAACAATTTCAGCAATACAGGAAAGGAAATGAAGTCGAATTCCTTTACTCTTTGTTATGGAGATGAACCTTTCGCAAGCCTCCATAATTTCCTTTGGCATTTTCTCCAACACTGATAAGTCGGTGGAGTGAAGTACCATATGTTTTATGAATCCATATGCATAAATCATGGATGCATATTTTGAGTCTATTTCATGACTCAGCTTCACTTGATTCCAACTGTTGTTGGGCTCAGTGGTGAAGGAGTGTTCATCCCTTGTCCAATTTGTTCATTCCATCTCTGCAATTGGACAGTATGATCGGATTCGATCTTTGAACGAACGTTGTCCACCTTTTGAGGGTGTAGCGAGGGTTCCTCAGACATAACGTCTGAAAGATTTAAAGGTTTAAATTTCTTTAAAAATTCAAACTCATTAAAACTAGTTTTATCTAGTTTATTTAGGCTTTTCAACCTTGTAAACCCAGACGGGGTAACCAATTTTTTCTTGAATGATTTCTCATTACTAGACAAGTCAGTTTCCATCAGAGATGGATCCGTTAAGACTTCCTTTTCAGCTCAAGACTGAGAGGTAGAAGTCCCTGATTCCGATTTCAAAGAAATCGTTAACGTTTCCTTTCCAGCTCTAGACTGGTAGGTAGAAATCCTTGATTCCCCTATCTTTAGAGAAGATTGGGTCGTGATTTCCTTCTCATTCCTAGCATGATCGGTAGAAATCCCGGGTCGACCTGTGTTGATCAAAATACTAAAGTCATCCATCTGTTGATTAGTTGACGTTGTGGCTTCCTTTTCTCGCGATGGAGACCCGGTAGAAGTCCCAGAGGAGCTTGGCATTTTATGCCATTGAATGAGTTCTTTTAACTCTTTGGTTAATTCATTAACCTTGAGTTGTAAGATTTCTCCACTTAACCCATAACGGGCACAATTCTCATGTTTGTCTCCTCGTTTTGAAAGAACTAAAAGACTGTCGAATAGTGACTGTAGGGTTGAGAGCAATACCATGAGTGTGGTAATTGTTACTACTAGGTCCGTCAGGGTGCTGCTGAGAGGTTCCATTTTACCTGTCTATAACACAAGAAAGAAAATTCTTCGAGTGGTAGGAGTATCAGGTTAATTATAAAGTTCTCTATAAATACAGGATGCAGTAGCAGAGAAAGTTTATGACAATAGTGGGATATAAATCACCACACTGGCTGCCATTTGTATATCGGGAAGGCCAAAGCATAACCGAATATTAGGCAAAGGTTGTGCCTGAAGAGTCACTCATATTTTCTAAGTTTTCTGAGGAGGAAGACTCAGTTTCTAGATGAAGTTCATAGACCTATCTACTAACTGGATGTCATCATAATGGATGATTTCCAATCCTTTTTCTTTGGCTAGTAACATGTAAGTACTGTACCGTCGTTGTTGTTTATCATTTGGACAATCTTTTGCAAAATGTCCTTCTTTCTGGCATATCCAGCATTTGCATTTGCTTAGGGTTTTCCCCTTTGGGCAGTATGCATTTGACCCTTGACTGGATGTGGGAGGGTCAGAATTTGTTCTTTTCTTAAAGTGTCTCTTTTTAGGAGTATACCTGGTTGTAGAACTTTTTTGTATCCTAAAATTTTTCTATTGACGTTTCTTAGGATATTTTTGTTGCTTATGGGAGGTGGTTTTACAACCGTAAGCTCCTACATTTTTGTTCTGGTTTGAACAACATAATGTTTGTTTATTTGCCTTACTACTTTTCTTTTGTAGTTTTTGGGCTTCACAAAGATTTGCCAACATGTCTTGTACAAATCGATGTCTTCTTCCTAAAGTATCAATGTTTAGGAAATTATCCATGGTTAAAGTACCATGTTCTGGATTGTTTTGTCAACATTTTGTAATGTAGTCTTTTTCAGCTACATGTGCAAAAGGTTCTGGCAATTTTGCATAAAAGATAGATAGATAAGGTTTATGGTTTTCTTTTTGTAGTTTATAGAAGTAACTTGCAAACTCGCAGTAATACTTCTCATAAAAACAAATGTTACATATTTGTAACTTGTTTAATTTCTGAAGAGTTTCTAAACTTTTTCTTTGTTTAGTACTCTCATTATAGGCTTCTAGGGTTGGTTGTATTCCTAGAAATTCCTTTGATATCTTAGCCACTAATCCTTTTAAGATATTGGCTATCGATATTGAGGTATTAGCTCATTTTTGGTCTTTGGGAAGGTTATCCCACCAATGAGCTACGTTACCTTGTAAAGCATGGGTAAAGAAATTAAATGTTGATTCTTGGTTCCAAGATTCATGCATATTTTCAGCATTGCTCATGCTTCTTTCCCAATCTTTAAGGACCTTTTCTCCATCCTTGGGGCAATCCAAGTTGAGGTAAAATCCAAAAGGGTTTATGGTATCTATGGTTTGGTGTCCCTTAGTAGCATTTGAAGGATCGACATTTGTGTATTTTGTCACATACCTTTGTCCTCCCAGGGATATTTTGGAGTGGGAGAAACTTTCTCGTTCTTGCGGGTGAACCGCAGTACGGTTTCGGAAGTCATCTTGAAAGCTATCTTCCATGTGGGTGTCTCGTACCCTTGAAGTTTCTGCTTCAAAATGGTCGCTACCACGAAGCATTCGAAATCTTTTACCAAGATCATCTACCTTTTTGTCTTTAGCAAAGTAGTCTATTTTCTTGGTATTTTCTTCTGCAACTTCATCAGGTTCCATGGCTTCTGGTTCACTGTCGTGTTGCTCTTGTTATTTACTAGAGGAAGGTTTTTCCTCTTGAACATAATAAATCGGTTGGTGACCGAAGGTATTATATTTTGTGTAAACTTCATCATCGGTGGAGGATGATGCTTTTGAAGCGATCCTAAAAGCAAGTGGTGCTAGATCCTTTTTTCTTCTATGTGTTATGCAAGGTGTTGCAAGGTACACTAGGTTTTTAAGCCATCCGGTGACGTCAAGAAGGCCTAATGGTGATGGGGTTTCCATATCCATTAAATAGAAAAACTCTGTCATAGAGCTAATTCTTGAAGCTTCCGTTGAACCTTTTTGATCAGATACCGTAGTAGAACTTCTCTACCTGTTAATCTCCACCATTCATTCAGATATGCTTGATAAGCTATATCGGTTTCATTTACTGGTGTGAGAGTTTCTTTGGCTTGCCAATTTTGGGCTTGCATTGATCTAGTAGTCTTGCTCTACAAATCATTTTACAAAGCTAAAAGGTTTAGCTTTCTTTTCTTGATCTTGCATCTAAGGTTGTAGATGCGATCAGAATATCTTTCCCAAAAATAGTAATACCATACCATTGCTGGGATTGTATTACCTTCTGGCTGAAGAGTATTTCTTTGGAGTAAAGCGAGGTCAAGGCTTTCTCTTTTTAATTTTATACAATCTAAAAGTTTCTTTTTATAGATCATTCTGGTGTCCAAGGTGTAAAAGGTGTTTTATACCTTGATGGACCGGGAGAACCTAGGCGTTCTTTTGAACCTAGATGTTCTTTTAATGCTAAGACTTCTGTTAAAAGTTCTTGCATTTTATCTGTTTTTAGATTATCTAAACTTTGTTTAAGTTCTGCTAACTCTTTGAAGAAAACAAGACTATTTCCATGGTCAATCTTTTCTAGAATATTTTCTAGGATGTTTTGACACTTTATTAGTTCTCTATGTTTATGTTCATCATAAAGGAAATCTATTTTCTGTTGAAGGTTTTCAATAGTTTGTTCTAACCTATTAAGGGTCTTACCAAAAGACTCTAAGGTTTGATTGGAATTGATGACGATGTCACTATTTCCTATAGGTGGACCTAAGGCTTTGTATGGGTTATGTGCCATCATCTATGTGAAGAGGAACATAAGCATTGGGCCTTGGATTTCCTATTCCTTCAAAATGGGAACTGTTTGAGGCTCTACTTGTTGAGGTAGAGGGTATGTCCTATTCGATGGAAAAGCTAGATCTAGTGTTTGTCATCACTAGTTTTCCTTCTATCTCTTTTATGGTTTTTCGAGAGAGGGGAAAGTGTCTGGGTGCCAAAGGTTGGACTACCCATTCTGTTGGCCATGTTAACTCTCTAGGGTCCAGTTCTTCTGTAGTCAAGTTTTCAGAATAACCAATGTTTTTGGCTAATTCTGTGAGTTTCTTTGAATCTTTAACTGGAACCTTTCCAGTGTTGATTCCTTGGGCTACTATGCATACAAGTATGCGCATAATTCTTCTTCCTGGTTGAATTCCATTTTTCGACCAGTTGTCTGTTTATATTTTTAGGGACAAGGTATCTTGGATGTGCTTGTCTTCTAAATCTATTTGTAGATTGAGCCATGTTGTAAAGGATACTGGGCCTAATCCTAAGTTTGCTCTAACTCCTCCGAGTAGGGCTTTTTTAAAATTATTCTTCATAGAGTTATCTACTATAGCTGCTATGAAGGGTAAATTCTGATTGATTCGTATTAAAGGGTCTAATCCTATACGAACTAGTCCATAATGGACATATTTGAATCTTTTTAGCTTCACTAAGTCAGATTCACTTAATAATCTGTAGCAGAAAGTACCTGTGTCGGTATCCTGTATTTCTACAGGTAGTTCCTTCTGGAAGACGAAGGATTTCTTTTGGAATTCAATCCAATCTTTGTTGTAGACTTCAATTATCCGAGAGATACTTATTGTCCACTTTTGTCCATCCTGCATTAGATTAGGATGTTCATCGTATTCTCCCTGTGTTTCATGATGTATATGAACACTGTTTTGGAGAGAAGTACATTCTATTCCTATTTGTTCAGACATTTAGAAATTTTAGATGAGTTGAGGTTTCTTCTAATTTTTGGAACAGGATTTCAATCAATCGTTCCAATTGATACAAGGTGATGAAATGAGAGATGTGTTGTATAACTAGTTCTCTCAATTCCTCATTTTGAGTTAAGGCGCAGATGTCTCGTATAAGACGATCTCTATCTGTTCCTTGATGAGTTTTTACAGAAGATATTTTGCAAATTACTTCTTGTAACTCCTTTTTAAATGGTTTGTTGTTAACCATTTTTATTTTTGCTTCTCAGATAGGTTCTAAGATCCTAGAAGGATTTATTCCTTGATCCACATAGCTTTGTAGATCTGTAAGGAAACGTACTGTTTCTTCAGTATTTCCTATTTTAAGTACCTCAAGATGGGCATTAATTCTTCTCTTGAGTTTTTGTACCTGTTCATTAAAGTCACTCTCTATTCCTAAGCATAGGAAAGCAACGCTTTCTGGCGTGTATTTTTCCCAGCATCTTTTCATAAAGAAGTTGTGATGCATATCACCAACTAAATCCATTATATTATTTAATATTGGATTATTCTTGTCATGCCATCCATGTGGATAGCCTATTGTTGGACAAACATTTGTGTGTCCAGTTTTCAACACGGTGTCGTAAGAAGGACCGTTGAGTTCCTTCTGACCTACCAGTTGGGGTCTTTGGTTCATTAGTACATTTGTTCCTTACAAATATTACATGGGATGTGACCGGTATGGGTCGTAACTGTTTTGGGAGTATGTATTCCTAAACAGAAAGAATCAAAGTTAAGCTTTGACTTCTTCGACACATATAAAACCAAGTCTGCTACTCGGCTCTGATACCATTTTTAGGGGGGTTACGGGAGGAACAACAAAACATGTCTCTAGCAGACTTTTTTCTTAAATCAGAACTTGAGTTTTCACTTCCCCTTCATCTCGTAAACAAAAAAAGAGATAAAAGGCAAATAGATCACAACAAAATGAAAATTTTAGGGTTTATGTATGGAAAGAATTTAAAGCAATAAACAAATGTAGGTAAAGAAAATTTATTGACACACCACACATGAACACAAAATTTTTGTTATCCAAGTTTGGGAAATTCCACTAGTTCAACCCTAATAGCTCGGAATTTATAAGAAAGAGATTTTTCTACATATGTTTTAAAAAATGGATATGCATGCTTGAAACATGTTAAAGATGCAAATGACATATGGATCCAAACCTTTTAAAGAGAATAATGTTAAATTCTCTAGTCAACGTGCAATGGGATATTTACCCTATTAAAAAAAGCCATTATTTTACCCATTTACCTAAAGTTGACCTAACGATCATATATGATTGTAAAGTGATTTATCATGCGTAACAGGCTATATTTTTGTAATGAATGACTTCTGGATTGGGATTCAACACTCAGTTAAAAATCCTTCGCCTCCCCCTTTTCCCCTAAGATTACAGAACCTGATATATAAAAACTAAAAAGAGTTTACAATCCCTTAAAATTAAAAACACTTTTTGGAATTTTCTCTCTCTACATGTGTGCAATGTGCATTTCCATTTTAGATGTATACTTTTTTCTTAAATCAAAACTTGAGTTTTCACTTTTCCTTCATCTCGCAAACAAAAAAAAGAGTTAAAAGGCAAATACAGCACAACAAAATGAAACTTTTTTGAGTTTATGTATGGAAAGAATTTAAAGCAATGAACAAATGTATGTAAATAAAATTAATTCACACATCACAAATGAACACAAAAGTTTTGTTAACCAGGTTTGGGAAATTCCACTAGTTCAACTCAAATTGCACGAAATTTTATAAGAAAGAGATTTTTCCACACATGTTTTAAGAAATGGATATGCATGCTTGAAACATGTTAAAGATGCAAATGACCTATGGATCCAAACTTTTGAAAGAGAATAAAATTAAATTCTCAAGTGAACGTACGATGGGATATTTACCCGAGTCAAAGAAGCCATTATTTTTGCCCATTTAGAAAAAGCTGACCTAACGATCATAGATGATTGTAAAGTGAGTTATCATGTGTAACGGGTTATATTTTTGTAAGGAATGACTTATGGATTGGTAGACAACACTGAGTTAAAAATCCCCAGCCTCCCCCTTTTCCCGACGATTGCAAAACCTGATATTTAAAAACTAAAAAGAGTTTACAATCCTTCAAAATTACAGATACTTTTTGGAATTATCTCTCTCTATATTTCTGCATTGTGCATTTCCATTTTAGATGTATACTTTTTTCTTAAATACAAACTTGAGTTTTCACTTTCCTTTCATCTCGAAAACAAAAAAAGAGATAAAAGGCAAATAGATCACAACAAAATGAAAATTTTAGAGTTTATTTTTGGATAGAATTTAATGCAATAAACAAATTTAAGTATATAAAATTAATTCTCATAGCACAAATGAACACAAAAGTTTTGTTTTCCAAGTTTGGAAAATTCCACTAGTTCAACTCTAATAGCTTGGAATTTTATGAGAAATAGATTTTTCTACACATGTTTAAAAAAATGGATATGCATGCTTGAAATAAGTTTAAGATGCAAAGGACCTATGGATCCAAACCTTTTAAAGAGAATAACATTAAATTCTCAAGTGAACGTGCGGTGGGATATTTACCCGAGTCAATCAAGCCATTATTTTGTCCATTTACAAAAAGCAGACCTAATGATCATAGATGATTGTAAAGTGATTTATCATGCGTAACGGGCTATATTTTTGTAAGGAATAATGAATTATGAATTGGGAGTCAACACTCAGTTAAAAATCCCCCGCATCCCCCTTTTCCCAACGATTGCAGAATCTGATATATAAAAACTAAAAAGAGTTTACAATCCCTTAAAATTACAGACACATTTTGGAATTATCTCTTTCTACATTTGTGCATTGTGCATTTCCACTTTAGATGTATACTTTTTTCTTAAATCAAAACTTGAGTTTTCACTTTCCCTTCATCTCGTAAATAAAAAAAAAAAAGATGAAAGGAAAACAGATCACAAGAAAATGAAATTTTTAAAGTTTTTGTATGGAAATAATTTAAAGAAATAAACAAATGTAATTAAAGAAAATTTATTCACACACCACAAGTGAACATTAAATTTTTGTCATCCAAGTTTGGGAAATTCCACTGGTTCAACCCTAATAGCTCGGAATTTTATAAGAAAGAGATTTTTGTACACATGTTTTAAAAAATGGATATGCAAGCTTGAAACATGTTAAAGATTCAAATGACCAATGGATCCAAACCTTTTAAAGAGAATAACATTAAATTTTTAAGTGAACGTGCGGTGGGATATTTACCCAAGCCAAACAAGATATTATTTTGCCCATTTAAAAAAAACTAACTTAACGATCATAGATGATTGTAAAGTGATTTATCATGCCTAACGGGCTATATTTTTGTAAGGAATGACTTATGGATTGGGAGTCAACACTCAGTGAAAAATCCCCCACCTCCCCCTTTTCCCAACCATTGTCGAACTTGATATATAAAAACTAAAAAGAGTTTAAAATCCCTACAAAGTTACTGAAATTTTTATGAATTATCTCTCTCTACATTTGTGCATTGTGGTTTTCCATTTGAGATGTATACTTTTTTCTTAAATCAAAACTTGAGTTTTCACTTTCCCTTCATCTTGTAGACAAAAAAAAGAGATAAAAGGCAAATAGATCACAACAAAAATGAAAATTTTAGAGTTTATGTTTGGAAAGAATTTAAAGCAATAAAAAAATGTAAGTAAAGAAAATTTATTCACACACCACAAATGAACACAAAAGTTTTGTAATCCAAGTTTGGGAAATTCCACTAGTTCAACCCTAATAGCTCAAAATTTTATAAGAAAGAGATTTTTCTACACATGTTTTAAAAAATGGATATGCATACTTGAAACAAGTTAAATATGCAAATGAGCTACGGATCCAAACCTTTTAAAGAGAATAACATTAAATTCTCAATTGAACGTGAGGTGGGATTTTTACCCAAGTCAAACAAGCCATTATTTTGCCCATTTACAAAAATTTGACTTAACGATCATTGGTGATTGTAAAGTGATTTATCATGCATAACGGGCTATATTTTTGTATAGAAGGACTTATCAACACTCAGTTAAAAATCTCCCACCTCCGCCTCTTCCCAACGACAGCAGAACCTGATATTTAAAAACTAAAAAAAGTTGACAATCCCTAAAAATTATAAACTCTTTTTGGACATATCTCTCTCTACATTTGTACATTGTGCATTTCCATTTTAGGTGTGTACTTTTTTCTTAAATAAAATACTTGAGTTTTCACTTTCCTTTCATCTCCTAAATAAATAAAGAGATAAAAGGCAAAAAGATCACAACAAAATGAAAATTTTAGGGTTTATGTATGGAAAGAATATAAAGTAATAAACAAATGTAAGAAAAAAAAATCTTTTCACACACCACAAATGAACACAGAAGTTTGGTTATCCAAGTTTTGGAAATTCCACTCGTACCATCCTAATAGCTCGGAATTTTATAAGAAAGAAATTTTTCTACACATGTTTTAAAAAATGGATAGGCATGCTTGAAACATGTTAAATATCCAAATGACTTATGAAACCAAACCTATTAAAGTGAAAAACATTAAACTCTCAAGTGAATGTGCGGTGGGATATTTAGTCAAACAATCCATTATTTTGCCCATTTACCAAAACCTGACCTATCGATCATATATGATTGTAAAGTGATTCATCATGCGTAACTGACTATTTTTTTGTAAGGAATGACTTATGGATTGGGAGTCAACACTCAGTTAAAAATCCCCGGCCTCCCTCTTTTCCCAACGATTGCAGAACCTGATATATAAAAACTAAAAAGTGTTTAAAATCCTAAAAAATTATAGACACTTTTTGGAATTATCTGTCTCTACATTTGTGCATTGTGCATTTCCTTTTTAAATGTACACTTTTTTCTTAAATCAAAAAGTGAGTTTTTACTTTCCCTTCATCTCGTAAACAAATAAAAGAGATAAAAGGAAAATAGATCACAACAAAATGAAAATTTTAGTGTTTATGAATGGAAAGAATTTAAAGAAATAAACAAATGTAAGTATTGAAAATTTATTCACACACCACAAATGAACACAAAAGTTTTGTTATCCAAGTTTGGGAAATTCCACTAGTTCAACCCTAATAGATTTGAATTTATAAGAAAGAGATTTTTTTACACATGTTTTAAAAAAAGGGATATGCATGCTTGACATATGGTAAAGATACTAATGACCTATGGATCCAAACCTTTAAAGAGTATAAAATTAAATTTTCAAGTGAGCGTGCGGTGGGATATTTACCCGAGTCAAACTAGCCCTTCTTTTGCACATTTACAAAAAGCTGACCTAACGATCATAGATGATTGTATGTGATTTATCATGCGTAATGGGCAATACTTTTTTTATGAATGACTTATGGATTAGAAGTCAACACTCAGTGAAAAATCCCTCGCCTCCCCCATTTCCCGACGATTGCAGAACTTGATATATAAAAACTAAAAAGAGTGTACAATTCCTAAAAAATTATTTACACTTTTATGAATTATCTCTCTCTACATTTGTCATTGTGCATTTCCATTTAAGATGTATACTTTTTTCTTAAGTGAAAACATGAGTTTTCACTTTCCCTTCATCTCATAAACAAAAAAAGAGATAAAAGGAAAATAGATCACAAGAAAATGAAAATTTTAAAGTCTATGTATGGAAAGAATTTAAAGCAATAAACAAATTTAAGTAAAGAAAATTTATTCACACACAACAAATGAACATAAAAGCTTTGTTATCCAAGTTTTGGAAATTCCACTAGTTGGACTCTAATAGCTCGGAATTTTATAAGAAAGTGATTTTTCTACACCTGTTTTAAAAAAATGGATATGCATGTTTGAAACAAGTTAATGAAGCAAATGACCTATGGATCCAAACCTTTTAAAGAGAATAACATTAAATTCTCAAGTGAACGTGCGGTGGGATATTTACCCGATTCAAACAAGCCATTATTTTGCCCATTTACAAAAAGATGACCTAATGATCATAATTGAATGTCAAGTGATTTAGTATGAGTAAAGGGCTATATTTTTGGATGGAAAGACTTATGGATTAGAAATCAACACTCAGTTAAAAATCCCCCGCCTCCTCCTTTTCCTAATGATTGCAAAACCTGATATATAAAAACTAAAAAGAGTTTACAATCCCTAAAAATTACAAACACTTTTTGAAAATATCCCTCTCTGCATTTTTACATTGTGCATTTCCATTTTAGATGTATACTTTTTTCTTAAATAAAAAATTTGAGTTTTCACTTTTCCTTCATCTCGTAAACAAATAAAAGAGATAAAAGGAAAATAGATCACAACAAAATGAAAATTTTATTGTTTATGAATGGAAAGAATTTAAAGAAATAAAAAAATGTAAGTAATGAAAAGTTATTCACACACCACAAATGAACACAAAAGTTTTGTTATCCAAGTTTGGGAAATTCCACTAGTTCAATCCTAATAGCTCGAAATTTTATAAGAAAGAGATTTTTCTACACATGTTTTAAAAAATGGATATGCATGCTTGACACTTGGTAAAGATGCGTATGACCTATGGATCCAAACCTTTAAAGAGAATAACATTAAATTTTCAAGTGAACGTGCGGTGGGATATTTACCCGAGTCAAACAAGCCATTATTTTGCACATCTAAAAAAAGCTGACGTAACGATCATAGATGATTTTAAAGTGATTTATCATGCGTAACGGGCTATACTTTTTTTAGGAATAACTTATGGATTAGGAGTCAACACTCAGAGAAAAATCCCCCGCCTCCCCCATTTCCCGACGATTGCAGAACTTGATATATAAAAACTAAAAAGACTTTACAATTCCTACAAAATTATAGACACTTTTATGAATTAGCTCTCTCTAAATTTGTCATTGTGCATTTCCATTTAAGATGTATACTTTTTTCTTAAGTGAAATCATGAGTTTTCACTTGCCCTTCATCTCATAAACAAAAAAAGAGATAAAAGGAAAATAGATCACAACAAAATGAAAATTTTAAAGTCTATGTATCGAAAGAATTTAAAGCAATAAAAAAATGTAAGTAAAGAAAATTTATTCACACACAACAAATGAACACAAAATTTTTGTTATCCAAGTTTGGGAAATTCCACTAGTTCGACTCAAATAGCTCGAAATTTTGAAAGAAAGAGATTTTTCTACCCCTGTTTTAAAAAATGGATATGCATGCTTGAAACAAGTTAAAGAATCAAGTGACCTATGGATCCAAACCTTTTAAAGAGAATAACATTAAATTCTCAAGTGAACGTGCGATGGGATATTTACCCGAGTCTAACAAGCCATTATTTTGCCCATTTACAAAAAGCTGACCTAACGATCATAGGTGATTGTAAAGTGATTTATCATGCATAATGGGCTATATTTTTGTATGGAAAGACTTATGGATCGGGAGTCAACACTCAGTTAAAAATCCCCCGCCTCCCTCTTTTCCCGACGACTGCAGAACCTGATATATAAAAACTAAAAAGTTTACAATTCCTAAAAATTACTGACACTTTTGGGAATTATCTCTCTCTACATTTGTGAATTCATCATTTCCATTTTGGATCTATACTTTTTCCTTAAATCAAACCTTGAGTTTTCACTTTCCCTTCATCTCGTAAACAAAAAAAGCGATAAAAGGCAAATAGATCACAACATAATGATTTTTTTAGGGTTTATGTATGGAAAGAATTTAAAACAATAAACAAATGTATGTAAAGAAAAATTATTCACACAACACAAATGAAGACGAATTTTTTGTTATCCAAGTTTGGAAAATTCCACTAGTTCAACCCTAATAGCTTGGAATTTTATAATAAACAGATTTTTCTGCACATGTTTTAAAAAAATGGAAAGGCATTCTTGAAACATTTAAAAGATGCAAATGACTTATGAATCCAAACCTTTTAAAGAAAATAACATTAAATTCTCAAGTGAACGTGCGTTGGGATATTTACCGAGTCAAACAAGCCATTATTTTGCCCATTTACAAAGACCTGACCTAACAATCAGAGATGATTGTAAAATGATTTATCATGTGTAACGGGCTTTATTGTTTAAAGGAATGACTTATGGATTATGAGTCAACATTTCATTTCAAAATCCCCTGCCTCGCCCTATTCCTGACAATTGCAGAACCTAATATATAAAAACTAAAAAAAGTTTACAATCCCTAAAAATTACAGACACTTTTAGAATTTATCTCTCTCTACATTTTTGCATTTCCTTCTTAGATGTATACTTTTTTCTTTAATCAAAACTTGATTTTTCACTTTCCCTTCATCTCGTAAACAAAAAAAGAGATAAAAGGCAAATAGATCACAACAAATGGAAAGAATTTAAAGCAATTAACAAATATAAGTAAAGAAAATTTATTCACACACCACATATCAACACAAATGTTCTTTTATACTAGTTTGGGAAATTCCAATAGTTCAACCCTAATAGCTCGAAATTTTATAAGGAAGAAATTTTTCTACTCATGTTTTAAAAAATGGATATGCATGCTTTAAACATGTTAAAGATGCAAATGACCTATGGATCAAAACCTTTTAAAGAGTATAACTTTAAATTCCCAGGTAAACGTGTGTTGGAATATTTACTCGAGTCAAACAAGCCATTATTTTGCCCATTAACCAAAAGCTGACCAAACGATCATAGATGATTGTAAAGTGATTTATCATGCTTAACGGGCTATATTTTGTAAGGAATGACTTATGGATTGGGAGTCAACACTCAGTTAAAAATCTCCCTCCCCTTTTCCTGACGATTGTAGAATCGGATATATAAAAACTAAAAAGTATTTAGTATCCCAAAAAATTATAGAAACTTTTTGGAATTATCTCTCTCTACATTTGTGCATTGTGCATTTTATTTTAGATGTATACTTTTTTCTTAAATCAAAACTTGAGTTTTCATTTTCCCTTCATCTCGTAAACATAAAAAGAGATAAATGGCAAATAGATCACAACAAAATCAAAGTTTTAGAGTTTATGTATGGAAAGAATTTAAAGCAATAAACAAAAGTAAGTAAAGAAAATTTATTCACACACCACAAATGAACAAAAAAGTTTTGTTATCCAAGTTTGGGAAATTCTACTAGTTCAAACCTAATACCTCAAAATTTTATAAGATAGAGATTATTCTACTCTTGTTTTAAAAAACGGATATGCATGCCTGAAACGTGTTCTAGATGCAAATGCCACATGGATCCAAGCCTTTAAAAGAGAATAACATTAAGTTCTCATGTGAACGCGCGGTGGGATATTTATCCAATTCAACCAAGCCATTATTTTTCCCATTTACAAAAAGCATACCTAATGATCAATGATGATTGTAAAGTGATTTATCATTCATAACAGAATTTATTTTTGTAAGGAATAACTTATGGATTGGGAGTCAACACTCAGTTAAAAATCCCCCGCTTCGTCTTTTCCTGATGATTGCAGAACCTGATATATGAAAACTAAAAAGAGTTTGCAATCCCCAAAAATTACAGACACTTTTTAGAATTATCTCTCACTACATTTGAGCATTGTGCATTTCAATTTTATATGTAAACTTTTTTCTTAAATCAACACTTGAGTTTTCACTTTTCGTAAACAAAAAAAAGAGATAAAAGGCAAATAGATCACAACAAAATAAAAAAATTTCAGTTTATGTTTGGAAAGAATTTAAAGCAATAAAAAAATGTATGTAAAGAAAATTTATTGACACACCACAATGAACATAAAATTTTTCTTATCCAATTTTAAGAAATTCCACTAGTACAACCCTAATAGTTCGAAATTTTATTAGAAAGAGATTATTCTACACTTGTTTTGAAAAATGGATAAGCATGCTTGAAACATGTTAAAGATGCAAATGACCTATGGATCCAAACCTTTTAAAGAGAATAACATTAAATTCTCAAGTGAACGTGCGGTGGGATATTTACCCGAGTCAAACAAGCCATTATTTTACCCATTTACAAAAAGCTGACCTAACGATCATAGATGATTGTAAAGTGATTGTTCAGGCGTAACAGGTTATATTTTTGTGAGGAATGACTTATGGATTGGGAGTCAACACTCAGTTCAAAATCCCCGCCTCCCCCTTTTCCCGTCGATTACAGAACCTGATATATAAAAACCAAAAAGAGTTTACAATCCCTAAAAATTATAGACACTTTTTGTAATTATCTCTCTCTACATTTCTGATTGTGCATTTCCATTTTAGATGTATACTTTTTTCTTAAATACAAACTTGAGTTTTTACTTTCCCTTCATCTCGTAAACAAAAAATGATATAAAAGGCAAATAGATCACAACAAAATGAAAATTTTATAGTTTATATATGGAAAGAATTTAAAGCAATAAACAAATGTAAGTAAATAAAATTTATTCGTACACCACAAATGAACACAAAAGTTTTGTTATCCAAGTTAGGGAAATTCCACTACTTCAACTCTAATCGCTCGGAATTTTATAAGAAGGAGATTTTTCTACACGTGTTTTAAAAAATGGATATGCATATTTGAAACATGTTAAAGATTCAAATGACCTATGGATCCAAATCTTTTAAAGAGATTAAAATTAAATTCTCAAGTGAATTGCGGTGGGATATTTACCCGAGTCAAACAAGCCATTATTTTTCCCATTTAAAAAAAGTTGTCCTAACGATCATAGATGGTTGTAAAGTGATTTATCAAGTGTAACGGGCTATATTTTTAAAAGGAAAGACTTATGGATTGGGAGATCACACTCAGTTAAAAATCCCCCCCACCCCTCCCCCTTTTCCCTACGATTGCAAAACCTGATATATTAAAACTCAAAAGAGTTTACAATCCCTAAAAACTATAGAGAATTTATGGAATTATCTCTCTGCACATTTGTGCATTGTGCATTTCCATTTTAGGTGTATACTTTTTTCTTAAATCAAAATTTGAGTTTTCACTTTTCCTTCATCTCGTAAACAAAAATAGAGATAAAAGGCGAATAGATTACAAGAAAATGAAAATGTTAGGGTTTATGTATCGAAAGAATTTAAAGCAATAAAAAATGTAAGTAAAGAAAATTTATTCACATACCTCAAATGAACACAAAAGTTTTGTTATCCAAGTTTGAGAAATTCCACTAGTTCAAGCCTAATAGCTCGGAATTTTTTAAGAAAGAGATTTTTCAACAAATGTTTTAAAAAATGGATAGGCACGCTTGAAACATGTTAAAGATGAAAATCACCTATGGATCCAAACCTTTTAAAGAGAATAACATTAAATTCTCAAGTGCACGTGCGTTGGGATATTTACCCGAGTCAAACAAGCCAATATTTTTCCCATTTAAAAAAGATGACCTAACGATATAGATGATTGTATAGTGATTTATCATGCGTAACGGCTATATTTTGGTAAGGAATGATCTAGGGATTGGGAGTCAACACTTCGTTAAAAATCCCCCGCCTCCCCCTTTCTCCCGACGATTGCAGAACCTGATTGAAAAAAAGTAAAAAGATATACACTCCCAAAAAATTATAGACACATTTTGGAATTATCTCTCTCTAATTTTGTTCATTTTGCTTTTCATTTTTAGATTTATACTTTTTTGTTCAATCAAAACTTGAGTTTTCACTTTCCCTTCATCTCATAAACAAAAAAAGAGATAAAAGGCAAATAGATCACAAAAAAATGAAAATTTTAGAGTTTTTGAATGGAAAGAATTTAAAGCAATAAAAAAATTTAAGTAAAGAAAATTTATTCACACACCACAATTGAGCACAAAAGTTTTGTTATCCAAGTTTGGGAAATTCCACTAGTTCAACCCGAATAACTTGGAATTTTATGACAAAAATATTTTTCTACACATTTTAAAATATGGATATGCATGATTGAAACATGTTAAAGATGAAAGTGACCTATGGATCCAAACCTTTTAAAGAGGTTAAAATTAAATTCTCAAGTGAACGTGCGGTGGGATATTTACCTGAGTCAAACAAGCCATTATTTTGCCCATAACAAAAAGATGAGCTAACGATCTTAGATGATTCTAAAGTGTTTTATCATGCGTAACGGACTATATTTTGGTAAGGAATGACCTATGGAATGGGAGTCAACACTCTGCTAAAAATCCCCCCCCCCCCCCCCCCCCCCCCCCCCCCCCTCCCTCTTTCCTGACGATTGCATAACCTGATATATAAAAAACTAAAAAGATTTAGAATCCCTAAAAATTACAGTCACTTTTTGGAATTATCTCTCTCTACATTTGTGCATTGTGCATTTCTTTTTTAGATATGTACTATTTTGTTAAATCAAAACTTGAGTTTTCACTTTCCTTTAATCACGTAAACAAAAAAAGAGATAAAAGGTAAATAGATCACAACAAAATGAAAATTTTAGGGTTTATGTATGGAAAAATTTAAAACAATAAACAAATGTAAGTAGAGAAATTTTTTTCACACACCACAAATGAACACAAAAGTTTTGTTATCCAATTTTGGGAAATTCCACTAGTTCAACCCTAATAGCTCAGAACTTTATATGAAATAGATTTTTTTACACATGTTTTAAAAAATGGATATGCATACTTGAAACATGTTAAAGACGTAAATGTCATATGGATCCAAACCTTTTAACGAGAATAACGTTAAATTCTCCGGTGAACGTGCAGTGGGATATTTACCAGAGGCAAACAAGCCATTATTTTGCCCATTTACCAAAAGCTGACCTAACGATCATAGATGATTGTAAAGTGATTTATCATGCGTAACCGGCTATATTTTTGTAGTGAATGACTTATGGATTGGGAGTCCTCCTCCCCTTGTCCCCTATGATTGTAGAACCTGATATATAAAAACTAAAAAGAGTTTACAATTCCTAAAAATTACAGACACTTTTTGGAAATATCTCTCTCTACATTTGTGCAATGTGCATTTCCATTTTAGATGCATATTTTTTTCTTAAATACAAACTTGAGTTTTCACTTTCCCCCTTCATCTCTTAAACAAAAAAAGAGTTAAAATGCAAATAGATCACAAAAAATGAAAATTTTAGAGTTTAAGAATGGAAAGAATTTATAGAAATAAACAAAGTAAGTATTGAAAATTTATTCACACACCACAAATGAACACAAAAGTTTTGTTATCCAAGTTTGGAAAATTCCACTAGTTCAACCCTAATAGCTCGAAATTTTATAAGAAAGAGATTTTTCTACACATGTTTTAAAAAATGGATATGCATGCTTGACACATGTTAAACATGCATATGACCTATGTATCCAAACCTTTTAAAGATAATAACATTAAATTCTCAAGTGAACGTGCGGTGGGATATTTACCCGAGACAAACAAGGCATTCTTTTAGACATTTACAAAAAGCTGAGCTAAACATCATAGATGAATGTAAAGTGATTTATCATGCGTAACAGGGTATATTTTTTTAAGGAATGACTAAAGGATTGGGAGTCAACACTCAGTTAAAAATCCCCTGACTCCCCATTTTCCTAACGATTACAGAACCTGATATATAAAAACTAAAAAGATTTTACAATCCCTAAAAATTACAAACACTTTTTTGAATTATCTCTCTCTACATTTATGCATTGTGCATTTCCATTTTAGATGTATACTTTTTTTTAAAATACAAACTTGAGTTTTCATGTACCCTTCATCTCGTCAACAAAAAAAGAGATAAAAGGCAAATAGATCACAATAAAATGAAAATTTTAGATTTTATGTATGGATAGAATTTAAACCAATAAAAAAATGTAAGTAAACGAAATTAATTCACACAACACAAATGAACACAAAAAATTTGTTAGCCAAGTTTTAGAAATTCCACTAGTTCAACTCTAATAGCTTGGAATTTTTTAAGAAATAGATATTTTTACACTTGTTTTAAAAAATTGATATGCATGCTTGAAACATGTTAGAGATGCAAATGACCTATGGATCCAAACCTTTTAAAGAGAATAACATTAAATTCTGAAGTGAACTTGTGGTGATATATTTACCCGAGTCAAACAATCCATTATTTTGCCCATTTACCAAAAGTTGACTTGTCGATCATAGATGATTGTAAAGTGTTTTATCATGCCTAATGGGATATATTTTTTTAAGGAATGACTTATGGATTGGGAGTCAACACTCAGTTAAAAATCCCCTGCCTCCCCCTTTTCCCGACGACTGCAGAACCTGATATTTAAAAACAAAAAAGAGTTGACAATCCCTAAAAAATACAAACACCTTTTTGAAATATCTCTCACTACATTTGTGCATTGTGCATTTCCATTTTAGATATGTACTTTTTTCTCAAATGAAAACTTGAGTTTTAACTTTCCCTTCATGTGGTAAACAAAAAAAGAGATAAAAGGCAAATAGATGACAAAAAAAGGAAAATTTTAAGGTTTATGTATAGAAAGAATTTAAAGAAATAAAAAAATGTAAGTAAAGAAAATTTATTCATACACCACAAATGAACACAAAAGTTTTGTTATCCAAGTTTTGGAATTTCCACTTGTTCAACCCTAATAGCTCGGAATTTTATAAGAAATAGATTTTTGTACAAATGATTTAAAAAATGGATTTGCATGCTTGAAACTTGTTAAAGATAAAAAATGACCTATGGATCGAAACCTTTTAAAGAGAATAACATTAAAATCTCAAGTTAATGTGCGGTGGGATATTTGCCCGAGTCAAACAAGCCATTTATTTGGCCATTTACAAAAAGCTGACCTAACGATCATAGATGATTGAAAAGTGATTTATCTTGTTTAACGGGCTATATTTTTGTAAGGAGTCAACACTTCTTAACTTAAGGACAGGGAGTCAACACTCCGTTAAAAATCCATCCCTCCCCCTTTGCCGAATGATTACAAAACCTGATGTATAAAAACTAAAAAGAGTTTACAATCCCTAAAAATTACAGACACTTTGTAATTCTCTCTCTCTACATTTGTGCGTTGTGCATTTCCATTTTAGATATATACTTTTTCTTAAATAAAAACTTGAGTTTTCACTTTCCTTTCATCTCGTAAACAAAAAAAGAGATAAAAGGCAAATAGATCACAAGAAAATGCAAATTTTAGGGTTTTGTATGGAAAGAATTTAAAGCAATAAACAAATGTAAGTAAAGAAAATTTATTCACACACCACAAATGAACCCAAAATTTTGTTATCCAAGTTTTGGAAATTCCACTAGTTCAACTCTAATAGCACGGAATTTTAAAAGAAAGAGATTTTTCTACCCATTTTTAAAAAATGTATATGCATGTTTGAAACATGTTAAAGATGCAAATGACCTATGGATCCAATCATTTTAAAGAGAATAACATTAAATTTTCAAGTGAACGTGCCGATATTTACCCGAGTCAAACAAGCCATTATTTTCCCCACTTACAAAAAGCTGACCTAAAGATCTTAGATGATTGGAAACTGATTTATCATGCGTAACGGGCTATATTTTTGTAAGGAAAGACTTATGGTTTGGAAGTCAACACTCAATTAAAAATTCCCCGCTTCCCCCTTTTCCCGACAATTGCATAACTTGATATATAAAAATTTAAAAGAGTTTACAATCCTTAAAAATGACAGACATTTTTTGGAATTATCTCTCTCTATATTTGTGCATTGTGCATTTCCATTTTAGTTGTATACTTTTTTATTAATTTAAAACTTGAGTTTTCACTTTCCCATCATCTCGTAAACCAAAAAAGAGATAAAAGGCAAATAATAGAACACAAAAAAATAAAACATTTAGGGTTTATGTATGGGAATAATTTAAAGCAATAAACAAATGGAAGTAAAGAAAATTTATTCGCACACCACAAATGAACACAAAAGTTTTGTTATCCAAGTTTGGGAAATTCCACTTGTTCAACCCTAATAGCTCGGAATTTTATTAAAAAGAGATTTTTCTACACATATTTTAAAAAATGGATAGGCATGCTTGAAACATGTTAAAGATGCAAATGACCTATAGATCCAAACCTTTTAAAGATAATAACGTTAAATTCTCAAGTGAAGATGCGTTGGGATATTTATCGGAGTCAAACAAGCCATTATTTTGCCCATTTACAAAAAGCTGACCTAACGATCATAGATGATTGTAAAGTGATTTATCATGTGTAACGGGCTATATTTCTGTAAGGAATGACTTATGGATTCGGAGTCAAAGACTCCGTTAAAATCCCCCGCCTTCCCCTTTTCCCGACGATTGCAGAACCTGACATATAAAACCTAAAAAGAGTTTACAATCCCAAAAATTTATAGACACGTTTTGGAATTACCTCTCTCTAAATTTGTACATTGTGCATTTCCATTTTAGATGTATACTTTTTTCTTAAATCAAAACTTGAGTTTCCACTTTCCCTTCATCTCGTAAACGAAAAAAAGAGATAAAAGGTGAATAGATCACAAAAAAATGAAAATTTTAAAGTTTATACAAGGAAAGAATTTAAAGCAATAAACAAATGTAAGTAAAGAAATTTTATTCACACCCCGCAAATGAGCACAAAAGTTTTGTTATCCAAGTTTGGGAAATTCCACAATTTTTACCCTCATAGCACGGAATTTTATGAGAAAAAGATTTCTCTACACATGTTTTAAAAATTGGATGTGCATGCTTGAAACATGTTAAAGATACAAATTACCAAAGGATGTAAAGCTTTTGAAGAGAATAACATTAAATTCTCAAGTGAACGTGCGCTGAGATATTTACCGGATTCAAACTAAACATTATTTTGCCCATTTACAAAAAGCTGACCTAACGTTCATTGATGATTGTAAAGTGATTTATCATGTGTAACGGGCTATATTTTTGTAAGGAATCACTTATGGATTGGGGGTCAACATTCAGTTAAAAATCCACCGCCTCCCCCTTTTCTCGACGATTGGAAAACCTGATATATAAAAACTAGTTTACAATCCCTAAAAATCACTAACACTTTTTGGAATTATATCTCTTTTTATTTGTGTATTGTTCAATTCCATTTTAGATGTATACTTTTTTCTTAAATAAAAACTTGTTTTTTCACTTTCCCTTCATCTCGTAACAAAAAAAAGAGATAAAACGCAAATAGATCACAACAAAATGAAAATTTTACAGTTTATGTATGGAAAGAATGAAAGCAATAAACAAATGTAAGTAAATAAAATTTATTCACATACCACAAATGTTTAGTTATCCAAGTTTAGGAAATTCCACTAATTCAACCCTCATAGCTCAAAATTTTATAAGAAAGAGATTTTTCTACACATGTTTTAAAAAATGGATATGCATGCTTGAAACATGTTAGAGATGCAAATGACCTATGGATCCAAACCTTTTAAAGAGAAAAACATTAAATTCTCAAGTGCACATATTATGGCATATTTACCTGAGTCAAACAAGCCTTCATTTTGCCCATTTACAAAAGCTAACCTAACGATCATAGATGATTGAAAAGTGATTTATCATGTGTAAAAGGCTATATTTTTGTACGGAATGACTTATGGATTGGGAGACAACACTAAGTTAAAAATCCTCCGCCTCCCCATTTTCCCAACGCTTGCAAAACCAGATATATAAAAAATAATAAGAGCTTACAATCCCTAAAAATTACAAACAGTTTTTGGAATTATCTCTCTCTACATGTCTGCATTGTACATGTCCATTTTAGATGCATACTTTTTTCTTAAATCAAAACTTGAGTTTTCACTTTCCCTTGATCTCGTAAACAAAAAAAGATATAAAAGGCAAATAGATCACAACAAAATGAAAATTTTAGAGTTTATGTATGGAAATAATTTAAATAAATAAAAAAATGTAAGTGAAGAAAATTTATTCACACACAAAAAATGAACACAAAAGTTTTGTTATCCTAGTTTGGGAAATTCCACTAATTCAACCCTAATAGCTCGGAATTTTATAAGAAAGAGATTTTTCAACACATGTTTTAAAAAATAGATATGCATTGTTGAAACAAGTAAATGATGCAAATGACCTATGGATCCAAACCTTTTAAAGAGAATAACATTAAATTCTCAAGTGAATGTGCGGTGGGAAATTTACTCGAGTCAAACAAGCTATACTTTGCCCATTTACACAAAGCTGACCTAACGATCATAGATGATTGTCAACTGATTTAGCATGAGTAACGGGCTATATTTTTTTAAGGAATGACTAACGAATTGGAAGTCAACAGTCAGTTAAAAATCCCATGCCTCCTCTTTTTCTTAACAATTGCAGAACCTGCTATATAAAAACTAAAAAGAGTTTACAATCCCTAAAACTTACAGACACTTTTTGGAATTATCTCTCTCCACATTTGTGCCGTGTGCATTTCCATTTTAGATGTATACTGTTTTCTTAAATCAAAACTTGAATTTTCACTTTCCCATCATCTCGTAAACAAAAAAAGAGATAAAAGGTAAATAGATCACAAGAAAATGAAAATTTTAGGGTTTATGTAAGGAAAGAATTTTAAGCAACAAACAAATATAAGTAAATAAAATTTATTCACACTCCATAAATGAACACAAACGTTTTTTTATCCAAGTTTGGGAAATTCCACTAGTTCAACCCTGATAGCTCTAAATTTTATAAGAAAGAGATTTTTTCACACATGTTTTAAAAAATAGATAGGCTCGCTTGAAACATGGTAAAGATGCAAATGACCAACGAATCAAAACCTTTTAAAGATAATAAAAATAAATTCTCAAGTGAACGTGCATTGGGATATTTACCCGAGTCAAACAAACCATTATTTTGCCCATTTACAAAAAGTTGACCTAACGATCATAGATGACTGTAAAATGATTTATCATGCATAACGGGCTATATTTTTGTATGGAATGACTTATGGATTGGGAGTCAACACTTCATTAAAAATCCCCCGCCTCCCTATTTTCCCAACGATTTCAGAACATAATATATAAAAACTAAAAAGAGTTTACAATCCCAAAAAATTACAGACACTTTTTGGAATTATCTCTCTCTACTTTTGTGCATTTGTGCATTTCCATTTTAGATGTATACTTTTTTCTTAAATCAAAACTTGAGTTTTCACTTTCTTTTCATCTCATAAACAAAAAAAGAGATAAAATGCAAATAGATCACAACAAAATGAATATTTCAAAGTTTATATATGGAAAGAATTTAAAGCAATAAACAAATGAAAATAAAGATAATTTATTCACACACCACAAATGAGTACAAAAGTTTTGTTATCCAAGTTAGGGAAATTCCGCTACTTCAACCCTAATAGTTCGTAATTTTATGAGTAAAATATTTCTCTACACATGTTTTAAAAAATGGAATTGCATGCTTGAAACATGTTAAAGATGCAAATGACCAATGTATCCAAACCTTTTAAAGAGAATAACATTAAATTCTCAAGTGAACGTGTAGTGGGATATTTACCGGAGTCAAACAAGCCATTATTTTGCCCACTTAAAAAAAGTCGACCTAACAATCATAAATGATTGTAAAGTGGTTTATCATGTGTAACGGGAAATATTTTGTAAGGGAGGACTTATGGATTGGGGGTCAACAGTCAGTGAAGAATCCCCCACCTCGCCTTTTTCTCGACGATTGCAGAACCTGATATATAAAATCTAAAAGGAGTTTACAATCCCTAAAAATTACTGACACTTTTTGGAATTATCTCTCTCTACATTTGTGCATTGTACATTTCCTTTTAAGATGTATACTTTTTTCTTAAATCAAAACTTGAGTTTTCACTTTCCCTTCATCTCATAAAAAAAAAAGAGATAAAAGGCAAATTGATCACAACAAAATGAAAATTTTAGAGTTGATGAATGGAAATAATTTAAATCAATAAACAAATGTAAGTATAGAAAATTTATTCACACACCACAAATGAACAATAAAGTTTTGTTATCCAAGTTTGGGAAATTCCACTAGTTCAACCCTAATAGCTCGGAATTTTAAAAGAAAGAGATTTTTGTACACATGTTTCAAAAAATGGATATGCAAGCTTGAAACATGTTAAAGATGCAAATGACCTATGGATCCAAACCTTTTTAAAGAGAATAACATTAAATTCTCAAGTGAACGTGCGTTCGGATATTTACCCGAGTCTAACAATCCATTATTTTTCCTATTTACGAAAAGCAGACCTAACAATCATAAATGATTGTAAAGTGATTTAACATGTGTAACGGTATATAGTTTTGTAAGGAATGACTTATGGATTGGGAGTCAGCACTCCATTAAAAATCCCCCGCTTCCCCCTATAAACGACGATTGCAGAACCTAATATAGAAAAGCTAAAAAGAGTTTACAATCCCTCAAAATTATAGACTCTTTTTTGGAATTATCTCTCTCTACATTTGTGCATTGTGCATTTCCATTTTATATGTATACTTTTTCCTTAAATCAAAACTTAAGTTTTCACTGTCCCTTCATCTCGTAAAAAAAAAAAAGAGATAAAGGCAAATAGATTACAAGAAAATAAAAATTTTAGGGTTTTTTTTATGGAAAAAATATAAACCAATAAACAAATATAAGTAAAGAAAAATTATTCACACACCACAAGTGAACACAAAAGTTTTCTTATCCATGTTTGGGAAATTCCACTAGTTCAACCCTAATATCTCAGAATTTTATAAGCAAGAGATTTTTCTACACATGTTTTAAAAAATGGAATAGGCATGCTTGAAAATGTTAAAGATGCAAATGACCTATGGATCCAAACCTTTTAAAGAGAATACCATTAAATTCTCAAGTGAATGTCCATTGGGATATTTACCTGAGTCAAACAAGCTACTATTTTGCCCATTTACCAAAAGTTGATCTAATGATCAAAGATGATTGTAAAGTGATTTAGCATGTGTAATGGGCTATATTTTTGTAAGAAATTACTTATCGATTGGAGTCAACACATCGTTAAAAATTCCCTGCCTCCCCCTTTTCTCGACAATTGCAGAACCAGATATATAATAACCAAAAAGAGTTTACAATCCCTAAAATTACATAAAATTTTTGGAATGATCTCTCTCTATATTTGTGCATTGTGCATTACCATTTTATTTGTATATTTTTTTCTCAAATCATAACTCGAGTTTTCACTTTCCCTTTATCTCGTAAAAAAATAAAAAATAAAAGGAGAACACAAAAAAATGAAAATTTTAGAATTTATGTATGGAAATAATTTAAAGTAATAAAAAAATGTAACTAATGAAGATTTATTCACACACCACAAATGAACACAAACGTTTTGTTGTCCAAGTTTGGGAAATTCCACTAGTTCAAAACTAATAGCTCCGAATTTTATAAGAAAGAGATTTCTCTATACATATTTTAAAAAATGGATATGTATGCTTGAAACATGTTAAAGATGCAAATGACCAATGGATCCAAGCCTTTTAAAGAAAATAACATTAAATTCTCATGTGAACGTGCGGTGGGATATTTACCCGAGTCAAACATGCCATTATTTTGCCCATTTACAAAAAGCATACCTAGCGATCATAGATGATTGTAAAGCGATTTATCATGCGTAACGGGCTATATATTTGTAAGGAATGACTTATGGATTGGGAGTCAACACTCACTTAAAAATCCCCTGCATCCCCCTTTTCCCGACGATTGCAGAACCTGATTTATGAAAACTAAAGAGAGTTTCCATTCCCTAAAAATTACAGACATCTTTTGGAATTATCTCTCGCTACATTTGTGCATTGTCCATTTCAATTTTATATGTATACTTTTTTTCTTAAATCAACACTTGAGTTTTCACTTTTCCTTCTTCTCGCATACAAAAAAAGAGAGAGAAAAGGCAAATCGATCACAACAAAATGAAAATTTTAGAGTTTATGTATGGAAATAATTTAATGCAATAAAAATTTGTATTTAAAGAAAATTTATTCACACACCTTTGTTATCCAAGTTTTGGAAATTCGACTAGTTCAACCGTAATACCTCAGAATTTTATAAGAAAAAGATTTTTGTACACATGTTTTAAAAAATGGATATGCATGCTTGAAACATGTTAACCATTCAAATGACGTATGGATCCAAACCTTTTAAAGTGAATAACATTTAATTCTCAAGTGAACGTGCGGTCGGATTTTTACCCGAGTCAAACAAGCCATTATTTTGCCCATTTAGAAAAAGCTAACCTAACGATCAAAGATAATGTAAAGTGATTTATCATGCGTAATGTGCTGTATTTTTTTAAGGAATGACTTATGGATTGGAAGTTAACACTCAGTTAAAACTCCCCCGCCTCCCCCTTTTCCCAACGATTGCTGAACATGATATAAAAAAATTACAGTAATCCCTAAAAATTACAGTCACTTTTTGGAATTATTTCTCTGTACATTTGTGCATTGTGCATTTCCATTTTAGATGTATACTTTTTTCTTAAATACAAACTTGAGTTTTCATTTTCCCTTCATCTCTTAAAAAAAAAAAGAGATAAAAGGAAGATAGATCACAAAAAAATGAAAATTTTTGAGTTTATGTATGGAAAGAATTTAAAGCAATAAACTAATGTAAGGAAAAAAAATTTATTCACACACCACAAATAAACACAAAAGTTTGTTATCCAAGTTTAGAAAATTCCACTAGTTCAACTCTAATTACTCAGAATTTTATAAGAAAAAGATTTTTCTACACATTTTTTAAAAAATGGATATGCATGCTTCAAACATGTTAAAGATGCAAATGACCTATGGCTCCAAACCCTTTAAAGAGAATCAAATTAAATTCTCAAGTGAAGGTGTGGTGGGATATTTACCCGAGTAAAACAAGCCATTATTTTGCCCAAGACTTAACGATCGTAGATGATTGTAAAGTGATTTATCATACATAACCGGCAATATTATTATAAGGAAAGTCTTATGGATCGGGAGTCAACACTCAGTTAAAAATCCCCCACCTCCCCTTGTTCCCGACGATTACAGAACCTGATATATAAAAACTATAATGAGTTTAGAATCCCTAAAAATTATAGACACTTTTTGAAATTATCTCTCTCTAAATTTTTGCATTTTGTATTTCCATTTTAGATGTACACTTTTTTCTTAAATCAAAACTTGAGTTTTCTCTTTCCCTTCATCTCGTAGACAAAAAAAAGCGATAAAAGGCAATTAGATCATAACAAAATGAAAATTTTTGAGTTTATGTATGGAAATAATTTAAAGCAATAAAAAAATGTATGTAAAGAAAATTTATTCACACACCACAAATGAACACAAAAGTTTTGTTATCCATGTTTGCGAAATTCCACTTGTTTAACCCTAATATCTTAGAATTTATAAGAAAGAGATTTTTCAACACATGTTTTTAAAAATGGATATGCATGCTTGAAGCATGTTAAAGATGCAAATGACCTATGGATCCAAACCTTTTAAAGCGAATAACATTAAATTTTCACGTGAATGTGTGGTGGGATACTGATCCGAGTCAAACAAGTCATTATTTTGCCCATTTACAAAAAGCTGGCCTAAAGATCATAGATGATTGTAAAGTAATTTATCATGGGTAACGGGCTATATTTTTTAAATGAATGACTTACGGATTTGGATTCAATACTCAGTTAAAAATCAATGGGTCCCCCTTTTCCCAATGATTGCAAAACATGATTTATAAAAACTAAAAAGAGTTTACATTCCATAAAAATTACAGAGACTTTTTGGAATTATCTCTCTCCACATTTATGCATTGTGTACTTCCATTTTAGATGTATACTTTTTCTTAAATCAAAACATGAGTTTTCACTTTTTTTTCATGTCGTAGAAAAAAAAGAGATAAAAGGCAAATAGATCACAACAAAATGAAAATTTTAGGGTTTATGTATGGAAAGAATTTAAAGAAATAAACAAATGTAAGTAAAGAAAATTTATTAACACACCACAAATCAACACAAAAGTTTTCTTGTCCAAGTTTGGGAAATTCCACTAGTTCAACCCTAATAGCTCGAAATTTAATAAGAAAGAGAATTTTCTTCACATGTTTTAAAAAATGGATAGGTATGCTTGAAACATGATAAAGATGCAAATGATCTATGGATCCAAACATTTTAAAGAGAATAACAATAAATTCTCAAGTGAACGTGCGGTGGGATATTTACCCGAGTCAAAGAAGCCATTATTTTGCCCATTTTTAAAAAGCTGACCTAATGATCATTGATGATTGTAAAGTGATTTATCATGTCTAATGGGCTCTATTTTTGTAAGGAATGATATTGGATTGGGAGTCAACACTCCGTTAAAAATCCCCCGCGTCCCCCTTTTCCCGACGATTGCAGAACCTAATTTATAAAAACTAAAAAGAGTTTACATTCTCTAAAAATTACAGAGACTTTTTGGAATTATATCTCTCTACATTTGTGCATTGTGTATTTCCATTTTAGATGTATACTTTTTTCTTACATCAAAACTTGAGTTTTTACTTTCTTTTCATCTCGTAGAAAAAAAAAGGAGATGAAAGGAAAGTAGATCACAAAAAACTGAAAAGTTTAGAGTTCATGTATGGAAATAATTTAAAACAATAAGCAAATGTGAGTATAGAAAATTTATTCACACACCACAACTGAACACAAAAGTGTTCTTATCCAAGTTTGTGAAACTCCACTAGTTCAACCCTAATACCTCGAAATTTTATAAGATAGAGATTTTTCTACATATGTTTTAAAAGATGGATATGCCTGCTTGAAACATGTTAAAGATGCAAATGACCTATGGATCAAAACCTTTAAAAGAGAATAACATTAAATTCTCAAGTGAACGTGCGGTGGGATATTTTCCCGAGTCAAACAAGCCATTATTTTGCCCATTTACTAACAGCTGACCTAACGATCATAGATGATTATAAAGTGATTGAACATGCGTAACGGGCTATATTTTTTTAAGGAATGACTTATAGATTGGGAGTCAACACTCAAATAAAAATCCCTCGCCTGCCCCTTGTCCTGGCTATTGTAGAACCTGATATAAAAAAACAAAAAAGAGTATACATTCCCTAAAAACTATAGCCACTTTTTGGAATTATATCTCTCCACATTTGTGCATTGTGCATCGTGCATTTCAATTTTAGATGCATACTTTTTTCTTAAATCAAAACTTGAGTTCTCACTTTCCCTTCATCACGTAAACAAAACAAGAGATAAAAGGCTAATAGATCACAACAAAATGAAAAATTTAGAGTTTATGTATGGAAATAATTTAAAGCAATAAAAAAATGAAAAAAATGAAAGTTTATTCACACACCACAAATGAACACAAAAGTTTTGTTATCCAAGTTTCGGAAATTCCACTAGTTCAACCCAAATAGCTCGGAATTTAATAAGAAAAAGATTTTTCTACACATATTTTAAAAAATGGATATGCACGCTTGAAACTTGTTAAAGATGCAAATGACCCATGGATCCAAACCTTTTAAAGAGAGTAACATTAAATTCTCAAGTGAACGTGCGGTGGGAAATTTACCTGAGACAAACAAGTCATTATTTTGCCCATTTACAAAAAGCTGACGTAACGATCATATATGATAGTAAAGTGAGTTATCATGCGTAATGGGCTATATTTTTTAAAGGAATGACTTATGGATTGGGAGTCAACACTCAGTTAAAAATCCCCTGCCTCCCCCCTTTTCCCGACGAATGCAAAACCTGGTGTATAAAAACTAAAAGGAGTTTACAGTCCCTAAAAATTACTAAGACTTTTCGGAATTATCTCTTTCTACATTTGTGCATTGTGTATTTCCATTTGACATGTATACTTTTTTCTTAAATCAAAACTTGAGTTTTCACTTTCCCTTTTTATCGTAAACAAAAAAAAGATAGAAGGAAAATAGATCACAACAAAAATGAAAATTTTAGAGTTTATGTATGGCAAGAATTTAAATCAATAAAGAAATTTAAGTAAAGAAAATTTATTCACATGCCACAAATGAACCCAAAATTTTTGTTATCCAAGTTTTGGAAATTCCACTAGTTCAACCTTAATAACTCGGAATTTTATAAGAAAGAGATTTTTCTACACATGTTTGAAAAAATGGATATGCATGCTTGAAACATGTTCAAGATGCAAATGACCAATGGATCCAAACCTTTTAAAGAGAATAACATTAAATTCTCAAGTGAACATCCGGTGGGATATTTACACGAGTCAAACAAGCTATTATTTTGCCTATTTACTAAAAGTTAACCTAACGATCATAGATGATTGTAAAGTGAGTTATCATATGACGGGCTATATTTTTGTGAGGAATGACTTATAGATAGGGAGTCAACACTCAAATAAAATTCCCCCGCCTCGCCCTTTTCCCGAAGATTGCAGAACCTAATATATAAAAACTAAAAAGAGTTTACAATCCTTAAAAATTACTAACACTTTTTGGAATTATCTCTCTGTACATTTGTGCATTGTTCATTTCCATTTTAGATGTATACTTTTTTCTTAAATCAAAGATTGAGTTTTCACTTTCCCTTCATCTTGTAAACAAAAAAAGAGATAAAAGGCAAATACATCACAACAAAATAAAATTTTAGAGTTTATGTATGAAAAGAATTTAAAGCAACACAATATTTTAAGTAAAGAAAATTTATTCCCACGCCACAAATGAACACAAAAGTTTTATTATGCAAGTTTGGCAAATTCCACAACTTCAACCCTAATAGCTCGAAATTTTAAAAGAAAGAGATTTTTCTACACATCTTTTAAAAAATGGATATGCAAACTTGAAACATGATAAAGATGCAATTGACCTATGGATCCAAACCTTTTAAAGATAATAACATTAAATTCTCAAGTGAACGTACGGTGGGATATTTACCCGAGTCAAACAAGCCATTATTTTGCCCATTTACAAAAAGCTGACCTAACGATCATTGATGATTGTAAAGTGATTTATCATGCGTAATGGGCTATATTTTTGGAAGGAATGACTTATGGATTTGGAGTCAACATTCAGTTAAAAATCCCCTGCAACCCCCTTTTGTCGTCGATTGCAGAACCTAATATATAAAATCTAAAAAGAGTTTACAATCCCTAAAATTTAGAGAGAATTTTTTAAATGATCTCTCTCTACATTTGTGCATTTTGTATTTCCATTTTAGATGTATACTTTTTTCTTAAATCTAAACTTGAGTTTTCACTTTCCCTTCATCTCGTAGACAAAAAAAGAGATAAAAGGCAAATAGATCATAACAAAATAAAAATTTTAGAGTTTATGTGTGAAAAGAATTTAAAGAAATAAAAAAATTCAAGTAAATAAAATTTATTCTAACACCACAAATGAACAAAAATGTTTTATTATCCAAGTTTGGGAAATTCCACTAGTTCAATTCTAATAGCTCGGAATTTTATCAAAAAAGAGATTTTTCTACTAATGTTATAAAAAAGTGGATATGCATGCTTGAAACATGTTAAAAATTCAAAAGACCAATGGATCCAAAATTTTTAAAGAGAATAACATTAAATTCACAAGTGAACGTGCGGTGGGATATTTACTCGAGTCAAACAAGCCATTATTTTGCCCATTTACAAAAAGTTGACCTAACGATCATAGATGATTGTAAAGTGATTTATCATGCGTAACGGGCTATATTATTGTAAGGAATGACTTATGGATTGGCAGTCAACACTCAATTAACAATCCCCCGCCTCCCCTTTCCCGACTATTACAAAACATGATATATTAAAACTAAAAAGAGTTTCCAATCCATAAAAATTACAAACACTTTTTGGAATTATCTCTCTCTACATTTGTGCATTGTGCTTTTCCATTTTAGATGTATTATTTTTTCTTAAATCAAAACTTGAGTTTTCAATTTCCCTTCATCTCATAAACAAAAAGAAAAGATTAAAGGCAAATAGATCACAACAAAAAGAAAATTTTAGAGTTTATGTATTGAAATAATTTAAAGCAATAAACAAATGTAAGTATAGAAAATTTATTTGCACACCACAAATGAACACAAAATTTTTGTTATCCAAGTTTGGGAAATTCCACTAGTTCAACCATAATAGCTCAGAATTTTATAAGAAAGAGATTTTTCTACACAAGTTATAAAAAATGGATATGCACGCACGAAACATGTTAACGAAGCAGACCTATGCATCCAAACCTTTTAAAGAGAACAACATTAAATTCTCAAGTGAACGTTCGGTGGGAATATAACCCGAGTCAAACAGGCCATTATTTTGCCCATTTACAAAAAGCTAACCTAACGATCATAGATGATTGTAAAGTGATTTATAATGCGTAACGGGCTATGTTTTTGTAAGGAATGACTTATGGATTGGGAGTCAACAATCAGTTAAATATCCCCCGCCTCCCCCTTTTCCCAACGATAGCAGTACTTGATATATAAAAACAAAAAAGAGTTTATTATCCCTAAAAATTAAAGACACTTTTTGGAATTATCTCTCTCTACTTTTGTGCAGTGTGCATTTCCATTTTAGATGTATCCTTGTTTATTAAATCAAAGCTTGAGTTTTCACTTTACCTTCATCTCATAAACAAAAAAAGAGATAAAAGGCAAATAGATCACAGCAAAATGAAATTTTTTTAGTTTATGTATGGAAAGAATTTAAAGGAATAAATAAATGTAAGTAAAGAAAATTCATTCTGAACACAAAATTTTTGTTATCCAAGTTTGGGAAATTCCACTAGTTCAACCCCAATTGCTCGAAATTTTATCAGAAAGAGATTTTTCTACACATGTTTTAAAAATGGATATGCATGCTTGAAACATATTAAAGATGCAATTGATCTATGGATCCAAACATTTTAAAGAGAATAACATTAATTTCTTAAGTGAATGTGCGTTGCGATATTTACCCAAGTCAAACAAACCATTATTTTGCCTATTTACAAAAAGCTGACTTATCGATCATAGATGATTTTAAAGTGATTTATCATTCATAACGAGCTATATTTTTGAACGGAATGACTTACGGATTGGAAGTCAACACTCAGTTAAAAATACCCTGCCTCCCCCTTTTCCCAACGATTGCAGACTGATTTATAATAACTAAAAAGAGTTTGCAATCCCTAAAAATTACAGAAACTTTTAGGAATTATCTCTCTACATTTGTGCATTGTGCATTTCCTTTTTAGATGTATAATTTTTTCTTAAATCAAAACTTGAGTTTTCACTTTCCGTTCATCTTGTAAACCAAAAAAGAGATAAAACCAAAATCACAACAAAATGAAAATTTCAGAGTTTATGAATGGAAAGAATTTAAAGCAATAAACAAATGTAAGCAAAGAAAATTTATTCACACACCACATATCAACACAAAAGTTTTGTTATCCAAATTTAGGAAATTCATCTAGTTCAACCCTAATAGCTCGGAATTTTATAAGAAAGAGATTTTTCTACACATGTTTTGAAAAATGGACATGTATGTTTTAAACATGTTAAATATGCAAATGACCTATGGATACAAACCTTTTAAAGAGAATAACAATAAATTCTCAAGTGAACGAGTGGTGGGATATTTACCCGAGTTAAACAAGCCATTATTTTGCCCATTTACAAAAAGCTGAACTAACGATCATGGATGATTGTAAAGTGATTTATCATGCATAATAGGCTATATTTTTGTAAGGAATGACTTATGGATTGGGAGTCAACACTCAAATAAAAATCTCCCGCATCCACCTTTTCCCGATGATTGTTGAACCTGATATATAAAAACAAGAGTTTACAGACACTTTTTTGAATTATCTCTCTCTACATTTGTGCATTATGCATTTAAATTTTAGATGTATACTTTTTTCTTAAATCAAAACTTGAGTTTTCATTTTCCCTTCATCTCGTAAACCAAAAAAGAGATAAAAGGCAAATAGCTCACAACAAAATGAAAATTTTAGAGTTTATATATGGAAAGAATTTAAAGCAATAAAAGAATATAAGTAAAGAATATTTATTCACACACCACAAATGAACACAAAAGTTTTGTTATCTAAGTTTGAAAAGTTCCACTAGTTCAACACTAATAGCTCTAATTTTTATAAGAAAGAGATTTTTCAACACATGTTTTAAAAAATGGATATGCATGCTTGAAACATGTTAAAGATGCAAATGACCTATGGATACAAACCTTTAAAAGTGAATAACATTGAATTGTCAAGTGAACGTGCGGTGGGATATTTTCTCGAGTCAAACAAGCCATTATTTTGCCCATTTACTAAAAGTTGACCGAACGATCATAGATGATTGTAAAGTGATTTATCATGCGTAACGGGCTATATTTTGTAAGGAATGACTTATGGATTCAGAGTCAACACTAAAATAAAAATCTCCCGCCTCCACCTTTTCTCGACGATTGCAAAACCTGATATATAAAAACTAAAAAGAGCTTACATGGCCTAAAATGTATAGAGACTTTGTGAAATTATCTCTCTCTACATTTGTGGATTGTGCATTTCCATTTTAGATGTCTACTTTTTTCTTAAATCAAAACTTGAGTTTTCACTTTCCCTTCATCTCGTAAAAAAACAAGAGATAAAAGGCAAATAGATCATAACAAAATGAAAATTTTAGAGTTTATGTATGAAAAGAATTTAAAGCAATAAAAAATTGTATGTAATGAAAATTTATTCACACACCACAAATGAACATAAAAGTTTTGTTATCCAAGTTTGGCAAATTCCACTATTCAACCCTGATAGCTCGGAATTTTATAAGAAAGAGATTTTTCTACACTTGTTTTAAAAAATGGATATGCATGCTTGAAACATGTTAATGATGCAAATGACCCATGGATTCAAACCTTTTAAAGAGAATAACATTAAATTCTCAAATGAACGTGTGGTGGGACCTGAGACAAACAAGCCATTATTTTGCCCATATACAAAAAGCTGACCTAACGATCATAGAAGATAGTAAATTGATTTATCATGCGTAACGGGCTTTATCTTTGTAAGGAATGATTTATGGATTGGGAGTCAACACTGAGTTAAAAATCCCATGCCTCCCCCTTTTCCCGATGATTGCAGAACCTGATATATAATAGATAAAAAGAGTTTACAATCCCTAAAAATTACATAAAACATTTTTTAATTATATCTCTCTACATTTGTGCATTGCGCATTTCCATTTTAGATCTATACTTTTTTCTAAAATCAAAGCTTGAGTTATCACTTTCCCTTTATCTCGTAAACAAAAAAAGAGATAAAAGGAAAATAGATCACAACAAAATAAAAATTTTAGAGTTTATGTATGGTAAAAATTTAGGGCAATAAACAAATGTAAGTGAGGAAAATTTATTCACACACCACAAATGAAACCAAAATTTTTGTTATCCAAGTTTGGGAAATTTCACTAGTTCAACCCTAATAGCTCGGAATTTTATAAGAAATAGATTTTTCTACACATGTTTTAAAAAATGGATATTCATGCTTGAAAAATTCTCAAGATGCAAATGTCCTATGGATCCAAACCTTTTAAAGAGAATAACAATAAATTTTCAAGTCAACATCCCGTGGGATATTTACCCGAGTCAAACAAGCCATTATTTTGCCCATTTACTAAAAGCTCACCTAACAATCATAGATGATTGTAAAATGATTTATCAAGCGTAACGGGCTACATTTTTGTAAGGAATGACTTATGGATTGGGAGTCAACATTCAGTTAAAAATCCCTCGCCAACCCCTTTTCCCGTCGATTGCAGAACTTGATATATAAAAAATAAAAAGAGTTTACAATCACTAAAAGTTATAAACACTTTTTCTAATTATCTCTCTACATTTGTGCATTGTGCATTTCCATTTTAGATGTATACTTTTTTCTTAAATCAAAGCTTGAGTTTTCACTTTCCCTTCATCTCGTAAACAAAAAAAAGATAAAAGGCAAATAGATCACAACAAAATGAAAATTTTAGAGTTTATGTATGGAAAGAATTTAAAGAAATAAGCAAAAGTAATAATATAAAATTTATTCACACATCACAAATGTACAAAAAAAATTTTTTATCCAAGTTTCGGTAATTCCGCTAGTACATCCCTAATAACTCGAAATTTAATAAGTAAGAGATTTTTCTACACATGTTTTAAAAATGGATGTGCATGTTTGAAACATGTTAAAGATACAAATGACCGATGGATCCTAACCTTTTAAAGAGAATAACATTAAATTTTTATGTGAATGTGCAGTGGGATATTTACCTGAGTCAAACAACCCATTATTTTGCGTATTTACAAAAAGTTGACATAAAGATCATAGATGATTGTAAAGTGATTTATCATGCGTAACGGGCTAAATTTTTCTAAGGAATGACTTATGGATTGGGAGTCAACACTCAGTTAAAAATCCCCCGCCTCCCCCTTTGCCCGACGATTGCAGAACCTCGTATATAAAAACTAAAAAGAGTTTACAATAGCTAAAAATTACAGACACTTTTTGGAATTATCTCTCGCTACATTTGTGCACTATGCTTTTCCATTTTAGATGTATACTTGTTTCTTAAATCAAAACTTGAGTTTTCACTTTCCCTTCATCTCGTAAACAAAAAAAGAGATAAAAGGCAAATAGATCACAACAAAATGAAAATTTTAGAGTTTATGTATGGAAAGAATTTAAAGCAGTAAACAATAAGTAAAGAAAATTTATTTACACACCACAAATGAACACAAAAGTTTTGTTATCCAAGTTTGTGAAATTCCACAAGTTCAACCCTAATAGCTCGGAATTTTATAAGAAATAGATTTTTCTACACATGTTTTAAAAAATGGATATGCATTCTTGAAACATGTTAAAGATGTAAATGACCTATGGATCCAAACCTTTTAAAGAGAATAATTTTAAATTCTCCAGTGAACGTGCAGTGGGATATTTACCCGAGTCAAACAAGCCATTATTTTGCCCATTTACCAAAAGTTGACCTAACGATCATAGATGATTGTGAAGGGATTTATCATGCGCAATGGGCTATATTTTTTTAATGAATGACTTATGGATTGGGAGTCAATACTCAATTAAAAGTCCCCTGCCTCCCCCTTTTCCCGACGATTACAGAACTTTATATTTAAAAACTAAAAAGAGTTTAAAACCCCTTAAAGTTACAAAAACTTTTTGGAATTATGTCTCTCTACATTTGTGCATTGTGCATTTCCATTTTAGATGTATACTTTTTTCTTAAATTAAAACTTGAGTTTCCACTTTCCCTTCATCTCGAAAACAAAAAAAAAAAAAGAGATAAAAGGCAAATAGATCACAACAAAATGAAAATTTTAGAGTTTATAAAAGGAAAGAATTTAAAGCAATAAACAAATGTAAGTAATGAAAATTTATTCGCACACCACAAATGAACATAAAAGTTTTGTTATCCAAGTTTTGAAAATTCCACTAGTTCAACCCTAATAGCTCGGAATGTTATAAGAAAGAGATTTTTCTGCACATGTTTTAAAACATGGATATGTATGCTTGACACATGAAATAGATGCAAATGACCTTTGGATCCAATCCTTTTAAAGAGAATAACATTAAATTCTCTAGTGAACGTGCGGTGGGATATTTACCCGAGTCAAACAAGCCAATCTTTTGCACATTTACAAAAAGTTGACCTAACAATCATAGATGATTGTAAAGTGATTTATGATGCATAACAGGCTATATTTTTTTTAAGGAATGACTAATGGATTGGGAGTCAACACTCAGTTAAAAATCCCCCACTTCACCCTTCTCCTAACTATTGCAAAACCTGATATATAAAAACTAAAAAGAGTTTATAATCCCTAAAAATTACAGACACTTTTTGGAATTATATCTCTCTACATTTGTGCATTGTGTATTTCCATTTTAGATGTATACTTTTTTCTTAAATACAAACTTGACTTTTCACTTTCCCTTCTTCTCGTAAATAAAAAATGAGATAAAAGGAAAATAGATCACAACAAAATTCAAATGGCCTATGGATCCAAACCTTTTAAAGATAATAACATTAAATTTTCGAGTGAAGGTGCGTTGGGATATTTACCCGACTCAAACAAGCCATTATTTTGCGCATTTACAAAAACCTAACCTAACAATCATAGATGATTTTAAAGTGATTTATCATGTGTAACGGGCTATGTTTCTGTAAGGAATGACTTATGGATTGGGAGTCAACACTCCGTTAAAAATCCCCTGCCTCCCCCTTTTCTCGACGATTGCAGAACCTGATATATAAAAACCGAAAAGAGTTAACAATCCCAAAAAAATACAGACACTTTTTGGAATTATCTCTCTATATTTGTACATTGTCCATTTCCATTTTAGATGTATAGTTTTTTCTTAAATCAAAACTTGGTCTTTCACTTTCCCTTCTTCTCGTAAACAAAAAATAGAGATAAAAGGCAAATAGAACACAACAAAATTAAAATTTTAAAGTTTATACATGGAAAGAATTTAAATTAATATATAAATATAAGTAAAGATAATTTATTCAGACCCCACAAATGAGCACAAATTTTTTTTTATCCAAGTTCGGGAAATTGCACTAGTTTAATCCTCATAGCTCGGAATTTTATGAGAAAACGATTTCTCTACAAATGTTTTAAAAAATGGATATGCATGCTTGAAACATGTTAAAGATGCAAATTACCAAAGGATCCAAAACTTTTAATGAGAATAACATTAAATTCTCAAGTGAACGTGCGGTGGGATATTTACCGGAGTCAAACAAGCCATTATTTTGCCCATTTACAAAAAGCTGACCAAACGATCATAGATGATTGTAAAGTGATTTATCATGCCCAATGGGAAATATTTTTTAAAGGAATAAATTATGGACTTGGAGTCAACACTCTGTTAAAAATCCCCTGCCTCCGCCTTTTCTCGACGTTTGCAGAACCTGATGAATAAAAACTAAAAAGAGTTTACAATCCCTAAAAATTACAGATACTTTTTGGAATTATCTCTCTCTAAATTTGTGCATTGTGCGTTTCCATTTTAGATGTATACTTTTTCTTAAATCAAAACTTGAATTTTCACTTTCCCTTCATCTCATAAACAAAAAAAGGGATAAAAGGCAAATAGATCACAAGAAAATGAAACTTTTACGATTTTTGTATGGAAAGAATTTAAAGCAATAAACAAATGTAAGTACAGAAAATTTATTCACACACCACAAATGAACACAAATGTTTTGTTATCCAAGTTTTGGAAATTCCACTAGTTCAACTCTAATAGCATAGAATTTTAAAAGAAAGAGATTTTTCTACACAGGTTTTAAAAAGTGGATATGCATGCTTGAAAAATGTTAAAGATGCAAATGACCTATGGATCCAATCCTTTTAAAAAGAATAACATTAAATTCTCAAGTGAACGTGCAGTGGGATATTTACCAGAGTCAAACAAGCCATTATTTTTCCCACTAACAAAAAGTTGACCTAACGATCATAGATGATTGTAACATGATTTATCATTTGTCACGGGCTATGTTTTTGTTTGGAATGACATATGGATTGGAAGTCAACACTCAATTAAAAATCCCCTACTTCCCCCTTTTCCCGACAATTGCAAAACCAGATATATAAAAACTAAAAAGAGTTTACAATCCCTAAAAATTACAGACACTTTTTTGAATTATCTCTCTCTAAAATTGTGCATTGTGCATTTCCATTTTAGATGTATAATTTTTTCTTAAATCAAAACTTGAGCTTCCATTTTCCCTTCATCTCGTAAACAAAAAAAGAGATAAAAGACAAATAGATCACAAAAAAATTAAAATTTTAGGGTTTATGTATGGAAAGAATTTAAAGCAATAAACAAATGTAAGTAAAGAAAATTTATTCACACACCACAAATGAACACAAAAGTTTTGTTATCCAAGTTTGGGAAATTCCACTTGTTCAACCCTAATAGATCGGAATTTTATAAGAAAGAGATTTTTCTACACATGTTTTAAAAAATGGTTAGGCATGCTTGAAACATGTTAAAGATGCAATTGACCTATGGATATAAACCTTTTGAAGAGAATAACATTAACTTCTCAAGTGAACGTGCGGTGGGATATTTACCCGAGACAAACAAGCCATTATTTTGCCCATTTACAAAATGTTGACCTAACGATCATTAGTGATTGTAAAGTGCTTTACCATGCATAACAGGCTATATTTTAGTAAGGAATGGCTTATGGATTGGGAATAAACACTCACTTATAAATCCCCCACCTCCCTCTTTTCCCGTAATTGCAAAACCTGATATATAAAAACTAAAAAGAGTATACAATTCCTAAATATTACAGAACTTTTTGGAATTATCTCTCTCTAAATTTTTGCATTTTGCATTTCTATTTTAGATGTTTACTTTTTTCTTAAACCAAAACTTGAGTTTTCACTTTTCCTTCATCTCGTAAAAAAAACTGAGTAAAAAAGTAAAAAGACCACAAGAAAATGAAAATTTTAGGGTTTATGTATGGAAAGAATTTAATGCAATAAACAAATTTAAGTAAAAAAAATTTATTCACACACCACAAATGAACACAAAAGTTTTGTTATCCAAGTTTGGGAAATTCCACTTGTTCAACCCTAATAGCTCAGAATTTTATATGAAAGAGATTTTTCCACCCAAGTTTTAAAAAATGGATTGGCATGCTTGAAAAATGTTAAAGATTCAAATGACCTAATGATCCAAACCTTTTAAAGATAATAACATTAAATTCACAAGTGAAGGTGCGTTGGGATATTTACCCGAGTCAAACAAGCCTTTAGTTTTCCTATTTACAAAAAGCTGACCTAACGATCATAGATAATTGTAAAGTGATTTATCATGTTTAACGGGTTATATTTCTGTAACGAATGACTGCTGGATTTGGAGTCAACACTCCGTTAAAAATCTCCCGCCTCCCCCTTTTCCCGACGATTGGAGAACTTGATATATAAAAACTAAAAAGTTTTTACAATCCCAAAAAATTATAGAAACTTTTTGGAATTATCTCCTACATTTTTACGTTGTGAATTTTCATTTTAGATGTATACTTTTTTCTTAAATCAAAACTTGTGTTTTCACCTTCCCTTCATCGCGTAAACAAAAGAAAGAGATAAAAGGCAAATAGAACACAACAAAATGAAAATTTTAAAGTTGGTACATGGAAAGAATTTAAAGCAATAAACAAATGTAAGTAAAGATAATTTTTTCACTCCCTACAACTGAGCACAAAAGTTTTGTTATCCAAGTTTGGGAAATTCCACTAGTTTAACCCTCATAGCTAAGAATTTTATAAGAAAATGATTTCCCTACACATGCTTTAAAAAATGGATATGCATGCTTGAAACATGTTAAAGATGCAAATTACCAATGGATCAAAACCTTTTAAAGAGAATAACATTAAATTCTCAAGTGAACGTGCGGTGGGATATTTACAGAAGTCAAACAAACCATTATTTTGCCCATTTACAAAAAGCTGACCTAACGATCATTGATGATTGCAAAGTGATTTATCATGTGTAACGAGCTATATTTTTGTAAGGAATGAATTATAGAATGGGAGTCAACACTCAGTTAAAAATCCCCCACCGACCCCTTTTCCCGACGATTGCAAAACCTGATATATAAAAACTAATATGAGTTTACAATCCCTAAAAAATACTGACACTTTTTGGAATCATCTCTTTCTACATTTGTGCATTGTGCATTTCCATTTTAGATGTATACTTTTTTCTTAAATACAAACTTGATTTTTCACTTTCCCTTCATCTCGTAAACAAAAAAAAAGAGATAAAAGGAAAATAGATCACAACAAAATGAAAATTTTAGAGTATGTGCATGGAAAGAATTTAAAGAAATAAACAAATGTAAGTAAAGAAAATTTATTCACATACCACAAATGAAAACAAAAGTTTTGTTATCATAGTTTGGGAAATTCCACTAGTTCAACCCTAATAGCTCGGAATTTTATAAGAAAGAGGTTTTTCTACACATGTTTTAAAAAATAGATATGCATTGTTGAAACATGTTAAAGATTCAAATGACCTATGGATCCAAACCTTTTAAAGAGAATAACATTAAATTCTCAAGTGAACGTGCGGTGGGATATTTACCCGAGTCAAACAAGCCATTACTTTGCCCATTTACAAAAAACTGACCTAACAATCATAGATGAATATAAAGTGATTTATCATGCATAACGGGCTATATTTTTTTCAGGAAAGACGAATGGATTGGGAGTCAACACTGAGGTAAAAATCCCCTGCCTCCCCCTTTTCATGATGATTGCAAAACCTGAAATATAAAAACTATAAAGAGTTTACAATCACAAAAATTTACCTACACTTTTTGGAATTATCTCTCTACATTTGTGCATTGTGCATTTCCATTTTAGATGTATACTTTTTTGTTAAATCAAATCTTGAGTTTTCACTTTCCCTTTATCTCGTAAACAGAAAATGAGTTAAAATGCAAATAGATCACAAGAAAATGAAATTTTTAGGGTTTATGTATGGAATGAATTTAAAGCAATAAACAAATGAAAGTAAAGAAAATTTATTCACACACCACAAATGAACGCAAAAGTTTTGTTATCCAAGTTTGGGAAATTCCACTAGTTCAACCCTAATAGTTCAAAATTTTATAAGAAAGAGATTTTTCCACACATGTTTTGAAAAAATGGATTGGCATGCTTGAAACATGTTAAATATGTATATGACCTATGGATCCAAACCTTTTAAAGATAATAACATTAAATTCTCAAGTGAATGTGCGTTTGGACATTTTCCAGAGTCAAATAAGCCATTATTTTGCCCATTTATGAAAGGCTGACCTAACGATCATAGATGATAGTAAAGTGACTCATCATGCGTAACGGGCTATATTTTTGTAAGGAATGACTTAAGGATTGTGAGTCAACACTCAAATAAAAAACCCCCACCTCCCCCTTTTCCCGACGATAGCAGAACCTGATAAATAAAAACTAAAAAGAGCTTACATTCCCTAAAAATTACAGACACTTTTTGGAATTATCTCTCTCTACATTTGTGCATAGTGAATTTCCATTATAGATGTATACTTTTTTCTTAAATCAAAACTAGAGTTTTCACTTTCCCTTCATCTCACAAACAAAAAAAGAGATAAAAGGCAAATAGATCACAACAAAACAACAATTTTAGAGTTTATTTATGGAAAGAATTTAAAGCAATAAAAAAAATGTAAGTAAAAAAAATTTATTCACATACCACAATTGAACCCAAAACTTTTGTTATCCTATTTTGGGAAATACCACTATTTCAACCCTAATAGTTAGGAATTTTATAAGAAAGAGATTTTTCAACACATGTTTTAAAAAATAGATATGCATTGTTGAAACATGTTAAAGATGCAAATGACATTAAATTCTCAAGTGAACGTGCGGTGGGATATTTACCCGAGTCAAACAAGCCATTACTTTGCCCATTTACAAAAATCTGACCTAACAATCATAGATGATTGTAAAGTGATTTATCTTGCGTAATGGGCTATATTTTTTTAAGGAACTATTATTGTAATGGGAGTCAACACTCAGTTCAAAATCCGCCTCCCCCTTTTCTTGACGATTGTAGAACCTGATGTATAAAAACTAAAAAGAGTTCACAATCCCTAAAACTTACAGACACTTTTTGGAATTATCTCTCTCTACATTTGTGCATTTTGCATTTCCATTTTAGATGTATACTTTTTTCTTAAATCAAAACCTGATTTTTCACTTTCCCTTTAGCTCATAAACAAAATAATAGATACAAGGCAAATAGATCACAAGAAAATGAAAATTTTAGGGTTTATGTATGGAAAGAATTTAAAGCAATAAACAAATGTAAGTAAAGAAAATTTATTCACACACCACAAATGAATGCAAAAGTTTTGTAATTTAAGTTTGGGAAATTCCACTAGTTCAACCCTAATAGCTTGGAATTTTTTAAGAAGGAGATTTTTCCACACATGTTTTAAAAAATGGATAGGTATGCTTGAAACATGGTAAAGATGCAAATTACCTATGGATCCAAACCTTTTAAAGATAATAACATCAAATTCTGAAGTCAACGTGCGTTGGGATATTTACCTGAGTCAAACAAGCCATTATTTTGCCCATTAACAAAAACCTAACCTAACGATCATAGATGATTGTAAAGTGATTTATCATGCGTAACAGGCTATATTTTTGTAAGGAATGATTTAAGGATTAGGAGTCAAAATTCAAATAAAAATCCCCTCCTCCCCCTTTTCCCGACGATAGTAGAACCTTATATATAAAACTAAAAAGAGTTTACAATCCCTAAAAATTACAGACACTTTTTGGAATTATCTCTCTCTACATTGTTGCATTGTGCATTTCCATTTTAGATGTATACTTTTTTCTTAAATCAAAACATGATTTTTCATTTTCCCTTAATCTCATAAACAAAAAAGAGATAAAGGCAAATAGATCACAAATAAACGAAAATTTTAGAGTTTATGTAAGGAAAGATTTAAAGCAATAAAAAATGTTAGTAAATCAAATTTATTCACACACAACAATTGAACACCAAAGTTTTGTTATACTAGTTTGAGAAATTCCACTAGTTCAACCCTAATAGCTTGGAATTTTATAAGAAAGAGATTTTTCTACAAATGTTTTAAAAAATAGATATGCATTGTTGAAACATGTTAAAGATGCAAATGACCTATGGATCCAAACCTTTTAAAGAGAAAAACATTAAATTCTCAAGTGAACGTGCGGTGGGATATTTACCCGAGTAAAACAAGCCATTACCTTGCCCATTTAGAAAAAGCTGATCAAACAATCATAGATGATTGTAAAGTGATTTATCATGCGTAATAGACAATATTTTTCTAAGGAACGACTAATGGATTGGGAGTCAACACTCAAACAAAAATCTCTTGCCTCCCCCTTTTCCAAACGATTGCAGAACCTGATATATGAAAACTAAATAGAGTTTAAAATCCCTAAAACTTACAGACACTTTTTGGAATTATCTCTCTACATTTCTGCATTGTGCATTTCCAATTTAGATGTATACTTTTTTCTTAAATCAAAACTAGAGTTTTCACTTTCCTTTCATATCTGAAAAAAAAAAAGATAAAAGGCAAATAGATCACAACAAAATGAAAATTTTAGAGTTTCTGTATGGAAAGAATTTCAAGAAATAAACAAATGTAATGAAAATTTATTCACACACCACAAATGAACACAAAAGTTTTGTTATCCAAGTTTGGGAAATTCCACTAGTTCAACCCTAATAGCTCGGAATTTTATAAGAAAGAGATTTTTCTACACATGTTTTAAAAAATGGACATGCATGCTTGAAACATGTTAAAGATGCAAATGACCTATGGATCCAAACCTTTTATAGAGAAAAACATTAAATTCTCAAGTGAACGAGTGGTGGGATATTTACCTGAGTCAAACAATCCATTATTTCGCCCATTTACAAAAAGTTGCACTAACGATCATGGATGATTGTAAAGCGATTTATCATGCGTTACGGGCAATATTTTTGAAAGGAATGACTTATGCATTGGGAGTCAACACTCAAATAAAAATCTCCCGCCTCCACCTTTCCTTACGATTGCAGAACCTGATATATAAAAACTACATGGAGTTTACAGATACTTTTTGGAATTATCTCTCTCTAATTTTATGTATTATGCATTTCCATTCTAGATGTATACTATTTCTTCAATCAAAACATGAGTTTTCATTTTCCCTTCATCTCGTAAACAAAAAAAGTGTTAAGAGGCAAATAGATCTTTACAAAATGAAAATTTTAGTGTTTATGTATGGAAAGAATTTAAAGCAATAAAAAAATATAAGTAAAGAAAATTTATTCACACACCACAAATGAACACAAAAGTTTTGTTAATCTCACAACACAAATGAACACAAAATTTTTGTTATCCAAGTTTGGGTTATTCCACTAGTTCAACTCTAGTAGGTCGGAATTTTATTACAAAGAGACTTTTCTACACATGTTTTAATAAATGGATATGCATGCTTGAAACATGTTAAAAATTCAAATGACCTATGGATCCAAACCTTTTAAAGAGAATAAAATTAAATTCTCAAGTGAACAAGCGGTGGGATATTTACCCGAGTCTAACAAGCCATTATTTTGCCCAATTAGAAAAAGCTTACCAAATTATCATAGATGACTAAAAAGTGATTTATCATGTGTAACGGGCTATATTTTTGTAAGGAGTTACTTATGGATTGGGAGTCAACACTCAATTAAAAATCATCCGCCTTCCCCTTTTCCCGACTATTGCAGAACCTGATATATAAAAACTAAAAAGAGTTTACAATCCCTCAAAATTACTGACACATTTTGGAATTATCACTCTCTACATTTGTGCATTGTGTATTTCCATTTTAGATGTATACTTTTTTCTTAAATACAAACTTGAGTTTTCAATTTTCCTTCATCACATAAACAAAAAAAAAAAGAGATAATAGGCAAATAGATCACAACAAAATGAAAATTTTAGAGTTTATGTATACAAAGAATTTAAAGCAATAAACAAATGTAAGTAAAGAAAATTAATTCACACACCACAAATGAACACAAAAGTTTTTTTATCCAAATTTGGGAAATTCCACTAGTTCTACGCAAATAGCTTGGAATTTTACAAGAAAGAGATTTTTCTACCCATGAATTAAAAAATGGATATGCATGCTTGAAACATGTTAAAGATGCAAATGACCTATGGATCCAAACCTTTTAAAGAGAATACATTAACTTCTCAAGTGAACGTGTGGTAGGATATTTGCTTGAGTCAAACAAGCCAATTTTTTGTCCATATGCAAAAACTTGACCTAACAATCATATATGATTGTAAAGTGATTTATCAAGCGTAACGGGCTATATTTCTGTAAGAAATGACTTATGGATTGGGTGTCAACACTCAGTTAAAAATCCCATACCTCCCCCTTTTCCCGACAATTGCAGAACCTGATATATAAAAACGAAAAAATAGTTTACAATCCCTTAATATTACACACGCTTTTAGGAATTATCTCTCTCTAAATTTGTTCATTGGGCATTTCCATTTTAGATGTATACTTTTTTCTTAAATCAAAACTTGAGTTTTCACTTTCCCTTCATCTCGTCAACAAAAAAAAAAAAAAAGATAAAAGGAAAATAGATCACAAAAAAATGAAAATTTTAGAGTTTATGTTTGGAACGAATCTAAAGCAATAAACAAATGTAAGTAAAGAAACTTTATTCACACACCACAAATGAACACAAAGTTTTGTTATCCAAGTTTGGGAAATTCGACTAGTTCAACCCTAATAGCTCAGAATTTTACAAGAAAGGGATTTTTCTACACATGTTTTAAAAAATGGATATGCATGCATGAACCATGTTAAAGATGCAAATGACCTATGGATCCAAACCTTTTAAAGAGAATAACATAAAAAATTCTCAAGTGAACATGCGGTGGGGTTTTTACTAGTGTCAAACAAGCCATTATTTTGCTCATTTACAAAAAGCTGACCTAAGGATCATAGATGATTGCAAAGTGATTTATCATGCGTAACATGCTATATTTTTGTAAGGAAAGACTGAAGAATTGGGAGTCAACACTTGGTTAAAAATCCCCCGCGTCCCCCATTTCCCGACGATTGGAAAACCTGATATATAAAAACTAAAAAGAGTTTGTGGATGGTTTTTAGAATTATCTCTCTCTACATTTGTGCATTGTGCATTTTCATTTTAGATGTATACTTTTTTCTTAAATCAAAACCTGAGTTTTCACTTTCCCTTCATCTCATTAACAAAAAACGAGATAAAAGACAAATAGATCATAAAAAAATGAAAATTGAGGGTTTATGTATGGAAAGAATTTAAAGCAATAAACAAATGTAAGTAAAGAAAATTGATTCATACACCACAAATGAACACAAAAAAATTTTTATCCAAATTTTGGGAAATTTCACTAGTTTAACATGTTAAAAACAAATGGATAGGCATGCTTGAAACATGTTAAAGATGCAAATGACCTATGGATCAAAACCTTTTAAAGAGAAAAACATTAAATTCTCAAGTGAACGTGCGTTGGGAAATTTACCCAACTCAAACAAGCCATTATTTTTCAAAGTGATTTATCATGCGTAACATGCTATATTTTTGTAAGGAAAGACTGAAGGATTGGGAGTCAACACTTGGTTAAAAATCCCCCGCCTCCCCCATTTCCCAACGATTGGAAAACCTGATATATAAAAACTAAAAAGAGTTTACGGATGGTTTTTAGAATTATCTCTCTGTACATTTGTGCATTGTGCATTTTCATTTTAGATGTATACTTTTTCCTTAAATCAAAATTTGAGATTTCACTTTCCCTTCACCTCGTAAACAAAACAAGAGATAAAAGGCAAATTGATCACAACAAAATGAAAATTTTAGAGTTTATGTATGGAAAGAATTTAAAGTAATAAAAAAATGTAAGTAATGAAAATTTATTCACACACCACTAATGAATACAAAAGTTTTGTCATCCAAATTTCGGAAATTCCACTAGTTCAACTCTAATAGCTCGGAATTTAATAAGTAAGAGATTTTTCTACACATTTTAAAAAAAATGGATATGCACGCTTGAAACATGTTAAAGATGCAAATGAACTATGGATCCAATCCTTTAAAAGAGAGTAACATTAAATTCTCAACTGAACGTGATGTGGGAAATTTACCTAAGACACACAAGCCATTATATTGCCCATTTACAAAAAGTTGACCTAACGATCATATATGATAGTAAAGTGATTTATCATGCGTAATGGGCAATATTTTTGAAAGGAAGGACTTATGGATTGGGAATCAACACTCAGTTAAAAATCCCCCACCTCCCCCTTTTCCTGGCGATTGCAAAACCTGATTTATAAAAACTAAAAAGAGTTTACATTCCCTAAAAATTACTAAGACTTTTTAGAATTATCTCTCTCTACATTTGTGCCTTGTGTATTTACAATTTAGATATAAACTTTTATCTTAAATCAAAACTTGAGTTTTCACTTTCCCTTTATCTCATAAACAAAAAAAGAGATAAAAGGAAAATAGATCACATCAAAATGAAAATTTTAGAGTTTATGTATGGTAAGAATTTAAAGTAATAAACAAATTTAAGTAAAGAAAATTTATTCACATACCACAAATGAACCCAAAATTTTTGTTATCCAAGTTTAGGAAATTCCACTAGTTCAACCCTAATAGCTCAAAATTTTATAAGAAATAGATTTTTCTACACATGTTTTAAAAAATGGATATGCATGCTTGAAACTTGTTCAAGATGCAAATGACCTAATGATCCAAACCTTTGGAAGAGAATAACATTAAATTCTCAACTGAACATCCGGTGGGATATTTACCCGAGTCAAACAAGCCATTTTTTCCCCAATTACTAATAGTTTAGCTAACGATCATAGATGATTGTAAAGGGAGTTATCATGCGTAATGGGCTATATTTTTTTAAGGCATTGACTCAAATAAAATTCCGCCACCTTGCCCTTTTCCCAACGATTGCATAACCTCATATATAAAAACTAATAAGAGTTTACAATCCCTAAAATTTACTGACACTTTTTAGAATTTTCTCTCTCTACATTTGTGCATCGTGCATTTCCATTTTAGATGTATACTTTTTCTTAAATTGAAGCTTGAGTTTTCACTTTCCCTTCATTTCGTAAACAAAAAAATAGATCAAAGGCAAATAGATCACAACAAAATGAGAATTTTAGAGTTTATGTTTGGAAAGAATTTAAAGAAATAAACAAAAGTAAGAAAAGAAAATTTATTCACGCACCACAAATGAATACAAAAGTTTTGTTATTAGAGTTTGGGAAATTCCACTAGTTCAACCCTAATAGCTCGGAATTTTATAAAAAGAGATTTTCCTACACATGTTTTAAAAAATAGATGTGCATGCTTGAATCAAGTTAAAGATACAAATGACCAATGGATCCAAACCTTTTAAAGAGAATAACATTAAATTCTCATGTGAACATGCGGTGGGATATTTACCTGAGTCAAACTAGCTATTACTTTACCCATTTACGAAAAGTTGACATAAAGATCATAGATGCTTGTAAAGTGATTTATCATGTCTAACGGGCTATATTTTTGTAAGGAATGACTTATGGATTGGGAGTCAACACTCAGTTAAAAATCCTTTGCCTCCCCCTTTTCCCGACGATTGCAGAACCTGGTATATAAAAACTAAAAAGAGTTTACAATCCCAATATATTAAAGACACTTTTTTGGAATTATCTCTCTCTACATTTGTGCACTACGCATTTCCATTTTAGATTTATACATTTTTCTTCAATCAAAGCTTGAGTTTTCACTTTCCCTTCATCTCGTAGAATAAAAAGAGAGAAAAGGCAAATAGATTACAACAAAATGAAAATTTTAGAGTTTATGTATGAAAAGAATTTAAAGCAATAAACAAATGTAAGTAAATAAAATTTATTCTCACACCACAAATGAACAAAAATGTTTTATTATCCAAGTTTGGGAAATTGCACTAGTTCAACCCTAATAGCTCGGAATTTGATCAGAAAGAGACTTTTCAACTAATGTTTTAAAAAATGGATATGCATACTTGAAACATGTTAAAGATGCAAATGACCAATGGATTCAAAATTTTTAAAGAGAACAACATTACATTCTCAAGTGCACGTGCGGTGGGACACTTACCCGAGTCAAACAAGCCATTATTTTGCCCATTTACAAAAAGCTGACCTATCGATCATAGAAGATTGAAAAGTGATTTATCATGCGTAATGGGCTATATTTTTGTAAGGAATGACTTTTGGATTGGGAGTCAACACTCTCTTAAAAATCACCCGCCTCCCCTTGTCTCAACTATTGAAGAACCTAATATATAAAAACTAAAAAGAGTTTCCAATCCATCAAAATTAATGACACTTTTTGGAATTATCTCTCTTGACATTTATGCATTGTGCATTTCAATTTTAGATGTATACTTTTTTCTTAAATCAACACTTGAGTTTTCAATTTCCCTTCATCTAGTAAACAAAAAAAGACATCAAAGGCAAATAAATCACAACAAAATGAACATTTTAGAGTTTATGTATGGAAATAATTTAAAGCAATAAACAAATGTAAGTATAGAAAATTTATTCTCACACCACAAATGAACACAAAAATTTTTTTATCCAAGTTTTGGAATTTCCAATAGTTCAACTCTAATAGCTCGGAATTTTATAAGAAAGAGATTTTTCTACACAAGTTTTAAAAAATGTACATGCATGCTTGAAACATGTTAAAGAATCAAATGACCTATGCATCCAAACCTTTTAAAGAGAATAAAATTAAATTCTCAAGTGACCGTGCGGTGGGATATTTACCCGAGTCAAACAAGCCATTATTTTGCCCATTTACAAAAAGCTAACCTAACGATCGTAGATGATTGTAACATGATTTATCATGCGTAATGGGCTATATTTTTGTAAGAAATGACTTATTGATTGGGAGTCAACACTCAATTAAAAATCCCCCGCCACCCCCTTTTAACGATAGAAAAACTTGATTTACTAAAACTAAAAAGAGTTTACAATCCCTATAAATTACAGACACTTTTTGGAATTATCTCTCTCTACTTTAGTGCAGTGTGCATTTCCATTTTAGATGTATATTTTTTTCTTAAATCAAAGCTAGTGTTTACACTTTCCCTTCGGCTCGTAAACAAAAAAAGAGATAAAAGGCAAATAGATCACATCAAAATGAAAATTTCAGAGTTTATGTATGGAAGGAATTTAAAGGAATAAATAAATGTAAGTAAAGAAAATTTATTCACACACCACAAATGAACACAAAAGTTTTGTTATCCAAGTTTGGGAAATTCCACTAGTTCAACCCAAATAGCTCGGAATTTTATAAGAAAGAGATTTTTCTACACATGTTTTAAAAAGTGGATATGCATGCTTGAAACATGTGAAAGAAGCAAATGACCTATGGATCCAAACCTTTTAAAGAGAATAACATGAAATTCTAAAGTGAACGTACGGTGGGATATTTACACAAGTCAAACAACCCATTATTTTGCCCATTTACAAAAAGCTGACCTATCGATCATGGATGATTGTAAAAGGATTTATCATGCGTAACGGGCTATATTTTTGAAAGGAATGACTTATGGATTGGGAGTCAACACTCTGTTAAAAATCCCCCGCCTCCCCCTTTTTCCTGACGATTACAGAACCTGATTTATAAAATCTAAAAAGAGTTTACAATCCCTAAAAATTACAGACACTTTTAGGAATTATCTCTCTCGAAATTTGTGCATTGTGCATTTCATTTTTAGATGTATACTTTTTTCATAAATAAAAACTTGAGTTTTCACTTTCCCTTCATCTCGTAAACCAAAAATTAAGATTAAAGCCCAACTGATCACAACAAAATGAAAATTTCAGAGTTTATGAATGGAAAGAATTTAAAGCAATAAAAAAATTTAAGAAAAGAAAATTTATTCACACACCACATATCAACACAAAAGTTTTGTTATCCAAGTTTGGGAAATTCCACTAGTTCAACCCTAATAGCTCGGAATTTTATAAGAAAGAGATTTTTCTACACATGTTTTAAAAAATGGACTTGCATGCTTGAAACATGTTAAAGATGAAAATGACCTATGGATCCAAACCTTTTACAGAGAATAACATTAAATTCTCAAGTGAACGAGTGGTAGGATATTTACCGGAGTCAAACAAGCCATTATTTTGCCCATTTACAAAAAGCTGAACTAACGGTCATGGATGATTGTAATGTGATTTATCATGCCTTACGGGCTATATTTTTGTAAGGAATGACTTATGCATTGGGAGTCAACACCCAGATAAAAATCTCCCGCCTCCACCTTTTCTCGACGAACGACAGAACCTGATATATAAAAACTAAAAAGAGTTTACAGAAACTTTTTGGAATTATCTCTCTACTATTATACATTGTGCATTTCCATTTTCGATGTATAATTTTTCTTAAATCAAAACATGAGTTTTCATTTTCCCTTCATCTCGTAAACAAAAAAAGTGTTAAAAGGCAAATAGATCACAACAAAATGAAAATTTTAGTGTTTTTGTATGGAAAGAATTTAAAGCAATAAAAAATATAAGTAAAGAAAATTTATTCATACACCACAAATGAACACCAAAGTTTTGTTATCCAACTTTGAGAAATTCCACTAGTTCAACACTAGTAGCTTAGAATTTTATAAGAAAGAGATTTTTCTACACATGTTTTAAAAAATGGATTTGCATGCTCGAAACATGTTAAAGACGCAAATGACCTATCGATCCAAACCTTTAAAAGAGAATAACATTAAATTCTCAAGTGAACGTGCGATGGGCTATTTTCCCGAGTCAAATAAGCCATTATTTTGCCCATTTACTAAAAGTTGACCTAACGATCATAGATGATTGTAAAGTGATTTATCATGCGTAACGGGCTATATTTTTGTAAGTCATGACTTATGGATTGGAGTCAACACTCAAATAAAAATCTCCTGCCCCCACCTTTTCCCGACGATTAAAGAACCAGATATATAAAAACTAAAAAGAGTTTACATGGCCAAAAAATTACAGAGACTTTTTGGAATTATCTCTCTCTACATTTGTGCGTTGTGCATTTCCATTTTAGAGGTATACTTTTTTCTTAAATCAAAACTTGAGTTTTCACTTTCCCTTCATCTCGTAAACAAAACAAGAAATAAAAGGCAAATAGATCACAAAAAAATGAAAATTTGAGAGTTTATGGGTGGAAAGAATTTAAAGCAATAAAAAAATGTTAGTAATGAAAATTTATTCACACACCACAAATGAACACAAAAGTTTTGTTATCCAAGTTTTGGAAATTCCACTAGTTCAATCCTAATAGCTCGGAATTTTATAAGAAATAGATTTTTCTACACATGTTTTAAAAAATGGATATGCATGCTTGAAACATATTAAAGATGCAAATGACCCATGGATCCAAACCTTTTAAAGAGAATAACATTAAATTCTCAAGTGAACGTCCGACGGGAAATTTACCTGAGACGAACAAGCCATTATTTTGCCGATTTAAAAAAAACTGACCTAACGATCATAGATGATAGTAAATTGATTTATCATGCATAACAGGCTTTATTTTTTGTAAGGATTGATTTATGGATTGGGAGTCAACACTGAGTTAAAAATCCTCTACCTCCCCCTTTTCCCGACGATTGCTAGACCTAATATATAATAACTAAAAAGAGTTTACAATCCATAAAAATTACAAACAATTTTTGTAATTATCTCTCTCTACATTTGTGCATTGTGCATTTCCATTTTAGATGTATACTTTTTTCTTAAATCAAAGCTTGAGTTATCACTTTCCCATTATCTCGTAAACAAAAAAAGAGATAAAAGGAAAATAGATCACAAAAAAATGAAAAATTTAGAGTTCATGTATGGTAGGAAGTTAGGACAATCAACAAATGTAAGGAACATTTATTCACACACCACAAATGAACCCAAAATTTTTGTTATTAAAGTTTGGGAAATTCCCCTAATTCAACCCTAATACCTCAGAATTTTATAAGAAAGAGAATTTTCTACACATGTTTTAAAAAATGGATATGCATGCTTGAAACATGTTCAAGATTCAAATGACCTATGGATCCAAACAATTTAAAGAGAATAACATTAAATTCTCAAGTGAACATCCGATGGAATATTTACCCGAGTCAAACAAGCCATTATGTTGCCTAGTTACTAAAAGTTGACCTAACGATCGTAGATGATTGTAAAGTGATTTATTATGCATAATGGGCTATATTTTTTTAAGGAATGACTTATGGATAGGGAGTCAACACTCAAAGAAAAATCCCCCGTCTCCCCCTTTTCTCGACGATTGCAGAACCTGAAATATAAAAACTAAAAAGAGTTTACAATCCGTAAAAATTATAGACACTTTTTGGAATTTTCTCTCTCAATATTTGTGCATTGTGCATTTCTATTTTAGATGTATACTTTTTTCTTAAATCAAAGCTTTAGTTTTCACATTTCCTTCATCTCATAAACAAAAAAAGAGATCAAAGGCAAATAGATCATAACAAAATGAAAATTTTAGAGTTTATGTATGGAAAGAATTTAAAGAAATAAAAAAAATTAATAAAAGAAAATTTATTCAAACTTCACAAATGAACACAAAATTTTTGTTATCCAAGTTTGGGAAATTCCACTAGTTCAACCCGAATAACTCAAAATTTTATTAGACAGAGATTTTTCTTCACATGTTTTAAAAAATGGATGCGCATGTTTGAAACTTGTTAAAGATTCAAATGACCTATGGATCCAAACCTTTTATAGAGAATAACAATAAATTTTTATGTGAATATGCAGTGGAATATTTACCAAAGTCAAACAAGCCATTATTTTGCCCATTTACCAAAAGTTGACATAAAGATCATAGATGATTGTGAAGTGATTTATCATTCGTAATGGGCTATATTTTTGTAACGAATGACTTATGGATTGGGAGTCAACATTCAGTTAAAAATCCCCCGCCTCCCCCTTTTCCCGATGATTGCAGAACCTTGTATAAAAAATTAAAAAGGGTTTATAATACCTAAAAATTACAGACACTTTTTGGAATTACCACTCTCTACATTTGTGCACTAAGCAATTCCATTTTAGATGTATACTTTTTTCATAAATCAAAACTTGAGTTTTCACTTTCCCTTCATCTCATAAACAAAAAAAAGTGATAAAAGGCAAATACATCACAACAAAATGAAAATTTTAGAGTTTATGTATGGAAAGAATTTAAAGCAGTAAACAAATGTGAGTAAAAAAAAATTATTCACACACCACAAATGAACACAAAAGTTTTGTTATCCAAATTTTGGAAATTCCACAAGTTCAACCCTAATAGCTCGAAATTTTATAAGAAAGAGATTGTTATGCATATGTTTTAAAAAATGGATATGCATGTTTGAAACATGTTAAAGATGCAAATGACATATGGATCCAAACCTTTTAAAGAGAATACCATTAAATTCTCAAGTGAACGTGCGGTGGGATCTTTACTCGAGTCAAACAAGCCATTAGTTTGCCCATTTACAAAAAGCTGACCTAATGATCATTGATGATTGTAAAGTGATTTATCATTCGTAATGAGCTATATTTTTGTAAGGAATGACTTACTGATTGGGAGTCAACATTCAGTAAAAAATCCCTCTCCTCCCCTATTTCCCGTCGATTGCAGAACTTGATAAATAAAAACTAAAAATAGTCTACAATCCCTAAAAAATACAGAGTCTTTTTGGAATTATCTCTCTCTACATTTTTGCATTGTCTTTTGCATTTTATATGTATACTTTTTTCTTAAATCAAAACTTGAGTTTTCACTTTCCCTTCTTCTCGTAGACAAAAACAAAGATAAAAGGCAAATAGATCACAAAAAAAAATTTAGAGTTTATGTATGAAAAGAATTTAAAGCAATAAAAAATGTAAGTAAATAAAATTTATTCTCGCACCACAACTGAAAAAAAAAAGTTTTGTTTTCCAAGTTTAGAAAATTCCACTAGTTCAACCCTAATAGCTCGAAATTTTATAAGAACGAGATTTTTCTACTAATGTTTTAAAAAATGGATATCCATGCTTGAAACATGTTAAAGATTCAAATGACCCATGGATCCAAAAATTTTAAAGAGGATAACATTAAATTCTCAAGTGAACGTGCGGTGGGATATTTACCTGAGTCAAACAAGCCATTATTTTGCCCATTTACAAAAAGCTGACGAACGATCGTAGATGAAAGTAAAGTGATTTATCTTGCGTAACGGGCTATATTTTTGTAAGTAATGACTTATGGATATGGAGTCAACACTTAGTTAAAAATCCCACTCCTCCCTTTTCCCAACGAATGCAGAACCTAATATATAAAAACTAAAAAGAGGTTCCAATCCATAAAAATTACAAACACTTTTTGGAATTATCTCTCTCTACATTTGTGCATTGTGCATTTCCATTTTAGATGTATACTTTTTTCTTAAATCAAAACTTGAGTTTTCAATTTCCTTTCATCTCGGAAACAAAAAAAGAGACAAAGGCAAATACATCACAACAAAATGAAAATTTTAGAGTTTATGTATAGAAATAATTTAAAGCAAGAAATAAATGTAAATAAAGAAAATTTATTCAGACACCACAAATGAACACAAAAGTTTTGTCATCAAAGTTTGGGAAATTCCACTAGTTCAACCCTAATAGCTCGGAATTTTATAAGAAATAGATTTTTCTGTAAAAGTTTTAAAAAATGTATATGCATGCTTGAAACATGTTAAAGAAGCAAATGACCTATGCATCCAAACCTTTTAAAGGGAATAATATTAAATTCTCAAGTGAACGTGCGGTGGGATATTTATCCAACTCAAACAAGCCATTATTTTGCCCATTTAAAAATAGTTGACCTAACGATCATAGACGATTGTTAAGTGATTTATTATGCGTAATGGGCTATATTTGTATAAGAAATGACTTATTAATTGGGAGTCAACACTCAATTAAAAATGCCACGCCTCCCCCTTTTCCTGATGATTGCAGAACCTGATATAGAAAAACAAAAAAGAATTTACAATCCCTAAATATTACAGACCCTTTTTGGAATTATCTCTCTCTACATTTGTGCATTGTGGATTTCAATTTTAGATGTATATTTTTTTCTTAAATCAAAACATGAGTTTTCACTTGCCCTTCATCTCGTAAAAAAAAAAGAGATAAAAGGCAAACAAGCCATTATTTTGCCCTTTTACAACAAGCTGACCTAATGATCATAGATTATTGTAAAGTGAATTATTATGCGTAACGGGCTATATTTTTGTATGGAAAAGGATTGGGAGTCAACACTCAGTTAAAAAGCCCCAGACTCCCCCTTTTTCTGACGATTGCACAACCAGATATATAGAAATTAAAAAGAGTTTACAATCCCTAAAAATTATAGACACTTTTTGGAATTACCTCTTTCTAAATTTTTGCATTGTGCATTTCCATTTTAGATGTATAATTTTTTCTTAAATCAAAACATGAGTTTTAACTAGCCCTTCCTCTCGTTAAAAAAAATAAAAGTGATAAAAGGAAAATAGAACACAACAAAATGAAAATTTTTGAGTTTATATATGGAAAGAATTTAAAGCAATAAGCAAATGTAAGTAAAGGAAATTTATTCACACACCACAAATAAACACAAAAGTTTTGTTATTCAAGTTTGGGAAATTCCATTAGTTCAACCCTAATAGCTCAGAATTTTATAAGAAAGAGATTTTTCGACACATGTTTTAAAAAATGGATATGCATGCTTGAAACATGTTAAAGATGCAAATAACCTGTGGATCCAAACATTTTAAAGGGTAAACCATTAAATTCTCAAGTGATCGTACAGTGGGATATTTACCCAAGTCAAACAAGCCATTATTTTGCCCATTTACAAAATGCTGACCTAACAATCATAGATGATTGTAAAGTGATTTATCATGCATAACGGGCTTTGTTTTTTTAAGGAAAGACTTATGGATTGGGAGTCAACACTCAATTAAAAATCCTTCGTCTCCCCCTTTTCCCGACAATTACACAACCTGATTTATAAAATCTAAAAAGAGTTTACAATCTCTAAAAATTACAGACACTTTTTAGAATTATCTCTCTCTACATTTGTGCATTGTGAATTTCTATTTTAGATGTACACTTTTTTCTTAAATCAAAGCTTGAGTTTTCACTTTCCCTTCATCTCCTAAACAAAAAAAGAGATAAAAGGCAAATAGATCACAACAAAATGAAAATTTTAGATTTTATGTATGGAAAGAATTTAAAGCAATAAACAAATGTAATAAAAAGAATTTATTCACACACCACAAATGAACACAAAATTTTTGTTATCAAAGTTTGGAAAATTCGACAAGTTCATCCCTAATAGCTCAGAATTTTATAAGAATGAGATTTTTCCACGCATGTTTTAAAAAATGGATATGCATGCTTGAAACATATTCAAGATGCAAATGACCTATGTATCCTAACCTTTTAAAGACAATAACATTAAATTCTCATGTGAACATCTAGTGTGATATTTACCCGAGTCAAACTAGCCATTATTTTGCCCATTTACAAAAAGCTGACTTAACCATCAAAGATGATTGTAAAGTGATTTATCATGCGTAATGGGCTATATTTTTTTCAGGAATGACTTATGGATAGGGAGTCAATACACTAATATCTCTCTCTACATTTGTGCATTGTGCATTTCTATTTTAGATGTACACTTTTTTCTTAAATCAAAGCTTGAGTTTTCACTTTCCCTTCATCTCATAAACAAAAAAAGAGAACAAAAGGTAAATAGATCACAACAAAAGGTACATTTTAGAGTTTATGTATGGAAAGAATTTAAAGAAATAAACAAAATTAAAAAAATAAAATTTATTCACACATCACAAATAAACACAAAAGCTTTGTTATCCAAGTTTGGGAAATTCCACTAGTTCAACCGTAATAGCTCAGAATTTTATAAGAAAGACATTTTTCTTCACATATTTTAAAAAATGGATGTGCATGCTTGAAACATGTTAAAGATACAAATGACCTGTGGATCCAGACCTTTTAAAGAGAATAACATTAATTTCTCATGTGAACGTGCGGTGGGATATTTACCTGAGTGACATAAGCCATCATTTTGCCCATTTACGAAAAGGTTACATAAAGATCATTGATTATTGTAAATTGATTTATCAGGCATAACGGGCAATATTTTTGTAAGGAATGACATATGGATTGGGAGTCAACACTCAGTTAAAAATGCCCCACCACCCCCTTTTCCCGACGATTGAAGAATCTGGTATATAAAAACTAAAAAAAGTTTACTATCCCTAAAAATTCCAGACACTTTTTGGAATTATCTCTCTCTACATTTGTGCACTACGCATTTCCATTTTAAATGTATTCTTTTTTCTTTAATCAAAACTTGATTTTTCACTTTCCCTTCATCTCATAAAGAAAAAAAGAGATAAAAGGAAAATAGATCACAACAAAATGAAAAATTGAGAGTTTATGTATGGAAAAAATTTAAAGCAATAAACAAATTTAAATCAGAAAATTTATTCTCACACAACAAATGAACACAAAAGTTTTGTTATCCAAGTTTGGGAAATTTCACAAGTTCAACCCTAATAGCTCGAAATTTTATAAGAAAGAGATTTTTCTACACATGTTTTAAAAAATGGATATGCATGCTTCAAACATGTTAAAGAAGCAAATGACCTGTGGATCAAAACCTTTTAAAGAGAATAACATTAAATTCTCAAGTGAACCTACGGTGGCATATTTACCCGAGTCAAACAAGCCTTTATTTTGCCCATTTACAAAAAGCTGACCTAACGATCACTGATGATTGTAAAGTGATTTATCATGCGTAATGGGATATATTTTTGTAAGGAATGACTTATGGATTGGGAATCAACATTTAGTTAAAAATACCTCGCCTCCCCCTTTTCCCGTCGATTGCAGAACTTGATATATAAAAATTAAAAAGAGTTTACAATCCCTAAAAGTTACAGACACTTTTTGGAATTATCTCTCTCTCTACATTTGTGCATTTTGTATTTCTATTTTAGATGTATACATTTTTCTTAAATCAAAACTTAAGTTTTCACTTTCCCTTCCTCTCGTAGACAAAAAAAGAGATAAAAGGCAAATAGATCACAATAAAATGAAAATTTCAGAGTTTATGTATGAAAAGAATTTAAAGAAATAAACAAATATAAGTAAATAAAATTTATTCTCATACCACAAATGTACAAAAAAGTTTTGTTATCGAAGTTTGGGAAATTTCACTAGTTCAACCCTAATAGCACGGAATTTTATAAGAAAGAGATTTTTCAACTAATGTTTTAAAAAAATGGATATGCATGCTGGAAACATGTTAAAGATTCAAATGACCAATGGATCCAAAATTTTTAAAGTGAATAACATTAAATTCTCAAGTGAACGTGCGGTGGGATATTCACACGAGTCAAACAAGCCATTATTTTGCCCATTCACAAAAAGCTGACCTAACGATCATAGATGATTGTAAAATGATTTATCATGCGTAACGGGCTATATTTTTGTAAGGAATGACATACGGATTGGGAGTTAACACTCAGTTAAAAATCCCCCGCCTCCCCTTTCCCGACGATTGCAGAACCTGATATATATAAAAACTAAAAAGAGTTTCCAATCCATAAAAATTACAAACACTTATTGGAATTATCTCTCTCTGCATATGTGCATTGTGCATTTCCATTTTAGAAGTTCAATTTTTTCATAAATCAAAACATGAGTTTTCAATTTCTGTTCTTCTCGTAAACAAAAAAAGAGGTCAAAGGCAAATAGATCACAACAAAATGAAAATTTTAGAGTTTATGTTTGGAATTAATTTAAACCAATAAACAAATGTAAGTAAAGAAAATTTATTCACACACCACAAATGAACACAAAAGTTTTGTTATCCAAGTTTGGGAAATTCCACTAGTTCAACCCTGTAGCTTGGAATTTTATAAGAGAGAAATTTTTCTACTCAAGTTTTTTAAAAATGGATATCCTTGCTTGAAACATGTTAAAGAAGCAAATGACCTATGCAACCAAACCTATTAAATAGAATAACATTAAATTCTCAAGTGAACGTGCGGTTGGATATTTACGCGAGTCAAACAAACCATTATTTTGCCCATTTACAAAAAGCTGACCTAACGATCATAGATGATTGTAAAGTGATTTATTATGCGTAACCGGCTATATTTTTATCAGGAATGACTTGTGAATTGGAAATCAGCACTCATTTAAAAATCCCACTCCTCCCCCTTTTCCCGACTATTGCAGAACCTGATATAGAAAAACTAAAAAGGGTTTACAATCCCTAAAAATTACAGTCACTTTTTGGAATTATCTCTCTCTACATTTGAGCATTGAGCTTTTAAATTTCAGATGTATACTTTTTTCTTAAATCAAACTTGAGTTTTCACTTGACCTTAATCTCGTAAAGAAAAAAAAGGGATAAAAGGCATAAAGATCACAACAAAATGAAAATTTTAGACTTTATGTATGGAAAGAATTTAAATAAAAAAACAAGTGTAAGAAAAGTTAATTTATTCACACACCACAAATGAACAAAAAAGTTTTGTTATCCAAGATTAGGACTTTCCACTAGTTCAACCCTAATCGCTCGGAATTTTATTAGAAAGAGATTTTTCTAAAATATTTTTCAAAAATGGATATGAATGTTTGAAACATGTTAAAGATGCAAATGACCTATATATCTCAAGTGAATAACTTTAAATTCTCAAGTGAACGTGCGGTGGGATATTTACATGATTAAACAAGCCATTATTTTTCCCTTTTACAAAAAGCTGACCTAATGATCATAGATGATTGTTAAGTGATTTATCAACCGTAACGGACTTTATTTTTTTAAGGAATGACTTATGGATTCGGAGTCAACACTCAGTTAAAATCCCCCCGCCTCCCTCGTTTCCCGACGATTGCAGAACCTAATATATTAAAACTAAAAAGATATTACTATCCATAAAAATTATAGACACATTTTGGAATTATCTCTCTACATTTGTGCATTGTGCATGTCCATTTTAGATGTATACTTTTTTCTTAAATCAAAACATGAGTTTTCACTTTCCCATCGTCTCGTAAACAAAAAAAGAGGTGCATTTCCATTTTAGATGTATACTTTTTCTTAAATAAAGTTTGTGTTTAAACTTTCCCTTCATCTCGTAAACAAAAAAAGAGATAAAAGTCAAATAGAACACAACAAAATGAAACTTTTTGAGTTTATATAAGGAAAGAATTTAAAGCAATAAACAAATGTAAGTAAATAAAATTTAATCACACACCACAAATGAACACAAAACGTTTGGGAAATTCCAAGTTTGGGAAATTCCATTAGTTCAACCCTAATAGCTCAGAATTTTATCAGAAAGAGATTTTTCTACACATGTTTCAAAAATGGATGTACATGCTTGAAACTTATTAAAGATGATAATTACCTATGGATCCAAACCTTTTAAAGAGAATAACATTAAATTCTCAAGTGAACGTGCGGTTGGATATTTACCCGAGTCAAACAAGCCACTATTTTGTCCATTTACGAAAAGCTGACCTAACGATCATAGATGATTGTAAAGTGATTTATCATCTCTAACGGGCTATTTTTTTTTTAAGGAATGACTTATGGATTCGGAGTCAACACTAAGTTAAAAATCCCCCGCCTCCCCCTTTTCCCAACAATTGCAGAACCTGATATATAAAAACTAAAAAGAGTTTATAATCCCTAAAATTACAAACATATTTTGGAATTATCTCTCTTTACATTTGTGCGTTGTGCATTTCCATTTTGGATGTATACTTTTTTCTTGAATCAAAACTTGAGTTTTCACTTTCCCTTCATCTCGTAAACAAAAAAGAGATAAAAGGCAAATAGATCACATAAAAAAAATGAAAATTTTAGAGTTTATGTATGGAAATAATTTAAACGAATAAAAAAATGTAAGGAAAGTAAATTTATTCACACACCACAAATGAACAAAAAATTTTGTTAACCAAGTTTAGGAATTTCCACTAGTTCAACCCTAATCATTCGGAATTTTATAAGAAAGAGATTTTTCTAAAAATGTTTTAAAAAATTGATATGCATGTTTGAAACATGTTAATGATGCAAATGACCTATATATCCAAAAAATTTAAAGAGAATAACTTTAAATTCTCAAGTGAACGTGCGGTGGGATATTTACCCGAATCAAACAAGCCATTATTTTGCCCTTTTACAAAAAGCTGACCTAATGATCATAGATGAATGTTAAGTGATTTATCAAGCATACCGGGCTTTCTTTTTGTAAGGAAAGACTTATGGATTGGGAGTCAACACTCAGTTAAAAATCCCTCGCCTCCCCCATTTCCAAACGATTGCAGAACTTGATATATAAAAACAAGAAAGAGTTTACAATCCCAAAAAATTACAAAGAGTTTTTGGAATTATCTCTCTCTACATTTGTTCAATGTGCATTTCCATTTTAGATTTATACTTTTTTCGTAAATCAAAACTTGATTTTTTACTTTCCCTTCATCTCGTAGACAAAAAATGAGCTAAAATGCAAATAGATCACAACAAAATGAAATTTTAAGAGTTTATGTATGGAAAGAATTTAAAGCAATACCACAAAATGAAATTGAAGAGTTTATGTATTCACACACCACAAATGAACACAAAAGTTTTGTTCTCCATGTTTGGGAAATTCCACTTGTTCAACCCTTTTAGCTCGAAATTTATAAGAAAGAGATTTTTCTACAAATATTTTAAAAAATGGATATGCATGCTTAAAACATGTTAAAGATGCAAACGGCCAATGGATCCAACATTTTAAAAGAGAATAACATTAAATTCTCAAGTCAACATGCGGTGGGATATTTACTCGAGTAAAACAAGCCATTATTTTGCCCTTTTACGAAAAGTTGACCTAACGATCATAGATGATTGTGAAGTGATTTATCATGCATAACGGGCTATATTTTTGTAAGAAATGACTTATGGATTGGGCGTCAACACTCAATTAAAAATTCCCCACCTCCCCCTTTTCCCGACGATTCCAGAACCTTATATATAAAAACTAAAAAGAATTTAAAATCCATAAAAATTAGAGACACATTTTGGAATTATGTCTCTCTACATTTCTCCACTGTGTATTTCCATTTTAGATGTATACTTTTTTATTAAATCAAAACTTAATTTTACACTTTCCCTTCATCTCGTAAACAAAAAAAGAGATTAAAGGCAAATAGATCACAACAAAATAAAAATTTTAGAGTTTATGTATGGAAATAATTTAAAGAAATAACAAATGTAAGTAAAGAAATTTTATTCAGACATTACAAATGAATACAAAAGTTTTGTTATCCAAGTTTGGGAAATTCCACTAGTTTAACCCTAATAGCTCGAAATTTTATAAGAAAGAGATTTTTCCAGACAAGTTTAAAAAAATGGAAATGCATGCTTGAAATATGTTAAAGATGCAAATGACCGATGGATCCAAACCTTTTTAAGAGAATAACATTAAATTCTCAAGTGAACGTGCGGTGGGATATTTACGCTAGTCAAATAAACCATTATTTTGCCCATTTAAAAAAGTTGACCTAACGATCATAGATCATTGTACAGTGATTTATCATGCGTGAAAGGTTATATTTTTATAAGGAATGACTTATGAATTGGGATTCAACACTCAGTTAAAAATCCCTGGCCTCCCCCTTTTCATGAAGATTACAGAACCTGATATATAAAATCTAAAAAGACTTTACAATCCCTAAAAATTATAGACACTTTTTAGAATTATCTCCTCTGCATTTGTGCATTGTGCATTTCCATTTTAGATGTATACTTTTTTATTAAATCAAAACTTAACTTTTCACTTTCCCTTCATCTGATAAAGAAAAAAAAGAGATAAAAGGCAAATATCACAACAAAATGAAAATTTTAGAGTTTATGTCTGGAAAGAATTTAAAGCAATAAACAAATTTAAGTAAAGAAAATTTGTTCACACACCACAAATGAACACAAAGTTTTTGTTATCCAAGTTTTGGAAATTCCATTTGTTCAACCCTAATAGCTCGGAATTTTATAAGAAAGAGATTTTTCTACACATGTTTTAAAAAATGGATATGCATGCTTGAAACATGTCAAAGATGCAAATTACCAAGGGATCCAAACCTATTAAAGAGAATAACATTAAATTCTCAAGTGAACGTGCGGTGGGATATTTACCCGAGTCAAACAAGCTATTATTTTGCCCATTTACAAAAAGCTGACCTAACTGTCATAGATGATTTTTAAGTGATTTATCATGTGTAACGGGCTATATTTTTGTTAGGAATGACTTATGGATTAGGAGTCAACACTCAATTTAAAATCCCTCGCCTCCCTTTTTTTCAGACGATTGCAGAACCTGATATATAAAAACTAAAAAGAGTTTAAAATTTTTAAAAATTATAGATACTTTTGGAAATTATCTCTCTCTACATTTGTGCAATATTCATTTCCATTTTAGATGTATACTTTGTTCTTAAAAAAAAACTTGAGTTTTCACTTTCCTTTCATCTCGTAGACAAAAAAAAGAGATAAAAGGCAAATAGATCACAACATAATGAAAATGTTAGACTTTATGTATGGAAAAAATTTAAAGCAATAAATAAATGTAAGTAAAGAAAATTTATTCACACATGAAAAATGAACAAGCAAGTTTTGTTATCTATGTTTGGGAAATTCCACTAGTTCAACCCTAAAAGCTTGGAATTTTATAAGAAAGAGATTTTTCTACACATGTTTTAAAAAATAGATATGCATGCTTCAAACTTGTTAAAGATGCAAATGACCTATGGAACTAAAAATTTTAAAGAGAATAGCTTTAAATTCTCAAGTGAACATGCGGTGGGATATTTACCCGAGTCAAACATGCCATTATTTTGCCCATTTACAAAAAGCTGACCTAACGATCATAGATGATTGTAAAGTGATTTATCATGTGTAACGGGCTATATTTTTGTAAGGAATGACTTATGGAATGGGAGTCAACACTCAGTTAAAAAACCCCCGCCTCCCTCTTTTCCCTACGATTGAAAAACTTGATATATAAAAACTAAAAAGAATTTACAATCCCTAAAAATTACAGACACTTTTTGGAATTATCTCTCTCTATATTTGTGCATTGTGCATTTCCATTTTAGATGGATACTTTTTTCTTAAATCAAAACTTGAGTTTTTAGTTTTCCTTCTTCGCCTAAACAATAAAATGAGAAAAAAGGAAAACATATAACAACAAAAAAATAATAATTTAGAGTTTATGAATGGAAAGAATTTAAAAAATAAACAAATATAAGTAATGAAAATTTATTCACAAACCACAACTGAACACAAAGTTTTTGTTTTCCAAGTTTTGGAAATTCCATTAGTTACGCCCTTATAGCTCAGAATTTTATCAGAAAGAGATTTCTCTACACATGTTTTAAAAAATGAATATGCATGCTTAAAACAAGTTCAAGATGCAAATTACCAATGGATCCAACCCTTATAAAGAGAATAACTTTAAATTCTCAAATGAAGGTGTGGTGGGATATTTACCCGAGTCAAACTAGCCATTAGTTTGCCCATTTACAAAAAGCTGACCTAACGATCATAGATGATTGTGAAGTGATTTATCTAGCGTAACGGGCTATATTTGGGTAAGGAATGACTTATGGATTGGGAGTCAACACTCAGTTAAAAATCGCCTGCCTCCCCCTTTTCCCGATGTATGCAGAACCTGATATATAAAAACTAAAAATAGTTTACAATCCCTTAAAATTACAGACACATTTTGGAATTATCTCTCTCTATATTTGTGCATTGTGCATTTCCATTTTAGATTTATACTTTTTTCTTAAATCAAAACTTGAGTTTTCACTTTCCCTTCATCTCGTAAACAAAGAAAAGAGATCAAAGGCAAATAGATCACAACAAAATGAAAATTTTAGAGTTAAAGTATGGAAAGAATTTAAAGCAATAGACAAATGTAAGTAAAGAAAATATTTTAACACGCCACAAATGAACAAAAAAGTTTTGTTATCCATGTTTGGGAAATTCCACTAGTTCAACCCTAATAGCTCGGAATGTTAAAATAATGAGATTTTTCTAAAAAAATTTTATAAAATGGATATGCATGCTTGAAACATGTTAAAGATGCAAATGACCTATGGATCCAAAATTTTTAAAGAGAATCCCTTTAAATTCACAAGTGAACATGTTGTGGGATATTTACTCGAGTCAAACATGCCATTATTTTGCCAATTAACAAAAAGCTCACCTAATGATCATTGATGATTGTAAAGTGATTTATCATGCGTAACAGACTATATTTTTGTAAGGATTGGGAGTCAACACTCAGTTAAAAATCCCTTGCCTCCCGCTTTTCCCGACGACTGCAGAACCTGATATTTAAAAACTAAAAAGAGTTTACAATCCATAAAATTATAGAAACATTTAGGAATCATCTCAATCTAAATTCATGCATTGTGAATTTCCATTTTAGATGTGTGCTTTTATCGTAAATCAAAACTTGAGTTTCCCCTTTCCCTTCGTCTCGTAAACCAAAAAAGAGATAAAAGGCAAAAAGATCACAAAAAAATAAATTTTTTTGATTTTATGTATGGTAAGAATTTACAGCAATAAAGAAATTTAAGTGAAGAAAATTTATTCACACACCACAAATGGACACAAAATGTTTGTTTTCCAAGTTTAGGAAATTCCACGAGTGCAACCCTAATTGCTCGGAATTTTATAAGAAAGAGATTTTTCTACACATGTTTTAAAAAATGGAAATGCATTCTTGAAACACGTTAAAGATGCAAATGAACTATGGATCTAAACCTTTTAAAGAAAATAACATTAAATTCTCAAGTGAACGTGCGTTGGGATATTTACCCGAGTCAAACAAGCCATTATTTTGCCCTTTTACAAAACGCTGACTTAACGATTATAGATGATTGTAATGTGATTTATCATGCGTAACGGGCTATATTTGTTTAACGAATGACTTATGGATTGGAAGTCAACACTCAAATAAAAATCACCCGCCTCCCCCTTTTCCCGACAATTGCTGAACCTGATATATAAAAAACAAAATAGAGTTTACAATCCCTAAAAATTATAGAGACTTTTTGAAATTAACTCTCTTCATTTGTGCATTGTGCTTTTCCATTTTAGTTGTATAATTTTTTCTTAAATAAAAACATGAGTTCTCACTTGCCCTTCATCTCGTAGAAAAAAAAAAGATAAAAGGCAAATAGATCACAACAAAATAAAAATTTTAGAGTTTATATAAGGAAGGAATTTAAGGCAATAAAAAAATTTAAGTAAAGAAAATTTATTCACACACCACAAATGAAGACCAAAATTTTGTTATTGAAGTTTGGGAAATTCCACAAGTTCAATCGTAATAGCTCGAAATTTTATAAGAAAGAGATTTTTCTACATATGTTTTAAAAATTGGATATGCATGATTCAAACATGTTAAACATGCAAGTGAGCTATGGATCAAATTTTTTTAAAGAGAATAACTTTAAATTCGCAAGTGAACGTGCGGTGGGATATTTACCCGAGTCAAACCAGCCATTATTTTGACCATTTACAAATAGATGACCTAACGATCATAGATGATTGTAAACTAATTTATCATGCGTAATGGGCTATATTTTTGTAAGGAATGACTTATGGATTGGGAGGCAACACTCAGTTAAAAATCCCCCGCCTCCCCCTTTTCCCCATTTGCAGAATCTGATATATAAAATCTAACAAGAGTTTACAATCCATAAAAATTATAGACACTTTTTTGAATTATCTCTCTCTACATTTGTGCATTGTGCATTTAAATTTTAGATGTATAATTTTTTATTTAATCAAAACTTGAGATTTCACTTTCCCTACATCTCGTAAACAAAAAAAGAGATAATAGGCAAATAGATCACAACAAAATGAAAAATTTAGAGATTATGTATGGTAAGAATTTATGCAATAAACAAATGTAAGAAAAGAAAATTTATTCACACACCACAAATACGTAACAGGCTATATTTTTTAAAGCAAAGACTTATGGATTGGGAGTCGACACTCAGTTAAAAATCCCCAACCTCCCCCTTTTCGCGACGATTGAAAAACCTGATATATAAAAACTAAAAAGAGTTTACAATCCCTAAAAATTATACACACTTTTTTGAATTATCTCTCTCTAAATTTTTGCATTGTGCATTTCAATTTTGGATGTATATATTTTTCTTAAATCAAAACTTGAGTTTTCACTTTCCCTTCATCTCGTAAACAAAAAAAAAAAAGAGATAAAAGGAAAATAGATAAAAAAAATTAAAATTTTAGAGCTTATGTATGGAAATTATTTAAATAAATAAACAAATTAAATTAAATAAAATTTATTGACACACCACAAATGAATAAAAAAAATTTGCTATCCCAATTTGGGAAATTCCACTAGTTCAAACCTAATAGCTCAGAATTTTATTAGAATGACATTTTTCTACAGATGTTTTAAAAAATGGATATGCATGCTTGAAACATGTTAAAGATGCAAATGACCTATGGATAAAATTTTTTTAAAGAGAATAACTTTAAATTCTCATGTGAACGTGCGGTGGGATATTTACCTGTGTCAAACAAGCCATTATTTTGCCCATTTACAACAAAGCTGACCTAATGATCATATATGATTGTAAACTGATATATCATGCGTAACGGGTTATTTTTTTTGTAAGGAATGACTTATGGATTGGGAGTCAACACTCAGTTAAAATTCCCCCGCCTCCCCCTTTTCTTGAGATTGTAGAACCTGATATATAAAAACTAAAAAGAGTTTACAATCCATTAAAATTGTGGACACTTTTTGGAATTATCACTCTCTACATTTGTGAATTGTGTATTTCCATTTTAGATGTATACTTTGTTATTAAATCAAAACTTGAGTTTTCTCTTTCCCTTTGTTTATAAACAATAAAAAGAGATAAAAGGTAAATTGATCACGACAAAAACAAAATTTTAGAGAATATGTATGGTGAGAATTTAAAGCAATAAACAAAGGTAAATAAGGAAAATTTATTCACTAACCAAAAATGAACACAAAAGTTTTGTTATTCTTGGAAATTCAACTAGTTCAACCCTAATAGCTCGGAATTTTATAAGAAAGATTTTTCTACACATGTTTTAAAAAATGGATATACATGATTGAAACATGTTAAAAAAGCAAAAGACCTATGGATCGAAACAATTTATAGAGAATAACATTAAATTCTCTAGTGAATGTGTGGTGGGATTTTTACCCCAGTCAAACAAGTCATTATTTTGCCTAGTTACAAAAAGCTAACCTAACGATAGTAGATGATTGTAAAGTGATTTATCGGGCGTAATGAGCTATATTTTTTTAAGGAATTACTTATGGATTGGGAGTAAACACTCAGTTAAAAATTCCCCGCCTCCCTCTTTTCCAACCGATTGCAGAACTTGATATATAAAAAACTAAAAAAAGTTTAAAATCCCTAAAAATTATAGACACTTTTTGGAATTATACCTCTCTACATTTTTGCAGTGTGCATTTCCATTTTAGATGTAAAATGTTTTCTTAAATCAAAGGTTGAGTTTTCACTTTCCCTTCACCTCGTAAACTAAATAAGAAATAAAAGGCAAATAGATCACAACAAAATGAAAATTTTAGAGTTTATGTATGGAAATAATTTAAAGCAATAAAAAAATGTAAGTAAAGAAAATTTATTCACACACCACAAATGAACACAAAAGTTTTGTTATCCAAGTTTGGGAAATTCTACTAGTTCAACCCTAATAGCTCGAACTTTTATAAGATAGAGATTTTTCCACTTATATTTCAAAAAATGGATATGCATGCTTGAAACATGTTAAAGATGCAAATGACCTATGGATCCAAACCTTTCAAAGAAAATAACATTAAATTCTAAAGTGAACGTGCGGTGGGATATTTACCCGAGTCAAACAAACCATTATTTTGCCCATTTACAAAAAGCTGAGCTAATGATCATAGATGATTGTAAAGTGATTTATCATGCGTCAGCGACTATATTTTTGTAAGGAATGACTTATGGATTGGGAGTCAACACTCAGTTAAAAATCCCCCATCTCCACCTTTTTTCGACGATTACAGAACTTGATATCTGAGAATTAAAAAGAGTTTAAAATCCCTAAAAATTACAGACACTTTTTGGAATTATCTCTCTCTACATTTTTGCATTGTGAATTTCCATTTTAGATGTATTTTTCTTAAATCAAAGCTTGAGTTATCACTTTCCCTTCGTCTCGTAAAAAAAAAAAGAGATAAAAGGCAAAAAGATCACAACAAAATGAAAATTTTAGAGTTCATATGTGGAAAGAATTTAAAGCAATAAACAAATGTAAGTAAAAAAAATTTATTCACACACCACAAATGAACACAAAATGTTTTTGATCCAATTTTGGGAAATTCCACTTGTTCAACCCTAAAAGCACGGAATTTTATAAAAAAGATATTTTTCTACTCTTGTTTTAAAAAATGGGTATGCATGCTTGAAACATGTGAAAAATTCAAATGACCAATGGATCCCTACAATTTATAGAGAATACCATTAAATTCTCTAGTGAATGTGCGGTGGGATATTTACCCGAGTCAAACAAGCCATTATTTTGCCCATTTACAAAAAGATCACCTAACGATCATAGATGATTATAAAGTGATTTATCAGGCATAACGGGCTATATTTTTTTAAGGAATTACTTATGGATTGGGAGTCAAAACTAAGTTAAAAACCCCCTGCCTCCCTCTTTTCCAACCGATTGTAGAACTTGATATATAAAAAACTAAAAAGAGTTTACAATCCCTAAAAATTATAGACACTTTTTGGAATTATCTCTCTCTACATTTGTACAGTGTGCATTTCCATTTTAGATGTATACTTTTTTCTTAAATCAAAGGTTGAGATTTCACTTTCCCTTCTCCTCGTAAATTAAAAAAGAAATAAAAGGCAAATAGATCATGACAAAATGAAAATTTTAGATTTTATGTAGGGAAAGAATTTAAATAAAAAAAAAATGTAAGAAAGAAAATTTATTCACACACCACAAATAAACACAAAAGTTTTGTTATCAAAGTTTGGGAAATTTCACTAGTTCAACCCTAATTGCTAAGACTTTTATAAGATAGAGATTTTTCCACACATGTTTTAAAAAAGGGATATGCATGCTTGAAACATGTTAAAGATGCAAATGACCTATGGATCCAAACCTTTCAAAGAGAATAACATTAAATTCTCAAGTGAACGTGCTGTGGGATATTTACCCAAGTCAAACAAGCCATTATTTTGCCCATTTACAAAAAGTTGACTGAACGATCATTGATGATTGTAAAGTGATTTATCATGCATAAGGGGCTATATTTTTGTGCGGAATGACATGTGGATTGGGAGTCAACTGAGTTACAAATCCCTTGTCACCCCCTATTTTCGACTATTGCAGAACTTGATATCTAAAAATTAAAAAGAGTTTAAAATCCCTTAAAATTATAGACACTTTTTGGAATTATCTCTCTCTAAATTTTTACATTGTGCATTTCCATTTTAGATGTATTTTTATTAAATCAAAGCTTGAGCTATCAATTTCCCTTTGTGTCGTAAACCAAAAAAGCGATAAAAGGCAAAAAGATCACAACAAAATGAAAATTTTAGAGTTCATATGTGGAAAGAATTTAAAGAAATAAACAAATGTAAGTCAAAAACATTTATTCATACACCACAAATGAACACAAAAGTTTTGTTATCCAAGTTTGGGAAATTCCACTTGTTCAACCATAATAGCACGAAATTTTATAAGAAAGTGATTTTTCTACACATGTTTTTAAAAATGGATATGCATGCTCGAAGCATGTTAAATATGCAAATGACCTATGGATCAAAACCTTTTAAAGAGAATAACATTAACTTCTCAAGTGAACGTGCGGTGGGATATTTACCCGATTCAAACAGGCCTTTATTTTGCCCATTTACAAAAAGCTGATATAACGATCATAGATGATTGTAAAGTTATTTATCATGTGTAATGGGCTATATTTCAGTAAGGAATGACTTAAGGATTGGGAGTCAACACTCAAATAAAAATCCCCTGCCTCCCCCTTCTCCCGACGATAGCAAAACTTGATATATAAAAACAAAAAAGAGTTTACAAGCCCTAAAAATTACAGACACTTTTTGGAATTATCTCTCTCTAAATTTTTGCAGTGTGCATTTCCATTTTAGATGGATACTTTTTTCTTTAATCAAAGCATGAGTTATCACTTTCCCTTCATCTCGTAAACAAAAAAAGAGGTAAAAGGCAAATAGATCACAACAAAATGAAAATATTAGAGTTTATGTATGGAAAGAATTTAAAGCAATAAACAAATGTAAGTAACGAAAATTTTTTCACTCATCACAAATGGACACTAAAGTTTTTATCCTTGTTTTGGAAATTCCACTAGTTCAACCCTAATTGCTCGGAATTTTATAAGAAAGAGATTTTTCCGCACATGTTTTAAAAAGTGGATATGCATGCTTGAAACATGTTGAAGATGCGAATGACCTATGGATCCAAAAACTTTAATGAGAATAACATTAAATTCTCAAGTGAACGTGTGGTGGGATATTTACAGAAGTCAAACAATCTATTATTTCGCTCATTTAAAAAAAGCTGACCTAACGATCATACATGATTGTAAACTGATTTATCATGCATAACAAGCTATATTTTTTAAATGAATGGTTTATGGATTGGGAGTCAACACTCAGTTAAAATTCCCCCGCCTCCCCCTTTTCCCGAAGATTGCAAAAACTGATATATAAAAACTAAAAAGAGTTTACAATCCCTAAAAATTACAGACACTTTTTGGAATTATCTCTCTCTACTTTTGTGCATTGTGCATTTCCATTTTAGAAGTATACTTTTTTCTTAAATCAAATTTTGAGTTTTCACTTTCCCTTTATGTCGTAAACAAAAAAAGAGATAAAAGGAAAATAGATCACAACAAAATGAAAATTTTCGAGTTTATGTATGGAAAGAATTTAAAGCAATAAACAAATGTGAGTAAAGAAAATTTATTCACACACCAAAAATGAACACAAAAGCTTTTTTGTCCAAGTTTGGTAAATTCCACAAGTTCAACCCTAATAGCTCGGAATTTTATAAGAAAAACATTTTTCTACACATGTTTTAAAAATTGGATATGCAGGCTTGAAACATGTTAAAGGTGCAAATGACCTTTGGATCCAATCCTTTTAAAGTGAATAACATTAAATCTCAAGTGAACGTGCGGTGGGATTCTACCGGAGTCAAACAAGCCATTATTTTACCGATTTACAAAATGTTGACCTAACGATCATAGATGATTGTAAAGTGATTTATCATGCGTAATGGGCTATATTTTTGTAATGAATGACTTATGGATCGGGAGTCAACACTCATTTAAGAATCCCCCGCCTGCCCCTTTCCCGATGATTGCAAAACCTAATATATAAAAACTAAAAAGAGGTTACAATCCCTAAAAATTAAACACACTTTTTGGAATTATCTCTCTCTACATTTTTGCATTGTGCATTTCAATTTTGGATCTATACCTTTTTCAAAACTTGATTTTTCAATTTGCCTTCATCTCGTAAACAATAAAAGAGATAAAAGGCATATAGATGACAACAAAATGAAAATTTTAGAGTTTATGTATGGAAAAAATTTTAAGCTAAAACAAATATAAGTAAAGAAAATTTATTCACACACCATAAATGAACGCAAAACATTTTATATCCAAGTTTGGGAAACTCCACTAGTTCAACCCTAAAACCTCGGAATTTTATAAGAAAGAGATTTTTCTACTCATGTTTTAAAATTGGATATGCATGCTTGAAACATGTTAAAGATGCAAATGACCTATGGATCCAACCCTTATAAAGAGAATAACTTTAAATTCTCAAATGAAGGTGTGGTGGGATATTTACCCGAGTCAAACTAGCCATTAGTTTGCCCATTTACAAAAAGCTGACCTAACGATCATAGATGATTGTGAAGTGATTTATCTAGCGTAACGGGCTATATTTGGGTAAGGAATGACTTATGGATTGGGAGTCAACACTCAGTTAAAAATCCCCCGCCTCCCCCTTTTCCCGATGATTTCAAAACCTGAAATATAAAAACTAAAAAGAGTTTACAATCCCTAAAAATTACAGACACTTTTTGGAATTATCTCTCTCTACATTTTTGCATTGTTCATTTCCTTTTTTTATGTTACTTTTTTCATAAATCAAAAATAGCGTTTACACTTTCCCTTCATCTCGTAAACAAAAAAGGAGATAAAAGACAAATAGATCACAACAAAATTAAAATTTTAGAGCTTATGTACGGAAAGAATTTAAAGCAATAACAATTTTAAGTAAATAAAATTTGATCACACACAACAAATGAACACAAGAGTATTATTATCCAGGTTTGGGAAATTCCACTCATACAACCCCAATTTCTCGGAATTTTAGAAGAAAGAAATTTTTCTACACATGTTTTAAAAAATAGATATGCATGCTTTAAACATGTTAAACATGCAAATGACCTATGGATCAAAACTTTTATAGTGAATAACATTAAACTCTCAAGCAAAGGTGCGGTGGATATTTACACGAGTCAAACAAGCCATTATTTTGCCTATTAACAAAAAGCTAACCTAATGATCATAGAAGATTGTAAAATGATTTATCATGCATAACGGGCTATATTTTTTTAAGGAATGACTTATGGATAGGGAGTCAATAGTCAATTAAAAATCCCCTGCCTCCCCCTTTTCCCGACAATTGCAAAACCTGATATATAACAACTAAAAAGAGTTTAAATTTTTGCATTGTGCATTTCCATTTTAGAAGTATACTTTTTTCTTAAATCAAAATTTAAGCTTTCACTTTCCCTTCATCTCGTTGAAAAAAAAAGAGATAAAAGGCAAATAGATCACAACAAAATGAAAATTTTTGAATTTATGTATGGAAATAATTTAAAGCTATAACAAATGTAAGTAAAGAAAAATTATTCAAACACCACAAATGAACACAAAAGTTTTGTTATCCAAGTTTGAAAAATTCCACTAGTTCAACCCTAATAGCTCAGAATTTTATAAGAAAGTGATTTTTCTACACATGTTTGAAAAAATGGATATGCATGCTTGAAACATGTTAAAGATGTGAATGACCTATGGATCCAAACCTTTTAAAGAGAATAACATTAAATTCTCAAGTGAATGTGAAGTCCGAGTCAGACAAGCCATTATTTTGCCCATTTACAAAAAGTTGACCTAACGATCATAGATGATTGTAAAGTGATTTATCATGCGTAACGGACTATATTTTTGTAAGGAATGACTGATGGATTGGGAGTCAACACTCAGTAAAAAGTCCCCACATCCCCCTTTTCCCGACGATTATAAAACTTGATATACAAAAACTAAAAAGAGTTTACAATGACACTTTTTGGAATTATCTCTCTCTACATTTGTGCATAGTGCATTTCCATTTTGGATGTAAACTGTTTTCTTAAATCAAAACTTGAGTATTCACTTTTCCTTCATCTCGTAAACAAAAAAAGAGATAAAAGGAAATAGATCACAACAAAATGAAAATTTTAGAGTTTATGTATAGAAAGAATTTAAAGCAATAACAAATGTAAGTAAAGAAAATTTATTCACACACCACAAATGAACACAAAAGTTTTGTTATCCAAGTTTCGGAAATTCCACTAGTTCAACCCTAATAGCTCGGAATTTTATAAGAAAGGTATTTTTCTACACATGTTTTAAAAAATGGATATGCATGCTTGAAACAGGTTCAAGATGCAAATGACCTATGGATCCAAACCTATTAAAGAGATTAACATTAAATTGTCAAGTGAAGGTGTGCTGGGATATTTACCCGAGTCAAACAAGCCATTATTTTGCCCATTTACAAAAAGTTGACCTAATGATCATAGATGATTATAAATTGATTTACCATGCCTAATGGGAAATATTTTTTTAAGGAATGACTTATGGATTGGGATTCAACACTCAGTTAAAAATCCCACCCTCCCCTTTTCCCGACGATTCCAAAAGCAGATATATAGAAACTAAAAAGAGTTTACAATCCCTTAAAATTACAGAAAATTTTTGGAATTATCTCTTGCTACATTTGTGCAATGTGCTTTTCCATTTTTTATGTTAATTTTTTATTAAATCAAAATTTGAGTTTTCCCTTTCCCTTCATCTCATAAACAAAAAAAGAGATCAAAGGCTTATAGATCACAACAAAATAAAAATTGTACAGTTTGTGTATGGAAATAATTTAAAGAAATAACATATGTAAGTAAAGAAAATTTATTCGCAAACCACAAATGAACACAAAAGTTTGTTATCCAAGTTTAAGAAATTCCACTAGTTCCACCCTATTAGCTCAGAATTTTATAAGATGGATATCCATGCTTGAAACATGTTAAAGATTCAAACAACCTATGGATCGAAACCATTTAAAGAGAATAACAATAAATTTTCAATTGAACGTGCGGTGGGATATTTACCCGAGTCAAACTAGCCATTATCTTGCCCATTTACAAAAAGCTCAGCAAATGATCAAAGATGATTGTAAAGTGATTTATCAAGAGTAACGGGCTATATTTTCGAAAGGAATGACTTATGGATTTGAACCATGTTAAAGATGCAAATGACCTATGGATCCAAACCTTTTAAAGAGAATAACATTAAATTCTCAACTAAAAGTGGTGGGATATTTATCCGAGTCAAACAAGCCATTATTTTGCCCATTTACAAAAAGCTGACCAAACGATCATAGATGATTGTAAAGTGAATTATCCTGCGTAATGGGTTATATTTTTTTAAGGAATGTCTTATGGATTGAGAGTCAACAATCAGTTAAAAATCCCCCGCCCCCTCCCCCTTTTCTCGACGATTGCAAAACCTGATATATAAAAACTAAAAAGAGTTTACAATCCCAAAAAATTACATACACTTTTTGGCATAATGTCTCTCTACATTTGTGCATTGTGCATTTCCATTTTAGATGTTACTTTTTTCTTAAATCAAAACTTGAGTTTTCACTTTCCCTTCATCTCGTAAACAAAAAAAAGAGATAAAAAGCAAATAAATCACTACAAAATTAAAATTTTAGAGTTTATGTATGGAAATAATTTAAAGCAATAAAAAATGTAAGTCAAGAAAATGCAATCACACACCACAAATGAACACAAAAGTTTTTTTTCCAAGTTTGGGAAATTCAACTAGTTCAACCCTAATAGCTCGGAATTTTATAAGAAAAATATTTTTCTACACATGTTTTAAAAAATGGATATGCGTGCTTGAAACATATTAAATATGCAAATGGCCTAAGGATCCAAACCTTTTAAATATATTAACATTAAATTCTCAAGTGACGGTACGATGGGATATTTACCTGAGTCAAACAAGCCATTATTTTGCCCACTTACAATAAGCTGACCTAACGATCATAGATGATTGTAAAGTGATTTAACATACATAGCGGGCTATATTTTTGTAAGGAATCACTTATGGATTTAGAGTCAACACTCAGGTAAAAATTCCCCGCCTCCCCGTTTTCTAGACGTTTCCAAAACCACATATATAAAAAATAAAAAGAGTTTAAAATCCCTAAAAATTATAGACACTTTTTGGAATTATATATGTCTACATTTGTGCATTGTGCATTTCCATTTTAGATGTATACTTATTTCTCAATTCAAAACTTGAGTTTTCACTTTCTCTTCATCTCGTAGAAAAAAAAACAGATAAAAGGCATATAGATCACAACAAAATGAAAATTTTAGAGTTTATGTATGGAAAGAATTTCAAGCAATAACAAATGCAACTAAAGAAAATTTATTCACAAACCACAAATGAACACAAATGTTTTGTTATCCAAGTTTGGGAAATTCCACTAGTTCAACCCTAATAGCTCGTAATATTTTAAGAAAGAGATTTTTCTACACATGTTTTAAAAAATGGATATGCATTCTTGAAACATATTAAAGATGCAAATGACCTATGGATCCAAACCTTTTAAAGAGAATAACGTTAAATTCTCAAGTGAACGTGAGGTGGGATATTTACTCGAGTCAAACAAGCCATTGTTTTCAACACTTACAAAAAGCTAACCTAACGATCATAGATGATTGTAAAGTGATTTATCATGTGTAACAGGCTGTATTTTTAGTAAGGAATGACTTATGGATCGGTAGTCAACACTCAGTTAAGAATCCCCTACCTCTCCCTTTTCCCGATGATTGCCAAACCTAACATATAAAAACTAAAAAGAGTTTTCAATCCCTCAAAATTTAACACACTTTTTGGAATTATCTCTCTCTACATTTGTGCATTGTGCATTTCCATTTTGGATCTATACCTTTTTCTTAAATCAAAACTTGATTTTTCAATTTGCATTCATCTCGTAAAAAAAAAAGAGATAAAAAGGCAAATAGATGACAACAAAATGAAAATTTTAGAGTTATGTATTGAAAAAATTTAAAGCTATAACAAATATAAGTAAAGAAAATTTATTCACACACCACAAATGAACACAAAAGTTTTGTTACCCAAGTTTGGGAAACTCCACTAGTTCTACCCTAATAGCTCGGAAATTGATAAGTAAGAGATTTTTCTACACGTGTTTTAAAAAATTGATATGCATGCTTGAAACATGTTAAAGATGCAAATGACCTATGGATCCAAACCTTATAAAAAGAATAACGTTAAATTCTCAAGTGAAGGTGCGGTGGGATATTTACCCGAGTCAAACTAGCCATTATTTTGCCCATTTACAAAAAACTGACCTAACGATCATAGATAATTTTAAAGTGATTTATCATGCATAACTGGATATATTTGTGTAAGGAATGACTTATGGATTGGGAGTCAACACTCAGTTAAAAATCCCCCGCCTCCCCCTTTTCCCTGTGATTGCAAAACCTGATATATAAAAACAAAAAAGAGTCTACAATCCCTAAAAATTACAGACATTTTTTGGAATTATTTCTCTCTACATTTGGGCATTGTGCATTTCCATTTTTTAGGCTACTTTTTTCTTAAATCAAAAATCAAGTTTACTTTCCCTTCATCTCGTAAACAAAAAAAGAGATAAAAGGCAAATAGATCACAACAAAATTAAAATTTTAGAGTTTATGTACGGGATGAATTTAAAGCAATAACAATTGTAAGTAAATAAAATTTGATCACACACCACAAATGAACACAAAAGTTTAATTATCCATGTTTGGGAAATTCCACTCGTACAACCCTAATAGCTCGGAATTTTATAAGAAAGATATTTTTCTACTCATGTTTAATAAAATGGTTATGCATGCTTGAAACATGTTAAAGATGCAAACGACCTATGGATAAAAAACTTTTATAGAGAATAACATTAAATTCTCAAGTAAAGGTGCGGTGGGATATTTACCCAAGTCAAACAAGCCATTTTTTTGCCCATTTACAAAAAGCTGACCTAACGATCATAGATGATTGTAAAGTGATTTATCATGCTTAACGGGCTCTATTTTTTTAAGGAATGACTTATGGATTTGGAGTCAACAGTCAGTTAAAAATCCTCCGCCTCCCCCTTTTCCTGACGATTGCAAAACCTGATTTATATAAACTAAAAATATTTTACAATCCCTAAAAATTACAGACACTTTGGAATTATCTCTCTCTCCATATTTTTGCATAGTGCATTTCCAATCTGGATGTATACCATTTTCTTAAATCAAAACTTGAGTTTTGACTTTCACTTCATCTCTTAAACAAAAAAAGAGATAAAAGGCAAATAGATAACAACAAAATGAAAATTTTAGAGTTTATTTATGGAAAGAATTTAAATAAATAACATATGTAAGTAAAAAAATTTATTCACCCACCACAAATGAACACAAAATTTTGTTATCGGAGTTTGGGAAATTCGACTAGTTCAGCCCTAATAGCTCTGAATTTTATAAGAAAAATATTTTTCTACACATGTTTTAAAAAATGGATATGCATGCTTGAAACATGTTAATGATGCAAATGACCTATGGATCGAAACCTTTTAAAGAGAATACCATTAAATTCTCAAGTGAAGCTGTGATGGGATAATTACCCGAGTCCAACAAGACATTATTTTGCCCACGTACATAAGGCTGACCAAATGATCATAGATGATTTTAAAGTGATGTATCATTCTTAATGGGCAACATTTTTTTAAGGAATGACTATTTGATTGGGAGTCAACACTTTTTTAAAAATCCCCTGCCTCCCCCATTTCCCGACAATTGCAAAGCCTGATATATAAAAACTACAAAGAGTTTACAATCCCTAAAAAATATAAAAACTTTTAAGAATTATCTCTTTCTACATTTGCGCATTTTGCATTTCCATTTTAAATGTATACTTTTAGTTTTCACTTTCCCTTCATCCCGTAGACAAAAAAAAACATCACAGGCAAATCGATCACAACAAAATGAAAATTGTAGAGTATATGTATGGAAAGAATTTCAAGCAATAAAAAATGTAGGAAAATAAAATATTTATTTATTCATACACCAGAAATGAAAACAAAAGATTTTTTATCCAAGTTTGGAAAATTCCACTAGTTCAACCCTAATAGCTCGTAATTTTTTAAGAAAGAGATTTTTCTAGACATGTTTTAAAAAATGGATATGCATGCTTGAAACATATTAAAGATATAAATGACCTATGGATCCAAACCTTTTAAAGTGAATAACAATAAATTCCCAAGTGAAGGTTCGGTGGGATATTTATCCGAGTCAAACAAGCCATTTGTTGCCCATTTACAAAAAGCTGACCTAACAATCATAGATGATTTTCAAGTGATTTATCAAGCGTACCGGGCTATTTTTTTTAAGGAATGACTTATGGATTAAGAGTCAACACTCAGTTAAAAATCCCTTGCCTCCCCCTTTTCTCGACGATTGCAAAACCTGATATATAAAAACTAAAAAGAGTTTACAATTCCTAAAAATTACAGACACTTTTTTGGATTATCTCCCTTTACATTTGTCCATTGTGCATATCCATTTTAGATGTATAGTTTTTTCTTAAATCAAAACTTAAATTTTCACTTTCCCTTCATCTCGTAGACAAAAAAAGAGATAAAAGGCAAATAGATCACAACAAAAAGAAAATTTTGGAGTTAATGTAAAATTTAAAGCAATAAAAAATGTAAGTAAAGAAAATTTATTGATAGACCACAAATGAACACAAAAGTTTTTTAATCCAAGTTTGGGAAATTTCACTAGTTCAACCCTAAGAGGTGGGAAATTTATAAGAAAGAAATTTTTCTACACATGTTTTAAAAAATGGATATGCATGCTTGAAACTTGTTAAAGATGCAAATTACCTATGAATCCAAAGCTTTTAAGGAGAATAATAATAAATTCTCAAGTGAAGGAGTGGTGTGATATTTACCCGAGTCAAACAATCCATTATTTTGCACATTTACAAAAAGTTGACCTAACGATCATAGATGATTGTAAAGTGATTTATCATGAGTAATAGGCAATATTTTTGTGACGAATGTCTTATGGATTGGGAGTAAACACTCAGTTAAAAATCCCCCACCTCGCCCTTTTCTCGATGATTACAAAACCTGATATATAAAAACTAAAAAGAATTAACAATCCCTAAAAATTACAGACACTTTTTGGAATTATCTCTTGCTACATTTGTGCATTGTGCATTTCCATTTTTTATGTTAATTTTTTCTTAAATAAAAACTTGAGTTTTCACTTTCCCTTCATCTCATAAACAAAAAAAGAGATCAAATGCAAATAGATCACAACAAAATAAAAATTTTAGAGTTTATGTATTGAAAGAATTTAAAGCAATAAAAAATGAAAGTAAAGAAATTTAATCACACATCTCAAATGAACACAAAAGTTTTGTTATCCAAGTTGGGAATTTCCACTAGTTCAAACCCTAATAGTTCAGAATTTTATAAGAAAGAGATTTTTCTACACATGTTTTAAAAAATGGATATGCATGCTTGAAACATGTTCAAGATGCAAATGACAAATGGATCCAAACCTTTTAAAGAGTATAACATTAAATTCTCAAGTGAAGGTGTGGTGGGTTATTTACCCGAGACAAACAAGCCATTATTTTTCCCATTTACGAAAAGTTGACCTAACGATGATTAATGATTGTAAAGTGATTTATCACGACTAACGGGCAATATTTTTGCAAGGATTGACTTAAGGATAGGTAGTAACCAGTCAGTTAAAAATCCCCCGCTTCCCCCTTTTCCCGACGATTATAAAACCTGATATATAAAAACGAAAAAGAGTTTACAATCCCTTAAAATTAAAGAGACTTTTTAGAATTATCTCTCTACATTTTTTCATAGTGCATTTCCATTTTGGATGCATACATTTTTCTTAAATCTAAACTTGATTTTTCACTTTCCCTTCATCTTGTAAACAAAAAAAGAAAAAAAAGGCAAATAGATCACAACATAATGAAAATTTTAGAGTTTATGTATGAACACAATTTAAAGCAATAACATATGTAAGTAAAGAAAATTTATTCACAAACCACAAATGAAGACAAAAGCTTTGTTATCCAAGTTTGGGAAATTCCACTTGTTCAACAATATTAGCTCGGAATTTTATAAGAAAAAGATTTTTCTACACATGTTTTAAAAAATGGATATCCGTACTTGAAACACGTTAAAGATTCAAATGACCTTTGGAGCGAAACCATTAAAAGTGAATAACATTAAATTCTCAAGTGAACCTGCGGTGGGATATTTACTTGAATCAAACTAGCCATTATTTTTCCCATTTACAAAAAGTTGACCTAACAATCAAATATGATTGTAAAGTGATTTATCATGCGTAACGGGCTATATTTTTGTAAGGAATGATTAATGGATGTGGAGTCTCCACTCAGTTAAAAATCCCCTACCTCCCCCTTTTCACGACAATTGCAAAACATGATATATAAAAACTAAAAAGATTTTACAATCACTAAAAATTAAAAAATATTTTTGGAATTATCTCTCTCTACATTTGTGCGATGTGCATTTCCACTTTGGATGTGCACTTGTTTCTTAAATCAAAACTTGAGTTTTCACTTTCTTTTCATCTCGTAAAAAAAAAAAAAGATAAAAGGCAAATAGATCACAACAAAATGAAAATTTTAGAGCTTATGTATGGAAAGAATTTAAAGAAATAACAAATTTAAGTAAAGAAAATTTATTCACACACCACAAATGAACACAAAAGTTTTGTTATCCTTGTTTGGGAAATTCCACTAGTGCAACCCTAATAGCACGGAAGTTTAAGAAAGAGATTTTTGTAGACATGTTTTAAAAAATGGATATGCATGCTTGAAACATGTTTAAGATGCAAATGACCTATGGATCCAAACCTTTTAAAGAGAATAATATTAAATTCTCAAGTGACGGTGCTGTGGGATATTTACTCGAGTCAAACAAGCCATTATTTTACCCATTTACAAAAAGCTAACGTAACAATCAAAGATTATTGTCAAGTGATTGATCATGTGTAACAAGCTATATTTTTGTAAGGAAATCCTTATGGATAGGGTGTCAGCACTCAGGTTAAAATCCCACGCCTCCCCCTTTTCCCGACGATCGCAAAACCTGGTATATAAAACCTAAAAAGAGTTTACAATCCCTAAAAATTACAGAAACATTTTGGAATTATATCTCTCTACATTTGTGCATATTGCATTTCCATTTTAGATGTATATTTTTTTTAAATCAATACTTCAGTTTTCACTTTTCCTTCATCTCGTAGACAAAAAAAGAGATAAAAGGCAAATAGATCACAACAAAATGAAAATTTTAGAGTTTATGTATGGAAAGAATTTAAAGCAATAACAAATGTAAGTAAAGAAAATTTATTCACACACACAAATTAACATTAAAGTTTTGTTATCCAAGTTTGGGAAATTCCACTAATTCAACCCTAATAGCTCGTAATGTAATAAGAAAAAGATTTTTCTAGATATGTTTTAAAAAATTCTCAACTGAAGGTTCGGGGGATATTTACCCTAGTCAAACAAGCCATTATTTTGCCCATTTACATATAACTGACCTAACGATCATTGATGATTTTAAAATGATTTATCAAGTGTAACTAGCTATATATTTGTAAGGAATGACTTATGATTGGAGTCAACACTCAGTTAAAAATCCCCCGCCTCCCCCTTTTCCCTACGATCGCAAAACCTGACATATAAAAACTAAAAAGAGTTTACAATACCTAAATATTACAAACAGTTTTTGGGATTATCTCTCTCAACTTTTGTGCATTGTGCATTTCCATTTTAGATGTATACTTTTTTCTTAAATCAAAACTTGAGTTCTCACTTTCCCTTCATCTCGTAACAAAAAAAAAGAGATCAAAGACAAATAGATCACAAAAAAATGAAAATTTTAGAGTTTATGTAAGGAAAGAATTTAAAGAAATAACAAATGACAGTAAAGAAAATTTATTCACAAACTACAAATGAACACAAAATTTTTGTTATCCAAGTTTGGAAAATTCCACTCGTTCAACCCTAATAGCTCGGAATTTTAAAGGAAATGAGATTTTTCTACACATGTTTTAAAAAATGGAGATGCATGCTTGAAACATGTTAAAGATGCTCATGACTTATGGATCAAAACCTTTTAAAGAGAATAACATTAAATTCTTAAGTGAAGGTGCGGTGGTATATTTATCCAATTGAAGCATGCCATTATTTTACGCTTTTACAAAAAGTTGACCAAACAATGATTGATGATTTAAAAGTGATTCATCATGCGTAACGGGCTATATTTTTGTAAGGATTGACTTATGGATTGGGTGTCAACACTCAATTCAAAATCCCTACCCTCCCCCTTTTCCCGACAATTGCAAAACCTGATATATAAAAACTAAAAAGAGGCGATAATCCCTAAAAATTATAGACACTTTTTGGAATTATATCTGTCTACATTTGTGCATTGTGCATTTCCATTTTAGAGGTATACTTTTTTCTTGTTTTCACTTTTCCTTCATCTCGTACACAAAAAAAAGATATAAAAGGCAAATAGATCACAATAAAATCAAAATTTTAGAGTATATGTATGGAAAGAATTTAAAGCAATAAAAAATGTAAATAAATAAAATTTATTCCCACACCACAAATGAAGTCAAAATTTTTGCTATCAAAGTTTGGGAAATTCCACTAATTCAATCCTAATAGCTTGTAATTTTATAAGAAAAAGATTTTTCTAGACATGTTTTAAAAAATGGATATGCGTGCCAGAAATATGTTAAAGATGCAAATGACCTATGGATTTGGACCTTTAAAAAGAATAACATTAAATTCTCAAGTGAAGGTTCGGTGGGAAATATACCCTAATCAAACAAGCCATTATTTTTCCCATTTACATGTAAAAGACCTAACAATCATAGATGATTGTATAATGATTTATCAAGCTTAACTGGGTATATTTTTGTAAGGAATGACTTATGGATTGGGAGTCAACAGTCAGTTAAAAATCCCCCGCCTCCTCATTTTCCCGACGATTGCAAAACCTAATATATAAAAACAACAAAGATTTTACAATCCCTAAAAATTACAGACACTTTTTGGGATTATCTCTTTCTACATTTTTGAATTGTGCATTTCAATTTTAGATGTATAATTTTTTCTTAAATCAAAACTTGAGTTTTCACTATCCCTTCATCTCGTAGACAAAAAAAATAAAAATTTAAAGCAAATAGATCACAACAAAATAAAATTTTTAGAGTTTATGTATGGAAATAATTTAAAGCAATAACAAATTTAAGTAAAGAAAATTTATTCACACACCAAAAATGAACACAAAAGTTTTCTAATGCAAGTTTGAGAAATTCCACTAGTTCAACCCTAATAGCTCAGAATTTTGTAAGAAAGACATTTTTCTACACATGTTTTTAAAACTGGATATGCATGCTTGAAACATGTTAAAGATGCAAATTACAAATGGATCCAAACCATTTAAAGAGAATCACATTAAATTCTCAAGTGAAGGTGCGGTGTGATATTTACCCGAGTCAAATAAGCCATTATTTTTCCCATTTACAAAAAGCTGACCTAATGATCATAGATGATTGTAAAGTGATTTATCATGCGTAAAGGTCCATTTTTTAGTAAGGGATTGGGAGTCAACACTCAGTTAAAAATCCCCCTCCTCCCCCTTTTCCCTTTGATTGCAAAACCTGATATATAAATACTAAAAAGAGTTTACAATCCCTATAAATTACAGACACTTTTTAGAATTATCTCTCCCTACATTTCTGTATTGTGCATTTCCATTTTTTAAGTTACTTTTTTCTTAAATCAAAACTTGAGTTTTCACTGTCCCTTCATCTCGTAAACAAAAAAAGAGATCAAAGGCAAATAGATCACAAAAAAATGAAAATTTTAGAGTTTATGGATGGAAAGAATTTAAACCAATAAAAAATGTAACTAAAGAAAATTTCTTCACATACCACAAATGAGCACAAAATTTTTGTTATCCAAGTTTGGGAAATTCCACTTGTTCAACCCTATAGCTTGGAATTCTTTAAGAATGAGATTTTTCTACACATGTTTTAAAAAATGGATATGCATGCTTGGAACATGTTAAAAATGCAAATGACCTATGGATCCACACCTTTTAAAGAGAATAACATTAAATTCTCAAGTGAAGGTGCGGTGGGATATTTACTCGAGTCAAACAAGCCATTATTTTGTCCCTCTAGATAAAGCTGACCTAACGATGATTGATGATTGTAAAGTGATTTATCATGCGTAATAGGATATATTTTAGTAAGGATTGACTTATGGATTGGGAGTCAACAGTCAGATAAAAATCTCCCCCCTCCCCCTTTTCCCAACGATTGCAAACCTAATATATAAAAATAAAAAAGAGTTTACTATCCCTTAAAATTACAGACACTGTTTGGAATTATCTCTCACTACAATTTTTCATAGTGCATTTTCATTTTGGATGTATACTTTTTTCTTAAATCAAAACTTGAGTTTTCACTTTCCCTTCATCTCGTAAACAAAAAAAGACATAAAAGGCAAATAGATCACAACAAAATGAAAATTTTAGTGTTTATGTTTGGAAAGAATTTAAAGCAATAACATATATAAGTAAAGAAAATTTATTCACAAACCACAAATGAACAGAAAAGTTTTGTTATCCAAGTTTTGGAAATTCTACTAGGTGAACCCTAAAAGCTCGGAATTTTATAAAAAAGAGATTTTTCAACACATGTTTTAAAAACTGGATATCCATGCTTTAAACGTATTAAAGATTTAAATGCCCTATGGATCGAAACCATTTAAAGAGAATAACATTAAATTCTCAAGTGAACATGCGGTGGGATATTTAGCCGAGTCAAACTAGCCATTATTTTGCCCATTTAAAATAAGCTGACCTAATGATCAAAGATGATTATAAAGTGATTTATCATGCGTAACTGCTATATTTTTGTAAGGAATGACTTATGGATTTGGAATCAGCACTCAGTTAAAAATCCCCCGTCTCCCCCTTTTTCCGATGATTGCAAAACCTGATATATAAAAACTAAAAAGATTTTACAATCACTAAAAATTACATAATCTTTTTGGAAGTATCTCTCACTAAATTTTTGCATAGTGCATTTCCATTTTGGATATATACTTTTTTCTTAAATCAAAACTTGAGTTTTCACTTTCCCTTCATCTCGTAAACAAAAAAAAAAAAAAAAGATAAAATGCAAATAGATCACAACAAAATGAATTTTAGAGCTTATGTATGGAAAGAATTTAAAGCAATAAAAAATGTTAGTAAAGAAAATTTATTCACACACCACAAATGAACACAAAAGTTTTGTTATCCAAGTTTGGGAAATTCCACTAGTTCAGCCTTAATTGCTCAAAATTTTAAGAAAAAGATTTTTCAATACATGTTTTAAAAAATGGATATGCATGCTTGAAACATGTTAAAGATGAAAATGACCTATGGATCCAAACCATTTAAAGAGAATAACATTAAATTCTCAAGCGACGGTGCGGTGGGATATTTACCCGAGTCAAACAAGCCATTATTTTTCCCATTTACAAAAAGTTGACCTAACGATCAAAAATGATTGTAAAGTGATTTATCATGCGTAACGGGCTATATTTTTGTAAGGAATGACTTATGGATTGGGTGTCAACACTCGGTTAAAAATTCCCCGCCTCCCCCTTTTCCCGACGATTGCAAAACCTGATATATATAAAATAAAAAGAGTTTACAATCCTTAAAAATTACAGACACTTGTTGGAATTATATCTCTCAACATTTATGCATTGTGCATTTCCACTTTAGATGTATACTTTTTTCTTAAATCAAAACTTGAGTTTTCACTTTCTCTTCATCTCGTAGACAAAAAAAGAGATAAAAGGTAAATAGATCGCAACCAAATGATAATTTTAGAGTTTATGTATGGAAAGAATTTAAAGCAATAACAAATGTAAGTAAAGAAAATTTATTCACACACAACAAATGAACACAAATGTTTTGTTATCTAAGTATAAAAAATTAAGTAAAGAAAATTTATTCACACACAACAAATGAACACAAATGTTTTGTTATGTAAGTATAAAAAATATAAGTAAAGAAAATTTATTCACACACAACAAATGAACACAAATGTTTTGTTATCTAAGTTATGGAAATTCTACTAGTTCAACCCTAATAGCTCGTAATAATTTAAGAAAAATATTTTTCTACACATGTTTCAAAAAAAGGATATGCATGCTCGAAACATGTTAAAGATGCAAACGACATATGGATCCAAACCTTATAAAGAAAATAAATTAAATTCTCAAGTGAACATGCGGTGGGATATTTACTCGAGTCAAACAAGCCAATATTTTGCTCATTTACCAAAAGCTGACCTTACGATCATAGATGAATGTAAAGTGATTTATCATGCATAACGGGTTGTATCTTTTTTAAGGAATGACTTATGGAGTGGGAGTCAACACTCAGTTAAGAATCCCCCACCTCCCCCATTTCCCAACGATTGCAAAACCCGATATAAAAACTAAGAAGAGTTTACAAACCCTCAAAATTTAACACTCTTTATGGAATTATCTCTCTCTACATTTGTGCATTGTGGATTTCCAATTTGGATGTATACCTTTTTCTTAAATCAAAACTTGATTTTTCACTTTCTATTCACCAAGTAAACAAAAAAAAGAGATAAAAGGCATATAGATGACAACAAAATGAAAATTTTAGAGTTTATGTATGGAAAAAATTTAAAGCAATAAGAAATGTAAGTAAAGAAAATTTATTCACACACCACAAATGAACACAAAAGTTTTGTGATCCAGGTTTGGGAAATTTCACTCTGTCAACCCAAACTGCTCAAAATTTTATAAGAAAGAAATTTTTCTACACATGTATTAAACAATGGATGAGCATGCTTGAAACATGTTAAAGATGAAAATGACCTATGGAGCCAAAAATTTTAAAGAGAATACCATTAAATTCTCAAGTGAATGTCCGGTGGAATTATATCTGTCTACATTTGTGGATTGTGCATTTCCATTTTAGATGTATACGTTTTTCTTAAATCAAAAGTTGAGGTTTCACTTTCCTGTCATCTCGTAGACAAAAAAAAGAGTTAAAACGCAAATAGATCAGAACAAAATGAAAATTTTAGAATTTATGTATTTAAAGAATTTAAAGCAATAACAAATGTAAGTAAAGAAACTTTATTCACATACCACAAATGAACACAAAAGTTTTGTTATCCAATTTTGGGAAATTCCACTAGTTCTACACTAATAGCTCATAATTTTATAAGAAAGAGATTTTTCTACACATGTTTTAAAAAAAGGGATATGCACACTTGAAGCATGTTAAAGATGCAAATGACCTATGGATTGAAACCTTTTAAAGAGAATAACAATAAATTCTCAAGTGAAGCTGCGATGGGATATTTACCCGAGTCCAACAAGTCATTATTTTGGACAATTACGTACAGCTGACCTAATGATCATAGATGATTGTAAAGTGATTTATCATGCGTAACTGCCTATATTTTTGTAAGGAATGACTAATGGATTGGGAGTCAACACTCGGTATAGAATCCCTAACCTCCCCCTTTTCCTGACGATTGAAAAACCTGATATATCAAAACTAAAAAGAGTTTACAATCCATGAAAACTAAAAACACTTTTTGAAATTATATCTGTCTTCATTTGTGAATTGTTCATTTCCATTTATGGTGTATACCTTTTTCTTAAATCAAAACTTGATTTTTCACTTTCCCTTCATCTCGTAGACAAAAAAAAAAAAAGATAAAAGGCAAATAGATCACAACAAAATGATAATTTAAGAGTTTATGTATGGAAAATTTTTTAAGGAATAACATATGTAAGTAAAGAAAATTTATTCACACACCACAAATGAATGATGGATTGGGAGTCAACACTCAGTTAAAAATCCCCTACCTTCCCCTTTTCCAGATGATTGCAAAAACTCATAAATAAAAACTAAAAAGAGTTTACAATCCCTAAAAATTGGAATTATCACTTTGTACATTTGTGCATAGTGCATTTCAATTTTAGATGTATAATTTTTTCTTAAATCAAAACTTGAGTTTTCACTTTCCCTTCATCTCGGAAACGAAAAAAAGAGAAAAAGGTAAATAGATCACAACAAAATAAAAATTTTAGAGTTGATGTATGGAAACAATTTAAATCAATAACAAATGTAAGTAATGAAAATTTATTCACACACCACAAATGAACACAAAATGTTTGCTATCCAAGTAAGGGAAATTCCTCCAGTTCAACCCTAATAGCTCAAAGTTTTATAAGAAAGAGATTTTTCTACACATGTTTTAAAAAATGGATATGCATGATTGAAACATGATAAAGATGCTAAAATCCTATGGATCCAAACCTTTTAAAGAGAATAACATTAAATTCTCAAGTGAAGGTGCGGTGGGATATTTACCCATCAAACAAGCCATTATTTTGCCCATTTACAAAAAAACTGACCTAACGATCATAGATGATTGTAAAGTGATTTATCATGCGTATTGGGTAATATTTTGTAAGGAATGACTTATGGAATGGGAGTCAACGCTCAGTTAAAAATCCCCCGCCTGCCCCTTTTCCCGATGATTGTAAAACCCGATATACAAAAACTAAAAACAGTTTACAATCCATAAAATTTACAGACACTTTTTGGAATTATCTCTGTCTACATTTGTGCATTGTGCATTGCCATTTCTTATGCTACTTTGCTTAAATCAAAACTTCAGTTATCACTTTCCCTTCATCTCGTAAACAATAAAAGAGATAAAAGGCAAATAGATCACACCAAAATTAAAGCTTTAGAGTTTATCTGTGGAAAGAATATAAAGAAATAACAAATGTAAGTAAATAAAATTTATTCACACAGCACAAATGAACACAAAATTTTTGTTATCCAAGTTTAGGAAATTCCACTACTTCAACCCTAATAGCTCATAATTTTATAAGAAAGAGATTTTTCTACACATGTTTTAGAAAATGGATATGGATGCTTGGAACATGTTAAAGATCGAAATGACCTATGGATCCAAACCTTTTAAAGAGAATACCATTAAATTCTCAAGTGACCGTCCGGTGGGATATTTACCCGAGTCAAACAAGCCATTATTTTGCCCTTTACATAAAGCTGACCTAGCGATCATAAATGATTTTAAAGTGATTTATCATGTGTAAAAGGCTATATTTTTTTAAGGAATGACTTATGGATTGGCAGTCAACACACAATTAAAAATCCCCCCCCCCCCCCCCCTCCAACTTTTCCCGACGATTGCAAAACCTGATATATAAAAACTAAAAAGAGTTTACAATCCCTAAATATTACAGACACTTTTTGGAATTATCTCTCCCTAAATTTTTGCAATGTGCATTTCCATTTTAGATGTATAATTTTTTCTTAAATCAAAACTTGAGTTTTCACTTTCCCCTCATCTCGTAAACAAAAAAAGAGATAAAAGGCATATAAATCATAACAAATGGAAATTGTAGATTTTATGTATGGAAATTATTTCATGCAATAAAAAATGTAAGTAAAGAAAATTTGTTAACACACCACAAATGAACAAAAGTTTTGTTATCCAAGTTAAAAATCGAAATATTCCACTAGTTCAACCCTAATAGCTCAAAATTTTATATGAAAGAGATTTTTCTACACATGTTTTAAAAAATGGATATGCATGCTTGAAACATGTTAAAGATTCAAATGACCTATGGATCCAAACATTTAAAAGAGAATAACATTAAATTCTCAAGTGAAGGTACGGTGGGATATTTACCCTAGTCAAACAAGCCATTATTTTGCTCATTTACAAAAAGTTAACCTAACGATCATAGATGATTGTAAAGTGATCAATCATGCGTAACTGGCTATATTTTTTAAGGAATGACTTAAGGATTCGGATTCAACACTCAATTAAAAATCCCCAGCCTCCTCCTTTTCCCGACTATTGCAAAACATGATATATAAAAATTAAAAAGAGTTTACAATCCATAGAAATTACAGACATTTTTTTGATTTATATCTTTGTACATTTGTGCATTGTGCATTTCAATTTTATATGTATACTTTTTTCTTAAATCAAAACTTGATTTTTCACTTTCCCTTCATTTCGCAAACAAAAAAAGAGATAAAAGGCAAATAGATCACAACAACAAAAAAAATATTAGATTTTATGTATGGAAAGAATTTAAAGCAATAACAATTGTAAGTAAAGAAAATACATTCACACACGACTAATGAACAAAAATTTTTTGTTATCCAAGTTTGGGAAATCCCACTAGTTCAACCCTAATAGCTCTTAATTTTACATGAAAGAGATTTTTCTACACATGTTTAAAAAAATGGATATATATGCTTGAAACATGTTAAAGATGCAAATGACCTATGGATCGATCCCATTTAAAGAGAATAACATTAAATTCTCAAGTGAAGGTGCAGTGGGATATTTACTCGAGTCAAACAAGCCATTATTTTGCCCATTTACAAAAAGCTGACCTAACGATGATTGTAAAGTGATTTATCATGCGTAACGGGCTATATTTTTCTAAGAAATGATCTATGGATTGGGAGTCAACACTCAGTAAAAAATCCCCATCCTCCCCTTTTTCCCGACGATTGCAAAACCTGATATATAAAAAAAAAAAAGAGTTAACAATCACTAAAAAATATAGACACTTTTTGGAATTCTTTCTCTCTACATTTGTGCATTGTGCATTTCAATTTTAGATGTGTACTTTTTTCTTAAATCAAAAATTGATATTTCACTTTCCCTTCATCTCGTAAACAAAAAAAGAGATAAAAGGCTAATTGATCACAACAAAATGAAAATATTGGAGTTTATGTATGGATAGAATTTAAAGAAATTACAAATTTAAGTAAATAAAATATATTCACACACCACAAATGAACAAAAATGTTTTGTAATCCAAGGTTGGGAAATTCCACTCGTTCAACCCTAATAGCTCTTAATTTTATAAGAAAGAGATTTTTCTACACATGTTTTAAAAAGTGGATATGCTTGCTTGAAACATGTTAAAGATGCAAATGACTTATAGGTCAAAACCTTATAAAAATAATAACATTAAATTCTGAAGTGAAGGTGCGGTGGGATATTTACCAGAGTCAAACAAGCCATTACTTTGCCCATTTAAAAAAAGCTGACCTAGCGATCATAGATGATTGTAAAGTGATTTATCTTGCGTAACAGCTATATTTTTGTAAGGAATGACTAAAGGATTGGGAGTCAACACTCAGTTAAAAATCCCCCGCCTCCCCTTTTTCCCGACGATTGCAAAACCTGATATATATAAACTAAAAAGAGTTTTCAATCCCTCAAAATTATACATACTTTTTTGAATTATCTCTCTCCACATTCGTACATTGTGTATTTCCATTTTTTATGTTACTTTTTTCTTGAATCAAAACTTGAGTTTACACTTTCCCTTCATCTCGTAGACAAGAAAAGAGATAAAAGGCAAATAGATCACAACAAAATGAAATTTATTCACACACCACAAATGAACACATTAGTTTCGTTATCTATGTTTGAAAAATTCCACAAGTTAACCCCTAATAGCTCGTAATTTTATAAGAAAGAGATTTTTCAACACTGGTTTTAAAAAATGGATATGCATGCTTGAAATATGTTAAAGAAGCGAATGACCCTGATCGAAACCTTTTAAAGAGAATAACATTAAATTCTCAAGTGAATGTCCGGTGGGATATTTACCGAGTGAAACAAGTCATTATTTTTCCCATTTTATTAAAGCTCACTTAACGATCATAGATGATTGTAAAATGATTTATCATGCATAACAGGCTATATATTTGTAAGGAATGACTTATGGATTGGGACTCGACAATCAGTTAAAAATCCCCCGCCTCCCCCTTTTCCCGACAATTGTAGAACCTAATATATAAAAACTAAAAAGAGTTTACAATCCCTAAAAGTTACAAACACTTTTTGGAATTATCTCTCTCTACATTTGTGCATTGTGCATTTCCATATTATATTTATACTTTTTTCTTAAATCAAAACTTGAGTTTTCACTTTCCCTTCATCTCGTAAACAAAAAAAGAGATAATAGGCAAATAGATCACAAGAAAATGAAAATTTTAGAGTTTATGGATGGAAAGAATTTAAAGCAATAACAAATGTAAGTAAAGAAAATTTATTCACACACCACAAATGAACACAAAAGTTTTGTTATCAAAGTTTGGGAAATTCCACTTGTTCAACCCTAATAGCTCAGAATTTTATAAGCAAGAGATTTTTATACTCATGTTTTTAAAAATGGATATGCATGCTGGAAACATGTTAAAGTTTCAAATGACCTATGGATCCAAACATTTTAAAGGGAATAATTTTAAATTCTCAAGTGAAGGTGCGATGGGATATTTACCCGAGTCAATCACGTCATTATTTTGCCCATTTACACAAAGCTGGCCTATCGATCATAGAAGATTGTAAAGTGATTTATCATGCATAATGGTCTATATTTTTTTAAGGAATGACTAATTGATTGGGAGTCAATACTCAAATAAAAATTCCCCCTCCCCCTTTTCCCGACTATTGCAAAACCTGATATATAAAAAATAAAAAGATTTTACAACCCCTAAAAATTACAGATACTTTATTGAATTATCTCTATCTACATTTGTGCGTTGTGCATTTCCTTTTTAGGTGTATACTTTTTTCTTAAATCAAAACTTGAGTTTTAACTTTCCATCATCACGTAAAGAAAAAAAGAGAAAAAAAGGCAAATAGATCAGAACAAAATGAAAATTTTACTATATATGTATTGCAGGAATTTAAAGCAAAAACAAATGTAAGTAAAGAAAATTTATTCACACACCACAAATGAACACAAAAATTTTGTTATACAAGGGTGGGAAATTCCACTAGTTCAACCCTAATAGCTCGGAATTTAACAAAAAAGAGATTTTTCTACACATGTTTTAAAAAAAGTACACGCATGCTTGAAACATGTTAAAGATGCAAATGACCTATGGAACTAAACCTTTTACAAATAATAACATTAAATTCTCAAGTGAACATGCGGTGGGATATTTACTTGAGTCAAACAAGCCATTATTTTGCCCATTTACAAAAAGCAAACCTAACGATCATAGATGATTGTAAAGTGATTTATCATGCGTAACGGGCTATATTTTTGTATGGACTTATGGATTGGGAGTCAACACTCAGTTAAAAATCCCACACCACCCACTTTCCTTATGTTTGCAGAACCTGATATATAAAAACTAAAAAGAGTTTATAATCCCTAAAAATTATAGACACTATTTGGAATTATCTCTCTCTACATTTGTGCATTGTGCATTCAATTTTAGACGTATATTTTTTTTAAAATCAAAACTTGAGTTTTCACTTTCCCTTCATCTTGTAAACAAAAAAAGAGATAAAAGGAAAATAGACCACAACAAAATGAAAATTTTAGAGTTTATGTATGGAAAGAATTTGAAGCAATAAACAAATGTACGTAAATAAAATTTATTCACACACCACAAATGAACACAAAAGTTTTGTTATCAGAGCTTGGGAAATTCCACTAGTTCAACCCTTATTCCTCGAAATTTTATAAGCAAGAGATTTTTCTACACATGTTTTAAAAAATGGATATGCATGCTTGAAAAATGTTAAGGATGCAAATGATCTATGGATCCAAACCATATAAAGAGAATAACATTAAATTCTCAAGTGAAGGTGCGGTGGGATATTTACTCGAATCAAACAAGCCATTATTTTGCCCATTTATAAAAAGCTGACCTAACGATCATAGATGATTGTAAAATGATTTATGGATTGGGAGTCAACACTCAGTTAAAAATCCCTCGCCTCCCCCTTTTCTCGACGATTGCAAAACCTGATGTCTAAAAATAAAAAAAGAGTTTACAATCCCCACAAATTATCTCTCTCTACATTTTTTCATTGTGCATCTCCATTTTAGATGTATACTTTTTTCTTAAATCAAAGCTTGAGTTTTCACTTTCCCTTCATCTGATAAACAAAGAAAGGGATAAAAGGCAAATGGATCACAACAAAATGAAAATTTTACAGTTTATGTATGGAAAGAATTTAAATCAATAAACAAATGTAAGTAAATAAAATTTGTTCACACGGCACAAATGAACACAAAAGTTTTGGTATCCAATTTTGGGAAATTCCACTAGTTCAACCCTAATAGCTCGGAATTTTATAAGAAAGAGATTTTTCTACACATGTTTTAAAAAATGGATATGCATGCTTGAAACATGTTAATAAATGACTTATGGATCCAAACCTTTTAAAGACAATAACATTAAATTCTCAAGTGAACCTCCAGTGGGCTAATTACCAGAGTCAAACAAGCCATTATTTTTCCCATTTACAAAAAGCTGATCTAACGATCATAGATGATTGTAAAGTGATTTATCATGTGTAATGGGCTATATTTTTGTAAGGAATGATTTATAGATTGGGAGTCAACACTCAATTAAAAATCCCCTGCCTCACCCTTTTCCCAACCATTGCAGAACCTGATATATAAAAACTAAAAAGAGTTTACAATTCCTAAAAATTACAGACTCTTTTTGGAATTATCTCTCTCTACATTTTTTCATTGTGCATTTCCATTTTAGATGTATACTCTTTTCTTAAATCAAAACTTGAGTTTTCACTTTCCCTTCATCACGTTAAGAAAAAAGAGATAAAAGGCAAATAGATCACAACAAAATGAAATTTTTACAGTTTATGTATAGAAAGAATTTAAAGCAATAACAAATGTAAATAAAGAAAATTTATTCACACACCACGAATGAAAAAAAAATGTTTTGTAATCCAAGTTTGGGAAATTCCACTTGTTCAATCCTAATAGCTCAAAATTTTATAAGAAAGAGATTTTTCTACACATGTTTTACAAAATGGACTTGCATCCTTGAAACATGTAAAAGATGCAAATGAACTATGGATCCAAACTTTTTTAAAAGAATAAGAATAAATTCTCAAGGGAACGTGCGGTGGGATATTTACCCGACTCAAACAAGCAATTATTTTGCCCATTTACAAAAAGTTGACATAACGATCTTAGATGATTGTAAAGTACTTTATCATGCGTAACAGGCTATATTTTTTTAAGGATCCCCGGCCTCCCCCTTTTCCCGACAATTCCCGAACTGCATATATATAAACAACAAAGTGTTCACAATCCCTAAAAATTACAGACACTTTTTTTAATTATCTCTCTCCAAATTTTTGCATTGTGCATTTCCATTTTAGATGTATACTTTTTTCTTAAATCAAAACTTGAGTTTTGACTCTCCCTTCATCTTGTAAAAAAAATGAGATAAAAGGCAAATAGATCACTGCAAAATGAAAATTTTAGAGTTTATGTATGGAAAGATTTTTTAGCATTAAAAAATTTAAGAAAAGAAAATTTATTAACACACCACAAATGAACACAAAAAGTTTTGTTGTCCATGTTTGGGAAATTCCACTAGTTCAACCCTAATAGCTCAAAATTTTATAAGAAAGAGAGTTTTCAGCACATGTTTTAAAAATTGGATATGCATGCTTGAAACATGTTAAAGATGCAAAGGACCTATGGATCCAAACATTTTAAAGAGAATAACATTAAATTCTCAAGTGCAAGTGCAGTGGGATATTTACCCGAGTCAAACAAGCCATTATTTTGCCCATTTACAAAAAGCTGACCTAATGATCATAAATGAATATAAAGTGATTTATCATGCGTAATAGGCTATATTTTTTTACAGAATGACTTACAGATTGGGAGTCAACACTCAGTTACAAATGCAACGCCTCCCCATTTTCCCAACGATTGAATAACCTGATATATAAAAACTAAAAAGATTTTACAATCCGTAAAAAATACAAACACTTTTTGGAGTTATCTCTCCCTACATTTGTGCATTGTGCATTTCCATTTTGGATGTATATTTTTTTCTTAAAGGCAAATAGATCATAACAAAATGGAAAGAATTTAAAGCAATAAACAAATGTAAGTTAAGAAAATTTATTCACACACCACAAATGAACACAAAAGTTTTGTTGTCCAGTTTAGGAAATTCCACTAGTTCAACCCTAATAGCTCGGAATTTCATAAGAAAGAGATTTTTCTACACAAGTTTTAAAAAATAGATATGCATGCTTGAAACATGTTAAAGATGCAAATGACCTCTGGATCCCAACCGTTGAAAGACAATAACATTAAATTCTCAAGTGATCGTGCGGTGGGAAATTTACCCGAGTCAAACAAGCCATTATTTTGCGCATTTACAAAAAAACAGACCTAACGATCATAGATGATTGTAAAGTGATTTATCATGCACAACAAGCTATATTTTTTTAAGGAATAACGTATGGATTGGGAGTCAACACTCAGTTAGAAATCCCCCACCTCCCCCTTTGCTAAAAAATAAACAAATGTTAGTAAAGAAAATTTATTCACACACCACAAATGAATACCAAATTTTTGTTATCCAAGTTTCGGAAATTCCACTAGTTCAACCCAAATAGCTCAGAATTTTATAAGAAAGAGATTTTTCTACATATGTTTTAAAAAATGGATATGCATGCTTGAAACAAGTTAAAGATACAAATGACCCATGGATATTTATACGAGTCAAACAAGCCATTATTTTGCCCATTTACAAAAAGTTGACCTAACGATCATAGATGATTGTAAAGTGATTTATCATGTGTAACGGGCTATATTTTTGTAAGGAATGACTTATGGATTGGGAGTCAACACTCAGTTAAAAATCCCACTCCTCCCCCTATTCCCGATGATTGCAGAACCTGATATACAAAAACTAAAAAGAGTTAAAAATCCCAAAAATTTACAAACACTTTTTGGAATTAACCCTCTTTGCATTTTTTCATTGTGCATTTCAATTTTAGATGTATAATTTTTTCTTAAATCAAAACTTGAGTTTTCACTTTCTTTTCTTCTTGTAAACAAAAAAAGTGATAAAGGGCAAATAGATCACAAAAAAATGAAAATTTTGAGTTTATGTATGGAATGAATTTAAATCAATAAAAAAAAGTAAGTAAAGAAAATTTATTCACTCACCACAAATGAACACAAAAGTTTTGGTATCCAAGTTTGGTAAATACCACTAGTTCAACCCTAATAGCTCGGAATTTTATGAGAAAGTGATTTTTCTACGCATGACTTAAAAAAAGGATATGCATGATTGAAACATGTTAAAGATGAAAATGACGTATGGATCCAAACCTTTTAAAGAGAATAACATTCAATCCTCAAGTGACCGTGAATTGGAATATTTATCCGAGTGAAACTAGCCATTATTTTTCCCATTTACAAAAATCTGACCTAACAATCATAGAAGATTGTAAAGTGATTTATCATGCATAAAGGGCTTTATTTTTGTATGGAATGACTTATGCATTGGGAGTTAACACTCAGTTAAAAATCTCCCACCTCCCCCATTTCTTGACGATTGCAAAACCTGACATATAAAAGCTAAAAAGAGTTTACAATCCCTAAAAATTTCATACACTTTTTGGAATTATCTATTTCTAGATTTGTGCATTGTGCATTTACATTATAGATGTATATTTTTTTCTAAAATAAAAACTTGAGTTTTCTCATTCCATTCATCTCGTAAACAAAAAAAGACATAAAAGGCAAATAGTTCACAACAAAATGAAAATTTTAGACTTTATGGATGGAAAGAATTTAAAGAAATAAAATAATATAATTAAAAAAAATTTATTCACACTCCACAAATGAACATAAAAGTTTTGTTATCCACGTTTGAAAAATTCCACTAGTTCAACCCTATTAACACGGAATTTTATTAGAAAGAGATGTTTCTACACATGTTTCAAAAAATGGATTTGCATGCTTGAAACATGTTAAAGATGCACATGACCTATGGTTCCAAACCTTTTAAAGAGAATAACATTAAATTCTCAAAAGAACGTGCAGTGGGATATTTACCTGAGTCATACACGCCATTATTTTTCCCATTTACAAAAAGCTGACCTAACGATCATAGATGATTGTAAAGTGATTTATCATGCATAACGGACTATATTTTTTTAAGTAATGACTTTTGGATTGGGAGCCAACACTCAATTAAAATTCCCCCACCTCCCCCTTTTCCCGACGATTGCAGAACCTGATATATAAAAACTAAAAAGAGATAACAATCCCAAAATATTACAGACACTTTTTGGAATTAACACTCTTTACATTTTTTCATTGTAGATAGATGTATACTTTTTTCTTAAATCAAAACTTGATTTTTCACTTTTCCTTCTTCTCGTAAACAAAAAAAGAGATAAAAGGCAAATAAATCACAAAAAAATGAAAATTTTAGAGTTGATGTATGGAATGAATTTAAATCAATAGAAAAAAGTAAGTAAAGAAAATTTATTCACACGCCAAAAATGAACACAAAAGTTTTGTTATCCAAGTTTGGGAAATACCACTACTTCAACCCTAATAGCTCGAAATTTTGTAAGAAAGTGATTTTTCTACGCATGACTTAAAAAATGGATATGCATGCGAAACATGTTGAAGATGAAAATGACATTTGGATCCAAACCTTTTAAAGAGAAAAACATTCAATTCTCAAGTGAACGTCAAGTGGGATATTTACCCGAGTGAAACTAGCCATTATTTTGCCCATTTACGAAAATCTGACCTAACGATCATAGATGATTGTAAAGTGATTTATCATGCATAAAGGGCTTTATTTTTGTAAGGAATGACATATTTATTGGGAGTCAACACTCAGTTAAAAATCTAACGCCTCCCCCTTTTCCCAACGATTGCAAAACATGTTATATAAAAACTAAAAAGAGTTTACAATCCCTAAAAATTTCATACACTTTTTGGAATTATCTCTTTCTAGATTTGTGCAATGTGAATTTACATTATAGATGTATAGTTTTTTCTAAAATAAAAAAAGAGATAAAAGGCAAATAGTTCACAACAAAATGAAAATTTTAGACTTTATGTATGGAAATAATTTAAAGCAATAAACAAATGTGATTAAAGAAAATTTATTCACACACCACAAATGAACATAAAAGTTTTGTTATCCATGTTTGGAAAATTCCACTAGTTCAACCCTATTAGCACGGAATTTTATAAGAAAGAGATTTTTCTCCACATGTTTCAAAAAATGGATTTGCATGCTTGAAACATGTTAAAGATGCATATGACCTATGGTTCCAAACCTTTTAATGAGAATAACAGTAAATACTCAAATGAACGTGCCATTAATTTGCCCATTTACAAAAAGCTGACCTAACGATCATAGATGATTGTAAAGTGATTTGTCATGCATAACCGGCTATAGTTTTGTAAGGAATGACTTATAGATTGGGGGTCAACATTCAGCTAAAAATCACCCCCTTCCCCCTTTTCCCGACGATTGTTGAACCTGATATATAAAAACTAAAAAGAGTTTGCAATCGTTAAAAATTATAGACACTTTTTGGAATTATATCTCTCTACATTTGTGAATTGTCCATATCCATTTTAAATGTATACTTTTTTCTTAAACCAAAACTTGAGTTTTCACTTTCCCTTCATCTCGTAAACAAAAAAGAGATAAAAGACAAATAGATCACAACAAAATGAAAATTTTAGAGTTTATGTATTGAAAGAATATAAATCAATAAACAAATGTAAGTAAAGAAAATTTTTTCACACACCACAAATCAACACAAAAGTTTCGTTATTGAAGTTTGGGAAATTCCGCTACTACAACCCTAATAGCTCGGATTTTATAAGAAAGAGATTCTTCTACTCAGGTTTTAAAAACTGGATATGCATGCTTGAAACATGGTAAAGATCAAATGACCTATGGATCCAAACCTTTGAAAGAGAATAATATTAAATTCTCAAGTGAACGTGCGGTGGGATATTTACCGGAGTCAAACAAGCCACTATTTTGCCTATTTACAAAAAGCTGACCTACAGATCATAGATGATTGTAAAGTGATTTATCATATGTAACTAGCTATATTTTTTTAAGGAATAACTTATGGATTGGGAGTCAACACTCAGTTAAAAATCCCCCGCCTCCCCCATTTCCCGATGATTGCAGAACCTGATATATAAAAACTAAAAAGAGTTTACAATCCCTAACAATAACATACACTTTTTGGAATTATCTCTCTCTTCATTTGTGCATTGTGCATTTCCATTTTAGATGTATACTTTTTTCTTAAACTAAAACCTGAGTTTTCAATTTCCCTTCATCTCGTTAACAAAAAAAGAGATTAAAGGCAAATAGATCACAAGAAAATGAAAATTTTAGAGTTTATGTATGGAAACAATTTAAAGTAGTAAGAAAATGTAAGAAAAAAAAATTTATTTACACATAACAAATGAACACAAAAGTTTTGTTATCAAAGTTTGGGAAATACCACTAGATCAACCCTAATAGCTTGGAATTTTATAAGAAAGATATTTTTCTACACATATTTTATAAAATGGATATGCATGCTTGAAACAACTTAAAGATGCAAATGACCTACGGATCCAAAACTTTTAAACAGAATAACATTAAAATCTCAAGTGAACGTGTTGTGGGATATTTACCCGAGTCAAACAAGCCATTATTTTGTCCATTTAAAAAAAGCTGACCTAACGATCATAGATGATTGTAAAATGATTTGTCATGCGTAACAGGCTATATTTTTGTAAGGAACGACTTATGGATTGGGAGTCAACATTCAGTTAAAAATCTCCTCCTTCCCCCTTTTTCCCGACGATTTCTGAACCCGATATATAAAAACTAAAAAAATTTACAATCGTTAAAAATTATAGAAAATTTTTGGAATTTTATCTCTCTACATTTGTGCATTGTACATTTCCATTTTAGATGTGTACTTTTTTTCTTAATCCAAAACTTGAGTTTTCACTTTTCCTTCATCTTGTAAACAAAAAAATAGATAAAAGACAAATAGATCAAAACAAATTAAAATTTTAAGAGTTTATGTATGGAAATAATTTAAAGCAATTAACAAATGTAAGTAAATAAATTTTTTCACACACCACAAATCAACACAAAAGTTTTGTTATCGAACTTTGGGAAATTCCGCTACTACAACCCTAATAGCTCGGATTTTATAAGAAAGAGAATCTTCTACTCATGTTTTAAAAAATGGATGCGCATATTTGAAACATGTTAAAGATGCAAATGACCTATTGGGAGTCAACACTCAGTTACAAATCCCCCGACTCCCCCTTTTCTCGACAATTGCAAAACCAAATTTTTAAAAACTAAAAAGAGTTTACAATCCCTAAAAATTACAGAAACATTTTGGAATTATCTCTCTCTAAATTTGTGCATTGTGTATTTCCATTTTAGTTGTATACTTTGTTCTTAAACGAAAACTTGAGTTTTCACTGTCCCTTCATCTCGTAAACAAAAAAAGAGATAAAAGGCAAATAGCTCACAACAAAATGATAATTTTAGGGTTTATGTATAGAATGAATTTAAAGCAATAACAAATGTGAGTAAAGAAAATTTATTCACACACCACAAATGAACACAAAAGTTTTGTTATCCATGTTTTGGAAATTCCACTAGTTCAACCCTAATAGCTTGAAATTTTATAAGGAAGAGATTTTTGTACACATGTTTTAAAAAATGGATATGCATGCTTAAAACATGTTAAAGATGCAAATGACCTACGGATCCAAACCTTTTAAAAAGAATAATATTGAATTCGAAAGTGAACGTGCTGTGGGATATTTACACGAGTCAGACTAGCCATCATTTTACCCAATTACAAAAAGTTGACCTAACGATCATAGATGATTGTAAAGTGATTTATCATGCGTAAAGGGCTATATTTTTGTAAGGAATGAGTTTTTATTGGGAGTCAACACTCAGTTAAAAATCCCTCGCCTCCCTCTTTTCTTGACGATTGCAGAACCTAATATATAAAAACTAAAAGAGTTTACAATCCCTAAAAATTACATACACTTTTTGGAATTATCACTCTCTACATTTGTGCATTGTCCATTTCCATTTTAGATGTATACTTTTTTACTTTTTTCTTAAATCAAAACTTGACTTTTCACTTTCCCTTCATCTCGTAAACAAAAAAAGAGATAAAAGGCAAATAACTCACAATAAAATGAAAATTTTAGGGTTTATGTATGTATTGAATTTAAAGAAATAACAAATGTAAGTAACGAAAATTTATTCACACACCATAAATGAAGACAAAAGTTTCGTTATCCATGTTTGAGAAATTCCACTAGTTCAACCCTAATAACTCAGAATTTTATAAGAAAGATATTTTTCTACACATGTTTTAGCAAATGGATATGCACGCTTGAAACATGTTAAAGATGCAAAAGACCTATGGATCCAAACCAATTAAAGATAAAAACATTAAATTCTCAAGTGAACGTGCGGTGGGATAATTACCGGAGTTAAACACGCCATTATTTTGCCCGTTTACAAAAAGCTGACCTAACGATCATTCATGATTGTAAAGTGATTTATCATACGTAATGTGCTATATTTTTTTAAGGAATGACTGAAGGATTGGGAGTCAACACTCAGTTAAAAATTCCCCGCCTCCCCCTTTTCCCGATGATAGCAAAACCTGATATATCAAAACAAAAATTTTAGAGTTTATGCATGGAAAGAATTAAAAGAAATAACAAAATTTAAGTAAAGAAAATTTATTCACACACCACAAATGAACACAAAAGTTTTGTTATCAGAGTTTGGGAAATTCCACTAGTTCAACCCTAATACCTCGGAATTTTATAAGAAAGACATTTTTCTACATATGTTTTAAAAAATGGATATGCATGTTTGAAACATATTATAGATGCAAATGACCTACGGATCCAAACCTTTTAAACAGATTAATCTTAAATTTTCAAGTGAACATGCGGTGGGATATTTACCCGAGTCAAATAAGCCATTATTTTGCCGATTTACATAAAGCTAACCTAACAATGATAGATGATTGTAAAGTGAATTATCATGCGTAACGTGCTATATTTTTGTAAGGAATGACTTACGGATTGGGAGTCAACAATAAGTTAAAAATCCCCCACCTCCCCCTTTTCCCGACGATTGCAGAACTTGGTATTTAAAAATTAAAAAGAGTTTACAATCCATAAAAATTACGGACACTTTTTAGAATTATTTCTCTCTACATTTGTGCATTGTGCATTTCCATTTTAGATGAATACTTTTTTCTTAAAACAAAACTTGAGTTTTCACTCTCCCTTCATCAGGTAAACCAAAAAAGAGATAATAGGTGAAAAGATTACAACAAAATGAAAATTTTAGAGTGTATGTCTGGAATGAATTTAAATCAATAAAAAATGTAAGTAAACAAAATTTATTCACACACCAGAAATGAACACAAATGTTTTGTTATCCTAGTTTGTGAAATTCTACTTGTTCAACCCAAATAGCTAAGAATTTTATAAGAAAGAGATTTTTCTACACATGTTTTAAAAAATGGATATCCATGCTTGAAACATATTAAAGATGCAAATAACCAATGGATTCAAACCTTTTAAAGAGAATAACATTAAATTCTCAAGTGAACATGCTGTGGGATATTTATCCGAGTTAAACAAGCCATTATTTTGCCCATTTACAAAAATCTCACTTAATGATCATAGATGATTGTAAAGTGATTTATCATGCGTAACAGGCTATATTTTTGTAAGGAAAGACTTATGGATTGGGAGTCATCACTCAGTTAAAAATCCCCCACCTCCCCTTTTTCCCGACGATTTCATAACCTGAAATATATAAACAAAAAAGAGTTTACAATCCCTAAAAATTAGAGATACTTTTTGGAATTATATCTCTCTATATTTGTGCATTGTGCATTTCCATTTTAGATGGAAACTTTTTTCTTATACAGGAACTTGAGTTTTCACTTTCCCTTCATCTCATAAATAAAAAAAGAGATAAAAGGCAAACAGATCACAACAAAATGAAAATTTTAGAGTTTTTTTATGGAAAGAAATTAAAGCAATAAACAAATGTAAGTAAAGAAAATTTATTCACACACCACAAATGAACACAAAAGTTTTGTTAACCAAAGTTGGGAGATTCCACTACTTCAACCCTAATAGCTCGGAATTTTATAAGAAAGACTTTTGTTACACATGTTTAAAAAAATGTATATGCATGCTTGAAACATATTGAAAATGCAAATAACCTATGGATCCAAACCTTTTAAAGAGAATAACATTAATTTCTCAAGTGAACATGCGGTGGGATATTTATCCGAGTCAAACAAGCCATTATTTTGCCCATTTACAAAAAGCTGACATATTGATCATAGATGATTGTAAAGTGATTTATCCAGCGTAATGGGCTATATTTTCGAAACAAATGACTGATAGATTGGGAGTGAACACTCAATTAAAAATCCCGTACCTCCCCCTTTTTCGACGATTGTTGAACCTGATATATAAAAGAAAAAAAGTGTTTAAAATCCCAAAAAATTATAGTCACTTTTTGGAATTATCTCTCTCTGCATTTGTGCATTGTGCATTTCCCTTTTAGATGTATACTTTTTTCTTAATTCAAAATTTGAGTTTTCACTTTCCCTTCATCTTGTAAACAAAAAAAGAGAAAAAAGGGAAATAGATCACAACAAAATGAAAATTTTAGAGATTAAGTATGGAAAGAATTTAAAGCAATAAACTAATGCAAGTAAAGAAACTTTATTCACACAACACAAATGAATACAAAATTTTTGTTTTCCAATTTTGGGAAATCCCTCTAGTTCAACCCTTATTGCTCGTTATTTTATAAAAAAGAGATTTTTCTACACATGTTTTAAAAAAAATGGATATGCATGTTTGAAACATATTATAGATGCAAATGACCTACGGATCAGTGGGATATTTACCCGAGTCAAGTGAACGAGCGGTGGGATATTTACCCGAGTCAAACAAGCCATTATTTTGCCCAGTTACAAAAAGTTGACCTAACAATCATAGATGATTGTAAAGTAATTTATCATGCGTAATGGGCTATATTTTTTTAAGGAATGACTTATGGATTGGGAGTCAACTTTCAATTTAAAATCCCCTGCCTCCCCCTTTTCCAAACAATTGCAGAACCTGATATATAAAAACTAAAAAGAGTTTACAATCCCTAAAAATTACAGACACTTTTTGGAATGATCTCTCTCTAAATTTGTGCATTGTGAATTTAAATTTTAGTTGTACACTTTTTTCTTACATTAAAACTTGAGTTTTCACTTTCCCTTCATCTCGTAAACAAAATTAGAGATAAAAGGCAAATAGATCACAACAAAATTAAGACTTTAGAGTTTATTTATGGAAAGTATTTAAAGAAATAAACAAATGTAAGTGAAGAAAATATATTCACACACCACAATGAACACAAGTTTTTATCCAATTTTGGGAAATTCCAGTAGTTCAACCACTATTGCTCGGAATATTATAAGAAAGAGATTTTTCTGCACATATTTCAAAAAATGGATATGCATGCTTGAAAAAAGTTAAAGATGCAAATGACCTATGGATCCAAACCTTTTAAAGATAATAACATTAAATTCTCAAGTGAACGTACGCTAGTATATTAACCCGTCAAACAAGCCTTTATTTTGCCCATTTACAAAACGCTGACCTAACAATCATAGATGATTGTAAAGTGATTTATCATGTGTAACAGAGCATATTTTTGTAAGGAATGATGTATGGATTAAGTGTCAACACTCAGTTAAAATTCCACCGCCTCCCCCTTTTCCCGACGATTGCAGAACCTGATATATAAAAACTAAAAAGATATTAAAACCCCCAAAAATTATAGACAATTTTTGGAATTATTTCTCTCTACATTTGTGTATTGTGCATTTCCATTTTATAAGTATACTTTTTTCTTTAATAAAAACTTGAGTTTTCACTTTCCCTTAATCTCATAAACAAAAAAAAAAAGAGATAAAAGGCAAAAAGATCACAACAAAATGAAAATTTTAGAGTTTATGTATGGAAAGAATTTAAAGGAATAAAAAAATGTTAGTAAATAAAATTTATTCACACACCAAAACTGAACACAAAAGTTTTTGTTATCCAATTTACAGAAATTCCACTAGTTCAACCCTAATAGCTAGGAATTTTATAAGAAAGAGATTTTTTTACACATGTTTTCAAAAATGGATATGCAAGCTTGAAACATGTTAGAGATGCAAACGACCTGTGGGTCCAAACCTTTTAAAGAGAATAACATTAAATTCTCAACTAAATGAGCGGTGGGATATTAACCCGAGTGAAACAAGCTATTATTTTGCCCTTTTTCAAAAAGCTGACCTAACGATCATAGATGATTGTAAAGTGATTTATCATGCGTGACAGGCTATATTTTTGTGAGGAATGACTGATGGATATGGAGTCAAGACTCAGTTAAAAATTTCCCACCTCCCCATTTTCCCAACGATTGCAGAACCTAATATAAAAAAGCCAAAAATATGTTACAATCCACAAAAATTACAAACATATTTTGGAATTATCTCTCTCTCCATTTGTGTATTGTGATTTTCCATTTTAGATGTATATTTTTTTCTTAAATCAAAACTTGAGTTTTCACTTTCCCTTCATCTCGTAATAAAAAAAAAGAGATCAAAGGCAATTAGATCACAACAAACTGAAAATTTTAGAGTTTATTTATGGAAAGAATTTAAAGCCACAAACAAATGTAAGGAAAGAAAATTTATTCACACACCACAAATGAACACAAAAGTTTTGTTATCTATGTTTTGGAAATTCCACTTGTTCAACCGTCGTAGCTCAGAATTTTATAAGAAAGTGATTTTTCTACACATGTTTTAAAAAAATGGATATGCATGCTTGAAACATGTTAAAGATGCAAATGACCTATGGAACCAAACCTTTTAAGAATAACATTAAATTCTCATGTGAACGTGCTATGGGATATTTACCCAAGTCAAACAAGCCATTATTTTGCCCGTCTCCAAAAAGCTTACCTAACGAGCATAGATGATTGTAAAGTGATTTATAATGCGTACTGGGCAATATTTTTTTAAGCAAGGACTTATCGATTGGGAGTCAACACTCAGTTAAAAATCCTCTGGCTCCCCCTTTTCCCGACGATTGCAGAATCTGATATATAAAAACTAAAAAGAGTTTACAATACCTAAAAATTAAAGTCAATTTTTGGAATTATCCCTCTCTATATTTGTGCATTGTGCTTTTCCATTTTAGATGTATACTTTTTTCTTAAATCAAAACTTGAGTTTTCACTTTCGCTTCATCTTGTAAACAAAAAAAGTGATAAAAGGCAAATAGATCTCAACAAAATGAAAATTTTAAAGGTTTTGTATGGAATGAATTTAAAGGAATAAAAAAATTTAAGTAAAGAAAATTTATTCACAAACCACAAATCAACACAAAAGTTTTGTTATCCATGTTTGGGAAATTCCACATGTTAAAGATGCAAATGACCTACGGATCTAAAACTTTTAAAGAGAATAACATTAAATTTTCAAGTGAATCTGTGGTGGGATATTTACCCGAGTCAAACAAGACAAAATTTTGCCCATTTACAAAAAGCTGACGTAAGGATCATAGATGATTGTAAAGTGATTTATCATGCTTAATGGGCTATTGTTTTTTAAGGAATGACTTATGGATTGGGAGTTAACACTCAGTTAAAAATCCCCCGCCTCCCCCTTTTGGCGACGATTGCATAGCCTGATATATAAAAACAAAAAAGGGTTTACAATCCCTAAAAATTACAGAAATTTTTTGGAATTATCTCTCTCTACAATTGTTCATTGTGCATTTCAATTTTAGTTGTATACTTTTTTCTTAAATAAATACTTGAGTTTTCACTTTCTCTTCATCTCGTAAACAAAAAAAGAGATGAAAGGCAAATAGATCACAACAAAATGAAAATCTTAGAGTTTATGTAAGGAAAGAATTTAAAGCAATAAGCAAATATAAGTAAAGAAAATTTAATCTCACACCACAAATGAACACAAAAGTTTTGTTATCCAAGTTTGGGAAATTCCACTAGTTCAACCCTAATAGCTCGGAATTTTGTAAGAAAGATATTTTTCTACACATGTTTAATAAAATTGATATGCACGCTTGAAACAAGTTAAAGTTGCAAATGACCTATGGATCCAAACCTTTTAAAGGGAATAATATTAAATTATCAAGTGAACGTGCGGTGGGATATTTACCCGAGTCAAATAAGCCATTATTTTGCCCATTTACTAAAAGCTGACCTAAAGATCAGAGATTATTGTATAGTGATTTATCATGCATAACGGGCTATATTTTTGTTAGGAATGACTTATGGATTGGGAGTCAACACTCAGACAAAAATCCCCCACCTCCCCCTTTTCCTGACTATTGCAGAACCTGATATATAAAAACTGAAAAGAGTTTACGATCCCAAAAAATTACTGACACTTTTTTGAATTATCTCTCTCTACGTTTGTTCATTGTGCATTTACATTTTAGTTGTATACTTTTTTCTTAAATAAATACTTGAGTTCTTACTTTCCCAACATCTAGTAAACAAAAAGAGATAAAAGGCAAATAGATCAGAACAAAATGAAAATTTTAGAGTTTATGTATGGAAACAATTTAAAGCAATAAACAAATGTAAGGAAAATTTATTCACACACCACAAATGAACACAAAAGTTTTGTTATCCAATTTTTGGAAATTCCACTAGTTCAACCCTAATAGATTGGAATTTTATACGAAAGATATTTTTCTACACATGTTAAAAAATGGATATGCATGCTTGAAACATGTTACAGACACTTTTTGGAATTATCAATCTCTACATTTGTGCATTGTGAATTTCCATTTTAGATGTATACTTTTTTCTTAAATCAAAACTTGTGTTTTCCCTTTCCCTTCATCTCTTAAACAAAAAAAGGGAAACAAGGCAAATTGATCACTACTAAATGAAAATTTTAGAGTTTATGTATGGAAAGAATTTAAAGAAATAAACAAATGTAAGTAAAGAAAATTTATTCGCACACCTCAAATCAAAGCAAATGTTTTGTTATCCAAGTTGGGGATATTCGACTTGCTCAACCCTAATAGCTCAGAATTTTATAAGAAAGAGATTTTTCTACACATGTTTCAAAAAATGGATATGCATGCTTGAAACATGTTAAAGATGCAAATAACCTATGGATCCAACCTTTTAAAGAGAATAACATTAAAGTCTCAAGTGAACGTGTGGTGTGATATTTACCCTAGTCAAACAAGCCAATATTTTGCCTATTTACAAAAAGCTGACCTAACGGTCATAGATGATTGTAAAGTGATTTATCATGCGTAATGGGTAATTTTTTTGAAAGGAAAGACTCATGGATTGGGAGTCAACACTCTGTTAAAAATCCCTCGCCACCCCCTTTTCGCGACGATTGCATAACCTGATATTTAAAAACTAAAAAGAGTTTACAATCCCTAAAAATTACAAACACTTTTTTGAATTATCTCTCTACATTTGTGCATTGTGCATTTCCATTTTAGATGTAAACTTTTTTCTTAAATCAAAACTTGAGTTTTCACTTTCTCTTCATCTCGTAAACAAAAAAAGAGGTAAAAGGCAAATAGATCACAACAAAAAAGAAATTTTTTGAGTTTATGTATGGAAAGAATTTAAAGCAATAAAAAAATTTAAGTAAATAAAATTTATTCTCACACCACAAATGCACACAAAAGTTTTCTTATCAATGTTTGGGAAATTCCACTAGTTCAACCCTAATAGCTCAGAATTTTTAAAGAAAGATATTTTTCTACACATGTTTTGAAAAATGGATATGCATGCTTGAAACAAGTTAAAGAAGCAATTGACCTATGAATCCAAACCTTTTAAAGAGAATAAATTTAAAACAATACAGACACTTTTCTGAACTACCTCTCTCTACATTTGTGCATTCTGCTTTTCCATTTTAGATGTATACTTTTTTTTTAAATCAAAATTTGAGTTTTCACTTTCTCTTCATCTCGTACTCAAAAAAAGAGATAGAAGGCAAATTGATCACAACAAAAAGAAAATTTTTGAATTTATGGATGGAAAGTATTTAAAGCAATAAAAAAATGTAAGTAAAGAAAATTTATTCACACACCACAAATGAACACAAAATTTTTGTTAAAGAAGTTTGGGAAATTCCACTAATTCAACCCAAATAGCTCGGAATTTCATAAGAAAGATAGTTTTCTAGACATGTTTTAAAAAATGGATATGCATGCTTGAAACAAGTTAAAGATGTAAATGTCCTATGGGATCCAAACCTTTTAAAGAGAATATCATTAAATTATCAAGTGAACGTGGGGCGTGTTATTTACATGAGTCAAACAAGTCATTATTTTGCGCATTTACAAAAACTTAACCTAACGATCATAGATGATTGCAAAGTGATTTATCATGCGTCATGGGCTATATTTTTGCAAGGAATGACTTAAGGAATAGGAGTCAACACTCAGTTAAAAATCCATCGCCTCCCCCTTTTCCCGACGATCGCAAAACCTGATATATAAAAACTAAAAAGAGTTTACAATCCCTAAAAATTATAGACACTTTTTGGAATTATCTCTCTCTACATTTGTGCATTGTGCATTTCCATTTTAGAAGTATACTTTTTTCTTAAATCAAAACTTGATTTTTCACTTTCCCTTCATCTCGTAAACAAAAAAAGAGAAAAAAGGCAAATAATCACAACAAAGTGAAATTTTTTAGAATTTATGTATAGAAAGAATATAAAGCAGTAAAAAAAATGTAAGAAAAGAAAATTTATTCACACACCACAAATGAACACAAATGTTTTGATATCCAATTTTGGGAAATTCCACTAGTTCAACCCTAATAGATCGGAATTTTATAAGAAAGAGATTTTTCTACACATGTTTTAAAAAATGGATATCCATGCTTGAAACATGTACAAAATGCAAATGACCTATGGATCCAAACCTTTTAAAGAGAATAACTTTAAATTCTCAAGTAAACGTGCGGTGGGATATTTACCCTTGTCAAACAAGCCATTATTTTGCCCATTAACAAAAAGTTGACCTAACGATCATAGATGATTGTAAATTGATTTATCATTCGTAATGGGGATATAATCTTTTTAAGGAATTACTTATGGATTCGAAGACAACACTCAGTTAAAAATCCCCCGCCTCCCCCTTTTCCTGACAATTGCAGAACCTAATATATAAAAACTACAAAGAGTTTAAAATCCCAAAAAATTACAGGCACTTTTAGGAATTATCTCTCTCTAAATTTGTGCATTGTGCATTTCCATTTTAGATGTATACTTTTTTTTTAAATAAAAATTTGAGTTTTCACTTTCCCATCATCTCGTAAACAAAAAAAGAGATAAAAGGCAAATAGATCACAACAAAATGAAAATTTTAGAGTTTATGTACGGAAAGAATTTAAAGAAATAAACAAATGTAAGTAAAGAAAATTTACTCACACACCACAAATGAAAACAACTGTTTTGTTATCCAATTTTTGGAAATTCCACTAGTTAAACCCTTATAGCTCGGAATTTTAAAAGAAAGAGATTTTTCTACACATGTTTTAAAAAATGGATATGCATGCTTCAAATATGTTGGAGATGCAAATAACCTATCGATCCCAACCTTTTAAAGAGAATAACTTTAAATTATCAAGTGAACGTGCAATGGGATATTTACCAGAGTCAAACAAGCCATTATTTTGCCCATTTACAAAAAGCTGACCTAACGATCATAGATGATTGTAAATTGATTTATCATTCGTAATGGGGATATAATTTTTGTAAGGAATTATTTATGGATTGGGAGACAACACTCAGTTAAAAATCCCCCGCCTCCCCCTTTTCCTGACGATTGTAGAACCTTATATATAAAAACTACAAAGAGTTTAAAATCCCAAAAAATTACAGACACTTTTAGGAATTATCTCTCTCTACATTTATGCATTGTTCATTTCATTTTTAGATGTATACTTTTTTCTTAAATAAAAATTTGAGTTTTCACTTTCCCATCATCTCGTAAACAAAAAAAAGAGATAAAAGGCAAATAGATCACAAAAAAATGAAAATATTAGAGTTTATGTATGGATTTTAAAGCAATAAACAAATGTAAGTAAAGAAAATTTACTCACACACTACAAATGAAAACAAAAGTTTTGTTATCCAATTTTTGGAAATTCCACTAGTTAAACCCTTATAGCTCGGAATTTTAAAAGAAAGAGATTTTTCTACACATGTTTTAAAAAATGGTTATGCATGCTTGATATATGTTGGAGATGCAAATAACCTATGGATCCAAACCTTTTAAAGAGAATAACATTAAATTCTCAATTGAACGTGCGGTGGAATATTTACCCGAGTCAAACAAGCCATTATTTTGCCCTTTTTCAAAAAGTTGACCTCATGATCATAGATGATTGTAAAGTGATTTATCATGTGTAAAGGGTTATATTTTTGTAAGGAATGACAGATGGATACGGAGTCAACATTCAGTTGAAAATGACTTGCCTCCCCCTTTTCCTGACAATTGCATAACTTGATATATAAAAACTAAAAAGAGATTACAATCCCTAAAAATTACAGACCCGTTTTTGGAATTATCTCTCTCTAAAATGTGTATTGTGCATTTCCATTTTTAATGTGTAATTTTTTCTTAAATAAAAACTTGTGTTTTCACTTTCCCTTCCTCTCGTAAACAAAAAAAGAGATAAAAGGCAATTTGATGACAACAAAATGAAAATTTTAGAGTTTATACATGGAAATAACATAAACCAATAAAAAAATGTGAGTAAAGAAAATTTATTTACACTCCAAAAATGAACACAAAATTTTTTATTTCCAAGTTTGGGAAATTCCACATATTCAACCCAAATAGCTCGAAATTTTATAAGAAAGAGCATTTTGTACACATGTTTTAAAAAATGGATATGCAAGCTTGAAACATGTTAAATATGCAAATGACCTATGGAACCAAACCTTTTAAAGAGAAAAACATTAAATTCGCAAGTGAACGTGCGGTGGGATATTTACTAGAGTCAAACAAGCAATTATTTTGCCCAGTTACAAAAAGCTGACCTACTGAGCATAGATGATTGTAAAGTGATTTATCATGCGTAACAGGCAATATTTTTGTAAGGAAGGAGTTATGGATTGGGAGTCAACACTGAGGTAAAAATCCCCCGCCTCCCCCTTTTTCCTCACGATTGAAAAACTTGATATATAAAAACTAAAAAGAGTTTAATCTCCCTAAAATTACAGAAACTTTTTGGAATTATCTCTCTTTACATTTGTGCATTCTGCATTTCCATTTTAGATGGATACATTTTTCTTAAATCAAAACTTGAGTATTCACTTTCCCTTCATCTCGTAAACAAAAAAAGAGATAAAAGGCAAATAGATCACAACAAAATGAAATTTTTAGAGTTTTTGTATGGAAGGAATATAAAGCAATACACAAAATGTAAGAAAATAAAATTTATTCACACACCAAAAATGAACACAAAAGTTTTGATATCCAATTTTTGGAAATTCCACTAGGTCAACCCTAATAGCTCGGAATTTTATAAGAAAAAGATTTTCTACACATGTTTTAAAAAATGGATATCCATGCTCGAAACATGTTAAAGATGCAAATGACCTATGGATTAAAACCTTTTAAAGAGAATATTTTAAATAAATTCTCAAGTGAACGTGTTGTGGGATATTTACCCGTGTCAAACAAGCCATTATTTTGCCCATTTACAAAAAGCTGACCTAATGATCATAGATGATTGTAAATTGATTTATCATTAGTAGTGGGGATATAATTTTTGTAAGGAATTACTTATGGATTGGGAGACAACACTCAGTTAAAAATCCCCCGCCTCCCCCTTTTCTTGACGATTGCAGAACCTAATATACAAAAACTACAAAGAGTTTAAAATCCCAAAAAATTACAGACACTTTTTGGAATTATCTCTCTCTACATTTGTGCATTGTGCATTTCCATTTTAGATGTGCACTTTTTTCTTAAATAAAAATTGAATTTTCACTTTCCCATCATCTCGTAAACAAAAAAAAGAGATAAAAGGCAAATAGATCACAACAAAATGAAAATTTTAGAGTTTATGTATGGAAAGAATTTAAAGAAATAAACAAATGTAAGTAAAGAAAATTTACTCACACACCACAAATGAAAACAAAAGTTTGGTTATCCAATTTTTGGAAATTCCACTAGTTAAACCCTTATAGCTCGGAATTTTAAAAGAAAGAGATTTTTCTACACATGTTTTAAAAAATGGATATGCATGCTTGAAACAAGTTAGAGATGCAAATAACCTATAGATCCAAACCTTTAAAGAGAATAACTTTAAATTCTCAAGTGAACGTGCGGTGGGATATTTACCTATGTCAAACAAACCATTATGTTGCCCATTTAAAAAAAAGCTGACCTAACGATCATAGATGATTGTAAATTGATTTATCATTCGTAATTGGGATATAATTTTTTTAAGGAATTACTAATGAATTGGGAGACAACACTTCGTTAAAAATCCCCCGCCTCCCCCTTTTCATGACAATTGCAGAACCTGATATATAAAAACTACAAAGAGTTTAAAATCACAAAAAAATGCAGACACTTTTAGGAATTATCTCTCTCTACATTTGTGCATTGTGCATTTCCATTTTAGATGTATACATTTTTCTTAAATAAAAATTTGAGTTTTCACTTTCCCATCATCTCGTAAACAAAAAAAAGGATAAAAGGCAAGCAGATCACAAAAAAATGAAAATTTTAGAGTATATGAATTGAAAGAATTTAAAGAAATAAACAAAAGTAAGTAAAGAAAATTTACTCACACACCACAAATGAAAACAAAAGTTTTGTTATCCAATTTTTGGAAATTCCACTTGTTAAACCCTTATAGCTCGGAATTTTAAAAGAAATAAATTTTTTTACACATGTTTCAAAAAAAGGATATTCATGCTTGAAATATGTTAGAGATGCAAATAACCTATGGATCCAAACCTTTTAAAGAGAATAACTTTAAATTCTCAAGTGAACGTGTGGTGGGGTATTTACCCGAGTCAATCAAGCCATTATTTTTCCCTTTTTCAAAAAGCTGACCAAACGATCATAGATGATTTGTAAATTGATTTATCATGGGTAAAGGGCTATATTTTTGTATGGAATGACAGATGGATACGGAGTCAACATTTAGTTAAAAATCACTCGCCTCCCCCTATTCCCGATGATTGCAGAACCTGATATATAAAAACTAAAAAGATATTACAATCCCCAAAAATTATAGACACTTGTTGGAAATATCTCTCTCTACATTTGTGTATTGCACATTTCCATTTTAAATGTATAGTTTTTTCTTAAATAAAAACTTGCGTTTTCACTTTCCCTTCTTCTTGTAAACAATAAAAGAGATAAAAGGCAATTAGATCACAACAAAATCAAAATTTTAGAGTTCATATAGGGAAATAATTTAAAGCAATAAAAAAATGTGAGTAAAAAAAATTTATTCACACACCAGAAATGAACAGAAAAGTTTTGTTTTCCTAGTTTGGGAAATTCCACATGTTCAACCCTAATAGCTCGGAATTTTATAAGAAAGAGATTTTAGTACACATGTTTTAAAAAATGGATATGCATACTGGAAACATGTTAAAGATGCAAATGACCTATGGAACCAAACCTTTTAAAGAGAATAACATTAAATTTGCAAGTGAACGTGCAGTGGGATATTTAGCAGAGTCAAACAAGCCATTATTTTTCCCAATTACAAAAAGATGACCTACCAAGCATAGATGATTGTAAAGTGATTTATCATGTGTAACGGGCAATAATTTTGTAAGGAAGGACTTATGGATTGGGAGTCAACACACAGGTAAAAATCCCCCGCCTCCCCCTTTTCCTGATGATTGCAAAACCTGATAAATAAAAACTAAAAAGAATTTACATTCCTAAAAATTACATACACTTTTTGGAATTATCTCTCTCTACCTTTGTGCATCATGCATTCCCATTTTAGATGTATACTTTTTTCTTAAATCCAAACATGAGTATTCACTTTCCCTTCATCTCGTAAACAAAAAAAGAGATAAAAGCCAAATAGATCAAAACAAAATGTAAATTTTAGAGTTTTTTTATGGAAGGAATTTAAAGCATTTAAAAAAATTAAGTAAAGAAAATTTATTCACACACCACAAATGAACAAAAAAGTTTTGTTATCCAAGTTTGAGATATTCCACTTGTTCAACCCTAATAACTTGGAATTTTATAAGAAAGAGCTTTTTCTACACATGTTTCAAAAAATGGATATGCATGCTTGAAACATGTTAAAGATGCAAATGACCTATGGATCCAAACCTTTTAAAGATAATAACATTAAATTCTCAAGTGAACATGCGGTGGGATATTTACCCAAGTCAAACAAGCAATTATTTTGCCCATTTTCAAAAAGCTGACCTACCGATCATAGATGATTGTTAAATGATTGATCATGCGTAACGGGCTATTTTTTTTGTAAGGAATGATTTATGGATTGGGAGTCAACACTTAGTTAAAAATCCTCTGTCACCCACTTTTCTGGACGATTGCATAACCTGATATATAAAAACTAAAAAGATTTTACAATCCCGAAAAATTATAGACACTTTTTGGAATTATCTCTCAGTACATTTGTGCATTGTGCATTTCCATTTTAGATGTATACTTGTTTCTTAAATCAAAGCTTGGGTTTTCACTTTCTCTTCATCTTGTAAACAAAAAAAGAGATAAAAGGCAGAAAGCTCACACCAAGATGAAAATTTTAGATTTTATGTATGGAAAGAATTTAAAGCAATAAACAAATCTAAGAAAGGAAAATTTATTCACACACCACAAATGAACTCAAAAGTTTTGGTATCCAAGTTTTGGAAATTCCACAAGTTCAACACTAATATCTTTGAATTTTTTAAGAAAGAGATTTTTCTACACATGTTTCAAAAAATGGACATGCATGCTTGAAAAATGTTAAAGATACAAATGACCTATGGATCCAAACCTTTTAAAGAGAATAACATTAAATTTTCATGTGAATGTGTGGTGGGATATTTACCCAAGTCAAACAAGCCATTATTTTGCCCATTTACAAAAAGTTTGCCTAAAGATCATTGATGATTGTATAGTGATTTATCATGCATAACGGGCTATATTTTTGTACGGAATGACTTATGGATTGGGAGTCAACACTCAGATAAAACTCCCCCGCCTCCCCCTTTTCGCGGCGATTCATAACTTGATATATAAAAAATAAAAGGAGTTTACAATCCCTAAAAATTACAGACACTTTTTGGAATTATCTCTCTCTACATTTGTGTATTGTACATTTCCATTTTAGATGTATGATTTTTTCTTAAATCGAAACTTGAGTTTTCACTTTCGCTCATCTCATAAACAAAAAAAGAGATAAAAATTAAATAGATCACTACTAAATGAAAATTTCAGAGTTTATGTATGGAAAAATTTAAAGCAATAAACAAATGTAAGAAAAGAAAATTTATTCACACACCACAAATGAACAAAAGTTTTGTTATCCAATTTTGGGAAATTCCACAACTTCAACCCTCATACCTCGGAATTTTGTAAGTAAGATAATTTTCTACACATATTTTAAAAAATGGATCAGCATGCTTGAAACAAGTTAAAGATGCAAATGACCTATGGATCCAAACCTTTTAAAGAGAATAACATTAAATTCTCAAGTGAACGTGCGGTGGGATATTTACCCGAATCAAATAAGCCATTATTTTGCCTATTTACAAAAAGTTGACCTATAGATCATAGATGCTTGTAAAGTGATTTATCATGCATAAGAGGCTATATTTTTTAAGGAATGACTTATGGATTGGGATTCAACACTCAGATAAAAATCCCCCGCCTCCCCCTTTTCCCCACGATTGCAGAACCTGATGCATAAAAACTTAAAAGAGTTTACAATCCCAAAAAATTATAGATACTTTTTGGATTTGTCACTCTCTACACTTGTGCATTTTCCATTTCCATTTTAGATGTAAACTTTTTTCGTAAATCAAAACTTGAGTTTTCAATTTCCCTTCATCTCGTAAACAAAAAAAAGAGATAAAGGGAAAAAAGATCACAACAAAATGAAAATTTTAGAGTTTTAGTATGGAAAGAATTTAAAGCAATAAAAAAATGTAAGTAAAGAAAATTTATTCACACACCACAAATGAACAAAAAAATTTTGTTATCCAAGTTTGGGAAATTCCTCTTGTTCTACTCAAAAAGCTCAGAATTTTATAAGAATGAGATTTTTCTACACTTGTTTCAAAAATTGAATATGCATGCTTGAAACATGTTGAAGATGCAAATGACCTATTGATCCAAACCGTTTCAAGTGAATATAATTAAATTCTCAAGTGATCGTGTGGTGGGATATTTATCCAAGTAAAACAAGTCAATATGTTGCCCGTTTAAAAAAAGTTTACCTAACGATCATAGATGATTGAAAAGTGATTTATCATGCGTAACGGGCTATATTTTTTTAAAGAATAACTTATGGATTGGGATTCAACACTCGGTTAAAAATTCCCTGCCTCCCCCTTTTCATATTTTTGTAAGGAATGACTTATGGATTGGGAGTCAACACTCAGTTAAAAATCCCCCGCCTCCCCCTTTTCCCGACCATTGCATAACCTGGTATATAAAAACTAAAAAGAGTTGAAAGTCCCTAAAAATTACTAACACTTTTTGGAATTATCTCTCTCTACTTTTGTGCATTGTGAATTTCCATTTTAGATGCATAATTTTTTGTTAAGCAAAAAGTTGAGTTTTAACTTTCCCTTCATCTCGTAAACAAAAAAAAGAGATAAAAGGCAAATAGATCACAAAAAAATGAAAATTTTTGAGTTTATGTATGGAAAGAATTTGAAGGAATAAAAAAATTTTAGTAAAGAAAATTTATTCAAACACCAAAATTGAACACAAAAATTTTGTTATCCAAGTTTGGGAAATTCTACTTGTTCAACCCTAATAGATCGAAATTTTATAAGATAGAGATTTTTCTACACATGTTTTAAAAAATGGATATTCATGCTTGAAACATGTTAAAGATTTAAATGACGTATGGATCCAAACCTTTTAAACAGAATAATATTAAATTCTTAAGTGAATGTGCAGTGGGATATTTACCCGAGTCAAAGAAGCCATTATTATGCCCATTCACAAAAAGCTGACCTAACAATCATAGATGATTGTAAAGTGATTTATCATGCATAACGGGCTATATTTTTTTAAGGAATGACTGATGGATTGGGAGTCAACACTCAATTAAAAATCCCCCGCCTTCCCCATTTTTACCAATGATTGTAGAACCGGAGATATAAAAACTAAAAAGAGATTACAGTCCGTAAAAATTACATACACTTTTTGGAATTATCTCTTCCGACATTTGTGCATTGTGCATTTCAATTTTTGAAGTAAACTTTTTTCTTAAATCAAAACTTGAGTTTTCACTTTTCCCATCATCTCGTAAACAAAAAAAATAGATAAAAGGCAAATTGATCACAACAAAAGGAAAATTTCAGATTTTATGTATGGAAAGAATTTAAAGGAATCAAAAAATGTTAGTAAAGAAAATTTATTCACACACCACAAATGAACACAAAAGTTTTGTTATCCAAGTTTGGGAAATTATACTAGATCAACCCTAATAGCTCGGAATTTTATAAGAAAGTGATTTTTCTACAAATGTTTTAAAAAATGGATATGCATGCTTGAAACATTTTAAAGATGCAAATGACCTATGGATCCAAACCTTTTAAAGAGAATAACATTAAATTCTCAAGTGAACGTGTGGTGGCATATTTAACAGTGTCAAACAAGCCATTATTTTGCCCAATTACAAAAAGCTGACCTACCGAGCATAGATGAGAGTAAAGTGATTTATCATGCGTAACAAACAATATTTTTGTAAGGAAGACTTATGGATTGGGATTCAACAATCAGGTAAAAATCCCCTACCTCCCCCTTTTCCCGACAATTGCTGAACTTGATATATAAAAACTAAAAAGAGTTTACAATCCTAAAATTTATAGACACTTTTTGGAATTATCTCTCTCTACCTTTGTGCATTGTGCATTCCCATTTTAGATGTATACTTTTTTCTTAAATAAAAACTTGAGTATTCACTTTCCCTTCATCTCGTTAAAAAAAAAAAAGAGATAAAAGGCAAATAGATCACAAAAAAATAAAAAATTTAGAATTTTTGTATGGAAGGAATTAAAAGCAATAAAAAAAATTAAATAAAGAAAATTTATTCACACAATACAAATGAACACAAAAGTTTTGTTATCCAAGTTTGAAATATTCCATTTGTTTATCCCTAATAACTCAGAATTTTATAAGAAAGAGCTTTTTCTACACATGTTTTAAAAAATGGATATGCATGCTTGAAACATGTTAAAGATGCAAATGGCCTATGGATCCAAAAATTTTAAAGAGAATAACATTAAATTCTCAAGTGAACGTGCGGTGGGATATTTACCCGAGTCAAGCAAGCCTTTATTTTGCCCATTTAATAAAAGCTGACATAACGATCATAGATGATTGTAAAGTGATTGATCATGCGTAACGGGCTACTTTTTTGTAAGGAATGACTGATGGATTGAGAGTCAATACTTAGTTAAAAATTCCCAGCCACCCCCTTTTCGCGATGATTGCATAACTTGATTTATAAAAGCTAAAAAGAGTTTACGATCCCTTAAAATTATAGACACTTTTTGGAATTATATCTCTCTAAATTTGTGCATTGTGTATTTTCATTTTAGATGTCTACTTGTTTCTTAAATCAAAACTTGGGTTTTCACTTTCCCTTCATCTCATAAACAAAAAAAGAGATAAAAGGCAGAAACCTCACAACAAAATGAAAATTTTAGAGTTTATGTATGGAAAGAATTTAAAGCAATAAAAAAATGTAAGAAAGGAAAATTTATTCCCACACCACAAATGAATACAAAAGTTTTGGTATCCAAGTTTTGGAAATTCCACAAGTTCAACCCTTATATCTCGGAATTTTATAAGAAAGAAATTTTTCTACACATGTTTCAAAAACTGGATATGCATGCTTGAAAAATGTTAAAGATGCAAATGACCTATGGATCCAAACCTTTTAAAGAGAATAACATTAAATTTTCAAGTGAACGTGTGGTGGGATATTTACCCAAGTCAAACAAGCCATTATTTTGCCCATTTAGAAAAAGTTGACCAAAAGATCATAGATGATTGTATAGTGATTAATCATGTGTAACGGGCTATATTTTTGTATGGAATGACTTATGGATTGGGAGTCAACACTCAGATAAAACTCCCCTGCCACCCCCTTTTCGTGACGATTACATAACCTGATATATAAAAATTAAAAGGAGTTTACAATCCCTAAAAATTATAGACACTTTTGGGAATTATCTCTCACTATATTTGTGCATTGTGCAGGTCCATTTTAGATGTAAAATTTTTTCTTAAATCAAAACTTAAGTTTTCACTCTCTTCATCTCGTAAACAAAAAAAGAGATAAAAAGCAAGTAGATCACTACTAAATGAAAATTTCAGAGTTTATGTATGGAAATAATTTAAAGCAATAAACAATTGTAAGAAAAGAAAATTTATTCACACACTACAAATGAACATAAAAGTTTTGTTATCCAATTTTGGGAAATTCCACTACTTAAACCCTAATATCTCGGAATTTTGTAAGAAAGATAATTTCCTACACATGTTTTAAAAAATGGATATGCATGCATGAAACATGTTAACAAAGCAAATGACCTATGGATCCAAACCTCTTAAAGAGAATAACATTAAATTCTCAAGTGAACGTGCGGTGGGATATTTACCCGAGTCAAAATAACCATTATTTTGCCCATTTAGATCACAACAAAATGAAAATTTTAGAGTTTATATATGGAAAGCATTTAAAGCAATAAACAAATGTAAGTAAAAAAAAAAATTCACACACCACAAATGAACACAAAAGTTTTATTATCCAAGTTTTGGAAATTCCACTAGTTCAACCCTAATAGCTTTGAAGTTTATTAGAAAAAGATTTTTCTTCACATGTTTTAAAAAATGGATATGCATGCTTGAAACATGTTAAAGATGCAAATGACCTATGGATCCAAACCTTTTAAAGAGAATAACATGAAATTCTCAAGTCAAAGTGCGGTGGGATATTTACCAAAGTCAAACAAGCGATTATTTTGCCCATTTATGAAAAGCTGACCTAACGAGCATAGATGATTGTAACGTGATTTATCATGCGTAACGGGCAATATTTTTTTAGGAAGGATTTATGGTCAACACTCAATTAAAAATCCTTCGCCTACCCCTGTTCCAGACGATTGCTGAACCTGATATATAAAAACTAAAAAGAGTTTACAATCCCTAAAAACACTTTTTGGAATTATCTCTCTCTACATTTGTGCATTGTTCATTTCCATTTTAGACGTATACTTTTTTCTTAAATCAAAACTTGAGTTTTCACTTTCTCTTCATCTCGTAAACAAAAAAAAGAGATAAAAGGCAAACAAAAAGAAAAGTTTAGAGTTAATGTATAGAAATAATTTTAAAAAATAAAAAAATGTAAGTAAAGAAAATTTATTCACACATCACAAATGAACAAAAAAATTTTGTTATCCATGTTTGGCATATTCCACTTGTTCAACCGTAATGGCTCAGAATTTTATAAGAAACACATTAATCTACACATGTTTAAAAAAATGGATATGCATGCTTGAAACATGTTAAAGATGCAATTGACATATGGATGCAAACCTTTTTAAGAGAATAACATTAAATTCTCAAGTGAACGTGTGGAAGGATATTTACCCGAGTCAAGCAAGCCAATATTTTGCCTATTTACAAAAAGCTGACCTAATGATCAAAGATGATTGTAAAGTGATTTATCTTGCATAACGGGCTATATTTTTGTAAGGAATGACTTATGGATTGGCAGTCAACACTCAGTTAAAAATCCCCCGCCTCCCCCTTTTCCTGACGATTGTACAACTTGATATATAAAAACTAAAAAGAGTTTACAATCCCTAAAAATTATAGACACTTTTTGGAATTATATCTCTCTACTTTTGTGCATTGTGCATTTCGATTTTAGATGTTTACTTTTTTCTTAAATCAAAACTTGAGTTTTCACTTTCCCATCATCACATAAACAAAAAAAGAGATAAAAGGCAAAAAGATCACAATAAAATGAAAAGTTTAGAGTTTATGTATGGAAAGAATTTAAAGCAATAAAAAAATGTAAGTAAAGCAAATTTATTCACACCCACAAATGAACACAAAAGTTTTGTTATCCAAGTTTGGAAAATTCCACTTGTTCAACCCTAATAGCTCAGAATTTTATAAGAAAAAGATTTTTCTTCACATGTTTCAAAAAATGGAAATGCATGCTTGAAACTTGTTAAAGATGCAAATGAACGATGGATCCAAACGTTTTAAAGAGAATAACATTAAATTCTCAAGTGAACGTGTTGTGGGATATTTACCCAAGTCAAACCAGCCAATATGTTGCCCATTTAAAAAAAGTTGACCTAACGATCATAGATGATTGAAAAGTGATTTATCATGAGTAACGGGTTATATTTTTGTTAGGAATGACTTTTGGATTGGGTGTCAACACTCAGTTAAAAATCCCCCGCCTCCCCCTTTTCATATTTTTGTAAGGAATGACTTATGGATTGGGAGTCAACACTCAGTTAAAAATCCCCCGCCTCCTCCTTTTCCCAACGATTGCAGAACCTGATATATAAAAACTAAAAAGAGTTTACAATCCCTAAAAATTATAGACAATTTTAGGAATAATCTATCTCTACATTTTTGCATTGTGCATTTCCATTTTAGATGTATATTTTTTTTGTTAAACCAAAAGTTGAGTTTCACTTTCCCTTCATCACATAAACTAAAAAAGAGATAAACGGCAAATATATCACAACAAAATGAAAATTTTAGAGTTTAATTATGGAAAGAATTTAAAGCAATAAACAAATGTAAGTAAAGAAAATTTATTCACACACAACAAATGAACTCAAAAGTTTTTTTATTCAATTTTGGGAAATTCCACTAGTTCAACCCTAATAGCTCAGAATATTATAAGAAAGAGATTTTTCTACACATGTTTTCAAAAATGGATATGCATGCTTGACACATGTTAAAGATGCAAATGACCGATGGATCCAACCCTTTTAAAGAGAATAACATTAAATTCTCAAGTGAACGTCAAAGCGGCCACTATTTTTCCCATTTCCAAAAAGCTGACCCAACGATCATAGTTGATTGTAAAGTGATTTATCATGCGTAAGGGGCTATATTTTTGTAAGGAATGACTGATTGATTGGGAGTCAACACTCAATTAAAAATTCCCCGACTCCCCCTTTTCTCAATGATTGCAAAAACTGATATATAAAAACTAAAAAGAGTTTACAATCCATAAAAATTATAGACACTTTTTTGAATTATCTCTCTCTAAATTTGTGTCACTTTCCCTTCATCTAGTAAACAAAAAAAGAGATGAAAGGCAAATAGATAACAAAAAAAAGAAAATTTTATAATTTATGCGTGGAAAGAATTTAAAGCAATAAATAAATGTCAGTAAAGAAAATTTATTCACACTTCACAAATGAACACAAAAGTTTTGTTATCCATGTTTGGGAAATTCCACTAGTTCAACCCTAATAACTCGGAATTTTACAAGAAAGAGATTTTTTTACACTTGTTTTAAAAAATGGATATGCATGCATGAAACATGTTAAAGATGCAAATGACCTATGGATCCAAACCTCTTAAAGAGAATAACATTAAATTCTCAAGTGAATAGGGGGTGGGATATTTACCCGAATCAAACAAGCCATAATTTTGGCACTATACAAAAAGCTGACCAAACGATCATAGATGATTGTAAATTGATTTATTATGCGTAACGGGCTATAATTTTGTAAGGAATGACTTCAGGATTGGGAGTCAACCCTCAATTAAAAATCCCCCGCCTCCCCCTTTTCCCGATGATTGTAGAACCTAATAAATAAAAACTAAAAAGAGTTTAGCATCCCTAAAAATTACAAACACTTTTTGGAATTATCTCTCTCTACATTTGTGCATTGTACATTTCCATTTTAGATGTATACTTTTTTCTTAAGTCAAAACTTGACTTTTGACCAACCCTTCATCTCATAAACTTAACAGAAAATACATCACAAAAAAATAAAAATTTTAGAGTTGATGTATGGAAAGAATTTAAAGCAATGAACAAATGTAAGTAAAGAAACTTTATTCACACACCACAAATGAAAACAAAAGTTTTGTTATCCAAGTTTGGAAAATTCCACTATTTTACCCCTAATAGCACAGAATTTTATAATAATGAGATATTTCTACACATGTTTTAAAAATGGATATGCATGCTTGAAACATGTTAAAGATGCACATGACCGATGGATCCAAACCTTTTAAAGAGAATAACATTAAATTCTCAAGTGAATGTGCGGTGGGATATTTACCCAAGTCAAACAAGACATTATTTTGCCCATTTACAAAAAGCTGACCTAACGATCACAGATGATTGTAAAATGATTTATCATGCGTAACGGGCATTATTTATGTAAGGAATGACTTATATATTGGGAGTCAACTCTCAATTAAAAATCCCCCGCCTCACCGTTTTCTCAAAAATTCCAGAACCTGATATGTAAAAACTAAAATGAGTTTACAATCCCTAAAAATTACAGACTCTTATTGGAATTATCTCTTTCTTGATTTGTGCATTGTTCATTTCCATTTTAGATGTATACTTTTTTCTTAAATCAAAACTAGTGTTTTCACTTTCCCTTCATCTCGTAAACAGAAAAAGAGATAAATGGCAAATAGATCACAACAAAATGAAAATTATAGAGTTTATGTATGGAAAGAATTTAAAAAAATAAAAAAATATAATTAAAGAAAATTTATTCACACACAACAAATGAACAAAAAAAATTTGTTATCCAAGTTTGGGAAATTCGACTAGTTCAACCCTTATAGCTCGGAATTTTATTAGAAAGAGATTTTTCTACGCATGGTTTAATGCCTTAAACATGTTAAATGTGCAAATGACCTATGGATCCAAACCTTTTAAAGAGAATAACATTAAATTCTCAAGTGAACGTGCGGTGGGATATTTACTTGAGTCAAACAAGCCATTATTTTTCCCATTTACAAAAAGTTGACATAACAATCGTAGATGATTGTAAAGTGATTTATCATTCGTAATGGGCTACATTTTTTTAAGGAATGATTGATGGATTGGGTGTCAACATTCAGTTAAAAATCCCCCGCCTCGCGCTTTTCTCGACGATTGCAACACCTGATATATAAAAACTAAAAAGAGTTTACAATCCCTAAAAATTACAAACACTTTTTGAAATTATCACTCACTACATTTGTGCATTGTTCTTTTCCATTTTAGATGTGTATTTTTTTTCTTACATCAAAACTTGATTTTTCACTTTCCCATCATCTCGTAATAAAAAAAAGAGATAAAAGGTGAATGATCACAACAAAATGAAAATTTTAGAGTTTATGTATGGAAATAATTTCAAGCAATAAACAAATATAAGTAAAGAAAATTTATTCACACACCACAAATGAACACAAAAGTTTTGTTTTCCAAGTTTGCGAAATTCCACTAGTTCAACCCTAATAACTTGGAATTTTATAAGAAAGAGATCTTCTACACTTGTTTCAAAAAATCGATATGCATGCTAGAAACATGTTAAAGATGCAAATGACCAATGGATCATAACCTTTTAATGAGAATAACATTAATTTCTCAAGTGAACGTGCTATGGGATATTTACCCGACTCAAACAATCCATTATTTTGTCCATTTACAAAAAGCTAACCTAATAATCATAGATGATTGTAAAGTGATTTATCATGCGTCATGGGCTATATTTTTGTAAGGAATGACTAATGGATTGGGAGTCAACACTCAGTTAAAAATCAGCCACCTTCCCCTTTTCCGGACAATTGCAGAACCTGATCTATATAAACTAAAAAGAGTTTAAAATCCCAAAAAATTCAAGATACTTTTTGGAATTATTTCTCTCTAAATTTGTGGATTGTGTATTTCCATTTTAGATGTATACTTTTTTCTTAAATCAAAACTTGAGTTTTTACTTTCCCTTCATCTCGTAAACAGAAACAGAGATAAAAGGAAAATAAATCACAACAAAATGAAAATTTTAGAGTTTATGTAAGAAAATTATTTAAAGAAATAGTAAATTTAAGTAAATAAACTTTATTCACACACCACAAATGAACAAAAAAGTTTTGTAATCCAACTTTGGGAAATTCTACTAGTTCAACCCTAATAGCTCGGAATTTTATTAGAAAGAGATTTTTCTACACATGATTTAAAAAATGGATATGCATGCTTGAATCTTGTTAAAGATTCAAATGACATATGGATCCAAACCTTTTAAAGACAATAAAATTAAATTCACAAGTGAACATACAGTGGGATATTTACCCGAGTCAAACAAGCCATTATTTTGCCCATTTTAAAATAGCTGACCTAACGATCATAGATGATTGTAAAGTGATTTATCATGCATAACGGGCAATATTTTTTTAAGGAATGAGTTATGGATTGGGAGTCAACACTCAGTTAAAAATCCCCCGCCTCCACTTTTCCCTACGATTGCAGAACCTGATATATAAAAATTAAAAAGAGTTTACAATCCCTTAAAATTACAAACCCCTTTTGGAATTATCTCTCTCTTCATTTGTGCATTGTGAAATTCCATTTTAGATGTATACTTATTTATTAAATAAAAACTTCAGTTTTCATTTTCCCTTCATCTCGTAAACAAAAAAAGAGATAAAAGGCAAATAGATCAAAACAAAAAGAAAATTATACTGTTTAAGTATGGGAAGAATTAAAAAAAATTAAGGAAATAAAATTTATTCCCACACCACAAATGAACACAAAAGTTTTGTTATCCAAGTTTGGGAAATCCCACTAGTTCAACCCTAATAGCTCAGAATTTTATAAGAAAGAGATTTTTCTACGCATGTTTTAAACAATGGACATGCATGCTTGAAACATGTTAAAGATGCAAATGACCTATGGATCCAAACCTTTTAAAGAGAATAGAATTAAATTCTCCAGTGAACGTGCAGTGGAATATTTACCCGTGTCAAACAAGCCATTATTTTGCCCATTTACAAAAAGTTGACCAAATGATCATAGTTGATTGTAAAGTAATTTATCATGCGTAAAGGGCTATATTTTTGGTAGGAATGACTGATGGATTGGGAGTCAACACTCAGTTAAAAATCCCTCGCTTCCCCCTTTTCCAGAAGATTGCAAAAAATTGATTTATAAAACAAAAAAGAGTTTACAATCCCTAAAAATTACAGACACTTTTTGGAATTATCACTCTCAACATTTGTGCTTTGTGCATTTCCATTGTATATGTGTACCTTTTTTTCTTAAATTTGAACTTGAGTTTTCTTTTTTCCTTCATCTCGCAAACAAAAAAAGAGACTACAGGAAAATAGATCACAACAAAATGAAAATTTAAGAGTTTATTTAAGGAAATAATTTAAAACAATAAACAAATGTACGTAAAGAAAATTTATTCACACACCGCAAATGAACACAAAAGTTTTGGTATCGAAGTTTGGGAAATTCCACTAGTTCAACCCAAATAGCTAGGAATTTTATATGAAAGAAATCTTTCTACACATGTTTTATAAAATGGATAAGCATGCTCGAAACATGTTAAAGATGCAAATGACCTATGGATCCAAACCTATTAAAGAGAATAACATTAAATTCTCAAGCGAACGTGTGGTGGGATATTTACCCGAGTCAAACAAGCCATTATTTTGCCCATTTACAAAAAGTTGACCTAAGGATCATAGGTGATTGGACGGGGATTTGTCATGCGTAACGGGCCATATTTTTCTAAGGAATCACTTATGGATTGGGAGTCAACACTTTGTTAAAATTCCCCTCGCCTCCCCCTTTTCCCAACGATTGTAGAACCTGATATATAAAAACTAAAAAGAGTTTGCAATCCCTCAAGATTACAGACTCTTTTTGGAATTATCTCTGTCAACATTTGTGCATTATGCATTTCCATTTTAGATGTATACTTTTTTCTTAAATTAAAATTTGAGTTTTCACTTTCCCTTCTTCTCGTAAACAAAAAAAGAGATAAAAAGCAAATAGATCACAACAAAATGAAAATTTTAGGGATTATGTATGGAAAAAATTTAAGGAAAATTTATTCACACACCACAAATGAACACAAAAGTTTTGTTATCCAAGTTTGGGAAATTCCACTAGTTCAACGCTAATAGCTCAGAATTATATAAAAAAGATATTTTTCTACACATGCTTTTAAAAATGGATATGTATGCTTGAAACATGTTAAAGATGCAAGTGACCTATGGATCCGAACCTTTTAAAAAGAATAACATTAAATTCTCAAGTGAACGTGCGGTGGGATATTTACCCGAGTCAAACAAGCCATTATTTTGTCCATTTAAAAAAAGCAGACCAAACAATCAGATATGAATGTAAAGTGATTTATCCTGTGTTACGGGCTAAATTTTTTTAAGAAATGACTGAAGGATTAGGTGTCAACATTTAGGTAAAAATCCCCCGCTTTCCCCTTTTCCCGACGATTGCATAACAAGATATATATAAACTAAAAAGAGTTTACAATCCCTAAAAATTACAGACACTTTTTAGAATTATCTCTCTCTACATTTGTGCACTGTGCATTTCCATTTTAAATGTATACTTTTTTCTTAAATCAAAACTTGAGTTTTCACTTTCCCTTCATCTCGTAAACAAAAAAAGAGATAAAAGGCAAATAGATCTCAACAAAATGAAAATTTTAGAGTTTATGTAAGGAAATAATTTAAAGCAATAAAAAAATACAAGTAAATAAAATTTATTCACACACCACAAATGAGCACAAAAGTTTTGTTATCCAAGTTTGGGAAATTCCTCTAGTTCTACCCTAATAGCTCTGATTTTTATAAGAAAGAAATTTTTCTACACATGATTTAAATAATGGATATGCATCTTCGAAACATGTTAAAGATGCAAATGACCTTTGGATCCAAACCTTTTAAAGAGAATAACATGAAATTCTCAAGTGAATGTGCGGTGGGATATTTAGCCGAGTCAAACAAGCCATTGTTTTTCCCATTTACAAAAAGCTGAACTAACGATCATAGATGATTGTAACGTGATTTATCATGCGTAATGGGCTATATTTTTGTAAGAAATCACTTATGGATTGGGAGTCAACACTCAATTAAAAATCCCCCGCCTCCCCTTTTTCTGACAATTGCAGAAATTGATATATAAAAACTAAAAAGAGTTTGCAATCCCTAAAAATTACAGACACTTTTTCGAATTATCTCTCTTTAAATTTTTGAATTTTGCACTTCCATTTTAGATGTATACTTTTTTCTTAAACCAAAACTTGATTTTTCACTTTCCCTTCATCTCGTAAACAAAAAAAGTGATTAACGGCAAATAGATCACAACAAAATGAAAATTTTGGAGTTTATGTATGGAAACAATTTAAAGCAATAAACAAATGTAATAAAAGAAAATTTTTTCACACACCACAAATAAACACAAAAATTTTGTTATCCAAGTTTGGGAAATTCCTCTAGTTCAACCCTAATTGCTAGGAATTTTGTCAGAAATAGATTTTTCTACACATGTTTTAAAAAATGGTTATTCAAGCTTGAAACTTGTTAAAGATTCAAATGACCAATGGATCCAAACCTTTTAAAGAGAATAAAATTAAATTCAAAAGTGAACGTGCGGTGGGTTATTTACCCAAGTCAAACTAGCCATTTTTTTGCCCATTTACAATATGCTAACTTAATGATCATAGATGATTGTAAAGTGATTTATCATGCGTAACATGAGATATTTTTGTAAGGAATGAAGTGTGGATTTGGAGTCAACACTAAGTTAAAAATCCCCCGCCTCCCTCTTTTCCCGAAGATTGCAGAACCTGATATATAAAAACTAAAAGAGTTTATATTCCCTAAAAATTACAGACACTTTTTGGAATGATCTCTCTCTACATTTGTGCATTGTGTATCTCCATTTTAGATGTATACTTTTTTTCTTATATCAAAACTTGAGTTTTCACTTTTCCTTCATCTCGTAAACAAAAAAAAAAAGAGATAAAAGGCAAACAGATCACAACAAAATGAAAATTTTAGGGTTTAAGTATGGAAAAATTTAAAGCAATAAACAAATGTAAGTAAAGAAATATTATTCACACACCACAAATAAACACAAAAGTTTGTTATCGATGTTTTGGGAGATACCACCAGTTGAACCCTAATTGCTCGAAATTTTATAACAAAGAGATTTTTCTACACGTGTTTTAAAAAATGGATTTGCATGCTTCAAACATGTTAAAGATGCAAATGATCTACGGATCCAAACCTTTTAAAGAGAATAACAATAAATTCTCAAGTGAACGTGCAGTAGGATATTTACCCGAGTCAAACAAGCTATTATTTTGCCCATTTACCAAAAGCTGACCTAACGTTCATAGATGATTGTAAAGTGATTTCTCATGCGTTATGGGCTATATTTTTTATAAGGAATGATTGATGGATTGGGAGTCAACACTCAGTTAAAAAGCCCCCGCCTCCCCCTTTTCCCGACGATTGCAGAACCTGATATATAAAAAATAAAAAGAGTTTACAATCCCTAAAAATTATAGACAATTTTTGGAATTATTTCTCTGAATATTTGTGCCTTGTGCATTTCTATTTTACATTTATACTTTTTTCTTAAATCAAAACTTGAGTTTTCACTTTCCCTTCATATCGTAAAGAAAAAAAGAGATAAATGGCAAATAGATAAAAACAAAATGAAAATTATAGAGTTTATGTATGGAAAGAATTTAAAGCAATAAACAAATGTAAGTAAAGAAAATTTATTCACACACCACAAATGAACACAAAATTTTTGGTATCCAAGTTTGGGAAGTTCCACTAGTTCAACCCTAATAGGTCGGAGTTTTATAAGAAAGTGATTTTTCTACACATGTTTTAGAAAATGGATATGCATGCTTGAAACATGTTAAAGATGCAAATGACCTATGGATCCAAACCTTTTAAAGATAATAACATTAAATTCTCAAGTATGGGTGCGGTGGGATATTTACCCGAGTCAAACAAGCCATTATTTTGCCCATTTAAAAAAGGCTGACCTAACGATCATAAATGATTGTAAAGTGATTTATCATGTGTAACGGGTTATATTTTTTGTAAGGAAAGAATTAAGGATTTGGAGTTAACACTCAGTAAAAATCCCCCACCTCCCCCTTTTCCTGACGATTGCGGAACCTGATAAAAGAAATCTAAAAGTGTTTACAATCTCTAAAAATTACAGACACTTTTAGGAATTATCTCTCTCTACATTTATGCATTGTGTATGTCCCTTTTTTATGTATACTTTTTTCTTGAATCAAAACTTGAGTTTTCACTTTCCCTTTTTCTCGTAAACAAAAAAAGAGATAAAAGGCAAACAGATCAGAACAAAATGAAAATTTTAGAGTTTAGGAATGGAAAGAATTTAAAGCAATTAACAAATATAAGTAATGAAAATTTATTCACACAGCACAAATCAACACAAAAGTTTTGTTGTCCAACTATGGGAAATTCCACTGGTTCAACCCTAATAGCTCAAAATTTTATAAGAAAGTGATTTTTCTACACATGCTTTAAAAAATGGATATGCGTGTTTGAAACATGTTAAAGATGCAAATGACCAATGGGTCCAAACCTTTTAAAGAGAATAACATTAAATTCTCAAGTGAACGTGCAGTGGGATATTTACAAAAGTCAAACAAGCCATTATTTTGCCCAATTACAAAAAGTTGACCTAACGATCATAGATGATTGTAAAGTGATTTATCATGCGTAACGGGCTATATTTTTGGAAGGAATGACTTATGGATTGGGAGTCAACACTCAATTAATAATCCCCAGCCTCGCCCTTTTCCCGATGACAGAAGACCCTGATATATAAAAACTAAAAAGAGTTTACAATCCCAAAAAATTACAGACACTTTTTTGAATTATCTATCTCAACATTTTTACATTGCGCATCTCCATTTTTTATGTATATTTTTTTCTTAAATGAAAACTTGAGTTTTCTCTTTCTCTTCATCTCATAAACAAAAAAGAAGAGATAAAAGGCTAATAAATCACAACTAAATGAAACTTTTAGGGATTAAGTATAGAAAGAATTTAAAGCAATAAACAAATTTGAGTAAAGAAATATTATTCACACACCGCAAATGAACACAAAAGTTTTGTTATCGAAGTTTTGAGAAATACCACTAGTTGAACCCTAAGAGCTCGGAATTTTAAAAGAAAGAGATTTTTCTACACGTGTTTTAAGAAATGGATTTGCATGCTTGAAACATGTTAAAGATGCAAATGACCTATGGATCCAAACCTTTTATAGAGAATAACATTAAATTCTCAAGTGAACGTGCGGTGGGATATTTACCCGAGTCAAACAAACTATTATTTTGCCCAGCTACCAAAAGTTGACCTAACGATCATAGATGATTGTAAAGTGATTTTTCATGCATTATGGGCTATATTTTTGTAAGGACTGATTGATTTATTGGGAGTCTACACTCAGTTAAAAATCCCCAGCCTCCCCCCTTTCCCGATGATTGCAGAACCTGATATATAAAAACTAAAAAGTGTTTACAATCCCTAAAAATTACATACACTTTTTGGAATTTTCTCTCTCTACATTTTTTCATTGTGCATTTCCATTTTAGATGAATACTTTTATCTTAAACAAAAACTTGAGTTTTCACTTTCCCTTCGTCTCGTAAACGAAAAAGAGATAAAAGGCAAATAGAACACAACAAAATGAAAATTTTAGAGTTTATGTAAGGAAAGAATTTAAAGCAATAAACAAATATAAGTAAAGAAAATTTATTCACACACCACAAATGACCACAAAATTTTTGTTATCCAAGTTTGGGAAATTCCACTAGTTCAACCCTAATAGCTCGGAATTTTTTAAGAAAGGGATTTTTCTATAGATGTTTTAAAAAAGTGATATGCATGCTTGAAACTTGTTAAATGATGGAAATGACCTATGGATCCAAACCTTTTAAACAGAATAACACTAAATTCTCAAGTGAACGTGCGGTGGGATATTTACCCGAGTCAAACAAGTCATTATTTTTCCCATTTACAAATAGCTGACCTAACGATCATAGATGATCGTATTGTGATTTATCATGTGTAACGGGATGTAAAGGCCTATATGTTTGTAAGGAATGACTTATGGATTGGGAGTCAACACTCAGTGAAAAATCCCCCGCCTCCCCCTTTTCCCGACGATTACACTACCTGATACATAAAAATAAAAAAGAACTTACAATCCCTTAAAATTACAAACACTTTTTGGAATTATCTCTCTCTACATTTTTGCATTGTGCATTTAAATTTTAGATGTATATTTTTTTCAAAAATGACTTTTGGATTGGAAGTCTACACTCATTTAAAAATCCCCCGCCTCCCCCTTTTCACGATGATTGCAGAATCTGATTTATAAAAAATAAAAAGAGTTTACAATCCCTAAAAATTATAAAAACTTTTTGGAATTATCTCTCTCTACATTTTTTCATTGTGCATTTCCATTTTGGATGTATACTTTTTTCTTAAATCAAAACTTGAGTTTTCACTTTCCCTTCATCTTATAAACAAAAAAGGAGATATAAGGCAAATATATCACAACAAAATGAAATTTTTAGAGTTTATGTATGGAAATAATTTAAAGCAATAAATAAATGTAAGTAATGAAAATTTATTCACACACCACAAATGAAAACAAAAGTTTTGTCATCCAAGTTTGGGAAATTCCACTAGTTCAACCCTAATAGCTCGGAATTTTTTAAGAAAGAGATTTTCCTACACATGTTTTAAAAATTGGAGATTCATGCTTGAAACATGTTAAATGATGCAAATGACCTATGGATCCAAACCTTTTAAAGAGAATAACATTATATTCTCAACTGAACGTGTGGTGGGATATTTACGCGAGTCAAACAAGCCATTATTTTGTCCTTTTACAAATAGTTTACCTAACGATCATAGATGATTGTAATGTGATTTATCATGCATAATGGGCTGTAATGGGCTATATATTTGTAAGGAATGACTTATGGATTGGGAGTCAACACTCAATGAAAAATCCCCCGCCTTCCCCTTTTCCCGACAATTACAAAACCTGATATATAAAAACTAAAAGGAGTTTACAATTCCTAAAAATTACAGAAATTTTTTGAAATTATCTCGAGTCTTGGTCGGAGTCGGACTAGGCTCGGGAAGTGGTCAGAAATGCGTAATCGTCACCGGAGGAGCCCTCTTGAGTCACCTCTCGGCCTAGAAAGCAGAAAATCGCAGTGTCGAACTCACTGTGATGGAGACTCTCTCGAGCTCTCTTCGGGTTTGTTCTCGATTGCCGGGCCCCGATGGATGATGGTGGCGCACGGTGAATGACGGCTAGCAGTGAAATCTTCTTGGGTCTCTCTTCTTTCAGTCAGCGGCTCCTTCCCTTTCTTCCCCCCCCCCCCCCCCCCCCCCCCCCCCCCCCCTCCTCCTCTAGAGGTCTCCTTTATATTGATCAATTTTGCCCTAAAAATCTCTCTCTTTCATTAATGGCATTTTTGTAAATATCTCCTTCTTCACCAAAATTCTCCTGAAATTTCAAAATTGAATCCATAAAAATCATTTCAAGAAGAAATAAACCCTAAATGCAATGAAATATAATTCAAGAGAGAAAAATATGCAATATAAGCAGTGATTAATGCCAAATTCAATAAATGCATGTTTCATTTGAAAACCGATAAATAACCACTTATAACACAATTATAAGGGTTATTCTATTATAATTAACCTAGTTCTCATGTCAAAATTTGGCATCTATCACACTCCCAAACCTAAATCTTTGCTACTCCCTTGCAAAACAACAAAAGAACCAAAATTAAGCCTAGGAAAACAAAATGCATTTTTCGTAGGGAACACGATTGCATTTAGCTTATGCAACAAGCCGTTAAACCCCTACATTAATGTAGTGGACGAGTTCTATCTCATGAGGGTTTACATAGAATTTACCCACAAAATTCATCTAAATCAACAATATAAAAAGAAAACTAAAGAAAATCTACTCCTCATTAGCATATGACTAACACTTAGTATCGTAAAATGTTTGAAAATCATTTGAAGTCCTACTCAATTTGAAAACCTGTGTAAAATATAACACATTATCAATCCAAATACACTCACGGGTACTCCACCTGAACCAATGTGACCCCTAAACAATTACTTCAACAGAACAAAGAGGCAACATATAACAATAAAATCCTGGTCACATCACAATTAAGAGAAAATAGTAGAGTAAGCCTGCTGGCTAAAAATCTCACAAAAGAAGTATACATATTTCAATCTTGACCTGCAACTTCTTTCAACTTACAATTCATCATCAAAGTTAAGGAAACTCATTGCTTCCAGATTGAAACCCATTTTTCGCTATTACCAACATAATAATTATTTTTCACTGAATACTTTTGGTATTACCACCATTTTGTATTCGTCCTTACTGCACATGCACTTATTTTTTAAGTAACCGACTGTTTCGGTGCATGTCCCTGGGTTTGGCCAGGCTGTTTTTTAGGTTATCTGTCTTTTGCAAACAAGAGCTTTTCCATTTGCATTCATACATTACAACAAAAAATTTCACTGGGATATAAAAAAAGAAGAAGATCAAATAGGCATACAAGACTATCCAGACTAACATAGATCAACACTAGATTTACATGTTCTCTTTTGCAACTAAGTTCCAAGTCTAATGCAATAGTAAGTTATCCCACTGAATTCTCATGGATCACAACCAATGATATCAGATTTCTAATATGCATAATCTACACAGTTTTCCACATACTAAGAAACACATTTGAGCAACTTATTTTAACTCTACTAAAGTTAACCACATAAGAGGAGTAATTTGAACCCCCCCCCCCCCCCCCCCCCCCCCCCCAAACTTAAATCTGACATTATCCTCAATGGGGAAAAGTTAAAACAAACAAACCAACTAACAATCACTAAAATATCTGATTATACTCCAGTTAACTCACAGCTTAGCTGGTTATACTCCAGCAGAGTAAGGGTTAAGCTCCCTCAGGGCTCCAAAATCCATAGGTGGGACCATATGTGTTTGGTCATCAACAATAATACCGAAGAGTCAATAAAGACCCCCTGGAATGATACATAGTCTCCCTCGAAGAAGGTTTACTCGTATCAGTTGTGCCCGTAGGTAATCATCCGTAGATAAAACCGCTATCCCACATCACACTTTGAAGAAATCTCTGTGTGACTGGCCAGTAAAGGCAGCAGGAATCACGCGCTGAACACTAGTCTTTGAGTTACTCACCATAAGGTTTTCATTGAATACTTCAAGTTTGAACTGGTCAATCCCAAAATGGTTTTTTGAGTACAGACCTCTCAAACTATGGATCAAAAGTCTGGTCATCGACTACCAGAACCATTTACGCTCTCAGCCGGCAAGAGAATACCTCGAGTCCATGACGGGGCCGGCATCACCGGGGGACCTCCAATCAATCAAGACCAAAGTACACCAAAGGTTATCCCAATAAGAATGAATAAACCAAAAATAAAAATTGTAATGTACAAAGGGATAGAAACGTGGGGATTGCCCACAATGTGCTAAGTTTATAGTCATAAGCAAGACTCTGACGCAATCAAGATGAATGGACAGGTTCCTCCAAGAAAATCACCATCACCTCCTCCAGTGTGGGGACATTCTCAAGATACAGTTTGAGCCTCTGACCGTTAACTTTGAAGACCGACCCATCTCCGTGATTGCGGATATCAACAGCCCCATGAGGAAACACCAGTGTAACCTCAAATGGACCTGACCACCTGGATCTCAGCTTCTCTGGAAACAAATGCAACCGTGAGTTATAAAGTAAAACATTCTGCCCAACAGTAAAAGACTTGTGACAAATAGATTTATCTTGTAAAAGCTTTGTTCACTCCTTATACATTTTGGCATTCTCATAAGCATCATGACGTATCTCCTCCAACTCATTCAATTGAAATTTCCTCTCCTCACCCGCTTGAGTCAAATCAAAATTCAAAGCCTTAATGGCCCAATAAGCTCTATGCTCAAGCTCAACAGGTAGATGACATGCTTTGCCGAACACTAGGCGAAATGGAGACATCCCAATAGAAGTCTTATAAGCGGTTCGATAGGCTCATAAAGCATCGTCCAATCGAGTGGATCAATCTTTCTTATCAAAGCGAACCGACTTCTCCAAAATCCGTTTGATCTCCCTATTAGAGATTTCCACTTGACCACAAGTTTGCGGTTGGTACGGAGTGGACACCCAATGAGTGATGGAGTATTTCTTCAACAAGGTCTCAAATTCTCTGTTACAAAAATGAGATCCCCCACCACTGATAATCGCTCTCGGGGTACCAAACCGATTAAAGATTACCACTACTTTGTGATCATTTGTCTTACAAGAAATAGCTTCAATCCATCTAGAGACATATTCAACAGCAACAAGGATGTATTGATAGACGAACGAGATAGGAAAAGGACCCATGAAGTCAATACCGCACACATCAAACAATTCAACAATAAGAATGGAGTTAAGAGGCATCATGTTCTTCCTAGACAAACAACCAGTCCATTGGCATCTATCACACACATGACAAAACTCATGGGTTCTCTAAATAATGAAGGCCAATAGAAACCACTTTGCATGACTTTAGCTGTGGTCTTTCTAGCACCAAAATGTCCACCACATGCATGGGAATGACAAAACTCAAGAATGTTGGCAAAGTCTTGCTCAGATACACAATGCCTAATGACTTGGTCAAGACACACCTTGAACAAATAAGGGTCATCCCAAAAAAATGGTTGACTTGGGAAAAGAATTTCAACCGATCTTGTTTACTCTAATAATCAGGAATCTTATGAGTTAAAAGATATTTGACTATGTCAGCAAACCAAGGCAACTAGGATACTCAGAGAAGTTGTTCATCAGGGAAGGAATCATTTAAAGGAAGGGGTCCTTCCTGAGGTGCTACACAGATCCTAGAAAGATGATCAGCAACAACATTCTCACAACCCTTCTTATCTCGAATCTCAAGGTCAAATTCTTGCAATTGCAAGATCCATCTAATCAAGCGAGGTTTAGTGTCCTTGGTGGATAATAAGTACTTCAAAGCAAAATGATCAGTGAACACTATAACCTTTGACCCTAACAGATCTGATCTGAATTTGTTCAAGGCAAACACAACAGCTAGCAACTCCTTCTCAGTGGTAGTGTAATTCAATTGAGCATCATGAAGAGTGTGGCTAACATACTGAATGACACAGGGAATTTTATCTGCCTTTTGCCCCAAACAAGCCCCCAATGCATAACCAGAGGCATCACACATCAACTCAAAAGGCAAAGACCAAGTAGGGGGTTGGACAATGGGTGCAGTGGACAAACATTTCTTCAGTGTCTCAAAAGCATGAATACATGCCTCATCAAAGGCAAAAGCAACATCTTGAGCAAGCAAGTTCGTCAAAGGACGAGAAATTTTGCTAAAGTCCTTAATGAAGATCCTGTAGAACCCAGCATGGCCAAGGAAAGAACGAGTGAAGTGGCATTTCTCCCAATTAAAGACTAAATTGGAATTAATGTAATGGGACAATACGAGTGAAAGATTGTACAAACATGTCTCAAAGCTAGAGCCAAACACAGAAAATTTATCCATAAAGACTTCTAAAAAGTCACCAATCATGTCAGAAAAGATACTCATCATGCACCGTTGGAAAGTGGCCGGCACATTGTATAAACCAAAAGGCATGCATCTGTAAGCAAAGGTGTCAAGCGGACACCTGAATGTGGTCTTTTCCTGGTCTTCTGGAGCAATGGGAATTTGATTGTAGCCGAGTATCCATCTAAGAAGCAATAAAAATTGTGGCCAGCCAATCGCTCTAGCATCTAATCAATGAAAGGTAGTGGGAAGTGATCTATCCTAGTGGCGGAATTAAGTTTTCTATAGTCAATGCAGACATGCCACTTGGTGGTAGTTCATGTGGGAATCAATTCACCACTCTCATTTTTCATTTTCGTTATCCCCCCTTTCTTAGGGACAACATGAATTGGACTCACCCATGTGCTATAAAAAGTAGGGTAAATGATGCCTGACACAAGCAACCTAATGACTTCTTCTCTCACAACCTCCTGCATATGGGGATTTAACCTACATTGCATCTCATGTGAGGCTTTAGTCCCCTCCTCCAAATAAATATGATGCATGCATATGGAGGGGCTAATCCCTTTTAAGGCATCAAGAGTCCACCCAATGCATCTCTGTGTGCTTGTAAAACTTCAGTCAATTGTTCCTCCTGCTCAGTACTCAAATCAAAGGCAATAATGACTGGCAATGAGTTCATGGGCCCCAAGAACGCATACTTCAACGTGGGAGGAAGTGGCTTAAGATGTAGCTTGGAAGTTTCAAGAGGTTTGTCCAAGTCAAGATGAAGATCTTGTGGATGATCAGTTGTGACAACCTCATAAGCTTCCTCCAACAGAGGTACAAAAATGAGTAAAGCGTCAACCTCTCGGAAATAGGTTTCCTCATCAAAATAGTTCATGTCTAAAGATGTTATGTAAGACTCAAAAGATTCAAGAATGGATTCGTCATCAAGCATAACAGTCTCCATCTTAAATGCAGGACTCGGATCATCAGACTCAAGTGGATGGTGCCCGACATTAAACACATTCAACGAGACCTTAAAATTTCCAAAAGACAACTCCAACTCACAACTTTTACAATGAATGACAACATTAGATGTGGCTAAGAAGGGACGTCCTAGGATGACAGGAATTTGGTTGGTAACATTGACTACTGGTTCTATATCAAGAACAATGAAATCAACCGGGAATAGAAATTTGTCCACTTTTATCAAAACATCTTCAACTATTCCTCATGGTATCTTGACAGAATGGTCAGCTAGTTGAAGTGCGATGGGGTAGGCTTCAATTCCCCCAAACCTAATTGCTAATACACAAAGAAATGAAGCAAATTCACTCTTGCCCCTAAATCAAGAAGAGCTCTCTAGATGGTATGTTCACCAATGACACATGAAAATGTGGGGCATCTAGGATCTTTAACTTTAGGAGGAGTGTTGTGCTTCAGAATTGAGCTTACATTCTCAGTAAGAAAGACCTTTTTGTTAGCATGTTTTTTTCTCTTCTGTGTACAAAGGTCTTTCAAAAATCGGGCATAGGCAGGGACTTGCCTAATAGCATCAAGAAGTGGAATGTTAATGTGAACCTTACTAAATAGTTCCAACGTTTCATGCATGCTATCTCCTTTCCTAGGTGGGCCCGATAACCTCTGCGGATAAGGAGTTGGTGGGACTTGGTTAGGGATCTACCTGGGTTTGGTGGAGAACTTGGAGCTTCTTCACTCAATAATGTGTCCCCGTTGTCATCCTTTGACTCCTTAGACTTAGTGGTCCCTACCCCATTGTTCAGCTTACGACCACTCCTAAGGGTGGTTATGGCTTTGGCGTGCTAGTGGTGGGGATTGGAACTCGACCCACTCTCATGTGTGCTTTTGGGGTTAGGAATGGTTTGACTCGGGAGTCTATTTTGTGCTTGTTCACTCATGTGGCTGGACAACTGACTCACTTGCATTTCAAGTTTAGCAATGGAGGACTATGTATTCTGCATGAATAGTTGAAGTGTATCCTCAAGTGAAGGTTTTTGTGGAATCAATGGCTGTTGAGTGAAGTGTGGGCGCGGAGCTTGGGGTTGAGTAAACCCTGGAGGACCCCCAACCTATGGGCCCTTTGACCATGAGAAATTTGGGAGCCTAGCTCAACCCGGATTATATGTTTCTAAAAAAGGATCGTTCCGATTTGGTCTATGAAAATTCTGGACTGCATTCAAGTCCTCAATGAGCTCCGGGTAGGATGAACTACATGGACACATTTGTGTGAGATGAGATGAACTAGAACATATGGCATAGGTAGTAGATGGGTTAGGAGCAGGTGAACTCTTGGACACCATAAGGGCATCAATTTTTCTAGTCAACCCCTCAATCTTGGCCATGAGCATGGGTGTTTCACTAACCTCGTAGAGACCCCCTCTTTTGGCTTCATGGGATCTCCTATCAACATTAAATGATGAACCCCATTGCTGAGATTGATTACTCAACATTTCAAAGAAGTCCCATGCCTCAGTAGCACTCTTACCCATCAAACTCCCACCACTCGTTGCATCTACCATGGATCTAACCTGGGGTGTAAGACCTTGATAAAAGTATTGCACTAAATTATTTTTCTCAAACCCATGATGCGGACACCTATGGATCGAATCTTCCATTTCTCCCAAGCCTCATAAAACTGTTCACCCTCCTGCTGCATAAAGTTTGATATTTCTCTCCTGCTGTAGTTCTCTGAATGGGAAAGTATTTGGACAAAACTTTTGTGACTATTGTGTCCCATGAAGTAATGCCAGCCAAGACTTGGCCTTATCCTTAAGTGAAAATGGAAAAAGTCTTAACCGGATAGAGTCATCTGAGAAATTATGGAATTTGAAAGTCGCACAGATATCTAAGAATTCCTTGATGTGGTAATAAGGGTCCTCCTTCTCCAACCTATAGAATGTAGGGAGGAGTTGGATTACACCCGGTTTCAACTCATAACTGGCAGCAGTAGTGGGTGGCAATATAATGCAAGAAGGTGATGTGAAGTTGGATGGAGTAGAATAATCCCTCCGGTCTCTACGCTCACCTGCTGCAGGTAACTGTAATGGTTCACCTTGATTGGCCATGGTAGCTCCTAACTTGACTTCTAGTGTTTTCCTACAAATATGTTCTACCTCTTCAACAAAGGGAGCTAATGGTTCACCTAGGGAGCGGCGCCTGTGCATAAAAACACAAAAAGAAACAAAACTAACTATCAAATTATGCTAACAAACTAACTACTGAAAGTACGAACTAGCTAGAAGAAATAAAAATAACTCCATACAAAATCATCAAGATAAAACAAAAACATAAAATTATGAAAGCAGGAAAATAAATCTAACCTGAGACCATGGAGAACAAAGAAATACACTTAATACGTGCCTCCCCGGCAATGGGGCCAAAAACTTGATGTGAAATTTAATTACATCGGCTTTTATACCTCACAAGCATATGAATCGTTCATGTAATCTAGCGGGAAGCAAGGGTTATATCCACAGGGAGGACTGAATTTTGTGTATTCTTCAGTCAACTAGCCTAACCAAATAAGATGAATTAATCTGAACTAAACACTAATTATATCCTAAATGATCAAGCAATGATCTAATTAACTACTTCCAAAACAGGAAACGTCAACTCTGGATTTTATCGTGATTTGTGCCTCTCTCGAGTGCCACGTAACCATGAATCGGGATTCTCAATCCTTGCATCTAGCCCCTCTCGGGTACCTAGAGTTAAAGAAAAAGATCGGATTATAATGCCAGAATCCAACCTAAATTATAATCCTGCCCAAACTAGCTAATTACTCAAAAAATTCGAAAAAAAAATATTCAATAAACATTAATTCTCAAATCAAATTTAATCGACATTCAAAGCTAAGTTCAAACTATAAGAAACTAATTAATTAAAAAATGATGGATTACTCCCCTTCTTTTTCCTCTCGCTCAGGCAGCAATTTCGTTCTCACGGTTGCTGCAATTTCCAGAAATTAAGGGCTTCGGGTTGCAGAAGCGAGCGGCAAGAAGTGGATAGCGAAGAGGAATCGAAATCGGCGTCGGAGGAGCTGGGGCAGCAGAAGACGAGATGGAAGCGAAATCCTCTGACCGGCTCTCTCAAGTCACGGTTGGAGTCGGACTAGGCTCAGGAAGTGGTTGAAAAAGCGTAATCGACGTCGGAAGAGTCCTCTCGAGTCACCTCTAGGCCTGGTGAGCAGAAAATGGCAGTGTCGAACTCGACGCGATGGAGACTCTCTCGAGCTCTCCTCAGGTCTGTTCTTGGTTGTCGGATGGCGGTGGACGATTGTGGCGCTCGGTGAACGATGGTTGGGAGCAAAATCCTCTCGGGTCTCGCTTCTTTCGATCGGTGGCTCCTTCCCATTCTCCCACCGAGCTCTCCTTTCTATTGTTAGATTTTGTCCTAAAAATCTCTCTCTTTCACTAATGACATTTTTGTAAATATCTCTTTCTCCACCAAAACTCTCCTGAAATTCCATAATTGAATCCATAAAAATCATTTCAGGAAGAAATAAACCCTAAAAGCAATGAAATATAATTCAGGAGAGAAAAATATGCAATATAAGCAGTGAGTAATGACAAATTCAATAAATGGACGTTTAATTTGAAAATCGATAAATAACCACCTATAACACAATTATAAGGGTTATTCTATTATAATTAACCTAGTTCCCATGTCAGAATCTGGCATCTATCAACGGGCTATATTTTTGTAAGGAATGACTTATGGATTGGGAGTCAGCACTCAGTTATAAATCTCCGCCTCCTCTTTTCCCGACTATTACAGAACCTGTTATATAAAAACTAAAAATACTTTACAATCCCCAAGAATTACAGACACTATTTAGAATTATCACTCTCTACATTTGTGCATTGTGCATTTCTATTTTACTTGTATCCTTTTTTCTTAAATCAAAACTTGATTTTTCACTTTCCCTTCATCTCGTAAACAAAAAAAGAGATAAGAGGCAAAACAATCACAACAAAATGAATATTTTAGAGTTTATGTATGGCAAGAATTTAAAGCAATAAACAAATGTAAGTAAAGAAAATTTATTCACACACCACAAATGAACACAAAAGTTTTGTTATCCAAGTTTAGGAAATTCCACTATTTCAACCCCAATAGCTCGGAATTTTATAAGAAAGATTTTTCTACACATGTTTTAAAAAATGGATATGCATGCTTGAAACATATTAAAGATGAAAATGACCTATGGATCCTAACGTTTTAAAGTGAATAAAATTAAATTCTCAAGTGAACGTGCGGTGGGATAATTACCGGAGTCAAACAAGCCATTATTTTGCCCATTTACAAAAAGCTAAACTAACGATCATAGATGATTGTAAAGTGATTTATCATGCGTAACGAGCTATATTTGAAAAGAATGACTTATCCATTGGGAGTCAACACTTAGTTAAAAATCCCCAGCCTCCCCCTTTTCCCGACGATTGCACAACCTGATATATAAAAACTAAAAAGAGTTTACAATCCCTAAAAATTACTAACACTTTTTGGAATTATCTCTCTCTACCTTTGTGCCTTGTGCATTTCTATTTTAGATGAATACTTTTTTCTTAAATCAAAATTTCAATTTTCACTTCCCATTCATCTCGTAAACAAAAAAAGAGATAAAAGGCAAATAGATCACAACAAAATGAAAATTTTAGAATTTATGTATGGAAAGAATTTAAAGAAATGAAAAAATATAAGTAAAACAAAATTTATTCACACACCACAAATGAACACAACAGTTTTGTTATCAAATTTGGGAAATTCCACTAGTTCAACCCTAATAGCAAGGAATTTTATATGAAAGAAATTTTTCTACACATTTTTTAAAAATAGATATGCAAGCTTGAAAAATGTTAAAGATGCAAATGACCTATGGATCCAAACCTTTTAAAGTGAATAACATTAAATTCTCAGGTGAACGTGAGGTGGGATATTTACCCAAGTCAAACCAGCCATTATTTTTCCCATTTACAAAAAACTGACTTAATGATAATAGATTATTGTAAAGTGCTTTATCATGCATAACGGGCTATATTTTTGTAAGGATTGACTTATGGATTGGCAGTCAACACTAAGTTAAAAATCCCCCGCAACCCCCTTTTCTCGACGATTGTAGAACCTAATATATAAAAACTAAAAATAGTTAACAATCCCTAAAAATTATAGACACTTTTTGGAATTATATCTCTCCACATTTGTGAATTGTGCATTGTGCATTGTGCATTTCCATTATAGATGTATATTTTTTTCTTAAATAAAAACTAGAGTCTTCACTGTCCATTCATCTCGAAAACAAATACAGAGATAAAAGGTAAATAGATCACAACAAAATGAAAATATTAGGGTTTTTGGATGGCAAGAAGTTAATGGAATAAACAAATGTAAGTAAAGAAAATTTATTCACACACCACAAATGAACAGAAAAGTTTTGTTATCCAAGTTTAGGAAATTTCACTAGTTCAACCCTAATATTTTGGAATTTTATAAGAAAGAGATTTTTCTATAGATGTTTTAAAAAATGGATATGCATGCTTGAAACATGATGACCTATGGTTCCAAACCTTTTAAAGTGAATAACATAAAATTCTCAAGTGAACCTGCGGTGGCATATTTACCCGAGTCAAACAAGCCATGATTTTGCCCATTTACAAAAATCTGACCTAACGATCATAAATGATTGTAAAGTGATTTGTCATGCGTAACGGGCTATATTTTTGTAAGGAATGACTCAAGGATTGGGAGTCAACACTCAGTTAAAAATCCCCCGCCTCCCCCTTTTCCCTACGATAGCAGAGAATAATATATAAAAACTAAAAAATAATTTACAATCCCTAAAAATTACAGTAACTTTTTGAAATTATCTCTCTCTATATTTGTGCATTGTGCATTGTGAATATCCATTTTAGATGTATATTTTTTTCTTAAATCAAAACTTGATTTTTCACTTTCCCTTCATGTCGAAAAAAAATAGATAAAAGGCAAAAAGATCACAACAAAATAAAAATATTAGAGTTTATGTATGGAAAGAAGTTAAAGCAATAAACAAATGTAAGTAAAGAAAATTTGTTCACACACCACAAATGAACAAAAAAGTTTTTTTATCAGAGTTTTGGAAATTCCACTAGTTCAACCCAATAGCTCGGAATTTTACAAAAAAAGAGATTTTTCTACACATGTTTTAAAAAATGGATATGCATGCTTGAAACATGTTAAATATGAAAATGACCAATGGATCCAAACCTTTCAAAGAGAATAACATTAAATTTTCGAGTGAACATGCGGTGGGATATTTACCTAAGTCAAACAAGCCATTATTTAGTACGTTTAAAAAAAGCTGACCTAATGATCATTGATGATTGTAAACTGATTTATCATGCGTAAATGGATATATTTTTTTAAGGAATGACTTATGTAATGGGAGTCAACACTCAGTTTAAAATTCCCCTTTTCCCGACGATTATAGAACCTGATATATAAAAACTAAAAAAGAGTTTACAATCCCTAAAAATTAAAGACACTTTTTGGAATTACCTCTCTCTAAATTTTTGCATTGTGCATTTCCATTTTAGATGTATACTTTTTTCATAAACCAAAACTTTAGTTTTCACTTTCCCTTCCTCTCATGAACAAAAAAAAATATATCACAACAAAATGAAAGTTTTAGAGTTTATGTATGGAAAGAATTTAAAGCAATATACAAAGGTAAGTAAAGAAAATTGATTAACGCACCACAAATGAATACAAAAGTTTTGTTAGCCAAGTTTTGGAAATTCCGCTAGTTCAACCCTACTAGCTCGGAATTTTATAAGAAAGAAATTTCTCTACTCATGTTTTAAAAAATAGATATGCATGATTGAAACATATTAAAGATGTAAATGACCTATGTATCCAAACCTTTTAAAGAGAATAACATTAAATTCTCAAGTGAACATGCAGTGGGATATTTACGCGAGTCAAACAAGGCATAATTTTTCCCATTTACGAAAAGCTGACCTAACGATCATAGATGATTGTAAAGTGATTTATCAATCATAACAGGCAATAGTTTTGTGAGGAAAGACTTATGGATTTGGAGTCAACACTCAGTTAAAAAGCCCCGCCTCCCCCTTTTCCTGACGATTGCAGAACCTGATGTATAAAAACTAAAAAGAGTTTACAATCCCTAAAAATTACTGACACTTTTTGGAATTATCTCTCTCTATATTTGTGCATTTTGCACTTCCATTTTAGATGTATACTTTTTTCAAAAATAAAAATTTGAGTTTTCACTTTCCCTTCATCTCGTAAACAAAAAAAAGAGATAAAAAACAAATAGATCATAACAAAATGAAAATTTTAGAGTTTATGTATGGAAAGAATTTAAATAAATAAACAACTGTATGTAAAGAAAATTTATTGACGCTCCACAAATGAACACAAAAGCTTTGTTATCCAAGTTTGGGAAATTCCACTAGTTCAACCCTAATAGCTGGGAATTTTATAAGAAAGAGATTTTTCTACTCATGTTTTAAAAAATAGATGTGCATGCTTCAAACATGTTAAAGATGTAAATGACCTATGGATCCAAACATTTCAAAGAGAATAACATTAAATTCTCAAGTGAACATGCGGTGGGATATTTACACGAGTCAAATAAGGCATAATTTTTCCCATTTACAAAAAGCTGACCTAACGATTATAGATGTTTGTAAAGTGATTTATCAAGCATAACGGGCAATAGTTATGGATTGGGAGTCAACACTCAGTTAAAAGGCCCCCGCCTCCCCCTTTTCCCAACGATTGCAGAACCTGATGTATAAAAACTAAAAAGAGTTTACAATCCCTAAAAATTACTGACACTTTTTGGAATTATCTCTCTCTACATTTGTGCATTTTGCACTTCCATTTTAGATGTATACTTTTTTCTTAAATCAAAACTTGATTTTTCAATTTCCCTTCATCTCGTAAACAAAAAAAAGAGAAAACAGGCAAATAGATCACAACAAAATGAAAATTTTTTAGTTTATGTATGGAAAGAAATTAAAGCAAAAACAAATGTAAGAAAAGAAAATTTATTCACACACCACAAATGAACACAAAAGTATTTTTATCCAAGTTTTGGAAATTCCACTAGCTCCTAATAGCTCGGAATTTTTTAAGAAAGAGATTTTACTACACATGTTTTAAAAAATTGATATGCTTGCTTGAAATTTGTTAAAGATGCAAATGATCTATGGATCAAAACCTTTTAAAGAGAATAATTTTAAATTCTCAAGTGAACATGCGGTGGGATATTTACCCAAGCCAAACAAGCCATTATTTTGCCCATCTACAAAAAGCTGACCTATCGATCATAGATGATAGTAAAGTGATTTATCATGCGTAATGGGATATATTTTTGTGAGGAATGACTTATAGATTGGGAGTCAGCACTCAGTTAAAAATCCCCCGCCTCCCCTTTTTTTTTTACGATTGCAGAACCAGATATATAAAAACGAAAAAGAGTTTATAATTCCTAAAAATTACAGACACTTTTTGGAATTATCTCTATAAATTAGTGAATTTTACATTTCCTTTTCAGATGTATACTTTTTTCATAAAGAAAAACATTATTTTTCACTTTCCCTTCATCTCATATACAAAAAAAAAAGATAAAAGGCAAATAGATCACAACAAAATGAAAATTTTAGAGTTTATGTAACGAAAGAATTTATAGCAATAAACAAATGTAAGTAAAGAAAATTTATTGACAAACCACAAGTGAACACAAAAGTTTTGTTAACCAAGTTTGGGAAATTCTACTTGTTCAACCCTAATAGCTCGGAATTTTATCAAAAAGAGATTTTTCTACACATGTTTTAAAAAATTGATATGCATGCTTGAAACATGTTAAAGATTCAAATGACCAATGGATCCAAACCTTTTAAAGAAAATAACATTAAATTCTCAAGTGAACGTGCGGTGGGATATTTACCCTAGTCAAACAAGCCTTTATTTTACCCATTTAATAAAAGCAGACCTAACGATCATAGATGATTGTAAAGCGATTTATGATGCATAACAGGCTCTATTTTTTAAAGGAATGACTTATGGATTGGGAGTCAACATTCAGTTAAAAATCTCCCCAGCTCCCCCTTTTACCGACGTTTGCTGAACTTGATATATAAAAATTAAAAAGAGTTAAAAATCCCTAAAAATTACAGACCCATTTCGGAATTATCTCTCTCTACATTTAGGCATTGTGCATTTCCATATTAGATGTATACTTTTTTCTTAAATATAAACTTAAGTTTTCACTTTCCCTTCATCTCGTAAAAAAAAATAAAGAGATAAAAGGCAAATAGTTCACTAAAAAAAGAAAATTTTAGAGTTTATGTATGGAAAGAATTTAAAGCAATAAAGAAATATAAATAAAGAAAATTTATTCACACACCACAAATGAACCCAAAAGTTTTGTTAACCAAGTTTGGGACATTCCACTAGTTCAACCCTAATAGCTCAGAATTTTATAAGATAGAGAATTTTCTACACATGTTTTAAAAAATGGATATGCATGCTTGAAACATGTTAAAGACGCAAATGACCTATGGTTCCAAACCTTTTAAAGAGAATAAAATTAAATTCTGAAGTGAACGTGCGGTGACATATTTACCCGAGTCAATCAAGCCATTATTTTGCCCATTTAAAAAAAGATGACCTAACGATCATAGATGATAGTAAAGTGATTTATCATGCGTAATGGGCTATAATTTTTTAAGGAATGACTTAAGGATTGGGAGTCAACACTCAGTTAAATATCACCCGCCTCCCCCTTTTTCAACCGATTGCAGAACCTGATAGTTAAAAACTAAAAAGAGTTTACAATCCCTAAAAGTTACATACATTTTTTGGATTTATCTTTCTCTACATTTTTGCAGTGTGCATTTCCATTTTAGATGTATACTTTTTTCTGAAATCAAAACATGAGTTTTCACTTTCCCATCCTCTCGTAAACAAAAAAAAGATATAAAAGGCATATAGATCACAACAAAATGAAAATTTTAGAGTTTTTGTATGGAAAGAATTTAAAGCAATAAACAAATGTAAGTAAAGAAAATTCATTCACACACCACAAATGAACACAAAAGTTTTGTTATTCAAGTTTGGGAAATTCCACGAGTTCAACCCTAATCGCTCGGAATTTCATAAGAAAAAGATTTTTCTACTCATGTCTTAAAAAATAGATATTCATGCTTGAAAAATGTTAAAAATGTAAATGACCTATGGATCCAAAGCTTTTAAAGAAAATAACATTAAATTCTCAAGTGGACATGAGGTAGGATATTTATCTAAGTCAAACAAGGCATTATTTTGCCCATTTTCAAAAAGCTGACCTAACGATCATAGATGATTGCAAAGTGATTTTTCATGTGTAACGGGCTATAGTTTTGTGAGGAAAGACTTCTAGATTGGGAGTCAACACTCGGTTAAAAATCCCCCGTCTCCCCCTTTTCCCAATGATTGCAAAACCTGATATATAAAAACTAAAAAGAATTTACAATCCCTAAAAAGTACTGACACTTTTTGGAATTATCTCTCTCTACATTTGTGCATTTTGCATTTCCATTTTAGATGTTTACTTTTTTCTTAAATCAAAACTTGAGTTTTCACTTTCCGTTCTTCTCGTAAAACAAAAAAAGAGATAAAAGGCAAATAGATCCCAACAAAATGAAAATTTTTGAGTTTATGTATGGAAAGATGTTAAATCAAAAACAAATGTAAGAAAAGAAAATTTATTCACACACCACAAATGAACACAAAAGTTTTGTTATCCAAGTTTGGGAAATTCCACTAGTTCAACCCTAATAGCTCGTAATTTTATAAGAAAGAGATTTTTCTACAAATGTTTTAAAATAAGGATATGCATGCTTGAAACAAGTTAAAGATGCAAATGACCTATGGATCTAAACCTTTTAAAGTGAATAACACTAAATTCTCAAGTGAACGTGTGGTGGGATATTGACCCGAATAGGACAAGCCATTATTTTTCCCATTTACAAAAAGCTGACCTAACAATCATAGATGATTGTAAAGTGATTTATCTTGCGTAACGAACTATATTTTTTAAAGGAATGACTTATGCATTGGGAGTCAAGATTCAGTTAAAAAACCCCTACCTCCCCCTTTTCCCAACGATTGCAAAACCTAATATATAAAAGCTAAAAAGAGTTTACATTCCCTAAAATTACACACACATTTTGGAATTATCTCGCTAGATTTGTGCATTTTGCATTTCCATTTTAGATGCATACTTTTTTCTTAAATAAAAACTTGAGTTTTCACTTTCCCTTAATCTTGTAAACAAAAAAAGAGATTAAATGGCAAATAGATCACAATAAAATGAAAATTTAAGTATGGAAAGAATTTAAAGCAATAAACAAATCTAAGTATAGAAAATTTATTCACACACCACAAATGAACACAAAAGTTTAGTTATCATAGTTTGGGAAATTCCACTAGTTCAACTGTAATAGCTCAAAATTTTATAAGAAAGACAATTTTCTATACATGTTTTAAAAACTAGATATGCATGCTTGAAACATGTTAAAGATGCAAAATACCTGTGGATCCAAACCTTTCGAAGAGAATAACATTAAATTCTCAAGTGAACATGCAGTGGGATATTTACCTGAGTAAAACTAGCAATTATTTTACCCATTACCAAAAAACTGACCTAACGATCATAGAAGATTGTAAAGTGATTTATGGTGCATAACGGGCTCTATTTATGTAAAGAATTATTGAAGGACAGTGAGTCAACACACAGTTAAAAATCCCCCGCCTCCCCTTTTTCCCAACGATTGCAGAACCTGATATATAATAACTTAAAAGAGTTTACAATCCCTAAATTACAGACACTTTTCAGAACTATCTCTCTCTACATTTGTGCATTGTGCATTTTCATTTTAGATGTATACGTTTTGCTTAAATTAAAACTTGAGTTCTCACTTTCCCTTCATCTCGTAAGTAAAAAAAGACAAAAGGTAAATAGATTACATCAAAATGAAAATTTTAGAATTTATGCATGGAAAGAATTTAAAGCAATAAAAAATTTTAAGTAAAGAAAATTTATTCTGACACCACAAATGAACACAAAAGTTTTGATATCCAAGTTGGGGAAGTTCCATTAGTTCAACCCTAATAGCTCAAAATTTTATAAGAAAGAGATTTTTCAACACATGTTTTAAAAAATAGATATGCATGCTTGAACCATGTTAAAGATGCAAATGACCTAAGGATCCAAACCTTTTAAAGAGAATAACATTAAATTATCGAATGAACGTGCGGTAGGATATTTACCCAATTCAAACAAGCCACTATTTTGCCCATTTCCAAAAAGCTGACCTAACGATCATAGATGCTTGTAAAGTGATTTATCATGCGTAACGGGCTAAATATTTGTAAGGATCGAGTTATGGATTGGGAGTCAACACTAAGTTAAAAATCCACCGCCTCCCCCTTTTCCTGACGATTGCAGAACCTGATATTTAAAATCTAAAAAGAGTTTCCAATCCCTAAAAATTACTGACACTTGTTCGAAATATCTTCATTTATTTTTTTAAACAGTTGACCTTACGATCACTAGTTTGCTCATTTAAAAAAATTTGACCTTCCGATCATAGATGATTGTAAAGTGATTTATCATGCGTAGCGGGCTATATTTTTTTAAGGAATAACTTATGGATTGGGAGTCAACACTCAGTTAAAAATCCCCCGCTTCCCCCTTTTCCTGACGATTGCACTACCTGATATATAAAAACTAAAAAGAGTTTACAATCCCTAAAAATTACAGACACTTTTTGGAATTATCTCTCTCTACATTTTTGCATTGTGCATTGTGCATTTCCATTTTAGATGTATACTCTTTTCTTAAATCAAAACTTGAGTTTTCACTTTCCCTTCATCTCGTAAACAAAAAACAGATAAAAGGCCAGTAGATAACAACAAAATGAAAATTTTAGAGTTTATGTATGGAAAGAATTTATAGCAATAAACAAATGTAAGTAAATAAAATTTATTCACACACCACAAATGTACAGAAAAGTTTTGTTATCCAAGTTTGAGAAATTCCACTAGTTCAACCCTAATAGCTCAAAATTTTATAAGAAAAATATTTTTCTACACATGTTTTAAAAAATGGATATGCATGCTTGAAACATGTTAAAGATGCAAATGACCTATACATCCAAACCTTTTAAAGAGAATAACATTAAATTATACAGTGAACGTGCAGTGGGATAGTTA